>NC_044313.2:6924274-8124274 GCF_007474595.2 Lynx canadensis | reverse complement strand
GTTTTTTGGGTTTTTTTTGCCCTATCGGAGCAAGGCTCGTGCTCGTTACTGCCTAAAGGAGGAAAGAGACCTCCACACCACGCACTTCATTCTCTACTCATCACCATCCCCCATGCTCCCCTCACTTTGCACATGCTGTTCCACTACCTGGATGCTCTCTGGCCCTTCCTTTCCCGGCAAACTCCTGCTCGTGCTCCAAGGTCCCACTCCTGGGGAAGTCCTCCTCCCTGCACTGGGGGGGGAGGTCCTCTCGCCCTGTCCCTCCTCTACAGGCTCCCGTGGCATCCCGCACATGGCTCCCACGGCCCTCAGGATAGGTAGGCACGGCAATGATTTCCTCACGACCCAGGGAACTCCACCAAGGCCCAAAATGTTGGAAAGCAGTTGGCCTGTCTCCTGCATGCCGAAGGCGCTCAGTAAATGCTGCCTGGATGGCTGCATGAAAAGAACTTGAGAGCAGAGTCCAGAGCCTGATTTCTCTGTGCGCCCCCTCCAGGGCCTATCCCAGTGCCTGGCTCACAGTAGGTGCTCAACAAACGGTCGTGCGATGACATTGACTTTCAAAGCCCACATCGGCTGGACCGCATTTTCCTCATGGGGCCCCTCCCAGCCTTCTGGTCTGGACTGAAAACCTGGGACTCCCTCCGATGCTATCCCAACTGTAGCATTGCCCAGTCCTGGGGTCCCTCCCACTTCCCGCGCTGTTGAAACCCTCCGAGGGACGGGTGCACAACGCGAGGGGGAAGACTTCACTCTTCCCCTGAGACGAGGGCACCAACTTCTCCTCTCCTGGCCGTGCGACCCGGGCCAGGGGGAAGGAGGGCTCCACGAAGGGAAAGCTGGAGCCGAACCAATTAATTTTTTAAACACCCCAGAGATCCAAATGAAACAAGGTTTGCCAGGCATAGCTATAGCCTGACAAAAATAGGCGATTTTCTGGGAAGCTCTCAGCTTCCGGCATGGGGCTGGCATGGGTCAGCCTGGTCAGGACCCGCGCCTGCCCCAGTCAAACCCTGTGAGTTCATGCCACTTCAGCCAATAGACTGCTTAGCCCCCTCCTCGGAGAACAAAATAAATGAGACTTACAAGGCAAAATAAAATTGGCATACCAACAATTAAAGTCGGTATGCGATAGTTTCTTTTTCAAAGGAAGCCTTCCCAGGAGCTCGTTAAATCCCTTCAAATAAGAATTTTTAAGTAAATACTATTCGCACGCTCTACCGACTGAGCCAGCGAGGCACCCCATTCAGGGTTCAGTTTATTTATCTATAATTTATTTTTTAAATTTTTTTAATGTTTATTTTTGAGACAGAGAGAGACAGAGCATGAACGGGGGAGGGTCAGAGAGAGAGGGGGACACAGAATCAGAAGCAGGCTCCAGGCTCTGAGCTGTCAGCACAGAGCCCGACGCGGGGCTCGAACTCATGAACTGTGAGATCATGGCCTGAGCCTAGATCATGACCTAAGCCAAAGTCGGACACTCAACGGAGCCACCCAGGAGCCCCAGGTTTCAGTTTAAATGGCACTTTTTCAGAGAGCCCTTTCTGGAAGATTCTATTTCAAATAGGACTTTCCTCCTGTCCTCATTTCCTAGCTCTGTATCCTGCTTTTTCTTCACTGCACCCACCACCCTTGGTCATGGTCTCCTGATTGTTCTGATGCTTGAATAAGAGACAGGCTGTTTCAGTGACCAGGACAGTAGACCCTGGAGCAGATACCTGAGTTCAAATGCTGGCTCAGCCACTCACCAGCTGTGTCCCTCAGCCCTCTGTGCCTCAGTGTCTCCTTCTGGAAAATGGGGATAATAATCGCTGCCACCCACAGACTTGTGGACAATGGTGAATGAGCTCATGTGGGTGCAGTGCCGAGAACAGAGCCTGGGAAGCATTATAGGATATTATCGCCCTCCCCACTGTTAACTTCATACGTCTTATTCACTGGGGTGTGGCTACATTGGGCACAGTTTCTGGCATGGGGTCAGGGTTCAGTAAAGGCTGGCACAGGCTCTTCCCAACTCTGGCCTTAACCTGTGTTTCCAAGCTCACTCCTGCTTAAATTTTTAAAAAAATATTTATTTATTTTTGAGAGAGAGAGAGAGGAGCAGAGAGAGACACACACACAGAAGTGGCAGCAGGCTCCAGGCTCCAAGCCGTCAGCACAGAGCCCGACGCGGGGCTCGAACCCACGAACCGTGAGATCATGACCTGAGCTGAAGTCAGACGCTTAACCGACTGAGCCGCCCAGGCGCCCAGAGACCACTTCGGACGGGCGCGTGCCGCGATGCAGGCTTCCCACACAGGCCCAGGGGGACCCGGAGAAATGAGGAGGACACAACATAGCCTGGCAGCTGGGTCTCGCAGCCAGGTGTTTCCAGACTGACACGTGGTGTGACCTTGATGATGAAGTCCTGGTCCCAGAGAGGGCAGTATGCGGAGAGGGCACTGGACCCAAGTCACTGTGGTTCTGGGGACACCACTCTTTGTGCCTTAGCCTTTCAGAGCCTCGGTCACCACATCCGCAAAAGCAGGGCGTTTGGCAGGTGGCCCTGGAGACCCCTCCGCCTGCAGCCCCTGACCTCATGATGCACCGTGACTGTGTCCCTGAAGCAGTCCAGGACGGAAGACGCCAATGACCCCGAAATGGCTCAACCCACCACGTCAAGCTCCGGACCTCCCTGTGGCCCCGGAACCCAACCTGCTTCGTGCCTGCCTTGTCTGTCACGTTCAGGCCCCTCCTTCTTCCCACCCAGCCACCCCCTTCTCTGGCTCCGTGTACCCCAGCGTCAGCTCACCCAGACAGCAGAATCACAGGCCCTCCTGCCAGTGATTTCTCTCACCTCCCTGCCTCCCTCCCCCAAACTCGCCCCTCCATCCCGCGTCCTGCTCTGAGACTCCTCACCCTTCCCTCTGTCAGTGCACAAGCCAAACGCTTGGATGCTTCCCTGCCCTCCGGAAGATGATGTCCAAACCCCTGGTCCGCATGCACCGGCCAGGCCTCACCTCCCCCGCGCTCCCCTCCGCCTCTCCCTCCCCCAGGGATGTCCAGGTAGGAACCGAGGTCACAGCATGCGCGTGGCCCCCACACACTCTTGCTCCCCCACACCCCTCTGCAGGAAGCCTCCCACTGCCTCTCATTCCAGACCCCCCCATCTCTGAACTTCATTCCAGAAGTCTCCATAGACACGTGTCAGAAAGGGAGGCACAGGCAGACCACGTGCTAACCTCACATTTCACCTTATCGAGCCTCGGACTCCTCATCTATAAAATGGGACACTAGGGGCGCCTGGGTGGCTCTGTGGGTGAAGCGTCCGACTTGGGCTCTGTTCACGGTCCCGCGGTTCGTGGGTTCGAGCCCCGCGTCGGGCTCTGTGCTGACGGCTCGGAGCCCGGAGCCTGCTTCGGATTCTGTGTCTCCCTCTCTCTCTCTGCCCCTCCCCCCTTCTCTAAAATAAATAAAACATTAAATTTTTTTAAAAAAATGGGACACGAATGCCCACCAAGCTCCGAAAAGAGATGGAATTAAGATGCGTCACAAACGGGAAACACCTCGGAAAGGCCGGGCTGATGCTAGGCCAAGGCTGTCTCCCTCTCCTGCCTCTGGTAGCCTCCCCAGTCCAGTCAATACATGTGGCACCCTTCTTCAGACAGCCACGGGATCCTGAGGGGTCTGCCAGATTGCCGCTCCCCAAATATCCCTGCCATAAATCACGTCAGCCCCACTCGGCTGTGTCTGAGCCTCTGGCCATGTGTGCACGATATCGGGATAAAGTTTAAATTAAATCCAGAAGCTGTAACGCTTCGTAAAAATCCCACTGCAAATTCCCCGCCGTGGCAAGGCAGACCAAAATAATAATAATAAACAAATACTACATTTTTTCCCCTCTGGGCGCTGAATTCTCCCAAACATGGCTCCACGAGACCTGGGGGCCTTCCAAAGATAAGAAACCCGTGCGGGAAACCTCCCGCATTTCCTCGGGACTCAAGTCGTTCCCATGCATTTTCTACAAGGAGACAGAGAAGCAGGGTCCGAAGCCACGTGGGCCGGAATGATGGAAAGCAACCCCTGAATGGTGCCGGGGGACAGAGGAGGGGGATGTCTACGCGGCTTTCCATGTGGCCGCCCTGCCTGCAACAACCAACCCCTGTCCGCTTCTACCCCTGAAATTTCCAGCTGCCCGGCAGCTGCTTGACGGATGTCTAATACCCGCGTGCAGGTCACCCCAGGGATTTGTGAGCTTCTGCCGCTGCGAGTTCAGCGCAATGAGCCTCATGCTGAGAGACACCTGTGAGAAGCACCAGAATGGGGTGTGTGTGTGCGTGTGCGTGTGTGTGTGTGTGCATGTCCTAAAGAGCTGTGTTTCCAGGGGGCCCCCATCAGCACGGGGTGTTTACGAGGCTTCTGCGCGTGGTAGGGATACCTGTCCCAGCTGCCAGAAGGATTTGCTAATGTAATTAACATTCGGGCTGAAACGGCAGACGGCGGTTCAAACCACAATGACTATTTTTAGAGGCCTCCTAATGGAAAACTCCTTTCCTTGCAAACCACACAGCTTTCTGTTACTAGGAGAGACCATTCTTCAAGTCCGATTTTCCCCTTTGCTCAAATACCTGTGCTTTAAACGGTGTCATCGCGAAAATGCATTTACCCGGAACGAACCACACGCAGAGCAGGCAGCGTCGCTGAGGGAGCGCGAGCCCGAACGGGGTCCCCACGGCGTCGGCACCACCCCCACGCGGCAGAGGGAGGACAGTGTCGCCCCCCCCCAGGCCTCTACCGCCACTCCACAGCCTGCCTTGTCCCTGCCCGGAAGCACAGCCGGTGACACAGAGCAGCCCCTGTGCACTCTTCTCTTAGGAAACAGCTGAGAGTCCCTGAGAGCACTGCCCCGCCCCCCCCGCCCCGGAGAATACCTTTTAATGTTTCTTCCACGATTCTCATCACAGGATCACAGAGCCCCTCCCCTAGGTTCACCGTGCGTTCAGAAATGGTCAGTGGGTGTCTCTTGGGTGCCAAGAGAGGGCCTGGGATGGAATGCACGGATGTGCACGGGAGGCATTGCCACTGCCCCCATGGAGCTTATATTCTAGAGAGAGGGAGGTGTTTAGTGCATCGAGAAAACATACAGCTTTGGGTAAGTACTTAAGAAAGAAAAAGGAAGAAAGAGGAAATGGGAGAGGACTGCAGGGAGGGGCAAGGAATGGAGGAGGGACACAGAGAGGCAGGGGAGAGGAAGGCAGGGTAAAGGGAGGCAGGGAGGCAGGGGGAGGGAGGCAGGGGAGAGGGAGGCAGGGAGGCGGGGGGGAGGGGAGGGAGGCAGGGAGGCACAGAGCTGTGGCAGAGAGAAAGTGGGGTCCTCTTCGAGGTAAGGTTGGGCAGGGACGCCCTCTCTGAGAAAGTCTTAAGGGCCATCTGGCCCGTCTGATTAAGGTGCCAGGGACAGCTGCACAGGGGCCGGGCAACCAGGTGGAGACTCCCAGAACATCTGGAGTTAGCGACATCTGTCCAGACGCTCAGAGTTGAGAGTTTAAACAGCTGTGAAATCACTGACTGCCACACGGTTCCCGGGCACTTCCTGCCGTGATGAAAATGCTCCACACCCCGATCGGAGCGCCGGGTGTACATTTGTTTAAACTTGGCCGACTGTGCGTTTAATTACCTATTTCACTACATGTACATTTCACTACCCTTCCATTATGCCTTAACTTCTTCTCGCTGAAAGAGTTGGCTTGTTTTAGAGCAGTTTTCGGCTCACAGCAAAATTTAGAGGAAGGTAGAGAGATTCTCTCATACCCTCTGCCCCTGCACACACACACACAGCCTCCCACCATCACCACCCCCAGCAAAGCAGCACACTGTTACAGTGGACGAATCTACATCAACGGACCATCATCACTCACAGTCTGTAGCATATGTCACCCCTGGTACCGTACACACCCCTGGTACACACCCCTGTAGCATATGTTCACCCCTGGTACCGTACGTTCTAAGGAGTTCGGACAAGCGTGTAAATGACTTGTATCCCACGTTACGGTATTCGGAGTATACAATCTTAATTTTGTTTTTTTTTTTTTTTCAAAAGGGATTTAAAACAGTGAACCCCCAAAAAGCAACCAAGTTCATTTTTTAACGTTCGCTAGGTTTGACTGAACATTTTACGATCGCCCATCATACCGACTACCTTTTAAGGAGCACTTCTGGGCGCCTGGGTGGCTCAGTCGGTTAAGTGCCCGACTCTTGATTTCGGCTCAGGTCATGATCTCACGGTCTTGTGAGTTTGAGCCCCGCGTCGGGCTCTGTGTTGGCCACACACAGCCTGCTGGGGATTCTGTGTCTCCCTCTCTCTCTGCCCTTCCCCCGCTCCTGCTCACAATCTCTCAAAAAAAAAAAACAAAAAAGGCACTCCGTCCTTTGGAAGCTGCGGTTTCACGCACTCTGCTATGCTTGGGCACATCCTGCCGCCGACCTCACGCAAGGTGCTTCCTGCCAGAGAAGCTGTCACCGGACAGCAGGATCTATATATTGCCCGCATCATAAGACACTCATTTTCCATCCACTTTGAAGTTCTATGTCCAGGAAAGGCTTCCAGGGGGCATCCTGCTGACCCACGTTCCACCGGTGACCGGCGTTTGGGACCTGCGGGTCTGACTTGCCCCAGGCAAGTCCCCTCCACCTCCCAAATTCTGCTTCTATGAATTCAGACTGCAGTCCACGCCAGGCTTAACTCTTTCCTAAGAACATCTTTTGCCAAAGTACCGAATCTGTGCTGATCACAGTAATGAACTGGTGCCATGCCCAGAAAGCAGCTACATAATGTATGTTACATGTAACAGATCAAAGCCTGTGTCCCTGCCATTTGTTACCTTTTCCCCCCAGCGGGTCATTTAGCTCTAAACGCCTTTGTCCGAGGCAGTGCGTTTCGGATAGTGTTTAATTGCTGGGCTATTCGACAACCCCGGCATATCTCTCTTTCCATCGCACATCGCTAAATCTCTGTTGACACATCCCCACACGCAGAGGTAGGTAGTCAGTGTTCAAAGGCGAGAGCGTGACTCAAATGGAAAGCCAGCAAAAGCTCCCCGAGGAGCAGCTTTCAACAAATCATTCTGATTTCATTTAAAAGAAGCCAGGAAGGCGAGGATGAGTGGATAACTACACAAGCTCCTCTCCTGTCATGTTCTTTGACAATGGAGGGGGGGATTTGGAGCTTCCCCAATGTCCAGGGGTGGTACCACCCCGGAGAGCCATGCAGAGGCGGGTAGGCGGGACCACCACAGGCCCCCTGTGCAGACAGGCCTGGAACGCCGGGGTGAGCCTCTGATGGCCACGCCTTCTCGGAGCCCAAACCCACCTGCACCCTTGGGCCCTGCGTACCTGCCTCGCTCTTGATGCAGCCCTCTCTTCTCTCAGCTACGCCACACTGATGTCTTGCTGTATAAGGTCAGAGCCCTGGGTCACCGGGCTGAGCCCTTACTCCATCCCCCTCTCTGCACCCGTGGCCTTGCACGTGGGTCCTTCTTCAAATGAGTGACCAAGACTGTGTGTCCTACCCCGGTAGAGGACCTCCAAAGTCATATATCAGCATTCGTCACCTGCTCCCACCACCCGTAGGTTCTGGAGACGGCACCGCTGGCCCCTGCCTCCCCTCAGAGCCGGGCCTCCAGGGGGGTTGCAGGGGCGAGGTTCCCGCAGGGCCCCAGCTTCCTCCACCTCAGCGGCCCTCCCCATAGTGCCCGCCCAGGGACACACACCGGTGCGGCTCTGAATTGTCGATCACGAAACATTCCTGGAAATGCGCTAGACTGCCGTAGACACCGACGGACGTGTCGACAGTCTCCCAGCCCACTGCACCTCATCTCTGGCTCGCCACTGACCTTGTAGCCGTCTCCCAGGGCTGCTGTAACAAGTAGAACCAACTGGGTGGTTTCCAAGAGCGCAGAGTCATCCTCCCAGGGTTCTGGGGGCCAGAAGCCCAAACTCAAGGTGTCAGCAGACCTGCTCCGTCCAGAGGCTCTAGGGGAGGATCCGTCCTTCCTCTTGCAGCCCCTGCGGCCCTACATGTTCCTTGGCTTGTGGCCACATCGCTCCGATCTCTGCCGCCAGCCTTACACAGCGGTCTTCCCTCTGTCTGTCCCTTTCTGCTGTCACATGGCATTCTCCACGTGGGCCTGCATCTGTACCCAAATCTCCTCCTTCTTATAAGGACAGCAGTTTACAGGGGTTAAGGCCACCCTAATGACCTCATCTTAACTTGATCCAATCCACAAAGAGGCTATTTCCAAATAAGGTCACATTCGTAGATACTGGCTGGGGGGGGGGAGGGGAGGGCTTCAACATATCTTTTTTGTGGGGACACGATTCAGCCCAGAACAAACCCGAATTATGTTTCCCTTGATCTATCTAGTTTGATGACTCTTTCAGTCACTAAGTCAATCGGCAAGCATTTATTGAGCACCTATTGTGTTCCAGGCCCCGTGCTAAGAGTAGGGACTCCTGGTGCAAAGCCTCATGGTCCCGGGACAAGTTTGTGGCCAACCGCAGAGCAGAGCAGGGACACTCGGGGCCACAGCAGCACCTCTCCCTGGTGGGGTTCCCCTCTCAGTCTTAGAGCATCCAGGGTGCGTCTCGGAGGGGAGAGGATAACAGAGCTGTGATCTGCAGCCGAATACCAGGCAGCGAGGCCCTGGGCAGAGGGAGTTCCCAGAAGCCAGAAACGAGAGCGGCGTAGAGCCTCTAGGAAATGAGTAAGTCAGCGCAGCTGAAACAGAGAGGTGGTGAGAGGCGCGCGGGGGGTCAGTCCAGAGTCACGTGGGGCACCCACCAGGTCGCCGTGAAGGCGAGGCATCCCAGAGTGCCCATGGGCCTCTGACAACAGGCACCATTGCTACCCACCCTACGGAGCCCTCTCCGGCTCCCGTAACCCCACGCAACCCTGCCAGGGAGGGTTCTCACGCCCACCGCACGGATGAGGAAACTGAGGCCCATCTTCCCAGGTCACACGAGGGGCAGCAAAGGCTGGACTGGGGGACTCCGCTGCAAAGCTCAGGCCACAGCCCGCATCTGCAGGCTGGTGCTTCAGAGAGAGAACGGTCCTCAAGGGGGAAAAGAGGAGGCAGGCTGGCGGCCGGGGGCAGTTTGATGTTTCATTTTTAGCTCCCTCTGGGGCACTCGGCCTGGGGCTCACCTCTTGAGGAAGACCTTCCAGGGCTCAGGAGCCTGACCCCGACCCCAGCTACCCCACATCCGGCCCAGTGGTGAAGGGCAATTAACTCATTTTGTGCTGGGCCTTGTAAATAGACCACTCTTGCCATTTTGAGTCTCATGACTTGGCATTTTTTTTACAAATCTTTTTTTTTAAATGTTTAGTTATTTTTGAGAGGTAGGGAGCGGGGTACAGGGAGACAAGGAGACAGAGGATCCAAAGTGGGCTCTACACTGTCAGCCCAGAGCCCGATGTGGGGCTTGAGCCACAAACCGTGAGATCATGACCCGAGACCCAGTGCTTAACCAACTGAGCCATCCAGGCGCCCCAACTTAGCATTTAAAAAAAAAAACAAAAACAAGCAACATTCCCAATCCAGTTACCATCCAGTTATTTCTGTGTCTCTGGAGCCAGCTCTCAGGTTCAATTCTTCTTGTTGTTGTTTCATTTGCCAACTGGCCCTGCGGGTCGTGAGGGGACTGCCAGGCCTGGTCAGCTGTCTCCTTCGGAACCGCACCCACAGCTGACGGGGGCCAGCCCGCTCGGGGAGCTCCCCGGCGGTCCCCGGTTCCTGGGATGCTGGAAGACCGCCTACGGATGGAGAAGGCTCCCAGGCTCCGCTCTGGAGAGGTGGAGAGCTCTGGATCTGCACAGTTCTCCCTGGAGTTGGCTGTTGGGCTCGCTGCCTTGATTTGATTAATGTGGATCGACTTTGGCAGAGGCATTCTTGGAAGGACCTGGAGTGGTTGTGTGTGTACATAAAATAAAAGATGCGCTGTGGGTGTTTTTAGCTGAGCATGACTGATAGCTATGCTTGTGAAGATAGGAGCAATCAAACCCTGGCTGTTCCGAGTTTTTCACGGATATGCCAAAGAAGCTGTCTTGTCTAAATGCGGGTCTCGGGATGATCGAAAAGAAAATCCTGTACTCCCAGTAGCAGCTGGTGAAGGGCAAGGCTGGAACGCACGTCCCCGCTCTTTATTTCCTTTCTTTTTTTTTTTTTTTTTTTAAATTTTTTTTTTTCAACGTTTATTTATTTTTGGGACAGAGAGAGACAGAGCATGAACGGGAGAGGGGCAGAGAGAGAGGGAGACACAGAATCGGAAACAGGCTCCAGGCTCTGAGCCATCAACCCAGAGCCTGACGCGGGGCTCGAACTCCCGGACCGCGAGATCGTGACCTGGTTGAAGTCGGACGCTTAACCGACTGCGCCACCCAGGCGCCCCTCTTTATTTCCTTTCTAATCACCTTCGGGGGCAGCACTGGCCTGGTCAAAGAGCGCCAGGATTCTTGCATCATGAATGGGCCCGCGCGTGTAGGCGGGGCTGTGCATATGTCTAAAGGAACACGGCCATGTGTTCACCACCTTAGTCCCACAGAGGGAATTAGACGAGATCGGGCGCGTTCAGGGTGGTATGGCCGCAGACCCGCAGAGGGAATTAAAGGTGGCTGACAAAGCTACACATAGAAGAGTAATAAAAAAAATAAATAAATAAATGAGGAAAGCAGGGCAAGCGAGATAGAAAAGGAAGAATAAAAATAGAAGTAGGAAAGGAGAGCAGCGAGGGGCTGTGAAGACGGGAGAGAAGGGGAGTTGGGAGGAGGTGGAGTGAGAAAGAGAAGGGGAAGTGGTGAACGAAGCTTCCGTTTCCATGGTGACCAGCAGCTCCGGGGCCCTGGGGATGAGGCTCGGGAGGACGCCTTGCACCGAGTCTAACCAGATGTGGAGGGCCTCCTTCCAAGTGTTGGTCCAGCCCAATTCCAGAAGCTGGGATCTGCCCCGACCCACACACCCCGCAACTCCCCAGCCAGGCGGCGCCTGATGGCCCCCCGGGGGGTGACGACCGCACACTCCCTCCCTTGGGGATCCGGGTTCCACCTGAGGGACGGGCAGGGCAGTCCGTGTTGGCTGGCGTCTCATCCTGTGGATGGAGAAAGCTCAGAAGGATTCTAAGCTGCTCTGTGGACTGAGAAGTGACTTTGGTCAAACCGAAGGTCGATGCAGCTCTTGCCAAGGTCAGCCGTGGGCTCCCCGCAGCCAAGCATGACCACGGGGGTCAAGATTCTTCCCCAGTCTCTCAGCAGCGTTGGACACTGTGGACTGTGGCTTGCTTTCCAAACACTCCCCCATCTTGGATGCTGGTGGCCTCACTTCCTTGGCTTTCTTCCCACCGCCCTGACCGGGCTTCCTCGCCTCCCCATCCTTCAGACCGTCCTGCCCTTCAGCCCGCGGTGGGGCCCTTGTTCCTACATCTCTCCCCCTCCTCTCTCCAGGGGCTCTCGTCCTTTCCTGTGGGTTTAAATACCACACAGGCAGATGGGTCACAGGTAGACCCCAGGCCCCAGCGGCCCCCCCAAACTCCAGGTTGGTATGTCCACAGCCTCCCGGACCTCTCCACTTAGACATTGCATCAACATCCCGGACGGCAATCCAAAGTGAATTCTCGATTGGCTCCCCTCAAACTTGTTTTCTCTTCTCAGTAAATGACACCATCCTATGCCCGGATGCTGACTTAAACCGGAAACCTGGCCCTTGGCTTCATTTCCACACCCCCGACATAGCAGCCATCAGTGTGCCATGTTGATTCAACCTCCAGAATGAACCTCCTCATATCCTCTAAAATCCCAGCTCCCGTCCTAGCCACCACTGTCTCCAGCCGGAGTTTGCTCAATGGCCACCTAACCAGTCCCCATGCCCACGCTTGCTCACCTCCCCCGCCCCCAGTTTGCTCTGCATGGCAGACAGAGGGATCATTCTACATCAAACATTGGATCGAGTCACGCCCCTGCTTTAAACCCTTTCAAGGGCCTGTGTCATGTCAAGATCAAGAACTAACTCCTTTCTCAGGCAGTCGAAATCGGACCTGTCCCTCCAGCAGCTTCCCTGGCTCCTTCCCCGTCCCTCCCCCAACCAGCTTCTTGAATTTTCTCAAAACTGTGGGCTCTTCCCTGCCTTGGAGCCTCTGCACTCACTGTTCCTCTGTGGGGATGGTCTCTGTCCTGCCCTTCATACACCTGCTTCTTCCTGGTCTGTTTGCACTTTAGCCCCCAGAGAGCCCTCCTCCCTCTGTCTATCCAAAATAAGCCCGCCTACTCTTCTGCATCTCAGCCAGCTGCCTGTTTTCTTTCTGCTACTTAACACCCTGGTCATTTTTTATTAGCTTCTTGCCTTGTGTCATGTCAACTTTCCTTGCTGGTCTCTGGCTCCCTGAGGACAGGGACTGTGTCTGATGTACCGTCACTGTGTCTCAGAATCTGTCCAGACCAGTCAGTACTACTTTGGAAGCTAAGCAGACTACAGGAGACTGAGAAAGGGTCCTCTACATGGTCCAATTCCAGTTCTGGTTGCTCTGGAGGCCGGTGAGCAGCCCCAGCCCTGGAGTTCCACTGAAGACTTCTGGAGTCTTCCAGGAAAGCCCCCTCCTGGGGGATGAGCAGGTTTCTGCTGCCGCAGCCAGCAGCCGGGGTCCTCTCTAGCTCCCAGACCAGAGCCCCTCTCCGTGCCCTCTGGGGAACCAGCCGCCGGCTCTGGCAGCTTGTGGATTTCAGGCCACTTGGCATGAGACTTATTCTGTTCTCGGGCTCGCACTTGAGTGCAAATCCAACTTCCTGCAGGAGGGAGATTATCTCAGCCACCGCCCATTTCCAGCCCTGGAAGCCCTGTGTGGGCCACTCTTGAGCTTGAACTGCATCCTTGGGGTAGGAGCAAAATGCCATTATTCGTGTGACGGGGTGTCTAGGGGAAGGCAGAAGAGGAGGGACCCATAGGGTGAGGGCGGGGGGGGCCTGGGGTACAGAGACACCGACGAGCTCTAAACTGCACGAGGCTCTGAATTATTCTGGGCTTCTAAATCCAGATCTGTAAGACTGAGACAGCCAAGCCCCCAAGCTACTGAGTTCAACCCGCCCCCACCCCACACACCAACTTGGTGGGACAGGGCCTGCTCCTTCCCACAGTCCCGCCGGACTTTCTATTCATTGCAGCTGGCCGTTTTTCTCGGGCGGCCTTAGCTCTCTCTGGTAAACTTCCCCGTGTGTGCCCGCGTCTGATCTCATTAACTCAGAAGTTCCTCGAGGGCAGGGACCTTGGGTCTCGACTACCGTTGGCTCGGAGCCTGGCACACAGCACGCATCAAAGTAACGTTCGTCGGTTTGCTCTGCCCGCATCATCTCAAGGGTCCCTTCCAGCTCTGGCTCGAGCTGCCTCCCACCTGCCCTCCGGTGGCTAGAGAGGGCAGGAGGGAGAAAGGAAGGAAGGGGTCAGGGGAGAAGGCCTTGCGGAAAAGTAGAAGACAGGAGGGAGCGAGGAGAGGGGGGAACGGGGAGGGGAGGCTGAGTCTGGCCTTTGTGACACCGAGTGAGGTGGGCTGGAGGCACAGACACTCAGAGAGAGCTTGAGGCAGAAGAGGGAGGGGACTGGGAGAAGAAAATGGACCTATACGATCACCAGATGCCAAAATATTCAGTGTCATGAGTCTCCCCGGAACACCTCTCCAGAGAAGCCCATAGAAAAGATCACTTCTAATTAAGGATCCACTCTGAGGGACCCAGCCGCAGGAAGGAAAGTTACAGTGACTGACATCGTGAATGTCATGAAAATAATTAAATTACGCAGTCCTTTCTTACACCCGGCCTGGACTGTTTTCAACCCTTTCCTTCAAAACGAAACATTGCAAAGGCACTGGGGAGGCGGGCAGAGCCCGCGGACGGAACCTTCCTTTCAACCGCGGCGCTCAGCAGACGGATGTAACGGGCTTCACAAAATTCCCTTTGGAATTTTCTTGGTATTTTGTACGCATAATAGCCATATGGCCTCGGATTTTAATTCCTTCTTAATGTTTTTACTTATTTTTGAAGGAGACAGAGACAGAGCATGAGCAGGGAAGGGCAGAGAGAGAGGGAGACGCGGAATCCGAAGCAGGCTCCAGGCTCTGAGCTGTCAGCACAGAGCCCGACGCGGGGCTCGAACTCACGGACCGTGAGATCATGACTGAGCCGAAGTCGGACGCTTCACCGACGGAGCCACCCAGGCGTCCCCAGAATGCCTCAGATTTTAACGGCCCCTTCCTACCCAACGTCCACACGTGCCCCCACTGACATTCTCCTCTTGTACAATGACATGGGGGGAAGGACTAGGAGCCCCGTTGGACAGAAGTAACAATTCGAGGACGGCCCACCGTAAGCACGGACGTCCCCTGAACACTCGCCGTACCCTAGGCCCTGGGCTTCTCGTACGTTGTCCTCCACACGCCCGACAGTCCTGGAGCTCTGAGTGAGCACGAGAGCCCAGGCAGGCTAAGAACACAGATGCTTAAACGCTGTGCTACGTCATCCGTTCAACAAACATTCTTTACGCATCTTCTATGTGCCAGACACGGTGCTGGGCGCCGGGGAGACCACAGCAAGTGCGACCGCCTTCTCCCTGCGCTGGAGGCGTTACAGATTACAGGGGGGGACACCCAGCAGGGAAATGATGGGTGTGACAACTTCACACAGAGAAATGAGCCAGGAAGAAGTTGAAATAGTACGCTGTGATCGAGAGTATACGGCAGCTGATGAAGGAGTCAGGGGCCTCCTGAGGAGGTGACATTTAAATTGAGAGTTGACATTAAGGAGGGCACTTGTGGGGATGAGCACTGGGTGTTGTGTGGAAACGAATTTGATAATAAATTTTATTTAAAACAGAAAGAGAGAGAGAGAGTTGAGGGGCACCTGGGGGGCTCAGTCGGTTGAGCGTCCGACTTCGGCTCAGGTCACCATCTCGCGGTTTGTGGGTTCGAGCCCCGCGTCGGGCTCTGTGCTGACAACTCGGAGCCTGGAGCCTGCTTCGGGTTCTGCTCCTCCCCCACTGATTCTCTGTCTCTCAAAACTAACTAAACGTTAACAAAAATACATTTAAAAAAAAAAGTTGAAGAAATACAAACGCGATGGTGAGTGTCTTGGGGTCCCCGCCCATATTTTCTGGCTTAGACATGAAGGCAGTCAAATCCCAAAACCATGCAGCAGATGTGGACAAAATAAATTCCAAGAGAATTCCTCTCTTTCCGGCCAGAGAACCAGCAGGCGGCCCCTGCAGTCCAGAGCGTGGAGAGAATCCCCAGCCATGTAAGTGCTTAAAATTTGGAGAAAACAACTTTCTCTGACTAGAGGAACCTGGAAGGGGGGTCCCTGGGGTTCGAAGAGGGAGGCAGGAAGAATGCTTGTAACTTTTTCTTTCTCTTTTTTTTCTAGCTGCTTTGTCCCCAAGGTGGACCCAGCCATGGGGTACGTGTGCAAATACGAGGAAGCTAAAAGCCCCAGGTTTCCAGTCAAAGCACCAGGAGAGGAAGCCCTGGGAGCTGGGACACGTGGAGGAAGCAGGAGAAGGAGATCCTTGAATATGTGCATGAAGCCCCAGGCTCATCTCTGCACCGTGCATGTGTGGACACAAAGCAACAGAGACAAGTCTTCAAGAACTTCACTGCAGTATGAATGCCACCCAGACGCCAGGCTGGACCCTGTGTGGTGCAGACACAGGACAGATCTGAAAGGTACCGCAAAGGCTTTGGAAAGGAGGCTGACGTTGAAACTGTAGCCCGCGGAAGGTGGGTGGGGACTTGTGGCCAACCCTAAGCAGGTTTGGTTGACCCTAAAACAAAAAAAAAAAAATCAACATTTACCCGAGGCTTTTTACAGCACCCAGAATGTCACGACACAGTATTCAAACTATCTGAGATACAACCTGAAAGCATACAAAGAACCAGGTAAATCCAACAACTCTCAAGGGAAAAGACAATCAAGACAAGCCAACCAGAAGATGGCCCAACTGGTGGCATGACCTAAAAGACTTAAAATAAACATGACAACCATACTCAATGAAGGAGGAAAGAACACTGTTGAAATAAATGTAAAAAACTGGGTTGCCTGGGTGGCTCAGTCAGTTAAGCGTCTGAATTCGGCTCAGGTCATGATCTCGCAGTTTGTGAGTTAAGGCCCCACGTCGGGCTCTGTGCTGACAGCTCAGAGCCTGGAACCTGCTTCGGATTCTGTGTCTCCCTCGCTCTCTGCCCCTCCCCCGCTTGTGTGCGCGCGCTCTCTCTCTCTCTCTCTCTCACTCTCTCAAATATAAATAAACATTAAAAAAAATTTTTAAAGGAAACAAAAAGTCAAAAGTTCTCGGCAAAGCAGTAGAACCAATAAGAAAGAACCACGTGGAGATTTTAAAACTGAAATTTTCTTTAAGGGGCATCTGGGTGGCTCAGTGGGTTGAGCGTCCAACTCAATCTTGACTCAGGTCATGATTTGGTTGTTTGTGAGAACAAACCCCATGTCAGGTTCCACACTGACAGCACAGAGCCTGTTTGGATTTCTATTTCTCCCTCTCCGTGCTCCTCCCCCACTCATGCATGCACACATGTGCTCTCTCTCTCTCTCTCTCTCTCAAAGATAAATAAATATTTTTTTAAAAAACAGCTTTTAAGAAAACAAAAATTTTTTTTCTTTGCATCACTGGAGGGACACAACAACAGAATGGATATGAGAAAGGAATGAGCCAGTTAACGTAATGACAGTGCAATAGAAATTATCCAATGACAGGGAGAAAAAAGATTGGAAAAAAAAAAAACCAACAGTCTCAGAGTCCTTTGGGACAATATCAAAAGGCCTAGTATTCATGTCATTGGAGACCCAGAAAGAGTGTGATATTAAAAAATAATAATAAGAAGAAAGAATGTTTTTAAATTCTCAAATTTGGTAAAAGACACACATTCACAGATTCAAGAAACTCAGCAAAACCCAGGCAAAATAAGCTTAAAGAAAACCACATTAAGATACGTTATAATTAAAACTGCTGAAACCAGGGACGCCTGGGGTGCTCAGTCGGTTAAGCGTCCGACCTCGGCTCAGGTCATGATCTCATGGTTTGTGAGTTCGAGCCCCGCGTCGGGCTCTGTGCTGACAGCCTGGAGGCTGCTTCAGATTCTGTGTCTCCCTTTCTCTCCCTCTCCCCCTCTCTCACTCTGTCTCTCAAGGATAAATAAATGTTAAGAAAAAAAAAAAAAGATTAAAAAAACAACTGCTGAAAACCAAAGATAAATTCCTGAACGCAGTCAGAAAAAAATGGTGGTTACACAGGGAAGAATGACAACTTGAATGACTGCAGATTTCTTAGCAGAAACCATGGCGACCAGAGGACAGCTGGAAATTATTTTTAAAGTTGCTCAAAGGCAAGAACTATCAAGCCAGAAACCCTTATGTAGCAACAATATTATTTAGGGTTGAAAGAGAAGACATAAAACCACGAGAATTTATCACTAGTAGTAGGTAAATCACAAAATAAAGAAACTGAAAAAGTAAGAACACTATAAAATTAGTTTACAAAGGGTTGGTAATAACCTTGATAAGTTCCTATGACCTAATGCTTAAAAAAATCATGATACAGAATTAAATAGATATGATTCCAGTTATGTCCAACAGCATGATTGCAATATGCTTCTTCATAGACAATGGAGTAGATGCAAGGACAATAAAGCGTTATTAGTGACTTCTTTTGGCGAAAAAACTCTTGGTAATTTCTTTTTTCCTTAACGTTTATTTATTATTGAGAGACAGAGACAGACAGAGCGTGAGTGGGGGAGGGGCAGAGAGAGGAGGAGACACAGAATCCGAAGAGGGCTCCGGGCTCCGAGCCATCAGCCCAGAGCCCGACGCGGGGCTCGAACCCACAGACCGCGAGATCATGACCTGAGCCGAAGTCGGACGCTCAACCGACTGAACCCCCCAAACTCTTGGTAATTTTGCTCTTCGCTTATTATGTTTTTTATTTTCCACAATTTCAGTGGATGATCAACTATTTTTATGATGTTAAAAGAATCCCTTCTAGAGCACTGGTTAGTTTGAAAAAGGCAGTCGGTGTCTTGGCTTCATTATAAGAAAAATCCCATGTTTGTCAGCGATGGTTTCTTTTCAGACAGAAGGGATGGGAGAGAGTGCCCACTGGATGAAGAACATGGAAAACCAAATGCCTCTCATGTTCATGGGGTTCCAGTTACTCAAAGTAACGGAGATCAAAACAAACAAACAAACAAACCAACAAGCAGAAACCTAGAGTTCGAAATCACTGAACATTAGAGTTTTAGCCTGCCTAAAAAGTTCTTAATTCTGTTTACATGGACAAAGAAGTCTTTATGGAAAAGACTCTCCAAGACGCTAACGGTAATCACTGCTCCACAACTGATAACGTCATCAACTGCAAAGACCAAAAAAGCCCAAGCACAACAAAACAAAACACCCAGAAGAACGGAAACCAGCTGGCCAGCGGAAGTCCTAACGGATGCGAAAGCTTCAGAGAGGCTGTGCACAGACCAGCGCAGCTCATCGGTCTCAAGGGACAACCGGGCGAAAACAGCCTGCAGAAATGCGTGAGCGCAGCCTCCAGACGGTGGACACAGCGAGAGGCTCGGAGGCAAACCGAGCAAGTTCAGGGGCCCTGCAGGGTGGTCACGGGGGCGGCCCCAGGCGCCCATCATCGGCCTGAGTCAAGAAGAGAAAGACAGGCATTTGGGAAGGGAAGAAGAATCCTGACTTCTGCCTCTTCCAGGAACAGAGAGGAGAAACGGAGGCCTTCTGCCAAACCGGACCCTTTGGGCCTCTTCCCTTTAAATGAGGATCTCCCGTCTCTTCGACGATTTCCCACCCTGAGCGCTGTCGACGTGGTGGCGGGGCATCCACGTCTCCATCGCGGGGTTGTCCAGGGCACGGTCGCACGGTCTGCGGTCCCCCTGGGCTGTAGCCCCTGGAGCCCACAAGCACCCACCACCCCGGGGGTGCCGACGACCAAGAACGTCCCCAGGCGTGGCCAGACGTCCCCTGGGGAGAAAACGCAACTGCGCTTAAGAACACTTCAGAAGGGGCGCCTGGGTGGCTCAGTCGGTTGAGCGTCCGACTTCGGCTCAGGTCACGATCTCGCGGTCCGTGGGTTCGAGCCCCGCGTCGGGCTCTGTGCTGACGGCTCAGAGCCCGGAGCCTGTTTCGGATTCTGTGTCTCCCTCTCTCTCTGCCCCTCCCCCGTTCATGCTCTGTCTCTCTCTGTCCCAAAAATAAACAAACGTTAAAAAAAAAAAAGAACACTTCAGAAACTTCATGGGCAGTGATTTCTGAAGAGTGGGCAGTGGGTCCGGTTGTCTTCACTGGAATGGTCCCGGAGACCAGCAGAGCTCGGGGGGAATAAGGGCAGAAATATGTCAGGTTCAAGATTTGCTTTTCTCACTTGAAAGGGGTAAAAATGTTGCCTGGAAGTGATTGTCTTCCCCGTGGTAGTTTACTGCTATTCCACTGCAGCGTGTGGCATACTCGTTCCCCCACGCACACCACGGTGGTCACGCGCTGTGTTTGCAAGGCCCCTCGCGGGGAAGTGGCCGGCCTGGTGGCCAGAGATAAGTACCGGACTTTGCAGTTTATAAACCGTACTTTGCCTCCCTGGGTCTCACGATATTTCTGAGAGCTGAGGTTAATCTCCCCGAAGATATGGAGGCTCAGGGAAGGGAGAGAATCTTCCAAGGGGGTGGGTCTGGGGGCGGGGGGGGGGGGGCCTTCTCTCTGGAATGCCCCCCAGCTCTGGCAAAAGGGAAAAAAAAAGAGTTCCATTTTGTACCCCCCACTCCCCCGACCCGTGTGATAATGAAGTCAGGCCCACGGAACTCGGGCTGGAATCACTGGTGAAAAGTTGTGGGGAAGTAAGATAGTCACACGGTGACAATGTGTCGTCACACGGAAGAAACTGCAAAGAGAAAGACGTGCCTCCTGTCACTGTTGCTCCCTTGACGGAGTGACGGGATCACCAGCAGGGGTTCAGCCTGCTGCTGTGGTCCTGCTGGAGCCTGCAAAGTCCCCACCACCCCCCTTCTTCCCCTCAAAGAAGCCAACGAAGCTCCAACGAAGCCTCCAGAACCTCCCTCCTAATTCAGAGGAGACATGGGGGCTAGAAGAACATACAAAAGCTCGGGGGTGCCTGGGTGGCTCAGTTGCTTAAGCGACTGACTCGGCTTCGGCTCAGGTCGTGATCTCACGGCTTTGTGGGTTCGAGCCCCGAGTCGGGATCAGCGCTGACAGTGCAGAGCCTGCTTGGGATTCTCTGTCTCCCTCTCTCTCTCTGCCCCTCCCCTGCTTGCTCTCTCTCTCTCTCTCTCTCTCTCTCTCTCTCAAAATAAATGAATAAGCTTAAAGAAAGAAAGAAAGAACATACAGAAGCCACAAGGACATGATAAGACCAATTGAAAACGTGGGGCATTCTATAAGACAACTGGTCTGCATTCTTCAAAAAACTAATGTTGCAGAAAAGCAAAAAAAAAAAAAAAAAAAGTAGAGTAATCATCCTAAATTAAAAAGAATTCAACAGGTGCCTGGGTGGCTCAGTCGGTTAAGCGTCCGACCTCGGCTCAGGTCATGATCTCACGGTTCATGGGTTTGAGCCCCGTGTCGGGCTCTGTACTGACAGCTCAGAGCCTGGAGCCTGCTTCACATTCTATGTCTCCCTCTCTCTCTCTGTCCCTCCCCCACTCGTTTTCTCTCTCACTCTCTCTCTCTCAAAATAAGCATTAAAAATTTAAAAATAATAATAAAAATTTAAAAACTAAAAAATACGTGTGAAACACACTCTTGGCATCGTTGAAGAAATACGGACTAGGACTGAATATCATATAGTTAAAATAATTAGTTTTAACGTAATAAAATATTGGTTGATACAAGAAAGTGTCTTGTTCTCAAGAGATACATACGGAAGAATTAGAATTTAGGTGTGGAATGTCATAAAAGTCAGAACTTGCTTCCAGATGATACGTGTGTGTGTGTGTGTGTGTGTGTGCATTACATATCTACAGTAAGATAACAGATGTAGATATGGTCATAGAGAGAGAGAAATCAAATATGGCAAAATGTTAAAATGACTCTGGGTGAAATGTGCATTCTGTAAATTTGACAAATTTTATTAAGACTAAGGGTTCCAGTTCCCATAGCAATTCATTAACATACCCATTCAGGTATGACGGGAATTCAGGTATGTGGGTATCACCCACAGACAGGAGGGAAGAAGATGTGGCCAGTGGAACCAAATTAAGCCCCAAATCTGATGCTTTCCCCCGTGCTTCACACATAAGGCTTTAGCAGCAAGAGATTTGGGGGTCCCGTCCACTGGCTACTTTTCTTAATTCAGGGTAATCTCTACCAGGTAAAAGCTATATCACTTTAAAAAAAAAAAATCCAAGAAGTCAGGCCTGAATGCTTGCCTAGTTCTTCGGCAAGTTTCCAGAGCTCATTAAAGAGTGGGGATTGTTAGAAAGAATCTCACACACACTTATTAATTTGTTTCCAGTGAATCAAAGATCATCGTTGCCAACGTTTGTTAAACCTGCAGGACACGTCGGCATTTTGATTGCTAATTAGCGTACCGAGAGAAATAGTGGCATCGGCAACGAGCTCACATCTTAGAGTGAATTTACTTGACATGCACGAATTTAAAATACACTCTAATGCGTCAACGTCCTCCTGGAAATCCCACACCGGTGCCAAAACATTTGCAAATTGTACGCATCCAATGAAATTGGCATCTCCCAAATCTCTGTCTTGCGTGTTGCAAGGTAACACTTCTGGCTCCCGTGTGCGACACTGCGCTTCCCCACCCGCCACACCTGCCACAGCGTTTCCATCTTCTGTGTACCCGTCAGGTCCTCCTCTGGATGATAAGAGTCGCCCGTTCATTCATCCATGTATTCATTCGGCCATTCATCAAATACTTACTGACAACGCGCTAAGTGTCAAGCCTCGATTCTGGGAACCAGATATGCGGTGTTGAACAAATCTCGTGGAGCTTAGAGATGCAGCCGTAAGGAGTTGCCGTAACGTAGTACGGTCAAGATTAGTCTCCAAGGTTTACGCACTAGGCAAAAATGCCCCCGATCACACGTACGTGCTTATAATGCTTTGAAAGCCGTTCTCTCTGCTCATTCTCGCTGTTGCTAAGATTGAACCCAGACACCACCGTCTCGGAGAAGCTCTCCTTGTGCTGGACGCCCCTTGATGGGCCCCCAATGACCTCAGTGTGCCTGTGTCGTCCACCGACCAGGGTTTATTGGAATCATCCATTCACGAGTATGTCCCTCTCCCTCAACCCGGAATGCTGTGACAGACACGACCAGTGACCTCCCCAACACCCATTCTCCCCTCCTTCAGAACTTAGAGAACATCATCTTTGTACAGGGAGGAAAAACTACGCGCCCTCCTAGAGTCTCTTGCAAAAGGAGATAGACTCAGCTGGCCTGGCTCCCTTTTGTTGTGGCCCTTTACTCTTTGCCCTTGTGTGTGCGTGTGTGTGTGTGTGTGTGTGTGCACGCACGTGCACGCTCACATAAGCGTGCACGAGTGCCTGGAACATGATGTGATGTCTGGAGATACAGCAACCAAATAGCAACCATGAGGACTGCAGCCTCATGGACTAAAACCACAAGACGTAGCAAAAAGACAGGACAAGAGTGGAGCCCCCCGGGGCTTCTGAGTTGCTACCAGCCCGGGACTGCAGGGCTCTAGACTTATTGTCATGTGAGGGAATTTCCTTGACTTCCTTAAGTCATCGCTGTTCAGGTTTCCCGAGTCCCAGCCAAGTGTATCCTAAGGAACAGAGCCTCTCAGGGAAAGGACCAGCTTACTCAGATGAAGTACAGGGCCCGGCACCTAATAAGAAGCCAGCAAAGGCTCAACGTGTGGAGGGCAGGCCTCACCAACCTCTGCCGCCTTTCTCATCGGCAGCACTCGGTTTCCAGGCTCGGCCACGCTCCACATGCAGTGTCTTCCATGCCCCGTGCTCTGGCCCACCCCCGGGCCTTTGCACATGTTGCTGCCTGAACGAGAAGCCCTGTCTCTCCTCTTTCCTTATCTCCCTTGAGGCTCCTTCTCTGGCAGCCCCCTATGCCCCACCCTCCAATGATACTAGACCCGCATAATGCCGCCTGTGCCTCAGTGTCCTCCTCTATAAAATGGGCATGCTAACAGCATCCGCCTCGAAGAGTTGTGAGAAATGAACCAGCAGATTCTAGCAAACCGTCGGAAGAACGAACACTCACACAGCTGGGCAGCACTCTAACTCTGTACACACAGGAATTCCTTCACTCTTCCCTGGGACCCCACAAGTACTAACGTCATCCTCACTTTATAGATGAGGAAACTGAGGCACAGAGAGGTGAAGCACCTTGCCCAAGGTAGCACAGTCTTTGAATCTTCTCAGACATCAGAAAACAGAGACGACCACTGACTTCTTTCCAGATTCCTGGCCCCCAGAATCCGGGAGCACGAAAAAGTAGTTGCTTATTGCCACTAAGTGTGGGGTGTTTTGTTACATAACAGTAACTAGGATATGCGGCTGCCCCAGCGAGTGCCCGGGAAGCCACCAGTGGTCCTCAGTGGAGCAGGGGACACTCCTCCAGGCAGCCTGCAGCTGGGCCCTCTGCTGGACAGGAGGCTGGGCCAGAGAATCCTCAAGAAGCCAGCGGGCTTGAAGCCAGATGGCATCTTAAGGTCCTTGCCTGAGAAAGAGAGTTGTCACGGGCAACGGGGACGGGGCCGGCGGTGCCAGGACAGGCGATGGCTCAGCATACAAGCTGGACTGGAACAGCCACGGTGAGGGGTCTGAGAAGCCAACGGGCTGGGGCACCAGCAGACCGTCTCCCGGAGCGAACGAGGCTGACTCAGCCTTACGGAGCTGGGGGCTCCCTGGTTGGCCCCCTTGGTGGCTCTGTGGGCTAGAGCCTCCGGGGTCCCTGCCAAGGGAGAAATTATAGAAGCGCGGCTGCACCTGAGCAGAGAGCAGGCAAACTGAGGACCAAGCAGACAATAGGTATGGGAGGAGGAAAGCTGGGCGGCCACCCTGGAGGAAGCCTCATTTGCCCCTGCACTAGCTCTTCCACTACCCTTTAGATCCTGGGCTGAAGCAGGTGCTCCAGCCAAAGTCACAGGCACTGCTCCTCTCCTCCCCGTCTCTACTCCTGCAGGGAGATGTTCCTCTGCCTTCTACGAGTCTTGTCTTAAAATGACGACCTCCGAGCGACCAGCCACCCAGAGCTCCTGCTTTGACGACAGCCCGGAGCGGCAAGCAGCCCTCCCCGGGGGCGAGGGTACACCCCCTATAGAGACAGCCTGCCCCCAGCCAGACCTCCCTCACGTCCAGATGCCCTACCCATAACCCCCAGCAAGGGGCAGAGCGCCAGAAACACACATTCCCAACTGCTGGGGCCGGCCTCCCTGCAGCCGGGGCCTCCTGGGTGGGCCTCGAGCTCCCGCGAAAGTGGCCTTGACATGTGTGTCCTGCACAGGCACACGATCCGCCGCCCCGTCCGTGGCTCTTTCCCGGGAACCCCCCGTTCCCCTCTCCGGCGTAGCTACTGCCCCGGCCCCCGCTCACCCCCATAGACGAAACACACCGAAAGGCCTGCTCGGCCCTGAACACCTCTATGCCTCTGTTAACTTTCCTGGGAAAACCCGCGCCCAGTGTCACCCGGGGGGTCCTGGGAGGGAACCCCAGGCTCTTCCCCCGAAGCCCCCGGCTTGCCTCCCAGACCTGCTCTCAGTGTGCCGATCAGAGGCCTTGAGTCTGCTGTCGGCTGAGCTAGAGGCAGAGGTGCTGTCCGCAGAATAAAAACAAACCGGGTGGCGAGGCTTCCAGCAGCCCCCTGTCTCCAGCTTTAGTTTATCTTGGGCCCGAGACATTCCAAAGGCACGCAGTCCTCTCTGGGCCAGGGAGCGGCCTGGAGGGGCGGCCGGGCGAGCATACTCGCACTTCTCGCCGGCACCCGCACGGGATCCCCGGTGCTCGCTCGGGCCGCCCAACGCGGCTCCAAAGTGGTCCGGCCCTCCGCTGCCATCGGACCCTCCAAGGGCACACGCGCCCGAAAGATAACCAGCCCCTCAGACCTCCAGTCGGGGGGGTGGGGGGGGGAGCTGGGATCTGAAAATTCAAAACACGCCTGAGAGCCGCATGTGCTTTTGATTTCCCTGTTACGGTAAAAGCAGGGGGGAAAAAAAAGACAGCTGAAGACTGGCTCCCACAAGTCACTAAAAGAAAGCTCCCCAGAATCATTCACAATGGCATTTCCCGGCGTTAATTTTAATCGGATGGTTTCATGTCTGATTATCACTCTCCTTCGCGGCTGTAGAGAATGAGCGGCCCAGGAAGTCGCCAGCGCTTGGTAATGAGCTAATAAAACTTTCATCCCCGTAGCCGCAGATCCGAGTGTAGACAGGGGGTGGGGGGTGGGGGGACTTACCCACACTGGATTTGCCATAACGTCCTGGTCTATGGCCCAGGCTCCAGTGTCCAGCCACATCCGTGAGGACAACTTGACCGTAGGCAACCTCAGCACTGAGTGTGGACCACTGAGCCTCCCCGGTTGTTAAGGGCTGAATGTGGCCCACCCAACCCGGGTCGAAGCTCTACCCCTCGGTGTGATGGCGTTAGGACCTGCGGCCTTGGAAGGTAAGTGGGTTTGATGAGGTCAAGGTGGAGCCTCCGCGAATGGGATCCGCGCCCTTGTAAGAATCACGAGTGTGCCGTTCCCTCCCTGCCCCCTGCCTCCCTCGCATGGACGCAAGGAGAGCTTGGCCGTCGGCGGCCCAGAAGAGGGCCCTCGCCAGAAGCTGACTGTGCCGGCGCCCCGACGGCCGACTCAGCCTCCAACTCTGTGCCAAGTCAGTTTCTGTTGTTTATGGGCCGCCCGGTGGGCGGTACTTCGTTGGAGCAGCCCACACAGACAAAGGCACCAGGCAGGGGGGGCCCCAAAAACGTAAGGAAGGGACTGGCCGCCAGTGGGAGGGTGGGGCGACAAGAGAGGGCCTCGGATGTCTATTTGTTATGTAACGAAGGAGAAAGGGAGGCGAGAGGAACTTTGGGGGAAATGACTCCTTGAACAACCCCAAACTAATGGAACTTCCATTCCCGGAAGTCTGTGTGTAGACGTGCATGTTCACGGACACGTGTGTCCTCGGTACCGTGCGGTTAGGAATTAACCTTGGCAGAAGAGAGGTCTGGCCTTTGTCCTCGGCTCCTGGGAGATGACCTCCAAATCCTTGGAATGTCCTGCCTGGTAAGAGTCGTCTGTTTGCCTGGAGGCCCCGGGCCGCACAGCAGATAACCTAACACTGTGCTTTATGGTGGACGCTTTCTTTGGGCCATGGGCGATCAGCTTGACCTCCAGAGAGGCTGCAGACTGAGGTCGGCCCTGAGCACCCAACCCGGTCTACACGAAACAGATCCAATAAAAACACTGGGCACCAAGGCTCAGGAGCGCTTCCCCCGTCGGCAAAATTTTATGTGTGTGTTATCCACGTTGCTGCCGGGGAAAGTCCATCTAGGTGCATCGTGCTTGGAAGTGCCTGGGCTCTGCCCCACACACCTCCTCCCTTGGCTGTTTGTTTTAATTTTTTTTAATGTTTGTTTATTGGGGGGGAGGGGCAGAGAGCGAGGGAGACACAGAATCCGAAGCAGGCACCCGGCTCCGAGCCGTCAGCACAGAGCCCGACGCAGGGCTGGAACTCACGAACCGCGAGATCGTGACCTTAGCCGAAGTCGGACGCTCAGCCGACTGAGCCATCCAAGCACCCCTTGAGTGGCTTTTAAAAAACAGGGCAACAAGGGGTACCTGGGTGGCTCAGTCGGTTGAGCGTCCGACTTCGGCTCAGGTCACGATCTCGCGGTTCGTGAGTTCCAGCCCCGCGTCGGGCTCTGTGCTGACGGCTCGGAGCCTGGAGCCTGCTTCGGATTCTGTGTCTCCCTCGCTCTCTCTGCCCCTCCCCTGCTCATGCTCTGTCTCTCTCTGTCTCTCAATAATAAATAAACATTGACAAAATTAAAAAATAAATAAATAAATAATAAAAAAAAATAAAAGACAGGGCAACAAGGTACGGATTAGAGCGTGTGAGTCTTAGAAAAGGATTGTGTCAGCTACCTCTTAGGCAGAGATGTGGCCAGTGTGAAACCAGTCATCTTTGTCCAGGGCTTTGGCCAGACTCAGTGCATGGTTATGCAGGTGCAAAGTCAGGAGGCCAAGCTTCCCTTGTGGGGGGCAGGGGGTGGCATCCCGCTACTCTTGGGCACCCCTCCAGAGGGCTCTCAGCCCACTGCTCGCTCCACCTTTGCTGCCAGCTCTGAGCAGGCTTTAAGCTGACCTCAGAGCCCTCGCCCTCAACTTGCTAGTTGAGGGATACCCATGGGATACCCTTGACCAACAGGGTCAGGAGCTAGCGGAGTATTTCCCACTTCGTTCCTTGGGCGTGTAGTTCTAAGACACATTTCATAGCATGCTCAGAGAGTCTGTGGGATCGGGCACCTCGCTGGCTTTTGCAGTGGCCGACTCAATAATGCAACTTTGTGCAGACTCCCTATCCTCCCGGGTACTCCCCTGACCCCCACCCTGCTCCTTGAGATCTCGTTCCCCCCAATGCTAAGACAGTGTCTGCTTAAATTAGCTTCTCCCTGAACGCAAGACTCCGGGCGCCCAGTGAGCCAATTCGTAAGGAACGCAAGGGCCTCTGGGGAAGGAGGGTTCAGAACGCCGATGCCTGTACCCAGAGCTCCAGTGCACCAAGCGTGGGAAATGTGGGAGTCAACTAAGAGATGCCAACGTAGAGTGATTTATAGGAAACCACTCAGATGACCAAATACATATTTCTCAGATACATTTAGCCTTCGTGCACGGTTCCTGAAAACCTTTCAGAGCCATAAAGTTGAAATCGGTGAGTTGTTATTACTGAAGGTGACTGCCCGAGGGTGGCGCTGGTTAAAGAAAGACCAGTCTTATGATTCTAGGGTTAGAATGGTCAGTGCCCCCCATCTCCGGGGAGGGGAGAAGGGAGAGGGACTGGAGGCTGAATCAGCGAGTAGCCCATGGCTTAGCCAATCATGACTACGTAGTGAAGCCGCCATCGAAACCCAAGAGGGCAGCTTTGGCCATTTGACTTGGGAGCGTTTCCATGTTTGGGGAGCCAGTATGTTTCCCCATGCCGCCCAGCCAGGCCCAGAACTTCACAAGAACAGAATCTCCCTTGTTCCGGACCTCACCCAATATACTTCTTCATCTGGTTATTGATTCATACCCTCTGTTATGTCCTCTCATAAACTGATAAGCGGAAGCCTTTCCCCGAGTTCCGCATGCCATTCTAGCAAATCAATCTACCATAAGGAGAGGATCATTGGAGCCTCCAGTCCGTACAGGTTGGTCAGGAGCACAGGTGCCAGCCTGAGGCTTGCTCCCGGTATCTGAAGTGAAGGATGGGAAGTCTTAGAGGAACGAGCCCCTAGCCCATGGACTCTGACGCTATACCTCCAGGTGGACAGTATGAAAATCGAGTTGAATTCTTGGACACCTGCTGGTGTCTGGGAAGGGCTTGGTGTTGGCCTTGGGTCTGAGAATGGAAAAGAGCTGGTGTCTGGGGCGCCTGGGTGACTGAGTCAGTTGAGCGTCTGACTCTTGATTTCGGCTCAGGTCACAATCTCACGGTTCGTGGGTTCGAGCCCCACATTGGGCTCTGGGCTGATGGTGTGGAGCCTGCTTGGGATTCTCTCTCTCCCTCTCTCTCTGCCCCTCCCCTGCTCTTGCTCAAAAAAAAAAAAAGAGAAGAAAAGAAAAGAAAAGAAAAGAAAGAGTTGGTGTCAGTGAAAATGCTTTTGTAGTATGACAGGTAGTGAAATATACCAAGGGTCCCTACAGGGAGAGGCCTGGCTGGGGGCGCACAAGGCAGAGGCCGACCCCGGGAGGGTTGGTCCTTTAAAGCGTCGTGAGCTGTAAAATAGGACTCCTACAGCACAACTCTGAAATGTAGTGTGCCTGTGTCCCCTGGAGCTGGGTCCTACGGCAGAGACAGGAAGATCTCAGGACCAGACCCCCCTGGGAGTGTGTATTAGGGATAATCACTGACCCAGGAGGTGGAAATGAGCCCTCACCTCGCATACAGCCTTGCAACCAGGCACGGGGCCCCACCGTGGCCTGGACAGGGAGTGGGCAGTGAGGACATCACGAGGAGGGACAAGCAGGGCCAGTCTCCAACAGCAACACCACGTGCAGCCAATGGCAGCGGCCCTGCGTCGACCGCCTAATGTCCAGGTCCCCTTGTCTAGCGTTCACCCAGGACCGGTTGCCTTTGAATTAAACAAATCCCAGGTGTTCCGATCCTGCAAGGGGAGGGGATCATTTAACATGGACGAGGGAAGCAAAAATAAGAAAAAAACAAGAGAGAGAGAGACAAACCATAAGAGACTCCTAAACGCAGAGAACAAACCGAGGGGTGCTGGAGGACAGAGGTGGGTGGGGATATGGGCTAGCTGGGGGATGGGCGTTGAGGAGGACACTCGTCGGGATGAACACTGGGTGGTGTATGGAAGTGAGGAATCCCTAAATTCTGTTCCTGAAATCAGCATCTCACTATATGTTATCTAACTTGGATTTAAATTAAAAAAATAAAAATGGGCACCTGGGTGGCTCAGTCGGTTGAGCATCTGACTTCAGCTGAGGTCACGATCTCGCAGTCTGTGAGTTCGAGCCCCACGTTGGGCTCTGTGCTGACAGCTCGGAGCCCGGAGCCTGCTTCAGACTCTGTGTCTCCCTCTCCCTCTGCCCCTCCCCTGCTCACGCTCTGACTCTCTCTGTCTTTTAATAATAACTAAACGTTAAAAAAAATTTTTTTTAATAATAAAAAAATAAAAATAAATAAAGAATTCAACACGGACGAGCCACGAGAGACATCAAGGAGAAAGCCAAAAAGTGATGTCACCATATTTGGACTTGAAGAAACAAAGAAGGACACCGACCGAAATCTGGGCAGCAGCTGCGTGGTGGGCAGACGGCCTAGCAGCCGGCCAGTTCTGTGTTCTCCTGCTGGGCCGGGGTCTCTGTTCACCTGCCTTCCGTACTCACTCTGCGACCAGGCCCGGGGCCGTCAGTCAGGACGCCTTGGGCTGCAAAACAGAAACCACCCCCCCAACTCAAACTGGCTTAAATAACAATGATGTGGCATCTTACAAAATTGAGCCCCACTCCTGCCTGTGCCGCCCCCCTCTCTTCCCCACCCCCAGGCAGGCCTTGCGAGGCCACTACCCCCTTGACAAGTGCACGGGAGGAAGAGGCCGCCTTCTTCCCTGGAGGCTCCTTGAGAGACAAAACAAACCTTTCTTCCCAGAAACCTCCCCCGGGAACCCCCTCGTGTCTTCTTGCCGCAAAACCAGGCACAGGCAGGGACGCTGGGCGACATGACCAGGCCTGTGTAGGGGAATGGGGGCTGTCTGGGGTCAGGGCACATCACCTTCACTTCACTCATGTGGGAGCAGGGGATGGGGGTAATACCTGAGCACGGGTAAGGTTCTGTTAGCGAAAGAGAAGGGAGAAACGTCCCGGCAGATAACCTTCAGTGCCCACTGCACCTGCTGAGACAGGAGTCGAGGGCGCGGTGGGAGTGTCCTAGACTCGCTGTCACAAAATACCGCAAACTGGGGGCTTAAAACAAGAGAAATATAGTCTCTCGGGGTTCTGGAAGCCAGAAGTCCAAAAATCACAGGGTCAGCTGGGCCGTGCTCCCCGCTGGAGGTTCCAGAAGAGGATCCTCCCTTGCCTCTTCCAGCCTCGGGTGATGGCTGGCCATCCCTGGTGTCCCTTGGCTTGTAGATGAATCGTTCCAGTCTCTGCCTCTGTCTCCGCTGAGCCTTCTCCCCCGCGGGTCCGTGTCCCTGCTCCAAACATGCCCCCTCTTCGAAGGATACCCATCAGCCCGGATTCGGGGCCCACCCTAATCCAGTTTGACCTCATCTTGACTTGATTACACACGCAAAGCCCCTACTTCCAAATAAAGTCACATTCGCAGTTTTGGGAGGATCCCTATTCAACCCACTACAAACCCCAAGTGAAAGAAGGGGTCCTCTGAACCCCGTGCCCAGAGCCAGCCTGGTTTCTAGTCAGGGCTGTCATGTGGAAAGTAAAAAGTGGGCCTGGTTCTTCGGTCTCCTGCGCAGGCCTGCCCGAGGAACACAGCGCGTGGGCGCCTGCCCCCACCCGCGTGAAGGGTGAGGAGCGCAGGGCCCGTTCTCCTCCCTCCCTGCTTCCGGATTTGCTGAGCACCGCCTGCTGCTGGAACCCGACTCGGCGCGCAAGGCTGGCCACTGTGCATCCTGTCCCCTCGGTGGCGGGTGGGCGTGGCGTCACATTCCTCCCGACTCCGGTGCCCGGCCTTCACCTGCTGTCCGGCTGCCGTCAGGTGAGCTCCTCACTCCCTGGAATTGGAGGAAGTGGCAGAAGCCCTCTCGAGGCCAAGCGGTAAGGCAGGCACGGTCGAGGTAGAAAGCTCTCGGTCGTTCCATTCTACAGATGTTTTCCCGTCTCTGCCCAGGTTCCAGATCTATTAACTAGTTACTCCGCTTTGCTCCCTCCGTCTCTTTGTCTCCGAAGGAAGGGGCCTGTACAGCAGGATACGGGGCGGGTAAGCGGCCTGCCGTCAGGCCTAATGCTCAGTCCTTGGCGCTCAGTCCTGTTCATGGTGAGTAGTAAGTCTACTGCACGGAGCGGGAACCGACAAGGCAGCCAGAGCTCACACGGGTTTGAAATAAAAGCATGGCCTGTCTCAGGGAGAGCTACGTTCTGAATGAACAAGGACTTGAACTGGTGCCATTTCCAGCGGTCAGGGGGGCTCGCGCAGAGGCAGCAGCCCTCTGGCTGGTACCAGGAGACTGAGGGGCTAGGCCCAAAGGGAGCCCTGAAGGGCGGGAACTCCCAGTCTGGGCTCCAGGGGCCATCACAGCTCAGCACGGAGAGCCCAGGGCTCGACGGCATATGTCACTTGAAGCCCCGCCTCTGACGGGGTGAGAATGCTGGGACAACCCTTCCCTGGCCAGAAAGGCCCGGACACTGAGGAGAGAGCCCAGGGCCAGCTTCAACAGCTCCGGCAGGGAGATAAGGGATCCCCTCACCCTACCCCATGCCTTAACTGCTCCTCCCACTGTGGCTGGTTAAGTTCGGTGCCAGACGCTTAGAAGCTGGTATAGGGGACAGGAGTCCAGGCCTGGAACCGCCCAAGGCAGTAAGGAAGAAAAAGGGCCAAGGTGTGCAAGAGGGTCAGGGCAGGACTCTGAGCAAAGATCTGGCTAGAGAAACAGGCGTCATCATTGCCGTTATCATAATCACCATCGCCACCACCGCCACTCTCATCACCAACATCATCATCATCCTCATCTACGATTATTTAATTTCTTATCAAGGATTAGGCACTGTCCTTTGCATCTATTATTTCATCTAATCCCCCGAACAACTCTGTGAGGTCAGCTTTATCACCCCCGTTTTACTGACGAGGAAACGAAGGCCCAAAGGCAGTAAGTAAATCAACTTTCCCAAGTCACCAGGCAACGAGGAACAGTCCAGAACCTGAAGCCTGACTCCAGAGCATCTGGTCTGAACCATTATGCCTTAATGCCATCTGAAGACCCATCAGTAACTACAGGAGCAGATGGGTCAGAAACCGATGATTGCTCAAAAGATTCCAGAAGCGTCTGTGGCTCTTCTTGGCTGCACGCCGCTTCCTACGGTGGGGGGGCCTCAGGTTGGTGCAGGGGCTCTGTTTCTGGGCGACGGGCACACAGAAGAGGTAGTACACGTGCTTTACATGTCCCCCAAGTAAAACGAGGCCGCTTTGCGCCCCATCTCAGCACCACCAACGTGGACCCGAGCAAAATGGAAATGTACCTCCAAGAAGCCGCAAACAGGAATGAGGGTCTTGGTTGAATGTCTTGCCTTGAGAGGGAATTAAATGACAAGACACTCAAGATCTCTTTAAAACATTCTCTACTCTCCAGTCTCTCGCTCAGTGGCCTTTCCCGCCCCGCCCCCGCCCCGTCCTGCTCTCCACACTCCACTTCCCGGTTCCTGGGTCTGATCTTCTGTCTACGTCTGTGGTCACTCATCAGCCCCCTTCCCTTGGCTCCTTCTGCAACCTCTGGAACTTTCACCTCCTTTTCCAGGGGGAGGACCAGGAGGCAAGTGCCGCAAGGCCAGGCTGCTGGCTAGAAGGTGGTGGGGAAGGTTGTGAATATCACGTCCTTCGGCATCTCAACCAGAGGAGGGAACGGAGCTCTGAGAGGTCAAGGGCGGCTCGAAGGAGCAAAGTTGGGACCTTGGCCAAATTTGAAGCACCAGCAATGCCCCCTCTCCGGGCCTTGGCTTCCCTGAGAACACGGGGGGAGTCCAGGTGGCCTTCGAGTTCCTCTCCTGGTAACTCAGGCGTGGGGGACGGTGGCGGGGCTAACGTGGCCTTGGGTTCTGGCCCTGACTCCACACTCCGGAAAGCCCGGTTCCCTCCTGGCCTCAGACCTCCTTCTGTGCGGGGGTTGGGGGAGCAGACGCTGAACTGCAAGCCGGGGTGCCTCCCTTCTCACTCTGGTACCGAGAATCTTCTCTGACGTTCTAACGTTGTGGTCCCTGCATCCCACCTTCTATCAGCCAACATGCTTCTCCAGCACTGAGCCCTGTTGGAAGGGAAAACCCAGACTCTAAAACCCTGGCATTGTGGGGACTGACTACGAGGGATTTGAGGTCTTTGTGTACGTCTTTAAGAAAGAACTCCCCTTTCCCCGTCTCCTGACAATTCCTTGAAGCTAAAATTCACACCGGAGGAGAAAGTTTTCTCCTCCGAGCCTCCTGACTGCTTGTCTGAGAAGGGAAACAACCTTTTTAAAAGAAAAAGCCTCAGGCAACACTTTTTACTTTGCAGGGCTCTGTTTTGAACATGCAGGTTTTAATCTTTCTAAAGGTAAAGCTCAGATTTCAGAAAAGATGAGGGAAGATAGAACCCTAAGAGGGATGGGCCAAGTACAAATGTGCCCTGTGCCCACAGCCATCAGTCTTGGATCCTGGACCCGCCCGCCCCCTTGCATTTCTGCAGCCGGATGGGGGGGGGGGGTGCTGCTGAGGGGGTGGGGGGGACGCTTTGCCTTCCTTTTAATGGAATTAAGATTTCATTGCTCCTAGCTCAAAGAAGTGTAAACGCAAAAATACCACCAAGAAAATGAGTCTCCAGAAAAATCTCAGTTCTTATGAGAGGTTTATATGTACCACCAATACCCACCCTCCATCATCCCCGCCGCCAGGTCTGTGTTTCTAATACTTTTATGTACACACGAATCACTTGGAGGTCTTTTCTAAATGTATATTCTGATTCGGTAGGTCTGGGGCCGGGCCGCGGCATCTGTATTTCTAACACGCTCCTGGGGGATACCAAAGGTGCGGATCTGGGATCACACTTTGAGTAGCAAGGCCTCAGACGACACCAAGTATTTCGTGGGGCGCCTGGGTGGCTCAGTCGGGAAGCTTGAAACTCTTGATTCCGGCTCAGGTCATGATCTCACGGTTCGTGGGTTCGAGCCCCACGTGGGGCTCGGTGCTGACTTCGTGGAGCCTGCTTGGGATTCTCTCTCGCTCCCTCTCTGCCCTTTCCCGACTGGCACGCACTCACTCTCTCACTCCCTCTCCCTCTCTCTCTCTCTCAAAATACATACATAAACTTAAAAAAAAAATTTTAAGTCCTTCATCATGTCACAAAGCCAGAGACCACAAGTGGAGAGATGCAGCTCAGTCGTGTCAACACGCTTGGTCAGTGTCAGCGATTCTCTTGACCCCAAGATGGCTGCAAATGGCATGTCCTCACATGAGTGATCCCCGACAGGAGGCAGAAAGGGGCTCTTTTCCAGCCTCTGTTCCTTTTACTAGGAAGGGAACAACTGCCCCCGAACAATCTGCCTCCCAGGAGGAGATGTCCCCAAATATCTCCCTGGCCAGCACTCTGTCTGGTGGCCACGTGGGCCATAGGGGAGCCTGGGAGAATGTGCGTCAGGCAAAAGGGTAAGCAGCACGGCAGACGCTTCAGAAGGCAAGAAAGGGGAATCGCTACCGGCTGACGGACCAGCCGTGTCTGCCATTGCCAACTTGCAAGCGATCGATGGCATCCCTCTCTTCTCTGTCTACTGGGGGCCAGTGGAAACTTAGGGGGGTCACGCCAGATTTCAACATGGTACAGGTGATGGCCACGGGAGGCAGCACTCATCTGGGACGCGGGTGCGACACAGCCCAGGGGACCCTCGCTGGGGGACACAGGTGGGACACAGCCCAGGTGTCCCCATAGCCCAGCCAGAGCACCAGCACGGCCAGCCCCTCTCATCAGACAGCCCGGAGCCAGTGCAGACGGCACACCCGGCTCCCTTTCTCCCTCTTCTCTGGGAGCAAACACATCATGTTTCCTGGTATCCTGGATACCACATCGGGGACATAAAGCTGAGAAGCGTATCCGCCTCGCCAACTGTGAGCGGTGCCAATCAAACTCGTCCTGCAGACCCACAGAGCACTAAGTGTTGGGAACCAAGGTGTCATGTTTTCCAGAAGCAATAGGCCGTCCCTCGGAAACAAGGGTTACCATGGCGATGCGCTCTACCTGGGCCTGCCTCGGGTAAGGTCGGAAACAGGACCCACGTATTCAAGCCGAACCCAGAAAGCGGCACGGAGCAGGGCCCTGGGGGCGGAGGGCAGGCAGGTTCAGGAAGTCTCCCCTCTCGGTGGCCCCAGTGGGTTCGGACCTGCTGGGTCACACGGTAGCTCTTGGTGAGGCAAAGCAGAAGGGGCCCGGTTCCGGAGTCAGACCTGGATTTCAATCCTGCCTTGGCCAATGACCTGTGTGTAGGCTCAGACAAGTCAGCTTTTCTCCTCCACTTTGAGCATGTAAAGCCAGGGCGCCCGGGTGGCTCAGTCCATTAAGCGTCCGGCTCTCGATTTCGACTCGGGTCTTGATCTCCCAGTTCATGGGATCAAGCCCCGTGTCGGGCTCTGTGCTGAGTGTGGAGCCTGCTTGGGATTCTCTCTCTCTCTCTCTCTCTCTCTCTCTGCCCCTCCCCTGAGCGCTCCCTCTCCCTCTCAGAATAAATAAGACTTTACAAAAAAGATGGGGGGTAGGAATTTAAGAAAAAAAAAAGCCGACACAGAATTTTGGGAGGTGGGATGGGAGGCACAAGGGCACTTCTGTCCAGGAGGTGAGGGCACTGTGGATGTGGAAGCCACAGTGCGGAAAAGCCTGCATTGGCCCCTGATGGGTCTATTGTCTCCGTGGTGAGCGTCTCATTCCCTGGGGGTCCCATAACGAAGTACCTCACAGTGGGGGGCTTCAACTACACATGCGCTGTGTCTCGGATCCAGAGGACAGAAGTCCAGAATGGAGCGTCGGCAGGGCGGGCTCCAGCTGAAGGCTCTGGAGGAGCACCCCGTTGCCTGTTTCAGCCTCTGGTGGCTGTTGACAGTTGTCCTGCCCCTCGGCTGGCAGCTGGACCCCACCGTCACACGGCATTCCCCTCCTGCCTGAGCTTCCGCGTCTCTTCCCCGCTCCTTATAAGGACACCAGTCATATCGGATTAAGGGCCCTCCCGACTCATCAAAATATGACCTCATCGAATTGATATCTGCAACAACCTTATTTCAAATTTTGTCACATTCTGAGGCAGTAGGGGTCAGGGCCTCAACATATCTTTCTGGAAGACACATTTCAAACTGTATCTGAGTAATTTTAAGGCATCGTTTTACTGTTTAACCCAACACGGATAAATGACTGCTCACAAGGGAGACCTTCATGAGGGCGTCAGGGAAATTTGCAAGAATTTGAAATAGACCGAAAAGGTTACTGGCTCCCAGCCTAGCCCGCCCCTCCAGGGTCATCTGATTGGGGGGGGGGGGGTCTGCCCCTCTCATTGTCTTTGAGCCAGTAGGCTATGCTGTAGGTTATAGAACACCTAGAACAATGCAAATGATTCTCGTCCATAGTGAGAATGCAATTGATGATTGCCCCGCGGATATTGACTAGTTTCGCATTTTCTGCATTCACTTGGGCTTTCCTGACTGCCTCTGTATTTGTGTGTTCCTTGGAGTTTCCTTTGAACTGATGTAACATACTGTTGGTTTGCTCATTAAAGGATGAGTTCAACTTGCTTGTGTCCGTTTCGTATTTTCCGAGACTCGTGATTTTAACATTTACTGAATGTTAAACAGAGTACATCATTTGACCGTACAAGTTCAATGCACAATATACAAGTGGGGCAATGTATGATCACAAACGATGACAGCAACAACGACGACATCAGCCTGTGACACCCCGGGGATCTCTGTGGACTCAAGCATGATCTCGGAAATGATCAGCAAGAGACAAATCCTCAGGGGGCCAGCAGGCTGCAAGGAAGGCCAGACGCTCCCTTGGGCTGCATTGCACGTCTGCGAAGTGCAGAGAAAAATAACAAGCAGGATCATAAAAACGTCACCGCTGGCTGTATGGTCGGGGCACGCGTGTGCCAATGGGCTGAAGCCAGGTTGCCGAGACACTGCTGACAGCCCCAGTGAGTGGAGGTCCTGGACCAAGGCCATGGTGGGGCTGTCAAGCATGGTTACTCCGCCTGCACAGACAAGCACAGCCTGCCTTGGTCCTGGAGGGAGGAGGAGACAGAGTCCCTGCTGCCCCACGGAGGAGAAGAGTCTATGCCATCCGTGACTCTAAGAAGGCATTTCTGAATCCAGAGCTGAGGCCGGCGCAGGTCCTTTCTGAAATTCTATTTAAAGAAGCCCGTGATCTTGGCCACCTGCCCCTGCTTCCAGGCTGGGGCCATCCGCAACACTCCACAGCTTGGCACAGGAGATGGGAGCCCTGCAAGGTTAAAACGTCAGGAACCCTTCATCCACGATGTTGTACAAAGAGCCCAGGCTTGGGCTTGAGGCAGACCTGGGTTCGAACCCCAGCTCTCTTTTCTGCCTGCTGTGTGACCTCCAGAGAGGTGCTTAATTCGATTTCTTCGGTCTATACAAGGAGAATAACAACAGTGTGTACCTAGTGAGCTGGGGGGGGTGGGGACCTGAGCACATAGGCAGTATGCTGAAAACAGCCCCCCGTACGGCAGTCTACCCCAAATCTGGCTCCCCTCCTCCTTCGGGTAGATGGAAACAGGAGGTCTGATGCAGGCTCTCAAGGCATGAAACACACCCTACCGTGTTTTGCTTCCAGGTCTGACAGACTCACTCATTTCTGCTCTCCAGGTCTTTGAAATAAAGGGACTGAACCAGGTATGGATCCCAAGCATTTGGCATTGCCACAGTGCAGGACTCGGGAAAACGGAGCCGCTTTCCTAAAACACGACTGCAAAGTTTCAGCAAAACGCTGCTCACGCTCTCTCTTCCTCTTGACCCTCTTCGGATGGATGCTTTGTGGCTGGACAAGAATTTCTGGATGGGGCAGAGCAAATCTGGGGATGACTCCTCAGAGTTATTGGCGGAATTTTCTAACCGCCCTCCCCGGCTCCCCGCCCCCCCCCCCAGAAAACAGAATCTCTGCCGCATTTCCAACATCCGGCGTCCTAAGGGAAGAAATGACAATACTTCTTTGAATCGTTAAGATGCTTGACCCTTCTCAGGCACCCGAAGCCCGAGTTGTAAGCCCTGCAGAGCAGGTGTGTGGCAATCGCAGCCCTAGAAGCAGGCCACCCGCAGGTCGGTGTAGGCAGCTGGGCTCATTATGTAAGGTGCTGGAATTCTGTGGCCTGGAAAGCTCCCTGGGTCCATGAAAGAATTAGCCTCCCGTTCTGGCCAAGTGATTAATATTAAGTGAAAAACATTGCTGAGAATCAAAGGGGGCCAGGGTCGGACGTGTCCTGAAATGACTCCCAGGCTGCCGGACCAGTAGCTTCGCCCCGCGCTTCTGGCGGCAGCATCGACTTCGGGAAGGGCCCAGGGGTGCGGTTCCTTTCCCTCCCCTACAAAGACCACGATTTTTCTGAAAGTCGTTTCCCCCCTTGACGACTATTCCAGGAATGTAAGGAGAGTTCATATTTTCTTCTAGAAGTCCGCCTCCAGACTTGGAGCTGTGCTGATGTATATTCATCAGCAGCGACGCAGAGTCAACAAGAAGCTGCCCATGGGCAAATCCGAGAGCACAAAAGAGAGGTCTTTGAAGGGCTCCCCACCCCTCCTACGCCCCCAGAAGGTCCCACTCAGGAGCTGTGTCAAGTGCGTTTGCAATGATTCCATTAATTGTGACCCACGTGTCTCCCTGCCTCGGAGGAGCTGGCTAAGATCTGCACGGACCCTCCTCCAGGGTCCGTGGAAGTCCGTCCACGTTTCTGGCAGAGCAGGGAAGGGCTTATATTCATGTCCCCAAGGTCACCCCTGGCCCCTGATGTGGCTTGTGCCCCCCTCACCTCCTCCTGCGCACACTGTGGGTTGCTCACGGAGCCCACTCGACCCGGACTTTGCCTTTTCGACACACGCACACAGGCACACGCATGCAAATGCACACGCACACGCACATACCACTCACACCCACCCACACATACCACTCTCGTGGGGCATCTGTGTGTATACAGGTTTTGAACACGGTAATCGGCGGCAGCGAGGGGGTCCCTGGGCAGAGCGCTCTCTGCTCAGGACAGGACGTCTTCCTTTGGGCACAGGGACTACCTTTCCCGGCTTCCCTTGCGGTTGGGCTTGGCCATGTGACTTGAGTTCTAGCCAATGGGAGGGGAGCGGGGGGGATCCCGCCACCCTCTCTGCATATAATAGAAAAGTCCTCAGCATCAAGAACAAACTATTGACCCAGACTGTGTCAGGATGAGCCTCAGACACGTTATGCGCCGTGAAAGACGCCAGACACGAGAGACCACACGTTGTATGATTTTATTCACAGCCAATGTTCAGAATAGGCAAATCTGTAGAGATGAAAAGTAAATTAGGAATTACGTAGGGAGTAGAAACAGGAAATGGGCACACAGGAACTTATGGGGGGGGTGTGATGAAAATGTTCTAAAGTTACTGAAAATTACCGAATTGTACATCTGAAATGGGCAAATTGTATGATATGTGAACTATACCTCGATTAACTTATTTAAAAATAAATAAATAAATAAAAGAAATGAGCATGCCATTTATTTCCAGGACTGATACGGTTTTTATTCTATTTTATTTTATTTTTTTATGTTGTTTAAAGATTTTCTTTCCCATCACCTACCTACTGTAGTGAATCTCCTCTTTTTAAAAAAAAATTTTTTTAATTTGTTTTTGAGAGAGAGAGGGAGTGGGAGTGTGCAAAAGGAGGAGGGAGTGGGGGGGATGGGGGGCGGGGAGAGCAGAGAGGGGGGTGCACGCAGAGGAGGGGAGGGGGGGCAGAGAGAAAGGGAGAGGGAGGATCTGAAGGGGCCCAGCCCCTGATCTCACAAACCACAAGATCATGACCTGAGTCGAAGGCGCCCTTCCGAGACTGACCTGTCAGAACCCCACACAGGTTCTGCTCCAACTCCCGTCCCTTCACGCTGACGGAGGCAGGCGAGGACGGAGAGGGGCACAGGGCCCCGAGTGACTCCGAGGCAGACAGCCAACCCCCAGGCTGTTCTGTGAGCAGGACCTGAACGGCGCCGGCGCCGTGTTGAAACACGACTTGTTTGGATTTCGGTTTGTCAGCAGCCAGCTCACACGAAGTTGCTTCTGTGCAGGGGTCTATCTGAATCGCCTTCTGGGTCTTTCTCTGGCCACGCCACCGCTGGAACCATTCCTTCTCCAGAAACTCTCTCATCTCCCCCATGTGTCACTGGGTCCTCTCTTCCCTCCCCCGATCCTTCCTCCCTCTGCCTCACCCCTGCCTCTAGGAACTCCAGAATTCCTCTCTCTTCGTTATGCAGAGCGCAGAAGTCAGGAGACGACCAAGCAGGCCGGATTTAGCAGTGGGAGAGAGAAAGGAGGTGAGGGGATTGCAACCCTTGCATGCTGAGGGTGGGGAGCTGAGCCACGGGGTGGGGGTCAGCCTCTAGCAAACTCTGCTGGAGGCGCCCGGCCCCGGCTGAGGCCACAGAGCCACAAGCACCAGTCGGGGAAAGGACGGAAGCAGACGCGGGGCTGGGCGCCCGCAAGCACCCAAGTTTTTCCTCTTCTCCAGAACCAAGGCGGCGCGAGGGCTGTCGCATCAGACGCCTTCTTTAGGTCATAAAAGAGAAAAAGGCGTTGGCTCCCGGCCCGGAAGAGACAGTGAAACGCAGAAGTCCCTCGAAGGGTGCCTATGATCGGCAACCAAAAAGTAATTTTTCAAGCATCATCGAAACTGGGGAGGAGAAAATCCTGGAAAGTGTCGGTGGCGGAAGCAGTGACAATCGGAGGCTAATTTTACAGGCCCGTAGTTACTCGCTGAAGGTGTTGACAGCGGCTGGGGCGTTTTCTGCATTGGGCGCACTGATGCTGTCCGGCTCCAAACCCTGCAGAACGCGCCCCTGACGCCCTGCACAGCGGGTCGCCCTCACCCTTCTTCCCAGCACTGCCTTCGAGCAGCCCGTCACCTGGACCACCGTGGCTTCCTCCAGCTGCTGCTCTGTTGCTTCTGCCTCCTCTCTTTCCTCCCCCAACCCCCCGGCCCCCCGCAGCCACGTTTGTAATCATGTGGCTTTTCTGCCCACAATCCTTTGAAGACTTCCCACTGCCACCAGGGTAAAGCTCCCTTCCCTTAGCAGAAGAGCAGGGTCACCCTGTTCGATTGTTCTGGTTGCGCACTGCACAGGTTTAGGGGTGCTCCGAGAATGGCGCAGTACACAACCCACACAACTGTTCCCTGTGGTCTCGAGTCTAACAACGAAGGTCTTCGGTCCCCAGATCTCTCTGGCCTCCCCTGTGCCCATCTGTGACAGGGACCTTCTGTCTAACCACCTAGAATCCCCAACCGTGAGATTGTGTGCCTCCAGGCCCTTCCGTGCTCCGTTCCTTCTGCCCAGAACCTCTCTCGGCCCCTCTTCACCCATGTATTTCCCATTCGCCCTCCAAAGCTCAGTTCGGCATCGCATCCTCCAGAAGACGGCCTCTGTCCTCCGCCCTCGGTCTTCTGTGCTCCCCGGGCCACCGGGCACTGCTGCTGTTCCCCTGATACTCAGATCAAAGCACAGACCGCCCTGCGTGGCGACCATCCTGTGAGCTCCCTGAGGACAGCGTCGGGTCAGGAGATGTGAGGTTAGGTTTGGGCTGGCCCCGGTGGAGCCAGAAGTGGAGTCACGGAAGGTCCTACCTCAGCCGGGAGAAGGGCCAAGAGGGAAATGCTGAGAAAAGCCAGAGGGAAAATGAGACCAGGTAGAGGGCCCTGCGACATTAAAGCCAGTGTCGCCACTGGGAACTTGGAGAAAAGACAGCAGAGATCATTGTTGAAAATACTCACTGTGCCCACCCCCTCCCTGCCACACCTCTCCTGTCCACCCAAGCCTTTACGGCCACTATCCCCCGCCCACCTCGGGGCTGGCAAGACACCTGCTAATTCAGCCTGGTGACAGTGTCCTGGGAGGGGCCAGAGGTGGCAAGAGTATTATGGGCAGGTCAATGCAAGCAGCATCACTATCAGTGGGCGATGGGACAGGCCTAGGATGTGACCCAGTGAGGTCCTTATATTATATGACAGTACTAACGGGACCCAAAGAACCAAGGGTACGTATGCAATTTAATCCCCCTGAAATGTGATACAGAACCCATCTCAGCCGGAGACACAATACCCCCTCCTAAGACCACAGGGCGCTTGGCCCACATGCCCTGGTGATGAGCATCTCGGGGAGAGCGTCTTTGCTTACCTTGAGAGATAATAAAACTGCGTAATCACGGAGATTAAAATGCAGTCACAGAGATCAACCGAGAGCCACGAGAATCCCGGATTCTGCCGGAATGATTAAAATTCTCCAGATGGGCCTTTGATACAAAAGTTCAGATAATTGGATTCTCTCTAAAGGGAGAGCTCTTTCTTTCTGGGTCCACACAGCAAACACCTACTTGAGCGTTCAGGCCAGGAAGGCTCTGCGGGGCAAGTGATAGCAGCCTGGGGGGTGGAGGGAGGGCCGCGTGCAGAGGACAGTTTCGCCAAGATGGTCGCAAAACCTCTTCTTTATGGAACCAAGGGCCTCGTTTCATTTTATCTTGTGCTTTGTTTTTCGATGAAGGCGATGAGTGAAGAGCTCTCGGTTCTAGACTAGGTTTCTAAACCTTGGGCTTTTTTCTTTTTTTCTCTCAATGAGAAACGGATCATAATGGAGGCATTTTGTGATGTACATTAAACGCAGACACATCCAGAGAAAACACATGAAAAGGCAGACATAACACAAGTCTGTGCATCAGTGTTCACATGCATATGCATTAGCTCATGGTACCTTAAAATAAGCCAGTTTTGGTCTTTCATTATGCAGGAAAGGGAGTATTTTCCAAACACTTTCTCAATTAAGGGGAAATGGCTCTGGCACAGTTCTTCTCCGACAGTCCTCACTCCAGTCCCATTCCTTCCTTCCTGCTCATTGTCCTTTCTGCAGCATTGACGAGTTCTTCCCTTTGAGTATTCTGTTACTCACCAGTTAGAAGGGGGGAAAAATCATGTCAACAGGCCACAAATAAGCAGAAGGATATACTAATTAAACGTAAGAGATTTGGAGCTAGAAAAGCCAGGTACAACGGGCTCCCGGGTGGCTCCGTAGGTTGAGCTCTTGATTTTGGCTCAGGTCATCATCCTGGGGTTGTAGGATCGAGTCCCGCGCTGGGCTCCATGAGAAAGAAAGAGGAAGAAAGAAAGAAAGAAAGAAAGAAAGAAAGAAAGAAAGAACTAGGTACAGGTGTCTCGGCCACTAACTGCTTGTATGCTTGTAGGAGAGCACCTCTCCAGCCTCTGCGTCCCCATCTATCCACGGAGAGCAGGGAGATAAGGTTTGCATGAGATGATGCCGGTGGGGGGGGGGGTGAGGAGTGCCTACTCAAACGTAAGCTGTATTATCACATTTCTCAAATTGCACACACACAGCGCACCGTGAGCCCAGCTTCTCGGGATGGAAGGGGTCTCGGAGACCCTCTAGTGCGATCATCCCCTTACAGGGGAGGCTGATGCGGGCGGGCGGGGGCAGCGGGCTCACTGGCGCCAGGCGGCGGGGAGGTGGAAGCTAGTCCTTCCTGGTACCTACAATGTGCTGTGGCCCACGCTCGGCACCGTGGCTGCCACCTAGGTCTCCGCAGCCTGGTCCCCGTTTGCCTGCCCGCCAGGCTGACGCGGCCCCTGGCAACGCTCCGCGCTCCAGGCGAATGGCGTGGGCCCGAGCTTGCTTAGCTGTGTTCCCGGCCATCAGGCCCTAGAAGGCACCCATCCCCCTGGCCCCCCATCTGGGACACCAGAGCAAGTAACAGACCACCGCCACCAAAAGGACAACTGATCCTGAAAACACAGGTTGGATTACGGACTCCAAGAACAAGGGAAAAGTCAGGCTTTGGGAAGGACCCGAAGCAGAAGAAGCCGTGCCCTTGGAGACCCAGGACATCTCCAATCTCCTGGGCGCATCTGTGCCATTGTCTCCCGGGCGCCAGGCACAGAGCAAAACGCTCTCATCGCATCCTCCCACAACCCAGGGTGGAGCCAACCCAGGGCTTGGCTCCGTTTCATGTTCAGAAACAGAGGCACAGAGCAGGTACCGGCCTGCCCAAGTTCAACCCGGCCGATCCGCCAGGGAGCTGGGATCTGAACCAAGCCACCTGGGGGCTCTGTCACTCTGATTGGCCAAGCAGGTCAGGGCTTCCCAGCCCGGAGCAGTCAGCACGGCCTGGAGGCAAGAAGACATTGGCATCTAAGGGCAGAAGCTTCTGCCAGAGCTAAGAGCCAACGTGCAAGAGACCCAACGTGATCCACTCCAGTGTCACCTTTGAGTTCCAGCAGTGAACTCAACCCTCTTCCCGGCCCGGAGCCGCCGTCTTGCCCACTCTTAGGGCGGTGCCTGGAACAAAGCCAGCGCTCCCCCCCCATCTCTCCCGGGGCCCTGAGTCTTACGAGAGGGCTTCCTCAGTGGTCTCCTCACCCCAGACAGAGACACCCAGAGGCCTGAGAGCGTCACAGCATCTCCAAGTCCCCGGAGACCGTGCAAGCCCGCACGCAGGGGCCACACAGCGCACAAATGAATGGAGGAATGAACGGCGTCCCCCGGTGTCTTCCTGCCCCACGTGCACGCTCGGTTTCTCTCCACTCAAGCTCCAGCTTGGAAGGGGCACAGTTCGACACCGGACAAAGAGGGGGCAGCAGGCAAGCTTGCTGTTCTGGGAGAGTCGGACCCCAAACCCGAGTACCCGGCCCCAGGTATAGAAGGGGGAAGAGGGGAGCCCCCAACAATCTCCTTCCGGAATGGCTTTGGGCAATTAGTTTCTTTGCCCGTCTCTCAGGGTTTGGCCCTACCAAGCAAGCCCCATCCAAAGCACAGGGTGCCCCCGCCTGCCCCCCTGCTGACCATGGACCCTTTTTCTCCGAGAGTCAGGTGCTCCCAGAGCCTCTCAGCCTGGCCCCACTCCGCAGGAAGCAGGGGGACCCCCCACACACACACACACCCCCTTCCCAGGCTCCGGTCTGCCAGCCTTCAGCTCCTTCCCTGCCCTGGGGATGTCGAATGAGGTTAGCTGCCTTTCAAAGGCACGGAAATTCTTTGTTCTTTTGTTCTGTTTTGTTTTGAAATGAAGCAAACCAGATGGAAAAGAGAAAACTCAAAAGAAATGTTTTAAGAATAATGGCTTTTATCTGGGGGGGGGGGGTTAAAAAAATGCTCATTAAAAAAAAAAAATGCAAGCCATAGAAAAAAGGACCAAAAGATGTCTGTAAAATTAAGGGAGAAAAAGAGTGTAAAAACGGTGGGAACTTGGGATTATAATATTTTGAGGGCACCGTGTGTCCGAGTTGGGCTTTCTGCTGTGAAAGATGAGGGGCCCCCCCGCTCGCCCCCCCTTCCCTTCCAGTTTGATTTGCTGGCACCATGATTTACGCCCGTCCGTGCCCTAACGCCTATGTTCTATTCGTGCTGTGATCCCAAGAAGGGTAGGCTCTTCATTCCCAAACAGAATAGAGTCTATACTCACCACCAACCACTTTAGGACCCTGGTTGGTTTCTGAGAGCTGTGGTTTGATTTCTCGGGGTTCTGTTCGGAACCGTCTGCCACTTCTGTATCCCAGGGACTGCGGGGTCACATTTCCCTTCCCTGCAGGCTCCGCAGGCCTTGGCCACAATCCTCAGCCACTGGAATGCCGTGGGGGGTGTGGGGGGGAGGGTTGGTGCCTTGTTTCAGTTTGTTTCGATTTGTTCTTCATAGGATTCTGCCTCTGTCCTGGTGTTCAGTGGCTAAACGTGGTTATGTCTCAGCATTAATCCCTCTGTGCCTTTTTTTTTTTCTGGGACACAGGATACTTTGTTGGATTCGAGATCCAAGTCCTTCCGGGGCGCCTGAGTGGCTCAGTGGGTTAAGCATCCAGCTTCGGCTCAGGTCACGATCTTGCGGTCCGTGGGCTCAAGTTTCATTCTTGTCTTCCCTCAAGCGTCTTCTCTGTTCCGTCCGTTCCGGCCTCCTCTTTGGAAGCACCCTCTCTTCGTTTGCTTACTTGTGAATCATCTCCACAATCACGTTTGCCTCTCTGTTGGTGCAAGTTTGTTTTGCACGATTTGGTCAGACTCGTGTTGATAGGTTTTTGCTTTTTTGCATGTGATTTTTGTCCCTGCAACGTTTTATTTTTCTTCTTCACCGTTTCCCCATTGCTGCCAGCTCGCCTTTCGTGTTTTTCTGCTGTCCCAGAGCCTCGTGCTGGAAACATCCACAGACCTCAGCGGAGCCCCCTTCTTCAAGACCCCTGCGTCTGTGGTTTCTGCGGGATCGCGGGCAACTCGTTTGATCTTTTCCTTTCCTTCGACGAGCAAGCCCGCCTTAGAAGCGGCCTGCTGTTCATCTGACTTCTACTTCCATTCCTTTCCTCCTCGCTTTTTCTTCTTGCTGAAACTGCACATGTGTCTTGGGCTGGTTCCTTTCTTTTTTTTTTTTTTTTCTTTTTTTTTTTTTTTTTAACGTTTATTTATTTTTGAGACAGAGAGAGACAGAGCATGAACAGGGGAGGGGCAGAGAGAGAGGGAGACACAGAATCCGAAACAGGCTCCAGGCTCTGAGCGGTCAGCCCAGAGCCCGACGCGGGGCTCGAACTCACGGACCGTGAGATCATGACCTGAGCCGAAATCGGACGCTTAACCGACCAAGCCACCCAGGCGCCCCGGGCTGGTTCCTTTCTGTCTGCCGCTCGGCTCGATGGGCTCAGCTCTCCGCTGTAAATAGTGTGGACAGGAGCAAGTGAAGTGAATCATCTAATCAAGTCAGGAGTCAGGCCCTTTCCCGGGGCCATGACTAACCCCAGGTCCCATGCTTGGGAAGTGTGGAGTCATCACTGCCTGGCTCCCAGCAGTGCCCCTGAGTGGGGAACATGGTCACAGAGCCCGTGGTGGCCTCCTGTCCCAGCTCCATCTCCTGGGCCCACGACCGTGCTGTCGCTGAGGTAGGACAGCATGGGAGATGTGTCTGGGAGGAAGCGTGTTATAAGCAGGGCGCGGGGTGCAAGAGCGCTCGGAGTTCTGTTTTGGCTTCAGCAGGCTTACCCTTCACCCAGATGAAGACATCGCATTGACAGATGCATTTACGAATTATTTCTTTGATAATTTTCTCCTCTCCGCTGCCTTCGTGCCCTCTTTCTGGCATTCTTCTGCAGATATTAGACTTTCTAACTTGATCTTCTGATTTTCTACCTCGTCTCTCTTGCTTTCCCTTTTTCTTTCTCTCCCCAATTTCTTCTGACTCGTCTAGGGTTTTGTAAATAGATGCCATCATATTTCCAGTCTCTGAGAGTTCTCCTTGGAGCTCTGCTCTGGCACATGCAGAGAGGCAAGAGCTGGCCTGGCCTCCCCACTCTCCCTTCCCATCCCTGCTTACCCTGGACCATCCCTTGTGCATACAAATGGTCCCCGCCCCCAGATCCTCACAGTCTGCACTCTGTCCCTCTCCCTGCAAATAGCCCCCTTGGCCTTGGCCATCTTGTGGGCCTAGAAGTACTCACCCAATAGCATGGTCCATCCGGGGGCGTAGGACCAAAGAAGGGAGCCAGCCCAGCCCCAGAAGGACGTTGCAGCCATTTCGACAGAGACTTTTAAGAGACTTCTTTCCATGAACTGAAGCATCACCCAGAAAGAAGGGGGCGCAGTCTCCAGGTGGGCATGTCAACTTGACTTTTGGACTCTTTGACCCTCTGGGAATGGGCATGGCCAGAAGAAGTCCAGAGAAAGAGAGGTAACAAGCCTCGGAGAGTGAGCCAGCTCTCAGCATCTTAGGAGACCTTCTGATCTCACTTGTGTCTAGGGCAAAGGACAGAAAACTCTTCCCCATCCCAAGCCTGGCTCAAAGAAACAAACTTTCAGAAAGATTTTGTACGTTCTGATCTTTGTAAAAAATGTTTTCTTATTTTGGAGAGACAGAGAGAGAGTGTGCATGTAGGGGAGGGGCAGGGAGAGAGGGACAGAGAGAGAATCCCAAGCAAGCTCCATCCTCAATGCAGAGCCCAACTCAGGGCTTGACCTCATGAACCATGAGATCCTGACCTGAGCTGAAACCAAGAGCGGGACACTTAGCCAACTGAGCCACCCGGGTGCCCCTGTTCTTTCTAATCTTATAGTATCACCCAACTCCCTCCCAATTTGTCCCCACCTTCCAACACCAGAGTAACGCACATCTTCCGAGAGACAAAACCAAGGAGGCAGGAGGGAAGTTTGGGGGTTTGCCTGTTACGGGCCCCGTCTTCTACGTGAACCCAGCGTGCTCTACGGCACAACCAGTTAGGGCTTGGTCCCCCACAGTCCACACGCTTCTGTCTTCTTGATGCCTGATGTCCCTACGTCCAACTCCCAAGCTACACTGACATATATTCTAGCCAGGGAGAAAGTCGGTGGTCCAATCCGTGGTCCTCAGCCTTCAGGATTTCAGGAATCTGAAATTACTCTTAACGTGAAGTTCAATCGGGGACTGATACTGGGTCGCCGGCTTAAAACAAACAAACAGAATAAAGCAGAGGAATTACAACCACATTCTTTCACCACAATCCCATTAAAGAATGCCCATCACACAGCCACAAGGACGGGCACAGCGCACTCCCAGCATCGAGGCTATTCCTGTAAGTTGAACGAACTTAGCTTGATGAAAAACTCATTACCCTTTCTTTATTTTTCACACCTTGCCTTAGAGCAGGGAACACACGGCTCTTCCTTCATTTTCTCTGCGGAGACCACTGTTTGGAAATGACTTCTTTAAAGCAAGTAAGAGGAGAAAATTAAGAAGCCATTATGTTAACGCAGGGTCATGCCAGTTCCCAGATTCCTGGGGCAGTGACAGGAGCAGAGAGAAAAGAGAAGAGAATGCGATCTGGAAGGTCGGCCCGTGGCCGTGGCTTGTCCCACTTCTGTTTAAATATCCGGCCTCCAACAGGCACATGAAAAGATGCTCAACGTCGCTCCTCATCAGGGAAATACAAATCAAAACCACACTGAGATACCACCTCACGCCAGTCAGAGTGGCTAAAATGAACAAATCAGGAGACTATAGATGCTGGAAGGATGTGGAGAAACTGGAACCCTCTTGCACTGTTGGTGGGAATGCAAACTGGTGCAGCCGCTCTGGAAAACAGTGTGGAGGGTCCTCAAAAAATTAAAAATAGATCTACCCTATGACCCAGCAATAGCACTGCTAGGAATCTACCCAAGGGATACAGGAGTACTGATGCATGGGGGCACTTGTACCCCAGTGTTTATAGCAGCACTCTCAACAATAGCCGAATTATGGAAAGAGCCTAAATGTCCATCAACTGATGAATGGATAAAGAAATTGTGGTTTATATACACAATGGAATACTACGTGGCAATGAGAAAGAATGAAATCTGGGCATTTGTAGCAATGGGGATGGAACTGGAGAGTGTGATGCTAAGTGAAAGAAGTCGTACAGAGAAAGACAGATACCATATGGTTTCACTCTTATGTGGATCCTGAGAAACTTAACAGAAGACCATGGGGGAAGGGAAGAAAAAAAAAGAAGGTTAGAGAAGGAGGGATCCAAAACATAAGAGACTCTTAAAAACTGAGAACAAACTGAGGGTTGATGGGGGGTGGGAGGGAGGGGTGGGTGGGTGATGGGCTCGGAGGAGGGCACCCGTTGGGATGAGCCCTGGTTGTTGTATGGAAACCAACTTGACAATAAGTTTCATATTAAAAAGAAATAATAAAATAAATAAATAAATAAATAAATACCCGGCCTCCATGGACTCGGACTGGCCCGTGGTCCCAGCAGGTGCTGCTCCCACACCTGTTGCCAAGTTCATCTCTCCCAGGTAGAATCTAGACTGTAAGCTCTTTGGAAACACAAGCTTTGCTTGGTTTTCTTCTTGTCTCCAAGGCCAGGACTAGGGTGGACTTTGTCCCTCATCTTAATACCCCCCAACTTGGGGCACCCGCTTCTTCCTGCCCTCCAGGCACCTGCTCACTCGGCCTCCTCGTCTCTCCCCACGCCTGCAGTGCCCTCCCTTCTGCCTTCCCATAATGCTTTGGAGCCCGGCCCGGGCCCCCTCCCCTCCCACAGGAGCCCCCCTGTCCCCTCAGCCAGCCCCCCCTTCCTTCTCGGCTACCTCCAGCCGTTCTCGAATGCACCACAGGTGTGACCACTGTGCTAGTGAAGTCACATGCTGCCATGGATGTGGCACTTTGCTTCATCTAGAAGAGTAAAATGCCCCCGGGGTTTACGGGGGCCTGGGCTCCGCTCCCTCCCTGAGAACTGGAGCAGGGCTGGGCACGATCAAGCTCTCAGACCAGAGCAAGAGACCGGGAACCTCAGAAGAGGTCAAAGCTCGGCTTCCTGGGTGTGGCGGGGCCCCCAGCTGTCCCACCTAACCCTGCCGGGAGGTGGCTCTGGACTGGGGAGACCCCGCAGGCTCTCTGGGCACACTCCGAGCTCTGCGGTTGCTGTGCTGGCCAATGACCGTGCCTATAAATACGACAGTCCGGGGACTATCTTAAGGTTTTCGGAGCCTCTTTGTAAAACAGATTAAGAGATTCCGTGTGAAACTCTTCTCCTTTTTTCAAGTTCCCCCTTCCCCTCCCACCAGTCACACCAGCCCTGGCTCCAGTTGCCTTCGCTCTGTGTTTTGCAAGTTAAAATAAAAGCTTCTTTTTCAGAAACAGATGGAATGAGCTTCCCTCCCCTTCCCCTCCAGTGTTACTACTGGATTGGGTTACCAATCCCATTTTTCCTGGCACATGGGCATCAAGGAGGCTTTCTAAATGGGGTGTCTTTCCCTCCCCAAAAGATAAGCTGTTCCAATGGGGACGTGATGGGGTGGCTAACCGGCCTCGCTCGTCCAGAACATTCCCAGCCTCAGCACTGGAGCCTCAGTCCTGGGCAAAACCACACGGCTGGTATTAGAAGGAGGGCTTGCTGCAGAATCGTCGAACGTTCCAGCTCTGGAGGCGAGGCTTTCCAGATGATATGGAACGGCAAAATCCTTATTGCAAAGGAAAACTTCTTGGAAGTGCTGTGCAGGCAGGAGCCTACAGCCCGAGGCACCTTCACTCGGTGCTCCTGGAATAAGGCACCAGCCCGGGACTCCCGGTCTTCTCTGCCATCTTCCAGCCCCACCCAACCCCCAAGAGGATGGGGGGTCCCTCATCACCCCAAAGCATAGCCCTGGGAGAGAGTTTGCAGTGCCTGTGATGAATGACTGCAGCTGAGAAGTGGCGGCCCCAGGACGGAAACGCCTTCCCAAGACCACACGTCTGGGGCAATAGGACTCAGGCTAGAACACTTCTTCCTTAATTTCCAGAAGAGGCACCGAGATGCACCAGCCCACACTCCCTGGCAGTGCTCCCAGCGGCCTTCACACATTTGCTTTCTAAACTTGGAACAAACCCATGTGCTCCAAACCCAGTCTCAGAAACACCGCCACCTAAAATCCTCACACACACGCACACACACGCACACACACGCACACACACAAATGCATGCATGCGCACCACCTGGGCCATGGCTATTTAAGGGAGGCTGGCCGCCCCCAGTCAGGCACTCTGGGGGTGCCCAGGTGGCTCAGTCGGTTGAGCGTCCGACTCCGGCTCAGGTCGTGATCTCACGGTTGACGAGCTCGAGCCCCACGTCGAGCTCTGTGCTGAGAGCTCAGAGCCTGGAGCCTGCTGCAGATTCTGGGTCTCCCTCTCTCTCTCTGCCCCTCCCCTGCTCATGCTCCGTCTCTCTCTGTCGCAAAAATAAAAAATATAAAACATTAAAAAAATTTTTTTAATAAAAATAAATAAATAAATAATCAGGCACTCTGACCTTCCACGGCTTGGTGTGGACAGAAGGAAATGCAGTGTGGAGGGGTGTGGTTCGCGGTCTACGCCGGCCCCTCCACACGCTGCACCGACTGGCTTCGAAAGGCCTGGGTATTTACCAGCCACTGCTCACAGCTGGTGTCCAAACCCCACATCCTCACTGCACAGAGCCTCTGGGTCTCGGTGAGTCTGTTCTCCCCCTGCTAGAAACCTCCACCCTCAGAAACTTGGGCGCCACTCCCCAGCCAGACCTGCAGACCCTCCGTGATGAGAAATGACCTGACTCATTTTGGGAGGAAGGGGCAGGTCTGCCCATCTCCGTCCTTCATTAGGCTGGAGGGGCCTTGGGGGGGGGGGAGGACACCCTCAAGCTGCGAGCCACAGCTGCCCCCCACCCCACCCGAGGCCAGAACAGGCTTTCCTGGAGTCGTGCGCCCAGGGCTGAGAACCTTCTCAGTGCCTGAACCACCTGCCTGGGCGCCCCCTCCCCATCTCCACCCGCCGGGGTTGGAGGGGGCTGATGGTGGGTCATTGTGCAAAGTGCTTAGCGGTAAAGAGATACACTGAGGCACGTTTGTTTGAGCGTACGTTGATTCGAGCCCAGAGGTTTGGAACACTCCACCGACAGGAGCTGGAGGAGAGGTTTTTGTAGAGAAGACGTCGAAGCAGAGCAAGGAAATTTATTTGATTGGCTGCAGCTTAAGTGGTTGCCTTACCGGGGAAGAGCTAGTTGTCTGGGACCCATTGTTCTGAAGTTTCATTTTCTCCAGTCAAGGGCACGGACTTGGGCTTCGGTTCGGGTTGACTTACGTGGGCTACCAAGGCATCAGAGCCACCCAGTGTAACGGCCTCCTTGTTTCATTACTATAACGCTGGTGACATGGCCCATTCATTCCTCCAACCAAACCGGCAGGACCTGTGTGCGTGGGTCGTCGTAAAGTAACTCTCGGCTCCTCTTGAAGCCTTCCTGCTAGCAAAGGCTCTCAGATATTCCATGTTATCCTTACAACACTGTGAAACTAGCTGCAGCATCGCCCCCCCCTTCCGTGTGCAGATGGGGAAACTGAGGCTCTGATCTGCCCAAGGACCCGTGGCCCATCCGTGAGTGCTGCTTTCCTGGCCCCCCTCCTGCACGAGCCACAGCCTGGCCACTCTCTGCCCAGTGCACCGGCCGCCAGCGCCCCTCCCCGCTCCGATCTGAGGGCAGCCTCTGGGACGACAGAGCCCCCATCTCACCCGTCACCCCAGGGACGTCAGGGGCGCTGGGGTCCCCACTTGATGAATGACCGAAGCAGGAAAGGAAGAGCTCTGTGTCTCCCCTCCTTGTCCCACACCCGCCATCAAACAGTGGCGGGGCTTTCCAAGAAGCCTCAAGATCCTGCTGGGGCCCCCTGAGCTCATGGGTCATTCTAGTGCTTTACCACTCGCAGGGAGATCAGTGTTAGAGATGCAGGCTGAGTCAGCCACGACGACCTGGGGACCGAGGAAGGGGCTCAGGAGGCCTGGGCTGGAGCCCCCGCTCTGCCAGGGGCTGACGACCCAGGGCAAGTCACTTCCCCGCAGTCAGGCCTGTTTCCTCCTTGTTTATGAAGGAACCAGACCAACTCACCCCAGCTCTATGTGCCTGGCCTTCTTTCTAGAATTAATATTTCGACTGAGTCAGAGGAAACCTGGCAAAACAAAGATGATGAGCACGAAAGGTTTCGTTTTGGAATTCGCACAACGCACACACCTTCTATTAAAATACGGACGGACGCAGAAGGAGCCAACACAAGCTGCTGAGGCAGAGAAGGAACAGGACTGCGTCCAGTGGACTTTGTCGGAAAGAATGGCCTGCCTGGGATGGGGTGGGGGGTGGGGGGCCCGCTGGTGACCTCGGGAGCAAACTCTGGGCTGGGGTTAAGCCGGATAAAGGAGCCTCGTGCAGGGTCCAGTCTCCTGTGCTGTGACCCGCAGGGAGGACATGGGCCCCTGGGCACTGCTGTGTCCTCTGTCCCCTCCGCACCCCCGGCCTCCTCTGGCCACACAAAGCCCCGGCTGAGCGCCTGCTGCCCGTGCCCAGGCCGCCAGGGAGGGACGTGAAGAAGCAGTCTTGTGTCTCTCTGGGGGCTTCTGGAATGATCCCAGACCCATATATAAATGCAGGGTTTCCTTACTTTTCAGGGCTGGCGCTGAAACTCAACCTCTAAGCGTTTAAAAGAAAGAGCAGGAAAACTCGATCCCTTTCCTTCCACGGCACACTGGGGCCGGGGCTTGGCGGGGTCACGTCTCTTGCTGGACGCAGCAGCCGAGAGATCCGGGAGGCCGGCCCCGCCCGCGGGCTGACGGAGTTCAGACACAAGTAGGTTTCTGGCTGGGGAGTGTCCGCCTCTGCTTTGGCTGCCCGCACCCCACCTCGAGATACTGGGGTCCCCAAAGGCTTCAAGCGTTCCACAGCGTAAGAAAATTGTATATATCATCTATATCTGTCGTGTATCGTCTATCACGTATCCATCGACCTCAGATTAGAGAACAGACATGCTTCCGAGCAGTTCTCCGATATCAACCCATTTAGTCCCATTTTACAGATGAGAAAACAAATTGTGGAGAGCCAAGGTCACTTTGCACTGAATGGTGGCGCCCAGGCCGGTCTGGAATGCAGACTCCTAACCTCTGTGCCAGGCTGTCTAGGCAGGACAGGGTGGAAATGAAATGGGTGGGTGGGGGGGGGGGGGGTTGGCGCACAGGCCTGTCACGTGGGCTCAGCAGGCCTAGAGCTGGCTACCAGCCGCTGGCTCGGTGACCAAGGCAGCTCGCGCTGAAAAGGCGGCAGAAAGGAGGAAGGGAGCAGTCCTCTCTCAAGATCTGGGCCTCAAGCCCCCACACCCCCAGCCCCCAGGAGGCAGGTGAGCCAGGACATTCCTGTCGATGGAGTAGGGCAGGGCACGGTAGGAAGGGAGGCAGACCTGGCTGAGAACTCCCAGAGATTTTCTCTTTGATGGGGAGTAACTTGGGGCCTGGAGGGAGTCAGGGAGTCAGGCATCCAAGGGCTCTTTGGGGAAGCTGGCACCTCTCACTGGGAGCCGCCTCCAAGCACATTCCCGGGACCAGCCTGCCCTCTGCTGGGCCCATCGAGGGACCCGAAAATGGAGTCCTCATTCTCACATCGGGGACTCAGAGGCCCCTTTCAGGTCCAAGCTCGAAACCTGGGAGTGACAATTCACAAAAACAATAATAGAGTACCCGGTATCCGTGAATCACCCAAGCTACCCACGTGTTCGGACTGAGAACTGTCCGTTTATACCCTGCAGGTCAGTGAAATGCCTGCTTGAATTACATAAAATGAGCAGCGTATTTTTTCCCAGCTGGGGGCAGGGAGGGGGTGTAGAGGGTCAGCGGGTAAAAGAGCCGGGCTCCAGGCCACCTCATCTCTGCACGCCGGGGGCCATTCAGATCAACGTGGGACATAAGAGTATCGCTCTCTTTCCAGAGTTGGCTCCCCTTGACCGCCTGCCAGTAGGTCCTTAGCAAGGGACCTTGTGATACAAACCGGGGTTCAGGTTCCAGAGGCAGCTTGGAATTCGACCCTCAAGACCAACATGCCTAAAACATTTGACTCAGGGCTTCGCTGAAACCCTCGACATTTAAAAACAGGGGCTGAGGTGCAAACAGCATTCAGAAAAGTGTTTTGTAAACTACCACCTTCAACTGAGATGCCCCCCCCCCCCGTTAATTTCATTGTTATAGTCAGTCTAGATATTTTCAGAGCTTTCCATCAGTTGCCACAGACATGCTCTCGGCTCCCACAGGACACAAATGGAGGACCAGAAGTCCTGTGGGAAAAGATTTGCATCTTTCCACGACCCAGACTTAATCACCCATAAAATCCCAGCCTCCAGGCAGACTGGCTTCCCGTCAGCTGCTTTTACTGGAGTATTTGTGGAAGAAAGTCTGGCGTGGCGCTCCCTCAGCGGAGACCCTGGGCTCTGCTCGTGGGCCACCATCTACGGCAAGAATGAACTTGACCGGACACAACCCGGGCGGCAGGACAGGCAGTTGTGTTCTCCACCTGGACCTAACCTGGGAGTCCAGTGCCCATTCACCTAATAGCAACAAACGGAATCTAGCCGCTGGGGGCACACGTCAGGGAGGACCCGGCCTCTCTGGGCCCCGGCTATATTTTTCCCTCCGAGGACTCGGCTCTTCCTCAGGATGAAGGCTCATCTCCCTGCAGGGGACAGAGTCCCCGTGCTCCAGACTCTTGCAGTAGACAAGCATCGTGTGTTCCCATCCACACCTCTCCCCCTAAGCCGTCCCTGTCTGCCGCTCAGGCCAAAGCCTCTCTCCCTCTGCCCCAGTCCAAGCCTCTGGGGTCTCCCTCCCAAACGCATCCCACGTGTGACCTCCCCTACCAGCTGCCTTGTTTCCCCGATCCTAGGACTGCGGTGTTCATACAGAGCCTCACAGCCACGTGTCACGATTTAAATCTCAGTGAATTAACATAAAGTGACATTGAAAATCCAGCCCCTCAGTCACACCAGCGGGGCTCCCGTGCTCAGTGGCCACAAGGGGCCGGTGGCTGAGCACTGGACAGCACAGGTACAGAACATTTCCACCATGGCAGCAAGCACTGCCCCAGGACCTACCCCGGAACGAAAGAGACCAGGATCCCCGCCTCCTCCTGGGTGTCCTGCCCCCATCCCGGCCCATCTTCCACGTGGCAGGCGGGGGGGGCGGGGGGGTTCCTAAAGCATAAAGCAGCTCGCATCACACTTTTGCCCAAATCCTCCCATTGCCGATTCCAGTGGCCAGAAAAAAACTCAAGTTCCCTCCGCGGCCAACCAGGACTCAAGTTCACCCAGCTTCCAGCAGGAGCATCTATGGAGCACAGACCGTGTGTCAGGCCGGCACTGAGCTGAGAACTTACAACAGGAGGCATCGGGGGGGCAAAAAGGAGTCAAAGCTCCTCACCTCCACGGAGCTCTTGACGGGGAGGTGAGAAAGCGATAGTAAGTACGCAAAAGCAACTTAATAACTAAGTGATAACTGCAGAGAAGATGAAAGCCCCGTGACAAAAAGAAGAGCAGAGGGTCAGGGTGGCTTTCCTGCCAGGTGAGGGGAGTGTCCCAGGCAGGGACATCCCAGTGCAGCGGGATGATGGAGGTGCGCGCTTGGGTAGCAGCCATGGAGAAGGCAAGGGGTGGTCAGAATCGGGACTTAGTTCAAGGATGTGCCTGCGGAATCCCAGCCAATGGGGCGTGGGTGGGAGAGCAGAGCTGAGAACGGCTCCTGGCCGGGGGCCTGAGCTGTGGGGAGGCTGGAGGTATCGGCCCTTGAGGCAGGGAAGGAGGCGGGCAGCAGGTGCCTGAGGCGGTGAAGGTCAGCGAAGGTCAGGAGTGTGAGGTGCTCGCTAGACGTCAGGCGGCTGGATGTGGCAGTCCAGAACTCTGGAGAGAAGTCCGGCCGGAATGAACTACAGTGATGCCCCCGCCCGTCTCGGCCTCAGTGGGGCCACCCACACCCATGTCCCTTTCCTGCCCTGGCCTCCTGTCCAGGCAGCACTGCACCCAGCCACGCTCTCCCGCACTGCCCTGTCTCACGCTTTCCGTGGCCCAGAGTAGCCCCAGAAAGGACCTCAACTGGTTGTGTGTTGTCCTGCCTCCTCCAGGAAGTGCCCCGATTTCCTTGAGGACAGACACTCATCTTGCCCGGGGCTACGTTCCCAGCCCTGGAACAGTCCCCAGCCCTGATGGGCACTCAGCATCTGAACACCGAGGACCCACCCTCCCAGACGCCTCTTCTGCCCTGCCCCCTGCAGCCCCTGCTGCTTTTCTGCTAACACACTCTGGGGGTGACGTGGGGCCCCACTACCTGGGGACCGGGGATCCAGACGGTCTCTGCTGCTCTAGGGGACCTTCATAGAAAGGAACATCCTTTCTGCACCTTGCGGGACCCAACCCTGGAGCCTCACTCAGGGTACAAGATATTCACACACACACACACACACACACACACACACGGCCTGATTCTTTTCTCCTCCTGCCTCCCCCACCCATTCCTGGCTGAAAGCTTCAGGCCAGGAGCCCAGGAAAGCCTGAAAAACCAGCTCTACCTGACTATGGGTACTTTTAAAATGCACTACAGCGTATTAAGTATTGATTATGAACATGATTTATGAGACACGACCCTGACACTTCTTTTTTAAGCAGTGGGACCAGTGAAAAGGGATACAAGGGGAAGGTACAAGCTTGGGAAGTATGTCTTGTCCTGATTCCTGAGCTAATCCTGCAAAGCTCTCAGGCTGTCAGGGAAACACTGAAAAATGCTGATAAGCAGCATAGGAACAGAGACAGGTATCGACATGTTTGGGGGGCAGGGGAGTGGGAATGACTTTCCTTTGGGTTCTGAGTTTCAGTGTCCTGGCCTCACTACAAACCTTTCTCCACCCCGGGCCGGGCAGGGAAGGAGGTAGGGCACACAGGAGTCCCCGCTCCTCCCCCGGAGCACCCCCTGGAGGAGGCTCGGCTCCAGCTCAGCTCCTCCCCAGGCCCCCAGAGACCTGTACCAGTGTGTTGCTCCCCAGAGCCCTGAGGTCGGTTCCCTGCAGAGGGTGGTCAGGTTAGAAGGCCATGTGCTTCTTGTGTCTTCTCTGCTGGAATAGACGGTCAATCGTTTATGTTCTGTTTTAATATTTTCAATACATGTCCTCCAATTTCCAGTCTAGGAAGCAGGGGAGGAAGAGGGAGCAGTCAAGAGGAAGGAGCCTTCGCCATCCCCCCCCAGCCCGCCCACCATTCAGGCACACTGGAGCCACAGTGGCAGTGGGGGGGGGGTGGCTGAACTCAGCAGAGGAACAGAATTCTGGCCCCCCCAGTCTGGCTCACCGTGCAATGCCAGCCCAGCAAGCCAACTGGGGGGCTGTGGGGAGGTTTCCAGAAAGCAGGACAATCATGGCTGAAAAGAGGAAAGTCCTGGGGAACCCAAGACAAGTGGGTCACCGAAGGCCAACACCACCTTCAGACACCCCAAATGTAACTCACCAGAGATTTTGTTTATTTTGTTCTTTCCTTGTGTGACTGTTTCTGGATCTTTTTTTTTTTTTTTTAATTTTTTAAAGGTTGTTTGTTTGCTTGTTTATAGGAATGAGCAGGGAAGGGTCAGAGAGAGAGGAGACAGAGAATCCGAACCAGGCTCTGTGCCAACAGCAGAGAGCCCGACACGAGGCTCGAACTCACAAACCGTGAGATCACGACCTAAACCCAAGTCTGGTGCTTAACCGACTGAGTCACCCAGGAGCACCCCCTGTTTCTGGGTCTGGACATACTCTCCTGGGGCAGGAATATGCTTTTGATTCTTAGAAACCCAGAATTGCTTATAAATTCCTAATTCGGGGCCAGCGGGGCTCCAGGGTAGCTGCTGACACCAGGCCTTTGGGCAACTTGACGTGCAAGGTTATTGCAGACGGGGAGGGACCACCGAGGCCCCAGGCCTTCTTACTGGGCTCTGGCAAGTTCTCAACTGTGCTTCTTGCCGTCTTTCACAGACACCGTTGCCCCCTTTTGTTTTCAGCCCCTTGGCCCATGCACTTGGAGAAGTTGACGCACCAGGTCCCGGAGCCCGTGTTCCCTAGTCAGGGTTTGTTGCGGCCTGTTCCTTGCTCCTGTCTCCCAGAAGGTCTGCTCCTGGCCATCTGGCTCTGCCTTATCTGGAAGGGAAGTTCCTGCTCATGAAGGAAAACATTTCTGCATATCTTTCTGAATCTTTTGTTAGCCTGAGACCACAGCCCTTGAAGAAGTTACAAGCCAGGGAACTTGCCACCTTTATCCTTCGTTTTGTTTGTAGTCCCAGGTCATCCTGCAGGGATGAGGCAGGCAGGTTCTGCCTTTGGCTAACTGGATGATGGATATGTCCTCTCCTCCCTGAAATAGACCAAATGCAGTGATGGCCCCCTTCCTCATCTTTCCTGTTCCTCTGCTTTGAGACTTTCAGGGCTCCCACGGTGGTCATAGCATTCTGATTTAAAATATTTATAGTGGGAATGCAAGCTGGTGCAGCCAGTCTGGAAAACAGTATGGAAGTTCCTCAAAAAGCTAAAAATAGAACTACCCTAGACCCAGCAATGGCACTACTACTAGGCATTGATCCACGGGATACGGGTGTGCTCTTTCAAAGGGACACATGCACCCCCATGCTTATAGCAGCACTATCGACCATAGCCAAAGTATGGAAAGAGCCCAAATGTCCATCGGTGGATGAATGGATAAAGGAGATGTGGTATATATATATATATATATATATAGAGAGAGAGAGAGAGAGAGAGAATGGGAGTATTACTCGGCAATCAAAAAGAATGAAATCTTGCCATTTGCAACTACGTGGAGGGAACCAGAGGGTATTATGCTAAGTGAAGTTAGTCAGTCAGAGAAAGACAAAAATCATATGACTTCACTCATATGAGGACTTTAAGAGACAAAACAAATGAACATAAGGGAAGGGAAGCAAAAATAATATAAAAACAGGGAGGGGGACAAAACAGAAGAGACTCTTAAATATGGAGAACAAACAGAGGGTTACTGGAGAGGGTGTGGGAGAGGGGATGGGCTCAGTGGGTAAGGGGCTTAAGGAATCTACTCCTGAAATCAGTTTCACTATATGCTAACTAATTTGGATGTAAATTTAAAAAAATTAAATTAAAAAAATAAAAATGAAATAAAATATAGATAGAATTAAAATCCTTAACAGTAACAGGAAAGGGTGAGAAAATACAACATTCTAAGACCTTAACTTTGTGTGGCAGAAATAAAAATCTTACATTATATTAGATGGTAATAAGTAGAGGATATATATTGTAATATCTAGGACAATTGTGAAAATACAAATCAAAGAATAATTTAGTACCAAGTTTGTACAGGGAAAATAAAATCATAAAGCTATTAACCTAGAAAGAAAACATGAAAACAAAGGTGTGGAAAAGCAACATAAATTAGGTGCAACAAACACAAAATAAATAGTAAAATTGTAGTTAAAAAATTCCCAATATATTAATAATTACGGTAAATGTGAATGGACTAGGGGCGCCTGGGTGGCTCAGTGGGTTGAGCGTCCAACTTCAGCTCAGGCCATGATCTCTCGGTTCGTGAGTTCGAGCCCCGCGTCGGGCTCTGTGCTGACAGCGTGGAGCCTGCGTGGGATTCTCTCTCTCCCTCTCTCTCTGCTCCTCCCCCTCCTCTATCTCAAAACAAATAAACTTTAAAAAAAAAGGAGAAAGAGACAAACCCACAATAATATTAGCAGACATGGGCATAGTCCTCTCAACAGAAATAGGAAAGCGGGAAGAAGTCTGAACAGCACAACTAGCTTGACCTAATTAACACGGTCCCAACAACGACAGAATGCACCTCTTTAAGTGCACATTTAATAAGATGAACCATATAGTGAGTCATCAAGCAAGCGCCAACAAGTGGTAAGAGATTTACATCATTCACAGGTAAATATTCTGATCCCCATGAAATTAACCTAGGAATTAATAACAAAAAGCCAACTAGAAAATTCCCATCTGTGCCCTGCTAACCATCTCTGCGCCCAAATCCACCGTCAAGTTCTTTGCGACTCAGAGGCAAACTTGAAAGAAGGAAAGGGAGCATTTCTTGAGCCAGAAATAAAGTTAGGAACTCTGAGCCAGAGGGAGCATTGAAGAGCCACCACCACCTAAACCCAGGGAAATGGCAAATGCAAGTATGTGTCCTCAGGGCTCGAGGTTATTTATTTATTTACGAAGATCGAAGTGGCTTTATTAAGCAATTCGAGAATCAAGTTGCATTTCGTTTGGCATGTAGAGGGGACCTTTTAAGAACCTCCCTGGTTTTCGAAGCTGGTTGGAGAGGAAATACAGCCCTGACATTAAAAAGACAGAGATGAATTCAGGCTTCAGAACAAAGCCAGGACCCTGGAAGACTGGCCCTTCCTTATAAGAGGAACTAGGAAAACCAGAGATAAGTCTCAGGAACAAAGCTTGACTCTGCTCAGAAAAGGTGAAGGTGGAAAAGAAGCTCCCATTCGAAACCGAAACTCCAGATGGAAAGTTTCAATTTATACTTCCCAAAAAAGCAAGGACATCCCCAACCAAAAAGTTATGGCAAAATTTGATTTCAGAAACTGTGACCCCTTGGATCAAGGCCACAGCAGAGACGAATGCTTTCCTGGAGACACTTTCCACCCCCAGGGCATGTGAGACACGCCCCCCGCCCCCAGCCCCATAGCAAAAACTGGTAACACCACCTGAAGAAAGACTCAATAATTTTTTTTAAGTCACAAACTACACAAGGCAACAACTCTTGGTGAGGCAAAGTCAGCAGATAAACAACATTGGAGCCCCCCGCCCCAGTCCTTGCAATAACAGAACAGTTCAAATGAAATTATAAATCATATTTATACTTATGACTTACGTTTTATAATGTGCGAAACTACAAAGTGTATTTAAATCATATATAAATTTAAGTCATTTATAAATCATATTTAAATAACAGAATAGTTCAGCCGAGATCGTAAATCATATTTAAAGTATGCTTAAAACGATTATGTGAAGAAGGAATAAAAACCGTATGCAAAGAACAAGATTCCGTGAAAAAATAAGACTTGAAAATGAACCACACTGAAGTCCCCAAACTGAAAGTGATCCCCAAATGTCATTTAAAAACTAAAACCAACAGTTGAGCGGGGAGAATGGGGGTTAGACAAGCAGGAAGATTTGGTGGACGGGGAGATCAACGTAAGGGTATTTCACAGGGTGCAGTGCAGATGTATTCTGGGGGCAGGTAGAACCTGGGAGGGACAAAGGAAGGGCCAGGCTGGAATCAGGAAGGATTCCACAGAAATGGCAGAGAAGCCAACAATGGGTTTTCCATCTGGGCACTTGCTAGACGTCCGGCCCCGGGCAAGCTCCGGCCCGGCAATCTGAGCAGACTCTTCTCTGCTCACTTCTCAGAAGAGGCAGGGGTGAGTTCTCTCCTCTGATGCCCAGCCCAGAAGCTCGAATGTTCCAGAAGGAGCAGCCCCCAGCTGGCGAGGGAGAAATCTTGGAGCTGCCGTGACGTACGAAAGCCCATGAGCCCGAGGAGCCAGAGAAAAGTGTCTCTCCGCAGATGCTAGTAAACTGAGATCACTTCCTGTGATGGTTAGACTGCGTGTCTTTAAATGTCCTGGCAATGGAGGGCACAGGGATTTATCTGGGTTATGATCTGCCCTTCAGGACCCTAGCTCAGCCCGGCCCAGCTGTGCCCAGTGTAACCCAGCCGTTCTCAGTACAGCCCAGCATGCTGAGTCCAGCAAATTCCTTGCTGTTGGAAGGACAGCAAGTGGGGAGGAAATGGGGGGAAGGCACAGGAAGAACGCAAAGGCAAAGGGACAGAGGGGAGGTCAGGTCTGCCCTGTTAAACTGGGTCAAGGAGGATGAGTTCCCGCGGACACATGGAGGTCCCAGACCCCTAGGGTGTCTAAACTAAAGCAGGGCAGGTGCTCAGTTAGCACAGGGAGGCTCTGGGAGAGGAGGTGGGGGGAGCCCAGCAGCTCCCTGGACCCACCGAGCTCCTCCCTCCCCATCTGGGAAGGGATGGCTCAGGGACAGGGGGAGCAGAGTCTGCCTCCTGGGACCAAGAGGCCACAGAGGCAAGGCTTAAGGAGGTGGGGGCCTGCAGGCAGGCAGGTCTTTCGTGGGGGGGGGGGGCGGGGGGCAGAGAGGAGAGCCCAGCCAGAGGAGGATGCAGGGGAGAAGCGAGAAGGCAGAAGCACAGAGGATGGGCAGGGATGGAGTTCTGTGTGTCTGCGGGCAGAAGCCGCAAGCCCAGGCCCTCCCCATCACCTCCACCCCCACCTCCGAGGCCCTCTGGGGTAGGTGATGGCTCCCTCAGGGCCCTCCTTGGCCACCCACAGGCTGCCTCAGGACTGGGTGCTTGGAAGGGTCTGTCGGGGGTGAGGGCTGGGAAGGGGAGGCATCTCAGGCGGGAGGAGCGAGGTGGGGAGGGGCTGGGGAGGACGTGTCTGGACCACTGCCAGGTACAAAGGGTCTCAGCTCAGCCCATCGGGAGGGCGTGTTCTGGAAGTCCCCCATGGAGTGAAGGGGGCACCCGATGGGGAGTCAGCTCTGCGACTGGCCCTCCCCAAGCCTCCCTTTCCCTGCGGACACTTTGGGCGTGATCATGCCTAAAAGCCTGGAGACCAAGAAGCAGGCGGGATGCACCCCTGGGGGCCCCCAAGACCACCCTTTCCTCCCACACCCGGGTGCCTTCAGAACAATGTTCCTAACTGGCTGAATTGAGACCTTGCGCCCTTCCACCCTTGGGCGCCCTGTTATAGGGGTTACTCTTGGTTCCGGGGGGCTCCCTGGCCTAGGCGAGAGGTGAGCGGGAAGACAGCGAGCATCCCGATGGGTGGTGGACATCCGCCAGGACAGCCCCTCCCAAAGGTTGGCTGAGAAAGGCCTCCTCGCTGCAGTGCCCACGCAGGCCACACGGGGGCAGCGCGGGGCTGCGTTTCCGTGCCTGCCGCTCCCCAGGGCAGCAATCCCCAGAACCCCAGAAGGTTAGGGAGCGGGTTGCCAGTCCCCACCCTCACCCCTGTCTCCACCTCCTCTCCACGCACTGCCTCTGCAAAACGCCTTAGGACGTTAAGCGCCGTGGGGAAAGCGGCAGGTTTCCAAAAGGCAATAAATCAAAGAGAGGGGCGGATCTGAAAGGGCCCCTGAAATCCTCTAGGCCCCAACGCCTGGTGGGTAGCTAGGGAAAACTGAGGCACAGAGAAGTGAAGTCACTTGCCCAGTATTGTCCAGCTCCAAGGCTTCCGGCTCGTTTTTCTCTCCAGGCACCCACTGCCTCCCTCATTCCACTGCTGGCTATCTGGGGATAGGGCTCCCCAGGCTTTGCTGTGGGCTGACTGGTGGGAATGACCATGGAGTCAGCTAGAAAGCCAAGGATGCACTAGTTGGGAGCGTGACTAATATGGGGGAGACCTTCTCATGCAGGTCAAGAAGTGGGAGGGTGGGTCGAATCCAGGAGGCCATCACGGAGGAGGAGGCCACACTTGAACTTGGCCTTGGGGCGGAGTAAGATGCTGACTCAGTTGAAGAGCGGGGAGGGGGCCCCTGGGGGGGGGGGAGAGTAACAGCTCGGGCAAAGTCAGGGAGGCAGGAAACGATCGATCGAGCATCGGTGAGATACATGCTCTCAGGGGAAGGAGGAGATCAGAGGCCGGCCAGAGAAGTTTGCCCACATCCTGACGTCCACGCGGGCTGCCGAGGTCTCCGTCTTTAGAACTGGGGGCTGGCTTGGGTTTGGAATTTTCCTGAATTCCATTATGCTGAAAGTACAGAAAATGGCAGTTCTCCAGATTATCTCATTTGGAGGTAGGAGTAAACAAATGGTCTCCATGGCAACGGTGAGATGTCTGGCTGCCCCCCTGAGCTCTGGAGGCCAGCCCCGGACCGAGGAAGGCGGCCACTCCCCATTCCTGAGTCATGACTCGAACTCGCAGCGCAAGGAGGAGCTGCCGGCCACAGGGGGGCCTCTTCTTAACCTCAGAACTGGCTGCTGGGACAGCCCCGGATTCCTGGGCTCTGAGAAAGCCTCAGACAGAAGTGGGAGGGCCCCGTGGAGTGGGCAGCCCCACCTGCTCCCCCCCGCCCCCCCCGGGAAGACAGGGGCTCTTCCAGAGGCCCAGCAGCATGCCTGGCTTAGCCTCGCCCTGTCCGGGTGGATGCAGGTCACAGAAGGGGATGCAGGGAGGTGGGAGCAGTAGGCCACCGTCATGTCTTGACCAGGGAAGAAATGGGCTAAGCGGGTAATCAGGCTAAGCAGGGTTAAGACGGGCTGGTTGCAGTGACTTGGCTGGGCTCAGGCCAGGGGCTGTCCCGGTCGTCTGGCACCTGGACCTGGGGTGACCCATGAAGGAGGTGGTCTGGAGCAGGGGCTTGGATGGGGCTGGCTTGCATATGAAAGGCTCACTCTCAAGGGGGTTGTTTGCCCTCTCTAGGAGAAAGCTGGCCCCGGGAGGGCCAAAGGACCCCCGAGAAGTCAAAGCATCAGGAAATACAGAAATTGAAACCATGACCAATACAGGGCTGGTGGCGAGGAACGGTCGGGATCAGGGGGCAGAGGCAGCAGAATGGCGGCTTCTGGGAGGTAGGGAAGAGGAGAGGAGTGAGAGAGTGGCTTGGGAAGGGGGAAGGAGTGGCTGTTTAGTCAAGGTGGTCCAAGGATGAGACTCCAAGAGAGGACCTGAAGGAGGCAGTGAAGGGGCGGAAGGAACCCCCATGCAAGAGGCAGAGTGGGAGGGCAGGGGAGGTGGGTTCCAGGGTTGGTGGGACAGGCAGCAGTGATCGGGTGGGAGCTCAAAGATTTCGTCTACATTGGCTGGCTACTGTGACTCAGGTGGGAGCCAGCGGGGGAGGGGACCAGTGGGGGGAGGGGCCCAGTGGAGGAGAGACCTAGCAGAGGAGAGGCCCAGCAGGAGAGTGACCCTGATGAGGAGGGGCCCAGTGGTGGAGGGACCCTGAGGGGGAGGGGCCCAGAGGAGGAGGGACCAGAGGGGGAGGGGCCCAGGGGGTAGGGCCCAGGAGGAGCCGTCCTAGAGGAGGAGGGGCCCAGCAGGAGAGGGACCCTGAGGGGGAGGGGCCCAGGGGAGGAGGGACCAGAGGGGGAGGGGCCCAGCGGGGTAGGGCCCATTGGGGGAGGTCCTAGCAGAAGAGAGGCCCAGCAGGGGAGGGTCCATCCCCCACCCAGAGGAGATTCCAGCCAGGCAGGGCCCGGTGGGGCAGGGTCAGACCCCAAGGGCTGGGAGGAGGGGGGGTGCTCAGTGAGTTTGGAGATGTGGTGGCCCCACCTGGACACGCACCAGCCGAGGCCTGGGAGCCATCAGCATAGAGGTGGCGGTGTAGACCATGGACTGGGTAACGCAGTCACAGGAGAGGACAGCTAGCTAAGAGGGCTGAGGACAGAGCGTGTCCCCGCCCCCAACATTTCAAGATCAGACCGAAGAGGCGGAGCCAGGAGGGAACTGCTCTGGAGGCCGGGGTCTGGGGTCTGGGGTCTCCCCAGTGAGAGCGTCTCAGGAGGAGGGGAGCAGGGCCTGGAGACAGCTGCGGACGGTCTTTAGGGATGAACGTCCCCAAGGATTCGCTAGGGCACACCAACTTGGAACCGCTTTAAGTGAAATGTTAGTCACCCCCCAAAAAAGAATTCCATCCTCTCCTAAGCAGACCTGTATCGCCAAAAGATGGTGCTGAATTATTATACGTAAAATCCTGTCAGTAAATATTTATGGCAATTTGTGTTCTCTGTTAAACAGGAACCTGCATTATGTCTTCCATTCTACTTCTTGGCCCCGCGATGTCTAACGTATTTATCATCGGCCCCTTTGCACGGGCGAGAAGGTGAAGCAGGCATTCCCGGGTGGGATGACGGCCGTGAGGCCCCGGGCACCCAAGCGCTTGGCCCGGAGGCTCCGGGGGCGCCCTGGCGGGTCTTTGGCATGCTGCCATTGTGCCCACGCCATTTGGGGGAAGCCGGGTCACGAGTTCCAGCTTGGCCTCTGACACACAGGAAATGCAGTGGCCTGGGGAAGGGTGGAGGTCACAGCAGGAAGAGGTCACTGCCCTCAGTTCCTCTCCTAGGTGGCGCCCCTTGGCTGTTGCAGTTCTGCATTGCTGCGGTGACGCTCCGATCTCTGTCTGCCGCCCAAGGCCCCGGGTCCAGGCAGCAGGGACCGGGCCTGCTGTCCTGGGAACCTATCTCCAGGCATCCAGTCAGCACTCCGTAAATCCAGTCAGCACTCCGTAAAGAAGCCAGTGAAGGAATCGGCGAATGAGCCAATTTGCAGCCCCCACCCCAAAGTCTGGCCCAGTGCCTTGTGCAAAGTAGATGTTCTAAAAACATTTGCTAAAAAATTAAGTTTTGACTCTTTGCACACTTTCTAGCTGAAGTGTGTCCCTTGGGGCCTTTGGGACGGTGGGGCGGGGCCTAGGGGTGGGCAGCCCACTTCTCAGGACGCTGCTGGCCCCTGTAGGCAGCCCCCAAGTCCTCCTCATCCTATAGGTGGGAGGCTTGGACGACTGTGCTGCCAGACCCGCTGGGCAGAACAAAGTTGTGTTTATTTCCTTGTGTTTTCCCTAGAAGCTCCACTCACCGTGCAGAGCCCTTGATGGGTGGGTCTGCAGAAGCAAGCCTATGGCCCAGAAGGCCCAGACCCATCCCTGAGGGTCTTCCAAATGGGGGCTGAGGGGGCAGGAAAGGAGTTTGGAGGCTGCAGGGCTCTGTGGGCGGCGGGGGTAGCAGGTGGACGCTGGAGCATCACAGTTAAAGGCATTGACTTTGAAGTTAACAGGTGAAAAATCTGAGTCGCCATTCTCCTGTTTCTGGGGATCAGAGTTGTGTGATCTCAGGCAGGTGTGAAGCCTCTGATCCCGTCTGTACTTTTCTAGACCGTTGTCTTAACTCTGACGCTCACTCATGAGGTTCACAGACGTGTGGATGTGGGAAAGGCCAGTGGTGTCCCCAAGATGACGAGGTGGCTGCATCTGCAGGGAGGAACCCAGCCCGCCTGGAACTTGAACCCAGCACACCTGGCTGCAGCCCCAGGGCTTGCCCTCCATCCCTTCCATCCCTCTTGGCGGGGCCGTTTGGGGAGCGCAAAGCAGATCATCCCTTTTGGTGGAAGAATGAAGAATGGCTCAAGACTTCGGGGCGGGGAGCTGGACACTTTCCCACCTCGACTTCCTGGGCCCGGCCTTTCTCTGCGCCACTGGGTCCCCGCCGTAATCTCACCGCGTGGCTTGGGAAAACCATGAAACTCGGCGGGGGCGGGGGCCGGATCCAGCCTTGAAACAGATCTACCTGTTTCTAGATCCCACCTTAAAGGGGCCTTTCAGAGCAGGCAGAGCACGGATGCAAGCCACAAAGCCTCATGCCCAGCGGCCTCCCTCCCAGCCCCAAGCTGTGCTGCAAGTAAGGGGCCCTCACGGTGGGACAGGGGGCCCCCTTCGTATTCTCCTCCGCGCCCCACCCACAGGGCGGCCAGCAAATGCTGCCCAGCATGGAGTGGACCAGTCTGGCTCCTTGTTTAGCCCTAAGCTCAACAGTGTAGGACGTGGGAGCGGGCCTGCATCGGTGGGGGGGAGGGGGAATAGGCAGGCCTGAGTCCGTGGCAGGGACGGGGGGCGGGCCTGAGTGCGGTCTCCTGTGCCCCTGGCTGGTGGATGCAGCCACCCTCAGGAGGGCAAACTGGTGTCCCTCGCAGGCCGGCTGCAGCTTCCCCGGGGTGCCGCCGTTTCCACCTCGGTGCTCAGCCCTGGCCCGTGCGGGCTCTAGGGGAGCCATCTGCACAGCCCTAAGGAACCTAGGGCTGTCTGCAGTTTTCCACCCTTCTGCCCAAGACCTGTGCTGGAGCCTGTCTGCAAAGGAGGAGATGGAAAGGGGCCGGGGGGGGGCGGGTGGCCAGGGCTGGAGACAGGGTCCAGACTGCCCGGGCGGGGCTTCAGGAGCAGGGACAGAGTAGAGGTTGTAGACTTGGGTCCAGCTTGGGGCCATGAGGCATGGCCGATGAAAGTGAGGTTGGAAGTCAGCCTTCCTATGCCATCCCTGGAGCATGAGTTCATGGGGGTCACTGGCCCCCAGAGGCTCTCTCAGGGACCAGAAACCACGCAAACTATTTCTGTAACTTTCAGAAGCAGCTCCCCTTGAAGCATGACTAACTAGGAAACAGCTGAACTTCAGAAACTCAAAACTGCCCATGCAGCTGATGTGGGTCTCCTAGGGAACCGAGAAAGTATAAAGAAAAAACAAAACTTGTCAACGCTCAGAAATCACTTTTACCCAGAGATGGAGAGACAGTCCCACCTGGGGTAGGGACGCCCCCGGGCTCACTTGAAGAAACACACAAAAGAATGACTTTGACTTTGGGAGAAAGGTGGGGCTTTGGCCTGGCCTCACCCTGTCCCGAGCACCCCAGTCGCAGGGCCCTGCTGAAGAGGGAGACACAGCGTCTCAGGACGGACGCGTTGGGAGGTCTGGTTCTCTGCTAGGCAGCCGCCTGCCCACTCAGACCTGCTTGGGCCCCACAGGGCACAGCTGCAAGGGACAGGCCAAGGGCACCCACTCCCTTGACTGGCTGGCTGGACCACCCTCCTATGCGCAGCTGAATAATGACCCCTGAAGATGTCCACACCGTGGTCCCTGGAGCCTATAAATATGTCACCTTACACAGCAAAAAGGCCTTTGCAGACATGATCCCGAGATAGGAGAAGATCCTGCATTATCCAGGGGGGGGGGGGGCGGGCAGAGTAATCACCAGAGTCTTTCTGAGGAGCGGGAGGGTGACAGAGAAGGGCGACATAACCACGGAAGCAGAGTCAGAGATTTGAAAGTGCTGCACGGAGGATGGAAGCCGGGGCCGCGGGCTAAGGAAGGGGGCGGCCTCCAGGAGCTGGAAAAGGCCAGGAGGCAGATTCTCCCCTAGCATTTCCAGAAGGAACAGAGCCCACACCTTGGCCGTGGCCCCATGGGGCTGATTTTGGATTTCTGACCTCCAGAACTGCCAGATAATAAACTTGTGTCGTTTTAAGGCCCTAAGTTTGGCATAATTCGCTCCGGCAGCTGGAGGACAGTAATACAGCTCCCCCAGGGCCGCTGCTGCTCAGGCTGCTGGGGCCCAACCAGCGGGCCTGCCCCCTCCCAGCTGCTCAGCCAGAGCCTTGCCCCGGGTTCTGGGAAGAGGTTCTCCCTACAAGTCTCTACAGGATCTGCCTCGCCCGCCCGCACGCAGAGTGGCTACCCACAGGGTGAGATCTCTGGGGCATCAGGAAAACACCGCCCACACCCAAGGCCTCCCCCCCTCCCTCCCTGCGGGCTGAGACCAGAAATTCCTCCGGAGCACTGCCTCTGCTTCTGTTTCACACAGGGGCATTTGGGAAGAGGTCACTCCAAAGGTTGGTTTACATAAGATATAGACGATCCGCGTCCTTACGTTCCCTGCGAGCTGGTTCCCAAGTAGGGGTGGGAACAAAGCAGAGGGGGTTTCCGGAAAGGCTCCAGGACAGGGGAATCAATCAACCCTGGAGACTCACCCGTCCATCCTGCCCCCTTGTGTCCCACCCGCCCCCTTTCTCCTCGCAGGCCGGATTTTCTCTGCTCAGAGATGCTGTTCCTGGCTCCCTCATCAAGAGATGGGCTCCTCCTCTTTCCAGGTCTGGACTCACTGGCCCCCTGCCTACAATGCACCCCTATGGGGAGCAGTGCTGGGAGAGGGACCCTCCCAGGGTGGTCTTTTCAGAGCTAGGAGACCATGGCCCATGCTGGCCCCAGGCCTCCAGAACCGCAAACTTCAGACAACCCCATCTCCTCCCACAGGCTTGCCCATCCCAGTGCAGCCAAGGGACCCTGAGTGCCTAATGACAGTGACACACACCCAGCGACACCAGGAGTCTCAAAATCACTGTCCCCAGGGCCAGGCCTGGGCCCAGAAATGAAGGAAGCAGCCATGATGACAACAGTCTAGGATGCTCCCTTTAGCTTTGGTTTTGGATGACAGGCTCGAGGACCGCTGTTTGGAACAGCACCCGTGCCATCAACGGGAACCGGGCCCGAACGTGAGAAAGCAAAGCAGAGACAACCGACATGCCCTCTGGAGAAAGGCCCCTTGAGAGAGACTGTCTGGATGGCACCGATTGGCACAGAAGGGCTGGGCCTGCCTGTGGTCACCCCACCTTCAAATCCAAATGTCTGACGACCGCGTTAGGCTGGTCTACGGGCAGGGCCGGCCCTGGGACCCTGACTCACACCCACAGGAGGCCTCTGGTGGGGAGTCACTGATAACGTTGAAGCCCCTCCTCCTCTGACAGTCTCTCTCCCGTCACCATATGCCGTAGGTCCCCTCACGCAGCGTGCACAGAAAGCACGCAGCTCAGACTCTGAACTACTTCTGAGATTCATTTGTGCACAGCAGACACCATGGAGAACCTAGCACGAGTGCTTGGGGGCGGGGTGGGGTGAGGAACAGCATGCATTCCCAGGGACCGGTCACAGGGGTCCACATTTAATTATGTTCAATATTAATAAAAATACAGCATAACTGGTTCACTTAACATACCTTCCACTACTAAGGGCGTACAATGGAGTACAATCCGATATACAGCTTTGGGGACACAAAGTAACTTCAATACCAGGTCATGAGAAATGCTCCGTTTCACTTTGGTTTTGGATGACAAGCCCCAGGACCGCCGCTCGGAACGGCACCTGCACTGTCAACGGGAACCGGGCCTGAACATGAGAAAGCAAAGGCAACAGATATGCCCTCTGGAGAAAGGCCCCTTGAGAGAGACTGTCCGGATGGCACAGATCGGCACGGAAGGGCTGGGCCTGCGTATATAAAAAGATTTGTATAATAAACCAAATAATATTGGAAATAAGACCTCCAGTAACACTTCTGTAAGAAGTAGAATTACACTGCATGTTATTCACATGCATAGGAGCGTGTAGGAAAAATCCTGTGTTGTAATTATGGCTGGAGTGGAACAGCAAAACACGTACTGAAAACGACAAGGTAATTGGCAGGGAAATCAATCCATGGAAGGGCCGCGTCCAGGGCAGGGGCGCCTCATCGGCGACACAACAGGAAGGGAACCCACTCAGAGAACGGACCCACGCACGCGCACACATCACCCCCCACTGCGAATAAATACACACACACGCTGAAAGTGAGATCTCCCCGCAGCTCCCTTGTGCTCTGGCCAGACTCCCTGCCGGCCGCTGCTCCGAGCGCCGCGCCGGCCGGCCGTGAGAGATGGGGGCGGGGGGTTGCTGTCCCAGCAAGCGGGTCTTCAGCAGCAGAAACAGCTCGGCCGTGCCAGTGCGGACGGAAGGCCCTCCCCGCGCCTCCCGGAGGGCTGTGCCTCCCACCTCTGATGGTAGAGAGGTGACGGCTCTGTGGCTGGAGAGCTGAGCAAATCCTCACGTCTGCGCGTGATGGCCGGGCACCTGCACGTTTGCGCTTCCTGACACTGGTGTAGGGGACCCTGCCCGGAAGGTTCTGGTTCACCTTGCAAACACTCCGGTGCGAAGCTTCCCCGAGTTCGCACCCGGGGCTCCAGCCCCCTCCCCATCAGTCTCTCCCCATCACCTCCGAGAAACGACGAGACCGTGAGGCCATCCGTTGGTGGGCCAAGCGGTCGAGCGGCCTGGAAAGTCCCATGAAGAATCGCAGCACACCCAGGTGTGGCTCGCTGTTTCTGCCTCGGGACACACGTGTCTTGTAGTCTGCAGAAACGGGGAGGGCCTCTGGCCACACGTGGCGGAGAATGTGGGCAAGGAGCTGATTCCAGGGGGCAGGCAGAGCGACGGGGCCCGTCTGTGGCCACAGCTAGAAGTTCACACACCCTCCGGGTCTGACGACCTCGTGTGCGCGAGGAGGGTCCAGGACACCTAGATTTCCCAGAGAGTTCAATTCCTTGAAGTTGCTCAGTGTGGCATCAAAGCAGAAATTTCCCTTCTAATTATAAGCTGAGTTTGTATCCCGATTATAAACTGCATGAGCTCTCGAGAAGCCCTCAAAAGTGGCAGAAAAGGAGCTACGGCTGGTGAAATGCAGGAATGGTTCGTCTGAAACATTCGTGTTCTGGTTAAACATAAGTAACACCAGGACAGGATGGGAGGGGTCCGAGATGATGTGCTCGGGCTTTTTGTTCTCTTTCGTAAAAGTGAAGGTTCAGATCTGAAGAGAAGAAAGGGCGGACCTCGGAGTAAAAGAGAAAAAAGGAAAGCGTCTGTCTCCACGCTCTGCCCAAATGAAGGTGTTGGCCCCACCGGTGTTTCAGGACCGAACGGAAGTGTAACTCGGACAGTGTCGCGGCGTGACCTCTAGCGTGATGGCGCGACCTCCGGCGTGGCGACGTGACCTCCGGCGTGGCGACGTGACCTCCAGTGCGCTCACTCGGATCCCACACTGTCAGCCCCCAGCCGCGCTTCCTTCCCGCCCCCCCACAGCCCGCCTGGTGCCCCCCGCCCCGCCCCCCCACCCCCGCCTGGACCCCGCGGCCCGGCCACTGTGCCGCAGGAGGGAACGGTTCCCAAGTGGAGGTTCCAATGGCGCGGGATGGCGGAGCCCCGTGAAGGGTCAGTTGCCAGGTTGTTTCACACCACAAACGGTTATACTAAACAGGTGCCTAGGGAGGGGAAGAAGAATCATCTGGGGGTTTTCTCCACGCTGTTGAGGAAGAGGGCCCCGCCCCCCAAAGAGAGATTTTTAAATCACGGTAACAGTGGAAACCGCAGGGGGACCCCGACCCTCAGGTCTTCTTCCAGGCGAACGCCTCGTCGGCGAGCACCTGGGCCAGCCTGGCGTTGAAGGGCCCGTAGAAGTCCTGCAGGATCTTTTGGGTGACCGGCCACATGGGGCCCAGGTTCCGGTCCTCGGGGCGTCGCGCGTTGGACGCGGGGCTCTTTGTCATCAGGGTCTCTTGTTTCTCACCTAGGGGTCCTGGAACACAAAGAAAAGGCTGTGGAGGAGGAGGTGCGGCAGGAAGGAGCTTCGCAAAACTCCCAGCCTTTGTGTTGGGCCAGGAGTTCCCCTCCCCTCAAGAGTGCTCGGTCCTCTGGCCAGACCCGTCCTGGTCCTGGAGTTGCTGAGGACGGAAAGTGGCAGCGTGCCATCGCGAAGGAGCAGGTGCTGTCCGGCCTGGGGCTGGACACCTGCCCGCAGAAGCGCAGCTGCGGCTCTGGGAGGCAGCCTCCCCTGAGCCTCACCCCCTCCCGGTCTCAGTGCCAAATACCCACAAAGGGCTGGCTCCCGTGGCCGTCAGCCTGTGTCCGTGGATAACTGTGCGAGCTGCCGGGCACAGTCCATGTGCTTAGATTTTCCTACTAACCAGCCTGCTGGAGTCCTGCCAGTGTCATTTCTGCTTCAGGCTGCTGATGCAAAGGGCCTGTGGCTGGGCCATATTTCACCCTGTGTGTCGCGCCGTATCGTGGCCGTGGGGGTGGTGGGGCAGGAAGGCCACCTGTGCCCAGAGACCCTATAAGCTGAACCTCCGCCTGCACCAAGATCAGTGGGGAGAGGCCTGGGAACAAGCCAGCCACCTCTATCCCCTGCCCCCTGGATGGTTAGTCCCTCACTGGCTTAACTGACCGGATCACCGCTCAGGCCACTTTGTGCCAGGCCCTCGGGATCGGGCCAAAGTCCCCGAGCCCTTACACAGAAAAACCATATTCCGCTGTCGCTGGGGTGTGTGCAGCAGAAGGAACAGAACTGGCCTCACTGTCCATCTCAGAGACTAAAGTCAAGCTCACCAACACAGCAGAGTCTACGAGGGACCCACTCCAAGAAAAATGGTTCTAGGCCTTCAGAGGAAAAAGCAATCACACTCCCTCCGACCACTATGACGAAAGGGTTCTGAGGCCAGTGGAGGGTAAACAGATTTTAAGGAATATGCCATCAACAGAATTCCCGGGCCAGATCATTAGATGGGGCTGCGGGAGCGCTTGAGCTCTGGCAGTCCTTGGGTGCCCATCCACGTGGGCAGCCCTCTGTGCCCAGAGACCCACCCCTACAAGCCATCACCCTGGCCACCGGCAGTGGACTCTCCTGGAGGAAGGTGGCCACGTGGCCCTGACTCCAGGGGCCCCCCAAAACCTGAGAGCATGCTACGACCCGTCCGCTCCCTCCTCCGAGCCTGTGGCCTCTGCAAAACCGTTCCAGCCATGCTCGGACATGTCGCCCAGCCCAAAGACCCAGCTCGCAGACCACTCCTTCCATGACCCCTTCCACCATTCCTCCTGGGACCCCGGAGGCACGTATACGAACCAACCGTCACTCTGCCAGGGACTCGGCTACCAGTGGCTTCCTCCTCTTCTCTTCCTCTGCTGGGCTGGAACCTCCCAGATGAGGGACCCCCTCCCCCCACCCCGGCACCAGGCCCCGCGCCTGAAAAGCACGTACCGAACCAGCTGCCCGGCCCGGCCCGGCCCGGCCCCGCCCGGTGCACAGAGTCCGTCTGCAACTCAGCGAGCACCGCGGACAGCCAGTGTCCACAGAGCTCATGCCTGCTCCCGGGCCACCCGAGTGACATTCATACCGAGGTTGAGGAACTGGAAGACCCTGTGCATGGTGTACTTGACGTTGGAGGCGTGGTCTTCCAGGCGAAGGACGAGGAACTGTTCTTTATTAAACACGGTGAGCCAGTCCAGAAGGTACACAGCATACAGACCGACCTGGAGCCTCACCTAGAACCAAGGCAGAAGGCGGGCATCACTTCGGGAGTAATTTCCCTAATGCTTTTCCAAACGTACGAGGCCTGAGTACAAACCAGCACCAAGAGTTACCCGAGCAAACAACTGCCTTCAAAGGATGGATTTTATTTTTTTTAATGTTGATTTGTTTTTCAGAGACAGAACGTGAGCAGGGGAGGGACAGAGAGAGAGAGAGAGGAGGAGACATGGAATCCGAAGCAGGCTCCAGGCTCCGAGCTGTCGGCACAGAGCCCAACACGGGGCTCGAACCCACCAACCGTGAGATCATGACCCGAGCCGAAGTCGGACGCTCAACCGACTGAGCCACCCAGGCGCCCCTATTTTTTAATTTTTTTAAACATTTATTCATTTTGGAGAGACAGGGACAGAGTGCAAGCAGGGGAGGAGCAGAGAGAGAGGGAGACACAATCTGAAGCAGCCTCCAGGCTTCAAGCTGTCAGCACAGAGCCCGATGCGGGGCTCGAACTCACGAACCACAAGATCATGACCTGAGGCTGAAGTCAGACGCTTCACGGACTGAGCCACCCAGGCGCCCCCAAAGGATGGATTTTAAACGCCATGCTTTCTTGAGTCTTCAGGAAGGGTTCTGAGCTCCTCACACAGAAGATTCCTACTTAAGGTCACAGTTAATTCTCACGACAACCCTGGAGGTGGCTCCGCGACACGTTCCACAGTGGAGACTCAGGTGAAGGAAGAGGTCAAGACCGTACCCGTGAACAGCGCAAACATTCTTTGCATGATACCCTGGCTGTTTCTGCTCCTACACCCAGCACACGACAGCCATGAAAACCACGTTCAACACCTCAGAAACAAGCCAGGTGAGTGAACCGCCCCGTGCCTGCTGCCACCTGGGCGTCAGTGACCAGGGGGCCGTGTGTACATCCAAAGAAAGCAGTGTCACGCACAGCCACTCCTTCCCACCTCCACGCCCGGGGTGACGTCCTCCCGTGCCTTCTGTCACACTAGGCTGCAAGCTTGCGCGGTGAAGAATTCACCTTACCCAAAGGAAGTCTGGCCTCTGGCCTCAGCTCCTGGGAGGTGACCTCTAGGCCACCTGGGATATCCTGCCTGATAAGTGGCTTGGCTGGCCTGGGGCATCTGGCCACCGGAGAGTAAACAGTGAAACTGACTGACAGGGGACCGGTCTGGCCTGCAGCAGGGACTGGACGGTAAAGGCCAACCAGGCGGATGGCATGTGACTGAGTCCCAGTAAATACTCCAGACACCACAGGCTCGGGTGGGCGTCCCCGGATGGCAGTGCTGTGTGTGGCCACATGTGCTCCTTCCCTGGGTGGGAGTGGGGGGGGGGGGCGGTTCAGTGGGTGTCCCTTCTCTGCTGGAAGCACGGTCTTCAGTGAGTCCTGCGATTCCTTCCGGGGAGCTACTGAACCCCAAAGTGGTTTGGGGGACCTCCTGCCTTACAAACATGTCAGAAACGAGAGTGGCCGTGGGACGTTCCCTCTGACTTCACAGCTGCTGCTCAGCTCTTCAAAGCTTCAGGAAAACACCAGAGCTCTCCCCTTCCGCCCGCAGCCCCTTTCTCCTGGGCCCCCCGCCCTCCCCCAAGTCCTGGGGACCCTGCCCCATTTCCGGTCTGCCGCTCTGCCTCTGCGACCTTCCCACGTTTCCACCTGCTGCCTCTGCCTTAGCTCCACGCCAGCCCCTCCGGTCAGGCCCAGTTGTCACAGCCTCCTAACCGGTGCTCCCGTCTGGTCTCTGAGCACCCACCCCTGGCCCGTCACCAGTGCGAGCTGCCCCACCTGCTGGCCTGGCCCCTCCGGCCCCGCTCCCAGCCTGCCTGCCGTCCGAGCATGGGGAGCCCTTGGTCTGGCTTACGCTCGGCCCCCAGGCGCCCCCTCCCAGCCTCAGCCGCTCAGCTGCGTAGACAGATGCTCTCCCTTCAGGGTCCCTCTCTCCCTCCCAGCCCGACCCGGGGCTCCTCCAGCCTGCCGGGCTCCGGTGCTCCTTGGGCGACGTGCCGGACACGGTGGTGGCAGGGCGGTGAAACATTTGACAAAATACGTACAGAAGCCAACTAGTCTCATCTCTCGCTAGTCTTTTCCCACTTCCTTCTTTTTCTAATCAGGCAGGAGGATGCAGAGGAAGATAAACAGTGAGAAGCGATAAGCGGTCTCCAGAATTCATTAGCTGCCTCCTCTCCCCCTGGGGTTGTTGCTGCCTCACGCACCGGCCCGTAAAGAAGACCCCCCGAGCTGGGCCAAAGCCGGAGAGAGAACGAGTACGTGCCAGCCTCAGAAATCACGCGTGCGGCACCCCTAACACAGGCAGACCGTAACGAGCGTGCCTTCTGGAGTCATGGGCCTCACAGAGCAGGTCAAGTCTCTGTCGGGCTCGCTGGCTGGCCCCTCCCAGGGAGGGCCAGCCTCACGAGGGTGATCTTCCGGAGAACCTGCCTGTGCAGCTTGAGAACTTTCTAGAAGGACAGAAGCTGGTGTTTGTGGTGGGGATGGGGGGGGGGGGGGATGATACAGCAGCCGGAACGCATTCCTGACCTGGCCACAGGTGACAGACTATTTCTCCGAAAGCCTGTCGGCTCCCTCCGTGGGCAGAGCCCCCCAGCACAAAGACCCTCGGGCTGAGGCCTCCTGCAGCAGGGCCTTCCTTCGCGGGCAGGGACGGTCCTGGCGGGGTGGGGGGGGGGGGGCGGCAGGGCAGGGAACAAACCCCGCGGGGCTCTGCAGGCCACGGGAGGCGAGGAGGCTCCCCTGAACACCTCCCCTTCTGGCCAGCCCTGGTCCCCCTTCTTCCTCCCCCTCCCTCCCTCCCCCCTCACCACTCCAGGAAAGCTCGGGTCACCCTGAGCGACGCCTCCCGGTGCACGCAGCATCATTACCACAACTGTGCGCCATCGACACAAACCCAAGACGGGCCCACTTGGAACGGTTTTTCTTCACCTTTCCCGGCAGAGGCCGGAGGATCCAAACGGCACGAAGATAAAAAGGGCATTTAGGGAAAGTGTCTGATAGATGTAAAATTACAAGACACCAGAGCTGAGAGAAGCCTTTGAGGTTATCTGCCGCGGCCAACTCTTGCTGGAAAAATGGAAGCCCAGGGAGGGGTGGGGGCCTGCCCGGGGTCAGCTGGGAGCACCCAGCGGCACCTGGAGCTGACACCGGGCCCCCGCCACCGGGGCTTTTCCTGCCACACAGGGAAAGAGCCCAGGAGGGGTGGGTGCGGGGCTCTTTCCAGACAGGCTCCATGCCGAGCCTCTCGGTTCCCGATTAGGGGTTTAGGTGAGACACCCTACACAGCCTACCCGGTATCCGCTAGTCTCAAAAACTCCCCATTCATTCATTCATTCATTCTGCAAACAGTCGAGTGCATGCTACGTGCAGGTACCCCCCTAGGCAATGGAGATGTGTTGCTATGTAACAGCCGTGGCCCCCGGCCTCACGGAGCCTGGAACCTCGTGGGGGACACAGAGCCGAGCTGCTGAAGAAACAACCCGCAACCACCAGTTGTGATCCATGCTGCAGGGAAACAACTGGGGTGGAGAGAGAAAACAGAGGTCAGTAAGACCCAGAGGATGAGAAACCCTGCGGCATCCAGGGGAAGCACGTTCCAGGGAAAGGGGCTGGAACCGGTCTCTCCAATGCGCCTGGAAGGTGCTGGACAGACTGATGGGCCCACCCCCCCCCCAGCTGCTGTCTTCTGTGGGCCGGGGCTGAGCCTGAGGGTCCCACTGCTGGCAAGATCCCCGCGGATGGTGACGCTGCCGGAACCCTGCTTCGCGAACCTCCGATCCGAGGCGAGAGGCTGGACGGAGGACCTAACAGGAGAGAGTGTGGCTGCAGAGAGCAGTGACAGAGAGGGGGTGGCTGGGAGGAGGCGGAGAAGGAGGCGGGGGCCGGCTGGTGCACTCCAATGCTGCTGGAAGGCAGGGGATGTCTTAGGAAGGGTAGCACCAGGGTCCGCCGATGCTTGAAAAAGCTCTCCCTCCCTGCGCCGTGGCTGAGCGGGGACTCACAGCTGGAGGGGGATTTGCGTCCCTTGTCCCAGAATTGAAGGTTCGTGCCCAAGAGGAGGGTTTCCAACTGCTCCTGGCTGCCTGGCTCTTCCTGGTGAGCAAGGGGCTGAAGGGTCATGGCCAGTCTGCCGTCTGTGACGCCCCCCACCCTGTCCTGTCGACCGATCCTGCCCCTGGACGCCTCTCTCTGACCTAAGGTGTCGGCTCAGCCACCCCCTCGCCATCCTCAGCAAAACATGAGATGGAATGAAAAAGCCAGTTCAGACCTGTGCTCTTAGGAGCTAGCCAGGGAAAGGAGGGAATGCCATGAGTCCGAAAGGCCACAGGACCTGGGATGAACCCTAGGCCTGTTACCCGCTCTGTGTCTCTGGGTGTGAGCGTCCATGTCTGTGAGCCTCAGTGTCCTCATCTGTAAAATGGGCATGGATTCCAGGGCAGCACGGACGACAGAACACGAAGAGCTCAAGGCTGTGCCTGGCGCAGAATCAGCGGCGAACAAAGCTCGGATCCCATCGTCCCTCTCTCACTGGCAAAGGCTCGTGATCAGGATGAATTTCCAGCACACCCCAAAGTGGAGGCCCATGACGACGCCTTCCTGTGTACGGATCACCCGGTGTCTACCGTGTTTCAGTGCTCCCAGCTGGAGGCCAACAGGGCAGCGGAGGGGAGGGCACCCTTTCTTGTCTGTGGGACAAAGTGGCTGTGGAAATCCCGCCTCCTGGAAACCTATTCAGAGGCAGGTGAGACCTGCATCCGGCCAGCTCTGTCCCCGTGGCCCTGACTGTGCCGAGGCGCTGGCCCAGCGAGCTCTGGGCGGAGCAGCGGGCCCCGGGTTCAGACGGCACGTGTACATCAGACACTCACTCTTCTGGGACAGAAACGCGACGTGAAGCCACTGAAATGCCACTGGAATAAGCCGTACCCTCACAGTCAGGAGCTGTGCCCGGCCCCGCCTCGCCCTGCGCTTCCAAATCCAGCCAGCTGGGGGCGCTCGCTTGTAGAAGGCCCCCGAAGCAAAGCCCTCACCTATCCCTCCCTTTCGGAGCACCTGCCACATAACCTCTTGAAGAGAGAACTCAGTAGTAACACGGCCTGGAAGAGGACGGTTCCAGCACCTTCTCTGAACCACACCAGCTGGACGCATCACCTCAAGTCTCCCTGTTCTGTCTCCCGCCCCCTCCCTGTCCCTTCCAGGTCACCCCATGGCCGTGCTGCTTCCAGCACTGAGCACGGTGCTGAGCACAGAGTCTGCACCCACCGTATGCCCTTGGAGACGAATCAAGTCTCGGCTGTGAATGAGGCCAGTCCCCCCAACCACGCCACACCTAGGAAGTTTCAAGAAACGTCTCCAGGTAGCGGCTCTGCTCTCCTGCAGGCCCTGCACAGATGACCCTCACGGTCATGAGCAATCATACTAAAAAGCAACAGCTAACAACCAGAGCCATTTTGAAGCAAATGCTGCACTCGGCCTGCCGGCCAGCGAACACGTGGCTTCCCCGTCATCCCACCGCTCGATCCGATCCAGTCCAACCCCTGTCCACGTCCTCTCCACTCGTCCTCCTAATTGTTTCTAGAAACTTCCACCGTCTCCTACCCTGACTCAGCCCCCAGTCCTCTTACAGAAACCCCATCCCACCCCCACCCCGGCCTCCCCGTCTCTGGGAGACACCCCGCCAGCCCTGGGCGCCACACATCGGGCATCTTTCTGAAACACAGATTTGCTACGACTGTTAAACCCTCCCTGGGGACCCATGTCAGGCCAGACTTCCAAGGCTCACACCCCCCTCTTACCATCGCCCCACCACCCACACAACCATGTGCTGTGCCCAGCTGTAGCAAACGCTCTCCGTGCTTAACTCTTCGGCCTCTGCCCGAGCTGCTTCCTGCACCTGGACAGATCACCGCCTCCACGTCCCCAGCCCGTCATCCTTCAGGCCTCGGCACAAACACTGCCTTTCCTAGACGTTCCCCTGGTGCCTTGTGTCCAGGTGGCCTCTGCCGGGAGCCAGGGCTCCTGCCCCAGCCGCTAGGTCACTCTCCCTGCCAGGACTGGGACTGCCCGGGGGCACAAGGACCAGGCCTGTCCTCTCACGGCTGCCCTCCCAGCCCATGTGCCACGCACAGACACGGTCAAATGACGAATGCACGTGCAGGGAGGCAGAACACGCTGCCCCGAAATATACCACTTTGGCATGAGGATTATTTTGAGCCCAAGGCAACTGAGAAGAAACACAAACATAAGAAAAGCTCTCCGCCCTCACCCTATTTGCCTCCAAGCCGTACATAAATTTGTCAGGGTGCCCTTCCTCCCCTCTCCACCAGGACGGACCAAATTAATCACTGGAGACAACCCTAGACCTTTATCAGCCTTAAGACAGCATCAGAGGATGTGATGTAACAAACCTCGATAAAACTAGCCCTTATCAACCATTAGCTCCCCCATACGTTTACCTGCCTTCCCACGATTTGCTGCCCTAGAAATTCAAAGTCCTCTCGCTTTGTCTGGTCACCTCTCTACAAATGTCCTTTTCTCCTGTCGGGATGTTACACAAGCCTGAGTTCTAACCGTCCCTCTGAGCTACTCATCACGCACGGGTGCAACACACATGTTAATAAACTCGTGGTTTTTCTCTCTCTTGTTAATTTGTCTTTGGTCGGTCTAATTCGCAGGGCCCGGACCGGCAACTCTAAGATGGCTGCAGGACAAGGGTTCTTCATTTCTCCCCTACGCACGAAGGAACTATCACTCTGACCCTTACAACAGCCTGGAACGGCAGTCTTGTTACCCGATTTGAGGATGAAGCAATGGCGTCTCAGAGAAGCTAAAACGACTGTCCAGAGTCACACAGCTTAGTAAACGCCCCAGCTGGGAAGCGAACCCACACGTCTGTCTGGCTCCAAAGGCCATTCCTCTATTCTGTGCTGCTGGGCAGATTCTAGGTTTATCTGTGCCCCTGTCCGCATCTTCTCTGACACACTGAAAACTCCAGCCTCAATCCAACCTGCTGCCTCTGTGCATCCTGCCGGAACCAGGACCCTGCGTTCCAGATACGACGGCCTTGAGAACAAGGAAGAGGAAGGGAAACCTCTTGACCCCGAACACCCCACGCCCAGGGGGTTCCCAGCCTCCACCTCGAGCACATCGGTCTGTGCCGTCCCACATGCTGCGCTCCGCAGAGCAGTGGTGAACCACGCCCCGGGACGGGGGCAGCACCAGCTTCACTGTGTTAGGCTCTCCGGCAGCACCAATCTGCTGAAAAGGCAGACAACCCAGGGTGCTATGCGGTAGAAAGCCACCCCCAGCTGAAGGGTGCTGAATTCACCACCAACAGCTTCTTCTGCATTTAAAAAAAAAAAAAAAAAAAAAAAAAAAAGGCAAGAAATGTACAGCCACATTCCTGAAGGCAAGTAAGAGAAAAGCAAAAGAGAGATCAACGGGAGACAGTTTTCCATTTAGGCCCTGTCGCAGGAACGCTGAAAGTCACCGGTGGGTGATTCGTTAAACCACCAAAACAATCCGCCATCGATCAGGGAACGATGCTTAAGACGATTCGAGAGCTGGGTCCCCGCGTCTGCCAATCCTAATTGCAGGGTGGGTTTTTGGAGCCTCACTGAATGGCAATCTCCCTAAATGTGCCCTCATTCTCTGCAGGGGGAGGAGAGAGCATTGTAATGGGGAGATGAGCAGGGAAGAGAGCCTGGTGCCAGCTGAAAGGGCCCAGCCTTTCTATACAGTTTTTATGCCCGTGTGTATTTGTTTGTGCACCAGCCACCGCGGCTCGGAGGCATGGGGAGAGGCATTTGCACATTAAAATGCTTCTCTGCGTTTATATGCTAAAATCCCATCCACCGTGCCACCTGCATAATAACCACCAAGTGGCCTGCTCTGTAAGGGGGCCGGCTTCCAGGATACGCACAGGCATGGCATTGTTGAGGGTGTTGTTGTAGACGCAGGCACGCAGGGAATAATCGAGCATGCAATTCTCAAACAGCTGCAGAGCTTCTGTCACTTTCTCGTGGAAGTCATCAGCAGATTTATTCGAACTTGCAAAGTAGAGATAGTCGGAGTACAACCTGTGAATAAAATAAACGGAGACTTTCACCACCCGGGACTGTGAAATCACGCGACGCGGGTGACGATGGAAATCGACGTGCAATGACATTACCTCGTCTCGTTCATTAGGACCCTGCCATTTCTCTTGGTTCCCCTGCAGATGAGCCCCCTCCCTACTTCCTCCCACACCTCCCCACCCCTCACCGGGCCACCCGCGCTCTCCTGGATTCGGACATGTCTACACTGGCCCCCCGACCAACCCCCGGTACTTCTTAAATCCTATCCAGCCACTTCAGCACGCAGCTGTTTTCACTGCAACGGTGAGCTTAGAAACACCAGATTGTGAAAACTGTACGACGGCGAAGACGGGCCACGAAAATGTTATGCTCCTTCCGGTTTCTCTCTCCTCCATCAGAGGCAACAATAACCAGCACAGCTGTTGCTCCTACAATCTGATAGTTTCTCATGAGATTCCTGGCCCATTCCACAGACGTTCCAAACATTAAAAAACAACAACAACAAATTATGAAATGTATCTTTCTAGATTGGTACGGACCTATTTTTTAACACAACATAAAAACACCCCTACATCTGCGTGCAGTCACCCTGTAAACCTGTTCACACGGACCCCACCACATGTATGTGGCCGTGTTTTCCTTGGAGAACTGACGGTGTCATCCTGGACCCAATTTCCCCGGGTTCCCCTAAACCTTCCCAACTGGGCCTCAGCGTGTAGACTTCCACGTCCACCTCTGCACTGCCCAAGTGCGCACGAATCCTGCCAGGTCGGTTCAGCCAGAATCCCCCGCCCTGCGATATCTGATCACCCTCAATATTTGGTGGGCTCCCAGTCCCCCGCCATCTCCCAGGGGATGTCTCATCGCCCCATTGGGCCTTCAGCAGGAATCCTGCTAGGTCGATTTAGCCAGAACTCAGACCGACCTTAGCCTGGTGTGTCCTCTTAGTAATTTCCAACCCACGGACCCCCACTACTCCTTGGCTGTGAGTCCCCACTTTTCCTTGCTGGATCTGGAATTGAGGCCAGTCTTTGTGCCCTACACAAAACCCCACGCAGGGTCCTGACACCCACTGGAGTGGGTCCTGAGTGAAACCCGCCTTACCAGCCTTGACCAAGCTCCAGGATAAGGGTTTGCGTGCTCCTTGCTTTCTCTCTCTCTTCCTCCCTCCCTCTTTCCTTCCTTCCTTCCTTCGTTTCTTCCCTCCCTCCTTCCTTCCTTCCCTTCTCTCTTCCTTCCTTCCTTCCCTCCTGCCCTCCATCCTTTCTTCCCTCCCTCTTTCCTTCCTTCCTTCCTTCCGCTTTCTTCCCTCCCTCCCTTCTTCCTTCCTTCCCCTCACTCCTCCTTCCTTCCCCTCACTCTTCCTTCCTTCCTTCCCTCCCTCCCTTCCTTCCTCTTTCTGTCTTTCTTTCTTTCAATAAATCCTCTGTGAATATATTTTACCAGACTCTCAGCATTACAGATAGATTTTGTTAAGCAAGGGCTACTTGTTTTCTTACATGAGACAGACAATAAGAAAGGGTGAATTATGACAACAGTATCATGAACACGGCTCTCACTCAAGCCCTCCTGCCCAGTTTCTCCGGGGGTCCAACCTGTGAGTCCTGCTCCCCAGAGGTGACCTCTCTTACCAGGGGCTGAAAGAGCCTTCCAGAAATTTTCTGTGCCCACTGAAGCAGGTAGGGACATATTTTCTATTTTCACAACCATGGATGGTACCAGATCAGATCCGGTGGAATCAGATCACGTGCCTGTCATCGCGGCACATCGCCCACCTCCCGGTTGGGGGGTGGGGGGCTCTGAGCACCCACGAGCACAGGGGCGATGGGGGACTGCACCCTAACATAAACGTCATCCCAGTGCCACCCAGTAACTTTTTTCTTTGCCGCAACTTCTGAGCTGTGAGTTCCCACACCTTTTCCTGCTTTCCGCTTGCAAAGTCTTCATCTTCTTTTGTGTTTCAGAGATCCCTTCTTCATTCCTGCCTGGTGCGTTTCCAATGCCCACCCCCCAAGCAACCTCCCTGCTTCGCCCTTCACATGCACACCACCCCCCCCCCAGCCTGTGGGGAAACGGGGCTGACACAGATCGGCCCCCTGGCTCCAAGGACTCAGGTTCTCTCTCCCGTTAACGCCTTACTTTCCACCCTCCAACCTCTCTGACGTGGCTTCCCTCATTCCAGCAAGGGTGAGGGCGACTCAGTGAATCTGACAAGGACACGTGTCCTGCCAACGCACACCCCCACCCCGCGACGCGCCCCTGACACCCACACTCAACCACGCCCACCGGGGCGGAAACCACAGGGCCCCCATTGCAGGGGCCGGCCGCAAACGCTCCCCCCCCCCGGCACCCCTCCCCTCTAACTGCAGTCAAGGTTGGATGCACATGTGTTGACCGCAAGAGCATGGCTTCTTGGGGACCAGCTCTCCTCGGGCACTGGGCACGGTGCCTGTGACACGGCCCATTAGAATTCATCCACAGCCAGTGTCCACAGAGGACATCTCTGAGAAGTCCTGAGATGACTGGGATCTGCCCACCGATTGCCTGGAGTCTACACACACTCTGGAAAGGGAGAGTTTTGTAGACCTCGGCCTGCTCGCTCCAACTCTCCAGAAGGCCCTGTTTCCAGACTAGTCATTAGAGATGCTCAGGGACTAGTGAGTACATTCTCCCCCAGATCTGTGCCCACCCGAGCACATGTCCCAGGATGACACTCCATCTGCCGGTCACAGCGTCCCCAACAGCAGCTGTTCGTCGCGGCACCCGTCCCTGCAGGCCAGTCGTAGTATAACCTAGAGGCTGATGGGTAAGTGTCTACATCGGATTTGCATGGACCTCAAAGAGCAGTCGACCTGTACGTGCCAACGCGTTCCCTGTGGCCATGGGTCTGGTGGGGGTGTCCTTCCGGCTCACACACTTATCGGTCCTGCCGTATCACGGCCCAGCCCAAGAAACCACGTCCGTGAAAAGTAACAGACGCCTTTCAAACTCTCATCAAAATCTGCATATAATGGGAAATCTGAATTCCAGAGTTCCTACCATGGACTCCTACAGGAGTATCCAAATCCTTTGGTGGAGCTGGAATTCTATCACATAAATTACTGTCTACAAACCCAACCACTGGGTCAAGCTTTCCATACTGAGAATTGATTTTGTGGTAGTACCATTCCTCGTAGACACTTTGGCTCATAAATAAAACAAGAGTCCAGGGGCGCCCGGGGGGCTCCGTCGGGTTGAGTGTCCGACTTCGGCTCAGGTCATGATCTCACGGTTCGTGAGTTCGAGCCCCGCACTGGGCTCTGTGCTGGCAGCTCAGAGCCTGGAGCCCGCTTTGAATTCTGTGTCTCCCTCTCTCTCTGCTCCTCCCCTGCTCATGATCTGTTTCTCTCTCTCTCTCCTTCAAACAAACAAACAAAACCATTAAAAATAAGTAAGTAAAACAAGAGTCCCTACACCGGGCTCAATTTTAAACACAAAGCAACTTCATGAAGAATCTGCTGATTCCACAACAACTCTTTAGAGATCAAGAAGTAATCCCAGGGCATAAACTGGGACCTGTCCGAGGTGCCAACCAGGCCAGCCCAGCGCTGCTACGGGGCGGGGGCGGGGGACAGTGAGGGAGGATAGGACGACTGATTTTCATCTATTTGAGGGGAGGTGAAATGAACTCAGGACCCCATCTTCTGTGACTCAAGTTCACAGCCGGGCCGGGCCCACTTCCTCAGCAGAGTCTCTAGAGGGGGTGTCTCTGGCCCCTCAGTCCCCCCGGGAACCTGGACCTGCCCACAGAATGTGCGGGGGGCTCTGGGATCCCCTCGAGCCCACACGCTTGCCGGGAGGCGTACGAGTAACAATACATCCCTCACACTCCACTGTGTCACCAACAGCTGAGCAGAGACTTCACTCATCACAATGAATGGCCACCTCTCCTGTCTGGATTCTACAGATCCTCCCAAAATGTGTCCCCAGCACCTATGAATGGGATCTTATTTGGAAACAGGGTCTTTGCAGATGAACTTATGTCGAATGAAGATCTTGAGATGCGATCATCCTGGATGGAGGGTGGGTTGTAAATCCAATGACTGGTGTCCTTACAAAGGCGACAGAGACACGGGGGGGGGGGGGGGGAAGGCCACGTGAAGACACGGGGGGAGGCTGGAGGGATACTGCCGCGAGCCAGGGACCAGCAAGAGCTGCCAACCACCAGCAGCAGCTGGACACAGGCCTGGAACAGCCCCTCCCTTAGAACTCCCAGAAGGAACCCACCCTGGTGGCATGCGGAGTGTAGACTTCTAGCCTTCTGAACTGCCAGAGGGTAAATTCTCATTGCATTAAGCCCCCAGGTTTGTGGTAATTTGTTGCAACAGCCCCAGGAGACGCATGCAGGTTCTACCCCCCAATTCCCAGGAAGACTGAGGAGTTTTCTGCCTACACCTCTCTCCTACCCTGAGACCGCGGGAGAGTCCTGAGTGTACAGATGGATGAGAGCCACACGGTTCGCTTCCCTACAGAGATGTAAGCAAGAAGGCAAAGGAAAAGCATGAGCTCTAACTTTCAGGGGAGCCCTATCTGGATCCCCCGAAGAATCAGGCTCGTGCTTCCTAAGAATGTCAGCAATGATCAGTGCTATGATTTCCCCCACAGCCACTCTCTGGGGGAAAAGGGCCAGGCAGTGACCATACACGAGTGAAAGCCACTTGGATGGGTTAAAGCCATTCAGAAAATGTTGAGAAGGGCAGCAAATGTAGCAAGACTAAGTATCCAAGGGCTGGAGCGGACATTCTCACGTAACAATAGATAAACCTAAACATCCACATTTTGGTCTTTAAAATCAACTGTACAGGGGGCACCTGGGTGGCTCAGTCAGTGACTCGACCGACTTCCGCCTAGGTCATGATCTCACCATTCCCGAGTTCAAGCCCGGCATTGGGCTCTGTGCTGACAGCTCAGAGCCTGCAGCCTGTTTCAGATTCTCTGTCTTCCTCTGTCTTGGCCCCTCCCCTGCTAGTGCTCTGTCTCTCTGTCTCCCTCTCTCTCTCTCAAAAATAAAGAAACATTAAAAAAAAATTTTAAAACAACTGTACAATGATGAAGCAGGGGAGAGAGGCCAACAGGGTAAACACACAATAGGTTTAGCTGACATAAACTCATAACGAATCATCACAGAATTGCATGGACACTGATGCAAACCACAGGATGCATTAATAAAGGTATGGCACTAAAAATGTGGGAGGGTGTCACTCTGCACCAGCCTGGCCAGTTGGGATCCCAAAGGATGCTTGCTTTCAGGGCTGGGTGGCAAACGGTGAGGGGGAAGGAGCTGTTCCATCTGAAGAAGCAAGACTTAGCAGGAAGGACAACAGCTTCAATGGCTGAAAGGCCGTCCAGAGCGGGAAGGAAACCTGAACTGCACTCCTGGAGGGCAGACTGCCCAGGGGGTAGAAGGTTCAGGAACCAGCTTGAGACAAGGGGGAGGTCTCCAGCTGGGGCAGTCCAGCAGGAAGCGAGTGGCCCCAGCAGCAGGAACAGTCACGGCTGGCGGGGCCGAGGGCTCCGTGGCTGAGAGCCAGCTGCCCCGACACCCAGCCAGCCCCCTTGCATTGCAGGGGCCGCCAAGCCCCCTTCTGCTGAACCATCTAATTTTCTTACTCTTAAACCATCCCAAACAGATGGGTGTTACATTTGGCCAGGACCGTTTCCAAAAGCAATTCCAAATATAAGTCCAAATACATTCCAGGCCTTCTGTGCTATGGTTATTTTAGAAGGCTGCTGGGGCGGCCCCGTGACGGGGGGCCGGCTCTCCTGGAAGTGCGCTCGGCTCCTGCCTGTGTGGTGCGGGGGTCCCGGGACCCAGCACGGCCACGAGGGGGAGTGGGAGAGAATGTATGCGTGGGGGGTGGCTCCCCGAACCTAGTGCCTCTGGACGGGACTACATCTCTCCCTCTCGTGGGGGCAGAGGAATGGCCACCAAGGCCATCACTGAAGGCCCCGCCGTGTAAAACCGGGACGGTTATGCCCAGGCCAGTGCTGGATTCCTTCAACGACACCGAGCAGAGGTGGGTGGACGGATCGGCACAAAAACAGGGGCAGCCACTACTCCGTGGGCCGCTCCCACAGGCCGGGCTCCCGGGTGCTGTGGGCGTCAGCTCCCACGGTCCTCACGGCTTCCATCCCTGACGCGGCTGCCCTCAGCAGGCCCTGCGCCACACACTGCACACGTTTTCTCATTCCGCGTTCACAACCCGTCCCCCCGAGCCCCCCCTCCCGGCCTGAGCCACAGGCAGAGCGTCGTCACCCTGTCTTACGAGGAGAAGGCTGGCCTTCGGACAGGTCACACGGCCCCAGGGCCTTTGCGGCTGGGGCCCAAACGAACCCAGGTCTGCCTGGGCCCAGACAGAGCCCCCTGATCCCACAGGCCTCGGCCCATGGCCCGAGTTTAGGAGCCAATCCACCGGGGCGGGGGGGAGGGCCAGCCATCGGAGCCGATGGGTTCTGGGGTTCGTTTTGACGTTTGTGTTGTTTTAGGTGCCCAGTGACTGCAAAGCAGGAGTCAATTCCGTTACAGAACTACTTAAGCTCCCGGAAACAGAAAAGCAATTGTGACGTGTAACACAGCAGCCAACACACACTCAGGACAAAGATGAGCTTCGCTGTGACCATCGGGAAAAGCGAGTTTGCGGAGCGTCGCCTTGGGCATCATTCGGCAGCAACGACAAACAGGTGTTCAGGTGTTCCTTACGACGTCAGAGCTCGGGGCGCCTGGGCGGCTCGGTCAGTTGAGCGTCCGACCCTTGATTTCAGCTCACGTCATGAGCTCACGGTTTGGGAGATCGAACCCCGAGTCGGGCTCTGGGCTGAGAGCCCCTCTCTCTGCCCCTCCACTGCGCTTCTGCGTGCACGCGCGCTCTCTCTCGAAATAAACAAACATTGAAAACAACAATTTCAGAGCGCACGGAGTGATCTTTCGCCACTTGCATAAGCCGATGGTCATCGGCTGCTTGGCCTTAGTGGGTTTGGTGCTCACCGCCCTTTGTAAATGGAGACGTAATCCACGTCCTAACAACCCAGTAGTTCTTGGCACGCACACGACGCTGCGCCCATGCTGCCACCATCCACTTCCAGAAGGTTTTCGCCGCCCCCAGCAAGTCCCTGCTGCTTTTAACCCGTCCGTTCCCGGAGAGGCTCACGTCAGAAGTCACGGACATCCCCGGGCCCCCAAGGCACGCGACACTTCATCGGCTAGGTCTCGAGAGCCTGAGCCGTGCTGTCGGTCCCCGTCGAAGCGTCACGCTTCGGCCGTCTCAGAGGGCTGGGCTCTGGGAAGAGACCGGGGGCGGCTGCTGGGATGGTGGGCGGCCGGGGGCGGCTGCCGGCTCCTGGGCTGGCTCACCACCTGCAGGCCGTGCCGGCCCCGATTTCGCCGCATTCCCAGAGCGCCCGCCAGCCGGCTTCTCAGGGACCCGCAGGTGAACGTCCCATTTCCTCCACCAGGACCCCCCCGGGAGGTGGGCACATAACACTCTTGTCTTCTGCTTCACCCAACCCCCACCCCGGGCCTGCAGCCACCCAGAGGGGGATGACGAAAATGAAAAACCGAGAACCCCGTCACTGTTCTCCATCTGCTGGCGTCCAGATGCAAATCGCTGATCGATAACTTCCTGACCTCCGATACTGTGCCGTCAATAATGATCATGCGTATTTTTCCTACAAGGAAATAAAGGCCATTTGATGTGGCTGGGAAGCAGGCCCTTCCGTGTCGCCGAATCATGGGCTGTGCATTTCTCACCGCGAGGAACAATGAAGCAGGACTGGCCGGGCCAGCTCGTTTGGAGAACATGTCGAGAGTCACCTTAGGGCCATACACATGGGTGACACGGATGAGGCTCATTTTCTGCCAGAGGAGAACATCCACGTTTGGGCCCGAACGTGTCCACATGGATGCAAAATCTCCAGTTCACTGAGGTCATTTGGGCCTGTCTTCTCTTCCCCTCGGGCACGAGTAGGGTTCTGGGTCCAGAGCAGCCAGTCCTGGGTCCGTGGTAAATGCTCACGGAACAAAAGGCAGGACCTCGCAGAGGCAATACCAAACGTGCCTTTCATCTAATTGCTCAGCATGGTTGACAAAGCACTTGGACACAGTTTGCCAGTGACCCTGATCGTGGGTATCTGCTGGCAAGAAAGAAAAGAACGCGCAGTGGATCACTGGGCTGCCCCTGATTAAAGCAGTAGCGAAGCCAGGCCTGAATCCCAGGCTGGGGGACCCCCACCGCAGGGCGTGGCCACCGCCCCCCAGGGCTGGCCCGTGTGTGACAGGCGCCGTCTCCCCCTCCCCGCTTCAACTCGCCAGCCTCACTAATCCGAGGTCCCCGGACTGACCTGGCGGTCCAGAGGGGACTCGCCACCACCCCACCCCCATCCATCCTGGCCTGATGTGGGCACACGTCTCGCCTCGCAGCCTCTGCGGACTGGCTACAACGGGGCCCTTCTCCCCGGTGGCTCTCGCCCTCTGCAAACAACCCGTGTGGGAGCACGCAGGGCTGCCCACGCCTCTGTAAACATTTCCCAAAAACATAAACAGTGTCAAACACACAAGGAATTTTCAGCACGATGGTTTTTCTCTCACCGGTAACAAGACGGGGGCCTTCGCCAGGCGGTCAGTCCCGAACGGCCTTCAGAGCACCTTCACAAAGGCCCAAGCTGTCCTGGCCTGGGCCCGGCCGGCCCTCCCTCCCCACCGTGACATCCCCGGCCAACCCCCTCGGCCTCGGGCGGCTCACAGCTCAGCCCTACAAAAGTGAGCCCATGCCACATTTGGGGCTCACGAAAGGCAGGCCGAAACACCCCACAGACAGGTTCTGAGAAGCGAAATGCCTGAATCCACCAGGAAATTAACAGGCCACTGGGAGACACTGCACTACAATCCTCCTCGAGACTCCCGCTGATTTCTTCGTCCCCCAGAGTCTCAAAGACAAAGGCAAGAGTGCAGGCTGGAGGGAGGAAGAGGGCGTACCATCGATCTGCGGCTCTGAGGCCGCTGTCACGACCTCTCCGCTCTGACGGCCTCCCCCCCAACCCCCAGTCCCATCTCTTGCCCACAGGGGAGTCCTCCCCATTTCCCCTTAAGATAATCGACGTTAATAACTGACCCATCAGCGCTGGGCGACAGCCTGCTTTTCAATCCCCGTGCAGACGTGTTACGGAGAAAATACCACACATGACGCCAAAGCGCCAGCTCCCCGCTCCGGCCCGAGGACGTGTCTGTGGCACTAAGTCAGCGCTCCCAGGGACCTAGGGAAGTGGAACTGTTTGCGGGACATCTGAGTGGCGAGAGAAAGTCTCGTCTCAGGTCAAAAAGGGTGCCGGCAATCCCGCAGCGGCGGTCGGCACAGCTTCCCGCTAATCTGAGCTCCATGTCGCCCTGGGATCGGCATCTTAATCTCTCTGACGTGGGGTCCATGCCCTGAAGGCACCCATCAAAGACAGGGGACCTTACTGCTTCCAGAGCTTTGCAAAAGTGGGGAGTCACCCTGCTGATGGCTCACAGCCCAGTCCCGTCCAGGAAAGGCCCCGCCCCCCCCCATGGTTACGCTTCCCAGCACGGACAGGGGACAGCGGCTGGTGGCCGGGAGAGGCCTCGCTGGGGACAACTCTGAAGGGCCGTCCAAGCCACGGAGCTCGTGGTGGGGTCAGGGAGACCTCTGTGTGACTGCATCATGGTCCCAACCTCCGCTCTGCCTGTCTCCCCCCACCGCCGCCTCCCCCCCCTCCCCCGCCACCGGCTTGTCCCACAACGGGCCCCGTAAACCTCCTGCGTGCTCACTGCCGTCTCCAAGTTAAATCTGCATCCCAAGGACCAGCCTACGATAGGGAAGAAAGCCTGATTCCTCAAACCAACAGGGGCTCAAATCCAGCCTGGCCACACTACTAACCAGTTGACGGCGAACCCAGTAATGCAGCCCCACTGAGCCCACACACCTACTTGCCAAGCTCGAATGAGGCAATGCCTGAAAAGGGCTTAGCAGGTAGCCCAGCCTGAGTACGTGCTCAGTTAACGCTTTGGTCACTCAATTGAGGGCTGTCCCCGGCCCTTGCACTGGACATAGACTCCACGAAGGCAGACAAGGAGGACTTTGTTCTCTAACGTATGCCTGTTCAGGGAGTAAATGAGTGCTCAGTCTGGTCGTTGTCATTAGTTGCTACTACTGTGACCTAACAATAATAGCTAATAATTCCATAATATTTTGTATTTATCCAGCCCTGTTTAAATACGTTACATATATTAAGTCATTCTCACAACCCTAGAGATAGGACTATTTTCCCCCATTTCACCGATAAGGAAATGAGACACAGAGAGGTCAAGTAACCTGCTCAAAGCCACACAGCCAGTGAGTGGCAGAGCTGGGGTTCCGATTCCGACTATCTGGTCCCCCAGAGCTATGACTCTACAAGGCGACCCTGGTTTGCCACTCACCGCTCACACATCCTACCACCCGCTTTGCTGGGAGTAAGATCCATGAAACCAGCATTCCTGCCCCAAGGCTTAGCATCGCTCATTACTCTGTCCTAATGATCAACTGCATGTAAATGGATGCATTTCATTAAGTGTTTCATTCCTTCCCTTCCTAGGGCATCGTCCTAAATAGATTAATTATTGAACCACACTAGTGGGCTGTTTAAAAATCAGTTTAGGGGGGCCTGGTGGCCCAGTGGATTAAGCGTCTGACTCTTGATCTCCACTCAGGTCACGATCTCACGCCTCATGAGTTCGAGCCCCGTGTTGGGCTCTATGCTGACAGCACACAGAACCTCCTTGGGATTCTCTCTCTCCCTCTCTTCCAGCCCCTCCCATACACACGCACTCGCTCACTCTCTCTCTCTCTCAAAATAAATAAATAAACTTTAAAAAATCAATTTATACAAGCAGATGAAGAAAACAATGCCCCAGGTTCCCAGGCTCATGGTGCCTGGGTCAAAATCAAGTTCTCACTGTTAGCGGAGCTCTCCTTCCTGTTTGACTCGTCATCATAAAACAGGAAAACCAAGCATCCCTGTGGGGGTCGTTGCTGCACCCCGCATTAAAACTACATATAGAACGAAACCCAAAACAGAGACGTGGTAAAGTCCTTGAGAGATGCTGTGTGACCCTACCCTCCAAGTGTCCCCTGAGTGAACTACGTCCGAGGGGCCAGCACCTTCCAGCCATTCTGCACATGTAACGGAGGCCGTCTCCAAAAGATGAGGCAAACTCCACTGACCTCTTGCAGATGAAGAGGCAGGAGGCTAACGTGAGAGGCAGTGAAAAGAACGGTCTTTTCCACTTTAGCGTCAGATTAAATGAAGAAAATTCTGCTTTTTAATTAAGTAGGCCAATGTGGCCTAGAAATGCTTCACTTTTTTAAACCGTCATTATCTCTTACACAGAGAAACTTGCGACATGACGCCTGGCTGGCCCTTCTGGCCGCAAGCACCAGCCTACCCACTTTCCACTATTCCTCTGTTCTCCTCCAGAAGGGGGGAAATGGGCTAACTTACCATTTACATCTTTCTCTGGAAACTTAAACGTGATTGATTTGATGCTACCTGCAGTTCCAGTATTTTTAAACCCTCTACCTTGGATCAATTCTAGAAATAACGGCTAAATGTGACTCTGAAACTAGAAATAAAATCCACCCCTGCCCCCCGCCAATTTGTAGATGGAAAGAAAAGTTTAGCCTAATCCCACTGGCAGCAGGCAACCGCGGAACGTCCCCACGGAAGAGCGAGGTCGCGGGACGACCCAAGTGGGCTATTGGCCCAGGGCCCGGTTAGACTACAGGGAACAGGGCTCCAAGGGTGTGTTTCTTCGAGCGACCTGAACATTGAGTATCTATCATCCTTTCTGGCTGGGATGGCGAACGAGCCAGCCACTTAGGATAGGCCAAGAGCCACGGGTTTAAAAAAAGAAGAAATCCCTACTGTTGCATATTTTTTATAAATGCTTAAAAAGCAGCAAAACAGCTGTTGCTGTCAGTAGCCCACACAGAAAAGGTGCAGATGAACACACACTCCGCTGTGCGTGGGGGGGGCTCTGCCTCTGGATGGGGTATCACACCGGCAGCTTCTCTGCTGTTGGCTGCACGGCTGGGACCCAGGTCTCTGGGAGGATCAGACAGGGAAATGGAGGGCAGGTGTGCAGGGCAAAAATCCCTGTTCCTTGGCATTCAGAGCATGTAACCTCCTCCCTTCGAGTGTGGCCCGGACCTTGTAACTTGCTTCTAACCGACAGAGTATGTAAAGGTGATGGATGGACAGTCTAGCGATCAGATCATAAAAGACTGTGACTTCCGACTTGCTGGTTGACTCTCCCCTTGCTGGCTTTGATGAAGAAAGCAGCCCTGTTGGCAAGATCCAGCAGCAAGGCCTTGAGGGAAGCTTCTAGCCAGCAAAGAACGGACGCCCTCCCTCCAACAGCCCCTGAATCTGCCAACAACCGTGAAAGCTTGGAAGCAGAGCCTTCCCCGGTCAAGCCTTTGGATGAGACCCCACCATGGTCAAGCCCTGACTGTGGCCTTGAGAGCGAGCCCGAAGGAGAGGATGCAGTAAACCGGGTCAGGTTCTGACCCACAGAGACTGTGCAATAGTAAGTGTGTGGTGTTCTAAGCTGCTGACTTTGGGGATGAACTGTTATACGGCAGTCGATGCCGAATGCAGCAGGCGATTCAGTGACGGGGTTAGCCTCCTGATGCAGGCTGCCATGGCGGCATCGGGCCGTTCCCTCCTCGGCAGCCACCACGACATCCGCCACGAGAGAGGCAAGGCCTCACTTCTCCAAAAAAGTGCCAGCCCCCAGAGGGTAGGCACTGGATGGACCTTCATCTTTCACAGATATGTATATGCTCAGCCCCCAGCACCATGCCCAACATGTGGTCAGGGTTCGAGAAAGGACCAAATGGACCAACTCTTTCTGTTGAGGACCAGAAAGGCAAGAGTATTCACAATAAACAGAGTATTTGGGAGAGGGGAGGGGAGGGGAGGGGAGAGGAGAGGCGAGGAGAGGAGGGGAGAGAGGAGGCAAAACCTGGGACTACTTGAAATGGCCGTCTTGTGGCCCGTAAGTCTTGTAAAGGCAGGCCGACTTTTGGCTGGGTCTAGAGGCAAGTTGGGCAGGTCCTGCTTTGGCTCAGCTGTCTGAATCTGGGCAGCACCATGGCCCTCCCCACTGAGAGGCTCGCCTTATGGCACTTGTGTCCTCGGAGGTACAATCGAGAACTGCAGGAAGAAAGGGACGTGTTTAGGAAAGGTGATTCCACCCTCCCAACAAGAGAACCTGTGGTCTTTACCTTTGCTCTCACTGTTCTCCCTGCTCGCAAGGCTTCTTCCTCTCAACCACACTCCATCTCTGTCGACTTGCCAAACTCCTACTCAGCCTTCAAAACCCAGCCTGGCTTCAGCTCCTCCAGAGAAACTCTTCTAGACCTCCCCACTAGGAGCTCATTCCCTCTTCTGGGTCACTTCTCAGCCTCCCTCTTGCTCTGAAGTCACAGACCTTAACAACCACAGTCATGCCTGTCCTGCAACCAGCCGTGGGCTCCCATGCCCGGGGCCCAGGACGGGGCAGGCACACGCTGAACGAGACCAGACCCACACCACACCGGTCCCCACCCCTCTATGCCCAGGGAGTGACACGATGTCGCAGCGCTCACTCCCGTGGCCCCTGAGCCTGAGACACAGCGTGACCTCCCTCAGAATGAGGAACTAGGGAGAGTGACAGGAAGACATTCGGTGCACAGGAAGCATACTCTTGAGAGAATGTTCCAGCCTTGGGAGCTGCGGCTGGAGGCGGTCTGGGGGAGGAGGGCAGAGCAGCTGTGAAAACACCTCAGTGGGCGGTGAGGGGTCACTCAGTCATGGAGCCTTTCCTCCCGAGGCTGACAGTTACATAATCATGTCTACACGAGCGCACCTCCGGTTTGTGTCAACCGCTCTCCGGCTGGGGAGGAGGCTGGGCAGCCCACTCCCTGAGCAGAAGGGCCGATCCCTGCCTCCCAACTGTGGGAACCAGCAGGTAGGATGTGGCGAGCTGCTCCGAGGTCAGCGGCCGCCTCGGAACCAGACAGGGTGGCTTCCTGAGGAGAAGGACAGAACCAGAGTGGCGGCATCCGGGGCACAAAGATGTGCCTCGTGATGCAGCACGAGGAGGGCCTGCCGCAGCGCAGACAGAGGGGGACAAGCCAGCGCTCCTCTGACCAGGCCACGGTCAGAGCTGCAGGGGCCGTTTCGAGAGCTCCGCCAAAGGGACACAGAGATAAATGCAGGGAGTGACCAGGGCAGGACTTTAAGGCAAGTCTTCCTGGGGGCGAGAATGTGAAACAAAAGCAGCAGGTGTAAGACTGGATGTGAATTCGGTTGTGTACATACACACACACACACACACACACACACACACACACACACACATCTGCCTAGGTAAGCTGGTGGGAGACTATTGCTGCTTTTTATAACAGTTTTCTTTTATAGCTTTCCAGTGTATTTCCTAAAATTTCCACAACAAGCACATCTTATTGCTATCCCTGGCAAGGACACGAGGCCCCGGATGCATGCCATCCAAGAAACATATTAGGGGGATATTAGTTTCTACCGCAACCTGTGGGCCCGTGACTGCGGGATTTTTATTCTTTGGGATTTCTGAAAGCTCCAAGTCTGAAATCCTGGCTTCAGCAGGGCGGGTTCCCGCTGGGGGTGCTGAGTGAGGGGCTGTGCCAGACCCGTCGCCAGCTGCTGGCGGTGGTCGGCAATCCTAGGTGCTCCCGGGCCTGCGGACGCGTCACTCCAGTCTCCGCCTCTGCCATCACGTGGTGTCCTCCCTGTCCCTGTGTCCAAATTTCCTCTTCTCACAAGGGTATCAGCCACCGGATTAGGGGCCACCCGAGTCCAATAGAACCTCATTTTAACTCGAGTCCAGCCGCAAAGGCCCTGTTTTCAAGCAAGGTCACCCTCAGACGTATGGGGGCGGTTAGAACTTCAGCACCTGCTTGGGAGAGGCATAACCCCGCCCATAACAAGAGACGCGGAGCCCAAAGAAAAGCGAGACACCGAAGGCCCTGGCTGTTGTCTTCCAATGTGGCAGGCGCTGCCATGTGGGGAGAATGACACTTGGTCTGTGTGACTCTGTGGGGAAGCAGATCCAAAGTGCGGATACTCCTACAAGACAGATCCGGCTTCACAAGAGGAAGAATAGTCTCACGGAGCTGGACTGGTCATCACAGGGCTCGGGGACTCCCACTCCAGGATCCTGGACCAGCCTGCAGGCCCCTCGTCTCTGATGTGGTGATACTACGGGGACCGCTGGGCTAAGTGTCCCAGAAGCCCTGAGCTTCCGCCGTCCACGCAGGCTTTGGTGCGATCGGAGCATCGCCAGTGCCGGCCCAGCCCCGCCGTTCAGTATCACGCCAGCTGCGCCTCGGTCACACGGGGCGACCCCGGCTTTCTACAACAAAGCAGCCCTGCCCGTCATTTTTCTTCCTTTTGGTCTTTTGAGGAAAGCTGGAGACGGAACACTCAGCGGAGCTGACGGGGTCGTGACACAAGGAATCGCGGGAGCTAAAGCGCTCGGCAAACCCCGACGCCCCTGATTCCAAGGGGGTTTCACGTGCCCTGACGGTACCCAAGGAAGGGCCCACGTCCCCGGGCCAGAGGCGGAAGGCCCAAAGACCGTGGTCAGACTGTCTAAGAAAACAATCCACAATTTGTTTAGACCCAAGGAAGACTGCACCAAGAATAACATTTACACAAGAAAGAGCAGTAAAGTTGCAAGTTAAGCTTGTTTATTTAAAAAAAAAAAAAAAAAAAAAGAGGCAAGATCTTGCTCATGACGAGAAGGCGGGTCTTTAAAACTGCCTCTTCACCCCCAAATGCACGAAACCCAAACCGCTCACCTCTCCACGGGGTCCCTGAGCATGACAATCAGTTTTGCGTCTGGCTGAAAGGCATGGATGAAGTCCTGGGTCAGAAAGGGCGGCTCTCCATCTGTGCTGTTGTCGTAGAAGAACGTCCAGGCGTTGTTGTCCCACATGGTGGACGCGCTGGCCTCCCCTAGAAACAGAGAACGCCGCAAATGAGCGGTGCTGAGTTAGGGGCTCCCGCGGGGCAGCCTGTGCTAGGGGCCAAACTGGGCTCTGATCGATGCCTTCCCCTCAACCAGCCATGATGGGTGAGCTGGTCCACCACCACCGGCGCAAGGGACTCCAGGAAGAGTCACGACCCTCTGCCACGGCGACTTCCCCCGCTTCCCCCCAAAGGCCTCCATCTGGAAATCCAGGTGATCTAGGCACCACGGAGCATCCGCTCCCTCCCAGCTCTTCTCCAGGATGTGCCAAAAAAAACCCTCTGCCAGCATCTGGCCTCCCAATTTCACGATGTTTGACTCTGCTCACGGCACACAGCTCTGTGGCATTGGAAGGGCCCGCTGAGAATGTACTAGATCGTTTCCTTCCCCAAGTGCCAGGGATGGAAGAGTAGTTTAGGGAAACGGAGCCTCTTCAGGAAATTAGATGGCAACCAGCATCAGATTTTTTTGTTCGATCACAACGGCCGGTCCGGGGCACTCTCTGAGACCAAACAAGAGGAAGGCTTTTTGCGGGAAGGCTCACGGGACCTCGGTCTCAGGTGCTGCGTCCGACGGGCCCGCCACCCCATCGCCCCGCACACAGCTAGCATTCACTCAGTACTGACTGGGTAGACGGCCCGCCGGCCCGGCCCTGGTTTTACGATGGTCCGCACGGACGGAGGAGGAAACGTTCAACACGCATTCTAAAACGGGGAGGAGGCCAAGGCACGCACATTTCCGCGTCTCCCTCTCCGACACTTGAACCACTTCCCTGACGTTTTTTTTCTTTTTAGCAGAGTCTTCAGAGATTTAAGAAGAGACGCAAATCGATCCATTACATACCAATTCAATTTCCCGACATTTTACATGGGTACTTGATACATCTCAAAGTCACTTATTCAGGGAAAATCTGAGCCAAAAGACGAGTTTCTTTGATCGGGGATGAGTGCGTCACAAAGATGCAGGGAGTTGGCAGGGCCCTGGCTCTTCTAGGATGTTCAGTCACATCCAGGTGAGCATTTCTGTGCTGGTCTTTCCTCTCTTTCAAGATAATACCGTAGAATACGGGCAAGGCACGCCCGTCAGAAGTCCTTTGAACACTCTACTCACAACGAATATGAGAATATTACAACAAGGGAAGTATCTAAAACCAAAGTGGCACAAATTCGGTCAGATCTCATACATAAACCAGCTCTGCAACCAGAGAAACGTCTGTCCCTCCACCCGTCTGTCCGTCCGTCCATCCATCCATCCATCCAGAAAACATTCATCTAGTGTCTCAAAGTGCCTGGCAGTGTGCTTGGCATTAGGGATAGAGAAAGGAAATGGGACAGACAATCCCCTGCCTTCTCCTCTCTTACAATCTAGGGGAAGACTCCATCAACAACTCCACCAACAGATCCCCAGTTGAGCACTTTGTCAGGGCAGAGCAGGGGGCCGTGACAGCAGAGGGAGGGGCCTGCCTTTCCGTGTGTCTGGAGCCCCACCCCCGCGAATCTGGTCACTGGAATCCCTTGTGACTCCAGCCATTGGCCCAGACCACTGAGGAAAGGCTCTCTCTGACCCGTGAGCAGGGGAAGCAGAACTGAATCACATTTCAGGGCTCGCGGGAGCCAGAACGGATCTGGTCCCAGAACTGCATCTGTCCCATGGTGCAGATGTGCCGACTAAAGCTCAGGAACGCCAAGACCGACTCGTCACACGTCTCGGAGCCGGCTGGTGGCACAGGCAGGCCTCAGCCGCCAGCTTTCCACCTGCCTCTCCACTACCCTGAAACTCATCAAACTCTGTTCTAGGTAAGTATCAGAGCAGCAAACTTTTTCCTTAATTTTCCTTTTTAAATCTGGAAGTAAAATGAGAAAACCACACTAAGGCTTTCCTTTTTCATTCATTATCTTAGGCTCTATTTCCTAGCCCTAGGATGTGTATTTTTAGCTCTTTCATAAGAACATGAGATTCTCCCAGAGGCATACGGTGTAGGAGTCACAATCAAATATTAATTAGACTTGTGAGCTGAGGTGTGTGGACCCAAGGCTGCAAGAAAACAGCTAGTAGCCAATTCGCACTACTGGGGTGGGGGGCGGGGGGGGGGTGTATGATCTCATCTGGCTCTCAGAACTTGATGTGAGTTAAAAAACCATAAATAAGTCAGAGCTTAGGCGTGTAAGTCTATCTCCTTGGACAGGAGAGTCAAAAGCAAGGCCATGTTTCAAATGGTTGATTACAATTCCTCTGAGTGGCTAAAAGATTCCTTGAGTTTGGAGAATCAAAATATAACACGTTTAGGAATGCTAAAAAAAGAAAAAAAACAGATTGCTGCCTTAGGTAACCAATTGAAGCAAAATATGTGATTAGGTTTCTCTCTTTCAGAAGAGGTAAGTGGATAAATGTCTTCTCCTAAGCTGAATCCAATACAAAGAGCGGGTAGACAGGTTTTTTTTTTTATAAAACGTCCTTGTGAATTAAAAAAAAAAGTGATTATTAATCAAACCACCTCATTGTGAATGTCTAAAGGCATTAAGTTGATAAGGGCTAGGCTTTCTCAACAGCAATCAGTCACCAACAAGATGTTAGGGCTGCATCTGCTTCAGGAAGAGACTGCGTCCCTCTCTACCGGGCCCCAGTGGCCAGGGACTACAAAAGCCACAATATTAAATCGACTCATTGGTTATCGGCGATTACGATGCCCCATCCAAACTTAGATCAGTACTAAGCGTGTGCGCTTAGTTTAAATGAAGACAAAGAAACGTCAACTTAAAAAAAAAAAAAGACAAAAACGTTTCCGGTACACTGGAGTCCGCACAGAACTAAAAAAGCCTACTAAACGTTGCTGCTTGGGGCGCCTGGGTGGCTCAGTCGGTTAAGCATCCGACTTCGGCTCAGGTCATGATCTGACAGTCCGTGAGTTCGAGCACCGCGTCGGGCTCTGTGCTGACAGCTCAGAGCCTGGAGCCCGTTTCAGATTCTGTGTCTCCCTCTCTCTCTCTGTCCCTCCCCTGTTCCTGCTCTATCTCTCTCTGTCTCAAAAATAAATAAAAGTTAAAAAAAAAAATCTAAGCGTCACTGCTTTACGGAAATCGCGTAAGCGACGTCAACGTTTCACGGAGGGGTGAGACCGACGGCCAGGTCGGGAAGTGCACCTTCAACAGAGGTGGCCGGCGTCAGGCAAATGTTCCCGGCGGGCAGAGCAAAAGCTGGGCCAGCGTCAGGGCAGAAGGGGCCCGGGGGGAATGGGGGCCCAGCCCGGGGCGGGAGTGGCCCCGGTGGGAGCTGCCCAGAAGCCGTACCGATAATGATCCTAGTCATCCTGCTCTGTTCCTCTGCAGAGCTGGCCTGCAGTCCTTGATGAATCTGGTGTGCGGCCAGGTCAAAGAGGTCCAGGTAATCTTCCACGGGGTAGCGGTCCCGAAGCCCATCTCTCAGGCGGACGATTCCTACGAGAACCAAGAAGCCCGCGTTACTGAGAACGAAACTGTCAACGGCCGGACGGTGGCCTCCTGGGAAGTAACCAGAGAGGGATACGAAGGCCCGGGGGCCCACCGGAGTAAGCTGCAGGAGGGGGCTCACGAGAAGGACGCCTGCAAACTGGCCGTCCTCTTTAATCCGTGCACGCTTCAGGGAGCGGAAGGCCACCATTCAGCCCCAAGAGGCAGCTTCAAGGACAGCCCGCCTGTTCGAGATCTATAAAAGCATCTGCTTGGAGGGCCAGAGACTTGGGGGCTGGTCACCACGTGCGCCAGACGGGCCCTAGGGTGGCTGAGCAGCGATGGCGTCCAGAAGGCACGTGCTGAATCAGACAGAAAAGGGAGTTTTTTAATCTGAGTTTCTGTTTCTGGCCTGTGGGATCAGGCAGCTTGTCCGTCTGCCTCAACAGTCCCGGGACAAACGCTCGGTTGAACCCACGAGTCATTCCGGCATCGACCCACGCAGCCCGACTGTGCCCCCTGCCTTAAAAGCGGGTAAATTTCACGTAGAAATATGTTAACAGCACACTGTCCCAAACCACAACCATCAGGGTTAACGGAAAGCAGAGAGAAAACACCCGTGTGCAAAACAGCAAGAGGTTCAAGGAGACCCTGGGGATCGGATTCCAGAAGCATGTTCCTGGGCTTCCCTCTTCCCTGCCAGTGGGAGGCTGGGTTTCATCAGGGCAAACGGTGAGCTGTGCAGGGAGATCACGCTATGTGAAACCGTGGCTCCCATAGCCGCTGCTGCCAAACCACAAAAGACACATTTACGCTTCTGTTCATCCGCTCCGGGAAGGACATCAAAAGTATGAAGTCAGTTTGTCAGGATACAAACAGGACTTGGCCGAAACTCAGGTTCTACTAAGGAAAACTTTAAAGATTCCCTTCTAAGCAACCTGGGTCCTTTGCCTGAAACACGCCCTCGAGTCCCACCCGAGCTCTGACATTTGTCAAAGTGACCAAACATCTCCTGGCAGAAGGGAAAAAGGTTAAGAGGAAACAGTGACATGAGGGCTGCAGGGTGGCTCCGGCTGGGTGGGGGCGGTATCCACGGTCACCCCTGTGGCAAAGGGGTGCTGCGAGCAAGGTCGCCCGGAATTATCTCGAGGTGATGTTCACTCTGAACTTGAGGCAGACAGATGGAGCAGGTCTGAGCAAGTTAGGCCCGAAGCAGCTCGATGACGTGTTCATGGTCCCGGGAGAAGCCAGCCAGAAGCTCAAACTTCACCCGGCGTGGCAGCCTTTGTAGTGTTCCCCAGGCAGGGGGGTGCTGGGGGCGGGAGGAGCTCTGGCAGGAACGGTGCAGAGCCGGGGGCAGACAGCCCCAGAAATACGCCCACCTGGCACTTAACCACTCACCGCTGGCAGGTGTACCAAAGCTCTTCAGAACAAGAGCAGCTGCTGATTCTGCACCCTTCCCCTTGCCCTGCATACAGCCGGCACTCAATAAATGCTCCCTTGGTGACTGGGAGCTGGGTTCCAGCCCCACTGGAGGTTTGAGTGGGGGCGGCCCTGGATTAGCGAACTGTCTGCTCCCTGCGACTCGGGGACCTGCCCACCCTCCCTGGCGGGGCCTAGCACCACGGGACCTGCGATGGGAGCCGGAAACCACTTTAGGAGGAAGGCGGGAGGCGGGGACAGGAAGAAGCGCGCAGGCGCAGGCCCCTCCCCTCGCGGCGGCAGCTGGCGCTCACCAAAGCGCTTCCGGGTCCACCAGTGGGGCTCCTTGATGGCGGAGAATTTGACTTCCGGGTGCAGCCGGAGGCGGTCGTAGAGGTCGGTGGTGCCACACTTGGGCTGCCCGATGATGTAGAAGCGCGGCAGGCAGCGGAGGCGGAAGTGCTTCCCGCTGGCGTGCGACAGGTGGCCCCAGAAGGCCTTGCGCAGGGCGTCGAAGGTGGAGCGGAAGCGCTTGGAGTAGAGCACGTAGGAGTTGGTCAGGTAGGGGTCGGTGGTGTTCCTACCCGTGAACTCCTCGTACCAGCAGGGGCTCTTGCTATTTGGAAGAAATTTATTGGGGATTACCGAAAACATCTGCAACGAAAAAGAGAAAAAGGGAGAGACACACGGAGGGGGGACAATTAGCAAGAACGCGTTCTAACCGCGATGTGATCATGCCCTAACCCTCACTACAGTGTTCGCGTTTCAACTGTTATGTGACAATGGCTAAGCACGAAAATAAAGCAAAACTTGGTAAATAGCCAAGGCCATGTTTTCTCCTTAGACCAAAATAAAACTAGAATTTGGAGAGAACGAAGATAAAAGCTTACTCAAAATCCATTCTACCATGATTTATCTTTCTTTTCTCTCACACGCGCGCACAGCAATCTAATTAAATTTCACAGTTGGAATCTTTTTACTAGTTGTGTATTTAAGTGACCATTAGGGACAAAAATACTAATTAGGACACAATAGACACAGGATTCTGGTGATCTACAAAAGCAACTTGGACCACCATGGCCGCGTTTCAAGTCCTGCGATGAAATTATGAGAAGGGGAGGCCCTTCTGGTATTTCTAGCTTCGCCCTTCAGTACTTCGAATTTCCTCCTTGGTGTAAACATCGTGAACGGACAGCCCTCTCCCAGTGCACTCTGATCTGTGAGGCCGTCAAATTATCCTTGTTACACATGAGAACATTTTTTTTCCGTCATTTTTCTTCCTGTGTTCCCAAAGATGGCCACAGAAAAGGAAGCATCTATTTTTAAAACTCAATCAATCAATGGAGATTAGCACAAGGCTACTCACGTGCAATTCCTGCTTCTTGAGATCTTCTAGGTCTGGGAGCTGCCTGGTTGTGAACTCTATCCTGGCTGTGATGCTGTTGATAATTAATTTAATGCTTGGGTAGTCTTTCACGTACGAAATATTATTTACAGAGGGTTGGTGATGATGCTCTTTCGTGTCACTCGGGTTTTCACCGTCCATCAAGCTGGGATTGCTGGGGAAGGCTCCATAATGGAAAGGTGAGGAGATCAGAAGCTCTTGGTGGGCCCCAGAAAGGATGTAAGATGCCATCACCAAGGTCATGATCATCAATCCAAAAACCAGGCTACATCGCTTCCCCTTCTTGAAGCGCAGAAACCTGCCCCAGCTCTCATTGCCCTCAGCCCTCACCTCGAGAACAGCAAGCAAGTTCATCTGCTTACCGTCCACACGAAGCACAATTTTGTTCTCTCCTTTGCACGCGGGGCACTCCAGGTGACTGTGAAGGGGGCCTCCTCCGCAGCCAACCTGCTGTTTGTGCTCGTTGTTGGGCAACAACTGTATGCAGCAATTAATGCAGTGCCTCATGGTAATGCCCTTGGACTGCTGGCCCACAGAGCCATGGGAGAGCCCCTGCGGAGCCCAGATGCATGCAAGTCGCGCTGGAACACTTTTTAAGGATGTCTTCTGGTTACGGAAGATGGTTTTAAGGCACGAGCAACGGAAACAAATATAAAAATGAGCAGGAGCCAAAGCACTAGACAATGAGGAAGTGCCTTCTTTGGTTCGACTCTGAAAGACAACAAAAAGAAGCGATCTCCAACTGTCATGTCCTGTAAGAGCCGCTGAAACCTCAGAAAAATCCCCAAGTCTGGGAACAATTCTGCCTGCCCTTCAGGTTTTTCCCATGGCACAGGATGAAGGGGAAGAATTCTCGCTGGAGAACACGGAAACTTCCAAGGGATGAGAAGAGATCATGGTCTCAGTGAGGGATGGGTTGGCATTCCATCCTTGGAGACGCCCGTGAAGATTTCTTCTTTTACATCTCGTGTTCCTTTCAAATGTTTCCTCTTCGGGGGGAGCAGAACCTTTAAAACGTCAGACCGCCTAAACAACAGAGAAAAGAGGTGTTAGTACCTTACGCGATGATCGCAGTAACCCTGGGATCATCTTCCGAGGAGAGAAGCTCTTTTCCACTCCTGTGTTTCAGCCAGTCTGCTCCGTCGCCAGCAAGTCATAGAAAATCACACAGGATAAAAGGAGACCTTTCAGGTCCTCAGTGCTTGGCTTTGGGGTTCAAGCTCTGCCACCAAATGTGGCTCCGCATATATCCTCTAGTGTCCCAGCCACACCACAGCCAAGTACCAGATCCCCAAATCTCAGGAGTTCACAGTCATTCTCGGATGCATGCAGGGTCAGTGACTGTTTGGACATATCCGTGCTTTTAAATCAACAAAATACCCGAGAAGCAGCCTGGTTAGGAAGAGGCGCGTGCAGAGATAATATGTTTTTTTTCTCTCCCAATAGCACCAAGAGTCTCTTACCGAGATCTAACCTTTATTACCAGTTTAGGAGGCAAAAGTTAATGAAAATTTAGAAACACTGAAATGATTCTCTCCTTCAGTAGAGTGTATCATATAAAAAAAAAAAAAAACCATTTGACTTTAAGTTATTAAGCAATTAAATCCAACGTGCAGTATTCTCCTGAGTAACATAACACTCAGACCCTGAAATCATTTTTCACTTTCATCATCCTGGGGAAAACATGATTCTTAAAAATCCATTAACAGAATTCTGTGGTTATAAAATAGATTGTTGCCCAAATGACACTTCTTTGTAGATGTTGTAAAAAGAGCAAAAAAGGAGGCTTAGTTTCCAATAATGGTAGACCGCCGTGAACTAGCTGTGTGGCCCTGAGTAAGCCACGTGACCTGTCCAAGCTTTGCCACCCTCCCTAGTAAAATTAGGGCAAGAGTATCTCCCTTACGAGCTTGTTGCAAGTACCAAGTTAGTTAACGCACACCAAGAGTTTGCAGAATGCCTACACATAGTTGGCCTCCCCTAAAAGGTAGGCAACATGAAGACGTGTCATCAGTGACCATTACTATTAGGACTTTTCATGGTCAGTGAAGGCCAAGGACATTTGAAGTGGAATCAAAGACGGGAAATCCCAGCACGTTATTTTTCCTTAGCTCTTGAGAATGAATTACCCCAAAGGGCAGTGGACTCCCCTCCGACCCGGCACACACGCATACAGCCCTCAAACAATCCTACCTGTCAAGGCGGGATTAACTAACCCTCCATTAAAGCCGCCTTGTATTGGCTGGAAGGCTGAACAAGGAGAACTCACCGGCAGAAACCTTCCCTTCCCTTGAACCCAAAGGCCCACACCTTATCAAAGTATGTGGACCGAGCAATAGCCAAGCAACGTTTCCTAAAATGTCTTCCACTCAGTGCTCTGCACGTTGTCAATACCTGCTCTGTGCTTAAATTACTCGGAGAAAAGGGAAGATGGACAAAATCAAACAGACTTCTTTACCAACAGGACTTTCTGAAGCCTTTAATACTCTACTGAGCCCTGTGAATCCACAGGAGAGGAAGAGAATACACAAAATTTCCGAAACATAACCAGCCATGGAATTTTCACTAATGTCGCAAGGAACCAGCTTGAGAAATGCTAGTTAGTGAAGGCTGACATCGGGGTCAGGGCAGTTCTGGGAAGAGCAGAGGAGTCGGGGTGGTGTGGGCGGGGGCGGAGGCAAAGTGCTCTGGAACCAGGCCAACATCCAGGGCTCTGCCGCCCTCTCATCTCTGAGAGCAGTTGGAGGGACGTGACAGGAGCCTCAAGGCTCACATCTCTGCCTCCCATTTGCTCAACCACCCTTGACCCATCACTTGGTACAAACAATTCTTCCAAACCAAAGAAACAAAAGGGCAAGATCCCCTACTTGGAAATCCAATCGCTAAGCCAAGAAAACATTTTTTTACATGTTGAAGACAAGGACAAGCGGGTTAAAAGAAGGCTCCAACCAGGATCCCAGCGGGGAGCGTGTTCGCACCCTTCTGTGTCTCTGGCCGCAGAAAGTCTAATTAGATTTTTTTAAAAACATGGTCTTTGAAGCTCTAAGGCAAGAATGCACAAAATCCAGACCCGACGGAATGGGCAAAATATTCCCAAACACAAACAAAGGTTTCTTATTACAAGCAAAGTAAGTAAACGGGTCTGGGTAGTCGGGGAAGCGGACAGTCTCAACAGGGAGGCTCTGGGACACGGTGAGCCCAGGCATCTGTACCCCTGGGCAGCCTGCCCCCTCCAGCCAGACCGCTACTCCGTCTTGCTTCTTCCACATAAAACAGGGCGCAGAGAACTAGGGCAACAACTCATTCACCTGTCTGTCCTTTTGGCCCGCGGATCCCCTCTGAAGGGTGACTGTGTACCAGGCACTGCTGAAGAAGCCGTGGAGGTGTGGAGACCCAAAGCCAATACGAGATGGGGGCGGAGGGCAACAGAATAAAAACGACACATGTGGTCTTTGCCCCCAGTTCCTGGCACACGGCGTCTAAAACGCTTGGAATTTCCCAAGAGGTGACAGGAGCGCCTTTTACCCTTCAGCCACACCTGAGCTTATGCTAATGAGGTGACTCCTGAATGAAGCCCCAGGGAGCTTCAGGATGGGGCTGGTCACCAGAATGCCCGAGCCTTGATTAGCCAGTTAGAAGGCTGGAACTTAGGGCCCCACTTCCTCAACCTCCAGGGAGGAGACGGAGTTAATCATCAAGGAGCAGTGATTTATTAGTCATGCCTGTGCACTGGAACCTCCGTGAAAGCCCCCAAATGCCAGGATTCAGAGAGCCTACGAGTTGGAGATGGTGGCAGGGTGGCTCGTCCAGAAAGCAAGGCAGGAAAGCTCCACACCTCCTCCCCCCACATCTTGGCCTCTGCTTGTGTTCGGTCTGGCTATTCCTGAGTTGCTTCCTCTAACACAAACTGGTAATGGTAAATAAGGTGCTTTCGTGAATTCTCCGCGTTGTTCTAGTGAATTATCAGAACTAAGGAGGGCCCTGTGGGAACCTCTGAATTTGTGGCCAGGTCAAACGGAAGTTGGGTAGCCTAGGGACCCAGTATTTGCAACCGGCATCTGAAGTGGGGGCAGTCTTGGGGGACGGAATCCTTAATTTGTGGGGTTCGTGTGGGCTCCGGCTAGTTATTACTGGAATTGAATTGAATGGCAGGGCACCCAGCTGGTGCCTAGGGAGTTGGAGTTGGTGGCAAGGGGGAAACATCCGGGGGACCCTCTTTGAAAGAAAATACAAAGCTATCTTACAAGTTTTACCAAAACAGATGGCCAGTAGATAGTATGCAAAATACCCCCTTGATGATGTTGATTAAGAAGTCATATGACCATATACCATACACGGCTGGGCCCTTGTACGTGCAGGGCCGGCAGCTCTGAGGCTTCCAGACCAAGCCTTGTGTGGACGCGAGTGGTACAGAAGTGACGGCGACAGGGAGGCCTTTCCCCACCGGGAGATTATATCCTGCCAGGAGTTAGAGGCTACGGGGTAACAGACAATACATGCGACAAACCACAGCGATAAAGGCCATGAAGAAAATACAAAGGGAGCATACAATAAAACCATTAAAACAGGTGTCCGCAGTGCAGCACTAGGGCTAGATAATTCTTTGTCATCAGGGGCTTTTCTGTGCGCTGACCTCCACCCCCGCTGAGACTTGCAGCCTAACAGTAAAGGGGGTCTAGCAGCAGGATGTCCAGGGAAGGCCAGTGGGGACGGGACACCTGAATGCCAAGAAGGAAGCCAGCCACGTGGGACTGGGAGACAGAAGGACCCTGTGAAGGTGAGAAGCCGGGGGTCAAAGCCCAGGGGGACCACCAGGAGGGCAGACTCCTGGGCTTTGGGGCAGGCGAGGGGTAGGAACCAGATGCACGAGGAGGCAGGAGCCAGACTCTGTAGGACCTGGAAGGCAGGAGTCAGGGCTGAGATTCATCCAAGTGCAAAAAAAGGATGCACATTACATATTCTCTCAAAAGGATCTTTACAATATGTGTAACTATTAACTAACAGAACTCGGTGAAGAAAAATCGAATCAATGTCGCTGTGTTGAAAGGAAAATGGATTGCCGTTGGTGCTCCCGAATTGGCCTTTTCCACATGCCACAAATTATCCTGAGAACAGTCGCGCAGAGAAACCTAACGCTCCGGTTGTTCTTCCCTAAAAAATCAGCAACGCCTTTCCCTTGCACTTGACCTGTCTGGAATGTCCACATTTTGGTGCCAGTCGACTCAGATTAGTCAGGACCCTTGGCACTCCATGCAGGTGCTAAACCAAAGCACTCTGCTATATATTTCAGTGAGATTGCTTCCCAGCCTGGGCTCAATGCTGTGCCCTATGGACGCAGACTGTAATTGTGGGAACTGGTACCACCGTGAGAGATCAGATAACTGGTCCCAAAATAGAAAGCATTCAATTACCCAGCCCTGGCTAGGATGCCCCCTATTAACCTATGTACCCCAAGCATCATTAGCAAGCCATTTATAACAAAATTGTAATTGAGAGACCCAGAAATACCACTTTAGAGTAAGTAATTGAATGCCCCCTCAGTGTAAGATCGATAAAGGGCATCCAATTTCACCCTAGGAAAAACTTATTAAATTATGGTGGCCAGGAGCTGATAGAGCAGAAGAAAGATGTACAAAACTTCAAAAGAAATCTGGATGGAGTTAAATAAATAGCTTCATTTAGGTAGAACATTTACATCTGCCCTCTGGGAGAAGAGAGAAAAAAAAAAATAGCTGATTACGTTATTTTCCTTGACTGTTTTAAGGAAAAAGATTTCATGGGTCTTAAGTAACCTTTACTAAAAACACAAGGCTTTCTTCTGATTAGCATGTCTAACTGCTGACATTTCCTTTGGGCTATGTGTGTGGAAAAACATTTCTTCAAGGAATATTCATCAACAAGTGCAAGAAGGAACATTTTTTCGTGTTTAGCTCGAAGACATCAGATTGTCTCTGAGGCTGAGAAGCAGCAAGCCTGGAGAGTCCTGTACAAACAACAGGTTACCGGTTCCGACCTTACGCCCGGAGCTTTACGCTTTTGATCACAATGCGGTCAAATCAACAGAATAAAGCTACAACCCTCAATTATCACACTCACCGTCTACACAGCATAGCGGAAGGAAGACAGTCAGCAGTCCTGCGGGCCAGGATGCCAACGCTGTGTCGACCTGGTGACTTTAGGCAAGTCACTTTAAGTGATGCGGGCCTCTGTATTCTCAAAAGAAATCCTTGACGGTTACAGATCCCATGCACAGCCCTGGAGCCTGGATGCCTGTGGCTTTGACATTGAGCGAGTCATGATACACGTCTCTTCCTGTGTGCCTGGATGTAAACTGGAAATACTCACTGGACCTATACCACAGCATTGCCGTGAGCCTCGAGTGATCAATTCATATGAAGCGTTTAGGAGAGTGGCCCATACTAAGTGTTAAATAACTACTAGCTATTTTTATACAGACATAGTCCCGGCCCACGAGAAGTATTTGATAAGTAGCAGTGGATTATTCTTTACTGTAGATTACACTGTTGGTTCCAGTTTATTACCCTGCCTCGCATTCTACTCTCCGTCGCATGAGTGACTTTGCAGCCCCTTCAACGAGCAGAGTGGAATACGTTTCTCCACCCTTTGGCTTCAGGTTGAGACTTGCGCTGGCCCACACAATGAGCAGAGATGACAACGGGCCAGTCCCAAGCCCAGGCCTTAAGACACGTCACGCGTACCCGCCTTGCCCTCTACACCTCTGCCGTCGCCATGGGAAGAGTACGGCGGGCAGTGGCCGATCCGCTAACTGATCCGCTCTTCCGTAGGTTATGAACACGACGTGTTACTAAGTTAGACCGGTATAACTGTACATTTAGAAGTTCCCCAAAAGTGCGTTTATAGGAGTAAAGTGAATCACGAGCGGTTCAGGCCAAAGGAACTCATCCAGAGACCCAGTGAATCCACTGAATCCGTGCGTTTGCCTAATGGAACCCCTTGGCTAACACCAGAAGCAGATATGCCAAAACAGTGCCGGCAACCCAGATGGCAGCCGTTCTCAAACAAGACAAAACTGCCCCAATGTCACGCACCAGGTTACTTTCTGGCAAAATGCGTGTTTGTGACAACCACAGCTGTCACGTTTTGTTATCTGGGCAGCTGACCCCATTCTCTCCACTTTTTGAGAACGACGCCTTCCTCCCCGCCTCTCTCTGGGACCACTATCATTTCTTCGGTGCTTCCTTGAGCAAACCTTTCCTACAGCCTAATCCTTATGATGTCCTTGCCAGATTTCACCTTTCCTGATGACCGAAACACCACCTCTGTGCTTTGTCTAAAAGAGAGGTTTTCAAACTGTGTGATAGGACCTGCAGTATCTTCCTGGCAGGCTCAAAACGTGTGTCCTATCCTACACAACACAGGTCGTTTTTAAAAGTTATTAAAGGGGCGCCTGGGTGGCGCAGTCGGTTAAGCGTCCGACTTCAGCCAGGTCACGATCTCGCGGTCCGTGGGTTTGAGCCCCGCATCGGGCTCTGGGCTGATGGCTCAGAGCCTGGAGCCTGTTTCCGATTCTGTGTCTCCCTCTCTCTCTCTGCCCCTCCCCCGTTCATGCTCTGTCTCTCTCTGTCCCAAAAATAAATAAACGTTGAAAAAAAAAAAAGTTATTAAAAAAAATTTTTTTTGTTGATGTTTATTTAGTTCTGAGAGAGAGAGAAACAGAGCACAGAGAAACAGAGAATCTGAGGCAGGCTTCAGGCTGTGAGCTGTCAGCACAGAGCCCAACGTGGGGCTGGAATTTGCGAACCGTGAGATTATGACCCGAGCCGAAGTCAGACATTTAACCAACTGAGCCACCCAGGCGCCCCTAAAAGTTATTTTTAAAGTATACTTGACTGTAGGGGCTGAGTGGCTGTAGAACCTGGGTGGCTCAGTCAGTTAAGCATCAACTCTTGATTTAGGCTCAGGTCATGTTCTCAGAGCTCATGGGATTGAGCCCCCATCTGGCTCTGTGCAGACAGTGGGAAGCCTGCTTGGGATTCTCTCTCTCCCTCTCTCTCTTTCTCTCTCTCTGCCCCTTCCCCATTCATGCACTCGCTCACACTCTCTCTCTCAAAAGAAACATTGTTAAAAAGTTAAAGCATACCTGACTGCATATGAAGTTCATCATCAACACTGTATGTGTTAATAATGGCTACTTCCCATGCCTTACAGTATAGAAAATATATTCCAGACTATTCTTTCATTCCATAAAATACATTCGTAAGAAACTGGCGTTTCTGCTGTGATCAGATCTCCACAGGAGGCAGCCAACTCCTCCCCTGCATCTGGCCTAGGGGCCCGGTGATCTGCAACTTGCTAGAAAGTTTGGATGTAGCAAAACATGTTCTCTGAGCAGTGCAAACAAAGGGTTTCAGGCCTTGGAGTCAGGCAGACCTGCATTTCATTCCCACTCAATTCCTTGCCAGCTTTGTGATCGCAGGCAACTGACTTAACCATTCTGGGACTTTATTTCCTCATCTGTACAATGGGAGTGAAACCATCAGTGCTGCCTAGCGTGGATGTGAAGAGGAAATGAGATCATGTCTATAAAATGCTCACTCCAGCATCTGGCAAACTTCAACATACGGCAGGTGTCCTTTCCTTATTGGGGAAGCCCTCTGGCCCTCACTCCAGGCCCACTTGTATACAGAATTCTAGGCACAGGTATCCGATTTTCCCGTCTGCAACTACTCTGAAGAAATGAATCAGAAGAGGCAGGTGACAGCGAGAGGCAGGCACAGAGAAGTCAGCCAGGTTTCTAGCAGAAATGACACGTTAAAGAGCAAAGCCAACTGGGATCATCCAGGCTCCCCAGGAAACCAGGGTGGGGAGCCCTGCAGAGTCTGAAACAGCTGCGGGTGCATCTTGGGAAAAGCTTAGCCCCTTCAGAACGATCATCCGTCCACAACTTGCTTCGGTGCTGAACAGAGAGGGTCAATTTTCCCAAAACGTGCCTGGTCCCAAAGTTCTAGACGTCTGGGCTAAGCAGACCGCTTCTTTACAGAGGGAGTGAAGAGACGGCAGAAAGGAACTCGTGCGGGATTCCTGGGGACTTCCGCTCTAAAGTCCTTCATGCTGTGACCAATCTGCAAATGACGGTGGGCAGTCAGGGCCCAGGCCAATACCTGGGCAGGCTCTGGTGAATCAAACCTGCAAGGTACCCACTCATCCAGGCCCACAGGTCACAGATAAGGAAACCGAGGCCCAATGTGCTTTTGTACTTCCCCAAGGATGTGCAGCTCGTAACAGAGATCCAGTGTCCTGATCCCAGTCTTCCCGCACACCTTATCAGCGGGGAGCCCACCCTAACCTCCAGCCCTTCACCCTGGCCCGGCCCGGGACAGTCCTGCCCTTTCCCATCCTTCAGGAATCCACCCCCACCCTCCCCCCTACGGAAAGAACAGATTTGCGCAGAGATACAGGTAGGACAGGGGGCCCTGAGAAGCATGTGGGAGGGTGGTAAGGCGGGTCCCTTAGGCAGGCGCCTGGGGCACCAAGTCTTAAAGGGTCCATTCAGACTCTATTCATCATGCAGGAGTGTCTCCTCCAGCTGCAGAGTATGATGGGCGACAGGGACAGCACCAGGATAGGGACAAGGTGTGCAGAGGCTGGCCTGGCACCAAGTGTGGGGCAGGGGACAGAGGTGGGGGCCGGTCTGCTAACAAAATGCTGAAGCTAGGACAGCAGAGAGAAATGGAAAGGGCCGCCCTGTGGGGGAGGCAGAGGAGACCCCAGCCCCGTGCCCCTCTTGTGTTCTGGCACATCAAAGGGAAAAGCCTGGACCGAGTACGACTCAGGGGGTGGCTGACCTCGACTAGCTGTGCTTTGGACCGCTATAGCCACAAAGGTAGCACCTTCCAGACAAGGCAGGAAGCTACTGCACGGGTTGAGGGGGGCGGGGGTCACTCTGCGCTGGTACCCGCAGCGCGTTCTCAATCCAGACCTGATCACTAACACTCCTGGCTGGTAACCCTGGGCAGGTCACTGCAGCTCTGGGCCCTACCTCTTTCAGCCTGAAAAGCTGGTGCATGCGTGTTTTTACACTGGGCAAAAAAAGCTGGACAATTAACCCAAAAGATACAAAAGCATCTTTTTCCTTAGCCCACACCCCATTTAAAAAAAAAAAATTAATGTTTACTTATTTTTGAGAGAGACAGAGAGAGAGAGTATGAGCAGGGGAGAGGCAGAGAGAGAGGGAGGCACAGAATCTGAAGCAGGGTCCGGGCTTTGAGCTGTCAGCCCAGAGCCCGACGCAGGACTCGAACTCACAAACCACGAGATCGTGACCGGAGCTGAAGTTGGACGCTTAACTGAGCCACCCAGGCGCCCCTCCTTAGCCCACACCCTTAGGTACATGTTTATCAAGCACCCACGGCATTCGCTAAAGCTAGTGATATGAAAAACGCACAGCCCAGGCCTTCTGGAACATTCCATCTAACTCCAGAACAAAGCCTCCAGAGGGTCCAGGAAAGTGCTGACACTCAGAATTGCATATCCCATTTCAAGGACAGCCCCGAAGCCCACGGGCCCCAGGAATCTGCAGACCTTGGGAAGAACCAGCACTGACTGGTTCACGGAGCTGAGGGGCAACCTCACAACAGAGTCACTGACCCACAGGATCTCTGCGGGTTGAAGGTGGGGGATCAAAAGGGGTCTCTGTCATGCCCTCTGAGACGGTGGCTCCCCCAACAGGGTAACGTGTCCCAGCCACCCTCAGGCAACTACCTGATACTTGCACGGAACACAGACACCCCCGTCTATCTGTCAAAATGATCAGATTCTCTCAGCAGACGGGAAGGGTGGACAAGAGGCTTCAACATGTTCATGCTGCAGCTGTCACACAATGATTCAATGTGCACAAGACGCTTTGTGACAAGGCCGACAATTTTCTTTTTCTGAAACCAATTGGGGGGAGAAAAAGCTACCTCTGATTGCTCATTTTATTATTGCCAGGGGTACTGCAAATGCATACAAGATTCAGGTACCAGATTTTCCACTCCAGCTTACAGATCTACCGACGGTGGCTTTCTGTTAAGGTAAAACGTACCGGACGCAAGCTTTCACGATTTGCTGTGAAACCTGCCCACCTAACGGCTCTTGGCAGGAAAACAATGACGGCCCTGTAAGATACAGCATTTCAAGGGAGCGATGTTCGGTCTGTTTTAAGATCTTAAAAATTAAAAATTAAATATCACCCTTGGTGCAGCCTGGGATATATACCCCAAAGCCGGTTTCCGGGGACCCCAGAGGACGAGAGCGCCATGTGAGGTCGCTTCTTGACGGCAACCTTCCGAGGTCAGCACGGCGACTCCCACGTTACGTGTGGGAGACCGAGGCCCAGCTGGTGAAAATATAGCCCCACCACCACCGCCATGGCTAGCGGGCGGCAGGACCAAAATGCAACCGTAGGCCCGTTGGGCTGCAGAGCCCGTGACCTGTGTCCCGCACTGCACCATCACGCAAGACAGCAGCTCTGGGAGAAACCTGCACAGGAATCGAGGCTCCAGGGGCAGCAAGGACAGCCATCGCTCAGCGCACTGGCCACCCTGTCTCCCAGACAAGGAGGGGCGGCCAGAGTCGGCCGATTCTCCCTGGAAGCTCTACGAGGGTGGAGTCAGTGCTGCTCAGCCCCGAATTCAAATCAATGCAGGCACGAGATTTCCCACCGAAGCTGCAGCATCTACTGCCCCGGCACTGGCTGGGTACCCACTAAATAGTTCTGTTTTTAAATTAACGAGTGAAGGAGCAAACGCCCAGCTGAGATCCAGAACGGGGCTTTGGCCACAAGTGACACGAGCTAAAATGTATTAAGGGTTTCCTTGTGCCCAGACACCGGGCTGGGTCTTCTATGGAGGATCCTGTTCATGCATCATGCTGGTCTACGAGAAAAGCGCAATTAGCATTTCCACTTTGCAGAGGGGGACGTCGTGGCCCCGAGACTTGGACGCTATACCCCTCCTCTTCCATATGACTTAGAGTAGAGAGAGATCAGACCGGGGATCGGCAAACCTGGGTGAAGCACCTGCCATGCCTCTCACCCTCTCCCTCCCTAAGCGGACACATCACATGCCCCGGTGATCTCAGGAACCCATCTATGTGATATATTCTGTTATTAACTCTTTCTGCACGCTTTCAAGGGTTCGCGCACCTGCAACAACAAACCCTCACTACCAGGAAGAAGGGACACGTTGTCGGACGAGGGGTCACTGTGGTTCTCGTGCAGCGGGACCACAAAGATGACAGGCACATCCTAGTTGCCTTTCAACAACATTCCCTTAACACAAATAAGAAAATGAATACAAAGCAGCAGCAGGTCCGAGCATGATGCACAGAGACGACATCTCAGGGCCAAGAGGCACAGGGTGGCTCTGCCCCCTGTCGAGTCCCCAGACCCCTCCCGCCTGCTTGGAGAGGAATTCGGGAAGAGCGGAGGGCCGCCGAAGGACAGAGGAAGCCCAACCCAGATGTCCTTCAGTTGGGGCGAAGAAGAGAGGTCTTGCATAGACACACGGCTCACATGTTCAAAACCGACTGCGAATAATGATTTTGCAGATGTACCACGGCACCCTTCAATGAATAAATTAAAGGCAGCACAATTGAATGGGGAGCAGCTGGTACTCCCCACCAGATGGCTTTGCTGATCTGAATAGTTTTAAACATTGTTTTATTTCCAAAGATAAGCAAAATAAGAATCTGGTTAACCCTTGAATAAGAAGAACCTCCGGAAAACACTTCTCTGGAATTTATTTCATTTTGATGGAAAGCATGAACAATCGGGCGGAATAACAATGTCCTGGGGCAGCGGGGAGGGGGAGTTTAGAACAAGGTGAACCCGGATTTCTCCAGGGTGTTGTCTGCAGTCAGTAAACATTCACTGCCTGCCTCCAGGCCTGGCCCTTAATAGCTGTGGCAGGAAGACAACTCCAGCACCAACCCTGGCTTGGGGGCTTAGACCCCAGGTGTTTGGGCAGGTGCACCAGCCCCCCAAGGCTGTGGGGGAGGTGTGCGGGGGGGGGGGGGGCTGCGGGGAAACTACCAGGCAATGTGAGGCTTCCAGGTTCAAAATATTTAAACACATCAAACATGAAAAGCATTGTTTTCAAGTAAAGTTAAGTTGGGATCTATCACTAAGTGATACAAAATCTGCACAGAGCTGGAGCCTGCCTTGCAGTCTGCACACTGCGGGGGGCCAGCGGGGGGCACCCCAAGGGGAACTGTCTTCTACCTGCAGGGTGCCCTGGAGGGGAGTTTGAGAAGCGGTGATATAGGGCAGGGGGGGTGGGGAAGCACCAGGAACCGAACACCTGCTCTTGTGGCTGGCGCTGGACTGCCTCCCCTCTACCTCGAGGATCGAGCGAAGCGAAAGGTACATTCTGCTCCATTTTGCAGGTAAAACAAACAGAGGCTCTGGGCAGTGAAGTCTCTCGTCCCAAATCACACAGCAAGTAAGGCGCAGAGCTGGATTTAAACCCAAGCTGAAGACCACACCGCCCCCCACCCCCTGCCACGCTCCCCCATCAGTGCAGGGAAGACAGAGACCCGAACACACACACGTTGGAACCCTCCAGCTGTGGGGGTGGGAAGGGGAGGGATTTGCTCTCCATTTACACATCTCCATCTGACTTCCGGTTTTACTTGGTTTTACTTACATCAAGCAAGCATTCCTTCTGCAACCACAAAGACAATAAAGACGAAGTAATGATAATAAACGCGGAGTCAAACAGGGCGGCAAATGGAAAACGGACCGGGGCCAAGGCCCCCAGGACAGGAGTTGCCATCTCTGAGCCCCGGTTTCCCCTTCTGCGGGAAACGAGTGCACTCTTGTCCCGCTCCCCAACTCAGGTGGCATGGGGTGATGGCAATGAGGCCCCGGGACCCCTCGATGCGGGGTCTGGTGGCACTAACGGGCTTTGTGCAAGGTGCAAACTGGAAGTTACCTGGAAGCCTCGCTTCATCTCCTTATTTCTCGCATTATCTTTGCATTAATGGCATCTTCCCACAGGACACACGGGAATGCTCAATTACCATTAAAAAAAAAAAAATCCAATTCCCATTTCACTAAGAATGCCGTGCCTGGGAGTGAGCCCTGCCCGCTCCGCCGCTGCCATGGAAACCCCGGAGTGGGGGTGCTCGCTTCTAAACCTGCACTGTCCAAAGAGCACCGAGGGACCCTGAGCACGAGGGACAGAAGGACCCCACAGGACAATGTCTCATGCTATTTACTGATGCCAAACGAGGCCTTGACGGTGACGACCCAGGATCGAGCGTCATATGGGCACACGTGCGGGGCAATGAGCGCGTTGCCCGCGTGGAAAGGGAAACGTGGTGGCAGAGAGAAAAGACGAAAACCCAAACCGAGAAGGACGCGGACGTACACACAGGCCCATCTGGTCGCTGTGTGCCCTTGGGCAACAAACTGCTTCACCCTTCTGTGCCTCGGTCTGCTCATCTATAGAATGGAGACAGTGACAATATGTCATGGCTGTAGGTATCGAATGGGGATAATCCCTGCGAGACACTCGGGTGGTGGCTGCTGACACCGGGGCGGGGCGGGGCGGGGGGTGGGGGGGAGGGCTCAACAAGCAGCAGCTGAACCACGATCCTCCTTTCTCTTCCTTCTCTCCCTCCTGTCTCTGCCGAAAGGAGCTCAGCTCAGCGGGAGGATGCTGGCCTGGTGCGTGAAGACCCAGCCAAGTCTGGCTGCGAGGCGGGAAGGAGAGAAGCTGCAAAGCCTTCATATGGGCAATGTCTGGAAGGACCAAAATAGGCCTGTGGAGGAGCACCCCCCCTTCCCCGCAGTGACATGGCGATGAGGACACCAGTGCCACCAGAACGCCCCCCGAGCCAAGCGCCGCCTCTTGGATGGAAGGAGAGGCCCACAGAAGAAACCGAGCTACCAAATGGTGCTTTCACACCCTCCTTCAGACTTTAGAAGACAGACCCAGTGTCTGATAACCTCACTCATCCGTAGTCACAACTCTGTAAAATAAATAGGTCAAGCAGGTATTATTTATAGACGAGTATTACGCCGGACGCCGAACGTGGATATGCCCAGGCTACGGAAAAGGAATTCTTTTCTCCACGAAGTGGAGACATCCTCAAAGTGTTTGGTGGCACATATTTTCCAAAAGCAAAACAAAACAAACAAAAAAAGCTCGCCAGTTTTCAATACTCGAAGCTGGAGAGGTGAACGTTGGGTAAAGTATTAGAACAAAGGTTATGGTCTCCAAGAATACCTCTGTTTCTCTCAAGCTGACACATCCGTGCCCATCTTGCCAATGAACGGGGCTGCTGCGAACCCAGGAGAGAAAGCCTCCTTTTCACAAATAAGGAGGGGGGAGGGGGGAGAGAGGGTGGGGGGGAGGGGGGTGGGAGGAAGCTATACAGTGGATGCCATCAGGCAGCTGAGCTGCAAGAGCTGTTCTGGATCCTCAGTGCTCTATAAACAAGTTAACAAAGCAACCTCTTCATATTAACCACAGAAGAGTGGAATCTTTTTCATAAAAGATCTGGAAAGCATTCAGGCCTCATTATGAAGGTCAGGACTTGTTTGCAGAGAGCAGACCTTCTCCTGCGCTAAAAAAAAAAAAAAAAACCTCTCAACTTGAAGAAAAGAAAAAAAAAAAAGGACTTTAAAAAAGTCCTTGTAGCTGACTTCCTATCAAGAACTTCTCTGGTCTCTGTTTCAGCAAAATAAATATTTGCCTAAAGCGCACAGTTGTTCGGACCCGACAAAGCCGGCTCGCCGTCGGGAAGATCTCTCTCGGCACAACCCGAGCGCCTACGTGCTGCCTTCCCCATCCCTCCAAAGGCCCAGCAGAGGCTGTGGAACCAAAAAACGAGCACAGGACTTAGAATCCACGGGAAGGCATGGTGAGCCGAGCAGGAACATGCACCCACTGCCCGGGGGACGCCGCCAGATCCTGAAGCAACCGCATCAGCTCTGACTTCGGGCAGGCCACCTAACCTCTGAGCCCTGAGCTGCTGGGCTGTGAATGGGGACATCATCCACTCCCCCCAGAACTACAGGAAGATTAAGGGAGAAACAGAGGCCCTGGGTGCCCCTTCTCCCGTCTATTCCCACTGTTATCACAACCATCTTCTCCCACACCACTGACCCATGAACTTGACCCATGTCAAGTTGACCTGTCACCCTTCAGATGTCAGCCAGGGCCCCCCCCACCTCTCTCCCTGCACCTCATTTGCCCAACCCCTTCCATTTCTCATCTCTGTGCACTTCTTGGAGTAGCTCCTGCCTTGACCCCTGTACTGTGAGCTCCACAGCGGCAAGAGTGTCTATTCTGTTCACTTTTACAACTACTTCCTAAAGGAAGAAAATTAGGGAGGAAGGCAAGGGGTGGGGGAGCAGGCAACATATGTAAAAATATACTACATCGCATACAGAGAAGTCCAAATAAATGTGGGGGGGGTGGTATTTAAAATAGAATTGAAAATTCTGCCATCGTGCAACTCTGCCTCTCTAGGATCAGTCCTTATGTCACTGAAAACCCACTTCCTGGTGTCTCTTGGGCCCGCAGCCATCACTGGCTTCCACCATAGGACGGTGGGCTGGCCCGGGGCCTCATCGGCCTTAGGTCCCCGACACCTCCGCGAGCCGCCCCCACCGCCCCAGTTCCGCAGGAGAAGCCAGGGCCGCTGGGGCCCGTGACTGTGCCTCACTCCGGCCAATGTCAAGCACGCCCCTTCCCTTTCTAAATGAGCTTTCATACTTAAGAAAACACAAAATGATACGTCTTAGCAAATTATATGATTCTTATCTGTGGCCAGAAAGTTTGTTTTTTCCGTTCTGTTTTTACCCGTCTTCAGTTCTCATAACCCTTTCGCACAAATTTCTGAATGCACTCAGACGGCACCGTTACTCAGCACAGGCCACACATCCCAGGACTGAGTTCGGAACAAAAGAAAGGAAGGGGAAAACAACAACAACAACAACAACAAAAACCCTCCGCCCTTCGGATCATTTTCATTCCCTTCCTGTAAAGGGTTTGGAAATGTCTTGAAAACAAGTATGGAGAGCAGACTAAAAATCCAAATTACCTTTCTTCACTCTCCTTTCTTTCTTTCCCTTTTTCTTCTGTGGCCCTCGCAGCTCCTTTCCTTCTTCTCTACTTCAGAGGAGATAAAATACCAATTCCCTCTGTAATTAAATGCGCTCCTCCATTTAATTAATTTGAGGGATTTACTGGGGTTTATGGGTGGGGGGAACAGATTCGGGTTAAACACTTATTCAGGGCATCGTGCGGGGCTGGGACGGGCAGGGATGGGAGTGAGGACCGCAGAGGGGCGGCCGTGGGGAGAAACGGACGCCTCCCGGCCCCTGCAGTGCACACGGGCCGGGCTGGGGCTCGAACCCCTGCTGCCAGGACCTGTTCCATCCCTGCTTCTGCGTCTGTTCCCAGGCCTTCCCCGCTGTCCCCTGTCCCCACATTGGCTGGCAGAGGCTGGAAGAGATGAGGTGACGCTTTCACACAGTGATGGGGGCCGATCTTTTTTCTAAATGTTCCTACACCGGGATGGCTTTCACCTTCGGATGACGAACAGTTACGACCTGGCTGGACCCTCTTGGACTGACTCAGTTCTCCTGAGGTTTTCACACCCTTTTTGCAGTTGTAAAACCTTAAGCGAAAGCGAATGGTTAGGAACAAATCCCCAAGGTGCGAGGAAGGGCCAAAAGCACTGACTTAACAATCTGGCAAAGAGATGGAGACATTTCAACTTGGACAGGGCGGCACCCTTACCTAGCGCTGGTCACCCCCCTCCCAGCAGCGTGGGTCAGCTCCTTCTGGGGCCTTGTGCTCCCTGCACAGCCTTCGGAGACCCTGCAGGGCCTTTTGGCCACAGGACCTGCGTTAGCACATACCTTGGCTTCAGCTTCCTGCTTTTGCCCTGTTCACCCCCACCCCTGCTTGGGTCTGATCCTCCCCCCCGACCCCACCAAAAGGGGCGTTGCAGCTGCAACAGAGGAGCCGTGTGCATGTCCCAGAGTAACCGGCTGCCCTTCCAGGAGCATCGCTGGGCACGCGGGCCCCAAGCCTGGGCAACGTGACAACAGCACCCCAGATACCACGTTCTGCACTCACACTGCAGGATCCAATCTAGTGCCAGGACTCCTGCAAGCAGTATTCTCCAAGCCTCTTTAAAATTCTCTTTGGGGATTTCAAAGAAGAAATTAGGAACGTTGTTCAAAGGTAGCACGAAGCGCTTAGATTCTTATCGCCTATGGATATTTTCTGGCCGGTGATTTCCATGCACATCAACGAAACCACAGCAACTCCCGCACTTGTTCAGACCGAACTGCTCAGTCACCGGGGCCAGGCCTTGAGGAGGGAGGCACGTGAGAGCAAACGTCCGTCCTGCCCTCCTAAGACCTGCCCGCCCGTCCAGTCGGGCATGGAAGCCACCAGAACAGAACCCAACGTCTGAGAGCGAAAGGTCAGTCAATCTGCCTAAAACCTAAGCTGACTTTCAAGTCTGACCAACGGGGCCCTTGGAGGATGTTAGGTGTTGGGCAATTACGCTCATAACTGGACGCCGAGGCCGTCAAGGACTTCAGGGGAGCAAAGTTGGAAGCGTGTGAACATCATTTCCCCAAGTACAACTGGGTCTTCAAATTTCATTAAAAGCTGGGTCTAACACATAACGTGCAAACGGTGTACCGAGGCAATTATCCAGATACTTAAAGTCCAAATTCCCAGAACCTTTGCCTCAATGAGTGAAATAATAGAAGCAAATACACACGCGCGCGCGCGCGCGCACACACGAGCAGATGGCTCATTCCAGGACTAGCTGCCTCCAGTCCTCCCCTTCTCGGGGGGTCACAGGGAGAGCCAAGGGAGTGGCGAAGACGAGTCTGCACTTGTGTTCCCCGTGCCAATCACTCAGGAGCAGGGTGGTGGCTACGAGCACGTGGGTCACCCAGTCGGCTGGGGTTCCCGTTCTGGCTGCAAAGCCTGACCCCCAAGCCCGCCTCCGTTCCCCATCTGAAAACTGGGGATGATGATGCTAATGTCTAGTCTAAGCAAACTGCACAGAGCACTGAGATAATCCGTGGGCAGCGCTGAGCAGGGAGCCCGGCGCCCCCTAAGTGCTTGAATAGTTGGCACCTCTCCTGATTATGCTTTTCCTCATCATTACTAGAATTCCTCTTCCCAGTATTACTCCTGCTCTTCGGGTCTGTGTTTCGCTAACATGTCAGGTGTGTTTGAGGTTCGGTCTGTCTCACTCAGCTCCGCGTGTCATTCTGGCCTCTTCTAGAAGGCTGGCTCGCTGAAATGCGTCAGAAATGAATTAACGTCGCTTTGCTGCCTGTTGCCACAACTGATCCTTCATATTCTAATCCAGAAAAAGAAGATCAAAACACATGCATTTTAATGTCTCCCGAATCAGTTTAAAAAGAATTGCTAGGCTCTTATAAAAAAAAAAAAAAAAAATCTGCTTTCATATCAATGCCTTGATATCCATACTCTTACATACAAAGGGGGGGGGGAAAACAAAGAGGAAACAGTTATTTTAAAAATAAGACATTGTGGGGGCACCTGGGTGGCTCAGTCAGTTAAGTGTCTGACTTCGGCTCAGGTCACGATCTCATGGTTCATGAGTTCGAGCCCTGCGTGGGCTTCTGTGCTGACAGCTCAGACCCTGAAGCCTGCTTCCCATTCTGTGTCTCCCTTTCTCTCTTCCCCTCCCCTGCTCACGCACTGTCTCCCTGTCTTTCTCCCAGAAATACATAAACATTAAAAAAAAATTTTTTTTGAAAGACCTTGTGAATAACTACACAGTGTTCCATTTTAATGAGAAACACAAATTGAATGATTAAAGCAGGATCATTTTTATCTTACAATGCTAGGTCTGATTTTGGGCCTCCAGCTCACAAAAAAAAAGCACAGGAAGGAGATAATCCAAGCTAGGAAGAAAGTATCCCAACAGGTATGAGCAGGTTCCTCTCTGGGCTAAGCTGCAGTCAGACAAGCGTGAGACATGACCAGCAGGGAGGGGACTCCACCTCTCAGATCCCTGCACAGACATCCTGCTCAGCAGGGACCCCCGGGGGCCCCTCCCTCTGGGAGTCACGGGTCTGTGCTTCACCAGGCAAAGATACAAACTCCCACAAACCAACATCCCATCCGATTTCCCACTTCCCTGAAAACTCCCAAATGCAGGAAGAATTGGGGTCAACTGAATTCTGCAAGCCTGGCTTTTGTACAAATCAATGCCACACAGGCCATAAATACAGCCAGGAGACACAAGAGTCTAGGGAGGTTCAAGTTCATCCTTGCTGTTTTCGGACCCCGTCTCCTGGCTGGAATGGATGGCAACCCCATGCTGTGATGTCACCATCAAGGTCAGCCAGTGCAGAAAGAGAAACTCAGACAAGCAGTGGGCAGGGCCTATGGCCTTGTGACAGCTGAAGAAGGTGGGGTATTTACCAGACAGTTTATGGTTTCTGGGGTAGAAATCTGAGTCACTGACTTTAAACGGCCGAGCAGGAGACTGATGAACCAGGACCCGTGTCCTCCACGAGCTCCCACTGAGGGACACCTGAGACAGGGGCCAACCTGAGGCCCTCCCCAGCCAGCCAGCTTGTCCCCGCTGAACCAGGCCCCAAGCCTCGCCTCAGAAAGGCACAGATTTCTCTCTCCCTGCCTCGGCTTTGACATTTCCGGTTTCCCCTGGCCTAACCAACCAGGACCTTGAGGCATTAGGTTACATTAAACACAGTTAAGAGTGAAGAAGTCACCCGAAGATGGAAGTGCCCCCGAATCTAAGTTCCCACTTAGACGGGACTGTTCCAACTTTGGACGCGTGGCCCCACCTGCTTCCCGGGGTGATGAGAGAATGCAGACGCGGCCCGGGGTGCTGCCAGGAGCAAACGGCAGAGGAAGGTCAAGTGGACAAAGAGGACTCTGCCCAGGCGGGAAGTTTTCTCTTGTCAACGTGTAATGGTGGCAGTGTTGTCCAAGAGACAGCTTTTAGAAGGAAAAACACCCAAAACCGCACACTTAGAGTTTCAGAATAAGGCACAACGTTGGTCTGAGTTCCCAACCACTCCCAGGCCAGGGCCCCCAAGCCCACCCCCGGGGGCGTAACTTCAGGGAGGCCAAGCCTCCACCTCCAAGGGTCATATTCGATCTTCAGACCGCACGCTCCACATGAACCCATTCAACAAAGTTCACGAAACCCCCTACCGTGTGCCGGGCCCGTGTGTCAAGCCAGAGGCACAGCAATGAGCTAAAACGAGGCCCGTGCAATGGGCTCGCAGGCCGGTTGGGAGAGGCATCCAGAAGCCCACAAGGGAGAAAATGAGTCAGATGGGCTAGGTGCGGGGGTGAGAACGAGCTGGCGCCTGTCACAGCCCACCATACCTGCACAGGACTCCTCCAGGGGACTCCAGAAACAGAGGGGCCAAGGCCTGGCAGAAATGAAACCCGTTTCACTTTCCGGGACACGTCTCTGTAGCTTAGTGTTTGCAGTACTCTCTCCCTAGGGCGCTTGCTGGTACTTTCTTCCTAGGCGGGGGGCGCATCAGAGCAGTGCCCATTTCCAAGGCAGCCCCAGGAGAGAAACTGCAGGAAGGACAGGGCAGTGGGCAGCTCACTGAGGGCTTTCCCCTCCTTGACTGAGGTACCCTTGGGGCCACATGTAGGGCCAGGTGTGTGATCAGCCCCAAACCCCGCTTCCAGGTGAGCGAAACAAAGGGGGGGACAGCGGGCAGCTCTCGCTTCCTCCGGCGACCTGGCTCTCTGGCTCTGCTCCCAGCAGGGAAGGGAGAATCGTCCCAACAGCATGTCCCACAGAGAGAGAGAAGGTGAGCCACGCGCCCGAGTTGAAATGTCCCAGATTGAGTTCATTCTCCCAGACTTCCGTCAACCTGATCTTCTCCGAAATACTACCATTTCGGCATGCGTTCAAGCATCCAAGGAATTAATATAATCGCCCACATTATTTTTTTCAGACCGCGTCGTCAAAATCCACTGTGCGTTTTACACTTCTAGCCCCTCCCAATCTGGATGCTAAATTTTCATCAGAAGTTCCTGATCCGTATCTAGATTTCATAAAATGTTTAAAAAGCAGAGTCAGTACCAGGAATTTATCCAAAGGATACAAAAATGCTCATTCGAAGGGGGCAAATGCACCCCAACGTTTACAGCGGTGCTATTGACAATAGTCAAATTATGGAAAGAGCCCAAATGTCCATCAACTGGCGAATGGATACAGATGTGAGATACACACACACACACACACACACACACACACACACACACTGGAATACTACTCAGCCATCAAATGAAATCTTGCCATTTACAACAACGTGGAAGGAACTAGAGTGTATTATGCTAAATGAAGTAAGTCAGAGAAAGACAATTAGACAGTATCAGATGATTTCACTAATATGTGGAATTTAAGAAACAAAACAGATGAACATAGGGGAAAACAAAGCAAAAATAAGATAAAAACAGAGAGGGAGACAAACCTAAGAGACTCTTTTCTTTTTTAATATGAAATTTATTGTCAAATTGGTTTCCATGCAACACCCAGTGCTCATCCCAACAGGTGCTCTTCTCAATACCCATCACCCACCCACCCCTCCCTCCCACCCCCCATAAACCCTCAGTTTGTTCTCAGTTTTTAGGAGTCCCTAAGAGACTCTTAAATACAGAGAACAAACTCAGGGTTGTCAGAGGGGTGGTGGGAAGGGGGATGGGCATTAAGGACGACACCTGTTGGGATGAGCACTGGGTGCTCTATGTAAGTGATGAATCACTAAGTCTACTCCTGAAATCATTATTACACTAACATATAGCTAATCTGGATTTAAATTTTAAAAATAAATGAATACAATTAATTTTTAAAATAAATAAAAACAAAAAATAAAAAAAAGGAGAGTCACATGCCCAAGTTGCTCCAAACACTCTTAAAAGTTTTCCAATAGCTGAACCGAATATCTTTTCAAATTGAAATTAATTAAAATTAAACTCAGCTCCTGGCGGGGGAGGGGGTGGTTACCGGTCACATTTCACGTGCTCAGTGACTACATGTGACTGGTGTAACCAAATGAGCAGAGCAGATACAGTGCCTCTCCGTTGTCACAGAAAGTTCTACTGCCCAGGGCCGCCCAGCATCCTGAGCTCCTTAACAGCAAGGTCTGTTTCCTATTTCCTTCATTGCCCTCCTTACCCAGCCTCCCAGCAAAGGCACTGAGAAGTCACTGTTTCCCACAAGTGACTCACCTAGGGCACCAGATAAAAAACACAGCTGCCAGACCCTGCCCAGGATCTACTGAATCTACTGGGGACACAGGGAGGCAGGTGGGCAATCACACCAGGGGACTTTTAAGCCTCAACCTAATGGCCAGAGTTTCCTTCCTTCCAAGTGTCCCTCATCCAGCCATCACCACTGTTGTAAGTTAGGAATTCACGGAGCCAGGGGGAGCAATCGCCTTGGAACTCAGCCGGGGCTGAGTTCCCCCCTGTGCCGGGGGAGAGTGACGGGTCCCCTCTCTCCTTCAGTGTTCAATCAGTAACAAGAGACCAGCCCACCTGCATTCAGCATTTTTGTCACCACCCAGGGACACCCCAGAAACACCAGCTGCCTCCTCCCACTCACTGCTGTGGTCCCCTGGTCACACTGAACAGCAGCCGTGAGGAAAGGAAGAGTCCCTTGCTTCCCTTGAACATGGAGCTGAAAGGTTCAGCTGGTCAAGCTGCACAAAAGAAGGACTTGCACAGAACCAGTTGGTTCTGGGACTGCACTGATTTGCAAATAAAACCTTCCCAGACTGGGGCACCTGGGCCGCCCAGTCGGTTGAGCATCCGACTTCGGCTCGGGTCACGATCTCGCGGTCTGTGAGTTCGGGCCCCGCGTCGCGCTCTGTGCGGACGGCTCGGAGCCTGGAGCCTGCTTCAGATTCTGTGTCTCCCTCTCTCTCTGCCCCTCCCCCGCTTGCACTCTGTCTCTCTCTGTCTCTCAAAAATAAATAAATAAATGTAAAAAAAATTAAAAAAAAAAAAAACCTTCCCAGATGAAGCCACGGAGTGGTGGCCACGCCCACTTGCACCCGGAGGAGAGAGGAATCCCAGGCTTCACCTGAATGCAAGCCGCCACCCAGAGGGTGATCACTACAATGCTGGATTCTGTGCTCTTCCCCGAGACCCACAAATCCCCACCCCCAAGTTCAGGTACAACGACAGTCTTCCAGTGACACCTGACTGCGAGATGCAAAACCCTACTAGGGGCAGTAATGTCCTTCCGGGGCATCGTAGAGACCTTCTCTCTAATGGTTCCTGGTTCATCCATGCAACACAAACCCTCAGAAGGGCCAGAAGTTATCCCCCAGGGCTTTTCCATCTGGGGCAGGGGGCAAAGGGGGAGTCAGTCTCATGGTATGGTTTGTCCAGGCTCTTCCTGCGGGAAACTCCTCCGCTGCTGGTGGGAACTGTATCTGGTACAATTGTTTGGGAAACTGGCAGCATCTACAGGAGCCAAGCACACTCATTTCCAAAGACCAGCAGCTCGACTCCCAGGTACGTGCCCAACAGAACCGTGTCCAGAGGCTCATCAAAGATGCACTAGATGGAAAGCCATGAACCGGAAATTGTAGTGTCTGCCCACAGTCGACTGGGTAACTATAATTCAGCTACAAAAGAGAACCAGCTACAGCTCTAAGCAACACCAGGGAAGAATCTCACAAAGTGTTGGACACAAGAAACCAAAAAGAAAGGGCTGCACGGCTCTGTTTATGTCATGTACACAGAGGGGGGAAACCAGCCAAGGCTGTGGAGGTCAGGAGGGGTTGACTAATGAGCAGAATGGAAACAAGGCGGGGGGTGGGGTGGGGGGCGGAGCCTGGGTGGCTCAGTCGATTAAGCGTCCAACTTCAGCTCAGGTCATGATCTCAGGGTTCACGGGTTGGAGCCCCGCGTCGGGCTCTGTGCTGACAGCTCAGGGCCTGGAGCCTGCTTCGGGTTCTGTGTCTCGCTCTCTCTCTGCTCTTCCCCCAACTGCACTCCGCCTGTCTCTCTCTCTCAAAAATAAACATTAAAAAAAATTAGAAAAACAAAAAAAAGAGTGGAACCAGGGTTTCTGGGGTACTATTCCTACACTTGACCTAGGTGCTGGTTGCACAGGTGAGTTGTGTCTACAACAGCTATATGCACCCACAAGGTGCTCTCTCTCTAATGGATGTTATACTCCAAGAAAAAAAAAAAATTCATACAAAAAGAAAGTTTGGAATGGGCGGTACTAAGTTTCTGCCCCGTAAGGAATCAAGAGGGGAGCAGAGGGCCCGCGGGCACTCTGACACTGCGCAAACGCACCAGTGCGGTCCAGCCCTCTTGCCTTGAAGGCGGATGTCCTCCCATCAGATGGGCGTCCGTTTCCTTTCAGAGGCGCCAAACCAAAGCCTCCCCTGCTTGTGCATTTCAGAATGGTTAACAGAGCTCGTAACCACCGAGGGCTGATTTTATGACCCAGCTCGCAGTCCAGACGGCTAATGACCCCCAGTTGCCAGGCTTGATGGGTTTCCAGGGTCTAAACTGGCTCATCCAGGGTGAACATGGCCAGGAGGCTGCAAGCCCTGGCCCTCCTCGGCTGCACTCAGGGCCTGCTCACCTGGGTGTCTGGGCCGGGCACCCTGGGCAGGGGTGAGGTCCGAGGTGGGGGCTTTAAAGGGGCTGGCTCGCATATTCTTCCAGCCTCTTTCCATCGAGGGTCTCTGGGGGCAGAGGCTGCACGATCAACAGCGGGGCCAAGCCTTCCTGCCGCACCGCCAGGGAAGGGAACTCATCATTAGGTCCCTGATCTCTTACTGCGCCACCAAGGGGACCAGTACCCCAAGGGGGGGAAGACAGTGAGTCCCTACCTGTGGCCGTAGAGACTTTCCTCTCTGCAAGTTACTTCCAGACAATCCTTCTCAACTCTCCCAATGGAGGACGAAAACAAATAGGCCCTCGGGAGCCCTCACTGTCTCCGAGGAAGCCCAGCTCCCCTCCAGGTGGAAGGCAGGAGGCGCTAGGGGGCATGTGCCCCCCCCCGGGGGCCACAGGGGTGCCAAGCCGGGGGGAGGGGTGGCGGCGCGAACGGCGGCTGTCTCGGGAGCCCAGTCTCCAGGAACAAGGACTCCACACACTGTGAACCTTTTAGAGAGAAGCACAGGCCACAGCACCTCACTGGGGTGCGTGTGCCCCCGCCCTCACGCTCACCGGGCGCGCCCTGTCGCCTCGGCAGGTGCAGACTCTGCCCCTCGGAGGCCTTCCCTCCCTCCCCTCGGAGTCCACAGCTGCCCTGTGCCCAGTCTCCTCCAGCTTCACCCATCGTGATCTGGAAGTCTCCAACACCACCCCGCACCCTGGGCCCGACGGCTGGATGCACCAAGCGAGCTCACACACTACTCCCTTGTGACACACTCATCACAACTGAAATTGAGTGACCATGTGACAAAGCGTTTATGTCTAGTCTGCCCACTAGACTCTAAGCTCTGAGTCTGCAGGGCCCGGACACGTCTCAGCCACCACTCACTCGCCAGCAGCCAGCGTTTACTTCGTCATCTGTGTCCTTCTGTGAGCTAGGGCTCGCACGGTGGGAACACCGGGGCGCCCCAAACGGCTGACTGTCCACGAATGTTCTTTCTCTCCCTCCCTGACATCTCCTGTGGCACAGCCGGGGTGGGGGGGGGGGCAAGTCCTGGAACCAAAATCTCAGCCCAGCCACTGCCAGCGGGGTGACCCAGGAACCTCTCTGAGCTGGATCTGTCCCTCTGTGAGACAAGTTGTCATGTCACCTACCTCTCCGGGCCAAAGAGAAGATGAAGTGAGTTATGTCAAGGACTGACCACAATGTCTCCAACAGGACAGTCGGATTTTCTGCTAGCTTTGTAGTTTCTTTCCATTCGAGGCCACCGTCCGAGAATGCTGCCCCACAGGCCCAAGAGCAGCCTGGTGCATTCAGCCACTAAGATGCCACTAAGCGTGGCTGTGCTAAGTGTGGCGTGGGGCGCAGGGGGCGGGCCAGACGGACAAGGCCCCGGCCCTTTGGAGGTGCTGTGGTTTGCAGAGGGGAAGGACTACTCTGGCACAGTCACGTTCCCATGCTTCTCTCCCTCTCACTTTTCGCGCGCGTCAAGATGTTCCCCCAACAGCTTGAAAGCAGAAGTATTATTTAAGTCATCTCAGACTTCCACACCAGGTAATAAAAATATCGTGGGCTTTTCTCCTATTCTTTTCAAAATAAAAACAATGCTTGTGGAGGTCTTAACAGGGGAGAGCAATAAAACCAGCTTTTGCTCTGCACAGGAAGGTGCTATGCTATTCTCGTTAATTACTAAAGCAGTGACGCACGGGGCCGAGCGCTCCCTTGAAGGCAGGGAGGAGTTCATTCCAGGCCACCAGGTGCGACTCGGGGTCTCGGGCTCAACAAGGGCAGCTGTGGCTTCCAGAAGGGATTCCTGCCCTGCCAGCTCTTCCCCAGCCAGGAGGCAGAAAGGACGGGTCTCTCTGTCCTGGAGCTCACAGCCCCGTTCAGACCCGTCACCTTGCAACAACGAAGGACAGCACAGCCCCGGCTGCTTTGAGCTCAAGTCTCCAATGACCTCTGTACAAACCGAGGACAAAGAAGGGAAACCCAGCACGCGGTAACTCCCCCAGGGCCGAAGCTCCGAAGAGCTGACCTGGGCGGCCGTCCATCCATCCCTATTCTGAGCCGAGCACCGACCCCCACGCTCCCTCCCAGTGGAAAATAACTTGAATCCTCATCCCAGAGGCGCAGTTCCAGTTTAAAACCTGAAAAGGCCAGGTTCCCGTTTGCTGGAGCCTCCCCCCTCCTTGGCAGCCAGCCCACAATGGATGCTACTCCCCACTTCTCTGGCTGGCTTCGAAGAGAGAAAGGTACCCACTGAGCGCGCAAGTCCTGGCCCGCTGTGCTGGGAGAGAACAAAGACTTTGCACAAAGAAGAGAGTTAGTGCTTCTAAGCCCTGTGGCCACTCGCTCTCGGGGGGGGGGGGGGGGGGGCTCCAGGCGCCAGAGTCTCCTGGAGAGGTGCACAGTGCCAAACCCCCTCCTCTGCACACTGGGAAATGACCAGAGTGACCCACACTGGCCCTGAAATCCTGGACTCTCTCCAGGGGCCTTCCGCTCAGCGGTGGTGGGGGGAGGGGGGAAGAGCCCAAGCAGTGGATTCCAGAGATGAAAAGCTGCCCCTCTAGGGACTGAGACACAGGGCCACAGACGAATACACGTTATCCATTAAGGGGTGCCGGATAATCACCGTTTGTCAGCCTTTTATATTGTGCAGTGAAAAATTACCAGGATTTTAGCTTTAGACACACACACACACACACACACACACACACACACACACAACCTAGAAGGGTTTTACACTCAGGTTTTCTCTTCTCTAAGCTGAGCTGTCTGACAGGGAGCTTCCTTAGAGGATTTTGATGCTTGTGCCTGTCCATTCTGAAGAGCACGGAGGTGGATTTTTCCAGATCCCTGACACCTGGAACCCGAGAAAGCCACAGGAAATCCCACCAGCAGGCCAGGACGATCGCTCCGGGAGCCAACTCAGCTCAGCAAGTCTCTCCTGAGCGTGCACAGAACCCACCGAGGCGTTACAGCTGCTGCCCTGCCCTCCGGCCACTTACACTCGACTGCTCACGCCGGTTGCTCTAAGTCAACTCGGTCTAGGATGAGCAGCACGTTAGATACCCAGGGCCGGCTCCACAGACTGCGACCCAGGCAGGCACCCGGGCCCCCCGCTGGGAAGGGCCCTGCACTTGGTTCAATGCTCTTGCTGCCCCGACTTGAAAGTCTCAGTAACCTTTCAGGAAGGGGCTCGCTGTTCATGTTGCGCTGGGCCCTCTAAATAAATCCTACGGCCGGTTGTGGAGGTACCTTACGAGTTACGTAATCGGGATTGAAAGGAAAGAGACATCACGCCCGAAGCGCTTCTCTTATTCCTGGGATCTGGGGCCGCTAAGGAGCAAATACCCAGAAATGGCATCACGCCTCGCGTCTGAGCTTATCGTGGGCTTGCGCAGGGACGTTTCCGAGAGCGTTTCGGAACCAGAACGTTGCTTTCTGTACCAACGGTGACGTTAACACGAGCAGCTTCCGTGGGCTTCCGTGGGCCCGTTGATCCTAACTCTGACCTACAGCAGCATCTCCTCCGATGCAGCTTTGCCTGACGATTTAAACAACAAGGGCCCTTCACTTATCACGCGAATGCGATTACACACTCTTCCCAGAGTCCAGCCACCGCGCCCTCAAGTGGAGGCCCCTTCTGTGAAATTCACGGCTGAAGCTGACACCCTTCTGGCCCCTTTAAGTGGGCAAATCTTTCCCTTAGTTGAGCGATGGGCTCCTTCCACAACCTGCAAAGAAGATGAGGCCCTTGGACGAGGGCCCTGCTCTGTTAGTTTTTACAGCCGTCTCCAGGACCGTGAGGCTTAAACACCATTTACAAACAAGCTTAATTTTAACCTTCCTTTGTGGAGAATGCAAAAATCAATTAAGTATCTGCTGATAATGCCCTCATATCTCGTTTTGGTGGCATCTCACAATTAATGCTGCCCGTGAGGCCGACGCACCGAGCAGCCTCACACATGCCTTCTGGTTATTACGAGTGTCACTCTGACCCACAGCTGAGCGCAGGGGGCTCAGACACAGCCTGCTGCGTGGGGATTTTGAATTTTTAAGAAATCGGTTTGTAGATGGCTTAATTAAAACACACCAGAGCATAATTCAGTGGGAATTGAGGCTCCCATCAAACTAAAACAGGCAGCAGATATCTTCCCGACCCGCAAAGCTCCTCCTGGTATTTCACCAGGAAAACCAACCGCGCTCACAAACGGAAGGGACATGACGGCAGATCTCAGCCAATCGCCTCACGTTGCAGTTGAGGAAAGAGGTTCGGAGAGGTCAAGGAAGCAGCCCCAACACACAGAGCAGTCAGGGAGAGCTGAGAGCACAAGGGTCAAGACCTGAACCAAGGAAGGCAGCCCTACGAGGTAAGGGCGCGCAACCTCTGAAGCAACACTGCCTGGGTTCAAATCCCACTCTGTCACTCACCAACTGCCAGAACGGGGACAGGATGAACCTCTCGGGCCTCAGTTTTCACATCCGTTGAGTGGGAGTGTCAAGCGTGTCTATATCAAAGGTTGCTGAGAGTAAACAGAGTGCAGATAAAGGTTAGCACGAGCGCCCAAAGGTTGGCTACCGTTATCAGAACCCAAGCTTCCCGATTCCCTGTCCTGGGCGCCAATGCACTGCACTGTTCTTTACGGTCCCTTAGATCTGAGCATCTCTCAGATCTGGGAAAGAAAGTTGTCCATGTTCATGCACCAAGGCTGCGGGCCCACCGAGCACCACGTGGGTGCCTGGAGGATGTGAAATGCACATATCGCGGGTCTTCCAGGATTGGATGACCAGTGCAAATGAATTTTAATTGATGACCAATTGGAGGAGATCCAAAGACAATCTAAAACATAAACGACAGCACTGAAGTCTATGAAATTCTAAAGTGCTGTGGATCCTTCCATGTAACAAAATTAAGCGGCAACAGAACAGCGTCTGTAGTTTAGTAACAGTATTTTACCCACGTCAGGCTCCTGACTGTGATAATGTCCTACGGTTACGTAAGACGTTATCGCTGCGGGAAGCTGGTTGAGGAGCACACGGGAACTTAGTACTATTTCTGCAGCTTCTTGGGGGTCTCAAATTATTTCACTGTTTTTCTTTTTAATTAATTTATTTTTGAGAGAGAGAGCACGGAAGAAGCAGACAGAATCTCAAGCAGGTTCCACACCGTCAGTGTGGAGCCCGACATGGGGCTCGAACTCATGAACCCCGAGATCACGACCTGAGCCGAAGTCAGACGCTTAACTGACTCAGTCACCCAGGCGCCCCAGTCTCAAATTATTTCAAAATAAAAAGCTACAATGAAATCACAAGGCAACATCTAGGAATGCCAAAAGACTAAGGGATTTGTGGCAAGTTTTCAACAGGTCAACACAGGCACAGTTTCCAGGCGGGACAGCCCCACGCAAACTTGGGAGGAGATGCCGAGTGAACATCTGGAATGATTCTAAATCGAGCTCTACAGGAAAAAAAAGAAAATTGTTTCTCTTTTGTTTTTCCATTTACTTAAACTCAGAGAAATCCATGTTCTGTCCATAGTTTAAAAACTAATCATAAACAATATAAAATGGGGCTGTACGTCACCATCGCTAACGATAAACATTTCTAGGGAAGCTTTGCAACATTATACCCTTAAGGATGTCCAGGGAGGGATGAGAGAGATTTGAAGCCTATGAAAATAAGTGATAGAAATAATCTGTGGAGGGGGCCGGAACACCAAATAGGGCGTTCCCATTTGGGAACATGGGTTCCTACGGGATCTGGGGTGGGAAGGGAGAGGATTTCGAGAAAGAGACATGAATGGCAGGTCCCTCAAGGAGCAAGGTTATAACAGATGATGGGAAGGAAGCTCTGGGAGTAGCACAGGGAGGGGGGCAGAGCCTCCATCTGAGAGAGTTAAGAGGAAGCCGAGTCGTGAGGGACTTGGTCAAGGCCAGGCAGGAAAGCAACACTCCAGGAAGAGGCCGTGCCCGCACAGGAATCTGCTTTGCCCCACTTCCCCGCCAAAGGGTCCCCTCTCCCAGAAGCGGGCCGCTTGGAGCCGTCACAAATTCAAATCATCAGCCACACGCTCACCTTTGGGAACTCACGGCACTATTTTGGTCTTGTGTCGATGAGTGTGGGTTCAGCTGTCCACCCTGAGACTTTGCCCTCAAGCGTGTGTTTGCATAAAAATAACTTCTGCTCACAAGCCAAACCCTCAGGGAGAGGACAAGAAGGATGGGGGTTTCTCCTGGTCCCCCCCCCCCACTAGCCATTTGGACAAGTGTTGTGCGGCAAGCTGTAAATGGTAATTTGGAGGAAGACAGAAGCATGGATGTCAACCCAAGTGTGGTAGAAACCAGGTCCTCTGACCAGCTCTCCCATCCCGTCAACTGGTCCCCTGTTGGGGTCTTGTGACTTGCTGTTCCCTCTGCCTGGGACACTCTCCCGGAGCTTCAGGTGGTAGTGCCTTCTCATTCAAGGATCAGCCTACTTGTCACCTTCTCGGAAAATCCTTCCCCGATCACCCAGTCAGCCACTGCCCATCGCAGACACTTCTTACTATCTGTTCTGATACTTGGGAAACTGTCTACTCTCCATCTCTCCCCATGAGAGTTCCAGCACAGTGGCAGGCACAAAGTATTTCCTCCATCAGGAAAATGACTTTTAAGGGGAGGTACAGAGCCTGCGTCAGAAGGGCTGGAGAAGCAGAAGGGTCAGGCTCCCAAATACTCTTCACCAATGGCGCTGAAGGATCGGGGGCAAATCATTTCACCCCCACGGGTCTCAGCCTCCCCGGCTACAAAAGGGCTGTGAGTAGGCTAGGAAAATGAACCAGCTGACCTGTAAGACCTTTGCTTTCCCACACGCTGGGTCAAGGTTTTCAATTATCCAATGTACTCTTGCCTTTCTTCCCTTCATCCATGTGTCCGTCCATCCATCCATCCATCCATCCATCCATCCATCTAATCATTCTTTGCCATGGGCTAGACCCTGGGAATATAACCTTGAGTAAGACACAATTCTGGTCTTAGCAGAATAAATAACCTCTACCAGCAGATGGAAAGGAAGTAATTCCTGCACAACCAGCTAAGTGCCAAAGGAGATTCTCAGATCGCTGGCTGGGCCGCCGTGGAGATGGTGCCGGGGCAGTTCCCAGAGAAGGAAAACAGACCCACGATCCCACAGATGCGGCAGAGTGATGGAAAATGTACAATAATCACATCCAAGGAATCCGGTCCAGAAACACAAAGAGAGTCACAGTCCAGGTCCCAACACAGACTGGGGACAAAAAAGGCTCATTCCTGAGGATCGCTGTCCCCCTGTTGGCCATGGAAGGATTGTAATTCTCCCCAGAAGAATGATTATAATCACTGCCGATTCCATCAATGGTTCTCAGCTAAAGAGCTTAACATGTGCCTACACACGCAGGTGCACGGGCACACGCACAGCTGTCCAGGGCCCCCCCCCCCAAGACGTAATGAAGGACTGGAGTAGGTGTATTTCTTTCGAAAAGCTCCATGGGAGTTCCGATGCAGCACCCTGATTTACAACCAGAGAGCTTCCTGCAAAGTTTACTTCTCACTACAATTGTAGAAGTGCGTTACAACGTCAATGACAACGAGGTGTATCCGTGGGGATCTTGACAGATGGGACTTTCTGAACATCCCGGCCATAAAACACTTCCATCTCCTGCATCAGAATTTAAATGGCACCTGAAAACAAGTGCATGAGAAGCTAGAATGGGGACACGGCTCAACACTTCAGGATGAACCCCCAGCCACGCAAGCCGCCCACCCCAGGAGGTGCCCCCGCCGGCCCGCGCAGGTCCGCCAATGCTCTGGCCCAACATAATGCTTCAAAAACAACTTCATAATGTACCCTGAAGTCACAGCCACAGCCCCTTGTTTATGGGCTCAGCCAGATCAGATAAAATTTCATTCTCTGAATTGGTTCCTAATTTAATTATTCCCCGGATAAGCGTTGGCCTCCTGTTGCCGCAGGGAGAAAGAACGAGAAGGCGCTGGCGCCACAAGCCGTAGCTCTTGTTTGGCAGCTGGTGGCGGACCAGCCACTCTCCGGCCTCCATCAGGTCAGAGGGGGTTACAACAGCGGGCTCGGGCAAGGTGGTCACCAACCGTCCACCCCACGCCAGTCAAGAGGGTGACTGGGTTTTACGAAGAGCTTAGGAAGAACATTCAGGACAACTGAAACCAGGGCTGAGCCCTGGCTCCGTGTGACCTCTTGGGGCCTCAGTTTCCCCATCTACAAAATGGAGCCAGACTATGATCCCCTGAAGGCCTTTCCTAGCTCTAATAAATTCAGACAATTCAGATGGGAAACAGAAACCCATCTGAGAATTAAGCCTTCCCTAGGGCCAGGAAAAGAGCATGTTAAAAAAATAAATGAATCTTATTATTAAGAGCAAGTAAAAATATCTCATAAACCATAACCCTAGAAATGGAAACATGTGTCCACACAAAAACTTGTACATGAATGTTTATAGCAGATTACCAAGACGCCAAAGTCGGAGACAACCCAAACGTCTATAAAATGTGATCCATCCATCCAATGGAATACGATTTGGCCATCAAAAGGAATGTCATACTGGTACATTCTACAACATGGGTCAACTGTAAAACCATGATGCTGAGTGCAAGCCAGGTACAGAAAAACCCGAAAAACAAAAACAAAACAAAAAACAAAAAAGCGCGCGCGCGCACACACACACGTATTATTTATACGATTCCAGTCATACACAAGTCCAGAGCAGAAAAACTGATAGAGACAGAAGATGCCTCACTGCTTAGGACTGGGGGATCGGGGGGCTGTGCATGAGGGAAGTGGGGGCTGACCGCGAATGGGCAAAGGCTCTCTTTCTGAGATGATGGAATGTTCTCAAACTGAATGTGGTGCTGGCTGCACAGATCTGTAAATACACTCAAAACTACTGAATCATATGCTTTAAATGGATGGATTTAATTTAAATGTGTGGTATGTGAGCGGACTGTATCTCAAGTAAGCTGTTTGAAAAGGGAAGAGGTTAGGAGTGCCTGGGTGGCTCAGTCGGTTGGGCGTCCGACTTCGGCTTGGGTCGTGATCTCGCGGTTTGTGAGTTTGAGCCCCGCGTCGGGCTCTGTGCAGACAGCTCGGAGCCCGGAGCCTGTGCCTCCCTCTCTCTCTGCCCCTCCCCCACTCACACTCTGACTCTCTCTCCTTCAAAAATAAATAAACATTAAAAAAATTTTTTAAACTAATAATAAGGGAATAGGTTGAATGGACAAAAAAAAAAGCAGTCTGTTGCATAATTTTTAAAAATAAATTCGATGAGAACTTTGTAAGCTAAATATACCTACACACATATACATATACACACATCCACACGCGTGCACACACACCTCCCCAAACAGTTCTATAGCTTCAGGGCTGGTCCAAGAGGCACAAGGCTGATTTTCAGTGGGCAAATCTTCTTCCACAATCCAAAAAAACCGCTGACTCAGACGTGGGCAGGCCTGCATTTTTCTACTGATTTGTTTCAGTTTTAACAGCCGAAAGCAAATTTCCTTTCTACCCCTAATGGCAACCGAGATTTCATCTAATTTTTAATACCTCATTTTACTACATCATTAATGCATCAATTACAATGCAAATTTTGTCCAAGGCAAAGGATCCCTGGATTTTGCAACAGTCGACCCGTGGGTGAATGATTTTTATTTTATTTTATTTTATTTTATTTTATTTTATTTTATTTTATTTATTTTATTTTATTTTTGCCTGGAAGGTGCTTCTGGCGAGGAGGTCTCATTTGCTAAGTGCCCATTGTCTTCTGCACACCTTTCCACATCTAATTTCTCACAGAGACTGCTACAGCGAGTACAAATAGCTTTTCAAAGTTAGGACGACACAAATATCACGCTGCTCCCACTCTCATTAATCAGAGCGTCCCTTCAGCCTCTTATTTATTCCGACTGATAACTTGCTTAGGCAAGTTCAGCATGTCCTAAAAGCAGCTATTTCCTCTGACTCTCAGGACAGTGCACTTGGATCGCTGGCCCAATCCGGGGTCGCACAGGGCCCTTCTGGATCAGACAATCTTTTATTAAGAACTGTGACAGGGAACGAGGTGGGGTCGCATCACCGTGGGCTGGGCTAAAGATGACCACGGAAAAGGCAACCGTGAGTTTCTCGCACTTCAAGAACACCCAGACACCCAGGAAGTGGTCCTTCCTAAACGCTCACCATTTCTAAGGCAGGACAATGTTTCTTTCAGATAAGGAATGTTCACTGATGGGTCAAAGAACCAAACATGGAAAGTTCCACGCTTAACAACTGGATGGCCCATCAAGGCAGTGCTGGAGCTAGCATCCCAGCTCTCCATACCTCTCTCCTCACACCGTCTCCCTGCCTCGCTTCCTCTCCCATGTGCAGCTCAGCATCCCTGGAGCCCAAGGAAGGAAAAGTTCCCAAGCAGAGGGAGGCCTGACACTCCTTCGGTCAAGATGCTCTTTTCAAGATGGCGATGGGGAGGGCCAGAGGGTTCCTGCTGCCTCAACCGAGTCCGGTCCTAAAGTAACAGTGCGCAGCGTCCGAGGAGGAGCTGGTCCCAACCAAGGGGAGGATCCTGGGTAGCTGGGAAGCAGGGACAAGTGGGCCCTGGTACCAGAGAACCAGGGGCCAGAGGTGGGGCCCCCAGGCCCTGCCAGAAACCCCCGTGTCCCCTTCTCCTCTGCCCTCCACCCTGTGATGATGAAGAGTTTGCCGGGGGGTTGGGGACAAGCCTAGATTTGGGGCTGGCCGACATATCACCCAGGTTGGCTGTCCCCAACAGGCCGGCTGACTTCCACTTCTCCATTTGTTGAGTCACTTGGAGACAGGGTTTCCATCTGGGGCTTCCACCCTCCAACATACACACACACACACACACACACACACACACACACACCCCACTGGAAGCAGAGGTCCTAGCCCAGCACAACTGCAGCCCCCCACCTCTCACTCTGGAGAAGAGGGCGGAGACCAGCTAAGCGGTAAAACTCTGTCTCCACCAAATGTCTGACAAAGCAGGGCTGTTCTCTGGAAAATGAAAAGGCTAACCCGTCCCCAAGAATCTCATGGAGGGTGACATCCCACAGAGGCCTTCGGAGTTCAACCATGAACCGGAAATGAGAATGTCCTGCCCCCCGCCTCCTCCAGACCACAGAACGGACCCCAAACGCCCATTCTTCTCCACATCTTCCTAGACCAACGATAATTCTGAAATCAATGTCTGGTTACGTGGCCCAGAGATGAGCCAGCTGTGATCCATCCCCTACCTGGGATGTCCAGGAAACTGAGGTCAGAGGAGCCACACAATCCCACGGGACCGGGGCCCAAATCTGGCCATCCTCAGAGTGGCTGCTGCTTACCAGAACATGATGCAGAATGCACACTGGGAGGCACAAACACTCAGCCCAGACTCCCCAAGGCAACCCCCCTCTTTGGTAATCCTGGAGATCCCTTACGTGCACAGGCAAATGTGGTTGTGTGTGTGTGCACATTTGGAAGACTCTTTATATAAACAGGTTCACAAATCAGAGGAAATAATCCTCTGTAGACCAATAGTCTGATTTGGGGTTTGGAAATTATGGCCGCAATAAATACACGCCAGGATATACTTTATATTTTTAATGCAAATATTTACATTCCAAACAAAGGCGCCTGGAATTTAAAGACAAGCCATTATGCCAGCTATAAGAAACACTAAAGCCCCCACATTTCTTCCCTGAGTAGATGGCTCCTGTTTATATTTCTGAAACACCAACCAAATTTCCATAACATTTCCCCCCAAGGCTCTCAAGACACATACACACACACAAAGCTGTTTAGTGGCCCCAAACCCTAATGCCAGGAAATCCAAGGTTATTGCATGAGGCTCTTGACCCCTTCAAAAATTTAGTGGCAAGCGTTAACTCCTGTACCGGGGCACCAAATCGGGGACTCTTTTCTACCTTCCGGGTGCACACCCAGAGGCCCGCGTAAGATCCGTAACGGTCCAGGAGAAATGGGTTTTTGAAAGAATCATTTTCATTACTTCAATAAACGGCAAGCCTCCCCCGACTCTTTGCGGGCCTAGTTGTAAGCGGGTCCCCAGAAACCTTCCTCAACCTTGAGAGGCTCCCCGGGCTAGGGAAAGCAGACGGCACTCAGGAAACTGGAAGATGATGCAAGGTGAGATAGGTTCAAGGTGGAGTTCGAAGCAGAACACGGAAGGTCAAAAGAGGAAAGTAACACTTGGACGGGGGGACAAAGGGGCTCGGGGGAGATGTGGCAGAGACGATACAAGTTATTGGCAGAGGTTTCCTGAAGGTGGCGATGGGGCCCCACGGGAGCGGGGGGGTGGGGGGCGGGGGGCCAAGGGGAGGCAGACGCGGTTCTCCCGGCCAGGCTCATGGTCAGCACATACCTCCACTCCTTGTGAACTGCCTCACGGTTTAGAACGCAGCCTCGGGGTCCACGGCTAATCATTTACTCACTGTGCGATCACTCCCACGCTCTGCAGATACAAGAGGCCGACAAGGCCTTGCTGCCTAACTTCAATGCCCCCCTGCCCTAATGGACACCATCTGTCAGCCCCCACCAAGGGCCAGGCCCCGGGCTCCACATGACTACTGGATGTCAGCAAGGGACTCGTCTTGCTCGCTCCTGACGTCTCCTCCCACATGCACAGCACCCCGCCTGTGTGTCTACACCCGGTGGTATCTACACTATCCCAGGAGCGTGGAACAAGGATCTGGATGTGAGTGACCCAGTCCTGCCTTTTCTCACCCAGAGCAGACCTGCCACCCCACCAGCTGCCCGGGGAGGTGGGGGCTGCCCCGGGGCGGCTGCAACTTCCCCATTCTGCCTGTGACTGGGGGGCTGGGGGGGACAGGGGGCGCCCTCAGTTCGGGACTACGATGCCCCCATGCCCACCAGCTCAGCCACATTCTCCAACGTAGGCTTCAGTCGAGGACAGATGCCACATTTTTATCTCCACTCATCTCTCTCTCTCTCTCTCTCTCTCTCTCTCTCTCGGTTCAGAAGCTGTCCAGGAAGAGGAGCTCAATTTGGGGAGCTCCCTGGAGCCCTAAACTGTGCTACTTCTAATACTCAAAACACAATACAAAGTAGAAATCATTAACCCCCTTTACCAATGACAAAACTGAGGCACAAGAAGGGTAGGCCAGTCGCTCAGGGTTATGGTAAAGGGGCAAAGAAACAAAGGATGGGGCGCCTGGGTGGCTCATTCAGTTGAGCCTCTGACTTCAGCTCAGGTCACGATCTCATGGTTCCTGACTTCTAGCCCCGTGTGGGGCTTGCTATTGACAGCACAGAGCCTGCTTCGGATCCTCTGTCCCTGCCCCCCTCTCCAAAATAAATAAACATTAGAAAGAAAAAAAAGGAAAAAAAAGAAACACAGGAGGGACTCCCACCCTGGTCAGCATGGTGCCAGGCTCACCCACCCCCTGAGCTGCCCCGCCAAGGGTCTCTAAGGGACTCAACACCCAGGCTAAAAGAACGTCTGCATGGAGGCACCAAACATCTGATTCACTGCAAATGTGAAGGGGCTGAAGTTCACTTCCATCAGCGTGTGTGAGTAAACAGGTGTCACGAGGGGCAGACAGAGCTCCCCGGCCCCTTCCATCGAGGGCATGAGACAGGAATGCACTTCTGCAGACCTCTCGGACTCTGGGATGCAGGTTCCAACCTGAGAGCAAAGATGCCCCAGGCCCTCGGGGCGGGTCCCCGCAAGGGCACAGCAGAGCAGGACAGAAGTTCCCCCGTGACCCGGGGCTGCCCTGGCAGGGACAGAATCACCACCCCTCACGGTCTTCCCCTCCTGCTCCAGACCACCGCTGTCTTTTCCACCCCAGGGAGCAGACGAATCAAAAGGAGGGTATCCCATTTCAAGAGAAAATGTAAAAAGACCAGGTTCCAGCACAATGTAGGAAAAAATAATTATGCCTGGTCTGCATCTAATTATTTGCCCATGTTGGGGTAGTTTCCAGGCACCTGGGTGACTAGGCTGCCTGCTTCAATATTTTCACCACAAACACAATCCTGGAAAGTGTCCAAGTTTCCATTATAATGACACCCTCTACTCCTGATGATCTGCCAACCTCCCTTTCTTCCGAGAGCCGAAAGGCCGGGGCCAGGACGAGTTCTAGAAGCATAAAATAGGTGTCAGGGGGAGCCCTGGGCCAGCAACGAGGCCCCTGCCAGCCTCCTCAGGACTCTTGGAAGCTTACGGTGGGGCTCAAGATGTAACATCCGAAAGCAAGCTGTCCCCGCACGTCTCCGGCGAGAGCTGCCTGGTCTGCCCTGCTTCATTGTGACAAGTGGGGAACACAGCCGAACTGACCCACGGCCTCCCCACGGTGTCCGGTGAAGGGGTCGCAAAGTGACCGTTTACCCGGCCCCTGCTCACACACACACACACACACACACACACACACACACACACGAAGAAACAGGCCCGAGAGGTAAAGCAGCCAGCCAAAGAAAACCTGAACAGGATCTACAGGATCTAAGGTGTCCTGGGGCTCCTGGCCTTACGAGGTCCGAAGGCAGAATCTGTTGAAATCGTGCGCCCCCTTCTGAAATACACACACCGACCATCTTCATCAAAAGTTGTCCACGCAATTTCCGGGCGTTCAGAGGCGTCCTCTGTCCTTGGTTATGAGCTCCAGCACTCAAGAGTACGGGAGTGCTTCCTTCCTGTGCGCCAGGCCCTGCTCCGAGCACCTGGCAGGTGTCGACTCACGTATGAGACAGCAGCCCGTCAGGCCGGGGGACGAAGTCACTCCAGACCACTGCGACCTCAGAGCCGCTAACCATGTCCTTCCTGCCAGCGGTGTTACATAACCAACTTGTGCAAGCTTTGCCTTGCCCACTAATTGGGTGCTGCCCTGGCTGTGTGCTTCCCCCCCTCCCCCCCACCCCGCCCCAACCCAGCGCACTTGGCCCTGGGCCCACACCTGGGGCGATGCATCAATGCCTCCCATCATCGCTGCCGAAACGCCTGAGGTTCCTCACACCCCTTTTGAAGCCAGCAGAGACTGAAAACCTACTTTCCAGGGCCACCTCCCCCTAACGTAGCACTTGCTGATTCACACCCACCTTCCCCTTCTGGGGAAGCCACAGTTTTTACCCGGTACCCTGTCTTCTTTCCCTCCAGACCCCGCTGTCGTTCCCTCATCCTTCCTCCTGGACACCTGGGTGGCTGAAAGCTCGGTCTGTGTGATCTCAAGCAGCCTCCCCGCCCTCTAATAGAGACAAAGGGGGACACCTGTCCGACCTGCCTGGCACAGGGCCAGCTGGGAACCAGTGGGGACCCAGCCAGTGACAGCTGTTGTGACCAAATGTCCGCCTCCCCAGCCCCCATATGTCAAAAAAAAAAAAAAAAAAAACCCACTGTATTGGCCCAAATCAACACAAAGCCTTTACTTTTCTTCCTAGCTACCTAGACGGGATAGACTAACTAGATAACTGCCACCTTTAAGCTTGTTTCATGCTGTGAAAACATGGGTCATCTTCTCCGGCTTTATTGTAAAGGAGGAGCATCTCGGGAAGGAAATCAGACCTCCGCGCTGGAGAACAATAAAGAAATACATTGTGCACGTCAAAACACTCGGTCTCCCGACACCTGCTCGGCTAAGCGAGAACACGATCTCCTGGCTCACGTGACAGGCACAAAATCACCCACAGAAGTAACTGAATATACTCCCCGGCATCCCAACAGACAGACTGGAAGGGAAGACAGGCGGCATGATTCTGAACAATGACTGAAAGCATCACTTGCCAAACGACATACTGCTGGAGAGATGCCCGCCAGCTGACTGCTCACTTAAGTGACACTCCCATGCCAGCTACCACTGTTAAGTTGTATTTATTTATTTGAGAGAGACAGAGACGGCACGAGTCGGGGAGCGGCAGAGAGGGAGAGAGAGAATCCCAAGCAGGCTCCACGCTGCCAGCACAGAGCCCGGCGCGGGGCTCGCTCCATCCCACCAACTGCAAGATCATGAAACCAGGAGTCCGAGGGGCACCTGGGGGGCTCAGCCGGTTAAGCGTCTGACTCCTGATTTCAGCTCAGGTCGAGATCTCACGGTTCGTGAGCAGGAGCCCTGCGTGGGGGAGCTCTCCCTCTCTCTCTGCCCCTCCCCTGCTCATGCTGGCTCTCTCTCTCAAAATAAATAAAACTTAAAAAAAAAAATGAAAGGAAAAGAAAAGAAACCAGGAGTCAGATGCTTAACTGGCTGAGCCACCCAACTTTCCCCAGCTACTACTTTTTTTTTTTAAATTTTTTTTTTTTAACGTTTTATTTATTTTTGAGACAGAGAGAGACAGAGCATGAACGGGGGAGGGGCAGAGAGAGGGGGAGACACAGAATGGAAGCAGGCTCCAGGCTCTGAGCCATCAGCCCAGAGCCCGACGCGGGGCTCGAACTCACGGACCGCGAGATCGTGACCTGGCTGAAGTTGGACGCTTAACCGACTGCGCCACCCAGGCGCCCCTACCCAGCTACTACTTTTAAAGGTAGTGTCTGCTTTTAGAATTTAAGAACATTCCCGTCCCTGACACATGGTTCCAAATTGTATCTTTGCAATCCTGGACCTAGAGGCACTAGGAAGGGGATGGGGTCCAAACATACGGACAGGAAAAGCGAGAGCTGCCAACCACAGAGGGTGTGTGTTCTGGGGGTTTCCGAGAGGCTCCAGCCCCGCCTGGTGGGATGTAAGGGCAGGCCCAGGAGACACAGATCAGGGGCAGGGGCTGACTCCCCACTTTCAGGCTTTCAACTGCTGTGAGCCTCGATTTCCACATCTGTCAAAGGAGACTCCTCCCCCAACAACCCACCCCTTCCAGCACTGTTCTTGCCCTACTATCCTTCCCAGCTCGAGGTCTGTCCATCCGGTACAGGCATTTCTGTCCGCCCCCGCCTTCTGTAAGGGCTGGGGCTGTGCCCGTCTTACCACCGTAGCACCCCCAGATGCTCCACCCTGGGATCTATTTGGTAAATGAAATCATATAAGAAGTCTTAGTAGCGTCACTTCCCACGTGATGGGTCTCCATCAGGTAGCTACTGATTGAGTGCGTGACACACACGTGTGTGACAGAACCCGGCACACGGCGCTTAGTCCCTGGGCCCTTGGGGAAAGGGGGGGGGGGGTGAGCCACAAGTCTTACCATGTATCACATCTCCCTGATGGTAGGACACGGGGCCAGATGTCAAACTTCAGACCTCCTGGCAATACAACCACCCCAACCTTTTACTCCACTTCTAGAATGAGAACCCACACTTGAATGTCCACGCTTGAAAATTCTCCTGAAAACAAACAAGACCCACCAAGTCTGTTTTTTTCCAACTGGCCGAGGCCGAGTGAAAGCTGCCCCCTATAGGTGGGGCATGGTTCACCCATTCAGGGCAGCCCCAGAATCTCCCTCCTCTCCTTCTCCCCCTGCACTTGCAAGGGCGATTTCCAGCTGGGTCCTACATGGCCTTGGACAACCACAATCTAATCACAGCCCAGACTAATCTAAAGCTTCTGATAGTGCAGGTTCAAAGGGCCTGAGGTTCCTGTGGCCCAGCTGGTTAACCTGGAGTTTCTTTTACACTCTTCTCCAAACACCAAATAAACACAATCCACTTTCCAACCTCTCCCAACCTTTCCTGCAAACACTGCCTCTTCCAGATGCAGGGATTAATCTTCTCTCTTTCTGGCAGGTAGAAAACCAAATGCCTTGCCTCTCCTGGCCAGGGGCAGCAGCAACAGAGGAGAGAAAGGTACAGAAAGAGAAGCCTGCACAGAAGCCACAGCGACGGTGCTGGGATGCCTGGCCGAGACTGTGGTTCGGGCACCACAAGCTCTAGTCATCAAAGAAAAGCAAGGCATACCTGTACCCTACTGTGGGCAGACCTGCCCCCTCCCCCTGCCCTGGCCATCCTCCCCCCACCCCTGCTCCCCATACCTGGATGAATTCGTGCTGCTTGCTTCACCCACAAGCCAGCTCACTGCAGTCATGCATTGATCAGAAAAGACAGACGCTGTTGAATTTCCTTCCCAGGAGCCTAGAGACGGTTCTCCTGGGGACCTTGAAGGGAAGCCCAGACCTGCAGCCCTACTTCTGGCTCAAACCCACGCTGAGAGGGAGACCATGGCAAGCAGCCTCACCTTGCTGGCTCAGCCTCCTCCTCCAGGACGAGGCAAAAAGAACATTTTCCTGCCAATCTTCCAGGAGTATTGTAGAGAAAAACTTATTTGATAAAAACCACCTAATTAAAAGATATTTTTGTGCACACGCTATTTTAAGCAAAAGCATGTATGACTCCAATGTGTTTAGGTAGCAATCAAAACATCCCGATTCAACATTCAGTTTGTAAAACCCCTAAGTGCCACGTTCTGTAAGGGAGGATTCCTGATTTTCCAAGGGGTGGGGGGGGGGGGCAGGAAGGCTGGGATGGAGAGCGGGGTGGGAAGGTCCTAGAGGAACTTCGGGCAAATCTCCAAACCTGGGTTTCCTCCGGGGCCCCGCAGGGCGTGCACATGCCCTCAAGGTGCCTTTCTGCTCGGCGGGCTGGCTGCCCTCATGGCAACTGCAGCTGATAAAGAGGGGCTGGGGGGCACTACGGAGGAGCCCAGAAGCGGAGCCCCCCCCCCCCGCTCCGCTTCACTGAACGCCGCGCCAAATCCCTTCCCGGGGCGTCCTGGGGCTTCCTGAGAACACAACTTCATCCCCCAAACTCCGCGCCATCAACTCACCCGGTGTGAACACGCGGGGGACGGGGCAAACGGGGGGCCCCCGGAGAGCTAGCCTCAGCCCCAGCCTCGCCGCCTGCTTCTCGAGCCTCCCTACGCGAGGCGCAGACGTCCAGCCGCCAGCAGCCGGCAACCGAGCCCCCGCCTCCCGTGTCTCCGCCGGCCTCTCCAGCCCCAAGGGCCACGCCAGGGCGCGGGGCGGGCGGGCAACGTGGGCACCAGGACCGCGACGGGGCGGCCAGGCAGCCGCGCCCAGGACCCAGGCGGCTCCGAATCCCAAACACACACGCACACACGCGCGCGCACGCCGGCCAATCCATTCGCCCGGAGGAGTCGGAAGGCGCTTTCCCAGCTCTTCATTCATTCCCCAAAGGCGAGGTTCCTTCACCCGGCCGCCTCCATCCCGCCCTCCCAGGGGGCTCCGAGAGGGCCCACTGCGCCACGCGTCCTCTCCACCCGCACCCGCACCCGCACCCGCAGCCCAACGCCCTGGCGCTCCGGCACGATCGCCGCCGCCTCCCCGGCTCCGCCACGGCTTCGGCGCCCCGCAGCCCCCGCTCCCCGCCGCCGCGCCGCTCAGACCTGCCGCGCTCGGCTCGCCGCGCCCAGCCGGCCGGGGCCGCCGCCGCCGCCGCCGCCGCCGAGAAGCGCCGGCAACTCCCGAGTCCCGCCGCCTCCCGAGCCACGGCCGGCAGCCGGGAGGAGGCAGGGGGCGGAGGGCCGAGAGGAAGGAGGAGGGGGCGGGGAGCAAAAGTTCAGGCCGCTCCGGGCCCGGCCGCGCCCCCGTCTCCTCCCACGCCCGCCCCCGCTGTGTCCCCCGCCGGACCGGGTCCCACAGGCGTGGGTGCCTGGGGACCCCCCTCCCCCGCCGCGTCCTCCCGCCTCCTCGGCCCAAAGCGCCCGTGGCACCGGAGCGGGCGGTCCGGGGGTGGCTGCCAGCCAGGGTCGGGGAGAGAGAGAGGCGGCTGCCCACTTACCTGCCCCGGGCTGCGCCTGGAAACTTCCCCGAAGTGCGCGGGGGAGCCGAGCATCTGGCTGGGGGAATTCCCGCCCCCCTCCCCCGACCACCACCACCCACCCGGCGCGCGCTCACACGGTGAAAGCACCGGTCTGTCTGTCGGTCGGTCGGTCCGTCCTCCGCCTGCAGCTTCCAGAGCGGGGCGGCGCGGGGGCGCCCCGACTCCGACTCCCGGGGCCGTTCTTCTGGGCAGCCGGCCCGTGCGTGCCCCGCGGCGTGCGCCCCCCGCCGGCCTCCGGCCGTCCGCAGCGCCACCACCCCTTCGCCTCGTCCCCTGTCCCCGAGCTCCGGCTGCATTCTCTCGAGCCAAGGAGGGGGCACGCGAGTCCCGGCGCCGCCGCCGCCGCCGCCGCCGCCGCCGCCGCCGGGCAGCCCTTCCCGCGGGGTCGCCGGAGCGCGGGGTGCCCGGAGGCGGCCGGGACCGGCGGCGAAGGGACGCCCCCGCTGATGTCCGCGGGGGGAGGGGGGCGGGGGGGGGGCTTCGGGAGACTGGGCCGAGGGGCACGGGGCTCAAACCTGCCTCGGCTCGGCGCGCTCGCAAGTTCATTGTCTGCCTGGGCCGCCGCCGCCGCCGCCGCCGCCGCCGCGCCGGGAGCGCCGCGGGGAGTGAGGCTGCGCGCAGCCTCCGCCGGCCCGGACTCCCTACGCCCAGCCCCGCCGCCGCCCGCGCCGCCCGGCCGGAACGCGGAGGGGCGCCGGAACCCGGAGCTCCGAGCCAGACCTCCGCCCGCCGCTCCTCGCCGCCCCCACCCCCGCGCCTGGCACCCAACTTGTACCTGAGAAGCCGGAGTCCAGCCCCGGAGCCTCTGCGGCTCGGGCTCCGCGGGAGCGCGCCCAGCCCGGCGCCTCGAGCCCCGCATCCAGGGCGCGTCAACCTGACTCCCCGAGCGCAGGGAGGAAAAGTTTGGGAGTGACGTGCAGATGGCGAATGAAACCTCCGAAGAGAACCCTCCCCCCGCCCCATGTCGCGCTGACACAGCTCGAGTCTGGAATGTGAGATCAAGGCGTGTGCGCCGCGCGGTGGGTTTGGTCCCCGCCCCCTCCCCTTCCGAGTAAACACGGTTTGTGTGATGCGGTGATTCCAAATAGAAAGCAAACCGAAACCCCTGAAGTCGGCCCGCGACGCTCTGCCAGAGACGTTTTTAACGAACTTGGCGGTCTGCAGCCAGTCCATACATTGATATGCAAGGCCACGGCGCTGGCGGGTTCTGCGCCGTCTGTTGTATTTTTGCAGCCCGCGAAGCCTCTCCCGGGCTCTTTGGCCCAGCCTGTTTGCTTCTACCGAGAGGGAAGGCTCCGCGGGACCGGGAGCCACCACCTGGGCCGTCCCAGGCCAAGGAACCGGCCCCGGTGGTCGACTCCCTGACCCTTGACCAAAGAGGCCATCAGTTAAAGAAAAGACACTGGGTTTTTGGAAGACTCAACTCAGGGGGCGCTTGGAGCAACCAAGCCCAGCCTCTCAGGAAACAGGTCCAAGGGACAGAAAAAAACCATCTTTGTCTTCAGTCACACAGCCTTTTGCCTGCCCATGTCCCCATGGCCATGGTCCAGCATCCTCTGGCTCAAAGCAGCCAGAAGTGGGGCTGAAAGTGTTTCCTATGCTGCAGAGTGCTGGCCCGCCGCTGAGGGGTGCTTCCTGATCCTGCCTTTCCCCCTTTCCTCTTGTTCTGAAAAATCTGATCTGTATTGCCCGAGGCTTCCTCTCACCCCGCAGAAACTATAGCCTGCCCTGAGGTCGTCAACTTGTGCTCGGCCTCCATGGCAACTAATGCAGAGGTCACAATCAGAGGATTATAACTGCAGATGGGAAGCTGGATGAGAGGGGAATTCTTCAAAACTGTGTCTTGTTTTCCTGCAAATAATGCCTCTTACATAAAATCTACGAAGCAAGCGGCAGCAAGGAGACCAGCCTCGGAATCTCAGACTACACTGCGTTCTCCATATAGACTCCGCTTGGTGATTTTCGCTCATTATTATTATTATTATTATTTTAACGAAACCCTTTTTCTGAAAATACAATGAGCTGCTTTTTGCAGGGTTCACAATTCCCAATAGATGATGATGCCATTTTTCAAGGTCTTACACACGTTGTGGCTTCGGGGCTTATTTATTGGCTCCCAAGAAAAGCCTGCCTTTCAGTGAAGTTTATATACTCGAGTAATTGCATCGGGGGGCACAGTGCAGGGTGCTGTTAAAGAGGGTTAGTTGTACATGTGTCTGCAAGGGAGGCCCTGGGCCAGGCAGCTGTCAGACCAGAGTGTGCAATGGGTTTAAACAAACACAGGGAAGGTTCTATGGAAACACTGAGGAGGAAATCCGCTCCTGTAAGGCTGTGTGGAACATTATTCCATGGCCACACATACCTCGGTCTTTCCTCCCTCCAAGTAAACACATGACCCCGTTATGGAGATGGCTCCGGGCCCACCCAGATCACTTTCAAATTCAGGTGTCAGAAATCACAGTTGACACGGAGCAAATTGTTTTTGAGTAAAATCACGGTACCGCTTTGATCTGAATTCCACCAGGGACTTTCCAAAGGTATTTATACACGTGCCTGAGATCAACCAGAGGGCAATTTTTGCCCTCCACACTCAACGTTTCAAAAAATTACCCGAGAATTGCACTTTGCCTATGATTCTGGAGGGTTGAGAGAACACCCCAAAGCCAGACGTGTGAATGACCGAACGGGTAGACCGATGGATGTGTAACTGAGAGAGAATGGAGCCAACGTGACATTGGCAGCTAATGGGTGGAAACATGAAGATAGTTTAAAGAAACAAATATCCCCTTCCCCATATGCACACCCTGAGGCTTCCATAACTTTGGAGTTAAAATGCCCGGGTTCACACCATACCTCTCATACCTACTAGCTGAGTCCCTTGGGCATGTCACTTTCTGTTGGGACAATAGCACCTACTAGTAGTAAATCGAATCAGTGATCCCATGGGGATATTACACTTCCACACCCTTGTCACAGCCCCATAGAGCATGGAATATATTTCCCCATTCCAAGATTTTGGACCTGGCCGTATGACTCACTTTAGACAGTGAGATTTTAGAGGATGTTAGTGAATGAGGAGATCGATATGTGTTGCAGAGCTGGGCTTCCTCTCTTGTGCTCTGGTGGCTCATAATGAGAAGAAGAGATCCCAAGAAGCTGCCGTCTCTTCCAGCAAGGCTCCAGGATAACCACACATGGAACAGACCCGAACTCAACCGGCAGCCTGGGACGAAGTCACCCCATCTACAGCTGGACGCAGAACTGCCTCAGCCAACCTACAGACGCATGGGCAAGGGAGGAAATGCTTGTAAGCCGCTCAGTGCTGGAGTTTGTTACGCAGCATTATTGTGGCAGTAGCTGACTGATACATTCCCTTGGCGGGGGCTTGTGTGAAGATTAACGTCAAAATGTTTGAAAGAACACTAAGCACAAATCTTGGCACGTCGCAAGAGCTCAGAAATATTAGCTATGATTAGCAGCCATCATTATGGAAAGGAATTTTGTGCAGAACAGTCACGTAACAACTTTTTGGACCAATAAATTGAACCGGTGAACAGGTATTGCTTGAATAGAGATTCTATAGGACGCAGTGCAAGCACATCAGAAAACTGGAAGGCCAGGGACCTCTCGTGGCTACCGAGTCACATTCATTCACTCATTCATTCAGCAGACATTCCCTGAACACCTGCTCTGTGCCACACACTGGAGTGAATATTGGAGCCGCCAAGGTGACCAAGTCTCCATTCCCTCCTAGGGATGGGGACACACAGAGCCCCGCCACGTGATAAGCACTCTGATAACCACTTTCCTATTCTGCTAAGCACTTTCCTACGCTACATCCTTGGACCACAACAGCCTTGTGAGCCGGCCATGCTTATCCTCATTTTTCAGGCAAGGAGACAGAGGCTCAGAAACCAAACAACCCAGGAAAAGCACCGAAGCCTCTCCTATACCATTAGTGTGAGCGAATGCCAACGAATTCGAGTTAATGGCAGGCACGCCTGATGGGAAAGTGTAGCGAGAACCAAGTTAAGGGGTGAACACAGCGTGGGCCACTCTCCACGCCACGTACGTGCTAAGTGCTTCGGAAATACCGAGGCTCAGAAGACCCAGGCTCTGAGCCACCAGCTGTCTATGAGACCTGGAGCCCTTCTCTGGCCTTCAGTGTCTCCAGCTGGAAGACTGAAAGCCACGGCCTGGCATTTTACAGAGCTGTGAACTCCAGACGAATTGCTATTGGGAGTCCCTTTGCAAGGGATTAAGGGATGGGAGTCATGTTTCTGAAAGGACCCGGACCCCATAATCTGAAAGTGGGGACAGCAGACCCCTCAGAAGGAAAGGAGATAAGGCCGGACCTTGAGCCATACTTGCTACAGGCCCCAGCTCAACAGCAGAAACTTTGCCATTGGTCATTCCATTAGAGCATGGAGACCGGAGCCAGTGGGGTCTCCCAAGGGCCTCCCACTGCGATGCAAAAGCCACTGAAAGAAGGAAGAACAGTTTAAATGCCTAAGGCCATCATTATCAGCTGACGCCTTCATTTGCAATGAGCACTCGACCAGAGAACCAGAGCCGGGGATGAAGTTGCAATTCACTTTCACCTTGTCCCCACATTTGAGGTTGTTTCCAAGGGGACAGCATGGGGGTGGAGGGCTGCTGGAAGCTCCCCGTGCGGGGAGGGGCCGCACCTGGGTGTGAGGGGCCCTTGGGGATCCTCGCGCAGGCCCTCGCTCTGTGGACCTGGCTTCAGATCCCTGCCACCAGCAACGACCTGCCTCCAGCCCTGTGACTTTGACAAATTTAGACTGCTCGGTAACCTGAAGTGCATTTCAATTTCATAAATTTAGAAATGCTCTGGTTAGACAGATCCCTTCTGCAGTAATGCATCCATTAAGTGCACTTTCCGCCAATTTTGGTATGCTAATCCGTCACAAATCGACGTGAGATTTAGGTTCTTGTGAAAATTTCCTACACCCGATCCAAAAACCTCTACCGGATTGAGGGTACTAACAACTCGCGGTTCCTTAAAGCTGCAGACTTCGACTCTGCGTCGAAACTTCTCCATGGAAGGGAGAAGCAGGGCCGGCTTCAAACAAGCATTAGAACCTGTGTTCGCACCTGAGAGCTGCCTACTCCCCCGAGAGAAACGGCTCCCTTACTCCTAAGATGCTGCCACAGCCTGAAGGCGTTCACAGGCTGCATCTCAGAGTTCCCAGCTGAGGAATCTGAAGCGCTGTAAGCCCCGGGGGGACAGGAACGGGGGCCTGTGCGTGTCAGCACTCGGAGCCCCTAGCTCAGCGCCTGGCGTGGCAGGTGCACCCAGTAAATGCCTGGTGAGTGACCCCACTGGAACCCCCTGGCTTGATTAGCGCCTTGTCCGCCAGACTTAACTCCCTGTGATTTTCACTCTTGCCTAGAATCCGATGCCTTCCCCACCCAATGAAGATTGGAGGTCCTAAAAGCACAGGCAGAAACCTCTGAAGGAAAATCAGTCGAGGACCCCAAGTGATTTGAGCGATGACAGCACCATGGGAACAGCCTCTTTTTTCTGCAGTATCTGAGGCCAGGAGTGAATGTAGGGCCAGTAATTGGCCATACAAAGACCATGCGGGTGATGAAAGAGACATAATGTCATCGCTATCACCGCCCGAGACTCTGTTGCTACCAATTGTCGGAGGGCAGCGCCTACTCACCAGAGGTTTTTAGCTGCATAATCGACATTTTGCCAATGAGGTGAAAGTTTATAGCCGGTAGCATTTCCACTCGCTTCTGTCATAAGAGCTACAATCCACCCAAGAGCAAAAATGAGCTGTTGACTTGGTCAATTTACAGCGGCCTCCTGCCCTAGATGTGAAATACCTGGGCCTTCTAAATAAATTTCATTTTCCTGGCTGAGCATGTAACGCAGTCAAATGTTACAAAGCGGTGCTGGGGAGGATAATGGGAATAACACCCACACACAGAGAGGCTCTGAGTTGGCTGTTCGTGATTTGCGCTCCCTCCCCGCCCGGCCTCGCTGCTGGGTCCAACCCAGACCCGCTGTGTGCTTTGCAACAGCCATTTCTATGAATGCTCCCATCACGCACCTGCCCCGGTGCCTGATGCAGAAGCCCCAGTGTCATCCTTCGCTCTTGCACCTCCAATCGGCCACCATCCTCCTCCCAAGCCTGGCTCGCCTTAGAAGCCTGGGAGGATTTTAAAATTCAGATTCCCGGGCTTTGAAACCCGAGATTCCATTTCTATAGGTAGAGCGCGGGGCCCAGGAATCTGAATCCCTGGCATGGTACCTAGGAATCTGTGTATTTCGCGAGCTCCCCCAGTGCCCAGTGGAGTTGAGAACTGCTCGTTTGGACCCATCTCATCTCTCCCTTGGGACCTGTTGCAGCTAGCTCTAGCTACTCTCCCTGCCTCCTCTCCTTGACCTCCACGAACTGTTTTTTTTTTTTTTCTACATACGTAGCTGGGATCTTTCCAACACACAAATCTGATCGGGCTAGCCCCATAATTAAATATTTGTGACCCCTCCCCTGCCCCTGCAAGGTGACTCATGTCTACATTGTAGTCCTGCCTCTTCTCTGGGCCTGTCTTACTCCAAGGCTCTCGTACCCTCCTGTGCTCCATTCACACTGCTTCCCAAAGTGACCAACGGACAACAGACACGGTGGCTCTATGACAATGGCATCAGAAAACATCGGTGTCCATTTCTAGGGACTACCTGCTCTCAGATGGAAACTAGAGAAAAGGCAGCTCCTTAGAAGTTGCTTTAATGGCATTGAAACCCAGTGGGTCTCTTCGATAAATGCCGTTGGGAGGGGCACCTGGGTGGCCCAGTCTGTTAAGCGTCTGACTTCGTTTCAGGTCATGATCTTACAGTTTGTGAGTTCGAGCCCCGCATCGGGCTCTGTGCGGACAGCTCGGAGCCTGGAGCCTGCTTCGGATTCTGTGTCTCCCTCTCTCTCTGTGCCCCTCCCCCACTCATGCTCTGTCTCTGTCTCTCAAAAATAAATAAATGTTAACATAGATAAATAAATAAATGCTGTTGGGAAAAACTGGACAGTCACATGCAAAAGAATGAAATTAGACTACTATCTCACACCACACACAAGAACTAACTCAAAAGGGATTACAGACTTGAATGTAAGACCTAAAACCGTAAAACTCCCAAAAGAAAACATAGACGGTAAGGGCCCTGACACTGGTCTTGGTGATGACTTTTTGGATCTGACTCCAAAAGCCAAGGCAACAAAAGCAAAAATAAGCAAGCGGCACTACATCAAACCGAAAAGCCCCACACGACGAAAGAAAGCATCAACAAAATGAAAAGGCAACCTACTGGATGGGAGAGATAATCTGCCAAATCATAGATCTGATAAGGGGTTAATATCCAAAATATCAAGAACTCCTACAACTCAAAAGCAAAGAAAAAAAAAATGGGCAGAGGTCCCAAATAAACATGTTTTCCAAGAAGACATACAAACGGCCAAGAGACACATGAAAAGATGCTCAACATCCCTAATCACTAGGGAAACGCAAATCAAAGCACAGTGAGATGCCACCTCACACCTGCTAGAGTGGCAAGCATCAAAAGGACCAGAAATAACCAGGGTTGGCAAGAACGTGGAGAAAAGGGAACCCTCGCGCCCTGTTGGTGGGAATGCAACCTGGGGTGGCCACCCTAGAAAACCGTGCGGAGGTTCCTCAAAAAGTTAAAGATAGAAATCGATCCAGCAATTCCGCTTCTGAGTATTTATTTGAAAAACGGTGAAAACATGAATTTGGAAGGATGTGTGTGCCCCTAGGTTCACTGCAGTGGTCTTTACAATAGGCAAGATGTGGAAGCAAGATAGGTGGCCATCGACGGATGAGCGGGTAAAGAAGATGTACAGGCTTGGTCAGACTCAGGGTAGATATTTCTGATAAGAAGACCTGGCCGATGGTGATGTGTGTTTCCAGCAGAAGCACGTGACTTCTGGCTGTCTTTCTTCTTGTGATGTTGCTAGCTAACAATGCTTCTAAATCCAAAACTATAACATCCAAAATCCACTATTCTTTCTTCATTTCTTGGATGGAACACTCCTAGAAAAGAAAAGTTTTCCTTGACTATTATCGGCTTACCTTGTGGTACAGTTAGTAAAGAGAAGGCAATATAAACGCTTAATTTTTTCATTTACTGTTTTCAGAATTATGGCTCGGGGCCGCCTGGCTGGCTCCGTCGGTAGAGTGGGAGACTCTTGATCTCGGGGTTGTGAGATCTCAGGGTGTACAGCCTGCTTTAAAAAAAATAAGTAAATAAAATAAGAGAATGAAAAATTAAATAAATAAAATTAAATTAAAAAAAAAATCCATGGCTTGGTTCTCCAGCATCCTACGGTGGTGACCGATCAGATTTACTTTTGTCGTCGCTTTAATCCTTGTTGGATCGATGGCCTTATAAGAAAAGGAAAAAAGAGAGCTCTCTTTCTCCAAACATGCACAAAAAGGAGGTCACGTGAGCACACGGCCCGAAGCCAAGAGTGGAGGCATCAGTATGAAATCGACCTGGCTGGCACCTTGGTCTTTGACTTCTCAGCCTCCAGAACTGTGAGAAAACAAGCTTCCGTTGTCTAAGCAAAACAGAACAAAACAAAAACCCGGACCGAAACCCAGCGAGAGGGTGGCTGCGGCTGTGGCGTGGTATGGGGTGCTGCAAGGCTGTGAGCACCCTGTTCGGGAGCCTTCCCTCCGACCTGGCTGAACCTTGCTCGCTACACTTGGGGCACTTGGTGAACGAATGAGCTGCAGGGTCCCGGGCTTGGGTTCTGCACTCAATGACTTGCCTGGTTTGCTACGAGACCCTGGGTGGGCCCCTTCCCCTCTCTGGGCCTCACATCCCCGCTCCTGACACGAAAGATGGAACCGGATTAGCTCTTGGAACTGTGCTCTCGCCAAAACGGGTCATTAGCATCCTTATTACGCATCACTAGAGGTGACGGGAGGTGTTCATTCTCTGTATCGGCCTTCTATTGCTGTGAAACAAATTACCCCAAATTCAGCGGCTTCGGTCAATACCCATCTCTTACCTCGCAGCGCCGTGGGTCGGAAGTCTGGTGGGCTATCTTCTGCAGGTGTCACGAGAATGAGGCCAAGGTGTCAGCCACGCTGGGCTCTCATCTGCAGGTCCTGGGGAAGAAACCACCTCCACGCTCATTCGGGTTGTTGGCAGAATCGATTCCTTTGCGGCCACGGAGGTGCCTGCTTCCTCGATGGCTGTCAGCTGGGGTTCTCTCTCTCCTCTTAGGGGCCACCCGCGTGTCTTCTCATGTGGCCTCCTCTGCCTTCAAAACAGCAACAACAGTCAAGTCCTTCTCCCTCTTGGAGCCCCTCTGCTTTTCTCTTCGTCTTGCCTTCGGGGGCTCCTGCGGTTACATGGACTCCACCAAGGAGAATCCAGGATGTTAATAACACAGGAAAATCTCCCTGTCTTAAGGTTGACCGATTAGTGACTTGACCTCTGCAAGGTCCTTTTTGCCACGTAACTGACATATTCACAAGCGTGACCCTGGGGGCAAAGGTGATAGGTCGGGGTCCTTTTAAACCTGCCAGACGTCTGCGTCAGGAAGTCCCATAGACTAGCTTCTCCTGGGCGTCGTTGCTTCCTCGGAAGACGTTTCCTGGGTGGGTCTGGGGACCCCCCACCTGGGCCTCCAGGTCGGCAGCCCTGCCCTCTGGAGGCCCCCAGTCCGAAAGGATTCGGAAGGGAAGAACCAAGTGCCGTGTCTGTGCCTGGCCTGGTTTCTCACGCAGGTGTCTCATGCACTCAGTCGGCAAGGGTCCCAACCCCCGGTTATTCAGACCACTCTTAGCTTGCCGTTTATCTGGACCTCCCTATACGATGATTAGCATACCGTGCTCTTCTAACACACTCACATGGAAGCAATTTACATCCTGAAACATACACTGACAAAGCTGGGACTTGCTTCGATACGGAAGTGTGGGAAGAGCCGGGGAAGTAAAGAAATGACACTCGCCCCAGGCCAACGACGGTTGATGCTGGAGGGTGGTACGTCAGGCACCCATCTCGATTTCTGGTCTGAGTTGGGAAATGTCCACGGTAAAAAAGGAGTTTTTAAGATGCATTTTTAAGGGGGGATCTCTTTTCCTCACAAATGGAAAAGCCACTATCATTTGCCATAAAAGTTTCTCAAAAAGTAAACATAAGTAAGAGAGAACACAGAAATTAAATTCCAGCCAGGTGCTGATGGGTGTCTTCCCCTTGTTAACAAGGAGGTCAGCAAATGTCAGAGTTTAAGGTCAGGGCTCAGTGAGCTTTCTCATTTGGTTAGGTTTTTAAGAAGACTTAACAATTTTCATTAAATCCTTCCGATAACGTTCTCAGTAAGCGAAAAGCAGGAAGCAACTCAGTAAGTTGTAGTTAACACAGGATCCATGCATCCCTAATAGCCCCTGTGGTCAGAGAAGCTCTGAGTCACCTTCCAACCCTGCAGTGTCCCCGTCTGTGACTGTGGGTGTGCTGTCTGGGGGATGGGGGCATGGAGGGGGGGAGGCGCCAGGGGTGGAGAGGGACAGACAGCCCAGAGCAGAGGGGAGAGCCCCCTTAGACAGAAAAGTTTGGGTTCCGAGTCTACCTTTGACGCCTCTCGCCTTACCTGAGCACCTGACCCTCTTCTCTAAATCCCCCCGCTCCTCCCACCGCCACTCAAGACACAACAGCCCAGACACTGCTCGCATCTCCACCCTTGGCTGCACACTGGCCCTGGGAAAGAGCCTGGGGTCCTCTACCTTCAGTGAGTGACCAGTGAAAGCCTTTCTCTTCCTGCCCCACCCTCTCCCCTCCCAGATAGAAGAGAAGACTGCAGGTGGCCTTGTCACCTTCTAAGTCTTAGGCATTCTCAGCATTGAGGAGGTTGGGCCAGGGAGTACTCAGCCAAGGCATGACTTGGGGATTTAAATCCATAGGCCACATCAGGGGAACCAGAGGAGGCTGGTTTCACAGCTGGGCCGTCGATCCAGAATTGAGTTGTGAGCCCTTCTGGTCAGTGGTGGGGTTAGGCCCTCTGACCTCTTGGAACCTCTCAGAGGCCTGGTCTCGAACCTGTTCCGGCCTGTCGAGGAAAGGGGCAGAGTGAGAAAATGGGCCAGCTACCGGGAGGTACAGAGGCCACAGGAGAAAGGGGGGAAAGAGACGGACTGGTTCCTCCCTAGGAACCTAGGATGCTCTCCCAGGCTCGCTGCTACATAGAGACAGGGTGGGGCTCATGGCCTGTTGAATCAGTGCTCTGTTCAAGGTACCAGCCCCCCAACCCACAAATAGGCCAGATGTCACCTGAGAGTCCCACCCTAGCAGGGAGGCACTCAACGGGCTGGAGCACACAGTCAGGGGTCCCTTCAGGAGCCTGAGGAGCCACCAGTCACCTCGCTCCCGATTCACACATTTATGCACCAATAACACATGCCAACAAGGACCGTGAGCGTTTTCAGATGACAACGTCATGATTATAGTCCTCTGAGCCATTTGCCGTCTCTTGTTTACTCCTTTTATTTCCTGGTCCACACCAGGCTGTATCACGGTAGATGCGATGGATCTGGCCTCTGGTTGGCCTCTCGGGAGGGAGCATTCTGGGAGAGAGGAGCCCAGGACCCAAGAAGCCAAGAGGTAAGAAGGATCTTTCCTGGGCCAAGAGATCTCTGGGTTCTGCAGTAAAGGCAGGCCTGGTCCTTGCCTCTTTCCAGAGCGAGGAAGACACATTGTCGTTGCACCAAGCGGAGGGGACCCTTTTCATCCTGAGTCCTGACCATGGCCTGCCTCCCACAGGTGCCCACTGGGGGCTGCACTGGACGTGAAGCCTAGAGTCCCCTCCCCCTCCCCCGGGGCTGGGCCTCCGTGGGTCCTGGGCGGGGAGCTCACCTGGAAGGCAGCCTTCACACAGGGTTTCCCTCCTGCCTCTCAGGGGCTCAGGGCTGAGCGGTCGGTTCTTTCAATGCTGTACCTCAACAGGGGCTGGGTGTGGCTTCTGCCTCCCTCCAGGAACCACCGACTCAACATTTCATTACACAAACTGAGACAATCCTTGGACATTCCTTTTCAGGCTGCGACCAGGACCTACAGCTGTCATCCCCGGCTCGGGTCGTTGTAAAAACAATTATTTCTTCTTCCACTTCAGCCCGAGAGCTGAGCTGGTATTTGAAGAGTCAAAGAATCAAATATTCATAGAAAAGACTGCATAATTCTTATTTGGAATGTTAACAATGTGAAGGGACAGACAGAATCAGTCCTTTTCTGTTAAGCCCCAACCAAGGAGCTGTCCCCCATTTCGGCTAAAAGCCTATATTCACAATTTATTTTCTTTTTTTTAAATTTTTTTTAACGTTTATTGATTATCGAGAGACAGAGAGGCACAGAGTGTGAGCGAGGGAGGGGCAGGGAGAGGGAGACCCAGAACCCGAAGCAGGCTTCAGGCTCCGAGCTGTCAGCACAGAGCCCGACGCGGGGCTCAAACTCACAAACCGCGAGATCATGACCTGAGCCGAAGTCGGTCGCCCAACCAACCGAGCCACCCAGGTGCCCCTAGACCTTCACAATTTAAACTTTCATGTTTGTCCAGTCCTTTGAGCCCCCATTCCTAGCTTGGAAAGATCCATATGGGAAATACTAACATACCATTTTGCGAACGAGCAGTAGTCTCTCAAAGAGGAGAAGTCTTGCCCGAGGACTCCGCTAAGAAGTGTGATGGGAAGGACCGAATCCAAGGCTGATGCTCTCCCCCTAAAACCCTCTTTACTTCGCAGAAAACTTCAACCTCGCTCCAGCCCCTAGGAGCAGACAATTCATCGACCCATTTTATAGATAAGAAACTACAGGTGAGAAAGGTGCCTTGGACACCTTTCCGAATCCCCTGTAACGCCCACGCCTCCACCCTTCCACCCACGAGATGTTCCCAGCACCCCAAGACCCTGACCTGACCCTGACCGGGATCGGAGCCCCACAGAGGTGCCGGCGCTCACGTGTGTTTTTCAGTCATTGTTGCTTTCCAGACCGATATTTAAAAAACAACACACCAAAACCACAGAACACAAGGTTTTCTGCACCTTGGCTGATTTCCTGCTGACTCAGCCAGGCTGGGCAGGAGCCAACGGTGGTAACTTCTCGGGGCCCTGGGTGAGAAATATTTATTGTTGAACAGTCCTCTGTTGAATAAAAGGCGCTCGGGCCTTTCTACAGGGCAGAGAGGCTCAGACGAGGGTGGCTGTATTTCCCCTTTTGGGCGGGTGATTTGGGTGGAGTCCTCGCCTTTTCTAGCTGTACCTGCTCCTTTCCTCCGCAGAGGACCTGCAGCCATGATTTGCATAAGCCAGAGCAGCACTTCTGTCGCTGGCTGCACTCTCATACATGAAGCAGGCAAATGACTTAACGCCTCCGCACCTCCATTTACCCGTCTGCAAAATGGCCAGAATCCAGTGCAAGTATTGATTAAGTTGCAAAGATCCCACCTGGGATTCACCCTCCGCTAGCTGCCGTGTTCGGGGATATGGGACTCGTCCCTAGAGGCTGAACCGTGGGTCCGGGCTGACTTGGAAGAAGCCTTTGAAATGTCAGAGTAACAACCAAGAAAACAGCAAAGGACTTCGGGGCACAAGGAAACTACCTCTGCCACTTAATAATGCACGAGGCTTTTTATGATGCATCTGTCAATAGCTCCCGTCTGCCAGGAGGACAGGACGCGCTGTGAGAGTCACTTCCAGGAGGGAGCCCTTCACAATACAGTGGAGTCCAAATCCCCAAGACCAGAGACCTGGGGGGTCAATCACGCTTCAATTACCTCAGAGATTACAAAGCAGGACATTGATGTGCTGTGCTCGGGCTGCGCCCCAGGCTGTCCACGCCGTGTTAACAGCGTTCTTCCTCTTGCCATAATTAGCACCTCAATTTTTTGTCCCACTTCCGACCCCGCCCCCTATCCATTGGAAGTTCGCAGACTGGAAATTGATCAGAACTTCAGTTGCTGAGATAACACATGGTGCTTTTTAATCTGTCAGCCTCCCCTTTGTTCTTTCAGGACTGGCTGGTTGCCCTGCCTCCTCCAAGCGGTGCCTGGCAGGGGTCTGCCAAGGAGGTCGACTGAGCAGACGGGACGGCTGTGATCCGTGGGTTGACGATTCACAAGCCCAAGTCTCTCTCCCAAGCCCTAGAATGTTGTATCCCACTGCATCCTGGGCAGATGCACCCCTGAGCCCCTCATCTTCCCCCAAAGCTGCCTTCCGGATGCCTGTCTCGGGGAATGGCAATCACCCAAGTGCAGAGGCTGGGAATTGCCCCGATCTCTCCCCATCTCCCTGACTTCCAGCTGGCCTCTGGATTCTACGTGCCGACAGCTCAAAAACCTGTCCCCTCCTCTCTTGCCCTGCGGCCATGGCCCCAACTCAGACCTCTACACCCCTTGTGCAGACTCCCCACCTCCCCGCTATGGCCTCCCACGGGGCTCCTTGCCTCCAGCCCTTGGATCCACTGCAGCCAGAGCTCTCGAGCACGACCCACTGGCACATCCTTGCCACCACTCAGCCCCCAGTCCCTCTTTCCTTTCTTGCTCTCATTACCACTCTTGCTCACGGCTTCCCAGACACCGTTCCCCCTCTGGTCCCTGAGCCTTTGAATATATTGTTCCCCCAGCGTGGGAGGCTCTCCCCACCCCACCTTCTGGGCGCCACACATTTATTGCTCCTGAATGCCCACGTAGTCTCCCGCATTTCCCAGCCCTCCTTGCAAGTCAGACTGGCCACGTGATGAGTTCTGGCCAACGGATAGAAGAGCAGGTGGGAGCTCCATGTGCTTGGTGGTGAGGCGGTGGACCGAGCCCAGGCGGAAGCAGCCTCCGTCACTGAGTCCTTACAACAGCCGGATGTTGAGTCTCTGGACGTGCAGAGCCTGGGTGTGAACAAGAATAAATCCGAAGTGTCAAGCCCCCGAGATTTGAGGGTTGGGGTGACTGCAGCCGAGGCCCAACCTCTCCGGACGGATGGTCTGGTGAGTTCCCTTCCCTTTCCGCACGACCAAGAGCCACCTCCTCCGGAGGCCCTCCACCCAGGCCCCCAGTGAAACTCAGGTGCCCACTCTGCACCTCCGTAGTGTCCTAGGGTGTTCCCAAGGAGAGGAACTTTGTCATCATCTGCACCACGGTCACTGTCATCGCCATCGTCATCTATCATTTCTTGACTAGTGTCTAAATACTCCACGCATATACCACATCACCCCCTTCGGTGTGTGCTGTTTATTGTTCCCAGCTTGCAGACCAGGAAACCGAGGCTCAGAGGGGCTCTGTGGCTTGTTTAGTGGCCCAGCTGCTGAGGGTCAGGTCTGTGCAAGCCCCCCACCTCTGCTGGACTCCTCTCTTCTCCACTTTCGTACCCCCAGCACTTAGCACTATTACCCAGTAGGTGCCCGGTGATGTTTGTTGAATGAATGTATCAGTGATGCTTGCTTTCTGGCCTTCCTTTTATGCAGCAGAGCCTCAGGAAGAAAGGGGGGGCCTGCCCACTGGGTGCTAGGGACAAGTGGCAAGTTATGCCCAGAAAGTTCCCCACCATGCCCTTTCCCTCCAGGGCACCTAGCTCTAGACATTGCCTCTCAGTTCACGTTGCAGATTTTTGTGATGAGCCTTTTTTTTTTTTTTTTTTTTTAAGAAAACTGAAGGGGGTGCCTGGGTGGCTCAGTCGGTTGAGCGTCCGACCTCAGCTCAGGTCATGATCTCACAGTTTGTGAGTTCGAGCCCCGCGTCGGGCTCCGTGCTGACAGCTCAGAGCCTCGAGCCTGTTTCGGATTCTGTCTCCCTCTCTCTCTGCCCCTCCCCTGCTCACGCTCTGTCTCGCTCTGACTCTCGAAAACAAATAAATGTAAAATTAAAAAAAAAAAATTAAAGAAAACTGAAGAAGGATGAGATGGTCACAGGCCTCATCGGTCACTTCCACCTTGACGCTGGGATTCAAAGGCTTTGATCCCTCCAGTCCTAGAATAGCTTCCCGCCCTCCTCTGCGGTGCAAAGCACTTTTCAGGTGCCTTACCTTATTTGATTCTGAGATACGGGGTTATCCCCCCTCCGAGATGAGAACACCAGGACCAGAGATGTGAGGCAATTACCTCTGCTCGGCCGACTCCTAAGAGGCCACGCTACAGGTCCTCTGGCATCAGAACCCACGTGATCTTCCCCACCGCCTGCTGCCTCTTTTTGGGGGGCAGGCGAGGCGAGCTGGGCGGGTCCTGGGGCCGCTACCAGGGACGCTGGGAGTGACAGCGGAGAGGAGAGCTTGGAAGAGGCTCTGGTAGCCTCTTTCTGATGTCACGTTCAGCACAAGGGAGCCATTATGCTGATTGTCCTCTTTCCTGGGCAAAAAAGAACAGCAAACCCAAAGTGACAAGTGGGAAGACTGTTTGGAAGGTCTGAGGGGGCCCATTCCAGGCGGGGCGTGGGTGCGGGGAGGAGGGTTGCCAGGTGAGCAGACAATTTGGATTTTGTCCTTTAATGGCTGGCTGTGTGATGCCAGGATCCGGGGAGAAGAAAGACAGGGCCGTCCAATGTGCCGTGAAGACCGCTCAGCTGACCGGTCTTGCGGCCTCCAGGAATCAGCTGAAGGTAGTCTTTGTCTCTCTCCACCGGCCTGGCCTGATTTGAAATCCCCTGAGACAGCCAGTTGGGGTTGCATTCACTTTTCGTGATTGGCCCGTGTCTCCCCATCTAGGGATTGGAAAATGCACGACCAAAGGCCATCAAAAGAGACAGAAGAGAGGGCCCTTCTTTTTCCTCTCGTCTCTGTCGACCCAGAGCTGGGAGCAGTGGAGAACAGATAGAAAATGTGCTGGTAGATGGACGGATGGACGGATGGACAGGTGAGTGGATGGAGGGAGGGAGGGAGGGATGTGTGGACAGAGAGACACTGCCTGGTGGAAAAGCATGAGGTTGCCCTAAAGGCTCTTCAGAAGGGGCCTTCAGGAGTCAGGAGCAGGAAGGACTGGAATCCGGTAGGAGCTGAGGACCCTCCAGCCCACACCACCCCCACCCTTTCAAAGAACCTTCACCGGATGTGGAAAACCCGGGTGTGGAGCCACCTGCCCATCTTGACGCGAAAGCGTGCCACGGCCTGGAAGGACATCAGACATCCAACGCCAATAGGGCATCCCCCAAGGGCACAGTGCCCATCCCCTCCTTGCCCTCAGAGATAGCGCCATGCCTGACCTGTCAACACACGGTCATTGGAGAGCTTGTTTAACTGGAAACACAAGCACGTGATCACAGCCATCACTTCCTTATTCTCTTTCCCAGGAAACAACAGGGGAGATCTCAGAAGCCCGGAGCCCAGGAAGTACCAGTGTGGGGACTTCAGAGGATAGAACAGATCCCAAAATTGGGACTTTGGTCTCATGCACGCAACTCAGACGAGCCACGCGGCCTGAGGCAGCCGCCTACTGTAGCTTGAATGCTCATTAAACGTTTGGTAAATGGACCACCGGCTGTTCTGTGCCCTCACGGGACACTTGTGTGGCATCGTCCCAAAATCTCTTCGACGTCTCCGCTGGAGAAAGCACGTGCAGTCAGACATACCTGGGTTGATACCGTGGCTCTGCCATTTCCGATTGGGTGACCATGAAGCAACCGCCTCGCATCTCTGTGCCTCGGTTTCTCTCACTGTCACACGGTGGGGACCGTTAGGTCCATGTCAGGTAGCAGGGAGGAGCGTGGGAAGCAGAGAATTGAAAGGGGCGGCAGCCCCCCTGAATCTATGTCCTCACAAAATGATAATGGGACGACTTCAAGGCTTTAAGGATCATAGGTCCCCCTTCTCCCTTCCTGAGAGGCACTTGTGTGGTCATTTTCCCATCAGCTTTCGAAATTCCCATGGTGTCTCCCAAGACAGCAGCCTATGCGGCCAGCATTGCAAATGAACCAGAGGTATGGGTCATCCACACTCCCTCAGATGGTAGAGGGAGTAGAAATTACAGAAATTACATTGGTTCCAGTGAAAACGGGGTCCTCAGATCCAAGATATGCAAAGGACGTCTTTGTTCTAGAACATTCTCTGCATTTCCCCCATGACCCTTTTTGCCCAATAGTCTTCCCTGCCTTGTTGTATGTAAATGGAGGTCTGAGATCAGCCGTTCCTATTAGCATATGAAAAATCTTCCCCCCTTCTATTGATTGCCATTATTTGAGTTCCCTTCACAATTCCTGCAGACTTAAGAGCAGAACTTGATGTGGACACAGAAAAACGGGAGAGGGGATAGAGAGAACAGGAGCCAACGACAAAGATTTGTTCTGACTACCCGTACCCCGTACACAGAGCCCCCACCCTGGGGAGGAGCCCAGCAAGAGTTGGATAGGATGTCAGGGACCTTGCCAAGCAGGCAGAACACCAGTCCTTGTGACAGCAGGGAAACTGAGGCACAGGCCAGCCCTGGAACTGAGCCTGCATGGCAGAGGGGAGAAAAGATACCATTAACTACTTCAGAGGTGCTCCTGGGAAGGTGCCAGGTCCGTGGGCTCTAAGGGACTAGCAGGACACATCACCTAGTGGCGTGGGTAAGGGTCCATTCCCACCACAGGGCCCAGAGAATGTGGTCAGAGGCTCAGGGCAAAGTAGTAACAACATGAACATCCCTCAGTGTCCCACTGGGCAGGACTCTCTAGGACTATGCCCAGCACCCTGGAACTGACAAGGAAATAGACAGTAAGAAAAAGCCATATAGATTTCTGTGTCTTTTTAAAAACTGTCTGTAAAAGATGTGGGCAGGGGCTTCTGATGAAGTTGGAAACAGAACAGTCCCCCCTGGTTGTAAAAGTATCAGAAATGAACAGCCTCCTGAAGATAGAAGAACGCTCTGCTGGGTAATATTGATTATCTTTGGGGTCAGAAATTGTTTCGCAGTTGTTCCTGATTGAAAGGTTCTCTATTAATTCCTACCGGCAGGCAGAATAAGAAATATTGAATACCTAATTGCCTTTGAAATAATTACACCCCCCAAATGTAATATCTTAACCAACGCATCGTGCGATCGATGCCGCGCTGAACTAGGGAGATTCCAGAGGCAATGGAAGGTCAGGGCTGGACGGGGGAGGGGATCGCTAGCGCCCTGGGCTATGGGGTTAGAGCAAGTCGCCTGCTCTTTGAGTCCTGGCCCATCTGCAAAGCTGGTGGACAGGAAATCCTCCCACCAGGACAGCAGCCTAGGGTAAAAGACCACTGAACTAGGAGTCAGAGCCATGAGCGGCATCCTGATGCAGAGATCTTGTGAAAGCGAGTGAAACGCTTACGTTTCCTGTCTCTCTCTTGTGCAAAATGACGCCTACCGAGAGTGACCCCGAGGGTGGGGGGTGGGGTGAAAAGCCGGTGGAATCCATACATCCACCGATATACTTGGAAGCATTTTGTCATCTATGAATTTATCCATTCACTCATTTGAGAAGTATTTGTTCAGCCCCTGCTCTATACCAGCTCACACCTAGGACCCGGAGCGACGAAATAAAAAAGAGCGAATCCCTGCCCTTCGAGAGATGCATTCTAGGGGGGACTGCAGGCGACAAACAGAGGGACACATAAGATGTGTAGCATGCTGGTGACGGGTGTAAGGAGAAAAAACAAATCAAGGAAGGGTGAAGTAAACGGTTGGGGAGAGAGAAATTAGAGAGAGAGCGAGATACAGGTGCAGGTGGCCGAAGAGAGAGATTTATTATGCGGAACTGGCTCATCAAGGAGGCTGAGAAGTCCCACGATTCTCCATCTGCAAACTGGAGACCCAGGAAAGCCAGTGCTGTGGTCCTAGTCCAAGGGCAGGAGGTTAGTTTCCCAGCCCAGTAGTCAGGCAGAGAAATAAAATTCAGCCTTTCTCCACTTTTTTGTTCCATTAGCCCCTCCGTGGATGGGATGAAGCCTGCCAGCCTTGGGGCAGGTACTCTGCTCTCCTGGGTCTACGGATTCAAATACGAATCTCTTTCAGAGACACTTCACAGACACACCCAGAAATCAGGTTTGACCGGATATCTGGGCACCCTGTGGCTCAGAGAAGTTGACACAGAAAATTAGGCTAAGATCTCACAAAGTACAGTGGACCAGCAGAGAACCTGACGGGCCGCCCCACCCTCCAGGCATCCGTGGTCTCTCTAGAAGAAATCTCGGACGACTTTTTCAAATCCACTCAGTTTCCTGGAGATTCTGACAAGTAGCGTTGGGGGATTTTGCCCCTATTTGCAGATGCCCGGTACTGATCTATACACCCTGTGCATGGATACTCCTTCTTTTTAAAAGCAAATTTTTTTTCATGTTTATTTGTTTTGGAGAGAGAGACAGACACAGAGCACGAGTGGGGTGGGGAGGGGGGGGCAGAGAGAGAAGGAGACACAGAATCTGAAGCAGGCTCCAGGCCTCCAGCTGTCACCCCGGAGCCTGATGTGGGGCTTGAATTCGATAACTGCGACATCATGACCTGAGCCGAAGTGGGACGCCTAATCGACTGAGTCCTCCAGGCACCCCTGCTCCTTCTTAACTCTAACAATCAGAGACCGAGGGAGAGAGAGAGAGGGGAGAAAACCATTATTTCCTTTCCACAGACCCTACAGTCCTATGGTTCAGGAAGGTTAAACAATTTGCCCCCCCCCCCCCAGCACAGAGCAGGGCTTCAGAGCTGGATTTTGTGGCCAGTGTGGTTCCAATGCCAGACTCTTAACCACTCCCCAAACCCTCTGCCCCACCTGGGGACCTCCACCCACCTTTGAGGCAGTGATCGATGTTGACAAACACACATCCCAACAAACCCAGTTGACAGATAGGAAAACAGGCTCAAAGAGGAGGAAGGCTTCCCAAAGGATGATTTCTGCAGCGGAACCCCCTGCAATTTAGAGCTATAAGTCCGGGCTCAAATCCTGGCTCCACCCACAAGAGCTGAGGGACCTGAGTCCCTTCAGGGTTCAGAGCCACGGGCCCCTCACCTGGGGCAGTCGGCACTCTTACCCTCCATCATGCACCAGCAGCTGTTTTCCTAAGGATGCAGAGAGCTTGCTTCTGAGAGCAACCACGACTCCCTTCCCACCTACCTCTAGGGATACAAGGGGAGTCGACACATCTTGTAAGATCTCAACCGTGTGGCAGGGGCAGGGTGCCTTCCTGCCACCGTTAGATCTTTGGTCCCAACTTGCAGCCACAAATCTGTGCCACCGTCTCTCCTTCCAGCAGCTATAATGCCATCAGCACAACACTCCCAGGGCATTGGCGTAGAATTGGAATTTTTTTAAAATTTATTTTGAGAGGCAGAGAGAGAGAGGCGGGGAGAGAGAATCCCCAGCAGGCTTCCTGCTGTCAGCACAGAGCCCAATGCGGGGCTCAATCCCACAAACCATGAGATCCTGACCTGAGACGAAATCAAGAGTCTGACGCTTAACCGACTGAGCCCCCCAGGCGCCCCATGGAATATTTTCAGTGACTGATTGCCCCCATCTCAGGCCCTGACTACAAAACCCTAATAAGTCACAGGTTCCACTGAGAATTTGAAAAAAGAAACTGAAATAGGGTATTTTTAGAGAACCTTTCAGCCTTGTCCTAAAAACACCTGCTATCTGAACTTTAACCTCAGCCTGAAGACCACAGTGGCTGAGGACGGAGAGCTTCGGGAGGAGGGCTGGGCCGGGCCTGGAGGAGGGTGCACAGGCCTGTTGCTTCCGAACAGCCCAGCTCAGGCGTCTCTTCAGATAACAGACCCGGCTCGGATCCACGCTCGATAAAATCAACTCCCTTCCGTACAGATGCTTCCGAGCACTGACATCCCGTGGCTCAGAGGTGGGAGCCACGGAGGAACCTCCATTTTCCTCCACGCCAGACTGTGACAGCCTCCGGGGCAGCCCCGGACGCACACTTGGTGCCCTCGAGCTGCTGTGGGGGCCTCTGTGATCACCTGCCAGGGCAGGTCCTGAAGGGCAGAGTACAGCCCGACACCCACCGGGGGTCTGAGCGAACACGGCCCCGCCCGAACGACGCCAACAGCCACGGCCTCACAGCCGCAGCCTCCATCCCCTGACTGTCCCCCAGGGTCCACCTACACTTCGGTCCCTATTTGGGGCTCTTGGCAGCATTAGGCGTTAGCGGTTACTCTCCTTGGAACTTCTTTTCTCCCGCTCTGCCTTCGATTGCCTCCTACGGTTCCTACCCTTAGGCTCAAGTCGTGATCTCGAGGTCCACGAGTTCGAGCCCCACGAGGCACCGTCTGCGGTCATAACAGCTCAGAGCCCGGAGCCTGCTTCGGATTCTGCGTCTCCCTCTCTCTGCCCTTCCCCCTCTCAAAAAATAAATAAACATCAAAAAAATTTTTTTAAAGATTTCTCTTGCAGCCTCTTCCCTGCTTGCCAGCTGCCGGAGTGCATCCACCTTCCTTCTTGATCTTCATTTATCCAGTCAACACACATTTGAGCTCTCTGTGTGTGCCAGGCGTTGGCAGAGGTGACCAGACATAGAACATTACATTTTAGTGGTCGAGCCAGGTAGTCAGAAGGAAAATGTATGGATCTGGAAAACTTTCGTCTCAAAAGCCTTTAAAGGCTTTCCCCAATTCTCTTCAAGGGGAGGATCCGGCCTGGAATGTCAGGATCCCAGGGCCCCCGCCTCACTCGGCAATGTGACCAGGCCTCAGTTTCCCCACCTATAAAATGAACAAGGTTGCACCGCAATCTTGTCCCTCGATCAGCACTGTCCAGTAGAATTGTCTGTGATGACGGACACGTCCTCTCCCTAGGGCGGTTAATTCAGCGGTCAGCAGCCGCATGGGGGTCCTAAACACTTGAGGAAGTGAACTTTTAATTTTGTTTCATTTTTTGATCAGTTTGAATGTCAATCGGCACACAGGGATGGTGGCTACGGCATGGGGCAGCACAATTTTCTCTGCCTGGCCTTTCATCTGGATACTCTGTAATTACACAAAAGCATTAGCTGTGATCTCAATAACGTTACCTACAAACTCTCTCTGAGTTGCTTATCAAAATAAAGAAACAGGACGGTCAGAAGTGAAAACAATTCTGATTTTCAAATAGGTTCATTTCTCCTTCCAGAGGCAAAGACCTCATTCATGCCCCTGGGTGAGGCCCCAAGGACAATCCTAACGTCCTCCTGTCCCAGGCTCCTGCCCCAGCCGGGTGTTAGAATCTGCTGGGGGAGATTTTTAGAAGCTCCAAAAACTGGGTCCAACCTCAAGCAAATTAAGTCAGGGTCTCAAGGCCTGGAGCCACAGTGATTCTAACGGGTGGCCGCAGTCTTGCCCACGACCCTGCTGACTTACGGGGAAGCTGAGGGCAAGAGGAGAGGGCAATTTGTCCAGTTCATACAGCAGTTTTCCTGACAGCCTGAGCTGGACCCCAAGTCCCCAGACTCGAGCCAGGCAGGCTTTGATGCAGGCCTGGCGAGACCAGGGTGCGGTGCCCGCGGAGACGGCCTACCTCCTGACTCTTCCTGGTTTCCAAGCCACGGCCCAAGCTGGTATTCCACCCACCTGAGGCCTTTTAACTTCCCAACAGTGGGGCGCATCCATTGGCCATGCTGATGCTCTCAAGGATGGTATAAAGCCGTGTCCCTTTCCCACTGGGGTATATTATTCAGACCGGGCCCCACAAATCTGAGAAAGGTATCTCTCCCCTTGTCACAGTGTAAAACACGCAATTTTCTGCGCTGAAGGAAGCAGATTTCACGTATAAGGTCATTCCGGACGTGGAATGGGGAGACCATTCCAGGCATGGGGAGGCCCAGCATTACACAGACCCCACCAGCTTTGCCCGAAGGGAAGGAGGTGCGGCTAGGGGTGGGGGAGCCGCGTGTGCTGGGCCAAGGCCCGTAGAGAAGGCCCTCAATTCCACACTGGGTCCGCTCAGCCTCCCCAACCCCTGAGCAGGGACCTCCACCTGGAGGCCCCTTGGTTGGGATGGGTGCTCCCCACCCCCTCCAGACACTTCTTCTCGAGGGCTTCCTCTGCCCAGGAACCCTGTCCTCACTCTCGGCTACTCTCTGAACCCTCCCGTGCACCTGCGGGTCCAGCAGCTGGCTCACCCCCAGCCCACGTCTGGAGGCCAAGGATTGTTTCTTTTGCCGGTTTTGTTAATTTCCAAAGTCAGCCCGGTCTGGTGACGCAGCCAGGACAGACGTGGACTCACATCTTAGCTTCCCCACTTTAGAGCCATGTCACCTCCTAATAGAGCTTCGGCTTCTTCATCTATAAAACGGAACCCACCTTCCGGGAGGCATGGAGGAAAGGGCTTTCTTAGAGGACAGTCTATGAAGTCATTTCACATCTGTGAAGTCGTTTTTCGTCTCCCTCCCCCCCACCACTCGTCAACTGCCTGCTTTCCCCCAGACTTGGGTCCGGGTGTCATTTTCTTTTGTTGTCTCTTGAGCATTTCTCAGTGCCCGGTAAAGGGCTGGCGGGGGGGGGGGGGGGGGGGCATTTGGCAAATATGTGTTCAACGCATTAAAAATATCCGGAAGGAGAGGATACAGGATTGCCTCCCTGTTTCTTCCCCAGGAATTAGAATTTAGAACTGCCTTCCTCTCACCGATAAGCCTGACAAACAGACCATTTGAGGCCATTTCCTCCATTACAAACACACACACACACGCACACACACACGCACGCACGTACACACATTCAGCATCAGATGCGTTCCCGTCAAACAATAGGAGGAAATGAGAGGAATCGTTTGCCAGCCTGGAAGCGAACAGGTTAATGGTGTGATAAGCAGACCAGGGAGCCGCTAGGCTTGACAGTGAGAAAAACAGGAAATGGCGTGGTGTGGTGGTGGTGATGGTGATGGTGGCAGTGTCTGTGCACGTGTGTGTGTGTCTGTGTGTGTGCACTCCTGTTCTGCCTGTGGAATGCGCTCCCCTCACAGATGCGCCTGGAACCGAAGCCACCACAGCCTGGGGTGCTTTCCGAGACCCAGGAGCCCTCCAGGCAGAGTAGGGCACCCCCCACAGATGGGAGGGTGGATCCAGGGGAGAGGGAGGGGGCGAGGAGATCTGCAGAAGCCGGGGACCCAGTGCTCTCTCGGGAAGGCTGGTTTTTCACCCCTGTCCTGGAGGAGCCCGGGTTTTCGGCAGGGTTTCTGATGGAAAAAAGGGGTTGCAAACCGTTGACTAGTAGAAAAAGTCCTGGGACAGCTCAGGAGGGCTGCATCCTGAGTCTTGCCGTACTGGTGTCCTTGTTCAGAGCAAACACCCACGCAGAGAGCTCAGAAGGGGAGTTGGCTTAAGGGTGAGCTGGATTCAGGTGGGGCTGGGAAGTCATCAGGACTCAGAGATTGTCTGCCTCTCTCTGTCTCAGTCTCTGGCTCTCTCTGACTCTCTCTCTCTCTCTTCCCTGGGCCACGTGGTCTCTCCGCGCTCCCCTTCTCTCTTTTCTCTCTCTTTTGATCTGCCAGGGGGATATGCGACCTTGCAGTCTCAATGTCCACCATACACTGACTAGTCTCCCGTGGCTCGATCTGGCGCTCCGTGTCATAAATGTCTATAAAGTGCCACCGTTCGTGTGCTGGGCGCTGGGAGGCCCTGGGACGCAGGACAGACAAGGCAGACTGACCCTCATGGGCCTACCCCCTCCTTCCATTTCTCCGGGGAGGTAATTCGATGGGTCCCTGGTCTTGGGTTACTGTCCTCCGGTCCGCTCAGCTACAGCAGAGAGAGTCACGTGATGCCGAAATGACTAAACTTGAACCTGCAGTGGAGCTGCGAGCCGGCCGGATCCAGCCTGTTACCTGTCTCGTAAATAAGGTTTTATTGGAGCGTGGCCATATTTATTTGTTTACATACGGTCTGGGGCTGCTTTCACACCAAACTGGCGAAGCGAGTAGTTGTGACAGAGATTACGTGGTCTACACAGCCTGCAATGTTTACTATCTGGCGCTTTATGGAGAAAGTTGGCTGAGCCCTGAGCTAGGATGGCAGCTGTCAAAAACTGACGTGTGCCACCAAGTACCGTATAAATGTAAGGAATTCCATAGTGAAATTATGCCGTCCCTCATCCTGCCAGTATTTCAAGAGTCGGCAGGGCCGCCTGGATAAAGTTGTCGAAACTTCTAGATATTATTTTCCACGGTGCCAAACTTGCAGGCCATTTGCAAAAAGACAAATGGAGCTGATCTGTCCAGGTCCCGGTGGCTGCGGATGTGACCTCCGCTCAGCCTGTCTCAAGACGGCGCGATCCCCCGGGCAGACCCCCGGCGGAGGTACACCTGTCACCCAGGTAGTGTGCTCAGCGTCATGACCAGTAGCTCAGTCATCCTCGCCACAGCTTCCTGAGGTTGGCACTGTTGTTGGCCAATTTTACTGAAACCGAGGCTTGGGGGGAGGGACCCACAGCCTAATAAAAGTTGGAGCCGGGTTAGGACCTGGGTCTGCAGATCCCAGGGCTCCCGCCCTTCGTCCCAGGGCTAACGAGTCTGTGAAAAATCACATATGTAAGTCATCCACTCGGTGAACATTTGAGTGCATCATCTTTGCAAAGTCATTGCCAGGTGCTTTGGGGGACAGAAAGAATGAAGAATGCAGCGTAGCACTTGCTGCAGGGAGCATGGCATCTGGGGGGAGTTGGGTGGGGGACACTGATGCAGAGGAAACTGGAGGCAGAATGGAAGAGCTCTGCAGAGGTTCGTCCCCATGACCGTGGCAGCAAAAGGGACAACCATCCAAGAACTCTGCTGCCTGAAGAATCTCGACGATTATATCCGCTGAGGCAGACCCGGGTCCTCGGCTTCCCGCGGACTGCGTTTCCCAAGCCGCCCTGAAGAAGGTGGGGCCACATGGCCGCTGTGACTGAGTCCCATCCGAGGGGTCCACGCTCCGCTGATCCTCTGTGCTCTTCCCCTTCCAGCTCACCGGAATGGAGACCACCCCCGCACCCCGTGAGACCAAAGAGGACAGTGACAGTGACAGAGGCACAAGACAGGAGGCAGGGTGGCCGAATCCCCACTGGAGGATTGCTGTAGGTGCCTGTGCCTGGATGGTTACGTGACCAAGAGCGAACTACAGTCATGTTGACCCGGTGAGATTTGGGGGGCTGTTTGTTACAGGAGCCAGAATAATCTAAACAGCTGGTTCCCAACTTTGCCTCCCAGCTAAAATCGCATGTAGGACTTATTTGACATCCAGGTCCCCGGTTCCACCCCGGGTGTTCTTTTTTTTTTTTTTTTAATTTTTTTTTTTAACGTTTATTTATTTTTGGGACAGAGAGAGACAGAGCATGAACGGGGGAGGGGCAGAGAGAGAGGGAGACACAGAATCGGAAACAGGCTCCAGGCTCTGAGCCATCAGCCCAGAGCCTGACGCGGGGCTCGAACTCATGGACCGCGAGATCGTGACCTGGCTGAAGTCGGACGCTTAACCGACTGCGCCACCCAGGCGCCCCCACCCCGGGTGTTCTGATTCAGGAGATCTGGACGGTGACCTGGGCACGCACGTGAGGGAAAAGCACCAGGTGGTTCTCATACAGACTCGGGTTAAGATCCACTGGTGTCTAGGGGCACCCGGGTGACTCGGTCCGGCTTTGGCTCAGGTCATGATCTCATGGTCCATGAGTTCAAGCCCCCCCGTCGGGCTCACCGCTGTCCGCGCAGAGCCCGATTCATCCTCTGTCCCCCTCTCTCTCTGCCCCTCCCCCACTCACACTCTGTCTCTCTCAAAAATAAATAAACTTAAAAAAAAAACAAAAGAAGATCCACTGGGGTCTAGAGAGACTCCCACATCTTGCAGATTCTGCAGAAAATGAAAACCAGTGAGGTCACTGCACAAGTGACACAGCTAGTCGGGGGCCAAGAAATTCAGTCTCCTAACGCTGAATTGATTCTGTGACAGATCGACAAGCTCCTTGCAACGTTCTCAAGCCTCGATGCCACTGTGGGGGTTTTGCCAAGACGATGTCTTTTGGTTGATAGGGTTTAAATGCCACCAAGTTGTGTACAAGTGTTGAGAAAACTGTTATCTGATTGGGGGGAGGGGTCAAAACAGTGTGTTCATTTGCTTCTGCCTCTCCCCCCCTCCCTCCTCAACCCTCCCCCCCCGCCCTTGTCCCCCCTCTGAGGTCAGCGCGGTTCCTTTCCCTTCGGACCCTGTGGCCCGCTGACTTCCCTGGAGGGCATCCGCTGTGCACAGGTTTAGTGCTTAGCAACCACACGCACGGGCACACACACACACACACACACACAATCACATCATATGTGCACCTCATAACCCCCCCACACATCCACCGCCCCCCAAATCACACACACCTCACACAGTCACACTCACCCAGCATCCTTCAAGACTGTGCGTGGCATTAAATCAAACATCCTAGGTCGATGATAGTCACCCTCAAGACACGAGTTTTTAGAATTTCTGCCACTCTGGTCAAAAGCCTTGATAAAATTTTTACGGGCTTCTTGGATTCTCGCGTAGCTTTCTCGATTGAAGATCGTCGTTAGGAGCCCGGGTCCCCACAGCGGCGTCTGCTCCGTCTGGTGTCCCGGGTGGGCTGGTGGACCCTCAGCGACGGCAGATGTGCCCCTGTGTCCCGACGTGCACCTCGGTCTCCCCAACCCGCTGTGGGCTGAGGGGTGCGAGCCCGCCCCAGCCGTCTGCTGGTCGACCTGACCCTTCTTCCCTCCCCTCCCCCGCACCCCTGGTTCAGCACAGGGTAGGTCCTGGCACACAGTAGGTGCTCCCCAACGCTCAGGAGCACGGATCCCCGTTCCAGCCCAGGGCACACGTTGTCGGATTTTATGTTAACATTTCTGAAAACATGATCCTAGCTGCAAGTCAGGAGACGGTTAAGGAGCAACAACCACCTCTGGGAACATTTTCCTCGATGAGGAGATTTAGATTCATTAGATTTCAGCATTTACAGAAAAAAAATTTTTTTTTTTTTACCTGCGGGCTCCGAAGAAAATTCCATTCCATATTTTAAAGTCACAGCCCAGATTTTTAATTTCCTAATGGACTTATAACAGGAGAAGAATTGCTCCTTAATACGGTATTCTTTCCAGACACCAGATCTCTTCCCATCTTGAGTTTGGCGATGTGACCTCCTCGCTGCAGAACCGAGCTTCCCTCAGCCTTGGTTCCGAGCACATTCGCGGAAAGTCTCTTCCCTGGAGTGAGCTCATCGGGCAAGCCCCCCAACCCCCCCACCGGCCACCCCAGCCCCTGTGTGACCCCCAGGAGATTCCCGGACAGACAGCCCCCCAGCTTCTCCTCCTTCTAGCGCTCACCGGCCACCATTCCCCGCCCTCATCTTGTCCTCTTTCCCATGTGGCCCTAGCTGTCATTCCTCTCCCCTCACCTGGCAGGGCTCCAGGGTCTGGGGTCTGGCTATGGCCTCGGACAGAAATGGTTTGGGGCACTCGTGGGCTCCCGGACATCGGGATGCCAGGCTGGACACTGGCCTCATGAAGGACCAGGAGGGAAGCCCTGCAGAGGCAGCCTCCGCACCACAGGGACAGGGTGGGCACTGGAGGCCCTGAGGCTGCTCTCTGAGCTGGGTGCTCCTTTGCCGGGCTCTGTCCCGTCCCCCAGCAAGGCGCAGAGGGCTGGGCCAGAAAGGAGAGGCGGGGCTGGCAGCAGCCTTGGAAGGGAGCACTGGGCTGGCTCTGGAAGCCGGGTGGGGCCAGGAGAGAGTCTGTACCCAGGAGGCTCCAGCCAAGGAGGCCCGGAGGGCAGCCCCCAGGCCATGCTGACTCAGTGTGAGGTCCCAGGGACCAGGAGAAATGGAAAGGCTTCTGGAGGTTTTAGGCAAGAAAGTGACTTATTCAGACGGTCCCCAGGACCAAGTGGTGATATTTCTTCAGGAAGGCCCTCGTCCTCTGTCCAGAAGCAGCCCCTCCTGTGCTCGTCCCCTGCCACCATGGTCCCCGCCCAGGACGGGACCAAGATGGCCCCAGGCTCCCCAGAGCCCCATCATGTGGCCTCCACGGCCAGGCAGTAGGACAGCCAGACTTGCCCGCCCTGTGAGCCCAGGGAGGCTTGTCACCGCTGGTTACAAGACCGAGGACGGTGTCTGCGGGCCATAGCCAGAGGCTCCTACAGGGCCTGCGGGCCCCACGTTTGTCAGGCGTAAGGAAAGTTTTGGGACAAGAGGATCCAGGCTGCAGCCCCAGCCCTGCCACCCACTACCGTGTGACCGGGCCTTGGTTTCCTCTTCTGGGCAAGGAGACGGCAACGCAAGCCTCACCGGTGGCTGGAGAGGCTGGAGGGGCACCAGCAGGCTAGGCCCGGGTAGGACCTGTCATGGCACCACGCCACCCCCACCGCCCTGGGGTACTTGCCACCACACAGGGTGCCCAGGTGTTATTCGAAGATGAAAAACGCACCCAGAACCTTTCTAAACATTGTGTGTTTACAACTGAGGCCAAGCCCCAGGGGGGGACAGAAAGCACCTCAACCTTCTGACGCTGGCCTAGAGAGCTGGTGCGGGGCCCTTTCTTCTCCTCTTGGGGGTGGGGGCCTTGAGCGGGGGCATTGGGGTCAGGACTGAGCTCCCCAGTTTCCAGGGGCACGGCTGGGACAGGAGAGGTGACGGAGAACCACCTGGAACGCCCCCGAGAAGACAGAATCAGTGGATATCTGCCCAGGAAAAGTCTGAGATGGGGGGGTCCAACATCCTTTATTGCCCAAATGGGGCAGTGCAGGCCAGAGAGGGAATAATGCTTGGCAAATTCAGAGCCTGCCCCTTGAGGAGGATGTGGTCCCCTCTGCCGAGGCCTGCCCCATCACGTGTCCTTGTCATTTACGCTCTCTGCTGCCCCCAACCTGTCTACTTCTTTCCTTCCTCACTCTTCCACTCCTTTCCTTCTCCAAACCCTCAAGGCAGGCTGGGGGGTGGGGGGAGACAGGAGGCAAGGCCTGGGGGGCTCCACTGCCCTTAACAGTTTGGCTGGCAGGGAGGGAGTAACAGACATTCAGGTCCCCAGGGCGTGTGATGCCACGAAAGCTGGAGAAGCAACTGTTTTCTCCACCCCCGCCCAACATCCTGGGCTCTCCCCCAAGCAGCCCTTCCGTGCGCCCCCTCTGTTCCACAATGTTTTACCCTTCCATGCACCCGCTGTGCAACCCTGAAGGCGGGGGCAGGGGGGGGGGATCACATTCGCCTTCTATGCATCCTTATCTGCAAACTGACAGCTTGGAGCAGACTCTCCACGGCTTTCCCAGCGCAAACCTTGCGCGCATCCAAGCCCCGGGTCCGGCACACCCAAGCAGGGGGCCCAGCAAACCCGGAGAAACCAGCTCTTCCCGCTCCACTTTCCCGCGTTAACCAGCCCCGTGATGCACACAACTCCCGACAATTATTTTCCCTTTTTGACCTTCAACCACTCAAATGATTTCTTTCTCACTCTGAGTCACTCCCGAGGGGCGGCACAGCCCAGGTGGGGAGGAGCAGTCTGGAGATGAGCCACATCCCATTTCCCCTCCCAGGGGATCGTGGTCCGAGGCTCAGCCCCCGCTCCCGACCACTCAGGGCCGGGCTGACTCCATCGCGTCGCACGCCCGGGCCATGCATAATTGACGAGCCTCGTTCTCCCCGTGCGCAGCCCTGAGTCGTCCGGGGCCATGATGTTAAAGGCTTCCCGGGAAGCACTGCTCTTATCTCCAAGTGGGGTAATTAATGTCACACAGGGGTTTCCAGTTCTGATTCCGGCTGCAGCTTTGACCCCCTACAATTCCTCCCTGGATGTTTCCAGAAGCACCCGGGCCTTTAGTATCTGTCAGCTCAAAGGAGTCCCATCCACTCGTACCTGCTCCTTTTGTCGTTAAAGGAAGAGGCCCACAGGGCTGGGGTCCAGGCCCTGTGCCAGGGCATCAAAGTGTGGGAGGCAGCCACCACCCGGCAGCCGACCCTGCTTGCTCGTGTCAGAGGGCCGGCCGCCCTTCGTCAGCCTCCGCTGCCTGTTCATGAACAGCTAGGCCCGCTCTCTAAAAGAGAGGCTGTTTGAAGCTAGATTGCCTGGTCCCCAGGGCAGAGGAGCGGCGGCTGCTTTTGGGGTCTGAGCTCCGCCCACTAGGCAGCCGCTGACCCAGTGTTGTTCGAAGCTGCCAGAAGTTTTGAGAAGCCGGTTGTCAGCAGCGCCTCGGTGTTAGAGGTGTGCGAGCTGAGCCCCAGATTGGTGAGGAACCGTGCATAGGGACACACACACACACACACACACACACACGAGGACCAGGACCCGGACTCAGGTTCTCCAGATGCCACTCTCTTCCCTCTGCCCCAGCAGTGGCCAGACCACCGTGACAATCCCATCCCGTGCGGGCGCCTCCTCTCCCCCCAGGACACTTGAGAGAATGTGGTAGCTCCCTCTTCACGCGCTGGGGAGAAGCTGGGAGGCATTGCTCCTTCCCTGGAAGTGGAAGGAAGGGGAAAGGGGACATCTGGGGGCTCGGTGGGGTAAGCGTCCAGCATCGGCTCAGGTTCATGATCTCATGGTTCGTGGGTTCGAGCCCCACCTCGGGCTCTGTGCCTGGAGCCTGTTTCAGATTCTGTGTCTCCCTCTGTCTGTCCCTCCCCTGCTCGTGCCCTGTCTCTGTCTCTCAAAAATGAATAAATGTTAAAAAAAAATTTTTTTTAAAGAGGATGGGGAAGAGACACTCGATAGCCTCTTGCACACACGTGTGCATGCACACACACGCCCTCCCACACGCACACCATGGGCCTGGGTTTGAAGCGCGCAGGAACCTCAGAACTCTACACTAGCCTGCGAGGGTCAGAAGGGCATTTAAAGGGACTTTACCTCGACTACGTAGGAGACCGCTTTGTCTGGGCTGGCCAGGGGGGGTGGGGAAGACCCTAAGGGACGCCAAGTCCCCCCTGAGGATTCCTGCAGCTCTGGACAGTTGTCAGGACCGGGCTAAGACCTGGAGTACTGAGCGGGGAAACTGAGGCAGCCACCCAGGAATGCAGCTCACACCAAAGCCTCAGCGTGTGGAGAGGCTGTGTGTCCCTGTGTTTGGCTACCCAGGGCTCATGGCCAGCACATCAGATGCCAGGCGAGTAACATCCTCCCACCCACTGTCTCTCCTGTGGCTGCAGCCGTGTTGTGGAGAGAGAGAGAGAGAGAGAGAGAGAGAGAGAGACCCTGTGACCAGCAGGGTGGGGCGGGACGAGCAGGTAGAAACTGCCTCTTCCTTTTCTCCTTCCCCTCTGTGGCTTTCTGGTTTCTCTTTCTCTCCTCTCTCAACTTGCCCTGTGCTCCCTGGATTCGGGTCACAGCCCGAGATGCATTATGCAGTGTAGGCCCTGGGGGTCTGAAGCAAACCCAGAATACAGGAAATAATGAGGGGTGATGGGAGCTGGGAGTCTCGAGCAACGGAATGACAGAATAAAGAAGGAAACAAAACGGCACAAGGAATTAAATAAGGGGAAAAGCCTTTTGAAATAACATCACGGAGAGCATTTCACCAAGCATCTTGGGATTTCCCTGCAGACCCTGGGGCAGAAGCCATTCCTATCCTTTTTCTGCTGTCACTTCAACGAATCTCTCCAGAGTCACTGATATTTCTCGTTAGCCTCGGGCTGGAACTCGGAGCTTCCTAGATATTAAACATTAACATTGGCACATGCACTTTTCTTAAAGCAAGAACAAGCTAAAATAGAGAATTCACAAGTCAGCTGCCCTGTGATCATTTTCCCTGCCTATGGTTCAAGGATTTGACATTTTCATTCACGCACTGCACAAATGTTTATGAAGCACCCACTGAGCTCCTGGCTTGGTTTTGAAGGCAATGGCTCCATTTAAAAACCTGGTTGAGATTCTTTTTTTTTTTTTCTTTTTTACATATTTTTAACATTTGTATACTTCCCCAAATGACCAGTCCGCTTAATCCCACAGATGGCCATCTCAGAAGAAGAAACAAAAGCGTTGGTCCGATGTGAGTAGCCGGGAAAGAAGAAGGTGGGGCTGTGGTCGCCTGCAGTTGTGGATGTCGGATCCCGGGGCCCCGGGGACAGGGGCTGCATGCCGGGAGCGCAATCTGGTGACCCCACAGCACACGGCACTCTGTGTCCGAAGAGACCGTGGCATGAGACCGGCCCAGGGCCGGGGTGCGGGGTGTCCCAGGGAGGGCCTGGCTTCTAAGGCAGGTGGACGCCAAGGGGCTTACCCTCCAGAAGCTGCATGGACAGCTTCTCCACGGGAAGAGTCTTGCCCCCGCCCCCCCCACACCCCCACTTTACCTCCCCCCGTTGCAGTTAAAGGCAAGGACCGAGGCGGGCACTTGATGGGTTTTGCCTTCACCCGGAAGGTCATGATCTCACCAGTGATCACTTTTTTAAAAATTTTTTTAAGTTTACTTGTTTATGTTGAGGCAGAGACAGTGCAAGTGGGGGAGGGGCAGAAAGAGAGAGAGAGAGAGAGAGAGAGAGAGAGAGAGAATCCCAAGCAGGTTCCACGCTGTCAGTTCAGAGCCTGATGCGGGGCTAGAACTCACAAAGCCACAAGATCATGACCTGAGTGGAAACCAAGAGTCAGACGCTTCACCGACCGAGCCACCCGGGCGACCCATCACCCTTCTGTAAATTGATGGCTGTAAAAAAAAAAAAGAGAGAGAAGAAAAGAAAAAAGAAAAAAAATTATTCTACATCAAGGTTTTCTTTTCTTTTTTTTAAATTTTTTTTTTAACATTTATTTATTTTTGAGACAGAGAGAGAGAGCATGAACAGGGGAGGGTCAGAGAAAGAGGGAGACACAGAATCTGAAACAGGCTCCAGGCTCTGAGCTGTCAGCACAGAGCCCGACGCAGGGCTCGAACCCACGGACCGCGAGATCATGACCTGAGCCAAAGTCGGACGCTTCGCCGACTGAGCCACCCAGGCGCCCCTCTGCATCAAGGTTTTCAAAGCAAATAGAGTAATTTGACAAAATTCAAAACCCTCCTGCAACTCGGAAAGGGGTCACGATGGCACGGGAAGGACCCTAAACCAGGAGTCAGGGGCCTGGCGTCTCCCCTTAGCTCTGTTCCCAAGTCACCAAACAAACTTGGGCCCTCCTTCCCTTTTTAGGTCTTTTCTCCTGCATTCACTTACACGTGAGTTCAAAGCCATTCGCTGTGCCCCTTACTCTGCTTCGGCTGGTGCAGGCAGCAGCTACGGGTATGACTAATACCCAGTCCCTCCCTCCGGCGGCCCTGCGGGATGACGGCACACGGTCCCATCTGCCACCATGGCAGTAGCTCCTTAGCTGTCCCGGGGCCACGGAGGAGCAGAAACGGATACATCTGGATGCATGGAGGCCAGGGATGGGATCACTGTGGACTCCAAGGGCAGGGACAGCAGGGTGACATCTGCTCTATGGTGACAGCAGTGGGGATGGAGAAGGGGAGAAGAGGACTGGATGACTAATCAAATTCTCAGGGCCTCAGTTTCCCCATCAAAGCAGGGGGCTAACTATACCTGACAAGCCCTAACCAGGACACCTAGCTGAAGCACGGTCACAAACAAAGACTCTTTTGCAAACCACCAGGTGCACGGCGATGGCGAGCCCCGTGAAGAAGGGAAGAGGAAAGCCCGACGGGGTAGGATAGATGTTGCCTCACTTTCACGTGTGAGGCTTATTTAATAAAGCGATTTAAGGAGAAAAAAAACTCCAACTAAGTTTAGGTAGAAGAAAGGGCAGACTGCAAGCCTCCTAAAGATACCAGTCGGTGATGGTTGCAAGGCAAAAAGGAGAAAAGTTAGAAAAAAGAAAAACAGCGACTGTCATAGACTCTGTCTTGAACGTTTTTAGGAACACTGTCCCTTCTATGACCTCGTTGTTCTCTTGCTGCTAAGCAGGAGATGGCCTGATCCCCGGGGGGGCCCGGGAGCCAGCGTGGATGGCTACCGTGGCCCACCGCAAGGTGGTCAGCCAAGGTCCCTCCCGCAGGAGGGTCCCAGACGGGTGCATGCTGCTGACGAGGGCTTTGAGTCCAGCATTCGGGGCATCCGTGCGGCTCCCAGCGGTTCCTGAAGGAATCCGGAGATGGCTTGTGCGCCAAGATTGGTTTGACCCAACAGTGGCAGTGGATACCTGGAGTATTTGAGAAGGTACCTGCTCGATCCTGCACCTTTGTCGTTCTTTAGGTTCTGTCCTAAATTGTCCATTACTTTTTCCATCAATAGTAGGTGGAGGGGTTCCCCGGGCGGCTCAGTCGGCGAAGCGTCCAGCTTCGGCCCGGGTCATGATCTCACAGTTTGTGAGTTCAGGCCCCGCGTCGGGCTCTGCGCTGACAGCTCGGAACCTGGAGCCTGCTTCGGATTCTGTGTCTCCCTCTCTCTCTGTGCCTCCCCACTCGCACTCTGTCTCTCTCTCAAAAATAAAGATTAAAAAAAAATGTTTTTAATAAAATATAAGAGAACAGTAGCTGGAGATTCTGGGGCCCCAGGGTGGCTCAGTCAGTTATGCATCCGACTCTTGGTTTCGACTCAGATCACGATCTTGGGGTTCGTTCATGAGTTCAAGCCCAGCGAGGGGCTCTGCACTGACAACATTTTCTCTCTCTCTCTCTCTCTCTCTCTCACAAGAGAAATAAATAAACTTGAAAAAAGATAGTAGTTGGAGATTTCATTTTAATTTTCGCTTTAGTAGAGGAGACTTCTGTTCTTTTCAATACATATAATATCTCCTGAATAGCACCTGGAAGAAATTAGCAGGTTCTAAGTTCTCGGAAACCCATGCTTACTTACGAAAGTGTGAGTAAATGTGGAAGCAAGATGCTGTTATTATTTATGTATTTTTAAAGCTTGTTTTCCTGACTCCTCCAAATGTCTGCTTCCCTCACAAAGCATTAGCCAAATGATACATAAACACATTTCTGACCCTTCTGAGGACAGCTGCGCAAAGCAACTTGGACAGGGCTACAAAATGAAGAAACGTGGGCTGCCCTCTTAATTCCAGATGCTGTCACGGCTTTGATGGCATATCTCAGAGGGGGGACACTTTCCTGCCTCTCAGAGTGCAGATCAACGCATGAGTCCCACCAAGCTTCCCGAGACGAGGAAGCAAGTGCTTATGGGATTTAAATGGCCGCAACCAGTGGGCCTCGGGACATCCCGGTGACTTAGAATGTGCAGGTTTGGATGCCCAGGCAATGTCTGCAGTGTCATCTTCTCAACAGGGCTGGCTCGTGTCCCGCCAGCATTAAGAAATCGGCGGACGGGCTCTGTGTGCTCACCTTCCCGTGGTCTGGTCACGGCTCAGATCCATCTCGAAGACCCCGGGCCGAGGAGGACCAAGGCCAGCTCTGACACCGTATCTATCCTTCCATCCCCCGGGGCCTGGCACACCAGGGCTGTGCCACGCCGGCTGTGTGGAGGCCCAGCCCCCGGCTCACTGCCACCCCGCAGGCCAGCCTCACCGTGCTGGGGGCTGCTTGGGGCCTACTGTCTGTCATGAATGAGATAACCCCGGTCTGTCCCCCTTCGAGATTGTGACACCTCGAGGAGAGGTCCTCCTCACCTGGTAACCCAGCCCCGGGCACAATGCGTATTTGTTGAATCGATGACGGCAATTTGCTTTATAAACAGATTCTTGCAGCTGGTTAACATCAGTTTTCAAATGCTTCTCGCTGCTTCCCCTTGTTGGGGCATCTACAACACAGGCCCTGTGGTAGGTCGGGGACACCCACGGGAATAATGCATATCTTCCCTCGAGGGGCTCATAGTCTAGTGGGAAAGATTGGGGGGGGCAGGTCATTTCAGGATGACACCCTATACAACTGCCTGCTTCTCTCCATCAGGTCCCAGCTTCAAGGACACCCTCTCCAAGAGTCTGCCCTCAACACCCCATTTAATGCAGTCTTCCCTGACTCTCTCGGTCAAAGCACCTGCTGATCTCTTTCAGCAGTAGCTATAATTCTGATCTGATTTTTATTTATTTGTTACTTGTCTCCCCCGAAAATACAAACACAAAAGCAAGAGGCTTGTCTAGCTAGTCCCCTGCCGTAATCCCAGTGCCTAGCACCCACAAATAAATATCCCTTATATGAAGGAATGTACACAGTGACATTTCTGACCGTGTATTACAACTTATGGCCCTTCCTGCCTTGGCATCCTTTCGTTTTGGGCTTTTCTCTCTGGGATATCATTTAATTCATTCATTTATTTTGTTTACTGCCTGCCCGCCCCTTCTAGAATGTACATTTTGTGCAAACAAGGATTGCTGCCTGCTGTGTCCACTGTTGTTTCCCTAGCGTGTAGAACAGGACGCATAGCACACACTCAATAAATACTTTTTGAGTGAACGGATGTCAAGCTACGTAGGAGTTAACAGGAGAATAATTTAACCCACGAAGGCAAACAGTGGTCACAGAAGTCTTTCCGCAGGGTACGGCCTCTGAGCTCTGTCGTAAGTCCTCAGGAATTAACGTACCGAAAGTGATCCGAGAACAAATAGAAAATCTGAGTAGTTCTATGACCACTAAATAAAGTGGCTTAATACTTACTTAAATACCATCTGCGAGGCCCAGATTGTTTTACCAGAGAATTCTACCCTCTTTCGACTTCCAATCTTATATGAACTCTTCTAGAAAATAGAAAAAGAGAAATCATTTTGTGAGGCTACTACAACCTCGATAATAAAACCAAGGAGGGGCAGTAGGGGAAGGAAAATCATTGGCTAACGTTTTTCACAAGTTTCATGCGAAAGTCTCAATGGGACTCATGCGAAAGACTCAATGGGATATTTGCGATCCAAATCGATCAATGACTACAAAATAATAATGCATAATCATCAAGTTGGGTCTATCGTAGGAATGTGAAGATGGCTTATCAGCAAACGGTTGATAATTTCACTATACTAAGATTGAAAGAAAAATTAAATTGGCACCTCATTAACTGCAGACAAAGGCATCAAACAAAATTGAACATTTATGATAAAATCTTAGCAATCTAGAAAAAGATGGCAATTTATTTAACTTGATAGAAAGAATAAATTAAAAATCTATATAAGCATCACAATTGCAGGTAAAGCATTTAAAAGCACTCCTTTTAAAAAGATGAATAAGTCAAGGATTTCTATGATCACTGCTTTTATTCAACTGGAAAAGTTGGCATAAAGTAAAGAAAGGGTTGACTGATAAATGGCGCTCGGGAATTGGTTATCCAGATGGAAAGAAATCTGATCCTTGCCTCAGATTACATGGAGGAAAAAAGACATAAGCATAAACACTAGGAGAAAAAAATAGAATAATTCGACAAAACTTGAAACATTCCTGCTAATCAAAGATACCATAAGCGGAAAGAGACAAACCACAAACAGGGAAAAGATATTAGCAATATATATAACCCAAAACAGATTCTTATCCAAAATATATTTTTGATTTTTTTTCCGATCATTTACAAAAATCCTTAGAAGAATAAAAGAAATACGAGCGAGAGTTACCCAGACGTTTCACACAATGGGAAACATGACAGTCCACTTATAATCAGGGAATGCCAAATCACAAGCATAACGAGATTGTCCCCAAATCTTTTAAATGTGTTGTTAGAGAGTTGAGGCAACCATGTAGACTGAAGGGGATTTTCTTTATGGGCCACTGATGAGCCACATAAACGACTCCAACCGTTCCGGCAAATTATTTGACAACACCTAGTACAATTGAAAATTTTACTTGCCAGCTGATTTTCAGTTCCATTTCTGCATGATCACGGTACCCTTGAAGAGCTCTTGCCCATATGCATAAGGAGATATGTTGATGGTGTTCACAGCAGTAAGGTTTGTGAGAGAAGAGAGAGAGAAAGAGAGGGAGAGAGGAAAAGAAGGAAGAAAGGGAGGGAGGGAAGGAAGAAGAGAAATTAGAAGCAACCTGAATGCCCTCAATAAGAGAACCGATGTAAACACATACACGCCTTCACATACACCGACACATCGGACAGGACTGAGAGTGAATTTACTAAGGCTTACAACACGGAACCTCTCAAAAACACGATAGTAGGCAAAAGTTGCAAGTTGTTGGAGAATACATAGAATATGATATCATCTATATAAGGGTTTGCATTTATTTTTTTAAATTCAAGTTAGCTAACAGAGTGTAGCACTGGTTTCAGGAGTAGAATTATACGAGGACTTAAAACATTCTCAGCAACAGCGTGTATGGCTTAGGGATGAGCACGCACGTGAATGTATACAGATCCTTAAAGAAATTATAAAACCCTGAATTCAAAATAGCGGCTACCTGGGGGGAAGGGAGGAAGAGCTGTGGGATTGGGAAGTACAGAGAGGTTTGACTGCGTCGGGATACTTCGTTTCTTAAGCTCAGTAGGACGAGACATCTCTTAGATACCAAATATTTTATCTTAAAATTGAGTGGGGGAGGGGGGAGGGAGGGAGGAGTTAGCGCCAGAAGGAAAAGAAAAGAAAGAGTATTCTAGGAGGGAGGAGGAGCATGAGCGAAGATACGGAGGGGTAACTGAGCAGGTGCAGTGGCAGAAACATGAGAAAAGTTGTGTTTAAAGCCCACATTGAGAGGGAATGGTTCATGTCGACCGAGGGGGGCGGTCAGGGGGCAGACCATGCAGTAACCTTGAGCGCTGTGCTAAAGAATCAGGAAATTATCCTGCGAGCAATGGGGAGTTATTCAAGGGCATCAGGTGGGTGAGTGACTCGGCCGGCTCAGCATTTGGGACGGGCGGTTCTCATGATGCCGCGTAGGGTGGCTTGGAGGGACCTGGGGGAGACGAGGGGTATTCTGGCAGCAGGAGACCCGGCAGGAAGCTGGGAGGGGTCCAGACCAGAAGGGAAGAGCCCTGAGATAGAGGCAGTGGCACTGGAGAGAAGCTGCCTGAAGAATAAGTATCCAACACATATTTCCAAACAATTCTAATGCTGTGACACATCCACACTCATGGAAATGACTGTTCAGTATGTGGCAGCCTTGAAGTTCAAAACACACAGGCTTCAGCCTTCCCATGTGTTTCTAGAGATGGCTTCGAACTGCAGTCTCCACCCAAGTTGGCTGAGTCCTGCCGGCCTCCGATGCCATAATTACGTGTTTATTGGTATTTGGAATGGATTGTGTGCACGGCCCATGTTGTCAGGTCATTGCTGAATCTGAGTGATGGCCTCTCTGTTCCATTTCTTCCTGATGAGTACACACACTTGAGCACTTAATGGGGAACGGGGGCCTCCCAGGACCGATGGCCTTCAAGCGGAACAAAGCACTCTAAGGAATTAGTGATTTCTGACCTTTCTTAACGGGTCTGATGACTCTGGAAAAGGAAATTCGAAATTTTGAGTTCTTCCCAAACTGGATGCTTTACAGGAGTAATTGTAAAGCAAAGCCACGGAATCCCAGGTATTTTACACCAGATATTTCACATCAAGCGCATCAAGAAAGCAGAGTGCACAGCAGGCGGCTCCGTAGAAGGATTTTACCGTCAAGGACTAGTCACGGAAGTGCGAGGAGGGCAGAAAAGACAGGCGGGACGGGGAGGCGAACCAGCAATGAGCAGTAACAGGCAGCTACCACCAACCCTATGGAGACAAAGAGAAGAAGTGATGTCCCAGAGCCCAGGAACGGACACCGTACTGGGAAGGGCTGGCCCGTGGGTTCTGGACGACAGGGAGACAAAGCAGGTGCTGGACATGGTCCCTGAAGCGGAGAGGGAAGAAGGGCTAGAACCACCCTGGCTCGTCCCTTTCTCCTGCCCTCTGGTCTGTTGCCAGCACTTCCCAAGGGCCAAACCTAGCCACAGGCCAGTGGGCAAGCAAGCCTGGAAAACTCATTTCCCCCCGGGGCCTGTGATATAGAGCAGGGCAGGGAAAGGAAGGGGCTGGATCTTAGGGCAAAAGGGCAAATGGCCGGAACAGAGGCAACACTGAGTCAAGACCCATATGCCAAAAGGACGGAGCCATGGAAAAGTCTGGGGAAGAGAATTCCAGCAAAAGGAATCCAGAGCGAGCAGGGCAGGGGTGGATGCACTGTCATCCTCAACCCAGTTCAGGCTTGTCACTGGCACTGGTCATCTCGTTGGGACCTCCCCCACCACCGTGATTCCCTTTGGCCAGATTTTCCCTTCCCACTCAAGCCTGCCTCTTCGGAACCTTCCAGCAGCACCAGGTGCTGCCCTTCAGAGAGCTAGGGGCTGCCTGGCAAGCAGATTATACACTCTTATGTCTGAGCCAGTTCTCTGACTCATAATTACACCTCCCTCCATTTATTGACTCTTCACCCTGTGCAGGAATTGTACCAGAAAGAACTTCAAGGGCATTACATCATGTGTTTCTTGCCACAGCCGTGTGAGGGGGGTTTTGTGCTCCCCATTTGACAGACTGGGAAGGGGAAGTTCAGATTAGTTAAATAACTTGCTCAAAGATCCTGTTGATGACAGGGCTAGAACTCCACCCACGAATTCAACTTGCGCATGTTTGACGAACATCTCTCGAGAGTCAGACTGTGGGGATAGACAAGCATAGAACATATAGCATCCCAGGGAAGGCAGATGGTAAACAAATAACCACGCAATTATTGAGTCATTCTGTTTATGATACATTTATTGCTGAAGTCATTTATGCCAGTAAAAAATTGTAATAAACTCTCATTGGTTATTTTTTTGCACTATTTTATTAACTCCTGCTCTTAAATGTGTCATTCTTCCTTTCTGCAGACTCACTTCAAAGTTCTTTCCCGGTACTTGAGTCAAACACTGAATTCATTTACAGCTAAGGCTATAAATTGTCCTCTGCATGCTGCCTTTGCCATACCCCACAAGTTGTGAGGTGTCAGTCTTTTATTTCTGTGCTATTCTAAGCATTTGCAGAAGGGAAGCTGTCAGGGTATTTGAAGCAGAATCTTACTGCACCATTTTGACCCAAAGTTCTCTTCTTTTGTTAAGCATATAAAATATGATGATGGTGATGATGGTGATGATGATGATGATGATGATGATGATAAATTTCTATAAATGGGGATGGGGGAGGGTGACTGCAGAGTATGAAAAGGTTTGCCAGCAAAGTGATGCTCCCTCTCACCCCGGGTCCCCAGTCCCCCTCTGCAGAGGTAATGCCCATCAAGAGTGTTTGATGCCCCTTTGAAGACATCACCCACACAGAGGCACCACTTCTACGCATCTTTCCTTTTGCAGACTCCAGCCTAGAGTCTCGCTGAGTGTGAAGAGACTGTCGGGGCCACTCAAAACCAACTGCAAGAGCCCAGCTCTTGCAAAAAGGAGCTTATAGAAAATGCATCTTGAGGTTACTTCTGTTTTGAAGTTTAGATGTAGAACGGCAGGACCCTCCGAGGATTGCTCGACAGGAGGCCTTTGAGGGTCGGGTTTTCGTAACCTCGAAATGCGGCAAAAGGCAGAGGCCCCAGCTCCAACTTGGGCAGAGATTCATTTTCCCGCTTGGCCCAGCTCGGAGCTCTCAAACGGTTCTTGGACCTTACGCAGGACACGCGTGGCCGGCCCCAGGTGGGTCCTCAAGGCGCCAGGCCCTGTCCTGGGTGTTTTCATATGGCATCTCTGTTCCTCGCCAGGGACACATGTCATCTTAGAGAAGAGTGATAAAAGCTCAGGATGGGAACTTCTGGAGCTCAGGGCCACACAGGCAGTGAGAGAAGGAGCAGGAACTTAAACCCAGAGCTGTAACAGCATCCATGCATTCCCATGGACTGCATGGGACTGCACGTTGCTCTGACCACGTAAGGCCAAGTTTACCTTGGAGCCTGGTGAGGGCCCTCTGCGTCTCTACCATCCACACCGACACAGTGACAGACCATTCTGGCCACTGAGCGGAAGGGTGCTCTGTGCTCCTCCAAGTGTGCAGGGCTGGAGGGCACTTGTGCACAGGCTCAGGTCCAGAATGACCTGCGGGTCAGCTCTGGTAAAGAAGTCACAGAGAGACAAGGATGCACAGGGGAAGGGGGTCCGTCATGCAAATGTTGCCTCTTTGGCTACAAAACTGGCTAAGAAATGCCAAAGAGAGGAAACAAAGGAGCTGAATTTGTCCATTGTTCGTAGATGCTACTTTTGGTTCATTTTCCCCCTCCCCGTTATACACAATGCTGCCTTGCACATCCTCATACCTGCTTCCCTGGCACGTCTTTGAAAGTCTCTCTGGGGCTTATGCCTTCAAAGCAGTTGCACCCACTTACTCTTCCACCAGCAGGGTGTATGTGCACATTCCGGCAACCGTGTGTATGTGAAACTATCAGACTTCAACATTGTTTGCGCGTCGTAGGGGTGAAAAACAGCATCTTGTTTTAATTTGCATATTCCCGATTTTTAAATGGGAGTGGCTTTTCATATGGGTTTCGGTCATTTTTATTTCTTCTAGAATTTTCTATACATACCTTTTGCCTGCTTTTTTTCTGCTTTTCTTGGCTTTTCTCAACTCATCTGAATTGCGTTCTGTTTAAAGTTTGGAAAACATTTTCTCCCCAGCCAGCTGCCTGTTTTTTAGCCTTGCTGACGGTGGCTTTTGCCATGTAGAACTTTTTATTTCAATGCAACCAAACTTATAAATCTTTTTCACTTATGGTTTATGTCTAAGTAATCATTTCCTATCCCAAGGGTATAACATTATTCTTAAAAGCTGTGTTTTCAGAAGGTTGCTAGTGTATTCTGGAAACTTAGCAATTCTAATAGCTAGAGAGGTGTTGGCAAACTTCTTCTGTAAAGGGCCCGACGGTAAATATTTTAGGCTTTGCTGGACCTACCATCTCTCACAAATTGTCAACTCTGCCATTGTAGCACGAAAACAGCCATAGACAATACGTAAGTGAATGGGGGTGGCGGCGTTTCAATAAAACTTTATTTATAAAAACCAGGTGGCAAGCCAGATTTGACCCACAGGCTCTAGTTTGCTCACCCCCATCTAGCTCATCTAAGTCAAGTGTTGGAAGGTCAGCACTCTCTTATGGTCTTCAGAAGTGCCCCACCAAGTTTGTAGAAGTTTGGGCAATTCTATTTGGAATTACATGTGAGGACAATTATGTATAAGACAGGGCTGAGTTTATTTCTCTGAGCCAAAGAACCCACCTTCCCTTTGTGTTGGACACTGACTCTGGACAGCTCAGTCGGCTGAGTCATGTGCTAATAAGACCCAAGTTCCACCTTTGGTTCTTCCGAAAGCTAAATGGATGTGGACCAGAAATTACGCTCACTGCCGCCAGTTTAGCGATTGCCTAGGGAAAGTGTACGTGGCTTCAGACAGGTTGCATAACGTGTAGGGCCCGGTTCAAAACGACAACGCAGAGTCCCTTGTTCAAAAATCACTGAGACTTTTAAGACGGATAGCCAGGCATTAAACCAAGCATGGGACGCTCGTAAGCACACGGCCATCTGCTCCCGGTGAAGCTGGCCCTGCTCGCATCCCCTGGGGCGAAGGCTGGTTGAGGGAGTAGATGTCAACCTCTCTCACAGGCTCTAGAGGAATCTTTCAAAGGTCAGGCTAATTGGCTGGCACGTTGCCAGCATCCATTTGGCCCAAGGCTTGGGAGGGATGAGAACCAGCTAGTACCTCTGAGTCGTTTCGTACGACTTGTTGCATGCTCGTTGTAAATTCTTAAATATAGTTCCTGAAACTTTTAATTTTCCCATTTGCTCTTGGCCGTTTGTGGATTTTGCCTCATGCCTCAGAAATCTGAGGCCCTAAGGATATCTATTTAAAGCTACGGTCCAAGTAGCAGAAAAATGGTGTGTGCGGCTTGGACTTTTACAGAGGAGAGTTTAAAGAAAACTCTCGGTGCTGATGCATCTGTCTTTGGTTAGCACACAGCATCCTTGGAAAGAAACCTGTGGGAGCTGAGCAGCGGTTCCTGCTTCTGGGGTTTTGTTCGGAAACCCAGAGAGGAATAAATAGCATCACTCCCCAAACACCCCTGTTTAGATGTTTGATCTCAGCCCGGCAGCTGCTGTGGGGTGGGCTGGCCCACCCACCCCGCGTGGGTGCCTGTCGTGGGCCCCGGAAGTACAGGCTTTCTTGCAGTCCTTTGGGGGCTGGCGTGGCCATAAAAATCAACCAGTGCGATCTCCTCGGACTACAGGAGAGGCCCAGAAAGGGCAAGTGACTTGCCTAAAGGCACACAGCGGTAAGCTATAAAGCAGAAGCCCGAAACCAGTCTCCCTGCCCACTGGTCCACACTCCTGGCTCTTTCTCCTTCTCTGTTCTGCGTCTGAGGCCCTCCCAGCCTGAAATGATCACCCGCTGAAGCATGCTGGGCCTCCCCACCACCCTTTTTCCCCTTTCCTTTCCTTTTTTTCTTTTTCTTTTCTTTTTGCCGAGACGATGGTCACCCGGGCTGCTGGACCACTCTTAATTTCCTTCCACGGATGCTAGAGATGTGCTTAAGGAAGGCCACTTGAAGAGGGACGGGGAACAATGGTGGGGGGGGGGGGAGGTGAAGAAAGCATTGCCACTTCCTCTTCCCGATCCCTTTTCTGTGAGAACCACCCATGGAACATCGGCAGTTTCTGAGTCCTGGATAAGCGTGAGCTGGCAGGGCGTCGATTTCGCACCCACATCCGGGTCTCGAAGTCCCCGGCCAGCATCCTTGCCAACGGGCTGCTCAGCTGCGGCTTGGCCACAGCCCCTGACGGGGAGCTCACTCCCGCCGACGGAGCCTGGCCCGCAGGGGCCCTGCACGTCTCCTTCAGCCCTCACAGACACCCCAGCTCGCTCATCCCTTCAGCTTCTCTTCTCCGGGGGAGCAGGAAGTGGAGGGAGGCGAGCCCTTCTCCTCACCAGACCCGCCTCTGCAACCTTCATCCCCGCGCCTGGCCCAGGCGAGGTGCCCCCTGTCCACTTAATTAACAAGTAATTCTACTCCTTTTTGAGCCAGAATCTGCTCCTCTAAGATGTCCCCCTCCGGTCCCCGTTCTGTGGATCTTTGGGCCTCACCAAACAACCCTTTGCCACAGGAAAGTTCTCGGACTATTGGAAGAACGTTTACCGGCCCCTCTGAGTTTTCTCTTCTCCAGGCCGGCACCTTCCCGGTTTCCCCGCAGGAGTGGGGTCCACACCTCCCTCCCTCTGTGTTCGGGCCTCAGTCTGTGTTTGTTCTTCTTCCCATGTGATGATCCAGAACAAGCGCTCCAGGCCGGGTCCGTGGGCACGGGACGGCTCCGAAGCCATTGTGTGCGTGTGTCTTTGTAGGAACATCGTGTGGGAGTGTGTACATGAGTGCCTCACGTGTGTGTGTTGTGGGGGGTGTCGTGTGTACCTATGTGTCTGTGGGGGGGGGTCTCTGAGTCGTCCCCCAGATGTCCCTGAGGGAGAGCTAGGTGGGGCCTCCACAGCGACAGTCCCACGAGCGTAGGGACTCAGGCCTCGGAAGCACTGGGCGCGGGGCCCGGCGCTCACTCAGCCCCCGCCGTTGTCACAAACAGTTTATGCTTGGGCTGCGCTTAGTAACAAAGCGCCCCCATTTCCTTCGTAAGGGAAATTGCCAAATGGCTGCTATGGGCCACGGGTTGGCGTCCCCCTCACCCAATTCACGTGTAGAAATTCTAACCCTGAAAGGTGACGTTCTTAGGAAGCGGGCCTTTGGGATTAGGTGATTAGGTCAGGTGGAACCCTCGTGACAGGACGAGCGCTCTTCTGGAGGAGACCCCAGAGCGTTCCCTCGCCCCTTCCTCCCGCCAAGGACACGGCAAGGAGGCGCAGCTACGAGCCAGGAAGACAGCGCTTGCCCGGCGACGCTGGCCGCCTGACCTCAGGCTTCCTGCCTCCAGACCGGTAAGTGGCAAATGTCTGCGGTCTGCAAGCTCCGCGGTGGGTGGCATGTTGGCATGACAGCCCCAGTGGACCGAGGCAGTCCCTTGCCTGCTACTTTGCAGCCGGCAGGGGTCTCCTGTGAAGTGCATGACCCCGGGTTCAGTTCAGAGAGGACCCAACAGCCCAGGGGACGTGGCGGCGAAAGTCCGTTCGGCGCCGTGGAAAACAGTCACGTTGTACGGCTGCAGAGAGGAAATGGAATCATGCCACGCGGAGGGTAGGCATAAATAAACATTCCTCGTACGGCACGTCACGACTTGGGGGTGAAAGGGAGTCGTTTCTAGTCCCTCAGATCACCACTCGCCGGGCGGAACCACGTTCACATCAGCCAACCCTCGGATCGCCCCAACAACACCGTGGGCCGTGTGAGAGCCCGTCTCGGAGACGCCCAGACTCAGGGGGGTCAGATGACTCCCCACCGTCGCACAGAGTCAGGCCTGTCCCGGATCCGTCCGGCCCCGAGGCCAGGGCTCTGGTCACTCGGCCCCAGAGGCCGCCGTGGCACTTCCTGACCCGCCACCCAAGAAAATGAAAACATCCTCAGCTGCCCTGCGTAACGCGGAAACGCACGTCCTCCTGCCAAGATTTGCCACCAAATCACTCTAAATTGGGCAATTAGCATGAATTGTGAAATGAAGAGCAGGAGACGCTCTGACCCCTTGAACTTCTTCCCCACAGAACTCTCTGGCCCTAGTGGAGGATGGGATGGGGGGGCAGATAATCCCTTAACCTAAAGGTTCACAGTTGCCACTTCCTGGCGACCCATCTCTACCTGGAGGGTCAAGGTGTCAAAGCTAGGATTCCTGTAAAATGAAAACAAGGCAGACAGTGAGCTAGGAAAGGTAGGAAAGACGCGCGCCTGGGACACGGACGACCAGGACAACAGCGGGCGACAGGATGAGTCGGCAATTCACAGAAGATATGCGAATGTTCGAGAAGCATAGGAAGCAGGGGCGCCTGGGTGGCTCCGTTGGTTAAGCGTCTGGTTTCAGCTCAGGTCATGATCTCACAGTTGGTGAATTCGAGCCCCGCGTCAGAATTTGTGCTGACACTGCGGAGCCTGCTTGGGATTCTCTCTGTCCCTTTCTCTCTGCTCCTCCCCCACTCGTGCGCAAGCTATCTCTCAAAATAATAAACATAAAAACAAAAAGCATGGGGAAACAATGTTCAGTCTCACCAGCTAACAAATAAAAGCAAATTAAAATGCTACGATGATACTTTCCTCCTAATAACTTAGCAGAGATAATACCCGGTCCCGGCGAAGATGCAAAGAAATGCGCCCTCCTACTTGTTGGGATGAGCACTGGGTGTTGTATGGAAGCAACTTGACAATAAATTATATGAAGAAAGAGAAGAGAGAAAGTAAGGAGGAAAGAAAGAGAAAGAAAGAAAAGAAAGAAGAAAGAAGAAAGAAAGAAAGAAAAGGAAGAAGCGAGAAAAAGCAGAAGCAACGAATCAACAGATAACGAAAAAGTAAGTGAACGAAAGAAACCAAGAGGAAGAAAGCTGAACAGGGACTAAAAAGAAGAAGCCACGAAAGAACAATAGAACAGAACGAAGAAGCAGAACAAAAAGAAAGAAAAAAAGAAAGAAGAAAGAAGAAAAGAAAAGAAAGAAGCCCTCCCTACACGGACACGGGGCATTTCAAGTGCCAGTCGTTCTGAAGGGCAGTCTAGCAGCATGTTCGAGAGGACGTTAAGATGTGGGTAAATTTGACCCAGCAAATGGTTTTTTTTTTTCAATGTTTATTTATTTTTGAGAGACAGAGAGAGCGTGAGCAGGGGAGGGGCAGAGAGGGAGGGAGACACAGAATCCGAAGCAGGCTCCAGGCTCCGAGCTGTCAGCCCAGAGCCCAATGCGGGGCTCGAACTCACGAACGGTGAGTTCGTGACCGGACCCAAAGTCGGACACTTAACCGACGGAGCCCCTCAGGCGCCCCCTGCCCAGCAAACGTGCTCAGACCGTATCCCAAGGAAACTGGTGAAGCTGTGGGCACAGCTGAATATACGAAAGGTGTACTGAGTTTTCACTTATAACATTGAAAAGTCTGGGGGAAAAAAAAGAAAGCACCCCAAATCTCCAACAATAAACTACCTCTGGTGCAAATGAGAGCACGTCCCTGTGAGGAGATACAAGGCTGCGGTTCCAAATCCCGTGGAACCTGTAGCTCCGAGCCTGAGGTCCTCCCTCGAGGGGCGGCTGTCCCTCAAGCCTGTCCCGGACGAGCCTCCTCCTTCCCAAGGCTGTGGCTGCAATGGGCGGGGGCATGAAACGATGCAAGATGGCATTGGGTTCAGGCCTCAGAAGAGCAGGGAACGTGGGCCAGGGCGCTCCGCTGCCATCCCGTCGGAAGCCACGTGTTTTCAAACCGGAGGCTAATTGAATAATTATGTACCCCGTCACCAGCCTTGACCCTGCCCTCTGGAGAGGGCACGTGGCCCACCTGAGGGGCCCAGAAGTCCCGATTCCTTGGCACCTACCCGCTGTGCGACCTCGGGGCCGCTCGGAACACCGCGTTCTTGCTCCGAGGCCACCTCCAGCGTCAGGGCCCCGGGGCCGAGGCGGGTGTTCCCCGCGCGGCTGAGCGGCTGGCGGCTCGTTCTCCTTCCGCAGTCTCCCCCGCCAGCCACTGCACTCCCGTGGACACTGATGCGACTCGCACCCCAGAGCCCGCCCCCCCCCGCCCCCCCGACCTTGGGATCAGGTGGAAACGAGTCTCGGGCAGAAACCACCTCCTCGCTTAGCTCCTTCCCCTGCCTCAGCCGCCTCCCCCACTCTTCTCCTGAGAGCTCCTTTCCAACCAACCACCCCAACAAGCGTCTCCATTTCAGGATCTGCTTCAGAGAAGGGGGTGCTGAGTGAGACCAGCTTTGATTGAGCCCCCTGGCCATTCCCGAACGTTCCCTCTGAGCCACGCCCCACACCGGAAGCCCCTGCGTCGTTCTTGGGATTTCCGCTCCATGGAGAGACCGTCCAAGATGGCCGAAGCGGAAGGAAACCTTAGCCTACATACAGCTCTGCGTTTCCCAGCGTGGGTTCTAAGGAATATCAATCTCACTGCGAGGTGGGAAAGCAAAAGGGATTCCGCCTGCACATAAATTTCAGAAATTCTGGCTGAAAAGTTAAAAGGATCCCTCGGCTACTCTTAGTGTTTCATATTCAAATAGGTTCTGGGACCCCAAGGCAGCATTTCTCAACCTCATTGGGGCCAGATAAGTCTTTGTTGTGGGGACTGCCCTGGGCACGCAGGATGTCAGCAGCATCCCTGGCCTCTCTACTTGTTCAACCCACCCCCTCCCCGCTGTGACGACCAAAAAATGCAGACGTTACCAAATGTCCTCCCGGGGGTTGAGAACCACTGCCCTCGAGGAAAGGTGTTGTCCACCAAGTCCTTTGGTTTTTTATCTCTCAGAACTACAATTCTGCAGAACACAATCTAGAAGCTATTGATCTCCGAAACCAACTTCCATTTCACAGTTGAAGGAGCCAAGGCCTTGAGAGGGGACAGGGCCTACCAGCAAAAAACGAGTCAGTAGCAACTCGGAAACTCAAACCCAAGTCCCTTGACCCAAGGCCAATGCAGCTCTGTTTCCCCAGGGGAGTAAAACTTCCCAAGGGCCCTGAAGGGTGGCACAGGGGAGCCGGTGGGAAGGACCCTGCGCTAAAACCTGACGGGGGTCCCATTTGGCCACGCCTTTTCCGTTTTCAATCAGGCCTCCCTTGCTTCTTTCTAGGTTCTGAAAATTGTCATGCTTGTATGTGTGACCTCCCCCCACCTCCCCCCATCCCAGCTGCACCACCCCCTCCCCCATCCAAGACCCTTCTTTTCAAAAACAGCAAGGCTTTCCTTAACCTACCTTGGAAATTAAGTCCCAGGAAAAGCCGGCATCTAATTCATTTCACATGCTAAATTATTACAATTGAAAGGCAAAATCTCAACTGTGCAGCTTTAAAAACATCTGTGTTTTTCTTTTGACTTTTGGGGATAATTATCCCAGCTCATATTGTGATTGCTAATTACTAAGCTAAACTAACCTGCTGAAGGGCTCTGGGGTGGGGGGGAGGGCAGGGGTTCTTTTCAAAGCATTCTCCCTCAGACCATTAAATCATCTGAAAATGGAAACAGAAAATGGACCGGGCACCGGGAGCTCTCCCCACGCACGCCAGGGCTGGCCTGATGTGGGACCCTACAGCAATCTCTCACTGGGGATCCCCAGGTCGGGGGCCAGGAGAGGGGCGGGGGATGCCGTGGGGGAGATTTAATTTAATCAGACCGCTAGCTGTGAATTTTTTTTCACGAACAAATAATTAATTCGATGGAGTTTTCCTTTATACAGAAACCAGGCAAAACCGGGATTCCCAAACCCTGACAAACCATATTTCACGTTGAACCAAGAACCAAAGCCAAATATTTATTGCTTTAAGAAACTGACTTAAAGCCAACGAAGACATCATTTAAAAGATGAATAGGGAGTGAATCTTTTCGAACCAAAACCAAGACTTCAGCGTGGCATCTCAGTGAAATAAGAGCCTTCGTTCACTCAGTTGAGCCTTGTATGAGTCCCCACCACAGAGCAGGGGCTGAGGACACAACGGTAGCAAGACAGGCGCGGTCCCTGCCCTCCCGGAGCTCAGACTCTGGTAGGGGGACTCTAGAGAAGAAAGCAGGTGCTTCTGAGTCAGGCCAAGAAGGGCTCCGATGGGGTAGGACAGGTGTCCTTGATCCTGAGAGGGGCCTCCTGTTCCCGGGCAGAGTGATATGAGGCTCAGCCAGGAGACTGAGCCAGAGGCCTCCCACAGGGCAAAGGGAGGCTTGGTAAGATTGCTGTAGACGGAGAGCAGTACACGCAAAGGACCCGGGGTGATGGTGCAGGGGAGCTGAGAGGTGAGCACAGCACAGACCACCGAGGCGCTAGATGATGTCCCAGAGAGCCGGGCCTCTGCCCTGACAGTGCCGGGGAGCCAGCAAAGGCACTAGGCAGGGGCATGACCAGATCGCAGTCCCACTTGGTATCGATTTACTCTCCCGAACGAACTTGCACGGAAACGTGTCGTTCCAGCGCGACGAGCCCCGATTCCCACGGGGCTGTTCGGGCAGGAGGAAGGCCCAGCCCCATAATGAATCCGTGGGTCTGGGCAGAGGCTGCAGACCCAGAGGGGAGTCTCGCGTGCCGAGGGCAGCTGGGCTCTGAAAGCCAGCACCCTCTGAGCAGCCCCCCGAGCTTCTGCCTCTGCAGCGATGCCCCTCCGCAGGGGTGGAAGGGGCCGCTTGATCTGGGAACCAGCAGCGCTGTTGGTTGCACAGCCGCCAGGAGAGAGCATGTACCGCTTGGGAACGTCACACACGTGCCGACGAAGAAACCAAAGCGAGTCGAGGCGGCTTCCAAGAGCCCACCCCTCGTCCAACAAGGAAAAGGAATCCTTTGCATGGCTCAGAAATCAAACTTCTGGAGGAAATGCAAGCAGGAGAGGGAAAGAGGCAAGGTTGCTTCGGTTGATGGGCAGGTGCCCGGAGAGGGAAGGTGGGGGGTTTGCAGAGGCAGCTGCTCAAATGGGAATTTGGGGAAGCACCGTCCTACTGGATGAATCTCCCCTTGCGTCATCTTGTGCGACCCCAACAAACCCTCGGATGCGTCTTTCTCAACGCGTCTGGAGTCTAACGTGTTCTTGTGTGCTCCCCGTGGGCCGCTGTGCAGGCAAGGGGCTCACGGGGGTCCGGCTACGTTGGAGTTACGTGGACATTTCTCCTTCGGTCCTCACAATAAGCCTTTGAAGTAAGTCTTGTCAGCCCCACAGCTCAGAGAGGGTGGGAAATCGGCTGCGGTTGCCCCGCTGGAGGTCTGGACGGACACCCAGCAAGACGGATGGAGGGAAACGGCTTGTCGACTGAGGGATAAATGCAGCTGTCCGTAAACAAGACACGTGTGAGCAGCTGTGGGGATGAGGACACCACTGGGGACGGCTCTGTTGGCTTCCTGGCCGGAGGGTGGGAAAGGCAGTACCAGAAGGCAGCCGAGGCCTCACAGCCCAGAAGGGATGAGAGCGAGTCGCAAGAAGGAGCAGAGGGGGCTTCCTGGGCCCACCCCTGGAATCACGAGCTCGGGCCCTGGGGGAGGCCTCACAGCCTGGCGACAGACCCTCCCAGGAACCCACGACCCCAGAGCTGCCCTCAGCCCCCAAAGCCGAGGGCTTCCCTCTCCTGACAGGCTGGTGGCTCCGTGGGACGACATGGCTGCCATTCTACGAAACCAGAGCCAGCCTTTGGGACCTTTCTGGGACACACTGGGACCTTTCTCCCATGACTGGTCTCTGAGCCGAGAAAAACAGATGTCAGCCGGGAAGGAACGCACCAGGGCCCGGCCTGGCTTTCCCCAGGGCAGTGAGTGTCCTGCACTGGGCACTGTGACTCGCCTGCCTTTCCTTGTGCGGAGGCTGACGGACTCTGACTGGGGGAGACAGCCCCCCACCCCGCGAGATCCTGCCTCGGCGGGGCTGTCAGTCAAGGGTGGTCAGGTGACCTGAGCCGGGGGCCCTCGGAACTTTCTCCCCGGATTTGGGAGCCCAGGGCACAGTTCCCACTCTGCCATCCCCTCTGCAAGGCACCTCGTATCCTTCCAGAACATTCCTTCTCTGCTTACACCAGTCTGAGTGTCTCTTGCTTGCCGTGGAGGAAGCTGACTGGCCTCTCGAGGCACCCTGAGGTCCAGGCAGCGGGATCACAAACCGGGGCACGCACTTCGGGAAGGCTCAGAAAGTCCCTCACAAAGCCTCTCAGCCCGAACCGCTCTGCCCGAAGGAGAGGAAACCCAAAGGAAGCGGGGTGAAGGCAGAAGACGAGAGGTAGGTGGGGACCCATTTAGTGTCCTCCTGGACACAGCACGGCACCACCTGGTCCCTGCGAGGGCCGCACCGTGACCCCCGGAGAGGGGCCTCCAGGCCCCCTGCTAGTCAGAGGCCAAGCCACATTTAAGCCCAGTCCTGACCCTGCTCTGCCCACTGCCCTGAACCCCTGACACCTAGAGAGAACCCCCCCCCCCGCCCCACACACACACCATGAGTTAGGTTCAGCCCTCCGTGTGTTCAGCATTGCCCACGGAGGTTCCAGGTGCCGGGCCGGGGATGAGCGGCAGAAGGCAGAAGGAACGAGGGGCCAGCAGTCAGTGCCTGCCCCTCCCCGTGCTGCGGGAATTCTCCCACCTAACCCTCCCCACGGCGAGGGCAGAATTACAGCCTCTACCTGAGACTCGGGGCATCACCATCACCTGCCTGAGCTCGCCCCCCTGGGCGATGGCAACACCAGGATTCAACTCCAAAGGCACCACCTCCTTCCCGGTACAGAACAGGTGCCCTCTGGTGTGCCCAGCGCAGAAGGAGTGGGCCAAGTGCAGTGGTAGTTCGGAAGAGGAGCCATCCGGCCAGTCAGGGAAGGCTTCCCGGAGGAGGGAGCACCGATGGATGGGAAGGAATCTCAACAGCCGCATCCAGGCAGGGGATGGGAATTACAGGCTGAGGGTAGAGCCCGGGCAAAGCAGCTGGCCACCCACCCCCGCCCCCGGGACACACGGGCACACGCACATGAACGCACACTCACGTGCTCACATCTACTCACACTTCCATGCACTCTCACAACCCTGGCGGTGGCAGGGGGCCTGCTCCCTGACCTCACAGGGGGAGACGCCCTCAGGGAGGGGCCCGCGTCACGGCCGCCACAGCCAGGGACACCCAGGGGGCCTGCGCTCCGGGTCGCCGGCCAGCCCGCTGGCGGGAAGGGCGACCACAGAGCATCTGCGCCTGTGCCTGGAGGAGCCTGCAGACACATGTGGTCCCTCCGCTCTGACCAGTGTCTGCTTCTTTCCCTCTCTTTGTCTCCTCCTGAGGTTTAATTTCCGGAGGGATCCCAAAAGAGCCCGTCTCGCCCCTGCTCCCGGGGGGCCTGGGAGGGCAGCAGGCAGGGGCCCTCTCTCCCCTCCATAGTGTCGGGGTGGGTGCCCCCCCGGCGGCCCTGGCCTCACCCCCAGACCCCGTCACGTTGCCCCGGATTTCTTGCCTCACACTTCGGCATTCCAGACACTTCCCTGACAGCCTACTCCCCTGGCACCAGGCTGGCTTGTTTGCTGTGGGATTTTTGATACGGGTTAAAACCCAAATGTCCGACTCAGCAGTCTGAAAACCTTGACAGCTGGAAGAAATGTTTGGTCAACACTTTATTTCTGTACAGGGGGAGGGAAAAACCCGGGCCTACATTTAATTCCTTCTGTCCCAGGTATCTGCTGGGCGGGACTGAGTCACAGATGTCTGGCGGGCTTGACGAAAGGTCCCAGTGTCACGTGTGCTTAGATTCGAGCCCCTTCGCTACACAGCGCAGCCCCTTGGGGAATGCCCATCCCTACTCGCTGTATCAGAAGTGAGAGTCACCCATTTCACGGAAGAGGAGACTGAGGCTGGACGGATGGGGTGGCAGCTTGAATAACACAGGGAGGGGTTCAAAGTCGGCCTGCCTGACTGGGTCCCCCTCTCCGCCCCACCGCACAGCCCCCAGCCCAACCCAGGCTCCCCGCTTAGGCAGGGGTGCTGGCCTTTTAGCCCACGGTGTCCAGCCACGGGCTCCGTCCTGATGGCCAAAGGCTTCCATTCCCACCCAGCCCTGTGTGGCTGGCCACACTCACCTGGGCTCCAGGCTGTGATGACAGCCCAAGGTGTGGTATCCAACCCATAGCACTCTGATCAGGGCTGGGATGACCCGTAAGAGGGACAATGCCAACCAGGGGCACATTTGGACGGGGGCGGGTGCAGCATGGGGAAGAATTCAGATCTCATCACGGTTAGCGCCCGCCTTGTGCCCCTGGGACAGGACCGATCCAGGCCCGTTAAGTGCCTTTACTCCCACCAAGCAGCCCGCAAGGAGGGTCCTCACTCCCGACACCCTGGAGGCCCCGTCCCGGTGGCGTCCTTGGCTCTGACAAGGTATAGACCGCCCAGACTAACCCTTGGGGCCCAGCAGAGTCCAAGTCTCAGGTGCCCTGGGCCACCCCTGCCCTGGGAGGTTAGTAGCAGCCCAGAGGAGCTGGACGGCTGTGTCACCTCAGACCTCATTTTATTTATTTTTTTATTTAAAAAAACTTTTTAATGTTTATTTTCGAGAGAGAGAACGAGAGACAGAGGGTGAGTGGGGCAGAGCAGGGGAGAGGGAGACACAGGATCCGAAGCAGGCTCCAGGCTCCGAGCCGTCAGCACGGCGCCCGACGCGGGGCTCGAACCCACGGACCGTGAGATCACGACCTGAGCCGAAGTCGGTCGCTTCGCCGACTGAGCCCCCCAGGCGCCCCTCAGACTTCATTTCAGATGCACGCGCCCCCGGCGCTGGTGGGAGCCACACTGTTCTCAACCCAGGAGAAATTACAGACCTTTCACCACACTGCACAGTCGTGAATGCCATTCTAAAAATAGAGCCAGCCTCCCGTTTATAGTTCCCATAGTCCATGTCACGGCGGCGTGGGGCTCTGTTTTGCATGTGAGCCAGGAGGCGGGCTGGCCAGGGTGTCCCATCCCCAGAGGAGGAGAGAGCCTGGAATCGAGGGGCCAGAAACACGCGCTTCGGGAGTGCGGTGGGCTTGCAGGGCTGGAACCGTCCCCACGCCCCCGGGGACCTGCGGGGCAGGGACACCTTCGTGGTCCAAATGACATGGCTGGAGGTCACAGGGGTAGAACCCTCCTTAATGACACCCAACGGAGTTCTTTAACCGGAGCCTTATAAAGCCAGCCAAAGGATTAGTTAAAAGCAAAACACGGATGAGACCGGTGTTGGCAGGGGGAAGGGACGCATCTCTTAGCGTACCATGTGGCACCGTGCAGTCACGTAGCCGTGCAACACAGCTTATTTAACGCCGTGCTCGCAGCCACTGGCCGGCACACCCACAATCCCCATTTCTGGGTGAGTCTCAGATGAGTGGCCACATGGCTTGTGGGGAGGGCAGCTGGTGCTCAGACGCAAGGCCCAGTGGCTCCCAAGCCTGCCTGGTGACCGCCACGTCAGACGTGGACGTGACCAGAGGGTCTCCCGAGAACCCCCTCGCCTGCAAACATGCAGTGACTCTCAGACACGGAGGCCCAGCTTCGTTGCCGGAGGCCTGGCCTCGAGGAACCTCTCGGCCAGAAGCTGGTTCAAATGCTTTCTTTGCATCATTTTATGGCGTATTTCTAGATCCCACACTCTTCTGGGTTCCACACTCCTCATGTCAGAGTAGTGCTTTCCTGGCATCAGGGTTCGTACACGAATCGCAAATTCTCAGACGGTGCAAGATGCAGGAGGCTCGGCTCTCCGTGTTTCTGTCGGTATCATTCTGGTGCGTACTTCTGTTCTGGCTACTGCCCAGAACCGTGCGAGGCTGAGCACAGGGCCCTGCTCCTTGCTTAGCACAGAAGGCGTTCTTTGCACCTCTCTCTTGGGGCTACAGATTTGTTGCCTGGCTTTTTGGCAATTTGTGAACAATTTTTTTTACTGCTTTCTGAGATGTCTTTTCTGGATCCCCGGACCCGGACCTGGTTGCTGGGATCTCCACGGTCCTCTCCCTCGGGGAGGGTTGGATGTCTCTGTGGGAGAAAGGAACCACTTGTCTTTCCAGGGTCTCACCTTCTGTTTGGGGAACAGCCTTGGAACCTTTTAACCTTCTGGAAGCCACCTCTGGACATTTGGTGAAATACGTTTTCCATCAACCTGATGGCATTTAAGCTGGCAAATTCTTGGCAAGCTAAGATACCCGTCCCCGAAAAAGAGTAGAGACGGTATCTTGGCCACGACCCCTCAGACAGGAAACCCTGGTGGGGACATATTATGGAAATGAAACCCACCTTTACACGCTGCAGGGAGGAAACTCAATAGCCCTGAAATTCTCCTTTTTCCAGGAGAAAATGCAATTAGGCAGATTCTGATTACATATGAAATTCTAAAATAGTCCTGCAGCCTTTTTCTCCCTTTTTAAAATATATAAGCAAATGAGGGCTCTTTGCACCTGGCAGCGAGAAGCCCCAGAATCTTAACATCATCCGGGCCTGTGAAGGTCAGTGCTGGGGGCGGGAGGGGGGCAGGAGAATCAGGATTCTGATGGTGTCTGCCAGTGATGTCCAAATTTCAATCTGGAAAAAGTTGACCTTGAGGTGCTTTAAGGAATAAGGAGACAGAGCTCTATCACCATTGCAAAGGTTTCTCTTCGCCCCAGAATGGGAAGACGGGGGTGGCGGTTTGTAGGCCAAGACCTCCAAACCGGCCCAGTTTTCTTCCCCACACCAGCTTCCAGAAGGACTTCCAGAAGCCCTGTGGCACCTCCAAAGAGCCCTTGTCCATGCTCTCTACTCCCAGCGGGAGTCACTACAGTAGAGTGTTTTCTCGCGATGCACCATTCCCCGGGGACCTGTCCTTTGGAAGGAATAAAGTGCCCGCTGAGCACTTACTCTGAGTCTGATTCCTTCCCTACAACCACTCTGAACACACCGCAGACAACACAACCAGGGGCGTGCAGGAACAACCCGGAGAAGTCCGCACACCAGGAAGCCCACTGGAGGCAGGATTCAAACCAAACCCTTCGCAAAAAGCCTCTGCTCTTTCCCCGCCACACCTTGCTGCCTCTATAGAGGGGAGATTGCAACAAAGGAATGACTCCCTAATGGTGGAACTGTCAACACCGGCTCTTGTGTCCGAACAGGCTAGGAAGTGGCCACTCAGATTGGCTCGGTTGACTCCAGCGTGTCTGCGGGAGGCCCGCGGTGCTGGGTCCGTGCTGTCTCTGCTGAGACATCTGCTAAGGGGCGTGGTGAGGAGCGCCCTAAAAGGAGCAAGCGCACGGTTTTGCCGTTTGCAAACCAGGCTCCTGCCGCTTTTCCCCCTGAATCCTCACAAGGACACGGAGGGGGGATCGTGATGCCTACTTAGTAGCGGCGAAAACTCAAGCACACAAAGGAAACGAGGACGGTTTGATGCGAAAGACTTCGTACTCCTTGTCTGCCTCGGCGCACCCAAAAAAGTATTTTTTTGACTTCAAGTTCTCTCCGCTCCCACTTCCGACTTCATCAGATGATTTACGTTTCCAAAAGCATATTTTAATGTTTACAAGACCGGCTGATTTTAACTCCCCAGGACTCAGCCCCAGACATCAAAAACTGTGTTTTTATCAAATAGAAGGAGGAGGATGGAAAGGATCCACTTACATTTTAAAGGTTTGTTGTGGGTTTTTTTTCCCCCCCTTGCAGCCAAGCGCTGAAAGTCGAAGGGAATCTGTTAACATATTGATTGCTTTGAGCACTATTTTAAATTAGCTTTCTGTTCCCCTCCATATGCTTTTCCATTAAATTTAAATAAATTAAAGTTCACATTTCTGGAAGAGATATGCTGGGTCCTTCTCAGGATTTGAGATGAATTTATCAGCCAGGTTCCCGCTGTCGTAAATTCATCAGCAGCACCAGGTCGGCGCCCCAGGAGGCCACTTGCTTTCTCCCTCTCAGGAACACTCTGTGGGACACAGATGTCACCGCCTATGGGACCAGCCTGGCTGCTGCCTTCACACACTGACCCGGGGAGGGGGGGCGGGGGCTTCAGGCACCGCTTTGCCTACTGGTGAGCCCGTGGGGCCACAAAGGACTGCTTCCAGGGTGCACGGTGGCTGCTGGGCTTTGCTTGGGCACCAAGTCACTCCTTCCCGGTCCCACCCCAGGCCTGTGGCAGCCACACCCTCACCCCCACGAGCAGACACAACAGATGAATCGGAACAGTTAAGAAATAGAAACGGGGGCACCTGGGTGGCTCAGTTGGTTAAACGTCCGACCTCGACTCAGGTCACGATCTCACGGTTTGTGAGTTTGAGCCCGCCGTGTGGCTCTCTGCTCTCAGGCAGAGCCTGCTTCGGCGGATCCTCTGTCCCCCCTCTCTCTCCGCCCCTCCCCTGCTGGTTCTCTCTTTCAAAATGAATCAATAAACTTACAAAAAAAAAAAAATAGTAATGAGTATTGCACCCCTCACGACTGTTTCCGGTACATGTCAGAAACCCTACTTGGGTAAGCTTTGTGGGTGTGGAAAAATAATTTTCCCTCTACCCTTGTAGGTTCTTCGCTGAGCTCCCTCTGTAAAAAGAAAACCAGACGAACAGGAGAAAAACAGAAGGTTCATAACATGTAAAGCTCCCGTATACGTGGAAGAGAACCAGGAAAACTGAGTGAAGTCCCCAAAGGCCCCAAGTCATTACTTTAAATACCGTCTCCAGCTAAAGGCAAAAGACGTTAGGTAGGGGTGGGGGCAGGCGGGGTGGGAGATTATCAGGAAAAGCACAGTAAACGAGGTTAAGGCTGTGGTGCAGATAGAAGTCCTTACCTTCTCCATAGATAAGAGTTTCTAGAGAATTAGTCCGCCCCTCCCTGGTACAGAGAGGGAGACAGCCTGATACAGAGAAATCTCCCTTATAAATGGAGACAAACGTCTCCTAGAAAAGGGTAACATCCACGCTGTTTTCAGAGCTTCTGTGTCTGCTGTTTCTTAAAAGTCATCAGCCTGAAAGAATCCTTACGCCAAAGAGACGTATTTTGGGATGACAGATTCTGCTCCCCTTCGGTGACGTAGTGTCTTGCATAAGACCAGGGGCAGAGTTGGCTTATGGCTTGCCTGTGCCCAAGCATTCATTCAGGATCTGTCTGCCCATCTCTCCCTCTCTCCTCTGTTTCTCTCTACAGGTGTGGCCGCCTCCCCGGGACAGAATAGGCATTGGGGGCAGGGCACTTCTGTGGCTCCCCCGACTTGCTTACTGGTGAGGCTCAACCAGGCTGCTATGAGACGAAGGCCACCCTGCCCCTGGGGTCTCCTGTGTGCCCTGGACAGAGACGGCCTCCAGCTCTCTCAGAATGCGCTGGAACGCAGTAACAATCGCCCAGCCACCTCTGCTGATCTCTGCGGGACGCTGGAGCCTAGCAAGAACGTGAACCAAGTCCACAACTGCAGGGACACCTCTTCTGAGGTCCTCAATGATGGACATGGGGGAAGGGTCCCCGAAAAGGGGTCCGACGAGGAGGCACAGCAGTGGCATCCCAAGAGAAGCCACCAAAAGTGAAAGAAGCGACCGGGGCCCCAGGAGAAGCACACAGAGGGAGGCTGACCTGACTGTTCCCTCACCCAGCAGGGCATCGCGCTCTGGGAGGAGAAAGCCATGGTAGAGAGGAACAGACGGACCATTGCGCCAGGAGCCAGCAGCCTTGCTGAAGGAAGGTCTCTCCAGGAGCTGGCGTCGAGAAGGGGGCCACGATGAGGCGGAGGGGGAGCCAAGGCACCGGCTCGGCGGGGTGGGCAACGGGGATGTGGGCAGGGGCCGTGGAAGCCTGGGAACGCGGTGCGTGGTGGTCAGATGCTGGAGGGGGAGGGTCTGCCGGGCAGGACATCACAGCTCCAGTTACAGATGGGGGCCTCCCCGGGGCCAACAGCTGGATAGAAAGATCCCGGGCAAAACAAGGCCTCCTGTTAACACGGGATGGAGAAATCCACATGGAGATTTGGGGCTTTGCTGCAAACGTGACTCATTTTCACCGGGAGGTGAACTTTTTTTCAGACGGACTCAAAATGGCGTTTGGGGTTCATCTGGCAAATATATCGAGGGTAACTGGCGTATGTGATTTTTTTCTGAGTATATGGGTTGTTTTTCTACTGTTTCATACCTAAGGAGTGTGTGCACGTCTGGCAGATGAAAGAAGGTCTCCACCGACTCCCAGCGTCCCCGTGCCATTTGGCCGACTCTGAGAGACTGCCATAGAAGGATGAGGTTTAAGCTCTGGTGTCTCCATTGGGTACACGGTCTACTCTGCTTGGGAGGGAGGGAGGAAAGGAAGGAAAGACGCAAATACAAGACTTTTAGGGTGCCTGGGTGCCTCAGTCGGTTAAGCGTCCAGCTCTTGGTTTCAGCTCAGGTCACGATCTTGCAGTTCATGAGTTCGAACCCTGCACCAGGCTCTGTGCTGACGGTGCAGAGCCTGCTTGGGATTCTCTCTCCCTCTCCCTGCCCCTCCCCTGCTCATGTGCTCTCTCTCTCTCTCAAGATAAATAAATAAACTTAAAAAAAAGAACATAAGACTTTCCCCCCCAAATTATTTAGAGCATTATCTTTTTTTTTTTTAATGTCTATTTATTTTCGACAGAGAGAGACAGAGACAGAGCATGAGCGGGGGGAGGGGCAGAGAGACGGGGAGACACAGAATCCGAAGCAGGCTCCAGGCTCCGGGCTGTCGGCACAGAGCCCGACGTGGGGCTCGAACTCACGAACCGTGAGATCATGACCTAAGCTGAAGTTGGACGCTCAACTGACTGAGCCACCCAGGTGCCCCTAGAGCATTATCTTTAAACTCATGGCTCTAACACAGTGACTATTTTTATTTTTCTCATTTACATTTTGGTCCTTTTCTATCCACATGCTAACTTTGCATATATAAGAGTTACAATCTTTCCACACATGAGGTTGTGTATTTTTTTTTTATCTTAACATTTTCTTAACACTTCCATACATTTTCCCATATAGGTTTGTTTAAAAAAAATAATGATAAAAAAATTCAAAAAATAAATAAAAAATAAATAAAAAAAAATTCAACCGAGTAAATTTGAAGATCTAATTGGCTTTATCGAGCGATCCATGAATCAAGTAGCATCCCATTGAGCGAGCAGAGAGATTGTCCACAAAGTTGTTCAAAATGCAAGGTTTTTACAGGCAGGAGGGTGGGGCAAGAACGTTATTAGCAAAGGAGAAGAAATGATTGTTTCAGGCCAGGATATCTTTTTTGGGGGGATGGGAATAGTAGGGCTTGTTATCTTTTTTTTTAAATCTTCTCTCTCTCTCTCTCTTTTTATTAATGATTGCCTCACTAATAGTGATCAAGACATCCCAGATTGACTTTGAAAAGATTATATTCCTGGAATAAACTGAATCTGTAATTCAAAGTCCTGGTTGGCTGTCCTAGGGGGCAGATGACTCCAATTTGGGCTTGTTTTTCATCTGTTTGTCTGTTTTTCTTTTCTAACGGGGCTGAATGACCAAATATATTCCGTTGAGTAGATATGCCATGATATAACTAAGCTATTTTCTTATTTTCAGACATTACGGTCGTTTCTGTTTCTCTGTGTTTTGCTTTCCTATCCGACGTACTTTTATCCGTGATAATGAGCATCTTTGTATACGTGGTCGTTGTTCCATTTGATTGACTTCTTTGCATAGAGTTTCAGATGCCAGAATAAATAAGTACTCAGATTGTATAAGTCTTTGTGGGTTTTGCTTCATTTCCGCATTTTGTCTTCCAAACATATTGTGCCCACGGATCCATCACGCTACAGGCATCCGTGAGTGTGCCCACTTCACCTCGGCTTAGTGTATATATTATATTATATTATATTATATTATATTATATTATATTATGTATTATTATATTCTTTGTCAGTCATCCTTTGAAAGCCATGTTATTTTCATCTTCGGTGTAAGTATTCCCGCAGTGCGTTATCCCTTAAAAATTTTTTTCCATGATTGTCATTATTCCAAAGTTTGTAGACTTCCCTATTGAACTCAGCCAATCTTTGTCCGTGTGGTGGTTTCGATTGCTTGTGAGACAAGCGATTCATCCATAGATCTGATAAATATTCTGTTTTCTGTCCTGCCAGTTTATCTAAAATTTAGTTTTCCATATTGTATGCTTGAATCTGCCCGGGCTTTATGAGGTGTATGGTGCCCTGTGGATCCAAACTAATCTTTTTTTCCGAATGACTGTGTTATTATCCAATGTGATTTAAACACACTGCTGCCTTAGTACTTGTTTTGGAAAGTGGACTTTATCGATGCGAGCGTTTTCCATACTCCATTTCTCTGGGCTGCCCTGCTGCCTATCTCTCTGGGCCTGGGCCAGCTGTGTGATTTCAATAGTTTTACTCGATCACATGCTCTTGGGCCCAACAGCTTCAGCTCATACCCCCTGTCTCTCTACTCCTCACTTTGTTGCTCTTTGTATTTTTTAGAGGGGACTTCAAAGCATATTGATTTTAAAACATCTTTTGGGGATTTTGATTGGAAGTGTGTCGAATCCACACATTAGCTTGGGGGAAGATAGACATCTATTCAATATTTTATCTTGCCGACCAAGAGCATAGCTTACCTGTCCATCCCATAAACTCCCTTTGAAAATTAGCTTGATTAATTCAGTTTGAAGGGCTGTGTTCTAGTTCCAACTCTGCCTCTGTCTGGTGGAAGGATTCCAGCAAGAGCTCCTTTCCTCATCCTGACAACGAGAGGCTGGACAGGTTAATTGTTCAGAGAAACAGCAAATACTTGTTTTTTCTTTCCCATTGTAAGCTGCTCAGGTCAGGGATAGGGTCACCTCCTTCTTGTCCTCTTGGTTCGTTGGTCTCCTTCCCGCTTTTTTTTGGAGGGGAGCAGGAGAGGGGCAGAGACAGAGGGGGACAGAGGATCCAAAGTGGGCTCTGTGCTTCGCAGCAGGGAACCTGATGAGGGACTCAGACTCACAAACCATGAGACCATGACCTGAGCCAAAGTCTGATGCTCAAGTGACTGAGCCACCCGGGTGCCCGGTCTCCTTCCCTCTTGGAAAGAGTTCTGCTCATCTGCCCTGTTGGTCACACTCCCTCTGCCACTGGAGACCTCCCCCCTTGCCCCATCTACATCACACCCAAATGACACTGCCTAATGTCCACCTGGATGACCCATAAGGATGGGCTGGCCCTCTTGTGTGGTGATCTGAACCTCAGCCCCTGACTCCCATGACTGCCCTGAAATCGGACGGCCTCCAAAACCACAAACTCACACTGTCTTCCATCTTTTCAGCTAGCTTACATGACCCGACTCTCACTTCTCTGTGACCCTGCAGAGACCCTGGAACCACTGACCCTTTCGTTGTCTCACTGCTCAAGTGGTCCTTCCATATTCACTCTCCTTGCTCAGGTCAGATGGCGTCTACAATCGTTACAATCTGCTAGAGGCAGCTGGTGCCTCACGATAGCCCCTTGGCCCTCCGGCGCCTGCACATAACCATTGCTTCTTATCGCAAGCACTTCCATTCAGGGCCTCAGTCCGACCTTTGGGGGCCCCTCCTCCGTGCTCTGGACTGAATTGTGTCTTCCCAGAAGTCACATGTTGGATCTCCAACCTTCAGTGTGAGTACATTTGGAGATAGGGCTTTCACAAGGTAATCATGGATAATTGAGGTTACAAGGGTGGAGTCCTAATCTGATAGGGTTGGGGACTTTATAAGCGGAAGAGAGAGTTCTCGCTCTCTCCAGGTGCGTGTATTGAGGAAAGGCCATTCTAGCATACAGCAAGAAGGTGGCTGTGTCCAAGCCAGGAAGTGGCCTGTGTCGCTAGGAACAAATCAGCCGGCATCTTGATCTTGGAGTTTCTAGCCTCCAAAACTGTGAGTTTCATTGTTTACGCCACCCAGTCTGTGCTGTTTTGTTATGGCAGCCCAACCAGAGTTAAACACTCCGTAAGGAAAAAACATTAAAAATTATATTTTATGATTGCGTTGGTAGAAACAGACATATTAATATTGTATATTAAAGCATTTTCTGCAAGCCTAAAGTTCATTCACTTTTTTTCCCTTCTTATTAAAAAAGAAAATGGAAACCAAGGCACCTGCGTGGCTCAGTCGGTTGAGTGTCCAGCTTTGGTTCAGGTCGTGATCTCACGGTTCGTGGGTTCGAGCCCCTCATCGAGCTTGCTGCTGTCAGCTTGGAGCCCTTTTGGGATCCTCTGTCCCCCCCCCGCCCCTCCCCCACTCACTGTGTGTGTGTGTGTGTGTGTGTGTGTGTGTGCGCGGTCTCTCTCTCTCTCAAAAATAAACAAAACATTTTAGAGACAAAAGAAAATGGAAACCATTTCATGAGCCCTACAAGTACCTTGGGTTCTGGGCATTGCACCCATCAAGGCTGATGGACAAGATGGCACTGCCCAGGGCCTTTCTGGGGCCACAGCAGGGTGCTCAGCCGTAGGCAGGACGTCCTCTGCGCCAGGCAGCTGGTGCTCCCGGGAGTAGCCCCAGCTAAGGGTGGGTGGGAGTGGGCAGGTAAGTGGCCCCAGCTTCCCGGCCTTTGGGTGGGAGCCCCCTGAGGCGTTCTGTGTACTCTTGCAGAAGTCCGTGGTGGGTGTGAGCTCCAATCGCCCACGGTGGAAACCTGCTATTTGTTCGCCTCGAGCCGGCTTTCTTCCCCTCCTCGTGTTGCTTCCCCCATCCAACCCGTGCTTCTTACTATCCCTCCCAAATAAATCCATGCTTTCTTTGCTCTCAAATCCTTGTCTTCAAGATCTGTGGGGGGGACACCTAATCTCAGATACAATCATTGTCTTGCAAACACAGTAGAAACCCTCTTAACCAACTTCCCCTTAACGAAGGGTCTGGAGTAACCACCTCTCTGCTCTCCCTCGGTGAACAGCAGCGCCTGATGTCAACACGCAAATGCTCTGGGAGGGAGGGGCTTGTCTCTGGTACCTGCCCGCCTCTGCTCCCACCTGTCCAGCTGTGAATGTGCCAAGGGTCAGATGTGATGGTCCCCGACTTGTTCGCACCAGTTTCGTTCCTACAGTGGGGTGGCTTTATTAAACGTGATGCAAGCTAATGAAATATGGATGCGAAAAGAGAGTCGCTGTTTCTATGAAAACAGAGTTGAATACGCCGTGAGACCACATAAAGACACCTTGCTAAAAAGGCTTTCGATCACACGAGACGTAGGTTGCCATCTGTAAGAGACTGGGAAAAATGGTGAAAACCTGGAAGATACCCGAGCCATATCGCTGCAGAATATTGAACTTCTGCCTAAAAGTGAAGCGAACCTGGATGCCTTCGATGTTGCGCGACAATGTGGCAGATGTGACAAGGGCGATCTTCGGTTTCCGAACCCATCGTGCTCTCTCCCCAGGATCTGGGTCAGGGAAGGATGCATCTCAGACAAACACCAGTGTCTAGCTATAATCCCCTCCCCTCTCCCAGCGGGGAGAATTTTCCTCTCCCCTGTGGTGAAACACCAGCTCAGCAAGTAATCATGATCATCTGTCATTAGGCCATGACCTCCGCAGGGGGAAACCTCAGGCCCGATTCCTCCTCTCCTGCTGGGGCGCAGATCAGCTCCTGCATCCGTCTGAACAGGGCCAGAAGGAGGGATAAAGGCGGTTTTTAGATGAGCATTCCCCCCCCCCCCATCCTGGTTGACTTTGTGGTCCTCAGCCGTGCTTCCTCCTGATGAAGTTGTGGAGGTGATGGTGGGGTTCGTCGGGTCCAGAGGCCGACGGCCAAGAAAAAATTCTCGAAGACGACTTTGGTGCAAAAAGGTGATTTTATTAAAGCACGGCGACAGGACCCAGGGGCAGGAAGCAGGGCACTGTAAATGTGAGGGGTGACTGTTTTCTGGAATCCGGGGAGATAAAGTCAAGAGGGAGTTTCCAAAGAGACTTTCACGTGCTAAAGGCTTACTGGAGGCCTAGCTATGGTCAAGCTAAGGTTGTTTTTCCCTCTAGCAAAGCAGTAACACGGAGACTGTAGGGAGTTACTGGTCTTTAGGCTGTTGATGGGATTTTTTCCAGTAAACGGGCGGAGACTCTTATCAGTTTAACCATGTTGTTTATCCTTCCTTGTTTTGGGTAGCCGGGAGTGTCCGAGAAATATCACACGTGTCCCCCTGGGATTGTGTGTGGGTGGGGGGGTGCTAGCTTGTGTTTTGCCCTCAGCCTGCCTCACTCTCCCTCATCACTCTGACGCCCCTGGGTCCACCACTTGGCCTCCCACCTCCTCCTGGGCTCTGCACACAGCTCCCAGCACGACGTCAGCCACGTCCCCCGGAGAGAGGGCCTGCTCCCGTCTGTGCCCGGGGTGCCCCCCCATCTGCCCGGTACAGTCTTGGGTACCCCACGCATGCTCCCTCGGTACTCCTGGGTAGACCACCGAGGGAGTAAGAAAATCCCTTCTGGCTCAGCCCTCCTATGCCCCTGTGATCTTAACGGGCTTCCATTTCAGTGGTGGACCTTTTCCCGCCCATGTTATCTGATTCCTCCTTTCAGGCCCTAAGCAGGGACTGTAATTCACGGGTTCCCTGACAGCCCGGGATCTGCAAGCAGGGCACGGATGAGGAGGACGGTGCAGGAAGAGAAGGCAGTGCTCCTGAGGCCGGCTTTCCAGCTCCCTCGTGTCCTGAGCCTCGGGATCGTGGGGCGATGCAGCCCTGACCCTCAGGAGGGAAGAGAGAGGGGTACGGTGTGCCGGGGTGGGTGGTGATCGTGGCCTCCTGGCTCTGGAGGGGCTTGAACAGCCACGACCAGGGCTCCTTCTGACACTGGAGGAAGGGGACCTGGCTGTCCAGGCCAGAGATGGGGCAAGAGACTGAATCTGTGATGGGCATCCATCGTGGGCCACGCCGGGCTAAGTCAGGCCCCTCTCCTGGTGGCCTGGGTATCGTTCACGTGGTCAGGCAGCCCCCCAACCCCTCACCCTTAGCCCAGAGGAGGTCTAAAGAGGCCTCTGCTGTTAAAGGCCATCTCTGCTCCTTGGGGGTTCATTCAGGGCCCAGATATTAAGCTTATCGGTTTCTTTCTCTGGGGCCCGGCTGTCCGCTGGCACGTCAGCTCCGCAGGGACAAAGATCCCACCTGCCTATCGTGTTTTGTGTCCGAGCCCCAGAGTCCAGCAGGGCCCCTGACGCGAAGTCCGCGCTCAGGAAGCTCCCATCCAGGGCCCCTTCCCAAGGGCCCCGGGCAGCACCTAGTCGGCAAGCCCACTTCTAGCGGAGGAGGGAAAACCACTTTCGTTTCCATGTCTGGAGCGCCCTGACCGTTTGACCAAATACACAGCACATCTGGAGGCTGCCGTGCGGAGATACGTTGGAAGTTCCCCAATCCTGTCATAAAAATTAAAAATTCATCTCGTGAAAAATAGAAGGCAAGTGTAACTAACTGGGAGGTTGGCTGCGTCGCCCGGAAGCTGATGAGGATCAGGTCACGGCGCTGCCGGAGAGAGTCCCCGCGGCGCCTCTGTGCAGAGCGCACCAGCTGCTCCAGCCTCTTACCTGAAACCCTCGGATCAATCTGTGCGTTCCTGCCCCCCTCCCCGCCCCAGGGAACGGGCCCCAGACGAGACCCGGCCTTTCTCCTTACCTGCGGGCATGCTTTCTTTCAACTCCATCGACGTGGGGGCTGTCCCTCAAGCCTAATTTTCCTTCCAACGTCTCCCCGGTGGCCTCCCAGTTACAGATTGCTGAGCTCACTCGAACAGGTTGGAAAGCGAAGGCTCCTCGCCTCTGAGCCGGAGAAGGGACCAGAAATCACACCCCTGAAGGGTGATGGATACGTAGGGCGGCTTCGCGTGGTTTACGACTGTAGTGCGGACCAAGGCCGGATCGCATAACTGGGCACGAAATTTCAAGCAGTGCCAGGAGACCCATGACCCCCCCCCCCCCGCAACTCTCTCACGTGACCCCCCCCCCTCCATTTCACTACAATAATTTCGTGATGCTCATCTGGGAGCGTATTGACAGTTCAGCAAAACACAGAAATGCACACACGGAGTGGTTCCAGACACCCCGAGGCACGCGACAACGTGCCTTCGAACCCCGAGAACACTCACGTGGCCCAAAGCCCCCCATAACGACAGAGTTGTGGTCCAGTTCCGACTACGTGATGGCCTCGTGCTGAGCAGCGTATACGTCCCTCGGGCTTTGGCTGTGAGACTCGCTCTGGCCACGTGGGTGTTGTTAGCAGGCCCAGCAAACAGCCTGGAATGTGCTTGCACAGTGGGGTCTGCTGTCTCACTCTGGGGATCGTCATGAGAAGAACACGCTCCAGACGCTGCTAGCCCTCCGGCCAGGTTCCGGAATGAGACACGTGGAGCAGACCACACGCCCCGCTGGCCGCCGGTCCAGGCGCGATGCCTGACGTGTGGGGACACCTAATCCCGGGCTGCATCTGGGGGCCCTACAGCCCAGAGCCAGGAGCCAAAAGTCTAAGCCAGCCCAGCTGAGCTGCAGGCGACCCAAAGACCAACGAGTGGTAATAAGTTAATTGTTGTTTTAAGCCACTGAAATCTGGAGCGGTTTGTTACGCAGTAGTATTGTGGTGATCGCTGACGGATGCAACATCCAAGCTCATACAAAGTCTACACAAGCACTGTGTGGAATACACGCGCGCGCACACACACACACACACAGACACGCCTTTGCGGTGAGCATAAACATTCACCATCCCAGGGACTGAGATGCCCCCCGCTGCCAGCCTGCGGTCCTCTTTCTCCAAGGCTGCCAAGACCACTGCCAGCACAGCCCGGTCTTCCCAAGGCCACTTGTGCCTTTGACATCCATCACCGTGCCGCTCAGAGCTCGGCATCCTTTATCTCGCCAAGTTGTTCTCACATCCTTTCTGCCAAGAAAGCGTTGCTTTTGAAGCCCTGGCAGCTGACTATTTTTCCCCCCCTTCCTACCCCAGTTGTTGCACGCCTGTCAGACTTGTGACATCCCGTTCTCTCGAGGGGAAAAATCGCAGCTGGGATGTGTGCAAACGAGTCGTCGGAATGCGTAGCGTCCATATCCTTGCTGTTGGCTCCTCTGACGGGCCTGCTTTTCCCACTCTCATCACAGCTGCTCCGGCGATGAGCCGCAAACTGATCCGCTCGGTTCTCAGAGGGGAGCAGGTGCCCCCGCTCCCCTGCTCGCAGCCAGTGGAAGAAGAAAGTCAGGGCCGGAAGAGCCCCTCGGCCCTCCCTTCTCAGAGCCCTCTGCAGGCCGGCTCAGGGACGGGCTTCCGATCTGTCTGCCGCCTCGGCCCAAGCATCCAGCCACAGTGTCAGGCTGGGCAGCCTTGAGAGGCCCGAGGAGGCCCACCAGCCTCACAGGGACCTCTTCTCAGGCCCACCCTACCGGGGAGGATTGGATGCTGTCCGCACAGGGCACCCCATCCTGGTTCACTTGAGAGAGTTTGTTGATTCAGCTCCGGGCCAGGCCCAGGTAGGGGAGACACCTGCAGAAACCCGCCGTGGTCCTATCTGCCCCTCCACCCCAGGAAGTTCAGCAAGGGCCGCCCTAGGATTTTAACGGGAGTCGTAAGGGATGAGTAAAGGTTTCCAGGTGAATCGTGGGAGGGGGAAGGCATTCCAGGGAGAGGGAACGGCGTGTACAAACAATGCGAAGGATACGAAAGTCTAACGTGTTTGGGGAAATGTGGAGCTCACGGAGACTTGACCCCGGGTGACTGGGGAAGGCCGTGGCAATGGGGCCCAGGCAGTCAGCTGAGGCTGCGCCTTTAAGCTTCCTTTGCAGCCAGAGTAATGGGTTTGGACCTCTCTGGAAAGATTTGTGCTGGGGGAGATGCAGGGACAAGGTTGCATCTCATCGGGTCCCCCAGCTGCAGGGTAGAAGCTGGATCAGAAAGAGATGGGCTGCGGGACAGGAAGGCCAGCGACAAAGGTTCGGGGAAGAGCTGACAAGGGTCTGGCCCCACAGGGTGGCCTCGGCAGCAGAAGGAGGGGACAAAGCCCAGTTTCCCTCCCTGCCTCAGCCTGCCCTTGGTTTGCTCGCCATCTGTGAAGACGAGCAGGTGCCGGTTGCTACATTGGAAAGCAAGCTCGACCTCCTGTTCCTCCCCCTCCTTCATTCTCAGCATCATGAATAGCACATCCCGACAATGGGAACTTCAGTGCCTCTTGGATGTGCCCTGCCTGCTCCCTTGGCCGACACCTTTATCCAGAACTTACCAGCTCACTGTCTTGGGGGACTGCCCCAAAGCCCGAGCCCCTGGGAGCCCACTTCCTTTTGGTACCTGCTTCTTTCTCCTGCATCCAGCAAATATTTCGGGAGCAGCACAGCAGGCCAGGGCCTTGGGTATCGGGGTCTGAACGTAGTGAACAGCGAACAGAGTCGCTGGCTTTTTAAAGTCTTCTCTACACGGGGGAAAGCAGGTGTTAAACAAATTGCTGCAGGGGCGCCAGGGACGCTCGGTTGGTTAAGCGTCCGATGTCGGCTCAGGTCATGAACTCATGGTCCGTGGGTTCGAGCCCCGCGTCGAGCTCTGTGCCGAGAGCTCAGAGCCTGGAGCCTGCTCTGGATTCTGTGTGTGTCTCTCTCTCTCTCTCTGCCCCACCCCCGCTCACTCTCTGTCTCTCAAAAATAAATAAAATATTAAAAACATAAAAAAATTGCTGCACAGTTTTCAGTGCACACACCTGGGGGAGGGACAACGAGGAACCCTGTACCATGGCCACAGCCTCTGTCAGGAACTAGCACAGAAAGTTCCAGCCGAAGCCTGGAGGCCACCTGGGAGCCATACAGACCAAGGGGCAGCGTGTGCAGGGCTCTGAGATGGGAAGGAGCTTGGAGGAGAAGGGGACAGGCAGAGCAGGGCCAGACCCGGAGGAGGCTGGTGGGGGCGGGGCTTGGAGGCTGTCTGGCCTGTGTGACGGGTGGAGAATTCTCCCTAAAGGCAAGAAAACCACTGTCGCGGGCAACTCGTGGCCCTCAAAATATATGTTCACCCAGAACCTTGGAATGTGACCTTATTTGGAATAAGCATCTTTGCAGATGTCGTTGAGGTAAGGATCTCAAGACGAGCCCGTGTACGTGGGCCCTAAATCCAATAAGTGTCCTTGTAAGAGACAGAAAAGAGAACGGGGGGAGAAGGCCACATGAACACCGAGGCAGAGACAGAGCCTTGCGGTCACAAGCCCAGGAACGCCCGGGGCCACCAGACGCTGGAAGAGGAGAGGGAGACTCTTCCTATAGGGCTTCCAGAGAGAGTGGTGTGGCCCCGCTGACACCTTGACTTGGGACTCTGGCCTCCAGAAATCCAGATAAAATTAAAAAAACTTTTTTTTTAACGTTTATTTTTGAGAGATAAAGAGAGACAGAGCGCAAGCGGGGGTGGGGCAGAGAGAGGGAGACCCAGAATCCGAAGCAGGCTCCAGGCTCTGAGCCATCAGCACAGAGCCCGACGCGGAGCTCGAACCCCCGAACCGTGAGATCGTGACTTGAGCGGAAGTCGGACACCTAAGCCCACTGAGCCACCAGGCGCCCCCACAATTCTGCTGCTTAAAGCCAAGCTGGTGGCCATGTGGCCACATGTGTCCATGTGGCCATGTAGCAACCCCGGGACACTCATGCCATCGTCAAAAGACTTCAACCCAATGGTGCACACAAAGGGGCCGGCGTGACATGCACGAGTATTCCGGATCCCACCGTGCCTGCCGCCCATCAAATATTAATCTGCTGACCACCCACGTCCGCTCCATGGACACTGTGGTGTAAGGAAGGCCCAGCACCTGCCTAGGGGTGCGGTGGGTGGAGGGGAGGAGCTGGCACTGGGTGGGCGACTGCGGGCAGTGGTGGTGAGTGTCTAGCCAGCTGGGGCCTCCCAGTGCCCTCCAGGTCACAGCCAAGAAGGACGGGAGTCACAGGAGAAGGAACAATTAACCACGCCAGGGTGAGGAAGGCACAGGAAAGAAAGCTGAGGTTGGGGGTGGGCCCCCCAAGGCAGTGAGAACGTGAATGAGAAGCCATTTTGCACTTGAATGAGAAGACATTAAATTCCTGGGCTGCCTGGGGGTACAGAGCCCCCCCCCCCCAGGTGCTGTCCTTGGCCCTCAGGCACCTGCTGTCTTCAGCAGAACAAACCTGAAAACTGATCCTGAGGGCGCCTGCTTGCAGGCCTCACGGCCAGGAATCCTCAGCTCCTGCCTGGTGTCCAGACCCCCATCAGGTAGGGGTCAAGGGGAGCCAGGCGGTCCAGAGGCCTCCGTGGGACAAGTCGAGAACTTCAGGCTCAGCTTCCCCACCTGCGAAATGGGCACAGGGCATCTGACAAGTCCCTGGAAAAAGCTATTTTGCTTCTGACCCACCTGCCACCCTGAGTCTGGACTCCAACACCTCTCTCCCGCCACCCCTCCCCCCCAAACCTCACCTGAGACGCCTACTCCAGGCTCCAGACCATAAACTCCAGCTTATCAGACACTTTCACAGTTAGAAGTATGACATTCAACAGCATTGGTATTTTGAAAATAAAAACAGACCAACCACAAACATGTGGCAGCAGCAATATATTTCACCCTGCCCCTCATTTCCTGGAAAGCCTTCATTACTGCTTCCAAAAATACATTCCCAAGGTTCATTAGAGGTCCGAGGGAAAACGGGGCCAGGGTCTCCAGGCCCTCGGGCCTCAGCCGAGCGGGCCGGCACCTGTCGCGGACGTGTGAGTGGGACCATTTGTGAGTGGCGGGAGGCAGGGTGGGGGCTCCGTGTGGAGGGGCCTGAGCGCAGAAGCTGAGAGACACTCCTGGGAAGGGACCCCGCCCAGGATATTCTAGTTTGCAGCCATCGCTGTGGATTTCATTCCCGTTCCCCTTGTGCGTCCCCTTCCCACGGAAGCCAGTCTGGTCCCAGAGAAGCAGAGAGGGCCATTCCGCGGGCCCCTGGCTGACCACGGAGAATGCCTCTGCTGCTGTCCCCTCCCAGGGGCCCCAGAGCCCTTCCCCGCGCCAGGCCAAGTCCCTGCCTCTCCTCCAGGTCCGGGGCTGAGCTCTCCCTCCACTCCCCGCCCCACCCCGGGTGGGGTCCTTGTCTCTTGTGGCCTGAGTCGGCCTAAAAGGCTTCTGGGAGAGTTCTGGGAGGCCCGGGGTGACTCATTCCCATGAGAAGGGGTCTCGGGAATGGAGAACGCTACCAAGGACCTCCTCCAGGGTGATCCAAGAAGGTGTGCCTCACCTCCCCCTTCCCCCAGTTGCAGGGCCAAAGCCTCAGTGGTGGGCAACGCCCCCAAACCCAGGCCTCTGCCTCCTACCCGCAGCCTCCCCGTCCCCCAGCCTGGCAGCCTGCCCCAACCTGTCCTCTGCCCCCAGCCCCACCGTGCCCACCCTGCCCACGGGGGCTACGCAGCCTGTCCCTTCTCCTGGCTTGTTCCTGCCTTTTCCTCTTAATCTTCACACAGCTAGAGCGCCCCCGGTCCCCACACCCTGCCCCCAGAGACACCCGGGACTGATCTTCAGTGCCCGCTTCCTGTCGCACGAGGGCACAGTCAGGCCCATTTCCCCCGGGGCCTCACTCACGCCAGCATGCACCTCGTCTATTCTTATCCCCACTTGACGGAGGAGGAAACCGAGGCCCAGAAAGGTAAATGCACCCAATAAGCCACCAGCTAGTAAGTGGTGGGGTTGTGACACCTGGCTGGTTTCACGTGGCTCTGCTGCCTCTGGGATCGCCTGACCCACGTGGGCGTGCGGGTGTGGGCACGCCCCTCGGAGAGGGCCCTTGGTGACGGCGGCAGGACTTTGTCTATGCCTGAGACATAGCGCCAGGCTACAGCCCACCCCAGGGCGGGCTCAGGACCCCCCTCTCGGGCTTGATCAGGAGTTTTGGCGGCAATGAGAGGAGGGCACAGGCCTCCAGCCGATGGCTTAGGCTGCAGTGGCCGTCAGAGAAAATAAAACAGAAAGGCCGTCACCGAGAGCAGGTCCTTTCAGATGACTCGTGCTTAGGATGCTGTTTTCCACCGGGGAAGCATAAATCTCAGGTATTACATTTTTATCCCTTTGTGTGTGAGCCACAATTCTCCCTGGAGGTGAGACGCGGGGCAGGCGCACCCAGCGTCCCCGCCGCCAAGTCCGCCAGAGGGAACAGGCGTGAGGAATCCCGCCAACCCCGGAACCGTCCCCCTCGTGCAGGGCCGTCAGGCCCAAAGGGAGAGCGAGAGGCCAGGAAGCCCAGTGTTCGCGCACTCTGACACGTGGAGGGACAGCAGGGCAGGTACGCCCAGCAGAGGGACCTACCTGCTCCGGGAGGGACCCCCTGCCTGGAGTCCTGGCACAACCAACACCTCCTCGACGGTGTGGAACACTGAGGGAGCACCTGCTGCGAGCCGAGCGCCTTATGCGCCTTGTGCTGCTGTGCGCTGAACGCCTTGTGCGTGTTGCTTAATATTCACGACAACCTGGGAACTCATCTCCATTTCGCAGAGAAGAAAGCAGAATCCAAAATGGTAACCGGCTCGAGGCCATGCGGCCCGTAAGTGAGGCGCTCGGGCGTCAGAGCAACTCTGACCCACAGCGGCTGAGAAAGTAGGAGGCAACTTTGCTCACACTCAGCTGGGCAGGTCGCCAGCCACATGTGGCGTGAAGTCTGGGGAAGGTCAGAGCCACAGGATGGGGATTCTTTGCTGCTGGGCCACCACCGGCCCTGCTCTCTCCGGGACAGAGGCGTCTCTCTGAGCAGGACCTGGAGAGAGTCGGAGTGTCTCAGGAGGCGCTGAGGCCCCCAGGGTGGGCTCCACGTGAGTCACAGCTGCCCTGAGACCCGGCCCATCTGTCGAAGGCATTTTACACGCAGGCGCTCTGATACGTCCAGTTCTGCACGAGCCCTTTCCACACCTGCTCCCCACGCACAGCGCAGAGCTCTCCGCCTCTAGAGTTCAGGCTTCCTGAAGGCAGGCATGGGACCAGCAGTTTGCTTCACCCACAGGCCCTGTTAGGAGCAGACCCTTTGTTTTTTCATTGTTTTTAATATTTATTTATTTTCGACAGAGAGAGAGAGAGACACAGAATCCTAAGCAGGCTCCAGGCTCCGAGCCAATAGCACAGAGCCCGATGCGGGGCTCAAACTCACGAGGCGTGAGATCATGCCCTGAGCTGAAGTCGGACGCTTAACCGACCGAGCCACCCAGCGCCCTTAAAATTTTTTTTAATGTTTATTCATTTTTGAGAGGCAGAGAGAGACAGAGTGCAAGCGGGGGGGGGGGCGGCAGAGGGAGAGGGAGACAGAATCCGAAGCAGGCTCCAGGCTCCGAGCTGTCAACACAGAGCCCGACGCGGGGCTCGAACTCACGAACCGTAAGATCACGACCTGAGCCGAAGTCAGACACTCAGCCAATGGAGCCACCCAGGGGCCCGCCCCTTGGAATTACTGGTTTGAAAGCAGCTTCACCAAGGAGGCGGTTCAGACAGGCTTGCCTACGGGGAAGCACCGAAGGCCTCTGGAGCATAATTTCTCATTACTTTAAAAAGATGGTGTGTGTCATATATGATACGTACTGAAATATTCAAATCAAGGAAGAGAAACACAATCCCATTGTTATATTTTGATATATAGTTTTCCAGTCTTTCTCTTTCATACATACTCAGACGTAGAATTTTTTTAAAAACAAAACTGAGACCCTATCGCCTGCTGTGTTCGGCTACTTTATGGAAACATAAAATGCATCGTAAATCTCTTTCCAGGGGCGCCAGGGTGGCTCAGTCGGCTGAGTGTCCAACTCTTGATTTTGGCTCAGGTCGTGATCCCAGGTTCATGGGATCGAGCCCCATGTCGGGCTCCGTGCTGAACGCGGAGCCTGCTTAAGATTCCCTCCCCCTCTCTCTCTCTCTCTCTGCCCCTCTACCCCGCTTGTGCTCCCTCTTTCAAACAAATAAATATCTCTCCCCATCAACAATGTTCTCTGGCAACAACACTCTCAGTGACTGGACGGGACCACACTGCATGTATATCCTCGACAACCCGCTCCCGCTTGTCAGCTCTCCATATGTATTTGTTTGAGATCTCACTGTTGTAAACCACACTTGAAAAGTGTCCTCAAACTGCCCTCCAGAAAGACTGCAATGGCTTGTCCCCCACCGGCAGATGAGAGCAGGGAAGATATCTCCTGAAATATTAGCTGTGTTCTTGGCTCTTTCCTCTCCTTAAAAAATTGCCCTCCAGGAGCCTTAGAAGGTTAATGAATGTATTAATTTCTTGTGGGTAAATCATTTGTGAAATCAAAACATCACGGGCATATTGTAATATCTCAGAGTTGCGACAGGTGTCCCAGTAAATGGTGGGCAGAGGAAGTCAGGCATAAGAGGCATATTGCTTCTCTCGCAGCCCTGGCCACACCTGGAAGGAGACTCCAGTTGGGTTTGGGGGACCGTACCAGTGGGGGGGGGGGCTGCTGGCAATTTCCCAGGTTTCTCCAATGTTGGTCACATTTGTGGGCTCAGCTAGCAGAGACCTGCTCCAGCCCTGCCAATGCACCAAGGCTATGCCCAGGAGTAAGGGGGTCGGACTTTAGAACCCCAGAAAGGGGCACCTAGAGATGACACATAGCACCGTCCCTAGGGTGTGGGCCCCTGGGCAAATATTGTTTTCAGGCTTCTGTCTCTATAAACAATTTGAGTCACCCTAAACCAGCAGCCCAATCTCACTTGATCCCAGAAAACAACAACAACAACAACAACAACAAGACAACCCCCACCAGAAATGCAAATAGAAACCACACGCCTGTTAGAATGACCATCGTTAATCAGACAAGAGATAACAAATCCTGTTGAGGATGTGGAGAAAAGGGAACCTTCACCCCGTTGGTGGGGATGTAATTTGGTATAGTCATTATGGAAAACGGTATGGAGATTCTTCAAAAAAAGAAAAATAGAACTCCTATAGGCTCCAGCAATCCCTCTTCCGGTCACAGAGCCAAGGGAATTGAAATCAGGATCTCGAAGGGGACTCTGCTCTCGCGTGTTCGCTGCAGCATTATTCACAATAGTCAAGATACGGAAACAACCTAAGTGTCTGTCAAAGGATGCGTGGATAAAGATGTGGTGCATATATAAAATGCAATGCGGGGCGCCTGGGTGGCTCAGTCGGTTAAGCGTCTGACTTCGGCTCAGGTCACGATCTCGCGGTCCGTGAGTTCGAGCCCCGCGTCGGGCTCTGTGCTGACGGCTCGGAGCCTGGAGCCTGTTTCAGATTCTGTGTCTCCCTCTCTCTGACCCTCCCCCGTTCATGCTCTGTCTCTCTCTGTCTCAAAAATAAATAAAGGTTAAAAAAATTAAAAAAATAAATAAATAAAATGCCATAGTATCAGCCATGAGGAATAAGGAAATCCGGCCGTTTGTGACAACATCGGTGAAACTTTGAGGGCATTATGTTAAATGCAATAAGCCGGAGACAAATACTGTAAGATCTCACTTATGTGTGGAACCTTAAAAAGCTGAGCTCATAGAAACAAAGAATGGAGTGGTGGTTTCCAGGGACTAGGTGTGGGGGGGGAAGTAGGAAGATACCGGTCAGAGCATACAAACTTTCAGTTACAAGATGAATACGTTCCAGGGATCCAATGTACAGCATGGTGGTTACATTTAATAATACTGTGTAATATACTTGAAAGTTGATAAGAGCAGGTCTCAAATATTCTCACCCCACACACGCGCGCACACACACACACACACACACACACACAGTAACTATGTTACAGGATGGAGGCATTAGCTAACACTACAGTATTAATCATTTCGCAATATAGAAGGGTGTCAAATCAACACATTGTTCACCTTACACTTATACTCATGCCAACTGTATCTTAATAAAGCTGAAAAATAAATACCCCACCAGTCACTGGGAACAATCCCCCAGGCAGGCCCCCCTTCTGGAACCCCAGCTCTAGGATGACTACATAGGTGGGAGGGCCAGAGCTCCTTGGAGCATCTGGTCTACCCAATAGATGTGTGGTCGAGAAGGAGCAGCGGGTAGTGGGCTGGAGAGATCCTCAAAGGACAGAAATGGGATTAAGGACCCACATGGGTCCCGGTCCGGGCTTTGGGGTTCCTGCCCAGCCAGCACTGTCATCTGAGCTCCTCCAAACACTAGAGCCAGATTTTTTTTTTAGAGAGAGAGAATGTGAGTAGGGGAGAGGGGCAGAGAGAGAGGGAGGGAGAGAGAGAAAGAGAGAGAGAGAGAGAGAGAGAGAGAGAGAGAGAATCTTAAGCAGGCTCCACACTCAGTGCTCCATTCCATGTGGGGCTCAATCCCACGACCCTGGGGGTCATGACCTGAGCCGAAATCAAGAGTTAGATGCCCAACTGACTGAACTACCCAGGCACACGTAGAGACAGAGCACTCCGAAGCCATGGACCTGGGCAGGGGCCTGGCTTGCACAGATCTAAGGGTGGTCCTGATGACAGATTTCCCTAGGAGACCCACGCTGGGTAAACCAGCCATCCCTTGTATAATGAGTAAAGACGGGCACAGGACAACCATGCGGCTGGACATTTCCTGAGTGTTTCTCCCATTCTGTACCCACTCTGTGGTCCAGGAGGCTCATCCCTGGGTGTGCATCAGCTAAGCCCCTCTGCCTCTGGTTTTGGCCAATGGGAGGCACGGGCTGAAGACCAAAGGGCAGGAGTGGAGAAAAGCCAGGGTATTTATTTATCCAGTTTCTTGCCTACCAGGCCACAGTCTGAGGAGCACTGCATTCTCTTCCTAAGGCTTTCCTACAGCCCTTACTAAGAAGCCCTTCCCTTCCTACCTAATTATAGCAGTGTGCTGTAGGATGAAGGAACCAGAATACCATGCATATGGGAGAAGTGTTTGGGGCAGGGAGAGCATCTGAGGCAGGCTTTGAAGAATAGATAGATTTTGTCAGGTGGAAAGAGAGGTGAGCATTCCATCTCCATCCACAGAAGACGCTGAGAAGACGAGAGCCTGGTGAAGTAGTTGAATCCAGTCCATGGGGCACTAAGGAGCCTAGACTTTCTTCATGGGCACTGGGGACCCCGTGGTAATTTTTTGAGAAGAGGTTTAAGAGAAACTTTCCCTGAACCCAAAAAGATAGGATTTTTTTGCATAATCTAAGCAGTACAAATTGTGATAGAATTCCACATTTACTTAAGCACCCTATAAAAGTAAGGAAGAGGGGCGCCTGGGTGGCGCAGTCGGTTAAGCGTCCGACTTCAGCCAGGTCACGATCTCGCGGTCTGTGAGTTCGAGCCCCGCGTCGGGCTCTGGGCTGATGGCTCGGAGCCTGGAGCCTGTTTCCGATTCTGTGTCTCCTTCTCTCTCTGCCCCTCCCCCGTTCATGCTCTGTCTCTCTCTGTCCCAAAAATAAAATAAAAAACGTTGAAAAAAAAAAAAAAAGTAAGGAAGAAAACATGGCAATATTCTATCTTTTTCTCTAGTCCATGAGAGTTGGTAACAAACTCTCAAATACACGTAGACTAAGTCCCCCCTCCCCCGCCTTTTTTTTCTTTTTGGAGACTGTTGTTTTTGAACACATTTTGTCTTTTCCATTCCCAGAGGGAAAGTAACTGGGAAGAACGAGAAAGAGACCTCCTCAAGGGTCTACACCCTTCACCCCAAACTCTAAGACTATTTTGGTCCTTGCTCAAAGATGTCCTATTCCAACAGGGGCAGCAGACATTGCTGCACTGAAGCAGGAACTGGTTCCAAAGCTTTCATTTCCAATACCCTTGGGCCAGAGAAAGCAATCAGAAGCCATGCAGAGTGGGGAAAAGGATACTGGTGGCTGTAGTCAAGAGGAAATCAGACCCCGCTTCATGAGTCACCATCATTTTCCCATTGGTGACTCCCCTATTGATGCAGGCAATGTGAAGAACACACTGATGGGGGGGTGGGGGGTCCTGCCTATCAGAGGGTGTCCTCTGGGAGTAGGGATGTAGAGGACACCGGTCCCCAGTGCTGCCGTGGGAGGAGAGTCACACACCCAGCCCAAGGCTGCAACTCTTGGGTCCCTGAGCAATTCGCCAACTGGCCTTATCTTTCTCTGACCTACTGACTTACATCTTGTAAATCCCAGAATCTGAGACTAGAGTAGCTGGGAGAAGTATGAAAGGTCCATGTGATAGTCAAGCCCCACACCCTCACCCAATTTACAGATGGGAAACGCTTTGCCCAAGCCCTTCCAGGGCTTTCTCTCCCCATCTATGACTTATCACAAGGTCCCTACCTTCTGCCTTGACTATAGCGCCAGTGGCCCCCCCGCTTTGTACGCTCCATGCTAAGGGCATGACGTGAGACCTCTGGAATGTATATTAGCTTGCCTTTCATGCATTCAAGAAAACTGAACTTAGAGAGGTTGCCCAAATTGCCGGAGCTCACGCAGCTGCTCACTGCTGCAGCTGGGATTTGAGCCTGTCTTGGATGTACGTTGCCTACCCTGTGTGATTCATGGTGTTGCATTGGTTGTAGACTCAGCACTACAGGTTTCTACGAGTCCATCACTCGTTTTAGGGGCTGGCAATGCTATCCTTGTGTCTAACCCAAATCCATCTTGGGCCAAAGGATGCCCATCTCCTTTTAGGCCCTTCGCTGGCATTGAGGACCGCTGAGTAAAGAGCACGGGCCGTGGGGATCTTCTAGGCTCACGAAAGCACTCTCGGCCTTGGCCTTCAGGACACCGCTGTTCTCTACCTTCCATGTTCTCCATGCATCCTCCAACCTGAGTCAGGACCCATGGCCAGCAATCAATCGTGACTCTGCTCTTATGCAAGTCGGCCTCCGTTCCAAGTGCCCAGAAAGCGAGGAGGGCTTGAAGCCATGAGGCGCTGGTTTCTGCCTTCCCTCCCCTAGGGTCTAGGGACCCCTGCCTTCACTTCCAGAACCTAGTTGTCATGTCTGATCCTTATTTCTCTCCTGTGGCACTGGATTCACTCGTTCTCCTCCCCCCGGGGCCCCAACCCCAGGGGCCTCACTCCTAACAGCTAGGGCTGTTGCAGTAGCCCTGGGGAGGCACAGGGCGGCCCCGGTGGGCTTTGGAGGCAGGAACAGGCTAACCGCCGCTCTGCCCGGTATTAGCTCTGGGGACTTGGTGAGTTACTTGACCTCCCTGAGTCTGGGTTTGTGCTCCTATAACCACAGAAGGCCGTTGTGATGGAGAAATAAATAACACGTGTGACAGCGCTTTGGTCCGGGGCAGAGACCCAACGGTTCCAATTCCTGCTTCCTTTAATCTGTGTCTCCCTGGATCGCAACGGGGATTGAATGCAATGATAAAGTACCAAGCATAGCCCCTGGAGCCAAGAGACACTCAATAAACAGAGCTTCCCTTCTGAGGGAGTGCCCACTACCTCATCTGTCACCGGAGTTTTGGTTTTAGGGCAATATGGTGGAACTCAGGGCTGACAAACACCAGCCTGTCTCAGAGGCCGGGGCGGGCGTGAGCTGGGCAGGTCGAGGCCAGGCCCATGGACTTTCTCAGGCCTCTTGCCAGCTGGGATTCTGGGATCCTGGGCTCGGGTGGCCCTGAGACCGCCAGGACCAAAAGCGCTTGCACGAAAGGCCATCCGCGCACGGCGTCTGCCAGCCCGCTCTGCACCTCTGTCCTCTGAGAATCCTCCCAAATCTCCCTCCCCTCCTCCCGCTGCTCTTTAACTGAAACCCATTTTTGTCAATTCAATAATCGTGTTCCCTTACTAAAAATAAAACCCATGCTGCCAGATCTCCGAGAAAGGGGAGCTCTAGGTTCAAGGGCAAATTCCTCCCTTCCTGGCTTGGTCTGGGCTCCCAGGGAGAGAGCAGGGCTGGGAACCCCCACCAAAGCTGCTGTGTCAGGAGGGAGACCCAAGAGAGGGTTGGAGGGACCTTCAGCTACGTGGATTCCCACCGGGGATAAATGGCCAGGCCTCAGCCCCTTCTTCTTGGCCCTTTTGCTCAATCTTATGGCTCATTTCTTCTCCCTGCAGACGGCTTTGACAAAAGGCCTTTCTGCTTTTGCCCAGGTTCTCCCACAATATGAAACCAACGACTGATCAAAATGGTCCCCTCACGTGGGCCTTCATCATTTTTCAATTTTCCGAGCGACTGCCTCCAGCATGTTTATCACAGAGGACGGTGGCTGCTTGGTGGAATCCAAGTAGGTGCCTGTCCAGCACTGAGGTCTGTCGTTGTCCGATTCCAATCTCTCCCAGCAAGGTCCACTTCAGTGGTTAACAGCCTTCTCTAGAAGGCAGTTGATCAAGGAAGTTAAGCATTTGAGTTTGGGAATCAAATGGACCCAGGTTTGAGTCCCGTCTCTGACACTTCGGTGTAGCACTGTGGGCGCCTTACCTCTTTGGCCTTCGTTTATTGTCTAGAAGAGGAGATTACACAGAGAAGGGGAACCCACTTCATGGAATGATAAGAGGATTAGATGAGACGATACATACAAAGGGCTTAGCATCGTCCGTGCACAGAGTAATTATGTCAATATGTTTTGATTGTAATTGTGAACACTCTTCCAAAGAGCCTTTTGTGAGCAAGGCTTGAGGGAGAGAGAATATTCTTTTCCTTCTTGGACTACAGGTAGGAAGTTACTCTTCGGCTCAAAGGGGGAATCGGCCCCTGAACCCCACCCCCATCCTCCTATATCTCTTTGCTGTTGTATAGAGTTCACACAGGAAAGGAGAGGTGTGGCCTGGCTATGGGCACCATCACACAGGGAGCTTTGGAGGAATGCTAACAACCGCCATCTCTGGGGAAGCCCCTAAGCAGAGATTCTTGTGAGGTCCATGCAATCAGTAACAGATGCTAATAAGAAAGAATGAACTTCTGCCTCCGAAGCTGAGGTCCAGGAACAGGACTAGACGGGGAAGGTTCGTGAAACAGCATAACTGAGTGAGGACACGAGTCTGCAGGAAGAGAGGTCCCAGCAGAGCAGTTAAAGGCTGGAGGGGACAAAGCATTGGAAACATTTTTCACATGCAGGAAGGTGGTAGAATATCTTAGCTAAGAACCCAGGCTCTGGGTGCAGACAACCCCCATCACATCTCACCTCCACTATCCACCAGCTGGATGGCTTGGGCCTCATTCCCTCTCTATAAAAGGAGCCTAATAATGGAACCTTTCTCCCAGGGCCACAGTCAGGACTTGTTGGGCGCATACACGTAAAGCCCTGAGCACAGCAAAAGGCACGTGAGTAAATGGAGCCACGTCGGGCACATCCAGGTGAAGAGAGCCTCTGTCCAAACTCTCTCTCCTCTGTGACGCCAACCTCCTCCCTCCCAACTCTGGCCTATGCTGCCCCACATTCCCCATTCCTTAGCTTCCAGATTGGTACATGAGGGAAATTCTAGAATCTTAATTAGCCATCCAATCTCCTCCCCACTCTAAGGCATAAACTTGCCAGGGAGCGTCTAACTTCTACTAACTAGCATATCCCCAGTGACAGAAAACTCATTACCTCCCAGGGTAGTGTGCAGCGTCTGTGGAAAGTTCTAGAAAGTTCTGTCCCTGGTAGCTTGTGTCCCTTGGCTGACGGCAGTTCAGCTGAGTGGTGACTCTGTGTCAAGCACCCTGCCCTGGGTGTTTATCCCTAACAACCACCAGGAGAGATGTGGCCCCTGCCGCCACGTCGCCCAGCCTAGAGCGGAGAGGCGCTCAGAGCAAACCAAAGCACAGCACGCAGTGATGGGCACCGTAACGTGGGAGCTCCGAGGCTATAGAAGCCGAAAACTGGGTCTTGGTGGGTCAGTTAGTTCATTCGTCAAATAAAAAGATGGGGAAGAATGTTCTAAGCAGAGGGAATGACGGGAAGAAAAGGCGCAGGAACGAGGGAGCCCAGTACGCCCAAGGAGGGGAGAGGATTTCCATCTGAGTGGACTGCGAGGGCCCCCGGAGAGACGTGCAGGGTGGGGTCCGGTAAGCTGGATTCCCACGAGCCGACGGAGGGCTGTCGGGGACCAGTGACCTGATCCTTCTGAGTGCCAGGAGGAGGGCGCCTGGGGAACAGCAGTGGCAGCGGGAGGGGCGGGGAGCCGTGAGCCTCTGCCCCGGGTCCAGATGGAAGATGGGGGTGCGGGCACTCAGGCGATGGACAGCGGGGGAGACGGCGAGACACATGCAACAAGAAAGAAATGCAGGCTGTGCTCGGCCGTGGAGGCGATGGAGTCCGACTTGCCAGCCGCTGCCTCGGGGAGCAAGGTGAATCCCTGCTGCACAGACAGGCCTCGGCCCCAGGAACAGACTGCGCTCACCCTCCTCTCTCCACCTGCTCCTCCCAGGAGGGCCACAAGGCCCCTCAGGGGCAGCGGGGCAGGGGCACCGAGGGCAGCGGGCTGGAGCAGCTGCCCTCGGGGACGGTGACAGGGAGACAGGGGTCCCCTCCATTCCCCGGCTCCCCTTTGCCTCCCAGGCATCCCGGGCTGGAGCTGGTGTTGTAACTGAAAGGATTGTAGACTTGCACTTAGGAGCGACGGTGCACGGAGAGCTCCGGGTGACTTTGCGTCCCGGAACCTTCTGGGGATGAAGGACGCAGATCTAAGCCTGGTAACAGGTTTTCAGCCTTGTTTCCTGCACACCAGATCAGATGCCTCTCCTCCAGAGCAGGAGCCCGCAGAACCCGGCCTTGGCTCTACGCCGGGGGACCCGGCCCGCGCCCGCTGCCCCCTCAGAACCTCAGCTTCCTCGTCTGTAAAATGGGGTCTCCAGGGTCCCTTCCGGTGCGAAAGATGCCACGATTCTCACCGAAGGGAAAGCAAAGTGTCTCCTGGATTCCACACCCCCTTTCCTTGACCGGGTGCCAGCAATGTAGCCAAGGCAGAGGAGCTCTGAGGGAGAGCCGAGCCGCTTCCAACCCCAGCGGGTGGACCCTCGTGCCCAGGCTTCTCCCCTCCCCATCCCAGCGTGATCTACGGCTCTGGGGAACCGGAGCGTAGCACGCAAAACGCTGCAGTCCCAGACTGGCTGCCGCACTCCACACATACAGGAAATGGACCGTGATACACGTAATATTACATTTTAATGGTCTGCAGCACCAAAGGCGGAATGAGGGATCATTCCTGTGGTGGCAACGGATTAACTCCTTCTCTCCTGGTCTCTTCCGGTCTCCAACAAAACGAATTGGGGCACAGCACAAAGGTCCCCAAGAGAGCACGGTCCCAGGGGCGCCTGGGTGGCTCAGTCGGTTGTGCGTCTGACTCCGGCTCGGGTCACGATCTCGCGGTTGGTGAGTTCGAGCCCCGCGTCGGGCTCTGTGCTGATGGCTCGGAGCCTAGAGCCTGCTTCGGATTCCATGTCTCCCTCTCTCTCTCTGCCCCTAACCCACTCGCATTCTGTCTCTGTCTCCCTCAAAAATAAATCAACATTTAAAAAACATTTTTTTAAAAGCACGGTTCAGAAGTTAGCAACCGATTTACACGAAAGCTTCTGGGACTCTCCTTTTTCTACTGTATCTCAATATACAGGAAGGATGTGACTTTCCGATCGGATCCAGTCCATCTTTCTTTTGTGGACTCCTTCAAAGCCCTCCAGGAGACCCCTTTCACACCCTCAGTGCCACTGGGACCCAGAATCAAGAACCCTCCACGGGGCGGGAAGTCTCCAGTGGCTGCCATCTGGGGTATTGTAAAGGGGAACTATTTAAGTCTCTTGGGCCAGAAGGGACCCAGAGACCTCCAGCACCTCCTAAGGTCCAGAGGGAAGAAGACACCTGCTCAGTCACCCCAGGTCAGTGTGGATCGGGGACCAGAGCCTGAGAGATGTTATTGCCACCTAAATGCCTCTCCCCCAGGTGACAGCTCCATTGGGCCAGGTAGGTGGTCCTTCCTTGCCACATCCCTCCCAATGGTGTGCTAGCAAATGTTCAACACAGACTCTGGGGGTGGAGGTGCCATTGATTGGCAGCATTTACGAACAGTGCAAATAGGTGTAAATAGTCTCTCCCCCCACGGCCAATTTCAAGCTACAAGTATGAGCGTCAGCGCAGGGCGGGGAGAGAGGCTCAGCATCACTCCGACAGGTACCAAGACATGTAAATAACCTCAGAAACACGCGTCACGACACAAAAATGAGCAAGTGAGGAGTTCTGGGTATTGATCACCTTTGTTTTCAATAGACTTTAATTGAGTTGATGTAATTTCATTTTTAATCTTTTTCTCAAGTTTTATTCATTTTTGACAGAGAGAGACAGAGCGTGAGCAGGGGAGGGGCAGAGAGAGAGGGAGGGAGACCCAGAATCCGAAGCAGGCTCCAGGCTCCGAGCCGTCAGCACAGAGCCCGACGCGGGGCTCGAACTCACGGACCGCGAGATCGTGCCCGGAGCCGAAGTCGGGGACGCTTAACGACTGAGCCACCCAGGCGCCCCTGTAATTTAATTTTTAATAACGACTGTGTTGAACAACCCGCTCTCAAAACTCCTGAAAATTTGACCATCAGCAGTTATGAGGCGCTTCGGGTTGGTTCCAGCATGCCACCGCTCCCTCGGCTGGAAGTCACCGGCCACATCATGTCACTGTCACTGAGAACGAGCCAGGCCCCTGGCTCCCAGCCCCCAGGAGGCCCGGCTGCAACAGACACTGGCCCGGGAGGACCCATCGGTGGCAGGTACGTCCTTTTCTCATCGATCAACCTGAGCAGCTGCTGAGCTCCAAGGCTAGCACGTATTTTTCTCCCTCTGCAGCTCGGATCCGGTCGCTGACCTCTATGTCCAGCTCCTGCGGGAAGAGAGATCTGGGCAGTAACCTCTCATCTCTAAAGCCTCGGTCGCCTCTTCCATCTGATTGTCTCCAGGGCGGCCCTCTGTCAAGCAGTGGCTCCAGCCCCCTGACCCAAGGGCACATGAGGCCTCTAGGTGGGACCTCCAACTAAGCTCCTCTTTACTGGGTGGCCAAAAAGAGAGCCTTGAGGTTCTCCCCCACCACCACCCCCCCGCAGGATGGGGAGGGGTCTTGAGGATAAAATGGGACAGGACCCAAGACGGGCTCCGAGGATTCCCACCTCCTGGTGGCAACACATCATACTGAGTAGGGGCAGACTAGGACATCGTGAAATGACAGGGGAGGACGTGGGAGCCTGGGTCATCAAACATATGGAGCTTCCGCTTTGCTCTCCCTCTCTGCTTTGCTCACTCTCTCAGGGAGGGGCCGGCCCCATGTGGTAAGGACACTCAAGCTGTGGAGACAGCCACGTGAGGAACTGAGGCCTCCTGCCGGGAGCTGGCGTTACCTTCCCTTACCAGCAGCCTGAGTGAGCTCCCTTGAAAATGCCCCCATTCAGTGCCCTACACCACACGGAGCTTTTGGGAGAGGGGACATAAGTCAAAGCATGATCCCTTCCTTCAAGATGATGTCACCGTAGGGCCTATGTCAGTTAGGAGTCACTTTTGCTGTGTGCATGGTACTACTCTTGGTCACATGGTAACAATAACTTAGACAAGATAGACTTTTGTGTCTCTTGAGTACGTAAGGACAGAGCTGGACAACCCAGAACTGCTATGGCACTCCACCGGGTCCGTGACTCAGGCTCCTTCTATCTTGTTACTCTGCCGTTATCATCATGAGCCTTCTGCCTCCTGGCCCAAGATGGCTGCGTGAGCTTCAACCATTACATCTCCTTCTAGCCCAGAAGGAAGAAGGAAGGAATGAAAGGGGGCACCCCCTCTTGCCTCAAAGACAGCAGATATCGCACATACCCTTCTGCTTATATCCCATCAGCCCGAACTTGGTCGTGGGGCCAGTTTTTATTCCTGCATGGCAGTCCATGAGGGGAGAAGCCTCACGTCTCTGGTCCAGCTCTGAATTCTCAGCTCTCCACACTTGCTGAGTGAGTGAAGGAGCCAAACGCAGACTATGACACGTCACTATGGTCCAGGACACCTCCGCGCGGGTGCCCCTTGCTAGGAAACCACTTGCGTGCCTGTGACCTGAGCTGGGACCGCTTCTGAAGCATCTCAGAACCCTCTGCCCAGAACGATGTGCAAAGATTCGGTGCCTGTTTAGTATCTGCTTGGACACAAGCGCGTTCCCTGACTCTGAAGGACCCACCCCGTCTCGTCAGCCACTGTAAAAAAAAAAAAAAAAAAAAAAAAATGCCGGACATTCTTATGAGGAAAACAAAACAAACGCAGAAAAGGCAACTGTTTTTAGAGCTCTTTAACTTTCCCCGGGGAGCTAGAGTCTATGTGCACACAACACCCAGAGCCCCAGATGAGACATGCAAAACATAATCAATCATGTCAAACCACCGGTCCGAGGGGTTTTGTTTTTGCCACACTGGTTTAGAGGTCATGGAGACACAGACAACAGATGACGTCTAAAGAGTTTTAAATACAAACCACATTTTAAAACAGAGAAAAGGATCCCCTGCTAAGCGTCTGTGAAAAGTGTGTGTGTTTTGCCGGAGATAATCAAAAGCTACCTTCCCCCGGCACGCCAACAGATGAGCGGGTGATTCTCGTAGGAACACGTGTGAACAGCTCCCCCAAAGCCGCAAAGGAAGATGAAGAAAGGAAATAGATAAAATTCATGGAAAACAGAAAATACGGAAAACCACTGAACTGCACTTGTTATCACAGAAACTATTTGCACCTTCAAACTGGCAAATGTTTTAAAAATAATACACAGTGCTGGAAAACATGCGGTGAGACGGTCAATGGCACGCACCGCCCGCAGAGTACAAATCTGTACACTTTCCTGGAAAGAAGTTTGGAGACATGCATCAGGAACCTCAAAAATGTTGGGGCGCCTGGGTGGCTCAGTGGGCTAGGCGTCCGACTACCGCTCGGGTCATGATCTCACGGTCCGTGAGTTCCAGCCCCGCATCGGGTTCTGTGCTGACAGCTTGGAGTCCGGAGCCTGCTTCGGATTCTGTGTCTCAGTCTCTCTGCCCCTCCCCTGCCCTCACTCTGTCTCTCTTTCTCTCTCTCTCTCTCTCTCTCTCTCAAAAATAAATAAATGTTTAAAAAAAATGTAAAAAAAAAAACCACCTCAAAAATGTGCACGGTCCACTTGATACAATTATTCTCCTTCTAATCATTTATCCCCAAAATATTCCTTGGCGTCTTCAATAAATCAGACTGTCTGCTATCTACCGTTTGCTGTGCTAGATCTAGATACTAAATATTGAATTAAAAAAACATATTCTCGGGGCGCCTGGGTGGCTCAGTTGGTTAAGGGTCCGACTTCAGCTCAGGTCACGATCTCGCGGTCCGTGAGTTCGAGCCCCGCATCGGGCTCTGGGCTGATGGCTCGGAGCCTGGAGCCTGCTTCCGATTCTGTGTCTCCCTCTCTCTCTGCCCCTCCCCCGTTCATGCTCTGTCTCTCTCTGTCTCAAAAATAAATAAACATTAAAAAAAAATTAAAAAAAAACATATTCTCTGCCTCATGGAGTTTGCAATTTGATGATGAAATAAATAGATCGTAAACAAGTGAAGTTTACAATTTAATGATGAACCAGAGAGCAAACAAGTGGAGTGTATAATTTAATGATGCAATAGACGGTAAACAAGTAAACAAGCCAGTAAATACATTAAGTGTAAGTTATCACTGCTAAGAAGGACATCGTCTGGGATGCCTGGGTGGCTCAGGCAGTTAAGTGTTCAACTTCGGCTCGGGTCATGATCCCGAGGTTCTTGAGTTCAAGCCCCGCGTCGGGCTCTGCGCTGACAGCTCGGAGCCGGGAGCCTGCTTCGGATTCTGTGTCTCCCTCTCTCTCTGCCCCTCCCCTGCTTGCACTCTGTCTCTGTCTCTCTCTCAAAAATAAATAAACATTCAAAAAAAATTTTTTTTAATTAGAAAAATAAAAGGATGTGTGTTGCCTGTGGCACAACAGAATTGCTGACAGAGGCTCCCCAAATTTCCACGGAGAGGGTGAGAAAGTCTGAAGAATGAAGAGCCAGCCATGGTAGAAGAAGAGTACTGGGTTTCAGGTAAAGAAAACAGCATATGCAAATGTCCTGAGTTTGGAAAGATCTTCTAGAACTCAGGAACCAAAGAGAGGCCAGGATGGCTGCAGCCTGGCAAATCAGAAGGACCTGAGCTACAGCTGGAGGTGAGTCGGACTTGGGAAGGGAAGTCTGCATGTCCGTGGGCTTCATGCTGCAGACCATGGGGAGCATTTGAAGGTGCTTGAGCAGGGGAGTAACAGAATCCCAGCTGTACTTTGGAAAGCTCAGTCCGGGAATGTTTTAAGATCCCTGAAGACCTGTTTAAAGAGGCCAACGAGGGGCACCTGGGTGGCGCAGTCTGTTAAGCGTCCGACTTCAGCCAGGTCACGATCTCGCGGTCCGTGAGTTCGAGCCCCGCGTCGGGCTCTGGGCTGACGGCTCAGAGCCTGGAGCCTGTTTCCGATTCTGTGTCTCCCTCTCTCTCTGCCCCTCCCCCGTTCATGCTCTGTCTCTCTCTGTCCCAAAAATAAATAAACGTTGAAAAAAAATAAAGAGGCCAACGAGACCAGACTGGTAGTCGCTAAGTTTCCCGGGATAGGTATGCCATCCACGGCCAGAGGTCTCTCAGGGGCAGAGGAAAGAGGCATTTCGAGGTAACATCCCATGTTTTGACCACTGATGACTGTGGGCGGCCAAGAAATGGGAGGGCCTGGAACCATCAGCACATGTGCAGCCTGGGAGGTTGGGGGGGGGGAAGGGCGGGTGGGTGAACAGTCATCAGGACGTGGCAAGAGCAGAAGGTCTAAGACCAAAGATGGACAGCCACAACTTGGACCTCTTGAATCACAGCTCACGTCTTCCTTTTAGCGCCCCTTCCCTGCAACCCTCCAAACACGTGGGGCCCTCGCGCTGCCTCAACTGCCTCCCACAGGGCAACACTGAGCACTTCCAAGTCCAGTCCGATGGAAGGCTCAACAATAAAAGGGGACCCAGTTGGGTGTCTTTTGCAATCCCTTTCTTTTTTTTTTTTTTTTTTTTTTTTTTAATTTATTTTTGGGACAGAGAGAGACAGAGCATGAACGGGGGAGGGGCAGAGAGAGAGGGAGACACAGAATCGGAAACAGGCTCCAGGCTCCTAGCCATCAGCCCAGAGCCTGACGCGGGGCTCGAACTCACGGACCGCGAGATCGTGACCTGGCTGAAGTCGGACGCTTAACCGACTGCGCCACCCAGGCGCCCCGATGCAATCCCTTTCTTACTGTTCATGGGTTCAATGAACAACTCACTCAAGGTCACATATTTTCCTAAGGAAATTTTTGCTGGTGAAATTCTCGCACCAAGAGCACTCCTCCATCGTCTCCTCCCCCTTCGGGACAGGCGACTTCATGAGCTGACCTCAAGGTTTTCTTTCCCCTGAGACACTACGGGTTGTCTCCAGCCTTTCTGGGGAACGCCAGCTTGACTTAGCATTTTTCACAAAGGGTTGCCTCGCGTTTATTAGTTCTTTTTCAGCATGAACTGTCTCACCAGCCATTTAAGTGTTTTTGGTTTTTTTTCAAGAAGGATGCTTCTGGGGACTTTCCTAGAGGAAGCACAGTGGGGGGAGAAGGATTCCTTGAGGCAGAGGCGGCCCCCCCCCCGGGGCCTTCCCTCCGGCGTCTGTGGAGACGAGGCTGCTGGGCCTAATTACCTATCTCCGTGTCTCCTCACATAAAATGGGGTGTTTAATGCAGTGCTCATTTCTCTGGAAATCTTGTGCGGGCCCGAGGAGACCATTGCAACAGATGCAAACCCACAGCCCAGTGTGGAAATGAAGGAGTCGCGTCCAGTGGCTGGGCTCTCGCTAAGCACGCTTCGGAAAACAAACACAGCTCCTGGGAATGTCCAGGCCGAGGCAACGCAACATGGGCGTTCCTGTGAGGTGATGAACTCAGAAAAACACGAGGGCCTCGATGTGGGCCGCTCTCAGTCAGGAAAACTTTTCCTCATAGAGGAAAATTGTTCCGAACGCACCGACTCAATGACTCAATTTTGAAACTGTTTTCTTAAGTCCTATTGAAATGGGAGGTATGAGGACTGCACAATAAATCAGTTTATGAAAATACAATTTCCTGTCAGCTGTTCTAAATAAGGTTCTTTTAAGACCGTTGTAGAGTCGGGAGGAGAAATGATCCCCGCTTCCATTGGGAGGCTGTCTTTTTTGTTTTGGGTGGTTTTTTTTTTTTTTGTCGTTGTTGTTGGTTTTGTTTTTGTTTTTGTTTTTGTTTTTTCCTACTGATTTTAAATCTTGTGGATGGATGTACAGGGAGAAAATGAGATGTTTACCACATATTGAGAAACAGGTTTTTAATACTGCAAGACCCTTCCTATTCCAAACTCAGGCGACTGCAGGAAGATTTCATTAAACTCCACATTTCACACCGTCTCCTGCGTGCTTTGGAACTGCTAAGGACGCCCATTTAAAGAAAGGAAATCTTCCCACGCCAGCTGCCGAGCCGGCTGCAAAGCCTTTAATAAAATCCCTTTCCACAGAAAGAACTATGGGCTTCCCCCGACAGAGGCCTAACCAGCAGACTCTACTCCACAGCCACATGAAACGAAATTGAAGTGTGCCATTTTCTGGGGAGTCCCCGGAAGCGATGGAGACAGCTAGATTTCCTTTTTCTTTTGTTTTTAACCGACGAAACATGGCAAACGTAGGGAAAAGTATAGAGAAATAATATGACAAACTATCCCCCACCAAGATCAAACTTTGCTGTAATTGTTTCAGATCTCTCTCTCTCTCTCTCTCTCTCTCTCTCTGAAATCACTTAAAATAAGTTAAAGCCACACATTTCATTTCTCCTCTTCCCCAGAAGTAACGCTTGCCCTGACCTGGCATGAATCATTCATATGCTAACTTTAACCTGTTTGCTACAAGTGTATGAATCTGTAAATTGTATACAGGCCGTTGTTTTCTATGTTTTTTAAAGTTCACCTAAGTTAAGGGGGCTCCTGGAGGGCTCGGGCATCTAACTCTTGATTTTGATTTTGGCTTAGGTCATGATCTCACCGTTTGTGAGTTCGGGCCCCATGTCAGGCTCCATGGAGCCTGCTTGGGATCCTCTCTCTCCTTCTCTCTCTGTCCCTCCCCGAGTTGTTCTCTCTCTCTTTCTCTCTCTAAGTAAACAAATAAATAACTTAAAAAAAAATAAAGTTCACCAAAGTAGAAATTATTTTGTATGTGTCCCCTGGAAACTTAGCTTTCCCCTCAACATTTTGTTGTGGATGAAGAGACATAGATGGTCTTGACTGAAGAGACTCATCATCGTAAAGATATCACCTCTGCCTAAGTCAATTTACAGATTTAATGCACTTCCAATTTCAAAAAATACCACCAGGGGGTTTTTTTGTTGTTGTTATTGCTTTTTGCTTTTTTTTTTTTTTTTTTTTTTTTTCTGGAGCTAGGCAAGTTGATTAAAAAGTTGACACTTGGGGCACCTGGGTGGCACAGTCGGTTAAGCGTCCGACTTCAGCCAGGTCACGATCTCGCGGTCCGTGAGTTCGAGCCCCGCGTCGGGCTCTGGGCTGATGGCTCAGAACCTGGAGCCTGTTTCCGATTCTGTGTCTCCCTCTCTCTCTGCCCCTCCCCCGTTCATGCTCTGTCTCTCTCTCTCCCAAAAATAAATAAATGTTGAAAAAAAAATTTTTTTTAAATAAAATAATGGGGCGCCTGGGTGGCGCAGTCGGTTAAGCGTCCGACTTCAGCCAGGTCACGATCTCACGGTCCGTGAGTTCGAGCCCCGCGTCAGGCTCTGGGCTGATGGCTAGGAGCCTGGAGCCTGTTTCCGATTCTGTGTCTCCCTCTCTCTCTGCCCCTCCCCCGTTCATGCTGTGTCTCTCTCTGTCCCAAAAATAAATAAACGTTGAAAAAAAAAATTAAAAAAAAAAAAAATAAATAAAAATAAAATAAAAAAAAAAAAGTTGACACTAAAGAACAAAAACGCAAAGCTCACCAGAAGAACCCGGAAAACGAAGAGCCATATGGGGGGGGGGGGGGGGGGGCTGCCTGCCATTAACACATATACTGTAAAGCCTGTAATTAGGAGTTTGGTGTTGGCACACGAATAAATAGACCAATGGAACCAAAAGAAAATCTAGAAATAGTTCCAACTGCATCTGGAGAGTTATCATACGAGAAAGGCGGCTTCGCAAGTCTGTGCGGAGAGATGATTTTTTTTTTTAAGCGGTGTGAAAATAATTGGATAGCCGTGTGGAAAAAGTCAGGCCTGGAGCTCACACCACACATGGGGGTAAAATCCAAACCAGACCAGACATCCCAATATAAAAGCTGAAATTCTGTAGGTACCAGAGGAAAACACGGATGGGGTCTGTGTCACCCGGGAATGGCTGGAAACGGGACACACTTTCTTAACCAGAAGCAATAAGGGGAAAGGCTGTCCTATTGGAGCACGTTAAAATAAAACTCTTTCTCACAGCAAAATCACCATACACAAGGACAGACACACGACCCAGAGTGGGGGTCCGGAGGGCTCCTGTCTCCGGGTGCCTCCTGGGTCAACAGGCAGTTGGATTCACTTTCTAGACTGGAGGCCACCAAAGTGGCCTAGTTGAGCACAGGGGGCCTGGGGTTCAGGGACCTATGTTTGAATCTGACTCCACCACTTACCAGCCATGGGACCTTGGGGAAATTGTTTAAACCCTCTTGACCATAGTTTCCTCATCGACAATCAAGGGTTAATACCAGTACCTAGACCTGGGGTTGTGGGGAGGAATAAATGAGTTTCTGTGTATGAAATGCTTAGTTCAGTGCCTAGAACATTCTAGAACCCCCATTAATGTGAGCTCTCATTTGCCAAAGGCCGACAGCTTCTCACCAAACCAAAGCCTAGGCTGTGGGTTGGCTGCAGGCTTCTTCTCCCGAGCCCTCCTCGAGCTGAGAACCCCCCTCATTCCCCAGTTTTCAGCGGCAAGCTGGCCCTGCCCGCCATCTCACAAAGACCTCCTGTGCTCCCCGCTGCTCGCAGGGAACAAATTCTTGCCTGCGGGTGCTATCAAAGCTGACCCTTTCTGACATCTTAACAAGAAATGACTAATACTATTGATGGGCATTTTCTTTTTTAATTACTCCGTCTTGCCATACATTTCTCTATTTTGCTAGTTTTGTGTGTGTTTTAATGAATCCGCTTTGGGTTTTGATCCTTTGAATCTTCCCTTTATTTTCCATCAGATTCATTTCTGCCCATCATTTCATCATTTTCTTCTACTTTCTTTGGAGTTTCCCCAAAAGAGACTTTTCCGCTCTCTTAGGTTAAACGCCTAGGTCCTTTACCTTCAGTCCTTCTTCCTTTCTAGTTGTTGCATGTAAGGCCGTCTGTTTCTCTCAAGTCATTGCTTGAGTTGACTCCCTCATGTTTTTGTGGGTTGTGGCCGCCATTACTACCACTCACTGGTGGTTGGTGCCCTCCTACCCACAAGAGGATTGTCTCTTCGCCCCCCTCGAGTTTGGCCTGGCCGTGCAGAAATGTGAGTGGAACTGATGAGTTCTGCTCTTGGGCAGAAGCATTTTAGTGTTGACTAAATGATTCAATACTTCCCAGGGTTCTCCTCCTCGAGCTACGGGATTGGTGACGTTCCAGAAGGTTGAAGCTCCATCATCCTTGGTCTCTGGGTGAAGAAAGTGTGAAGCAATGTCTTCTTGGCCAACAACAGACATGTAACAGGAGGCTACATGTCTTTGGTGTGTAAGCCACGAAGATTTGGAGGCTGTTTGTTATCTAAGCACAGCCTACCCTGTCCTGGCTAATACATACAGTATTCTGTTACTGTTCATTTTTAAGTATTTTATAATTTCCATTATGCTGTCTTCTTTGATGTAGGAATCATATACCGAAGTTTTGTATTTCCAATCATATAGAAGGTTGTGATCCCTAATTTTATTACATGTGACCAGAGAAAATAATTTCTCTATGATCTGATGATTCGGCATCTATCAAGATGCATTCTGTGGCTCAATAAAATCAGTTTGGGTAAATATAATCATGTGCTGGGAAAAATATGTGTTGCCTAATTGGTGGGTACTGGGGATCTTTTACCTGTTATTATATCAATACGTGGTTCAACTTTGCTACAACCTTGTTACTTTTATGTTGGCTTGATCTATCAGTTGCTGAGAGAAGCATGTTAAAATCTGCTATGCCTGTGGATTTGTAATTCTTTGTACTCTGCAGTCAAGGCATGCTTACTCTCTACTGCGTGCCCCCTCTGGTCTCTGGTCTCCGGTCTCAGAACCCTGGGGATCACACAGGACTTACCCCCAACACCTCAAGTCTCCTGGGGATGGCTTACTGGGTCACGGACTTCTATAAGTAATGGTGAAAGCTAGGAGCCTTGGCCTTAAAGTTATATTTGTATGTGATTTCAGGGGATTCTCTTTTCCAGAAAGCTTAATGTCCCGGAATGGAAGTTTGGTGAACCAAAACAAGTTTTTGAACCAAAAATGTGAATTCGTAGCCTCACAGATGATAGGAAGACGGAGAGGAAGACAAAGGAAATGGTTTAAATTTGGACCACGTGGTCACTGCTTGGAGCTGGAAGGATATATCTGTGTGCGATGAGCTGGCTCTCTATCTCCAGTCTCAACTAACTCTATGGGGCTTCCCGGGCATGGATGTGGTGCCAGAATGTATTTGAGCAGCCGCAGCCTTTAGCGTGGGAAAAAGAACATGGGGCCCTGCCTGGGGATAGGGACAGGCTGGGAATAAGGACCCTTGCCTGGGAACCTGATGGGCTAGGGATGTGCGTGGGGGTCACGCGGAGCTGAAGGCCAGCTGTCATCATCATGAAGAGGACAATAACTGTGCTGATGATGGTGGAGAGGAAAGAGAAGGAAGCGAAGGAGGAAGAGGAGGGGCCTGAGCATACAGTGGACACGTGCAGAAGAAGAATATTCTGGACGCGGGTTGGAGCCAGATTATGCAAGGAGGTGGGGCGCCTTGAACGCTACCCTGAAGACAGAGGTTGCATTGAATCCTAAGGGAACCCGGAGACCACTGGCAGTTTTAGAAAATGGGAGTCACAGACATACAGTAGAAAATTAATCCGGCGGCATCTACAGACCATACGCGACGTGAGCGTGAAGTGACGTGGACACACAAACAGGACCGTCAAGAACAGCAGGGCAGGACTCGGGGCCCCCGTGGGTTGTGAGAAGGGAGGGGGTGGAGGTGGGCAGCTTCCATCCAAACCAACAGCACACAGGCGCCTGCTGTGTGACCGTGCGTTCCAGTTACCAAATCACAGTTACCTTCAGGCTTTCGGCGCCCTGCACAACAGCTTGCTCGGCAACCTATTCCTGAAATTGTGCATGGAGCACATTATTATTCATATTTTATAGATGAGATGGCTGAGGTAATAAGAAGTTAGCTTCAATTTCCTGAACCCAGCAGCTCAATATAACACGGTACTTAGGAGGCCGGGATCTGGGTCTGAAGATCCATCCCGTAATTGCTTGCTGTGTGGCCTTGAGCAGCATACTGAACCTCTCCAAGCCTCCATCTGTAAAGATCACGTTGAAATAACATGTGCAAAATGTTCGGCAGACGCCAGGCACACGGAAAACTCCCAAGAACCATTAGCTGGCCTCATTACTATTATTGTCACGGTCAACGCTGTTCATGCTAAAAGGGACACTACAGAGCCAAGGTCAGAACTGGGGGCTCAGAGTCCGTGTCCTGCCCTCCGCGCGGGGGGGGAGCTGATCACTCCCCACCTCACAGGTACTGACGATGCCGTTTGGGGACTGCTGAACGGTACACCCGGAGGTGAACTTGGGAAGCTAAATCAAGTTCAACCTCGAAATCCCGATTTCCCTGCAGCCCGCAGCCTGTGACCGTTTCCACCCCAACATGGAGCCAGTAGATCCTTTGAACAGCTCTGTTTGCTCTGCCCTGTTCGGATGCCCCTTAAAGAGAGGGAACCGTCAGCCGGGATTTTGCTAGACGCTAACCTGCCTTCATCAGGGCTCGCGTGTGCTTAAGCTGATACAGATTCCAGGCTTTAAATAGAAATGATAAATTATTGACTATCATGGTGATTGATTCTCCGACTGTCTGCTGACCACCAAATTGCTCCGATTGTCTCCCGAATGAAAATTCCATAAGTCATTAGCGTGAGCCCACACCAACATCCGTCATGTTAACGATACGGCTGCAATCACTCCTTGACACTAATTACCTTTTCTGACTAATTTTGGATGCGAAATTTTGCTAATGACTGAGACCCACGGTAAAAGGCCCCGTTTTCTGCACGCATGCTATAATCTATGGCACCTTCATGCCCACATAGCAATTATTAACATTGCGCTCCATCCCGCCTCCTCGCCACGTTGGCAGCCTTTAAATGGAGAACTCTTTATCCCAGGCTCCTTGACATAAACATAATTTTATCTAGAGTCCCCTGAAAGTGAGCTTCCGGAGAAGCAGAGACTGCGTGGATAGATTTCTAACTTGTAGAGACAATCGTGAAAAATGTTGAATCCACAGTCCTCCCGCAGCTGGGGGAGGAGGAGGAGACCGGGCCTCGCCACACGAAAGCGCTGCACGCGGCTAGGTCACCCACACCACTGCCTGCCACCCTCACGACGGTCTTGTGTGACGGCTGCTACGAGCCCATTTTACAGGTAAGAAATTGGAGCCCAGAGGTCTCAAGTGACATGCCCAGAGGCTCACAGCTTGTGCACACTGAAGAGAAGAGAGACTGGGAGTATGGCCGACCTCTTCTAAGTTGGCCATCGGTGACCTCGATCTACCTCCTAGAATAACCCCCTCTCCGTAAGTGCAGGTGAGACCTAGTGACACTGTTATGAATAGAATATGGCAAACGTGAGGGAAGGTCCTTGCAGAGACAGGTGCAAAGAGTCTGGCTTCACCTAGCTCACTTTCCCCCACTCCCACTCACTCACTTGGAGAAAAGCCAGCCGCCATGTTGTGAGCTCCCTTGGAGAGGTCCCCGTGACGAGGACCTGAGGGTGGCCTGTGGCTAACATCCCGTGGGGAACTGAATCTTGCCAACAGTCACATGAGTGGCCTTGGAGAGCGCCTTCCCCAGTAGAGCCCTCGGATGAGAGAACAGCCCTCCGACCCCCAGCTGACGTCTTGGTCGCAGCCTCGTCAGAGGCCATGAGCCAGAGGACCCAAGTGAGCCGTGCCCAGATTCCTGACCCGGAGAAACCGTGTGGTGATCAGTGTGTGTGGCTTCACGCCCCTGGGTTTGGGCAGGAAGAGAATACAGACAAGGATCAAACTGATGATGGAACAATGCCATAGCCGTTGTTTGCTTCCCTCCGTACAATTTGTTTTTTTAATCCCAGACGGGATATTTTTTTAATTCTTTGTTGAGAATTCAAACAAAAAATACATAAAATTAAAATCAGAAGCTCCTTTTCACCCTTCCTCATCCCTTATCATATACTTCCTCCCAAGAGGAACCACCCAGTTTTGTGTATCCTTTCTGGACTTTCCTGTATATTGATATCCACATACATGAATTTATTAAATAATGAACAGGGTACCCCCTACATACTCTTCTGTGATTTGCTTTCTTCATTGAATAGTATATCCTGGATCTCCCCATGCTGGTTTTATGTATTTTTCCCATTTATTCTACTGACTTCAGAATATGCAGAGGGGTGGACATTTGTTCCCAACACAACTTCAGCAAGTATCCTTATACACAAACAGTGGTGCATTTGCATAAGAATTTCTGTAAAAGAGGGGGGCCTGGGTGGCTTAGTCAGTTGAGCATCCGACTTCGCTCAGGTCACGATCTCACAGTTCGTGGGTTCGAGCCCCACATCGGGCTCTGTGCTGCCAGCTCGGAGCCTGGAGCCTGCTTCGGATTCTGTGTCTCCCTCGCTCTCTGCCTCTCCCCCACCCGTGCTCTGTCTCTGTCTCTCTCTCAAAAGTAAATAGATATTTTTAAAATTTTAAATAAAAAAAAAATTTCTGTAAAAGACCTTTCTAGAAATGGAATCGCCTGGGTCATAAGGTGGACACTTTTTAAAGTCTGGCCCTTGTCCTTTCCAGTGCATCATACTGCAGCCTCCAACAAATGAACACCACAGGGTCTCACCATTTCTGCGGAGACAGATGACGTCAGCACCCCCCGAAATCTCAGGTACACCTAGGCAGGTCTCAGGTGGGGAGCCCAAGCCCAGAAGACAATAAGAGTCACAGGCTCAGCCCCCTTCTCTCTTTATAGAGCTTGGAAGATTGTCTTCCTCCTCCATCCTCTTGATTTTTTAGTGGAAACAAATAGAATCCCAAAGGTGGCGTGGGCAGAGACCTATGTCAGCACAGCCAGAATCTAGGCCCAGCTATTCTCAGACTTAACTGTAGAGTCCTGGCCAAATCCCCAGCCCTTCCCGGCCTCCGCTTATCGACTCGTCAGGCTGGATGAGGTCTCCTTCTGCTTGAGTTTATAAGCTGTTTCACGAAATCACTGGCTGAGGGGCCTTAGTCAGGTCTCTTATCCTCTCAGGCAGGGAGATAAAGTAAAAGCCTTTGGAGAGGGATACGTTTAATGCACACGTTTTTTTTAGGCCCCTAGTGAGCTGGGTACCAGAGCCACAGACATGGGCTAACACAATTCCCATCCTAGAGACACCAGACGCCAGGGAGGGAGGCAGGATCCAGCAGCGGGAGGCTGGGACCACTGTGGTGTCCCCACCAAGGCAAGGTGTGGCCGGCGTGGGGTTGGCTGCAAATGTAGTGAGCGCTATTCTGAATCCCCTGCATTGGCACACACTCAAGCAGAAGGAAGTGTCATTGTCTTATCCAATTCTCCGGTACGTTCCATTTGAATGTGGAACTGGGATTATTTTGACATCCAGTCTAGAAGAGAAGTCCTAGAAAGGCTGCAGAAGGGAACATTGTTCATCCACTCAGCATCTATAGCCCAAGAGGGAATGAGGGCCAAGGGCAGATACGGTCTCTTGGAGAAAACTCAGATTGGTGTTCTGTTCTAGGCAAGACAGGGATGAGGGGTTTCCCAATGGAGTTATAAATGCAACCATCTTAGCAACAAAACCATGAAAACAGCATTCTACACAATGAAAAATACAGATTTGTGTTTAAGATTGGCTAAAGCTTCACAGAACATGACCCGCATTTGAAGCATACTAAATACTCAACCGGTGAACTTGGTGTCTCCAGATGAGTCCTGCTCGGGGCGTGGGCTGCAGCCCAGCGCATCAGCACCAGAGAAGCTTGTTAGAAATACGGTGTCCAGGCCCCACCCCAGATCTGCCAAATCAGAACCTCCACGATCTCCAGATGATCTGTATTAAGGCTTCAGTCTTGGGGTCTTGGTTGATTTGCACCAATCGATCAGGACTTTGAGACCCTCAGAGAACCAGTAACCCGTGATGTCTTAGTTGGCCACTCTCGGGAAGTTGGTGATGAGCTGTGGTCATAATGTTTGGACTTGGCCGCTAGGCATTCCGGGACCTCAGGCAAGGACTGGGAGGTGGTAAGGAGACAATGCTGGCAGCTGAGCCAACCGCAAAGTTGGACACAGAGGCACGATGTGCCGTATATGACGAGGCATGGCAAGCTTGGGCTAGGTTGGGGCTGGCATCAGTTCTAGGGTTCAGCTTCCAGACTCTGGGAGAACCTCCAGGGCTGCTCTGGCTGCCGTCCTTGCTATCCCTTCTTTCTTTACCCACGTAAAGGCATGAAGAAGGGGGTATCTGTCCGGGGGGTTGGGGGAGCAACAGACGATCCTGGGATGTTCTGCTCCGCCTGCAAGAAAAAAGATACAGGGAGCATCGGGCTCTTCGATGGATGTTGAAAGAGCTCTCTAGGCAGGGCAGGGGAGCTCAAAGCTGTTAGATAAGATCCAAAAACACTATATGAATTTCCTGGAGCTTCTGGAACAAATTACCACAAGCTTGGTAGCTTAACACAACAGAAATTTATTTTCTCACGGTTCCGGGAGCCGGAATGCCAAAATTAGTATCCCTGGTCCAAAATCGAGGAGACTTCCTCCCTTGCCTCTTCCGGCTTCCGGTGCAGCTGCATTCCTTGGCTTGTGGTGGCACTTTGCTCCAGCCCCCACCCCGCGGTCACCTTGCCTTCTCCCGTTCTGTCTTCAGATCCTCCCCCATGTCTTTCTCACAAGGACACTTGTGATAACAATTGGGATCCACCCCAGTAGATAACCTCTCCAGTACTAGACCCTTGATTTGCTCACGCCTGCAAAGAAGCTTCCCCCGCATCCCGCCCCCCCCCCCCTCAAAAGGCAGCATTGGCAGGTTCTAGGCATCGGGACTTGACATCCTTGGGGAATCATTTTCAAAGTACCATAGACCGATTTTGGATCTACAGAAAGGGCTTTCCAGCAACCTGGCGTCCAAGGTCAGAATAGGCCGCTTCGGAGCAGTGAGCCCCTGGGGCAGATGCGATCAGCGGCCCACAGACTCCCCTCGGGGGTTCTTCTCCAGGTACCAAAGGCTGCTTACTGCAAAACCCGTGATGCTGTCTGAAGGCTTCTTTCTGTCGTGTGCTTAGCCCGTGGGCTGTATGTGCCAGAGAACCGCAGGAAAAAAGCCTCCAGAAGCAGCCCTCAAGCCAGGACCGAGGCAAGGTGGAGGGTGAGACCTCGGCTGCCACGCCCCCTCCTTGGGAAACTCCGAGCTGCGTTCACACGGATGCACAGTTCTCCGAAGAAATGAGCTCCGGCTGCCCGCAGCCAGAAACACACCTTCCACCGGCGGCTCTGTACGTCTCCTCTCATCCATCTGTGGAAGTTCCCCGAGATCACTCCTAAATAAACGGGTTACGTGGGTCTGCTTCTGGGGAAGACCAATCCAAGATGGTTTGTTAAGAAGCGGTCAGAGAAGGGGGCACCTGGGTGGCTCGTTCGGTCAGGCATCCGACCCTTGGTATCGGCTCAGGTTGTGATCTCACGGTTGGTGGGTTTGAGTCCCGCATCGGGCTCTGCGCTGACAGTGCAGAGCCTGCCGGGCATTCTCGCTCTCTCTCTCTTTCAAAATAAATAAATAAATGTAAAAAAATAATGGTATTAAGAAGTGGTCGTGGGAAGTAAACGCTTAGGGGGAGTTCTGGAACTGGATCATTTGGCCTCCTGATGGCAAACGAGCACCACTGTGATGGGTCGGATCTCCCCTGTATTCTGTGCATCACAATTGCTAAGACCCTCACGCTGGGGAGCTGAGACAGAGTACAGGTGTGAGGGGACACACCAGCTGTGGCCAATTATAGCCATTATTAACCGATACGATTATAGTTAATCGATTAACTATAGTTATACGATTAACTATAATCGTATCGGTTAAATCGATTAACTATAATCGTATCGGTTAATAATGGTTATAATTAGCCATAGCTAATATCATTATAATATCATTATAATGCCATTACTAACAATAATTAATTACTATTAGTCGCTAATTATTATTATGGCCAACGCGGTAGCCTTAGCACGGGAGGGACCTGGGGATAATGATAATTATAAGGCTTGCCAGCTGTCATCAATTGCCACCAAACACTAAAGGAAGAAAATGCCAGTCTCAGGCCAACACTTCCGACGCGGCCCCAGATGAGCAACCTCCCTTCCTGGTGCCCGATTTTCCTCATCTTCGATATGAGGATCATGACTGTTCCTCAGAGAGTCGCAGGGAGGATTAATACGAGTCTCATCCGTGAAAGACCTCAGCACGGCGGCCGGCATGTGGGAAGCACTCGAGTAAATGTTACATGTTACGTAAGGACTGATGTAAAATGCCACAGAGAACTCCAGAAGTACTGGCAGGAACATGCTTTTAATTTGTAAGCCTTCCTAACCCACAAATGTAACTAGTCACTTCCTCCAGCAAAATCCATACAGCTTTCCGGAAGTTGCAAGATTGATGATACCCTTGGTCAAGGCATCAACCGAGTCAGCCATCAAAACCCGGCTGCCCCACCTCCTCCAGCTCTGTTGATGGTCTGACACCTGAGCACGTGATTTGTCAGCAAGGCCCATAAAGCGGGGGAGTCAGGGCAGAAAGATCTGTTTAATTCTCACCTCTTAAAAAAATGTTTTTAAGTCTGTTTTATTTTTGAGAGAGAGAGAGAGAAAGTGTGTGTGTGTGTGTGTGTGTGTGTGTGCATGGGTGTGAGTGCAAGCGGGGGAGGGGCAGAGACAGGGAGAGAGAGAGAGTCCCAAGCAGGTTCCGTGATGTCAGCACACAGCCTGATGTGCGGCTCAATGTCACGAACCGCGAGATCATGACCCGAGCCGAAACCAAGAGCCGGATGTTTAACGGACTGAGTCACCCAGGCGCCCCTAATTCCCACTTTTCACGGAGTTGTTATTCAACTCGACCCCCTTCATTCCTCGAATAAGTCACCGGCTGCCACCCACAGATCAATGGCTGTCACCCCCTGTCCAGACCGCTGTCCCGCGGTCATTGGCACCTGGGAATCAGCAGGCCGGTTTGATTAGACCTCCGGGTAGTTCCTGATAACCCATCACCCCACCCCTGGTTCCCAAACTAAGGGAGATCTGCCTCCATTAAAACTCCAGAGGATGGGGCGCCTGGGTGGCTCAGTCGGTGGGGCAGCCGACTACAGCTCAGGTCATGATCTCGCGATCTGTGAGTTCAAGTCCCGCGTCGGGCTCTGCGCTGACAGCTCAGAGCCTGGAGCCTGCTTCGGATTCTGTGCCTCCCTCTCCCTCTGCCTGGAGCCTGTGTCTCCCTCTCTCTCTCTGCCCCTTCCTTCCCTGCTGGCTCTCTGTCTCTATCTCTGTCTTTCTCAAAAATAATAAACATTAAAAAAAAAAAAGCTCCAGAGGAATGACCTCCAGTTTGAAGTTCACGTTCATTAGCTGCTGAGGCGGGTTGGAGGTGAGGTACTGGCTATGAGATGAGGCCTGCGGTTGGCTGTGAAAGGAATGAATTTCCTTCCTTAACCTCCTGCGTGCATCATCTACCCCACGCAGCAAACAATCAGGAGCCCAAAGGAAATGCTATATTGCAGTAACCACCCGCGGTGTTATCATGAATTCTGAGTTCTGTCTGGATAAACACATGTTTTAAAAAATACGCTCGAAAACAAAACCATGCAGAACAGGACGGTATCTTTCTGGAGAAGACTGGAGGCCGGGAGGAACCTCCTGGGGCCTCAGTGGTGAAGTCACCAGTGGGATCAGGGCGGGGCGCAAATGCACGGGCTAACCCGGAGTTCTGACCCGTAGGTCAGAGGACAGTACAGCCTCACCCTGGCCCAAAGCACTCTCCGGCTGTTTTGTGGCTGGTGGGCATAGCCACATTTCTCCGGGCCACACAAAGCGTCCAGTGGGAAGGGAGTCCGTGAAGAGAGGGGCAGGGGCTCAGGATGGGCCCCATGCTGGTGACCTCAGCGGAAGCTTTGTCTGAGATGGGAGAAAGAGAGCAACCCCAAGGAGGTCAACGGAAGCCAAGAGAAGAGCCAGAAGGAAATCCATTTACGGAGGCCCGATGTGCACTGTCAGGTATTCATCCTTCCCCTTTGTAAAATTCATTCCTTAGTGAATTTAGTTAATAAAGTGTTCCCTTCCTTGGACACTGTGTCAGGCAGTGGAGTTAGCATCTGACGTACATCCTCTCCAAGGCCCCTTGGTGGGCCCTGCGGATTTGCTACCTGAAAGGCACCCGCCATTGCCTTCCCCTTGCTAATGATTCTGGGGAGAAAAAATAGTCTCTTTCCCAGACCCCACTGGAGTTAGGCGTGTTCATTCACTGTGATTCTAACCAACAAGACGCCAACAGGGGAGGCAGGAAGAAAAATGCCTTGTTCTTTCTGATTGGAACACAAACCAGAGGCTGGAGGTGGAGCAGCCACGTTGAGGCCATGAGGCAGCAGGCATGAGGACAGAGCCAACATCCTAAGAGTGGGAAAAGAAAGAAATAGAGTCTGGGCCCCTGTTGGGAGCCACTGCGATAACCCTGGACCATCTACTCCAAACTTATGGCGAGGCCAGTTTGAAGAATAATCCCTCGTCACCCAAACCCATGTCAGTTGAGTTTTCTGTTACTCCCGGCGAAGAGCGTTTCGAACCAATAGATTCCCATTCTACAGATGAGAAAAACAAGGCTCAGAGAAGGAGGGGACCCCACTGAAGTCCCCACAAGGATCAGAAGTGGCTCTAAGATTCACTCTGACTTAATGCTTCTTGTCATTTGGTCCTCCCTCCCATAGCCTGGGACCAGAGCCAGGAGTCACGCTCATAAACTCTGCAAGTGGTTTTGACTGTCACATTTTTTTCCTCTTTCTTTCTTTCTTTCTTTCTTTCTTTCTTTCTTTCTGACTGTCACATTTCTTGAATTCATGACTCCAGGAACAAGCCCTAAACAATCCAGGTATGTAACTGACAGCTGCAATTCAGGCCAATGACAATTTTAATCCTGAAGGTAGCTAACATTTGTTGAGTGTCCACACACAGTACCATCTCATCTAACAGGTGTTTCCTGTCATCACTGCTTTGCGCAGGACAAACTGAGCCCCAGAGCAGATAAGGGACTTGCCCAAGATCTCACAGCCAGTGAACAAACCTGGCCCCGAGGCCGCAGGCTTGCTGCTGCAGCCATGGGCAGGAGAGATCTCAGCACGTGCGTCCCGTGCCAGCCCCTTCGACTGTGCCCTGCCACCCTCGGGCCAAGCAGGGTTCCGCCAAGGGCTATGTCTGTCACCTCTCAGACGCAAGACCCAACTGCCCTCTCTGGTCCCTGGCTAAGTTCTGTCCCTAAGCCTGCAGACCGACTTTGCGTCCGTTTGCCCTTGATGTGCTGGTTCTCCCCGGTCAGCCTGCCCACCAGGCAGATTTCCCGAAGCGGGGGAATCTCAGTCTGGAACACGGAAACGAGGAGCACCCGCCCCCTTCCTCCCCATTACATTTGTCATGTGCCATAGCTTAGAAATCACTCTGGCAGGGCCACAAAGCTGTGCAACTTGCAGCCAGAAAGCTCCCACTCCTCTTACCAGCAGGGTGCCCCAGGACCTCGGGCAGGTCACCCCTCTGTGCCTCACTTTCCTCAACTGGGAGCTGCTCTCCGTAGAATAAAACACGAATGGATCAAAAAGCCAACGTGGAAGACTGAAGAAAGCAGAAGAGGAAAGCAGGTGGAGAGAGAAACGTTGGTGGTTCTATGCCCACAGAAAGTTCCTGGATATTGGAAGGTGTCCACTTGATGTCCTTTTCCCTTCTTACCCACACCCGGCAGAGGCCACCAGGGTGTTGCTGTCACTCACCCACCGGCTGGTGGGACTTTTACCGGAGGCGCCCAGCAGCCCGGACTCGGGGCCGGGCCGTCCACACCCAAACGTTCGATGCTGTCTCAGCTCTGTGTTTCAGTCGCCCCGTCTGTAAAAAAGAATGCTAACGGCACCTGCCCCACAGGGGAGATTGTGGAAAGGATTCGTTGACGACGCACATGTAGAAGCGTTTGAGTGACAGCAAGCCCACGGATGCTCTCAACAGATGTTGGTTATTATAGTCGACGATCTTCGAGATACGTTTGCTGCTTACGCTCTTCCAGGGGAGGGAGAACAGGGGTTCCCTTGGTGCGACCCGGAGGAACAGGGGAGGACCTGCCACCCCAGCTCCCACAGATGGAAACTGAGGTCCAGTGAGTTGTCCGAGGTCGAGCAGCTAGCGAGTAACACAGCTGCAACTCAGACCAGGTCACCTGATCTGTCTCTCTTTCCTGGTCTCCGTGGACTGAGTTGGGGACCACAGATCAGAGCTCCTGGCCTTCTCAGAGAGGGCCCCCGGAGGTCCAGGGGCTCAGCCAGGACTCAAGGAAGGAGGATGGACCTTCCCAGGACACCCGCAGTGGATTCCTCTGCCCCTCACTGGCCTCTGCCCTGCTCCGTTAGAGAGGCTCACACCCCACCCCCACCTGGCGTTTTTGGATGACCTGGAAAATGTGTGTGAGTTACACAACCTGTTCACCCCTGTTCTCTGTAACATGACACGTGTTCTTTGTGGTCAGGAGCGACTTCTCCGACACGTTTCAACTCTGCGGCCTGAGGACGTGGGTCAGGACCGCTGATCCTGCTTCAGGTCGGGGCTAATCCAGGCGAGGCGGACCGGAACGGAGCTCGGTGACCGCTTTCCACGGTGGCGCGCCCCTGCCCCCAATGTGCATCTATCACCCTCCTGCGCCTGTGAGGAAGCGCTGTCACCCAGGTCCCTCTGCAGCCCGGGCAATCTTTCCAGCTTTGCTTTCTCTGTTTTATTAAAACAATAGTGGGTTTGGGGTTTTGCTTTTTAGTTTTCAAAATATAAAATCGCGTCTGAGTGTTGAGTATGCTGGTCCAAAAAACACCTGTCCCGGCTTCCCACGCCCCCAGATTTCGACACGCGTGCAGAGGCTACCTTGCCACCGCTGAGCAGACACCCCCAGGATGTAGGGCAGCACCCCACGGATGCATAATGCTGTGTGGACGGCCCGGCTGCCGGAGAGCCTGGCTGGGGCTCCTACTCTGTTCCCAATAAACACGTTGGCCAGAACCAGGGCCCGAGATGCCACAGAAGGCACCATCCTGGACTCTGGTAAACAGCAGAGACCGCTGTACTTGTGGTTATTAGAGGCGCCAAGAGAAGGGAGGGTAGCACCTCATCTGGCTTCCACCACGTGTCCAAAAATGCAGACACAGCACATGGAATAGGATCGAAGCACCAAACCAGGTCTCCAGGGGGCCGGTGCCCATCTCACAGGGCTGCCCACCTGCGCCCTCCCCCCCGCCCACCGCTGTGGGCACGTGCTGGGCGCTGGGAACTCGGACCCCTCTTGGCCTCTCAGTCCTGAGGTTTCCCCTCCCGAGGGTGGGTCTCAGGTCCCTAGCTCCCTGTCCTCTAAGAGCGGGGAGACCACCAAAGCCACGCTGAGGCTCCTTCCCCAGACCCAGGGGGATCCTTTCTGTCAACATTCAAGTGGCGAGTAACTACCAGCGCCTGCCACGATCTAGATGCTCTGCTCTGTGCAAACGTGAGCCCTGTTATTCACAGAGCCCCGTGCGGTCATTGTGATTGACACGTTTTTACGGAGAAGGCAGCAGAGAAATGAGGTGGAGAAGCTGGTCCCGAATGCTCCCCACCCCATTCTCAGCCCAAATCAATTACCTTCAGGAAAAAAAAAAAAAATTGGAGAAGTTAATTGGCTGCTGTCACAGGGCAGCTTGGGGGCTGGTTTCAGGCATAGCTGGATCCAGGGTCTGAAATGACTAAGGCCCTTGGGCTCCTCTTCTTGGCGTCTCTTGGCCCACTCTTCTTCTGTGCTCCTTGACCCTCCTATGTAGGCTCTGTTCACACAGCAGAGCGTGGCAGCTGGAAGCCCCTCGTTCTCACCTTCCAGCCCGTGTGCCAGGTGGCAGCACATCTTCTCCATCAGTACCAGCTAGAAGTCTCCCGGGGAAGCCCTCAGATTGGCAGGGAGGGAAGACGACAATCTTTCCCAGGACTGTGCCCTGTGATGATGCCGTGGCCAAGGGGACGCTCTGAGCTTTGGCCCCTCCGGCTCCATCCACCGGCCCCCCTGTGGCCCTGTCTCTGTTCAGAGACACCCCCCGTGTCTCCCTCTGTTCCTTCCCTCTCCCCTCCTCCATGCTCTCTGTCCCCCCGGCTGCCTGTGTCATAAAACTGCTCACTACGTCCTCACGGATTAACTCAGAAAAACACAAGCTATGACGTAACCCAGGAAAACCACCCTCGATGGACACCATGCCCTTCCCCATGGCAACATTAGTAAACTTTGAGACGGGGGAAGAAATTAGTAAACTTTGAGACGGGGGAAGAAACTGATTTATGGAGCGAACCTCCACTGCGAAATTCTAAATGCAAAAGAATTGATCTCTATGAAAATAATTTCAGCAAAATGGAAACGGAAACATCGCAAATGGTTTAACGGTGCTGTACGGAAAATTGATAAAGGGATTAAACCGGCTTAATGGTGTTCCCTGGGGAACTCTGGTGCTTTCAGGAGGAGAACTCATCGCCGTTGACTAATTCTGATCAAAATGCTCACATTCAAACTGTCTCGGGGTCAACCTGTGCCCAGGAACAGAGAGTTGGGTCAAATATCCCGACCCTGACCCAGGGGTTGGAGTTTAGCCCCAAAAGACAGGGAACGGGAGAAAGCAGTCCTCGAAGGCAGAGGGGTAGAGGGTGGTAATGTTCTGGAAAACCGCTGCGGAGGGAGGGCGTGGGGGGCACAGGAGCAGCCACGCCCAATGCAGGCCTTCCCTGCGGGGGCTTCCCTCTCGCTCCTGCCGGCCACCGGGCCCAGGCCCAGGGTGGCAGGCTCGGGTTCCCCAGAGATGGGGATGGGGACCCCGCAGGCCTGCTGCCCTCTGCCGGCCCTGCCCCCACTTTCCAGGGTGGCCTGAAGTCCCCACCCAAGCCCTCCCACCGGGGTCCCCGAGTTCCAGCTGAGATCAGGAAGCAGAAGCACTGAGCAAACGCTACTTTCTTCCGAAATGGCAACGACTTACTGTTTTCGTCTTTCCGACCGCAAATACAGCGCAGCAAAAGGCGGAACTTTTGGGAACCAGAAAAGCGAAAGGAAAAAGCGTCACTGCCCCTCCACAGCCTGAGGAAACCCGGGTCTCCCAGCCACAGAGGGGCCCCTTCCCAGCCCCCACCCCCCCCCCCGACACCCCTGATGTGCTGTGTGGCCCTTAGAGCCACTCAGAGCAGGGGCTCGGATGGCAGGTGAGAGCGTGTCCACGTTCTTCCCCATCATCGCCCTCTGGTTAGCCCCACAGGGTGGCTGAGAGGGGAAGTACTACTCCCCTCCCAGGCCTGGGCTTCTATCATCCCGACAAGCACCCTATCAGGTTAGGACTCTGGTCACTCGCATTTTACAGACGAGGGAAAGGAGGGCAGAGAGGTGAAGTTACTTGATCAAGATCTCAGAGCTGGGAAGCGACAGAACTGGGCTCACACCTCAGTGTGGTCTCTAGAGTTCTCTGGTTATGCCAGGGGAGCAGGGGGAGGAGAGGGGACAGGCCAGGGGAGTGGGAGAGGTGGGGAGGAGGGGGAGGAAGGGAAAGGGCAGGGGAGGGGGAAGGGAGGGAGTGAGGAATTGGGAGGGGAGGGAGAGGCGGGGAGGGGAGGAAGGGAGGGGGCAGGGGAGGGGGAAGGAGGGAGTGAGAAATTGGGAGAGGAGGGAGAGGTGGGGAGGGGAGGAAGGGAGGGGGCAGGGGAGGGGGAAGGAGGGAGTGAGAAATTGGGAGAGGAGGGAGAGGTGGGGAGGGGAGGAAGGGAGGGGGCAGGGGAGGGGGAAGGGAGGGAGGGAGGAATTGGGAGGGGAGGGAGAGGCGGGGAGGGGAGGAAGGGAGGGGGCAGGGGAGGGGGAAGGGAGGGAGGGAGGAATTGGGAGGGGAGGGAGAGGCGGGGAGGGGAGGAAGGGAGGGGGCAGGGGAGGGGGAAGGGAGGAGGGAGGAATGGGAGGGAGGGAGAGGCGGGGAGGGGAGGAAGGGAGGGGGCAGGGGAGGGGGAAGGGAGGGAGGGAGGAATTGGGAGGGGAGGGAGAGGCGGGGAGGGGAGGAAGGGAGGGGGCAGGGGAGGGGAGGTGGTAGGAGGAGTCAATAAAGGATAAAGCACGAAAAGCCTCCTGTGTATCATGGTCACTGCCCGCTGGTAGGGCAGCCAGGTGAGGTGCCCGCACATGGCCCCCAGGACTCCGCTGAGAGTGCGGATGGGGCCCCGGAGTCCCCATCGGCCCCGCCAGGGCCCAAACCCTCGCCTTCCCCAAGCAGCTCAGACACTTGTCTTCCAAATCGGGAAGCTGCACTCCACTGCCTTTAGGACACAAAACAGAAACAGCTGCTATTTTTAAAGGGGTATTTTTGTAGAACAGTCTCTGGTGTCCTGCAGGAATTTCAGCCCCGAAGCCCCTGGTGATGTGGTTTCTGCACATCCGTCGTGCGGCCCGGAAGCTGGTTACTCCCTCCGGCCATTCTCTCCCGAGGAGGCAACCCCTCTTCCAGCAGCTTCTCCAGGCCTCACAGCAGCTTTCCGAGCCTCTTTTCCTCAGCACCTGTCAGCCCCTGCCTCCCGTCAGAGATACAGAGAAGCCAGCGGCTGCCCCTCGGGAGCTCCCAGCCCAGGGGACACGGACCGACGCTGTGACGCCCCGTGGCCCTTCGCCCATATTTGCTGGTGGCCCGGATGCTGGGTGCCACGTGGAGGCCTGAGGGTGAGCCTGCTCGGCCCCAGCAGCCCACAGGCTGCCCGCAGTCCAGGTAGGAGACCAAGCAAAGGGCCGGGTGACTCAGAGAAGGGAAGGGAGGACAAACAGATTCCTTCTGTGCAGGCCTCAGGGCATTCACACGGAGCCTGGAGGGACGTCAGTTTCCCAGGTCTGAACGGTCCAGGTAGAGGACAGCAGGAGCAAGGCAGAAGGTTTGGAGAACTGTGGGTAGTTTAGCGTCTAGGGGGCAGTGGGCCCAGGGTGCGTTTGCTGGAATTACCCGGCACGCCTTTTGAAAAGATTCAGGGTTGCCGTCCCTTTTAGCCCTGAACTCCACATTCAGGGACCCTCTGGCCTGTCTCGTCAGCTGAGAGCTATAACACGGACAGTACTCAGGGCCCCGGTGACCCAGGATCTGCCCGTTTTCGTGGCTCCGTGACAGTGACAGCTAAACATGCTGAATGGTTAATTCACGCAAAGTACCGTTCCAAGCAAACAAGATGCAGAGCCCAGATGCAAGCTCGGAAGTCTGTTATCCAAATCTGTACTTATAAGCCAGGATGGCCTTGTATGGGTGTTCAGGTTGTGCACTGCCCGTGGGTGCCTTATCTGAGGGGGCTTCATTCACCTTGGAGACATCGCACAGGAGGGCATGGAGTTCTAGACATCCCGGCCAGCCTGAGGTTGAGGAGAAGCGTCAGGGGGGAAATCCCTCCTGCATTAACCCACACCTCCATGTACACAAGCCATGTACGCAGTCAGAGGAGCATGCACACGGACCCTCGCTCACTGTGCCCATCTCCCTCTGATATCCCCAAGTTGCCTCCCTTGCCCCCTGTTGCTGTCTGAAGCCTGGTTTGCACGTCTTCATGCTAAACCAGACACAAATGCTCCAGGGCCCGGGAGCTGTGTGATTGGGCAGGATGGTAGGTTTGTGTCCCCTTGCACACACACACACACACACACACACACACACAAACACACCTGTGCAGCTACAGCTGCTGCCTGCAGGGTTCCGAAGTCCTCCCCCCGGCTCTTCAGGTTATGCAATGATGGACTGGCTTCAAAACATCTTCCCCGAGCGAGGAGCACTGGGCTCTCATTTGGCCAAAGGTACCATGGAAGTGACCATGGCCTTGCCACTGCCCTGGAGTTCTGTGGCCTCGTGGTGCAGGGCTTAGCCCGGTTCTAACCCAGAGGAGCAGGCCAGGGGCTGGTGGGACAGAAGCAGGTGAGAAAGGTGTCCTCACCACTCCCTCCCTCTCCTGGCCTGTCCTCCACTCTGTCAGCTCCAGAAGCCCGCCATCCGTCTGTACCCCCGTCAAACACTGCGGACTCCAGGCTTCCAAGGTGTGTCCTTGGGAACAACACACTCGGGAGGAACAACACGTCCTGCTCCCCCAGCTGCCCTTCCGTTCACGGCCTCATCCTGGGGGTGCTGGGGGCATTGCATTTCACCCTGTCACACTGCAGCTAGCCTGAGAGAGTCCCTGCTGATGCCCCCTCCCTCCCCTTTCTGTCTTTACCCTGCAAGGTCACCCAGGGACAGAGCAGGAGATGGCAGAGGGAAACCCCGTGACCAGGAGATGTTGCTGCATAACAAGCCGCCCCATGAGCAACATGGCAAGGGAGATCAGAGAGGAAGACCAGGCAAGATCCAGAGCTAGGCCTGGAAGGGGTCAAAGGGATAGCAGAGTGACACTCAGGGAGGGGACAAGAGGGCAGACATGGCAGAGGAGGAGGGGAAGATGCCATGTGTCCTGGGGGGGGGGGGCAGCTGGGAGAAGGGGCCAGGAGGCCACCCCCCGGCAGCTCATGCACCAGCCAGCCCAGAGGAGAAAGGGAGGGAGGGTGACCTTCAGTCTCTCTGTCTGTTGTGCACCCCCCTGGTCCACCTTGGCACCTTGCTTAGCTCTTCATACTGTCTTATAGAGATATGAAGTGGTTTTATCCCTTAAAAATTGGGAGATTTCTCACAAATCAATCGATGTGACACATCACATCAACAAGAGAAAGGATAAAGACCATGTGATCACTTCAAAAGACACAGAAAACACATTTGACAAAGTATAGCATCCATTTACGATAAAAACCCTCAACAAAGTAGGTTTAGAGGGAACACACCTCAACATAATAAAGGCTTTATATGAAAAACCCACGGCCAGCATCATACATCATTCCCCCGAGGTCAGGAGTAAGATAAGGATGTCCATTGTCCCCACTTTTATTCAACATGGTACTGGAAGCCCCAGCCACAGCAATCAGACTAGAAAAAGAGATCGAAGGTATCCAAACGGGTAAGGAAGAAATAAAGCTTTCACTTCTGCAGATGACGTGATACTCTATATTGAGAAGACTAAAGACACCACCAAAAAACTCCTAAAGCTAGCAAATTAATTCAGTGAAGTCATAGGATACAAAATCAATGCACAGAAATCTGTAGCATTTCTATACATGCTAAGCATGCTATTTCTATCATGAAACAGCAGAAATAGAAATTAAGAAAACAATCCCATTTACAATTGCACCAAAGATAATAAAATACCTAGGAATAAACTTAACCAGAGGTAAAAGACCCATACTCTGAAAACTACAAAGTACTTAGAAGAGAAATGGAAGATGATGCAAAGAAATGAAAAGACATCCCATGTTCATGGATTGGAAGAACAAATATTGTAAAAATGTCTATACCAGCCAAAGCAATCAACAGATTTAATGCAATCCCTATCAAAATACCAACAGCATTTTTCACAGAACTAGAATAAACAATCCTAAAGTTTGTGTGGAACCACAAAAGATCCCAAATTATCAAAGCAATCCTGAAAAAGGAAAACACGAGTGAAGGCATCACAATTCCAGACTTCAGGTTATATCGCAAAGCTGTAGTAATCAAAACAGTATGGTACTGGCACAAAAATACACAGATCAATGGAGCAGAATAGAAATCCCAGGAATAAATCCACAATTATATGGTCAATTAATCTTCGGCAAAGGAGGCAAGAATACACAACAGGGAAAGGAAAGTGTCTTCAACAAATGGTGTTGGAAAAACTGCACAGCCACATGCAAAAGAATGAAACTGGACCATTTTCTTACGTTGTACACAAAAATAAACTCCAAATGGATTAAAGACCTAGATGTGAGACCTGAAGCCATAAAATCCCCGGAAGAGAGCCCAGGCAGTAATTTCTCTGACATTGGCTGTAGCAACATCTTTTTTCTAGATCTGTCTCCTGAAGCAAGGGAAAAAAGAGCAAAAGTAAACTATTGGGACACATCAAAATAGAAAGCTTCTGCACAGTGAAGGAAACAGTCAACAAAACTAAAAGACAACCGATGGAATGGGAGAGAAGATATCTGCAAATGATATACCCAATAATGGGTTAGCATCCGTATAAAGAACTTATACAACTCGACACCAAAAAGGCAAATAATCCAATTACAAAATGAAATGGGCAGAAGACCTGAACAGACATTTCTCCAAAGAAGACATAACAGATGGCCAACAGGCACATGAGAAGATGCTCAACATCCCTCACCATCAGGGAAATGCAAATCGAAACCACAATGAGATACCACCTCACACCGGTCAGAAGGGCTAAAATCAAAACCTCAAGAAGTAATGGGTGTCGGTGAAGATGTAAGAGAAAAAGGAACCCCGGATGGCAGGAACGCAAACTGGCACAGCCACAGTAGAAAACAACATGGAGGTCCCTTGCAAGAGTAAAGACAGAACTCCCCCACAATCCAGTAGTCGCAATACTGGGCGTTTACCCGAAGAATACGAAAACGCTAATTCGAAGGGATATATGGACCCCTATGTTTATTGCAGCGTTATTTACAAGAGCCAAATTATGGAAGCAGCCCGAGTGTCCATCAATAGATGAAAGGATCAAGGCGACGTGGTGTCTACATACGGCGGAACATTACTTCGCCATAAAAAAGAATGAAATCTTGCCATTTGCGACAACATGGATGGAGCGTATAATGCTAAGTGAAATAAGTCAGAGGAAGACAAATACCATATGATTTCACTCGTGGGTGAAACTTAAGAAACAAAACAAAGAACAAAAGAAAAAAAGAGAGGGGCAAAGCGAGAAGTCGACTCTTAACGATAGAGAACAAACTGATGGTTACCAGAGGGGAGGTGCGGGGGGAGCCGGGGATGGGGACTAGGGAGGGCGCTTGTCGTGATGAGCACAGGGCGATGTATGGACCTGGGGAATCACTATATTGTATACCTGCAACTAACATGACCCTGTATGTTAACTACACTGGTGATACAAGTTTTAGAAACTGGGAGGGAGTCAATGCCTGGGGAAGGGCTTCTTGATCCAACACACTGATGGAGGAGTCCCCTGGGGCAGATGTCAGCCCCTGGAGGACTTTTGTAACCTAGGAGAGCGGGGTCTGGTCCTACCGAGACAGACCACCTGCTTCCCCCTCAGCCTGTCCCCACATTCCTCAGTAAGAAGCAGGAAGGGGCTACAGTGACAGGCTTTCCTGCAACCATCCACTCTTGGGCAGGCAGCCTCCCTAAACATCTTCCTCCCTCTCCCCGATCTGGTCCCTCTGTTCCTTCTGCCACAGCCCCACCGAGCAACACATATCCTCAGGGATGGGGAACACACCCCTTGCTGTAGTCCAGGCCAGCGGTGAGTGTCTCTAATTTAAACAATGATTAAAGCTGAAATCACCCACCCAGAAGCACCCACCTTTGGCTTTTGCTTCTCCGGCACCTTCGGATTCATCAGAATGTTGTCATCTGTAAAATGGTGATGCTAATATCTTCCCAAAAGGTTCTCGGTGGTCTTGTCAAAAATCAAGGTAGAACGTTTGGAAAACCGTGTCTTCACCCCCCTGAAAGCGGATGCGTCATCACCAAGATGCGCCAAGAGCGTCCATTGCTTCCAAAGCCCCCTCCCGTGTGTGTATGTCCTTTGCTCCTTCCACAGTCGGTGAAGGAGGCAGTATTATGCCCATTTCACAGAAGAGAAAACTGAGTCTCAAGGACAGGGAGTCATTTGCCCAAAAACTGACATTGAGTGCGCAGAACCCGGACTCAAACGCTGAGTTTACATCCTGTGCCTGGGGCAGGACGGGATACTGGGCCAGAGGGAATCCCCGTCCAAGGGTGGAGTTTATCTGGGGCGGCGAGACTTGTCCGTGAAAACACAGGCACCATGAAAGCCCCAGCGTGATGGCCGTCTGATCCCGCAGGGCACTGATTCTCCTCATTTTCCTCCCTGTCGGAGGGCAGGGAAAGGCGGGGGAGCCCAACGGTGACCCTGAGGCCCTTCGGGGGCCCCATCCCGGCCACGGATGAGCAGCGAGTCCTGAAGCGGGGTGGGAGAGGCGAGAGGGTCTGGGGAGGCTGGCCGTGCTGCAGGGGCACCTGACGCGCATCTCAGCCTGGTTATGCACCAGCCACCGTGCTCCACACTGTCACTGGGCCTTCACGTTTGCTTCAACTCACGGCTGAGAGAGCCGAAGCGGAGAGAGATCAGGTCTCCCGCCTACAGCCATGGGTAGCCAAGGCTGAGCCAGGGTTCCATCCCAGGCGGCCGGGTCCGGGGCTCACTCCCAACCACTTGGCCATCCTCCCCAGGCGGAGGTGCTGGAGGGCAGGGGGGAAGCCCTGAGCGGGGGTGCTGAGACCCGACAACACCAGACCCCACACTGCCTCGCCCGGCCTTCTCGCCTCGGAGACGCCTCCACTCTGGGCGGAACTTTCTCCCTGCCTCTCCTGCATCAGGGACATTTGCCACTTGACTTGAGAGTTTTCGCCACTGGCCAAATTGATGACACTTTTCTGCCAATTCCCACTGTTCAGTGGCAACCAAGAACATTCTTCCACGGTGCACGGTGTCATACACGGGTTTGGCTTCTGCCCGGAATGTTCCAGAATGCAAGCTCTACAAGAGGAGCACAGGTGAGGGGCAGACCTGACGTAGACAGTACTCAGCCCCAAGAGGTCATGAAGAACCAGGCTCCCGGGTCGGCGGGGTCAGCCAGGACCCTGCCAGGCCTCCCTGCGCTCCTCCGTGAACAAAGGCTTGGGGGTGGGACGTAAGGCCAGGTCCCCGGAGCAGTGAGATGTCTGTGTGACCGTCATCAGCAGGGACACACAAGTGACCCGCTGGCAGGTGGACAGGGCCTTTATCAAAGGCAAGGGGTTTACAATTTCACCTGCTTCTTTCTCGTGGCTGAGAAATCTTGACCCTTCACACAGATTTCACGTTCTCCTTTGCCAGCTTTTCCCACTCACCTTCCAGGCTTCTAGAACCCCCCGTCTCCACACATCAGGAGAGATGACTTCTTTTAATGGGAAGATCTTACTTCCCGGGAGCTGAGGCCTGGACATGATCCAGCGTGTGGGGAACATAACCTCCTCTCCTAAGAGCGAGATTCTGCCAGGAGCCCAGCAAGGAGCCAGGGCACCCAGGGCTCATCAGTGAAAGCAAACGGTGTAGAACACCAGCTGGGGGCAGGGGTGGGGGGGGGTTTGCCCACATCAGTCCCAGCTCTGGCTCTGTCCACACCGCAGTGGGTGCCTGGCTTCCCACGTGTGGGATGCTGTCGGAGCAAAGAGGTGCTCAACTCTCCATATCGTGTGGCCGGGATCAGGCTACAGGTTGGACCTTGTGAAGATGGCTGGGCTGTGGGCCGCCTCTCCCGCCCGTATCCCCCAAACGCCGAGCTGGGATGAGGGACGCAGAAGAGAGAAGGAGGCGAGCACAGACGGAAGACTCCCAGCCCGGGCACGGCCTCCTCCCAACACCCACGCAGCCTGTGGGCCGGCCCCCTGGAACGCCAGCCTCCCACACGCGGATGGATTTTCCAGGAGACTGAGACACCTTCCCAAGGTCACCGGCTGAGTCAGATGCCACGAGAAGCACGGAGCATCCCCGAAGTTCACAAGCCACCCCGTATTCTTTCCTGGGGCAGTGACTCACTTCTGTGCGGGCTGAGGCCCTCCTGCTCATTCTAGAACACGGCCCCACAACTCCATTTGAAGGGAGTGTGTATGCCTCGCAGACACAGACAGCTCGGAAAATAGGTCAAAGCCAACTCATGCATCCACGACACCGTCTTTTCCGACGCTTCCCTCGAAAATCAGATTAGCAATGTATGCAAATAGGTTGTGAGAACTCATTACGTTAATTTATCTAATTTCAGAGGCAAACCAGAAGCAAACAGTGCCTCATTCCCCAACACTCAGGACCTCAGAGAATATTGATTTTGAAGTTTTATTAGCCTCGCACCGAGGACCTTTTATAGCCCAGAGGCATGGGATCGTCAATTCTCTCATGAATGCAAACTCCCCGCTCCGAGGCCCCGACATACGGTTTTCCAAGGTCCTTTTCAGGAGCGAGCCACATGCCAGGCCGCCCAAAGCTCAGACTCAGGGTCTATGAGAAGGGCTGGCGGGAGCACGGGGCCATCTGTCCCGGCAGGATCAATTGCGGAGAATTCGAGCGGCCCTAGCATAGCCATCCACAGTAATAGGCGTGGAATGAAAAGTCTGTCGCCTTATTGAGCGGCCATGGCCACGGCGGCCAGCCGCAGAGCCGTGCTCAGGGCGAAGGAGCTTTATGAGCAATGAAGAAAACTGATGGCTTCATCGTCTCCTACCTCTTAGGGGACCAACGTGGTGTCTTCAATACGATCCATTTCACCATAAAGAGCCCAGATCAACCCCCATGCTGGTCTGGAGCCAGCCCTTGTAGCACGCTACGTAGGTGACTAAGGATGAGTTTCGTCCTCATCAGCCTTCTGTCAGCCTCATGGAAGTCGCTACGGCCAGTCCCTCAAAGCGACCGGATAGGCACGAGACTCCGTTCTGTAAGTGGGACCCCAGGGAACCCTCTCTGCCCCCAAACGCCTCTTCGTAGCCTGTTAGGAGCTAGAATCTCCAGCGTCTTGGGTCACAGGCCTTCAAGGTTGGCACAGGGTACGGCACACAGGCCTTGGGCAGCCCAGGCCTGTCTCGAAATCCTGGTTCTGCCTTGAAATCCCTTCCTGGCCAGGACGCGTCAACAGACCTCTCAAAGACCTGGGTGCCTCAAACAGAATGTGGCATTACAACACCTGGCAGGGCTGTTTGAGGATGAACAATAACGTAGGCAACCACGGTAGGAGCACAATAAGAGTGGCCGTTCCTATTACCATCAACTGTCAGGGTCACGGAGCACCTTTACGAAGCTGTATGCCCAGTGTGTCCCCGGTCTTCTAAAGAGAGGCTCTTCAGCACGCCTGGGCGCTCGTGCCAGTGGCTGCTGACTCTGTCCCCTGTTGAACACGGTGGCGAAATGGATACTTGCTCGGTGCTCGTTCGTTCCCCCTCCCCCACCACTTTCCCGCTTCATTCATACCGGGCTTGGCCATTAGGTTTGCCGTGGCCAGTGGGATTCAGGTCGGAAGGGACAGGCCTTAAGGAACATGGCATGTTTCCACTTTCCCCTGGAGGAAAATACGCCCTAGCCAAGCTCTGTCTCTTCATCCTTGGACCCCGGACCGAAATCCAACCCACGGTCTGAAAGAGCCACCCAGCCAAGCCAGACTCTCGATCTCGCGAATGAAGACTTGCCGTTGGAGGCCACTGAGCTGGGGGCTACGGGTCGGTTTTGCAGCGTTTTGCGACAGTGACTAACAGACGAGATACGTGCGTGTCCTGCCTACGTCCTCGGCCCCGGTTGCTTGTGTCCACTTTGCCAATGCTGGTCTCCGTGCTCACGGCTTCTCCCCAGTGGCTCCCCATCTTTTGGCTCTGTCTGCTGCACAAAGTTCCCTAGCCCTGCTCTTGCCCTGCACCCCAGACCCGAAGCACTGCCACTCGCAGCTCTGACCTCACACCTCCTGACCTCATTCCCGCTTAACCCCTCACGCCAGGCATGGCACAGACCAGGCGACAGAGCAACGGCTCTCGTCAGAGAGAGGGACAGAATCCTGCAGCGGGCAGGCACCGTGCTGGGCACGCCATACGTGCTCCTTCATGAACCCTGGGAAGGGTGGGGCCAGAATTCGAGCCAAGAGCCTTCTGACCCCAGAATCGGAGGCTTTTCACCTTCCGTGCAGCGGCCGAAGTTCCAGTTTCTCCGGGCAAGCGTAGTCCCCTAACAATACCGAACCCTTGCGTCAGAAAGAAATTGGGCAGTTCCCTGGTCTAATAAATAGCAGGTGAACCATGCAAAACGCCGTGTTTGTAGGTCAAAACAGTCAAATACTGGTGATCTCGCCAGTTTGCCAGATTCATGGCTGGTTGAACAGCCAAATTCAAGCCTACCTTAACTGGCCAACATTCAGTTCCTATTTTTCTCTGTGGTTGATGGGTCGGGAGGGACTCTCAAATGCCCTGCCAACTCTCGGAATAGACTCTGTGCAGGGCATTTTCCTGGGACGCTCATAGTAACCCTGAGGCCAAAGGAAAACGGCATCACCCTGGCTTGCCGACAGTTCATTTTCAAGTACACAGACTGAGCGCCAGCCCTCTGCTCAGTCCTGTAAGTAGACAAACAAGTAAATAAACAAAGTAATAACAAACCAGACAAACCAGACTTCTCTGTGATTCCCACTTTCTTTTCTGTTTTTTAATGGGTCCCAGAATTCATGCCAGGGATGAGCTTAATCAAAACTACAGCCAGTCAGGGGTGCCTGGGTGGCTCAGTCAGTTAAGCGGCCGATTCTGGCTCAGGTCATGATCTCACAGTTCGTGAGTTCGAGCCCCACTTCGGGCTCTGTGCTGAGAGCTCAGAGCCTGGGGCCTGCTTTGAGTTCTGTGTCTCCCTCTCTTTCTGCCCCTCCCCCCCCCATTCTCTCTTTCCCTCTCTCAAAAATAAATAAACATTAAAAAAAAAAAATACAGCCGATCAGGGGCACCTGGCTGGCTCAGTCAGAGGAGCATGTGACTGACTCTTAATCTCGGGGCTGTGATTGGGGCCCCACACTGGGTATGGAGGTTACTTAAACAACTAAAACGTAAAAAAAAAAAAATACAACCCATCAATCTGCAATTTGGAAGCCTACCCTTTTTTCTTTCTTAAGTATCTGGAGATTGGTCGGTCACCACTCCTGTTGTGACTGGTTTTTAAAGACCATCCCCACCCAAATTCTTCCCTGCTGGCCTCCGCCCTCAGGCCTGTGGATTTCCACACTGGCTGGAGTCCCCGGAGACAAACTCTCCCGTCCTGTGCAGCCTACCCACCCCCCCAAGGATGGGGAGAAGGAAGAGACAGGGAAGGATGAAAGGATCACTGGCAGATCATGTGTTGGGTGCCAGCCACTGAGCTGGCTCTGGACGTGTTGTTATTTCCATGAATCCTCACGTCTTCCTAGGGTCCTGGGGTCATGACCGGGGCCTGGCAGACTCTGAGCCCATCCCTGTCCTTACGAGGAGGCCCGGGTTACTCAGAGTGGGATGGTTCTTCTGTAAACACACCCTGGTTCCTTCCGTGTACGGGGAGCTTCTGACCACATGTGGCCACTGCTCCGCCCGGTCCCCTCCCCTCCGGGCCCCCCACCCGGAAGTCGGTGTGGGTGACACAGCTTAGCTGCCAAGAGCGGCCTGTTTCCTAACGGGACACGGTTTGAAAAGTCATGTGGCCATGGTTCCCCTCTGTTCCAGCTACCTAAATGCCCTTCGTGTCTTCCTTCCCACGCCGGGAGCCGAGCATCCAAAATTAAACTTCCAGAAATAGATCCACTTGCACCGGAAGTGGCCAGAAATGCTCGGGGCCTTCCGGAACTCCCGCCCCGCCCGGCTCCCCGCCCCCCCCCCCCCCCGGAGAACTAAAGGCGGCTAATTACGGGCAGCTCAGACGAGAGGCCAAGGAGGCGCCTGGCCAGGAGGGAGTTTCTGCCCTCCTCTTCCTCCCCATCCTGTTTTCCCTCCAGACTTCCGGTTGCTTTGCGTCTCCTTTACCAGATTTGCTCAAGCCTTGCCAGCTTTCGGCTGACTTAGCAGAACTGGAAGTCAGAGTCCTTGAGGGGCTGAGCTTCCCCCCCAGCATTTCCGTACCTTCTCCCTCTTCCGGGTGCCCACCCTGGCTCCTATGTACCAACTTGCCCTGGCCACGAGGTTGGAAAGAGACGGGGCAGGTGGAAAGGAGGCTGGACAGGCGGGCGGGGGACTGACCCCGGAGACGCTGGCGCCCTCGCCAAGGATGATGGGCCCAACTGGCGGGTCAAGGTTTGGATGCCGGCAAACGGGTGCTTTCCAAATGCTGCCCTCTGCAGGGTGGAGGCGACGTTAAGGCACATGGAGAAGAGGCCAGGGGAGGCTGAGCGTGGACTTTGCGGGGCTGTGCTGGGCCCTCCCTCACTGCGGGCAGCCTTGGGATCAGTCCAAGGAAGAGACCCCCCGCTCCAGTTAGGCTTTCCCGAAGCCCTCTGTGCCCCCGGCCTTCCTGAGGTCCTGCCTGCTAGGGAGCTCCCCGGCAGCCAGCTCTCCGTCCTGGTCACATGGGGTCTGGCACGCCCGGAGGCAAGCGTCTGTTTCTAGGCATCCCTGGAGTCGTGGAACACGATGATACGGGTGGGGGGGGCAAGAGGATGGAGAATGGATAGAAGTTGGGGTACAGGGATCCCCCCCAATAAATCACAGAAGGGAAACACAGAGCCTGGGCAGGCACTGGGGTCTTCCCACAGTGTCTTCCCTGTATCTGGAAGCTGCCGTCAGCCCAGCCTCCCCTCACGTGGCCCCAGGGGCAGCTTCACGACCTCGCGTGACCCATGTGGTCACTCGAGGCTCCACACTCAGAAGGGCCCGCTGCTCACAAGGGCAGGGTGCTTAACGTTCCCTTGTTGCCGTCCTGAAATTCTTAGCGATTTTCTCCTCGAACTCTTGTGTCTCGTAAGTGATGTCGGCCGGGACGTAGAGCCTGTGTGTGAGCAGAGGAGGCGTGCCCCGCGTGCACGTCGGCCACCACCCCGTGCCTTCTCACGCTCGCGCAGCATTGCCCACGCTCCCTGCCCTGTACAGCCTCCGTAACACGCTTACCCGGTACCTGGCCCGACGCCGAGAAGGCCTCCTCGCTTGGTTTAGCACGCTGCTGTCGCTACCTTAACATTATTCTCCGTTTCACCTTTGAAGTTGTGCTTCGAAAATGAGATCCACTGGAACAATGCAGCTTGCCCACGAGCCCGGCAGGTGCACGGCGTGTGTGAGTGCTGTTCCCGGCCGATCCGTAAGCGGATGCGTGCGGTTGAGCCAGACGCAGGGTGAGCACTAGGTAAGCACGTCACGCCCGTGGCCCATGAGGTTGCTGGCGACTCCGAGTGGCCAGAACTCCAGGCCACGCGCACGCACGCGGCATGCTGAGAAACGGGAAGGACCAGGGAACCGTGTCACCCTTTCTCAGTGCCGTTACGTCTCTGCGTTAGCCGATCGCTGATGCCGAAAATGAAGGCGCAGAAGGAAGGGGAGAGACAGGGCCCCCTTTTCTTCGGCGCTTCCTCACCCAGCGGTAGGGCGAAGGCGCGGCGTGGGGGTGGCGTGCGATTTCATCAAGAAGCAAAGTAAAAGTAGTTAAGCGTTCCCACTTTTCTGGCGAGAAGGAGATACAGGTGCGTGCGAGGACTGTCACTTCAGTGATTCTGCTCACGAGCGAAATCCCTTTCTATTTCCACCTACAACTGCCATTACGTGATATAAAGATGAGTGGTAAATGTGTGCTGATCGTTGTCATCTTTAATTGTTCTTTATTTAGAATATCATTAAATAGCAGATAAAAAAAAACCAGTGATAAGACGAGAGACATCAGGAGGAAGAAAGGGGAAAGCTTCCTATTTTAGCGCCTTTAAATGGCACTCACTTGTCTTTGCTTTCTGAACAAGAGGCCCTACATTTTCATTTTGCTTTGAGCCCTGTGAATTATAGAATCATCTCGGCCTAGCTAACTCCTGCCTGTTCATCCCTCCGGGCCCTGCTTAGGCACCCCCCCCTCCAGGAAGCCCTCCCTACCTCCTCAAGATGCTAAGTGTTTCCCAATAAAACCACACCTCCCATCACTGTGCTGTAATTGTCTCCTTGTCTGACCAGCAGCTCAGCTGGACAGGAGCTTCAAATTAGGATTTCCAGATTTACAACCCTACAGAGCACTCTCTACTTCTCCTCAGGGCCAGCCCAGTGCCTGGGACATAACAAGTGTTCCTTCCCTGTTGGATGAGTGAATGAATGGGTGAGTGAAAAGAGCATGTCATATGCCAGATACAGTTCCCAGTATTTTGCATATACTGACTAAGTGAATGAATGATGGCACCAAGATTTCTGAGAAGCCTTGACCAGGGCGTCTCCCCTGTGTGACCATGTGTGGTTCAATAAGCCTTGGGCTTGTCTCCCTCTTGTCCTTCCCCCCTTATTGTCTACACATATGCTGACAAAATGGCAGCTTCCTTGAGGGTAAGAAGGAAGTGTGTGTGTCTGGGCCCCAAGAGTGGCTCAGGGTTTTGCGCAGAGTCAGTACCCTTGGCTGTTAATAAGTGAGTTTACAAAAAGAGCATCTAAGAGAAGAAATTTTGACCAAGGTGATTTAGACCCTGACAAGTTCATTCCAAACCAAGCTACAGGTCAACCATTTCTTTAGAATATACAAATGGAATGAAAGAAAGAAAGAAAGAAAGAAAGAAAGAAAGAAAGAAAAGGAAGGAATGAAGGGAGGGAGGGAGGAGGGAGGGAGGAAGGAAGAAAGAAAAGAAAAGAAAGACAGAAAGACAGACAGAAATAAAGATAAAGAAAACAGAAAAAGAAAAAAGAAAGAAAGAGAGGGAGAAAGAAAGAAAGAAACGAAGAAGTAAGAAAGGAAAGAAAAGCAAGAAGAGGAGGAATGAGCAAGAAAGAAAGAAGACAGAAAGAGAAAGAAGAAAGAGAAAAAGAAAAAGACAGAAAGACAAGAAAGAGAAGGAAGGAGGGAGGGAGGAAGGAAGAAAGAAAAGAAAGAAAGATAGAAGAGAAAGAAAGAGAAAAAGAAAAAAGAAAGAAAAGGGAGACAGAAAGAAAAAGAAGAGAAAGAAAAGAAAGAGAAAAAGAGAAAGGAAAGAAAGAAAAAGAAAGAAAGAAAGAAGAAGAGGAAAAGAAGAGAAAGAAGAAAAGGAAAGGAAAAGGAAAAGAAAAGAGAGGAGGAGGGAGAAAGGGTCTTAGTATTCTTTAACTCACACTTCTGAAAAATGGCAGTATCATTTTTTGCAGGACTAAAAACAACGAAACAGAAATTAGACATTTGGCAAGGTTGCCCTCGGATGCCGATGACGGACCGCCAGTCTTCAGGCACAGCCCGGCCACTGCTCAGTAGAGCAGGCTCGCTTTCCAGATCCAGAGCGCACATTCCCAGATGGGCCTTTGGCAAACTGTGGTGCCAACGTGTTCATCCTGGGAACGTTTCCCTGCCAGCGAGCGCGGAGTAGACACAGGCTGCTTGCTCGCTAACCCCACTTCTTCCTCCTGGCCGCACAGAAACACTACATCCCAGCCTCACTTGCAGTTAGATTGAGGCCCTACGACGGGGTCCTGGCCAAGGAGCTGTCAGCAAAAGTGATCCATGCCGCTGACCATTTGGCCATGAGATTGTGGACGTGGCTGTCCGTGCCCACCTGCCCTCGCACGACAACCCTGGAGACCGTGTGAAGCAAACTTTCCTGTCGTTAGCCACTGAGCCATTGTTACAGCCCCTGGCATTATCCATCCCGGCTAACGCAGAACGCCAGCCTAGCTCTCGGTAGGAATGCGTTCAGATGCGAGTGACCGAGAAGCCAGTCGAAGTGGCATGAATAAGCATGACTGTTTTTCGGCATAGCGAGAAATCTCGGAATAGGCAATTCAAGAGTGGATCGGCTACTCCAGGACACAGGCTCTCTCTGTCTTTCTGCTCACACATCCTTGGCGTGTTTGTCCTCGTGCTCATTAACTCAGAGTCACAAGAGGGCTGCTGTGCCTCTCACATTCCATGTGCATCCCAGGCAGCACGAAGAACGCAGGGCAAAGAGCAAAAGGCTCCTGTCAGTCAAATCTGTCCCAGCTTTTACTTTTACTTTGCTTCTATTCTCGCCAACTTCTGCTTAAATTCTACTGACCAAAATGGCATCACACGTCCCCCCGGACCAATGCCTGGCCGGCGGCAATGATATTATTCCGCAGGCTTCAGTCTGGTTGTGATTCATCTCCCCGGGCTGGGGCCGGGGCTGGGGCTCCCCGTCCCTGAGATCAGGGAAGCTACAAGAATCCCTGAACAAACTGCGCCTCTGTTGGTGGGAAGAAGGCAGGGACCATAAAGGAAGTGTTCAACTTTTAACGATTGTGGGTCCTGCTCCTGGGCTCCCGGGGAAGCTACCCTTTAACATTTTACCAGCGTCCCAAATGATTGGCAAAACCCCAAAGCACGGGCTCTATTTCTGCCCCTGAGCACATACCGTAAGTCTGCTTCGTTGAGAAAAATAACCAAAACATTCCAAACATAAAGATAAGAAAAACAAAGAAAACCTCCCCGGCTCTCAAAAGATTAAAGTCATACGATCTCGCACATACTAAAAACACAAGATAGAAAGTCTGTAACTTTCTGGAATGCCCCTCGTCGCGATGATTTGAAACTATGTAAAAACCACGCATCACCCTGCACCAAACGTTCCTTCCCGGGAGCGCTCCCTTCTTTGTGGGTCCCCGGCAGCTGTCCTGACTTGGGCTCCATTAAAACTCTTTTCCTTTCTTTTCACAATTTTTTAGAAGGTTTGTTCATTTTGCATCAACAAGAGTGAAAGTGATGGTGGGTGGTTGACGATGGCCTTCTCCAGTGGCCCGCACCCTCAGGTTCTTCCTTCTTTCTGTTGCAGCCCTTTTTCCAGAAACAGTTGCAGTTAAGAGATGCCTGGCTCGGGGCGCCTGGGTGGCGCAGTCGGTTAAGCGTCCGACTTCAGCCAGGTCACGATCTCGCGGTCCGTGAGTTCGAGCCCCGCGTCAGGCTCTGGGCTGATGGCTCGGAGCCTGGAGCCTGTTTCCGATTCTGTGTCTCCCTCTCTCTCTGCCCCTCCCCCGTTCATGCTCTGTCTCTCTCTGTCCCAAAAATAAATAAACATTGAAAAAAAAAATTTTTTTTTTAAAAAGAGATGCCTGGCTGGATCCTTTGGCCTTTAAACCCACGGGCTTGGGCATCAGCCCAGCTGACCGTAGAATTCCTCTCGGTCTTCTTGCCCAGGGGACTGGTTCACATGGAGTCAAATGATGGCAAGCCAGGAGTCAACCAGACGGCGGGACAGAGTTTTCCCAGGACTCGATACTCTAGGGCCCCTCCTGTCTTTCCGTGGACTGGACATCAGACATCGGAGGAGGTATTTTAAAATGAGGTGCTCAGTGCTCGTGAAGGGGCAGTGAAATGGGCTCGATCACAGGACGCCTGCCGGAGGGCAAATTGTTGCCACACATTTGGAAAGCAGTCTGGCAGAAGTATCATGAGTCTCAAATATATTCAAACCCTTTGATCTCATAATTCCACTTCTGGGAATCTCTCCTAAGGAAATAATTTGAATACTGAAAAAGCTTTTTGCACCAAGATATTCCTGGCAGGATGACTTATAATAGTGAAAACCTAGAAATAGTCAAAATAACCAGTCATTGGAGAACAACCATTGGAATGTATATTCCAGGGCAATGGCTGGTATAGAGAGAGAGAGAGACTCCATACATGAATGGATGGATGGATCAATGATAGGATAAACAGATCAATGATCAACAGGCTAGAGGTAGAGGAGCACCTGGGTGGCTCAGCTGGGTGAGGGGCCAACTTCGGCTCAAGTCATGATCTCACGGTTCATGGGTTCGAGCCCCACGTTGGGCTCTGTGATGACAGCGGGAAGCCCGCTTCGGATCCTCTGTCCTCCTCTCTTTCTGCCCCTCCCCCCCCCTCAAAAATAAAGGAACTTTTAAAAAAGAAAGAAAAAACTAGGATAGAGACAGAGACAGATTCCACTCAGTGAACTATATACATTCCTTAAATATGGAGACTACAAAAGGATTTATACTGCAAAACGTGCTTGGTTAAAATAATGGGGAGGATATGGTTATTAGTATATGAAAAAGGCTGAAATAAAATACTCCAAATTGCAACCACGAGTGCTGAAAGCATGGATGGTTTTTGTTCCTTCTTTCTATTTTATGCATTTAATTTTTTTCTTTCGGAAGGATGCACCGTTTTATAATAAAAAATTATTTTAGAAAAACACGAGGGTTGCTAGGTGAGCATGGAAATTGGACGGGGCTGAGGGACAGTTTGTTCAGCTGGGGCCGCATTTGGAGGAGCCCCCCTGCCCCGCTCTGGGCCTCTCTCGGGTGACCGCAGTATTTGTTCAGCCAGTCTCGGGGTCTTTCTCTCCCCGGCCTCTCCCGTGGGAGCCGGCTTCTCTCCCTCTCCCTCCCCGGTCCCGGCAGCGGCCCCTCTCGCACCGGCCCTCCAGGCTTCAACTGTGGCGCATTATAACTTTCTACAGGTACCTTCAGTTCTGGTCACCTTGACTCAACTTGGCCGTGCCTCGGGTCCAAACCAACCCTCGAAGCGGTCCTCCTGCAGACACAGCCTCGCCCACTTCTGTTGACTTTTGCTCATCCTGTTCTCAAAGGTGGTGGCCTTCGGCCAAGATCGCCCCCAAATGCTGGACAACTTTTTGGAGTTGCCTATATACCAAGGAGGGAAAAATCTCAGACTTCCCTTTATTTCCACTCAAATTAAATTTGAAGGTTCGCTCATATTTCTGTTCCCTACTGTTGTTCAGTTTTACTGCTCTATAATATCCCAATGTCTAAATATGCCATAATTCACGTATCTATGTATCTATTTCTGTTGCCAGGATTTGGACCGTTGCCAACATTTTAATACTCGCAATGGTGCTGCCATGAACATTCTGGTAATACCTACGACGAGAAATGCTGGTATGTGAGACATGTAGGGGCTCGGCTCCATGAGACAATGCCAAAATGCTTTCCGAAACAGCAATATAATTTCAAGAGAAAAAAAGACAGTCCAAAAAAAGTATACAAACTCTCTGTATTCTCTTCTCAATTTTTCTGGAAATTGAAAACTATTCTAAAACTTCATTTTTTTTTCCTTAAATTATACAGCGTGGGGGGCCCCTGTGTGGCACAGTCTGTTGAGCATCTGACCTCGGCTCAGGTCATGATCTCGCGGTTCGTGGGTTCGAGCCCCGCGTCGGGCTCTGTGCTGACAGCTCGGAGCGTGGAGCCCGCTTCGGGTTCTGTGTCTCCCTCTCTCTCTCTCTGCCCCTCCCCTGCTTGTGTGCTCACGCTCTCTCTCTCTCTCTCTCTCTCTCTCTCTAAAATAAATAAATAAACTTTAAAATAAATAAATAATAAAATTATACAGCACAATACCCTTTTTAAAGCTACAAATGACTAAAGTTAAAAACATTTTTGAGGCTACATTTAGATGTGACAAAATGAAACCAGAGGAATGATAAACAGAAGATTTATGGAAGTCTTTTCCCTTGGGCCGGGGACGGGGGTGGGGAGGAAGGTTCTGGGTGGGGGAGCACACCGTGGCAATTGTTGTCAGAGTTTGAGCTTTCTTGTTAGGCGCTGATTAATGGGTGTTTATTAGATGAAAACACAGGAAGGAAGAGAGGGAGGGAGGAACCAGGGAAGGAAGGAGGAAGGAACCGGAGGAAGAGGGTCTTGCGTGGAGACCTCAGGGAGCGTTGTAAACAAAGATGATGTGTCGTCCAGCTCTACACCTGGGGCCCGTTAAACAGAAGGGAAGGGATCTGAAAGGCATTCACACTGGCCCGGGAGAAAGCGGAACAGCTTTGTCCAGTGGGCAGCGTGGTGTGGAGCCAGCAGACCCAACCCCAACCCCACTGGCACGGGCACACCGTGGCCCCCGCGAGTGCTGTCTGTGGCGCAGAAGTTCTGCGCTCAGACTGCCTGGTTGAGGATCCAGCTCCGGCATCACCAGCCACGCCTACAGTGACCTACGCACCCTCTCCGGAGCTCAGTGTTCCCATCTGTAAAATGGGAAGAAGATAACAAACTAGCACGTGTGAAGCGTTTACTCACACGGAGTAAGCACCCAATAAATGTCTGTTATTATTACCCACCCCCCCCACTCCCCCTCCAGTCTTCACCTGTGCACGTGCGTGTCCTCACCCTCACGCCCGGGATCCCACTCCCCAGAAGGTAACCCGCTCCAGCCAGCTGACTCGAGCCTGGAGCCCGGTGGGGTCCGAGGTGCTGACACCTCCAGGGACACACCCAGCGCCTCCTTCGTTCCTCAGCCCCAAGACTCCCTGGGATGAACTGCTCTGATCTTACGAGCATTTCTTGAGCCCCAACCCCTCCCCGGCCAGGCCCCCCTGGACCATTGTCGCACCTGCTGCCTCCAGCCTGTCCTCTGAGGCGTGAGCACGTCGTGCCCTGCTCAGATCCTCCAGGGGCTCCCTGTCCCTCTGCAGATCAGCCCTAGAGCCTTAACTGGCACTCAAGGCTTTCATCTGGCCCCAGCTCCATCTGACCTCGCCCTGCCACACGGACTGCCACCTGAACTCCATCCCCACCCTTTCCCCAATATACCCCCTTCCCCACTCACCGTCGCTTAGCCCTTCTTCCCCTGGAGAGCTCTCTGTTCCCTCCAAGATCCCTCCCCAGACTTTCCACCTTGGTCTCTGTCTCCCTTTACTTCAGCGCCCCCACCCCTCCCTTCACACGCCCAGGGGGTCGCTCCCCAACTATGAGTGCCTCGAGGGATGGGGCCTGTGACCCCATCACATCCCAGGGCCACACTCAGAAAGTACCCATCGAGTACATGAACCGCTTTTCTCTTCCACGGGTAAAGATGTGTGACCCCCCCCCACACACACACCGCAATGATTTTTTCCCCTTCTTGATTCAAAACCTCACCTTGCCCGGGAGGAGGAAGGACCAGTGGAAAACATCTGTCTGGTGGGTTGACACGGGCGGGGATGGAGAACGGAAAGAAATCTGGTGTCTCCTGTTTACCATGGATGCTGAACTTGGAAAGAAAAAGTGCAGCCCCAGCAGGAAGGTCAAGTGCAGACAGCTGCCTCGCTGGGGCAATCTCAAGGCTGGCCAGCAGATGGAGGCTTGGGGGGCCCGGGCTCCGTGGGCCCCCCGGCCTTCTCTGGCCGCGACAGGGAAGCACTGGTCCAGGCCGGCTGTTTGCTCAGACACTGTCTGCAGGATGTTCATCGCTTTTCCGTCTTTCCCAGAGGGCATGGAGAAAGGGTCTCTGTCTGCGTCCCCGTGGCGTCCCTCAGTAAGGGAAGCGGGGGGCAATGTTACAGTTGGTGGACAACTGCATTGCTTAAACGAACGAGAGAAAGTTTACGTAAGGACAGTTCCGGTCCTGAAATTACCTTACGGAGAGAAAGACAATCAAGAAGGAGGTGTGGGTACCAGGGTTAGCGAGGGTGGGCAGAAAGGGGACGCTCGCACGCTGTTGGTGGCAATGCAGATTGCTGCAGCTACGATGGCAAACGCTGTGGACGTTCCTCGAAACGTAAAAATAGAAATGCCATGTGATCCAGCAATTCCATTTCTGGGGATTTACCCCACGTGACCCCCGAGTCCCAGCCAACAGGTGCCCTAAGCACTAACCAACGCGCTCCTGAAGCGTCAGCCAGCATGTCCCCCAGTGCCCTCCAGAAAACAGGTTTCTTCCCCCTCTGACCATGCGGTGGCCTCTGCCTCCCTGCCCCCACCCCAGGCCACTGCCTAGAGCACAAGGCTGGGAGGCCTCGAGCTGGTCCACGCTGCTATTTTACAGGTGGGAAAACAGAGGGGGAAGAGACTTGCCCCAGGCCACACAGCCAGCTGGCTTCCTCGGCCACACCGAGACCCCCAGGGGCTCCTTTCATCCCGGAGCCCAGAGCCCCAGACCCTCTTTCTCACTTCAGGTTAGCAGTCGCCCGTGGCATTCGAGGCGGACAACATCAAATGGCTCATGTCAGTGAGAGGCACGATCAGTCGTGACCGCCCCAGCTCTGTTCTGAAGCACTTGACCTGCATCGCGGGGCTGAAACTTCATTAGTAATTCGGAGAGAGATCGGTCAAGCTGGGACTCCCGGAAAGAGACTGCCGGAAAGAACGGCTTCCTCCCGGGATAGCAGGGCGGCCCGGTGGCTGGTGCACAGGGAGCCAGCACTTTCTGCCTCTCTGGTTCTCCCGGGACCTGGTCTCCGTGCCCTCCGCTCGTCTCAGGCCAGGGAAGCCCGAGAGGTGCAGGAGTTAGGGCTCGGGAGCCGGGTAGCGCGGTTCCTGGTCAAATTGCCTATCCTCTCCGGGCCTCAGTTCTTCATCTGTAAAATGGACATCACCCAAACCTCCCAGTATTGTGGTGAGGAGTACATTGGTGAGGGCTGTGGCTCCCGCCGCACGTGGTAGACAGAACACGGGCCCCAAAGGTCCCCACATCCTGGTCCCCCGAACCTGTGACTGTGTGGCCTTACGTCGCAAAGGGGACTTTGCAGGCGTGATTAAATTAGCGCTCTAGAGGTGGGGACACAGGAATGGATTACCTGTGGGCCCCGTGTGAGGGAGGCACGAGGGGCTCCCGAGGAAAAAAAATTTGTGAAAATGGAAGCAGAGGTCGAGGTGGCACCAAGCCACGAGCCAAGGAACGTGGGCGTCTCTACGGAAGCTGGAAAAGGCAAGCAAACGGATTCTCCCCTGGGCTCCCGAAGGCCCCGCTCGTGGGGATTTGTTGGAGCAGCGGTAGGAAACCCATGCAGGACCCTAGCGGTGTCGTTAACTGTGTGAGCGTGAACACAGTCCGCCGCGAGCCAGACGCAGCCCAGCCCTGGAGGAGCCGCAGGCCCGAGAGTGACAGACGCGTCCCCAGAGGGGCCCCAAGCAGGGAAACCGGCGCCCTGACCGCGTGCACCGCCACTTTGGGGCTCAGAGCGGGGCGGCCTGCTTGCTGAGGGACAGGGGCGGCTGTCAGCACGGCCACTCCACTCCTGCCCCAGGCCCTGGCCTAGAATTTGCCCCCACCCCTACCGCCCAGCAGAACCCGAGCAGGGGGCCCCTCCTGTGCTCCCTCCTCCGCCCACAAAGCCCCTCAACACGCCTTTGCTCCCAGGCCCAGCTCAGGGACGGCCTCCCAGGCGATCACACCCCTCTGGCCTGCCGAGGTCCCCTTCCTCGGTGGAGTGAGTCTTTCTCCTCACACAGTCGTTGTCCATTTGGCTCGGCTCGGGGGTCTGGGGCCAGTGCTCATCTCCCAGGGCTGTTCCTCCAGCGGGCCAGCCGAGCCCCACGGGCCCAGGGTCTCCGGGAGGAAGAACCGGCCTGTCCCTGCCTGGATCCCTGAGCCTTAGGCACCTGCACGCGCTTCGTAGGTGCCTCGGAAGTGTGCTAGGACAGATGACCAGGCAGGAGTCAGACTTGCGTGTCCCCCCACCCACCCAGCTTCCCCGACAGACGTCCCCGCCCCCCGCCACCCCTCAGATGTGCACCTGGAGGCTGTTGCCGAGGAAGCCCCCTGAGCTGCAGAGAGGAGGTTTCCGGGCCAAACCGGACGTCCTCAGGCTGAGTGTGACGGCTTCCTAGGTTTGCCGCCACAGGATGTGTGCCCCCTTTTCCTGGTGGCCTCGCGGGGACCGCGTCGGAAAAAACCACTTCCGTGTGTCTCCTTTATTCCCACACCCACGACAATTTCCGACACCCGACGTGGGTTTTCCACACGCCGAGCACTTCTCCGGGACACCAGCTGGGTGTCCCAGGACTTGCTCCAATTCTCACGCTAACTGGAGTCGGCACAGACCCCTCCAGTGAGGGGCTCCGCCCCACTTCGGAGGCCAACAGCGAGTCTCGGGGCACCACCTGCACCGGGTCCCGCCACCCCCTCCCCGGGCAAAATCGTTCGCTGGGACGGCTCCCAGAACTCGAGGAAACACTTACGTGCACTTACCGGTTTGTTAGACAGTAAAGGGGATGATAAAGGCCGCAGATGAACATCCAGGCGGAAGAGGTGCAGAGGACACGGTGTGGAGAAAGGGGCACGGGGCACCCACGCCCTCTCCAGACACACCACGTCCCGGCACCTCCAGGCCCGCAGCAACCGGGAGCCCCCCTGCACCCACACTAGGCCTAGGCAGTTGGTTTGAGGCGTATGAAGTGATAGAGCCCTGGCTGGAGAAACTTCTTGCCCTGGTCTGCCTCGGTCGCCACAATAGACACCATAGACTGGGCGGCTTACGGACAGAAATTTACTCCTCACGGCTCTGGAGGCTGGGAGTCCAAGATCGGGGAGCCAGCACGGTCAAGGGAGGGCCCTTGTCTGGGTTGCCGACTCCTTGCTGTGTCCTCACGCGGGGTTGAGGGAGCTCCGTGGGGTCTCTGTTAAAAAGGCAATAATATCACTCCCAAGGGTTCTTTCTTCACGACCCAGTCACCTTCCAAAGGCCCCGTCTCCTAACACCATCACCTCCGGGGGTTATGATTTCCACTCATGGGTGTGGAGGGGTGGGGACACACACCCAGACCATCATACCTCTCCAAGGCCGAGCAGGGTCGTGCTGCTGTACTCCAGGCTGCTGGAGCTGCTTTGAGCCTTTCATGGCACAGCTGCAGTGAGTTGGATGGTGACCCCCAAAAGATAATCCATTTCCCAGGACCCGTCAGTGTGACCTTATTTAGAAGAAGGGTCTTTGAAGATACAATTCAAGGATCCCAAGATGAGATCATTCTCCATTAGGGCAGGCCCTAAATCCAATGACAAGTGTCCTTATAGGACACAGAAGAGGAGGAGGCCATGTGAGGACAGAGGCAGCAATGGGAGCGATGTGGCCACAAGCCAAGGGACGCCAGCAGCCACCAGGAGCTGGAAAAGGCAAGGAAGGATCCTGCCCCTAGAGCCTCCAGATGGAGCCCCGCCCTGCTGACACCTCCATTTTGGACTTCTGGCTTCCAGAACTGTGGGAAAATAAATTTCCACTGTTTAAGTCACCACGTTTTTGTAGTTTGTTGCCGCAGCCCTGGGACACTAATACCCCAGCGTGGGTAGAACAAAATACTATTTCTGCAGTCTCTGTGGTTAACCAAGTCTTCTTTGCTGGATCTTTCTGGCCCCAGAGGGCTTTGTCGCTTAGGCACCCCCACCCCAGCCTCAGCATGGGCTGAGAGGTCAAACACCGTAACTCTCCGGTGGAAAGCTCTGGTTCAGAGGCCCTGGGGTCGGCAGGAACCGTGGTCCCGTGGGCCACAACACTAACATGTTGTCTCACGTCGTTCACAGTTGACGGCTCCCATTTGTTTAAGATGCTTAGGAGGAAACGGCCCCTGCCCCACTCCCATCGGAGGGGACAGCTGGATTAGAGTGCTCTGAGGCTCACCAGAACTTCGCCAGCCGTGTGTGAAAGGGTGACACAGGTGCAGAGACGGTGGGTCCCCCCGGCCTCTGGGAGGAAGTCGCCGACCAGGGCTCCTCCGGCCATCAACAGCCTCCGCCATTTCCTGCTGGGTACTGGCCTCGAAATTTGGGACACTCGGGGCAAGCTCTGCCCAGGCAGAGGGCGGGCAGGGAGTAGCTGGGTCAATGATGAGGCAGAGGGACAGTCGGAGGAGAGAGGCAGAAGGCAGGAAGGCCTTGGTGGCTCTGGACAGTGGGCCCGCAGCCGGCACAGTGGCACGAATGGCCGGGAAGGGAAGCGGTCTGGAAATGGGAAAAAGGGAAGTGCTTCCCCCAGCAGGGCGCCTGGCAGGGGGGCGGGGAAGCCGGCAGAAGGAACTGTCCCCACGAACCTCACATGGACAGATGGTTTCTCGGTGTCATTGACCTTGCCCTTGTGCGTGAACAACTGGGGTGATCTTAGGAACCCCGAGCTCATGAGAACTCGAGCACTTCTGAGATTGCCCGGCCCAGCGTCCCCTGCGCTTCCGAGGGGGGGCTGGCAGTCAGCTCGGTCTGCTCGTGGCTTCTTTTCCAGCCGGCTTAGCGTTGTGTTTGTGTTCTTCCACTTTAAAGAGAAAAAGGAACTGGAGAGTCTTCTTGTGACATGTTTTTGAGCCTGGACTTGGTTTCCTCGGGGGACGCTGAGGCAGCAGCGATGTCACCAGCCCGCAAGGGACGCTGCGCAAGGCGGTGGCCAGGCCGCTGCCGGGACGAGACCCCAGTGAAAGACCCTCCGTCTCCTGGGCCTCCGCGATGCAAGCGGAGCCTGGACGGTGGTGTCTTGTCAGGCCCGGCGCACCTGGTGGCAGCGGGGCAGATACACGGGGACAGCCCCAGGGAGCTGGGGACCCTCCCCCTGGCCGGTTAGCGTCTTGGTGCCCCGGTTCCAGAAGGATCGCCATCTCGGGTCTCGTGAAGTTTGGCTGTTTTTATTTGCGTCAGACCTGCTCTTCGGTCATCACAGCCTCCCTCCGAGGCAGGTCCCCACCCTCCTCCTCTTCATCACCGCCGTCGTCACCCCCACTCTGCACACTGGGAGGCTGAGGCCCGGAGAGGCTGTGACCTTCAGCAGGACACGCAGCAGGCGGTGGGGGGCCAGGACGCGAATGCCGTCCCGCCAGCTCCCGGCTCGGGCCGGACGTGCCGGGTCCCAAACCCAGGGCAGAGAGAGGCTGGTACGGGGGTGGCCCCGGGGATGTCAGTGCTGGGCAGGTCGGAGAAGCAGCTCACGTGGACACCGACACTTGTGCCGGAGGCACGGCAGCCTGTCCCACTCGGCCCGGGCCCCGGGCCGCCCCTCCCGCCCCCTCCTGTCCCCTGCCCACCCCTCCCTCAAGACCCGGTGTTCACACCCGCCCCCCCTCTCCCCTCACACTGAGCATTCTGCTCACGGCACCGCCCGGCCCACCTCCTCACCTGCCCGCACCTCCCCAGTCCCCCCCCTCAAGTCCCTCTTGTCTCTGCCACCCAGGCGGGGTCCCCCCTGCGGCCCACAGCCCAGACTGGCGCTGTGACTTAGGTGGGTCTCCCCATGACCCTGAGTCGGCCTCATGTAAACTCTCCCTCACCCCAGACCCATCTCTCAGAGGCTAGGCTTTCTTTTCTTTTCTTTTTTTTTAGGTTTATTCATTTTTCAGACAGAGAGAGACGGAGTGCAAGCAGGAGAGGGGCAGAGAGAGAAGGAGACACAGAATCCAAAGCGGGATCCAGGCTCCAAGCTGTGAGCACAGAGCCCGACGCGGGGCTCGAACTCATGAACCGCGAGATCATGACCTGAGCCGAAGTCAGACAATTAACTGAGCCACCCAGGCGCCTCGGCTTTCTTTTGAGCCAGGTGACTGACCACCCCCAGCCCCCTGCCCCAGGTCCGGGACAGCACCTGCTGGGCGTCAGCAGCCTCAGCAAAGAGAGGGGCCTCTGCCTGTCGTTTCTAGATGAGACCACCTCCCTTCAGTTCACCCTGCAGACCGAGGCTACTGTTCAAAGTTCTCCATAAAGACGACCTCATACGTGACCTCAGGGCCACCAACACCCTGAGCCCCAGTTAGCCCTCAGTCCCCACTGCCGCCTCAAGGGGCTTTCTCAGCACACCGAGCCCCCAGACCCTTCAAGCCCAGACCCTCACCCACCAGGTTAGGCCCCATCGCACACCCGACCTCCACAGCCCCCCAGGGTCACCGCCACCAGTGCTCCACACCCGCGAGGACCGGGATGCCTCGCGGCTTAGTGGAGCCAAGGCTGAGTTCTGGCTCCGGGACAGAGGGAGGGAAGGAGAAAGGAAAATGCGAAGCATACACATGTCTGTGTTTGTCCGGTCAGGCCATGGCTCACCGCCATTCGTCTCCCGCTGTGTGAGTTTTCACTGGCTGCGCTCAGTGAAGGTCCCAGGGATCCCGCAGACGGCAGAGTCCCCTGAGCTACGGGGACCTACCGGGAGCCTCTGGACGTGCGACCAGGCTTGCCTGTCCACCCAGTACTGACGCTTAGAGAAACGCTGGGGTCCCGTCTGCATAAAGCTGACGATGGCTGCTCCTAGATGGTATAGTTGGGGTGACTTTTTGCGTTCTTTCTCGCATTTTCTGTGTGACCTGAGCTCTTTACGGTCAGAATGTATCTTTTATAAAAGGGACAAGACTATTATTATTCATCGTTATGATCAGTATTATTTTAATCACCCAGCGCCATCTTGAAAAACAGATTTTCTCAGGGCAGTTCTGTGTGATTCTGATTCTCTGGGCCTGGGGTAGGACAAGGGGCAGGACCCCATTGACTCAGGTGGGCAGCCCATCTGGGGAACCCCTGGTGCTCCCCAGAACCTCCCTGATGAGGGTCACCTGAGCGCTGGTCCCACGAACACAGCCCCAGGCCCGGGCCGGGACGCCCAGGCGAGGCTGTCAACATGGCCGGCTGGCCTGGAATGAATCTCCCCCAGGACGGTGGGGGCTGATCTCCAGCTCTGCGTCCTGGAGGATGACACAGCCATGAGTCACCCACGGGAATCCAATCAAACCTGAGCTGGAAACGAGGAGGGGGGGGTCAGCCAGGTGGCAGCTGTGGCCAACAGAAGACCCGTCAGTCCCTCTGGAAGCCTGCAGACTTCCTGCTCACTCAGATGGGGGGAGTTTGTCCCAACTTCAGCCTCCCAGGGACTTTTGAGACTCTAAGGACATTATCTTTTTTTCTTTCTTTCTTTCTTTTTTTTTTGGCCCATGCTCCCACCTAAAGCCAAGCCTTCCACTCATGCTCTGAGTTCCGTTCTTTCTCCACTACTCGAGCACATTGGTCTAGCAATGGTCCCTTCTCTTCTGCGTCATCCGGTTACCTCTCGGCATCGGATTATTCTCATCATCGTACAAGTGCGCCTAAACATACCTCACCTTAAATTAAGAAAAGGGAACCTTCACTCACTTGCCCTCACACGCTTCTCCAGCAACAACTTCAATCCTCTGCTTCTCTTTCAGCATTCTGAAAAGAGTTGCCTCCACTTACCGTTCCTACCTCTCTCCCTCCCGTCTTCTCTTGAACCCACGCCAGCCGGGCTTTTTCTCCACCACCGCCTTGACTCTTCTCAAGATGGTCGGCAGCTCTACACCGCCAAAGGCGACGACCGGTTCTCCGTCATTGTCTTATTTAACCTATTGGCATGTGACACGGCTGACCACCTCCTCCTTTCGGAAGTCCTTTCTTTACTTGGCCTCTTGAGCACATCACACCCTCCTGCTTCTCTTCGGACTCCCATTGGCCATTCTTCTTGGCTTCGTCTGCTGGTAGCTGGACTTCACTCTGATCTGTAAAGGTTGGAGGACCCCCAGGTACTGTCCTGGGACTGTGTTCCTCCACCTAACTCACTCTCTTGATCTCTTCTCGCCTCTTGGCACTGACTATTGTGCAAATGCTGATGACTCTCAGATATTGACCTTCACCTAGGACCTCTCTCCTGAATGCCACACCTGCGTATCCAACTGCTTGCTTAACAATCCCGATGAGATGCGTGACTTTCGGGGCACATACAAAAATGTTCAAAACCAAACGACTGATTTCTGCCCCACAACGCCTCTTTCTACATTTTTCCTGGTAAGGGGGACCCCATTCTTCCAGTTCCTTAGACCCAAAACCTTGAGCTCATTTTTAGTCCTCTTTCCAGTGGTGTGCAGGTAAATGTGTAACAGCGGGCTCTCAGCTCTGAAGGGTGGGCAGTGGAGGAAGGCCCAAATTCTCTGTGTAAATACCACCATCATTACCCATTTGTAGCTGCAAATGTCACATCACAGGACACTCGAGGTGGGAGGGATGCCTAGTGGCATGCCGTTACATAGCGTTTCCACCACACAGGTGCAAAAGACATGAAGAACTTCAAGAGCATGGGTAATTGTAAAAACGGTGGTCAAATAGTTAGGAGGTGATCGATGTTTCATATTTATTTATTCTTGCCTTTTTGTTCTAGGGGTATTTTCTTGGAGAACAAACAGGGAACGTTCAGGAGCCAACGCGACAGAAGGAGCTCAACCAGGGCAAAGAATCTGGGAGCCAGCCGACGATGAACCACCCCCCGAGTAAAGCCATGGTCAGTAGACATTACGGGACCACTTCACTGTGAGCTATTTAAGTCCAAGTCCACAGATGAGCCGACATGGCCAGCTCAAGAGCCCCAGAAACCCAAATGCCAAGGTCCCTTCACACTTGGAACATAAAACATATAAGTCACAGCTCATAGAGGCAAGAGACTGCAGGGTGGTGGAGCTTCTGGCTCCTTCCACAGCATGGCTATAGGGGACCTTCTGCTATGGGGCACGTGCACCCAGCCACCTGCCAAGAATTGGGGTGCAAGTTTGGTGGGAAAAGCTGTGGTAAAGAGACCATGGTCAATTGGGCCCTGAGCTCCAGTGTTGAGACTGGTTTGCCCCCAAACCGAAACACTGGCCAAAGGAAACACCAAGGAGCTATCCCAAATGACGGTGGCCACGGCATCAGCCTCACAAGCTAAGATACAAACAGAAAATTGATGGGGACAAGTAGATGATTGAAGGCTGCGTGGACTGAAAGTGCCCCCCCAAATCCATGTGTTGAAGCCCTAACCTCCAGTGGGATGGTATTTGGAAGTGGGGCCTTGGGGAGATAATTAGGGGTGGGTGACATCATGTGAGTGGGGCCCCCATTATGGGACTGTCGTTCTTATAAGAGGCGAAGTCAGAGCTCTCTCTCCTCCATGGGAACACAGAGCTATAAGCCAGGAAGAGAGCGTTTGCCAGGGGGCAGCCGGGCTGGCACCCTGCATTTGGAAGTCCAGCCTCCAGACCTGTGAGAAACAGAGATCTGTCGGTCAAGCCCCCGGCTATGGTGCTTTGTTATGGTGGCTGTGTAGAAAATATTACTGAGGTATTTAACATTTTCCTTTTCAAAAAGCACTGCTGTCTATGAGGTCACTTTATGATCAGGCCTCTAAGGAACCACATCTGGTAGGAAACTCATCCACGGGTAAATACCCCTCCGCACTCCTGAAAGAACTTTCCAGAACCTCCTTCTGTGTTGAGGAGAGGGCACCCCTTCTTCATGTGTGAACACCAGCAGGTGTCTCTCCCATAAAGCAAGTCTTGACAGGAAAAGGTGAAGGGGAGGAGAACAGGATGGTCAGGGTGGATGAGTTGATAGAACATTCCATCCACGAATACCCAACTGACTTCTCAGCAAGGCCCTGCCAGTTTTTAAGATTTTATCAACTACGATGAGCTTCTCAGAACATGAGCCCGTGGAGGGTCATAGGTGAATGTTAAGATTCAATCAGAGCCTTTTCACTATTCAACTTCCTCTTCTAACTGCTGGGGCCTACCTCCAGCACATACAATATGCTCCCCCTTAGTCCCAGTGAACAGCTCTTCGTGAGCCTCTGAAAGTCTTTTTTTTTTTTTTTTTTGAGTGTTTATCATTTTTGAGACAAAGAGAGAGCACGCATGAGTTGGGGGGAGGGGCAGAAAGAGGGAGAGAGAATCCCAAGCAGGTTCCGTGCTCTCGGCACAGAACCCAATGCGGGGCTCGATCCCACGAACAGTGAGATCCCGACCTGAGCCCAAATCAAGAGTCGGACAGTTAACCAACTGAGCCACCCAGGCGCCCCTGCCTCTGAGAGTCTTTACTGGCTTTCTCTGGCTATTAACTCCCCTGCATCTCTGGAGTCTCAGACTGGGTGACCCCAGAGCCTGGGTTCCAGTCAGGGCATAGGCCTGGGGTTCAAAATTTAAGGGGCACCGAAAACCCTAATCAAGAAAAATAATATTTTAACGTAATGTTATTCTACATAATCAAAATGAATACAAAACAAGAAGAAAAACCAAAACCGTGATGAACAAAGTACCAAAAGTTTAAATAAAAGTAGGATCCTCCGGGGACAACAAGAAATACATAAGGGTCTACTTCCCAGACAAGGCGAGGAGGCCAGGGCCAGGCCTCAGAGCTAGTCTCAGGGCCAACACGCCAGCCCTGAGTGTTGTCTCACGGCAGTTATTCCCAGGGGGCCGGGCCCAAGGTCGCTGCACCCCCTCGAAGGGTCCTGGACTTCCAGCACGAGGGCGATTCCAGGGATCCCCCCGGTCCCAGCACTTGAATCATCGACGGTGATGAACCAGTGTGGGTTTCGTTTCTCAACTTCCAATCCATCATGGGTTGATACTTTTGTAAAATACAATAAAAAGTAAATTTCTAGAAAGATGATGTGGAAAAAAGGATACCAAACACAAGCCAACTTTTTAATTACCATATTCCATTCTAATAGTACATGTCGTATCATCATATGCAACAGATCATTACTCGCTCACATGGCTGCCATGTGTCTAAATGCCTGCTCTAAATTTTTGTACTTCCTAGATCATTAACAGCCCGTGCCCGGCCAGGACATGACATGCCCGGTCATGTCATGCTGAGTAACACAGATCTGGCCCCGCCCCCCTTCCAGAAAGCAAGGGGACCAAGCACTGGGGACCCGTAGGGTCTGCTTCTGCACCCCCCTCACCATCCCCACCCCATGGGGCCGAGCACATTCCCATCTCTCTTCACAACAAATCGTTGGTTCTCAGTCTGAGTGAGCACCCAGCCTGCTGTCCCGGTGACAGAAGCAGGATGACTGGTCCCCGGGGACGATCAAGAACACAGAGAACTGAGAACAAAGGGAAATTGGCTGTCCTCCTTCCCCGCACTCTCGCCTTCCTCCCTCCTTGTCCAGACCCTATTGGCTGATTCCAGAAGCCCTTCCAAGGCACCAGAGCCAGGATCCATGTCCTGCCCCTTTATGATCTCAGGGGCACGGTGGCTTCTCCTCTGTCACCCCACACCTGGGGCTGCCGCGCAGTTTCCCCGGGCTCAGCGTGCTTCTCGAGGGACGCCCAAAACCTCTCCTTCCCTTGCTCAGCAGCAAGCATCCCTGGGGCTCCCTCTTAGGGGATCAGATGCCAACAAGGGGCCAGTCATTAATGGGCACGAAAACACTACAAATAATAACAGCCACATACACTGAGCCCTGACACGAACAGGCGATGTGCCAAATGCTTTTAATGATGATCCAATTCAAACCTCATGACTGTAAGATGGGTATTATTATCAATCCCGGGTTACAGATGAGAAAACTGAGGCTCGCAGGGTTAAGTAGCTTGCCCGAAGGCTCAGAGCCCTGAGTGCTAGAACAGGAGTCCCACTCCTCATGTGTGGGGTCTCTTCCCAGAGCAAAGACGGATGGGGTCAACAAGGAGAAACCCAGGTGGGAAAGACGACGTGTGCCGCACCTGGGTGGACGCATCTCCCGGGTGGAGCCCCAGTGGTCATCCCTGGCTCTCCTGATGGCCCTTCTGTCACTGGGGTATGGGCCACCCCATTCCTGCTCCGCTGGGCACCAGCCGAAAGATGGAGGTGTTCCCGTCAGTGGACTGTCCCCGGCATGAAGGACAGGTATGCAAAAGAACACGAGAAAGGCAGACAAGGCAAGTGCCAGACGCTGAAATGCAGGCCAGGAACTCAGACTTCCCTGGGAGCAGGGAGCTATGAGTGGTTCCCCGGAAGGAAGGGGGTGTCATTAGGACTGCGTGTGGGGTTGCCTATGAAGCCGGGAGAGACTGAGCAGGAGACAGGACGGCAGGCTACTGCAACCATCCAGGCTCAGGGCAATGCCGTCTGAGCCAGGGAGAGCGGGCAGGGACGGGAGGAGACGGTGGAGGCCAGGCCCACTTCCGGAAAGCGGCAGGTCCTAAGGCTGAGAGCCAGATAAGCAACGGTGCCATCTCGCTGGCCCTCCCACACCCCTTCAGCCCTTCCTGGCTTGTTTCCTAAACCTAACAGGAGTGCATATCGCCTTCAAAAACCACACTGCCCAGTTCAAGCTCCCCGATAAGGGCTCTAGGGGCTGGGGCGGCCATCCCCTCAGGGAACACAGCTCTGATGTTGAGAAAGTTACTTGAGCCATCATCTAGTATACCTACGGGTTGGGACACTGAGAATTCAAACCCCTTTTCTGGTGCTCAGACTGCCAGCCCCAGGCCGTCACCCCCTCCTCGCTGGCCGGCCTCCTGATGTCATAGTGAGTCTGTTAGGGTGCGTCCTCAGTAAGAATGTGACAGGTGGAGCCCTGTTGGGAAATGATAGGGGGGCGGGGAGGGTGTCCGAAAGCCTCACACGTCCCCGGCCACGCGAGGGAGGGGCGGGAAGGCCAAGGACAGGACACGGTGGAGGGGCGGGGCTCACCACACCCGTGCAGAGAGTTTTCAGATGCCCACTTCATCTACTTCTCTCTAAAGATGGGGCTTAGTGGCCCATTTTAGAGATTAGGAAACTGAGGCCCACGGAGACTAAGCAGCGGGTGACACCGAGGCAAGAGCCCAAACCAGGGCCGAGTTCCGGTTCTTTCCAGCCCTAGAAAACCATCCTCTGCTTCGGAATTGTGTTGTCCATCCAGCCCTGTTGACCTTCTCAGAGATCCCTTTCTCCTGGAAGGTGTCTCCTCAAATTTACGATTTAAATACGGAAGCCGACACGGATGCTCACACGGCCCAGGTAGAGGGGGAGTGACTCTGAGACGCTGCTTCCGGAATCCACAGACAGAGCAGACCCCAGGCTCACTTCTTTCAGATTTATGACCTCTGTCCTCTGCGGGCACCAGGGAGGGCCTGGGACAGCCCACGTGCCCCCCGCCTCCCCCACCAGCGGCTCTCACATCCCCAGGCTCAGCGTGTTTCGTCTGCTGGTGAACCAAGGGGAGGGCCTGCCCCGCGTTTTGGGGCCTCTCCAGAAAGACCAGAAGGGGTTAGGGGGGCGTATGGCAGCCTCTGGGAGAGGGGCGCCAGCCTGAGGCAGCGGGGGGCTCTCAGGAAACCCCTACCCGGACCTGACGAGGGGGACACGGGGCCCGGCACGTGGCAGACAAACAAAGTGTCACCGGTGAGAAAAAATGGCAGACAGTGGAAAGGAAAGGCCTTCTCGGTTTCCACAGGAGCAGGGCCGGGTAGCAGGAATTTCGAAGGGCTGATTCTGCGGGCTGCAAACTAAGATTCATTCACGAGGGAATTCCCGAAACAGGACTTTGCCGCCCAGGAAACGGGGAGTTTGTGGTAAACGCGGAGACGGTTGGGACTCAGAGAGACTCAAGGCGGCGTCCGTCCCCACCTGATATCTGAATTCTCCCCACGTCACCCTCAACAAGTGCCACCCGCAAGTCACAGCACACACTCCTTCTCTCCCCTGCTCACAAGTGCCCACCGCCCTAGAGCCGGGGGTAGCGGATCCAGCTGAAAGCCACTGTCTGGGGGGCTGGGGGGGTAAGGGCTATCTGACAGGTATGCACCCCGCTGTCTGGGGGTGTAAGGGCGATCCAACAGGTAACTGGAAATGACAACACCTATGACAGGACCCACCCTGAAAGGTCTGACTTTCTCTGGAGAGTCAGGTAAGGCCCCTCCTGAGGATTTATGAGAATGAGAAAAAGGAGGGCGTGTGTGGGGGGGGTGGGGAGGGGGTGTGCGCGCACGTGCGGGGACGGGCACGCGGGCACGGGCGTGTGAGGATGGATGCGTGTGTGTGTGAAGGGAAACGGGTGTGTGCGCGCAAGAGAGGGTCGAAGAACTCCGTGTGGGTGCGTGCGTGTGTGTGTTCGCACGGACGTGTGTGTGAACAAGCACGAGTGATACGCACGGGCAGGCACGTGTGTTCGTGTGAACATACAGATGCGCACCTTGCGTGTACGTGGAGCGTGAGGCTACACGTAAATGTGCGTGAGCGTGTGTCTATGAATATGTGAGTGTGTGTGTGTGTCCGTGTGTGCTCGTGCAGGGGTGAGCGTGCACAACATATTCTTGTGTGCGAATGTGTTCACGTGTACGTGAGTGTGAGTTTCTGCATGCATGGGTGTGAGCATGTTTGCACGATTGTGTACACACGTGGGGGAGTCTGGGCGTGTCCCTACGGGTGTATTTGCGTGTGTGTCTGTGTATGCAAGTGTCTCGGTGTTTCTACGCACACGCATGTGTGGGCACGTTCCTGTGCGTGCCCGTACGTTGTGTGCATGGGTGTGTGGGTGTGTGTGTGTGTGTGCGTCCGTGTATGTGGTGGGTGTGGACACGTTCCTGCGTGTGAGCGTGCTTACGAATGCATGTGTGTGCCCATCCATGTGGGCCAGCAGGGATTGTTCACAGAAGGAAAAGAACAGCCGGTGTCGGGGGAGCACGGAGAGCAAGTCCCGTAGCACGAGATGCCACCGGGCCTTGATGGCCAAGTCCGCCATCACAGTCTTCGTGCGAAGCCTGAGGTAGCTGAGCAGGTGTGTGACATGTGACATCTGCATGTGAGAATGAGCGTCTCCGATTGCTTGCAGGGGCATAGGCTGTGAGAGGGGAAGCCAGGTTCTCGGAGGGACGGTCTGGAGCTTTGGCAGTCATCTGACGGGGCCCTCCCCACCGTGGGCTGTACCCAGAAGTACATAAACGTCACCGCAACCTCCGGCTTCTTCTTCTTCTTCTTTTTTTTTTAAGTTTATTTATTTATTTATTTTGAGAGAGACAGAGCATGTGCACGAGCAGCCAGGGAAGGGGCAGAGAGAGAGAGGGAGAGGATCCCAAGCGAGCTCTGTGCAGTCAGCGAAGAGCTCAATGCGGGGCTCGATCTCATGAACCCAAGATCATGACCTGAGCTGAAATCAAGAGTCAGGTGCCTAACCGACTGAGCCACACAGGGCCCCCCCCCCCCCCACCAACTGCTTCCACCTTGTGTCTCAAAGTCTATTGGTTGTTTTTTTCCTAGTTAAGTGGTCCCGGTTCCCCAGCTGCCCTAGGACTGTCCCTCCTAAATAGGCTGCAGCGTCCGCAGACTTCTCGCGGTGGCACCCCTGATCCTGTAGCCTGGATTCTGGACCTCATATTTCTGTTAATCCAGCCTGGGCTCAAATGGAGGCCACTCTTCGCGGCCGACGTGGTCCTGTGTTCCAGTCCAAGAGCCCGGTCGTCCTCCCACGGGGCTTCTGAGTCTCTCACGGAGCAGCTGAGCGGAGCCCAAAACTAGCTGGAAGACAGAAGGCATAGAAGAAACCAAGAGCCCATACAAGGCAAGGGGCTGATGCATAAGCTATGGACTGGAGTTCACATCTACATGGTTCAAATCTACAGAGAGGATCAAGAGGCTAATGACTTCATCTGTCTGTTTCCTTTCTGTAAATAGGGCAAACAGGGCTGTGGCGAGGAGAAATACACACAAACCAGCTAGCGTGGGTTCCGGTGTTTGGCTCACGCTGTGGTAGGTAGCCTCCAGACGACCCCCAGTGGTTCGCACCTCCTGGCTGGTTCACAGCCTTGTGGAGTCCTTCGCCTTCCCACCGAACAGAGATATCGTGGAAATGTCACCGGTGCCGTGCTGCGGATACGGATGTGACATCCAAGTCCGGGTCATAGGATACATGGAGCTTCTGACTCCTCTCTCCCCCCATCACTTGCTCTGAGAGAAGCTGGCCGCCATGTTGTGAGGACACCCAGGCAGCCACGTGGAGAGGTCCAGGAACTGGGAGAAGGAAGAGGAAGGAGAGGAAGGAACTGAGGGCCCCCTGCCAACAGCCAGCGCCAGCCCACCGGCCACCCGTGTGGAGCCGCCTTGGAGGACAATCCTCCAGCCCCAGACCAACCTTCAAATGACAGCAGCACCAGGTGACATCTGAATGTGCCCTGATGGGAGACCCAAAGCCAGAAGCACTCCGTGCAGCCACTCCCAAATTCCTGACCCGCAGACACTGTTTGAGTCACTGTGTATTGCTGTTTCAAACCACTAGATTTGGGGGTAATCCGTTACACAGTAATAGACGATCAATGCAGCTCTGCACAGCAACTATTGTTTGAGGCCGTTTATATGAGGAGAGGCGGTTACGAGCCTCTGGTCACTGCTCAGCCTATTTAGGTAGTCCAAAGCTCCCAGATGAGAACAAGAAAGGCCGTTCGGTGGGAGCATGAGGCTGGGGGAGGGGGGAAGCGGGGGGGGGGAGGGTGCAGCTGAGACATGGCTATCTAAGTGCCCCTGCACAGGAAGGAGAATAACGGCATTGAATGAGCTACGAGTGTTCCAGAAGATAAGCAGAGAAATGCTTCCAGTGTATGCCCAGTCAATTATAACCTATGGACAGCAGGTGCAGAAAGTAGAGTGATATTTTTAAAATAATAATTTCCCAGACTTGGCACCGTGTTCACGAGACCCGGCCAGCTATCCAGAGCATGGTTCCCACAAAGGACAGACAAATCCCACAGGATGTTACGATTTTACCCCTAAAGGACCACTTGGGAAATGGAAGCGTCTGAATATTGGTTCTGAGCCAAGGTAGGACTGGACTCCAGGGTCCTGCGATTCAATGCACGGCCTCGGGTTTGGGGCGGGGATGGCAGAAGGACCCCAGTACTGACATGGACTGCCCGTCTCTAAGCCCAGATTTCTTCACCCACAGGACTGGGGTATCAGCACTGCCTTAAACATCACTGGACTGTGAAGATTAAAGTCGGTGAGGCATATAAACGTGTGCCTTGCAAATCATAAAGTGCCTACAAACAGGGGTGCCTGAGTGGCTCAATCACTTAAGCATCTGACTCTTGATTTCAGCTCAGGTCATGATCTCACGGTTTGTGGGTTTGAGCCCCACAGTGGGCTCTGGGCTGACAGCACAGAGCCTGCTTGGGATTCTCTCTCTCCTTCTCTCTCTCTCTCTCTCTCTGCTCCTCCCCTGCTTGTGCTCTGTCTCTCTCAAAATAAATAAATAAACTTAAAGGGGGGGGCACCTGGTAAGCATTCGACTTTGGCTCAGGTCATGAGCTCACAGTTCATGGGTTCGAGCCCCACATCAGGCCCTGTGCTGACAGCTCAGAGCCTGGAACCTGCTTCAGATTCTGTGTCTCCGTCTCTCTCTCTGCCCCTCCCCTGCTCACACTCTTTCTCTCTCAAAAATAAGTAAACATAATTTTTTTAATAAAAGAAAGAAAAATACCTACAAAGAAATGTAGAGGGCCTTTTTTTTTTTCATAAGGCACTAACTGTCTCAGGGACAACAGTGAAGACTGAAATAGAAGACAAGACACCAGGAACAGGGCAAAGCCAGAGACTCCATGCCCTTACCAAAATCCAAGGACCTAGATTCTGTTCCCAGCCGCAGAATCTGCCAGCGGTGTGACCCTAAGCAAGTCATTTTCCTTGATTGTGAAACAAGGAAGTGGAGCTGAAATGTCTCCAACGGCCCTTCTAATCCAATGTCTATTATATACCTAGGGGATCCAACAACATGATTAACAAGACTAAACTAACAGATACTGAGTCTTGTGCCCCACAAGCAGAAAATATACCTTTTTCTCAGGTTGGTGATGGAGCATTGACAAAATCTTACCACATACATGTCCAAAAAAGATGAACTTTTTAAATTACAAAGAGCAGAAATTATACAAGCCATTTTCCAAACCACAAAATCCAACAAAAGCTACACTGGAATGACAAAAAATCTGAAGACCAAAAATAGATGATAGATGGATAGATAGATAGATAGATAATAGAGAGACACAGAGAGAGAGAGAGAAAGAGAGAGAGAGAATAGACAGACAGGTGATAAGATAGATATCAATAAACAAGAGCCTATTTGAAAACTAAAATATTCTTCCTATTGAGTTTAGAAAATGAATAATACAACAGAAAATTAGAATATGACTTGTCGAAACTCATCACATACCATCAAAGCTCTATTTGGAGGTAAATTCATTAATATAAAGATGTCTTCATTATTAAAATAAAACACTACAGTTTCCCCTTCTGCAAAGAAGCATGAATAACTCCATGGACCACTCCCTACTGAGACAAGCGAAGCTGGCAAAAACTATTTCTAAAAAACAAAACAAAACAAAACAAAAAACAGAACCATTTAAAGTTTCTGGGAACGGTCCTAAGAGCATATGACAAATGAGGAAACATCTATTCAGCAACATCTAGAACCGCAAGAACATTCTAGAACATCTAGAACAGCAAGAATCCAGCACATCTCGGCCACAAGGACATTTCTCTCCCCCCCTCTCGGGCTCAGCTGTACAGAAGCTTCCCCTGGGGGTGGGGTGCAGCCAAAGAAGTCAGGGCTCCCTGTCCCCCCATCAGCTGGGAAAGACAGGCCACCAGCATTTTCATGCCCTCCACCTCCAAGTCGAAAAGGCTAAATTCCTGGGGAGTGTGGCAGAGAGGTCGAGGCTACCTTCCTCCCAGCCACCTCAGGCAGAGCAGGCCAGGAAGACGGGGCCCCCAGCTCCCCTCCTCCCAGCGGGCTCCTAAGCCACTGTACCCATGGGAGAGACAAGCTCAGAAGCCCGGAAGCACCCAGGGCTAGAGCTCAGAGTTTGCCCAGGAAGAAGGCAGTGCCTGAGAAAGGAGAGCTCCAAGGGCTTCCAAGGAACCGACTGTATTTAAAACAGAATGTGGGGAAGTTCAAGCCCAAGGGCACTCCTGAAAACAAGAGCCCCTCTTAATTTAGAGCAACCAGCTAAACCAAAAGCTATCTGGTCCACCAGAGAGAAACGAGGAAAGAGACAGCCAAGAAGCGTCCTCCTAGACCCCAAACAAGCCTCGAAGACTGCCTGAACTTAACTGGATCAGACCAGGGAACAATTTATGCCCCAGGACATTTTGAAAACAATTGAGCAATCAGCCGGTGATTAGTGGAAACGGGCTGGGTCCAGCACCAAAGGAAGCAGACAACTTCACAAAGAGATTAGGAACAGACACCAAGAGGGCTAAGACCCTGCCGTCCCAGGGTAGAGGGGCTCTGCCCGACAACTTACTCTCAGAGGTTAACGAATGTTCCAAAATGGATCATGGTGATGGATGCACAGCTTGGGGAATATACTAAAAACCACTGAGTTGTATACTTCGAATGAATGAACTACATGATGAGTGAAGTACATCTCAACAAAATTATTAACAGAAATAGGCAAAGAGTGCGCTTATCTTGATGAGGACCAAGAAATGTCTAAACCTGTTGAATCATTCTATCATACACCTGAAATGAATGTATCACTGTATCTTAATTATACTTGAACAAAAATATTTTTTAACAAAATAAACTTTAAGGGGAGCCTGGGTGCTCAGCCGGTGAAGCGTCCGGCTTCGGCTCAGGTCATGATCTCACAGTCTGTGAGTTCGAGCCCCACGTCGGGCCCTGTGCTGACAGCTTGGAGCCTGGAGCCTGCTTCAGATTCTGTGTCTCCCTCTCTCTCTCTGCCCCTCTCCCGCTCACGTTCTGTCTCTCCAAAATAAATAAATGTTAAAAAGATAAATAAAATAAAATAAACTTAAAGATACAGAAGATAAATTACTTACATAGTCCTCTCTGTATTATTTCAAAGAATCCAGTCTTAAGAAAAGATGATGGAATTAATTAATAATTTACTTTTTGGACATCTTGCTACTCTTGGTGGGGTTTTGGCATGGCGGGAGTTGGGAGCCGAAGGCCAAGAAGGAATTCTTGAGATCTTTGGTGCAAAAAAAGGTGATTTTATTAAAGCACGGGGACGGGACCCGTGGGCAGAAAGAGCTGCCCTGGGGCTATGAAGAGTGACTGGTTACATACTATGAAGTTGGGGAGGTAAAGCCAAAAGGGAGGCCTCCAGAGACACTTGGATATGCTAAAGAGGACTCCTAAGATATCTGAGACCTTGTTGTTGTCAAGCCAAGGTTGTTTTTCCTCTAATAAGGCATTAGCATTATGACAGTAGGATGTTCCTGGAGAACCCCCTGTATTGGCCTCAAGTATTTGTCAATGGGCTGCAGGTTACAAGGAAATTTAATTTCACCTGCCATTTCCTTCTTGCCTTTGTTCCCCACATCACTATGGGGGGGGGGGGGTGATATCGTCCCAGGAAACAGAGTCTATAGTTTTCTGGAGATTAGGCTATTGATAAAATCTCCTTGTAATTTACTAAGATATTTGTAAATTAATGGAGACTCAGGTCCTGCACGACTGTGATCTCCACCAGTTAACCATTTGTGTTCCCCTTTCCTTTGTTCTAGGGCAGCCAGGAGAGCCCGAGGAATATCACGCATGTCCCACCTGGGGGGCGGGGTGTGTGTGTGGGGGGGGGGGGGTGCTGGCTAGTACTTTGCCCTCAGCTTGCCTTATGCTCCCTTATCACTCTTGTTTCTCTCTACGACAGTCTGGATTTCTACAGAATGCTTCTAAGTACCCTGAAAAGCCCTCATTTCAGAAGACCTCTTATTTGACTCTTGGCCTTTGAATGAAAAGAGAAATTTCACCCAACACTCCCAGAAGAGCGTGTTCCCTCTGTTGCCTGCTCTGTCTTCTTCCTCTGAGTAATCCCTTAGCAGGGGCGTCACGGCGGGCTGCCCCTCCTGGGGTCTGCATTTCCTCCATCAGCGTGGCCCCCACCTAGATGTGCTGTGCGTGCAGCTCCCCAGACAGCCAGGGAGGGGGCAGCTGTCCAGTCGAAGGCTTCTGCTCAGATCCTGAGCCCTGGGAAGGAACCTCATTTTCCCAAAGATCATTCGGACTCAGCCACCACCCACCACTCTGTGATCAGAGGGATGTGGAAGCTACCTGCCTGAAGGAGAAATGCTCCCATTCAGGAAGCCTGTCGATCTAGGTGACCTAGGGAGATCTCTTGGTCTCTAGGCGCCGAGGTCTCCTCACCTGTGCAATGGGTATGCTGTGGGAAGGAAGAAGTAAGATGTTGTGTGTGGAGTGCTTGGCGTTTAGTTCCTGGCTTTCTCAACTGTCATGGCCATGGGCTCCCATGGAGCACCCTCTCATTCCCTCAGCCACCTGTGCTCCAAACTGCCTCACGGCCACTCTTAGGGGCACACTTAGGGGTGGCCTGGGCTCAGAGGTGCCCCAGCGGCTCCAGGTAAAGGCAGCTTAGTGTCACCTAAAATAAACTTAAACTGAACCAAAGGTGAGTCACCCAGAAAGTAACAGCCACGTCCAGTGAGATGAACCAGGACTATCGGGCCCCTGCCTCTTTGGCCTGCTGTCTGCAGAATGGAACCCCTTCCCCTATAGCCATGGCTGGGCTAGTGAAAGGTGACAGACGCCGGGAGCTGGATGACCTGGACAAAACCTGATATCCACTGGCGTTTACAAACCCAGCCTCTGGAAGTCCTCTCCGAAAGCCAGACCTCTTTCCGCATCGCGCCTTCAGCCTTCCACATACAAAATATTTGGAAATGAAAAGATCGATCCTTTTCCCCACATTAGAGAATAGGGTTGGGGTGGGGAAACGACCCCATGTCCAGTCCCATTATCAGTCTCTGTGTGACAGTGCCTCACCCCGCAGGGCACGGGACTGTTGAGATACCACGGCCAGTTCTCTCCAGATGGAGCAGGGGACCCCAGAGGCCTTCCCAAACCCACACAGGTAGGTCGCCTGGCAAAACCCCCAGTGTCCGGGGACAACATGGGGAAGGGGGAGGAACTGAGGGGTCAAGGTGGGACAGGGGGACACCCAAGAGGCCACATGTCCTGCTGCCAGAAACAGGTGGACCCTGTGCCCTCAAACCAGGTCTCTGGACAAGATCCCAGGCAGCTACTGTCCAGGGACATCCGGTTCCCATTCGAGGTGGGTCAGCTCCATGAAGAGCCCAATTTTCTCTCTGTGCCCGCATGAAAGGACAGCTTTTCAGGCCCACACCAGAGCCTGGCACCTCCACAGCCGGAGTCAGAGAAGGGGGTCTTTGGTGCTATGCCTGGAAACCAAGTGACCACAGACATTTGTTCGGGGTAGTGATGGGCGAGAGTGTCGTGAGGGAAGGTGAGCTCTCCATAGGATGCCAACTCTTAGGCCTTCTGACGCTTCTGATCTCTGCCCTGGGCCCGATCGCTGGAGGCCCCTCCCTCCTCTGACTCTGTCACGGGCTGAGTCGCGTCCCTCCAAAAGATCCGCTGAAGTCCCAAGTCTTGCTCCCTGTGAATGTGGCCTTTCTTGGAAAATAAGATCTCTGCAGATGTAACAGGTGACATTAAGATGGGAGGAGAGGAGGCCCTCATCCCATGTGACTGGCGTCCCTACAAGAAGAGGGCTGGACACAGAGACTCATAGGGAGGATGGCCCGTGACGATGAAGTCGAAACTCCGGCCGCAGGCCAGGGATGGAGGGCCACCACCAGGAGCGAGGGAGAGGCCAGGAAGGGTCTACCCGGCGGGAGAGGGAGAGGCTGGAGGGAACACGGCTTTGCTGACACCTTCATTTCTGGACTCCTTATCTCCAGGACAGTGAGAGAATGGATTTCTGTTGTTTCAAGCCACCCAGCTTAGAGAGCTTTGTCGTGGCCCATACAAGCCCCAAGCTCTGAAGCCTAGCCCCGCCCCACCACCTGAATCCCAGTCCCACGGGTGGTGGTAAACTTGAGAATCCCTGCAGGAATAGGAGGCCGGGTGGACTTGCAGGGAGGTCCCAGGCTGCGCCAGACAAGACAGGGTGGGCGTGAGGGAGAAAAACAAGGGGCATGCTGTCTCCCGGCAGAGCCCTGCCCCCGGAGGGGCCCAGGGAGGGTGGAATCGGGTGAGTGGAAGAAGTCTCAGATCCTTTCCAGCCGTGCTCTCTGAAATGACGGGGCCTAGAATAGAATCAAGTATCCTCCCCGCTTTTTTGAAAACCTTGGAATTCCTGCCAACAGGAAAAAAGAGAGAGAGACAGAGAGAGCACCCCAAACACACCTATTTCCTACTTCCACAAGTACCTAATGACCCCAGGGTCCTGCCTTGCCCCAAACTGCACAGGACTACGCCCACCCTCCCAGCTGAGCTCACACTGGGCTCAGTAAGACTTTCTCCTTAGGCTGTGGCCATGAACCTCCCCAGCAAGAGACTTGCACTTATTTCTACTTTTCCAGCAGCAGGAAGGAAAAAAACAACTTGGATCTGAAAAGCAGAGGGAGAATTAAGAATGTACCTCGGCCCCAGGCATCCTTTTTTTTTTTTTTTTAACCACTAACTGGGCAATGAATAATTTATAGCCACGAATGTTTGTGGGGGTATAAAACTGTTGACAAGTCAAGAAAAACCTCTTAGCAGCCTGATAGAGCAATCCATCTTCAAGAAACAGGTTTCAAATGCATAGTTTGTGAAGATGCGGGTTGAGGTTGTTTTCCTTCCTCCTTTTTTTTTTTCTTTTTTTATCTATATGGAAATTGGTGGGTGCTGAAATATGTTTCACTCCAGCACGAACTTGGGCTGAATGATATCCCAGGCAAGAATTAAATCATTGCTTCGTAGAGCAAGAAATAAACCCCCAAGGGAGGCAGAGACCCTCGGCGCTCAGGAGGACAGCAGGAGACTTCCAGAAAGCTGAGTGAGCCATCGCTGTTCGGGGCAGGATGCCGTGCGGGGCTCAGGCTCAGGCTCAGCGGACGAGGGGGCGACCAGATCCGGGGAACAGTCCTTCGGGAAGCGCCCAGAAAAGCAGTAGTAATTGCGCAACTTAGGGCCTCCGGTCCCTCGAGCGGGCGTCCTCCTGAGGTCCTCCCCGGTCTGGACACCCGGACGCACTGTGAGGGTGTCGTGACAACAGCGTCTGCCATGAAGGTGGAGCACCCAAGTTCGTCTTGCTTAATCTGCACATCAGCTCTTTGACTGAGGCTGCTTGGGCTGTTTGGGCATTCTGTGGCTCCCCTCTCTTCCTAGGGGGCCCCTTGGGACCTGGCGCCCCGGGCGTTCTTGTACCTCTGTCAAAGATCACACAGGTACAAGGTGGTAAACCCCGGCCTTGAACCTATGTCTCATTCACATGCTTACTCACCTCTTCTGGTCCTGTGGAAGCTGACTTTCCAGAAAATGGCAGGCGTTAAGCTGTGCCCCCTTCTATTCTCATCCCCACCATTCCCTCAACGGCCCCCTACCTTCTCAAACCAAGGTCAGGGTGGCAGGCTGAAACCCGAGTGCAGGCCACAGCCAAGTGGCAACTCTGGGACAGGTCAGGGGAGGTGGATGCCGTTCATCAGAACTGTGCGAGTCACCCACTGCTTCGTGACAAATGGCCCCCCTACTCGGTAACTCTAAGACAACACACATTAACCGCCTCACAGTTTCCGTGCAGCAGGAGTTCGGCTTCAGCTATCTGAGTCCTCTCACAAGTCTGGAACCAAAGTGTCTGCTGAGGTGGGGGGGGGGGGGTGGTGGCTGCGGCCATTTCAACCCACCCACGTGGTTGCTGGCGAGATTCTGCTCCTCACAAGTTGCTGGACTCACAGCCTCAGTTCCTCCCTGCCTGTTGGCTGGAGACGTCCCTCAGTTCTTGGCTCTGGGGGCATCTCCACAGGGCAGCTCCCAACATGGCCGCTAGCTTTCCTCAGAGCCACTGAGAGAGTAGGAGAGGCAAGCATAACGGAGGCCAGAGTCTTCCTGAAACATAAGCTCAAAGTGACACCCATCGGGCGTGCCTTATTCTTTCATTAGAAGCAAGTCACTGCGTTCAGACCACACTCGTGAGGGCGTGAACCCGGAAGCTGGGATCTTTGGCAGCCATCTTAGAAGCTCAGAAGAACCCCAATGTTAGTTATCTAGTGTTGCATCACGAATTACCCTGGAGCCTAGTGGCTTAAAACACCAATAATCACTTGCTGTTTCTCACGGTTTCTACGGTCGGGAATTCAGAAGCAGCGTGGCTGGGCGGTTCCGTCTTGGGGTCTCTCTTGGGACCGGACAGACGTCAGCGAGGGCCACAGTCCTCCGAAGGCCTGACGGGCTGGAGGATCCACTTCCACGTGGCCGACTCACATGACTGGCGAGTTGGTGCCGGCTGCGGGTGGGGCCGTCCGCTGCTCACCACGTGAGCCTCCACAGGGTGGCCCGAGTGTCCTCGCGGGGTGGCGGCTGGCCGGCCGATGGGGCGCGACCCCGGGAGACCAAGCAGGATGCTTTCCCGGCCCAGCCTCAGAAGTCACACGGCATTGCTCGAGCAGCGCTCTCCTGGCCACACCGGTCGGCCCGTTCCGTGTCAAAGGCACTGCACGAAGGCGCGAACACCTGAGTGCGAGACTCCCCGGGCACCGGCTGAGACCTCCTCTGCCAACACACCAACCACGTAAGCCCGCCACACAATGGAGTCGCGGTGCCGGGGCCGCACCGAACCCGTGGCCCAGGCACATCCCTCGGCCAGCATCCCTGAATGTGACTGGCCCTGCTGGGCCCCTGCCTCTGTGATCCTCACTCTCCTTATCATGCTCTTCTCCCACTGGGAGCTCCTACTCAACCTCCAAAGCCCCGTTCAGACGTCACCTCCTCCATGAAGCCTTCCTTCTCCCTCACCCTGCTCCCCTCACCCACCTCACCCACAACATGCCTCTCTCCCTCTGTGGGCCCCTGGGCAGCTTCGTACGTGCCTCTGTGGTCAGCCCCGTGGCGGGAACTGTCTGCTGACCTCATGCGCCTAAGACTCCGGGCATCACGGGTTCACTGTGCATCCTGAGCACCTGGCCAGGGTCTGTCCGTCGTGGCTGCCCAACTGGAAGACGCAGTCAATTAAATGACTTGCCCAGGTCACGGCTGGTCAGTTCCACAGCTGGGCTGAGGCCTGAGCGAAGGTCCCCTGCCTCCTCGGCCCTTTCCTACAGTCAGCGGTGGGGCCTTTTAAACGCACGCCCCGGGGCGAGCGCCTTCTCACAGCCCTCCCTCGGGTCCTGTCCTGCGGAGACCCTCACACAGGACACCTGGAAAATTCCCTCAGCCCTTGCTGGAGCCGGCCCTGGGCTGCCATCACGGCTCAGGGAAGTAGAGAGTTCCGCCCTGCTCTTGTCTTCATCCACAGGTTCTTGATTCCCTAATGTTTATTTATTTATTTGGGAGGGAGAGGGAGGGGCAGAGAGAGAAGGAAAGAGAATCCCAAGCAGGCTCCAGGCGGTCAGCACAGGGCCCGAACGTGGGGCTCGAACTCACGAACCTTGAGATCGTGACCTGAGACGAAACCAAGAGCCAGACGCTTAACCGAGGCACCGCAGATTCAATGCATGTCGTCTGATCCCCCACTGGCTTCCCTCCCAGGTGACAAGTTCATTGTAAGCTTTGTCCCCAGCACTCCACCAAAGCTCAGGCTCTGACCCAGTGGAGGGTCCCCGCGGGGACCGGTGAGGCTCCAAGACAGGCCTGACCGTGACTGATGGGCATGTTTCAAACGGCCCCGTGGGAAGCGGTGCCTGCCTGCGGCTTCAGGGGGGCCACGGCCTGAATGCACAGGTGCTCTGACAGGTCCCCTCAATACCTGGCTGTGCACCAGTCACTTGAGCGGCTTTGTAAATGGGACAGGGCAGGAGGCTTGGTCCCCTGCCGCTGTCCTTTCTTCCTCCCCTTCCTCGCCAGATGGAAAGGAAGCCTTCAGACTCACAACATGCCAATGGGGCGGGGGGGGCATCCCCCAGGGCTCGCTGCCCCTGGAGAGCGAATCCTTCCCAGCCTGGATCACAGAGTAACCCCAGGGGCAGGCAAGATAGAGTCAGAACGGGGTGGGGAGGAGCAGAGGGCAGAAAGGAGAAGAGGGCCCGAGCCAGACCAGAGAGAGCCCCGAACGCAGCTCAGCTGGCCAGAGTCAGCAAGGAACCCGGGCTCTGCTCTGTTTACTGCCAGTGGCTCCCTCGTGGCATCGGTGTCTTTCCACACACCCTCCAGTTCTCCGTGGGACACCCTGGCAGGACACCTGGTTTGGGGCCTTCAGCCCCCAGAGATCTGAGATTTGGTAGATCTTGAGGGAATGTCATTTTTAAAAAAATTCTAAATTTTTTTAAATTTATTTTTGAGAGGAGGAGCAGAGCGCAAGCAAGGCAGGGGCAGAAAGAGAGGGGGACACAGAAGCCGAAGCAGGCTCCAGGCTCCGAGCTGTCAGCACAGGGCCCGACGCAGGGCGCGAACCCACGAACCGCAAGATCATGACCTGAGCCGAAGTCGGATGCTTAACCGACTGAGCCACCCAGGCGCCCCAAAGTCATTTTTGGTTTAAACTCTTGCCAGTCGTTTTGATACAAACCAGTTTTGAAAGCCCTGACCCTGAAGGTAAAGCGACTGTCCACCCCCGATTTTCTGATACAATCCCTGTTTCCTAAACTTAGCAATGAGGGTCATTTATACTAAAATGGAGATCATTCTGCCGTTCTACCTGGTAAGTGCTTGATGTAAATTCACTTACATTTTTAAAAGCTGTTGGCCAATCCCGTGATCCAGTTGGGGGTTTGGCAACATTCTCCTCACTCTTGACCAAGCGTTTCTTGATTGTTGAACGAAAGATGGAGAAAGCCAGCTTCACAAGGGTTTCCCAAACGAACCATTGTAATGGCCTCTTCCAAAATGCATTTTCGTTGATCCTAGTTATTTCCTCTCATTTGGCCTCTTGTAACACGGCTTCGGAGCCTAAAGAACAAGCGAGAGAATTCAGCTGGAACATCCGATCCCCTGTTAGATCCAGCAGCCTGAGACTGGGGGCCTGGCTGTGGCTGGTGTCCTTGCCGGTCCCGGTCACGTTTGGAGATCTATTACGGTTCTCGCCTCTAGCCCAGCATCCACATGAGAGCCGGGGCCGAAACTAGGTCTCCTTTACCATTACGCATTTCTTCTTGGCACGGTGCCTGGCACACGGGAGGCATTTAGGAGAAGACTCTTGGTGACCCCTGCCCAGCGCCCCGTCAACATCTGTCGCCCGACCACCGTGCCTCGCCCCTGCCAATGCATGGAGTCCTCAGAGGAAACAGCTAGTGACAGCCCCGCCCCCCAACAGTAGGCCCTGGGGGCTGGCCTGTGTCTCGCCCGTGCGGCACCCCCGGCCCCCTCAGAACGCAGCCCCACATGTCCCTTGAGGTGGTTCAGAGCACAGAACACCCTCGCCATCATTTGCTGCAAATCTCAGCCCCCAGACTCCAGCCAGCAGGACAAAGGCCAGCAAATACCCCGGAGCCAAAGGTGTCACAACCAGCTCCGGTTTCTCAGGCTTTGCCCCTGGGAAGAGAGTCCCATCCCCGCCCAGCACCTCTGGACCAGAGGCTTCCACCCGGCCGTCGGGGGCCCATCAGTTCCGCAGCGGCTTCGTCTTCATGGTCATGGCTTGGGGCCGTCCCTGAAATGTCCAGAAAGGAAAAGGCAACCTCAGCCTAAAGGAAAAGTCAGGGCAGATCCTCGCTGAAAAAATAGTCTTGATCTCCATCTGACCTTCATCCCATCAGCCGAGCTCACTGCACACCCCGGGAGAAGCGAAGACCTCTCCCGTGGCCCTACAGACCATGACCCCAAAGCACGCCAGCCACATCCCATATCCCATCCCTCCCGTGAAAAGCCCAGCCTGCCTGTCTGTCCATGTCTCTTGCAAGAACTCTCCAGGCCCTGCCACCAAAGCTGGGCCCTTTGCTTCTTAAGATATACTCCCTAGGAGAAGGTCCTACTTTCCCGGAGAGCGTGTGCACTGTCAGGGACGCCTGTCACAGACGTGCTGATGGACAGCGACAGTCACCAGGCTTTGCGTCCAGCAGCCGCCCGAGAGCTTTGCCCCACCCCCACTGCCTCCCGACTCTGATGTTCTCCTTGGAGTTCATCAGTGAAAACCCTGGTTCTGAGGTGGAAAAGCCTCTTAGGAGGTTAATAGCGAGTGGATAGAGCAATAAACGTAATGATTTAATCCTTCAAGGGTGGCTAAGCAGGCTGCTGTTTACCCAAGTCTTAGCAGATAATTACTAACAGATAATTACAAAAAGCTGCCGGATTGCAGCCGCCCCAGAAATGGCCACAGCCCCGATCTCCTTTGCCGAGCTAAGTAAACGCGCTGACGCCACGGAGAAATTCCGCACGAGTCGCTTTCCGGGAAGGACACCAGGCGAGAATTTCCACGGCGCTCTCTCTCCTTGCTCCTTCCCTGGTGGCTGTCTGTCTCAGCCACCACTGGCAAAGAAGGCCCCCTGGGTTATAACCCGTCTCCCCAGAGATAGACCACAGCGATATTAACCCCGCTTCTCAAATGGCCTATTTCGCCTCTGGATCTCCCGTCAGCAGACAGGATGCAGGGGGACATCTGCTCTAGAGGCACGGTTCGGCCACAGGTTGTGATGAAGGGGCTCAGAGGTTCACCTGAGCTGTCTGGAGGGCAGGCTGAGGTTGGGGACCAGGCGGCCCTTCGGGAACTCCAAGAAATTTGAGAAGCCCAACGTCAAAAGCGTTGTTGACTCGGACAGATTTGACTGAAATTTTCATGGAAAGGTAGAGGGGAAGATCACTCTGAACATCTCAATGCAAAACTTTTTTTTAAACCCTGTGTAGGGGTGCCTGGGTGGGTCAGTCGGCTGAGCGTCTGACTCCGGCTCAGGTCACGATCTCACAGCTCGTGAGTTCGAGCCCCGCGTCGGGCTCTGTGCTGACAGCTCAGAGCCCGGAGCCCGTTGTGGATTCTGTGTCTCCCTCTCTCTCTACCCCTCCCCAACTCGTGCTCTGTCTCTCAAACGTAAGTAAACGTGAAATCCGTGTTAACAGCTGTGTTTATTCCCCAAGTTTCTGTCCCTACTGCCTCTGCCCGTGTCTCCTCCTCACTGGTCTGCTGTGCTCCCACAGAACACCCCCACCATCACCCCTCCAACCCCGTCAGCCACAGATGCCACCCCCAGCAGGAGAACAGCCAGCAAATACAGGCACCCAACGACATCGTGACTAGCGTGGTTTCTCAGGCTTGCCCTCTGGGGGAGCTCTTCACCCGCGCCTGAGGTCTCTGGACCAGCGGCCTCACCTGTATGTCCCACAGGCCCCAGAGCCCATCGGATTCCATAATATGCTCACGTTCACCGTCCTGGCTTAAGCTGTTCCGGCCTTGGCACTGGGGATTGCCCGGATTGCCCTTCAGATGCAGACGACGTTTTCTACAGTCATAGTCATTGGTCATGGCCATCTTCAAGGTCATGACTTGGGGACTACTCCTGCCCTGGGACTAGTGCTACCCACATGAAGATGTTCTTTCCATGGTCACGGTTATGGCTGGGGGGCTGTCCTTTCCCTGGGACTGGGTCCTACCTGCAGGCGAAGATGCTCTCCATGGTGGCCCAGTCCAGGCCACCAGCTCCGTTCTTGCCTGTCCTGTGACACCCATCCTTCAGCTGCAGGAACAGGGAGCCTCCTTGCCCAAGCCCCGCCCCCCCATCCTGTGGCAAGCAGCTCCAAGAGCACTTTCCCCCTACATGGCAGAAACGACACACATTTCCACTTGAATTACTTTCACACCGAGCACTGCTGGCCAGGCAGCCTGGGCTCCTCCAGCCGGGAAACAGCCCGGCGTGACAGGCTGAGAATTAGTGCCGCTCTGACAGGAGCCCCTCATCAAGGATGCCTGGCTGGCCATGGGATCAGGAAATTCACCGATCCCGAGGACACACGTGCCCTGCCATACAGCTCCCCGAAAGGGGTCCATCCCACAAACGCACATTCCAGACACACCAAATAGGGAGAAAATCCTTCCGCTAACCTGGGCAGCCCCCAGATTTTAAGAGGTATCTCAGCAGGCAAGGCAGGGCTCATCTTGAGGGCTTACATTCACATTTTCACGATCACGTTTTTAAAAATTGCATTACTAATTCGGTTTCTATGGGGAAAAAAATCAGCTTGATTTTTCTCACTTATGGTTTCTGAAGAAGCGAGATAAGACTGCCTGAATCTGAAGGCAGCGAGTAAATCATTACTCAGGCCCTTCTTAGGAATGTTCCGGTGGTGTGGCAGGTTTCTTGCTCAGGAAGAGGGGTGGCAGGGATCTGGGCCCCCGATCACATTTTCTAAAAGTGACCCCCTTACCACTCTTTCTTCGAAGGTAGAATGTTGTCAGGACAGTTGTTAGATAGCAATGAACAACTTATAAAGACAGTCACATGGACGCAAGAGCAGGGGACAGGAGGGTCAGGGCTCACTCTGTTCTCTTCCCCCCCGCCCCCCCAGCCTGAAACCATCCAACCTTATCATGCCCTGGAGACAGGCAGACACCTCTGCTGCCCCCCATGGCGCCCTCGGGCCCACCTCTAACTCTGCAGTGCCTTGGGGACAGGTTTCAGATGAACTCACAGCCCCTTGACCTCAGCAGCTTCTGCCTCACACCTGCTCCGGGCACGTCTCCACGCACGAGGGGGCCTGCCTGGGCCAGCACACAGCTGGGAATGCAGGGGTTAATCCCCAGGCCAAAGCCCAGGCAGCGAGGGGCACCTGGGTGGCTCAGTGAGTTAAATCTCTGACTTCAGTTCATGAGTTCAAGCCCGGCATTGGGACGTCAGCACAGAGCCCACTTGGATCCTCTGTCCCCTTCTCTCTCTGCCCCTCCCCTGCTCATTCTTTCTCTCTCTCTCTCTCAAAAATAAACATTAAAAAGAAAGTTCAGACAGGGGGGGCTGAACCAGTATGGACTGGCTCCAGCTTCCCTGGGGACAGTCTGCCTTATGGCTGGAGGTCCCAGTGGACTGAGGCATCATGGGCTGTAGCTGTGACCTCCAGGACCCTGATGTTAGCTTTTTCTCCTTTTGTGTTCTCCTTTCCTACCCCTCACTCCTGCTTCCGGGGGTCAGCTCCCCATGAGCTTATCGGCAGCCAGGCCTTCACCTTGGGTCTTTTACGCCAGGAACACAAGCTCAGGCACTTTCTTCCACCCAGGGGCCCACACGAGGCTGGGTATGGAGCCGACCCTCCCATGAGTATCTGCGCGATGAACTAAGGAAGCACCCGTTTTGTGCATGGCGACATGAAGGCCCTTCCAGAAGGGTCACACGGTGAAACGAGCATATAAGCTGGGTTTCCTGACACCCGGGCCCCTCCCTGCCAGTCCCGAGCCGCTCCTCAGCCCAGCACAGTCACCCTGGGCCCGTGGCACCCACGGTGCCCACAGAACGGGTGGCCCTCCGTGGTGCTGTCCACAGACCCCACTGGGAGGCTCAGAGAGGCCAAAGCGGCCCTGTCTCTGGGCCCACAGAGCTCCACTGCCGTCACCACCCAGACAGGCCTGTAGCCGCTTCCCCGGGATGTTAGAGCGATAATTGCTTTTTGCCAGAATCCAACTCAGTGCTCGGACACCGCTTTCTGTGAGGCCGGGGGGAGGAAAGGCACGTCCACACAGGTCCACGTGAGATGCCTGGACGCTGATGGGGGCAACCAACTCACAGCCACCCGCCCAAACCCGTTCCAGAAGGCTCTGGTGGAAAGAGAAGGTAGGGCCCTGCGGGAACCCAGGAAATGGGAGCTCCTGTGTCACTGGGCAAGAATCAGGCATGAGAGAAGGGAATCCCGCCGGGGCTCCTGAGGCCAGAGCCCCCTGCTGGCTGTGCTGAGCAATCCCCTTCTCTCTCCAGGCCTCAGTGTGCCCAATAAAAAGCCGAGAGGTCTGGGGAGGACACCCAGAGGCAGCCCATCTCTGACCATAGCTCCCTGAGCCACGACTGGAGCAGCTGCTCTGGGAGATGGCGAGGCAGGGGCGGGGGGGGGGAGTGGGTTGCCCCCACAGAAATGTTCGTTGGTCCTATAGCCTTGGGAAGCCTGGCGCACAGCAGCCCCCTTGTGGGGACTTGGCTTGGCACTGCTAAAGGCCCTGAGAAGTCCTGCAGGGCAGAGCCCCGTCTATTATGTGAAGCCCAGAGTTTCCCTAACTTATGTGACCACCAAAAACTATTTCCCGAGGACCTCATATTTCGAGCCGATGACCCAGGCATTTGATTGGCCACTATCAAGTTTCCTCTGAGGATTCCGTCTCGCTGGGATGAGAGATCAGAAGTTTCCACTCTGAAAACAAAGGCCCTGGCACAGAAAGACAGGGACCTCCAGATGTTGCGTCCAGAACAATACTCTGGGGAACAAAGAAAGGAAACACCTGAAACCCTGAAAGGCTATTTGTTTCCCTTTGTTGTTTATGGGAGGGTGGGCAGAGGTGGCGGGAACAGGCACCCCCAGGGGGCTGCAGCTCAGACAGCAAGTCTTTTCTCCCTCCTGGCCTCGGTTTGTCCAAAGATGAAGTCAGGGGCCTGGAGAAGACCCCAGGAGCCAGCCCAGCTCTGAGATTTGTTTCCCAAGCCGTCACCCCAGGAGGATACAGATGAACGTGTCCGGAATGGATCCTGTCTTTCTGGCCTCAAACCTGCTCCTCCTCGGGGGTCCCCAGCTCAGTGACGGCCCCCACCTCCTCCCCAGTTGCACAGACAGAAATACAGACAACATTCTCCTCTTCCCCACCAGCCTGCACGTTACCTCTTGGTTCTACTGCGGGAGCGGCACTCGAATCCCCCCCATTTATGGAGCGCCTACTATGTGTGTGGGGCCGCTGTCTCAGTCCTGGGTGGTCATCTCCTGCACAGAGCGTGACGGAGGGTTCTATGGGACTCCACCTGCAGCCCTCGGGGTCATGTCCAAATTCTTCAGCAGGTGTACATGGATCTCTGGGGACTGGCCACTCCGCCTGACTCTCCTGACCCTGACACTCGCTTTTCCCGCGATGCCAAAGTGCTGGAAGGAGCCGGAAGACGCCGCTGTGAAGCCGAGCCAAGGTCAGGTACCCAAAACACAGCCTGGCACGGGTTTGGTGCTCAAGGAATGTTCGCTCTCCGGAGTCAGCCCATCTCTGGGCAGCGAACATCTCTGATCCTCGGGGCACCTGGGTGGCTCAGTGGGTTAAGTGTCTGCCTCTTGACTTCAGCTTAGGTCGTGATCTCACGGTTCATGCGGTTAAGCCCTACATGGGGCTCCACGCCATCAGTGTGGAGCCTGCTTGGGACTCTCTCTCTCTCTCTCTCTCTCTCTCTCTCGCCCTCACATGCACTTTCTCAAAATAAATACACTTAAAAAAATTTTTTTTTACATCTCAGATCCTCAGTTCTCCCTTCTGTAAAGTGGGAATAATATCCACACCCGAGTCAAAGAATTGCCATCAGAATTAAATGCGATCATGGATCCACAGTGCTAATGCCCCGAACAAGGGTTCTTGGATTATCATTACCTCCCACCTCCCCTCCCTCACCTGCTCCCTGTGGGAAAAGACTCCAGGCCGGTGTATCCTCCAGTCACCTCCTCCCGTGTGGCCTTTTCCCCGTTGACACAGCTTCTTCCTAAGACACCCCTCTGCTGCTTCTCAGAGCCTCTGCTAGGCCGCACAGGAGCCCGAGTTTGTCTCCTATGAATATGGCTTACTTGTTCTCGTGATAATCAACCAACAAACCCAGGTAGGATATAATATCCTTACCCTAAAACCATCAGCGACCCAAGCTGTTGACCTGGCTCCTGCCGCCCTCCAGGACCTTCCCAGGCTCATTTCCCAGAAGCTGGCATACCCAGGCTCGGCCCCCGAGCCCTTCCCAGCTGCCTCCCCATCCCCCGTGTCTGCACCCTCAGAAACCCTCCTCTGCCTTCCAGACCCGGCACACTCACCCCTTCCCCGAAACCACCCTGACTACCCTCCTTGGTGAACTGGGATGTCAGGGCACCTCCTTGTCTCCCCTATCAGAGGTCCTACAAGCACCTGCCGGATGTCTCTGGGTGCCCGGTGCCGTGCTGGGAACGAGCCTCGGTGAGCGTCCACCACAACCCTGTTAGAAAAGCTCCGGAGAAGTTAAGGAAATCGGGAACCGTTGCCTCACGGCGAAGGGGACCTTGTAGGACGCCACACTTCTGTTTGCAGAGAGAGGATCCCTCATTGAATCCTCCCAGTGAGGTAACGCCTCCCCTGCCTCATCATTTCCCACGCAGCATTTCATCTTTGAGGCCCCCCCACCCAGCACCCCACCCCCCCACCTGCCTAAAGGCAGAAATGAAGACACGGAAGCTGTTTTCCGAAGGGAGGCGGAAAGCGTGTGCCCTGAACCCGCTGCCGTCTCTCCCAGACCCCCCCACCCCCACCCCAAACAAGCCCAGCGTGCCTTCTCTGCTGAGACACAAAGGGACCCCGGGCTGGGGTCTTCCCCACATTGGACAATACGCCACCCCCTGCACAGGGCTGGGCTCCAGGACAGGCTGCCACAATGCAACACCACGGCGCTGCTCCCCACCCCCAGCCCAGAGGGCCCGGGGCACCATAAACACCCCCACTCATCGCTGGTCACCTGCTCCCAGGGGCACACTCTGCCAGTAGCCTCATCCGGGGGACCCCTGCCTGGGAGGCTGCTCCCACGAGGGCTCGGTGCACACAAGGCGAGGCCTGCGCCCCTCGGGCCTCCCGGGCCTTTCCAAGGCTAACGCTTCCCCCCGAAGTGCAGAGGGGTCTACGGTTTCCAGGAAAGGTGGTGCAGAACCTGTATTCCAGGGACTTCCGTCCCAGACCGGTGGGAGACCCAGCCTCCCTGTGAGCTACAACCAGCAACGCCAAGACCCTGCAGCCCCACAATTAGGCAGACCTCCCCCCTCTGACCCACTGTGGCCTGTGTCATCCTCCTTGCTGGGTGGCTCATTTGTGGCCCATGAGATCTTTCTACTTGTTTCTGGAACCTCAGGCTATGAACGTGGATGCCGTGGCAAGTGCAACTTCCTGCCTCGTCCTTGAGAAACTGGGTAGCTAACCTGCCCCTGCCGGGTCCCTCCTGGGGGCAGGGATCAACTATGTCTACACCGTTCCCACTGGGGCAGGCCCAGGGGCCCTGAGGGCCGTAAGAGCAGGCTGACACAGCAACCGTGCAGATCGGAGCATCCCCCGGAGTCTGGAAGAACAAGTGGGTTACGTCTTGGGGAAGGGGATCTTCCAGGGATTGCTAGTTGAGACCCACACCGAAAAGGCAGTGTATCTGTTAGGAATGTTCTAGCTGCATGTAGTTGAAAATCCGGCTACTAGGGCTTAAAGAAACAAGGGTGTACTTTCTCACAGTGATAAGTCTGCCACTGGTTCGTGGCTCAACCATCATGGCCTCTTAGCCTCCTGCTCGTAGTTCCACGATGGCTCTTGCAGGTCCAGGAACCAAAGGCACACCCAGTGCAAGAGGGGAGGGAGCAACTCGCCCACCATAGCGGCCAGGGAAGCTGGGAAAGCGGGTGTGGACATTTTCCACCCTCTCTGTTGGAGGCAGGCCATCATACGGAGGCTGGGACTAGGTGTCAGGTTAGCTGCAAACGTAATGGGACGTCCCTGGACCTTTGAAAAGCACTGAGGCCACAGCAGGTGCGTGGTGGGCCCCACCCGGGCACACACAGCATATCACGTGGAACCAGGAGGCTGTGCCCCGAGAGAAGCCTGAGGCTGGCTTGGAAACACCACTCTGAATGCGGTTGGGGTGGGACAGCAACATGAGGGCAAGAGGACCTTCCAAGTGGTAGCTGAAGGCCCCAGGACGGGCCCCTCCAGAGAAAGCTCTGTTGCAAGGGAAAGCGTCCGGCAGGGTCACGCCAGTGCTGGAGACCTGGAGTAACCTCCCCTCTCAGCCCCACGCAGCTGTGCCCCCCAGTTCTGAGCCAAGTCAGAACACGGGGGGACCCTCAGCTCTCCTCACCACATGGCCTGGTGGGCTCATCTACACTGCCTGAGTCTCTCCCAAGCTTTGCAAGACCTTCCACCACTCACCCACCCTGAACCTCCCCTCCCCTCCCTTCCCATCCTACCTCATCTATTCAGTCAAGAGCTCTCTCCGAACACTGGAGGGATCATCGCTCAGAAGGGAGTAGAGACATATTAGAGATGGGGCAGCAAACCAAATACACATATTAACTTGTTCTCATCCTTTATGGGGAGAAGGGAAAACAATCACACAATTTTAGAAGGCAGAAAGCAAATGGAGGAATAGTAAGTGACTTAGCAGATCCGAAAGGTCTGAATCCTAAGCCCACCAGGGAAAAGGGCAAGAAGAACCAAATTTACTCCCCAGAACCCTCAAAAGGCTCCTGAATGGGTGGTAACAGCTGCCTGTGGAAGTAGAAAGGAAGACGGGGCTCAAAGCTGGACGTGGCTCTCCTGGGGGGGCTAATACATGCCAGGTCTCCCCCACTATCTGAAAACGGGGTATTCCTATGACACTTTTTTTAATGTTATTTTTAAAGCGTTTATTCATTTTTGAAAGACAGAGAGAGACAGAGCACAAGCAGGGGTGGGGCAGAGAGAGAGGGAGACCCAGAATCCGAAGCAGGCTCCAGGCTCCGAGCTGTCCGCGCAGAACCCCACGCGGGGCTCGAACCCACGAACCGTGAGATCATGGCCTGAGCTGAAGTCGGAGGCTCAACCGACCGAGCCACCCAGGTGCCCCCCTATGACACCTTTAATAAGCCGAAGGCAAAGCAAAGAAGCCATCGCCATTCCACAAAAGGGAAACTCTTCTTCAGATTTCTTTTGGTTAGCAAAACACGTACTCATGTGGGCTTTCATAAAAAGGAAGTGGCATAACACAAACTTTCAGATAATGGAAGAAACCCGTACCGGCTTCAAACGTATGCTGTCCTTCATGAAAAAGGAAGAACGACTGAAAACAGGGCCCAGAGCCCAGTGGTTGGAATGTGAATCTTTGGGGGACAAAGAGCAGGTTGTGGTTGGCCACCAAAGATGCCCATGTCCTAATCTCTGAAACCTGTGAATATGTCACCTTACGTGGTAAAGGGGATTCTGCAATTGTGATTTAGTTAAGGATGCTGTGATGGGGAAATTATCCTGTATTCCGGAACCACATGGGCCCAGTGTAATCACAGGGATCCTTATAAGAGGTAAGACGGAGATGTGAAGAAAGGAACAGAGGTCAGTATATGGTAGGCCATGAGCCAAGGAGTTGAGCTGCCTCCCTAAGCTGGAAAAGCAAGGAAATGGATTCTCCTCTAGAGCTTCCTGAAGGAGCACAGCCCCACAGATACCCCGATTTTAGTCCGTGGAGACGAATTTCGAGCATCTAAGCTCTATAACTGTAAGACAACAAATCTGTCTCGTTTGTGTTAGAACGCTAAGTTAGCGCATGGTAATTTGTTACACCAGCAGTAGGAGACTAATATACCTCCTTAAACGTTTTATATTTTTATTCTTTAAGTAGAAACTTTTCAAGTTCAATGGTTGTATGTTTCTTTCTAGCATATAGAAATAAAAGCTTTGTGGGGCGCCTGGGTGGCTCAGTCGGTTGATCGTCCGACTCTGGCTTTCAGTTCAGGTCGTGATCCCAGAGATGTGGGAGGAAGCCCTGTGTCGGGCTCCGCACGGACAGTGTGGAGCCTACTTGGGATTCTCTCTCTCTCTGTCTCTCTCTGTCTCTCTCTCTCTCACCTCCCCCGCTCACACTCTCTCAAAATAAATAAACACTTTTTAAAAGTTAGAACAAATTTGTTTTAAACAAGAAAAGATTCGTATGTATTCATCTTATATCCTGTAACCTTACTAAACTCAACTGTTAGTCCCGGTAGCTTTTTTGTACGATCCGTTAAGACTTTCCACAGACACAGGGAAGGATGCCATTTAAGAATGAACACAGTTTAACTTCTTCCTTCCCAACCAGGATACCATTTACCCTTTTCCTTGCCTTATTGTACTGGCTGGAACTGACTACTTACCTGGCTGCAATGTCCAATGGAAGTAGCAAGAGTGGACATTTGTTCTAGAAATTAAAAGGAAACATGTTCTCTTTCGCCATTGACTACGACGTCAGCTGTAGATTTCCCAGAGGTGGCTTTCTTGGGTGAGGAAATTCCCTTCTTTTCCTAGATTTCTGAGAGTTTCCATCAGGAATATAGGATCTTGGATTATGCATTTTCTTAATCCATTGAGATGATCATGTTTTATTCAATCTATTAATAGAGTGAATTACAATGATAGATTTTCAATTCTCAAAAACCTTGCATTTCTGGGATAAACCACTGTAGGGTCATGGAATATTATCTTTTTAATACATTGCTGGAATTAACTTAATAGAATGTTGTCAACAGTTTTTCTATGTGTAGGGAATATTGGCCTGTGGTTTTCTTTTCTTACAATATCTTTGTTTGTTTTGCTATGAGGATAATACTGGCCTCATAGATGAGTTGAAAATTATGCCCTCCCCTTCAATTTCCTCATTTGTGTAGAAATGGTATAAATTTTTCCTTAAATATGTGGTAGAATTTATTTGACATAATTATTGACGGTCGGCGACTCCATTTTGACCTGAACCGGAAGTCCCCAATGTATCTCCTTTTATCTACCCCTCCTACCGTAGACCTTCACCTCCGGCTCCACAGCTTTTTGCTAAGTTCTTCCTTGAGGGTCCACAGTGGTGATGTAAGATGACGGTGGACAGGCTCCTAGGACATGACAGATTGAGCTTGTAGAAGAGCGATTTCACAGCAATCAGGACAGAACTCTTCATCCTGAAAAGCTTGAAGCTGGAAGAATCACCACAGGACTTGTTCTTTTTTAATCCTTTGATCCGCGTGGAGAAAGCAGGTGACCCTTTCTGCCAGGGCAGCCTCAGGGGGCGATTCTAACACTCCTTTGGGCTGGTGGACTCTGGAGACATCGAATTTAGACTGAAATACGCATACATTGCCTCATAACAGAAGGAAGATGCTTAAAATGCCCTGTGATGTCTCCATGTCTCTTGGACTCAGAGTGAACTCATGCCCTTATTAATGGCCCCTCTCCTGTGGCCAAGGGATAACACTTTGAAGGGATAAAAATGTTCACTAACATCTAACCCCATCCTTCACCCTCTGGCCTTACCTAGAGAGGAAGAGAAAACAAACACCGCAAAATATACATTATAGTTGCTGTATCCTTAAAAGATGTTTCTCAATCATTCTTGCCTTAGGCCTGGTTCAAAACTTGGCAAAATAGGGGCGCCTGGGTGGCTCAGTCAGTTGAGCGACTGACGTCGGCTCAGGTCGTGATCTCATAGTTCGCGGGTTTGAACCCTGCATCGGGCTCCGGCTCGGAGCCTGAAGCCTGCTTCAGATTCTGTGTCTCCTCTCTCTCCTCCCTTCGGCTGCTCACACTCCGTCTCTCTCTCTCAAAAATAAAATAAAACATTTAAAAAATTTTTAAAAATACTTGGCAAAAGAAGGAGAATCGCCCCGGCACACAGTGGGCACTCAATAAAAATATGTTAAATAGAGAATTGATAAATGAATACATAAACACAAGCATCACCTTAAAGATGTCCCATGGGGGCGGAGGGAAGGGAGGTCAATCCATGAACTTCCTACAATACCCACCCTTCCCCCTACCAATAAAACGCAGTGTGCAAGTGGAGATACGTGCAGTTTTTAAATTCTCAGTGGGGTCCGTGACCCAGAAAAGATTAAGAGCGATTTCCTTAAGGGCTTCAGACATGCTGATGAATTAGGAACATAATATTAATTTGCTTCCCGTGGCCAAGTTTCTGGCTTCTGAGGATGGGTCAGACTCTCAGGACAGCCTTGATGTCTACACGAGAGATCTCCCGATTTCTGAGCCCCGCAGAACAGCTACATTTATCGCATCTCTAAGTGCACAATTAGCTTCCGCAGGCAGCAGACCCTAATGAAGCAAACCGATTATGGATCCATTAGAGCCTTGCAGAGCACCATTAATCCTTCCCACAGCCCGGCCAGCGAGAGGACACCAGGTTCCCTGCGAGGAAGGGACTGAGCCTGGAGACAGCCATTTGTTCCCTTCAGAGCAGTCTGGCCCCCAGTGGTCTCCCCTTCCCGGAGGCATGGGGTGGGAGCGGGGGGCTGCGTGTGCCCCTGTAGGATGTCACAGCAGAGGAAGGGAAAAAAGCGCATGGCTAGGCTTCTCATTGGTTCTGTTCACCACCGAAGGGGGACAGTTTGTTTCTGGAAGGCCGTGGAATTTCCGTAGTGGCTATTAAATTTCAAAATTATTGAGCCTGTAAGAAATACACTGGGCTCTGAAAGGAATTCAAAATGTGGCCGCATCAATTCAATCTGAAAAGCCAAATTGTGTTCTCTTGCAATTAAAATAAAAGCTATGTACCACAGAGACGAATAAATGGCTTAGCGGGATATGCACAGACGCCCTGGAAGTCCATTAGAGTGAAAAAGTGCCCCGCTTAACCTCCTTACCCTCACCAACAATGCCAGAATCTCTACGAAGATGTCAGGACACATGCCCCGACATAGTTCCCTGACAGTAGGCTGGCCATCCAGAAACCGTCCATACTCCCTAGACTGGCTCCTCTAGAGAGAGAGGCTATTCAGAACGAGGGGCACAGACAGTGGCCCTGGCCATCAGCAGTGTCCCCTGCTGAAGGTTAAGCTTGTAGCACTCCTATCATCTGGGGTGGTGGGTAGGATCGGAAGTAAACTTTCCGGAAGGCACGATGGAAATACACATCAAAAGGGATGTGCGTGCCCTTTGTACTAGTTATCTATTGCTCTGTAACAAGTCCTCCTGAGACTGAGCAGCCCCAAACAGCAAACATGGTCTCACAGCTCCCGTGGGGTCAGGAGTTCCAGCATGGCACGGACAGGTGCCTGTCTCTCACGAGGTTGCAGTCTCTCACGAGGTTGTCGGCCGAGGCCCAGGCTCATCTGAAAGCTCGACTGCGGGAGAGGGGAGGAGCTCTTCCAAGCTCGCTTACGTGGTGGCAGGAAGGACACCAGACGTCGGGCCGAGGGTCTCCGTCCCTCACTGGCCATTGGCCTTTGGTTCCCTGCCACGCGGGCCTCACGACAGGGCAGGCTGCTTTGCCCAAAGCAAACAGCCAAGGAGCATGGGCAGGACGGATCACAGTCTTTCTGAACGTGAATCTTGAAAGCAACATCCCATCCCGTTCACCGTGTTCTGTTCCTTAGAAGCAAGTCACTTGTCTCCGGCCACACCGGAGGGGTGGGGGGTTGTACGAGCACAGGAATGTTTGTATCAGGGGCGGGATTTATCGAGGGCCACTCGACAGGCTGCCTACACAACTCTGAGCCCTGTAACTCCACTTACTGAAGGTTGTCCTGAAAGAAATAATCGACAAGTACAAAGTTGCACAGCAAACATCACTGTTTAAGATGGGGTACCGGGGACGCCCGAGTGGCTCAGTTGGTTAAGCATCTGACTTCGGCTCGGGTCGCGATCCCATGGTTCGTGAGTCTGAGCCCCATCTCGGGCTCCACGCTGACAGCACAGAGCCTGCTTGGGATTCTCTCTCTCCTTCTCTCTCTGCCCCTACCCGCCCGTACCCATTTTAAAGAAATAAAGAAATAAGCTTTCAAAAGAAAACAAAATGGTGTACAATTGGAGCCCATCTGGTCCAGCGGATTCGATTTGAATCAGACGAGCAACACGTTCATGTGACAGAATACTCTGCAATCACTGCGACGTGACACAGAAGAACATTTACGCACGTGAGAAAACATTTGTGACAAAATGTCAACTTAAAAAAGAGCAGAACACAAAATCATACGCAATATGATTGCAATATTCAAGTACGTAAAGAAAAAAGTTAAAAGAAGTCTCTACTCTTTAACATGTTGGACTGTCTCTGGGTAACAGGACTGTGAGTGATTTTCACTTCTTTCTTTATACTTCCTTGTGTTTTCATAACTTTCTACAATAAATATGTATTACAGCTGATACTTCATGACACAGGTTTCAACTGTGTGGGTCCAATTATATGTGGATTTTTTTTGATACCTACAGTACTATAAATGTTTTCTTTCTTATGATTTTCTTAATAACAGCTTCTTTTCTCTAGCTTACTGTATTATAAGAATACAGTATATGAGGAGCGCCTGGGTGGCTCAGTCAGTTAAGCATCTGACTCTTGATTTTGACTCAGGTCATGATTTCAGGATTCATGAGATCAAGCCCCCTGTTGGGTTCTGTGCTGACAGCATGGAGCCTGCTTAGGATTCTCTCTCCCCGGCCCCTCTCTCTCTGCCCCTCCCCTGCTCCAGCACTCTCTCTCTCTCTCAAAATAAATAAATAAACTTTTTAAAAGAAAAGAATACAGTATGTGATACATATAACACACAAAACATGTATAACCAACTGTTCCTATTATCAGTAAGGCTCCTGGTCAACAAGAGGCTATTGGTAGTTAAGTTTTTGAAGAGTCAAAAGCTCTATGCGGATTTTCAACGACGAGGGGAATCAGCGTCCCTAACCCCTGTGTGGTTCAAGGATCGGCTGTACTTTTATCATCAGAAAAGAGAATGTTTTATGTTTTCACTCCTATGTGGATCCTGAGAAACTTAGCAGAAGACCATGGGAGAAGGGAAGGGGGAAAAATAGTTACCAACACAGAGGGAGGGAGGCAAACCACAAGAGACTGTTAAATACAGAGAACAAACTGAGGGTGGATGAGAGTAGGGGAAAGGGGAAAATGGGTGATGGGCGTTGAGGAGGGCACTTGTTGGGATGAGCACTGGGTGTTGTAGGGAAGTGATGAACCACAGGAATCTACCCCCAAAACCAAGAGCACAGTATATACACTGAGTGTGAGACAATATGACAATAAATTATATTTTTTAGAAAAGAATGGTTTTTGGGGGGCGCCTGGGTGGCTCAGTTGGTTAAGTGTCCAACTTCACCTCGGGTCATGATCTCACGGTTCGTGGGTTCGAGCCTCACGTCGGGCTCTGCGCTGACGGCTCAGAGCCCGTTTCGGATTCTGTGTCTCCCTCTCCCTCTGCCCCTCCCCCACTCACACTCTGTGTCTCTCTCTCAAAAATAAAATAAACATTAAAAATTAAGAAAAAAAAAAAGGATGTTTTTTTTTAAGAGTTACCCTCACTGAATGATGACAGTCACTCGTCCCACATCTGCTGTCTTCTGCAGACCTACAGGACCAGAGATGACACGCGGAGCAGAATACAGGAAAACCACAGCCCCGCGGCCGAGAGAGAGGATTGGGCCTCTGACCGCTGCTAGTGCTTGTCCGCCCTCGTGCGCGTGAGAAACGCCCCCCTTTGGGAAGACACAGGCCCGTGCACGCATGGCTTGGTCCCCCCGATCCCGCTCTGGACGGACACATCCCCAAAGCGGGATGCACGGCATGGCCAGGAGAGCGGGCTGGATTTCAGCCCCACTCACGCGCTCAGCCAGACCCTTGTTCTCATCCTGTGGGTCCTCACCTGTCTCTGAGGGACCCCAGCTGGAAAGGCCTCGGACCCTGAATGTGAGAGGCAGGTGGGCAAAACCCCAGCTTCCGGGCGCTGCAAACTGGCACATCACCTTCTCACGGCTCTCCCTGCCCCGCTCCCGCCCTGCGGGCAGTTGTGAGAAGGTCCACCGCTTCCCCAGATGAGACACACACCGGCGAAGTGACCACCTCTCCTCCGAGACCAGAGAGCAAAGAGGGAAGTCCTCTCGTCCTGCTGCAACGTTTTCTCCACTCTGAGCTGGACTCGTTTCCCAGACGATCCTGACTCCTTCCTCCCCGTCCAGGCGCCTTCCTGGGCCTCATGTGCACAGCCACGTCTCTGTCAATAGGGGTCCCCTGACCCTGCCCCCGGCCCCGGCTTCCTCTCCTATTCTGACCGCCTCCATCCGAGGAGCAGGCAAGACGCAATCAGGCAGGCCTGTCAACAATTGGAGGAAGGGCTCGAATTTCTCTTTGTTCTGTGCCACGTGCAGCATGAGGCTCCCACGCTCGTCCCTTCTCGTCCTCATCGTCCCCGGCTGGCTGATGAGACACCAGAGGCTCGGGAAAGACCGCGACTCTTCAGAGGCCACACGGCCGTGCAGGGAGGGACGGGGCTGGGACCGAAACCTCGTCCGTGGTAGCCCACGATGCCTCTGCGTTTCGTGCCACGAGGAGAAGCAGCAGGAAAACACGGCCGTGGGTCAGAAACCCACAACATCTGACTTGTTAATGACACGTAATCGTTCAAAAGCAAGGCTGGGAGATGGAAAGTCCCCGCTGGCTGGGTTTCCAGGGCCTGGGAGGATCCAGGGCACGAGCCTGCCCAGCAGGGCACAGAAACCTGAGGCTGAGCCCACCACAGCTGGCGGGAAACTGCCACACGGAATCCTCTGTGGGCCCCAGGCCGGTCGACTGGACTCCTAGGGAAGGGAGACGGGAAAGGCCACCTCCACAGAGGGTGCGGCTCTGGGGACACAGAGCGGCCCGGGCACGACGAGGCCACCCGCCTGGCTACTCCAGCCTCGCCCTGGTCACAGGAAGAGCTTCCAAGCCCGGCACAGGCCCGGCCGGCTGAGCAGAGGGCCTCGTCCCTCCTGGCAGGCGGCCTGCAGGCTGGTGGGCGCTCGTCGGGGCCCCGTGCAGGAGGGGGGCCCCCTGTTTCAGGGCAACAAACAACGCCTGACGGTCCAGCGTGAAGAGACGAGGGTCAGCTTACACCACACACCGGCCCTGGAGATCACCCCTCAGACGGTGCTGTCTCTGCACGCCAGCGGGCTTGGGGCTCAGGAAAGGCCACCCTGCTCAGCCTGGCTTTTCAGGGGAGGAGAATGAGGGTGGGATGGGAGACAAAGAAGCAGATTTTCAAGTGGTACGCCCGGGGGGGGGGGGGGGCTCAGTCGGTTAAGCGTCCACCTTCAGCTCAGGTCATGATCTCATGGTCGTGAGTTCGAGCCCCGCGTCGGGCTCTGTGCTGACAGCTCAGAGCCTGGAGCCTGTTTTGGATTCTGTGTCTCCCTCTCTCTCTGCCCTCCCCCACTCGCTCGTTCTCTGTCTCTGTCTCTGTCTCTCTCTCTCTCTCTCAAAAATAAATGCACATTTTTTACATTTAAATAAATAAGTCAAGCACCTACCATGTGAGGTGTCTGTGTTTCCATTATCCCATTAACCTTCCCATGATGCTGACCCGTAGGCGTTAAAGTTCTTCCCATTTCTAGAAGAAACGAACTCTGCGGACAGGAAGGGGCTTGCCAGGGGTCACATGGCCAGTGAGAACTGGGTTTCCATACAGGTCCCTGAGGGGCATGCTCTTTTCCCTGCAAACTTGTAGCCCTCCAGTCCAAAGGGAGGCTTCCAAATTCCCTCGGGGATGATGTTGAAATAAGCTGAGCCGAGCTTATCCTTGAACTATGCTACCCCGTCCTCACCGCCCCACCGTCCAAGCTCCCCCAAGCCCCATTTCTCAGCTCCTGTCTCCTATCGCGGCCCACCAGCCCCACCTCCAGGGTAGCTGACCCCTCCTGGACCTCAGCCTACAGTGCCAAGCACAGAAGCAAGGCGAGCCCTCCGAGCCCATTTTACAGCTGAGGAAAGGAGGCCAGAGCCTGAGCGCGGCCGTGTGGCTCCCCATGAAGGCCCAGGCCCTGTGGCATCCTGTGCCCTCCTCCAAACAGTGACCGGCACCTCTGTGCCTACCCTGGACGGCCCCTTCCTCCCCCCGTCCCTCGTATGCTCTCACGCCTTCAAGGTTTTGAAAGGCAAGCTCAAGTCCATTTTTTAAAAAACGGTTTCCTACCAATTATCATAATTTTGTCTCTCCGAGGAGTCGGTAAGAGCAGCTAAAGAGATGCCAGCGTAATTTGATGAAATCAGACCCGCTAATGGAAGGCAAGATCCTTCCGCGTGATCCACGTCGGTGTGGCCCCTCTCGGTGAGCTGTGGAAAGGCCCTGTGGCAGCGCTAGGGGCTCGGTGATTTCTGCCCGAAAGTCACAGTGAAGCCCGGGCTCCTGCTCTCCAGGAAAAGCAGTAATTCCCTCCGGGGGGCTCACCCCCAGCCCCTGCAGGGCTGGCTGACAGCGGGGGGGGGGGGGGGCAGTCATCCCACAGCAACAACCTATTACTATTCCTGTTTTACGAAGGGGGAAACTGAGACACAGAGAGGGGTGGACTAACTTGTCCAAGGCACTCAGCTGGCCGGGATTGGGCCCCTGGCGGTCAGAGCCCGCGGACTGAACCCCTGTGCTGTGCTGCCTCCTGTTGCCCTAGAGGCTGAGAAAGCCACTGGCTTGCCCGACATGCCACAGCCAGCTGGCCACAGGACTGCGTTCCCTCTGGAGGGAGGTCTGGGGGGATTCAAAAGCAAAGGGGGAACGAGAGCTCAAGGGCACCAACGGCACAGACCTGCCAAAGAGCCCGAAGTCCCATTTACGGAGGGCCACACCCGCCAGCAAGTTCCCCGGCAAGCTCTGAGCCTGCGCACCGCGCGGGGCTCGGGGTCGAGGGTGGCAATTTGCAGGGGCAAGGCCCTATCAGCAATGGACCTTCCTGCAGGGAAACGGAGGGCTTCCTCAGCCGCCTGGATCCTTCCCCCTCCCATCTCCTCACTTCACCCACGCGGGAGCTGAGTCCCGAGTGTCCAGCATCACACGGCCAGCTGGGACACGGCCCACTCCCATCCCCTAACCTATAGGACCTCAGGTAGCCTCCTCTCTCGCTCTCCGCCTCCATATCCTTGAGCCTCAGCACGGCACCGTCTAAGATTATTGGCTCTGAACCCGACTCAGATAAATCAATTTCAGACAACGCTCGTCCCTCCCGGCTCCGTTCTCCCGCCCCCGCCTCCATTTGCCCGTCAACATCCGAAGGAGCCACTTACTGAATTACCAAGGAGAAGGCCATCAAATCAAGAGAAGGGGAATGGCAAAAAAAAAAAAAAAACCAACAAAACCCAATCCTAACAAAACGTATTCGAGCTCCAAATAAAATCTCATCCCTTCCGCACTGGCAGATCTTATCATTTTTATTTAAGTCCAATGGAGCCAAGCATGTGGACAGGAGCTTGCTTCTGCTGGAGATAGAGAATAATGGGGCCCTGAGCCAGGGTGCCCCCGCGATGATGGGACACAGGTACAGAGCCCCCCCCCCCCGCCCCCCTCCACTCTGCTTCCTACCTGCCTTCCACGATGCCTGAACGCCCACTATCGGAGCGAGTCTTTTGGGAAATTGGGACTAATACGGTAATGGCAGCAACAGCTCTCGTTTCCTGAGCACTCTCTGCGTGCCCGACACAGTACTCAGGGTTGCACACACAGCATCTCATTTAATACCCCACAAGGCAGACGCTCAGGTTATCTCCGTATCACAGGTGAACAAACTGAGGCCCAGCAAGGATAAGTAACTTGACAAGGCCACCTGGCCAGTCAAGAGCAGACCGGGCTTTAGACCTGGTCTGACCTTATATGTCTGCTCACAGCCCTACACCGCCTACCTTTCGGGAGAGGTGTGCAGTTAGGGGGTCTCTGGGCTCAGACACAGAGCCCCCAGAAGGCCCCTGCGAAAAATGAACCGATGTGGTTTTTAAATAGTCAGGGAAATTTGACTACGGACTGGGTATTAGGTGATACCAAGGAGAAGTTTAAGATGATAGTGACATAGTTGTAGAAGGGGAGTCCCTTCTAGGGACTACACAGTTGTAGTCCGGGTTTTTAGAAATGCCCACTGGATTATGTAGCGATATTTTTTTGAGAATGTGCGTGAGCAGGGGAGGGACAGAGAGAGAAGGAGAGGGAGAGTCCCAAGCGGGCTCCACATTCAGCACAGAGCCCAACTCAGGTTCAAACCCATGAACCGTGAGATCTTGACCTGAGCCAAAATCAAGAGTCAGATGCTTAATTGACTGAGCCACCCTGGCGCCCCTATGTAGCGTTATTAAAACACGGTGTCAGGGGCGCCTGGGTGGCTCAGTCGGTCAAGCGTCCAACTTCGGCTCAGGTCATGATCTCATGGTTGGTGAGTTCGAGCCCCGCGTCGGGCTCTGTGCTGACGGCTCAGAGCCCGGAGCCTGCTTCGGATGGTGTCTCTGTCTCTCTCTCCCCCTCCCCTGCTCTCACTCTGTCTCTCAAAAATAAATAAACATTAAAAAAACATGGTGTCGGGGATGTGCTGTGAAATCCTTCAGGAGACAGAGAAAGCAAATAGGGCCAAACTCTTACTAATTATTGAATCTGAGTCATGACCATATGGGCTCACTGTGTTATTCTCTCTACTTTTGAGTATGTTTGAAAATAGTCAAGGGGCACCTCGGTGGCTCAGGTGAGCATCCAACTTGGGCTCGGGTCATAATCTGCAGCTCGTGAGTTCAAGCCCCAAGTTGCACTCACTGCTGTCAGCACAGAGCCTGCTTCGGATCCTCTGTCCCCCTCTCTGTGCCTCTTCCCAGCTTGCGCTCTCTCAAAAACAAATAAACATAAACAGAGAAAACAGTCAAAATTATGCATTTTAAAACACACAGAACAGGGGCGCCTGGGTGGCGCAGTCGGTTAAGCGTCCGACTTCAGCCGGGTCACGATCTCGCAGTCTGTGAGTTCGAGCCCCGCGTCGGGCTCTGGGCTGATGGCTCAGAGCCTGGAGCCTGCTTCCGATTCTGTGTCTCCCTCTCTCTCTGCCCCTCCCCCGTTCATGCTCTGTCTCTCTCTGTCCCAAAAATAAATAAACGTTGAAAAAAAAATTTTTTTTTAAAATAAAACACACGGAACATATTCATCATTAGGGAAACGCAAATCAAAACCACAATGAGATACCACCTCACACACATCAGGATGGCTACTATTAAGAAAACTTTTTTTTTAACAGAAAATAGCAAGTGTTGGCAAGAACGTGGAAAAACTCAAACTCTTGTGCGCCACTGGTAGGAACGTAAAACAGTGCAGCTGATGTGAAAACAGTATGGAGTTTCCGCAACCAATGAAAAATGGGATTACGAGATGATCCGGCAACCCCACTTCTGGGAAACATCCAAAAGGTTTGAAAGCAAGGTCTCAAAGAGATATTCGCGTACCCGTGTTCAAAGCAGCGTTATTCGCCTTAGCTGGTATGTGGGAGCCACCAACCCAAGCGTACGTCGATGGGTGAATGGAAAACAAAATGTGGTGTAGGCGTGCCGTGGACTAGTACTCAGCCTCAAAGAAAGGAAATTCTAGCACCTGCTACAACATGAATGAGCCGTGAGGACGGTATGTGAAGTGATACAAGCCAACTGCAAAGAGATGAACGCTTCTGACTCGGCTTCTATGAGCCGCCTGGAGTGGGCAAATTCGTAGACACAGACGAGAACCGTGGTTGTGAGGGAAGAAGGAATGGGGAGTTGCTTCGTGGATAGGGTTTTAGTTTGGGAAGACAAGAAAGTTCTGGAGATGGATGGTGGTAAGGGTTGCACAACAACGGGAAGGTAGTGAGGGCCATGGAATCGATCCTCTGAACAATGGTTAAGATGGTAATCTATTCTTTTAATTTATTTTCAAGAGAAAAAAGAGCGTACAAGTGGGAGAGGGAGGGCAGAGGGAGAGGGAGAAAGGACTTTGAAGTAGGTTCCATGCTCAGCATGGAGCCCGACACGGGGCTCGATCCCACGACCCTGGGATCATGACCTGAGCCAAAATCAAGAGTCAGACGCTAAACCAACTGAGCCACCCAGGCCCCCCAAGAGGGATCTCGCTCTCCCTCTCTCTCTCTTCCTCTCAAGAGAGGTCATTTTTAGGTTATGTGTTTTTTTACCACAATTTTTTAAAGGTTCTTAACACACGCACCCACACACATACAGAAACAAAAGTGAACCAGACCCGCATGTGCCCATTTGAGAGGCCTCCCCAAGCTGTTCACATGGAACAAATGCAGAGCCACGGACTAGCGCACGAACTCTAGCCAGAACTGGAAATGGTTCTTCAAGGACACACAGGAAACTGAGTGTGGTCTTCCCTGAGGAGTGAGACGGGATGGTGGGAAGTAGGGAACACGTATTTTCTATTTTACATGCGTTTACGCTGTTTGAACGTTGAAAACAAAATTCTACGTCTTGCATTACTTTAGTAATAAAATAAGCTTGGTTTGTTTTTTTTTTAATGCAACTTCAGTTGCTGGGACAGGAAGCCATCATCAGCCCGGACAGGTCAGCAACGACTGTGGGATAAATCGGCCCCTGGTCCCAGAGAAAGGCAGGGCATCGCTCTGTATTCAGGGAGTCGGACCGAAGAGGTAGGGGATCGCGAGGGGCAGGGTCTGAACAGGAAGCCACTGGAGGCCTCCCTTAGAGCCTGCCGGTGCTTGTGTGAACACCGGTCTCTAGAGCTTGGCACCGGGGCACAGACAGGGGGAAGGAGGGGCCCGTGAGGCCCCACCTGGGGCAGGTGGGATGTGACACAGCCCTGAGTCCAGCCCAAAGCCCGTGGCCAGGCCAAGCCCCGCACTCCCCCGCCTGGGACCCAGGAGACCCAGGGGCATTCATTTATAAAATGTAAGCAAATTCACACTTGCTCCCAAAGCATCAGGCTAATTTTGTGGAAGATGACGGACAGGGGCACCTGGGTGGCTCAGTCGGTTAAGCAGCTGACGTCAGCTCAGGTCATGATCTCATGGTTCATGGGTTGGAGCCCCGCATCGGGCTCTGTGCTGACCGCTCAGAGCCTGGAACCTGCTTCGGATTCTGTGCCTCCCTCTCTCTCTGTTCCTCCCCCACTCACACTCTGTTTCTCTCTCTCTCTCTCTCTCTGTCTCTCAAAAATAAATATAGATTAAAAAAATTTTTTATAAAAGATGATAGATAATACCAGTGAATATTGGCTCTGCTAATGCTATGTCCCAAGTGCTACACTAAGAGCTTTATTTGTACTAGTTCGTTAACCTACACAATGGCCCCATGAAGAGGGAGTACCACCGTAATCCCTATTATACAGATGAGGAAACTGAGGCACAGAGAGGTTGAATAATTTGCCTAAGGTCACACAGCTAACAAGCAGCAGAGCTGACTATTGGTCTGGAATCTGCCCTCACCACCATGTTAGGACAGCGCCTCCCGGTGCAGATCGCATGGCTTGGGACTCCACTGGCCAGCGTGATAGAAACCCAAACAAAGAAGCTTAAACATAAAAAGAACTATATTGGCCCATGAAATGGAAAACCCAGGGTTCAACTTCAGGCACAACTGGATCCAGGTGTTCAAGAGATGTGTGGAATCCGCCTCCCTCCACCTCTCGGTCGGCTTTCCCCCAGGCAGGCTCTGGTCTCAAGCAGATCGTCCCCAGCAGGTGGCAAACGCGGTTCCAGAACTTTAGGCTGAGTTCTACCCGTCTGGCAACCCCCACAAAGCAAAAGGGACTGTTGCCGGCAAAACTCCCAAGACTGAGCCTCTCGGGTCAGGCTTGGGCCACATCCCCATTCCTGAACTAATCCCGGGGATTGGAGGGAGGCCTGGGATTGAGAGTTAGGAGAGCTAGCTCTCCCCAAAGGAGAACTGAGGGGCTCCTCCTGAAGAATGGGTAATCGCTGCCGGCCGGGCAGAAACATCAGCGGCCCCCTCCGGTGTGGAAGTGCTTAGAATTCTTCCAGACAGGGTCGGACAGAGAAATTATCGGCATGGGAGACCACCCTGTGCACAGCACCGGCCACAGACCCAGGTTGAGAGACCCGGTTCCCCAGAAGGGTGGGCAGGACATCACTGTTCGGTCCAACATCACCACGTTCTCTCGCTGGTCGCTGGAGGACTCAGGGAGAAGCATTGGTTCCGGGGCCCTGGCCACGTGACCTTGGGAATGTCATGTGCTTAGCCTTGGTTTCCTCATCTGGGAAATGGGTACGGCAAACCTGGCTTGTGGAATGGCCGTAAGGGTTGAAGAGGATATGAATCCTTGGCGCACATCAGGGGCTCAGTCAACGATTTTTAAGGGATCACCTGCCAGCTGGTGCCTGTGTTCCCAGAAAGCCCCTCCGGCCTCTGAACTGTGGACGACGGGACTTGCGGAAAAGCAATTCCTCTTTGCCTCACCTGTTGGCAGACTTCGTCAAAAAGAAATTAAATAAAAGCCAATGCTGGGATTTTCTTCGATCTTTCCAAGCCACTTGACTCAGCGCTGGCGAAAATTCGAGGAGAACCAGTCCCTCCAGACCAATCGAAGATCAGCCCGGAGTCTGGGGGGTGCTGTGCTCTGGGCTGTGGCTGAGGCCGCTCTGAGGTGTGGGGGCGACAGTCAGAAGAAGAGCCGGACAGAGAGCACTGCTCGCCCACTGCAAAACCAGCACGAGGGCTCGTCCGGCTCTGGACTCCGTGCTCCCACCTTGCTCGGCTGGGAGCTCCCGGGAGCGGCGGTCCGACTTAGCGGGGACCACCAAAGCGCCCCACTGCTGTGAAATGCAACACCAACGGTTTCCAAAGAGGGCACCGCGGGACCCTCAGCCCTCGGGGAGCCAACAAGCATCTGGTACATTCCAGGCGGTCTGAACTCCGGAGAAAACGCGGCATCAACACGTTAAGAAAGCCTCCCTTTGTGCAACATTGAAAATAATGCAAATCCCCCCTTTTGAGTATTCAAACGTGTCGAGAATTGTATAATCGCAAGCCTGCCAGCTGGACGGGTTGTAAACTGGCTTTTCTGTGCCACCGTAGCGGGCGAATAATCGTACCCTGTCCTTTGTCCATGCCGCGGGAAAACAGCGCTTGAATTATTCCCGTCGTGGATGTCCCGGCAGCTTAAAGAATGGGTCCCGTGTGTGAGACGCAACACAACCACCCTGACATGAAAAGAGGCGGCCGCGCTCAGACGTGCTCCCGGCACCTAACCAGCCCTCCAGGAAACACCATGGGGGAGGGAGGGAGAAGGCGGTTGCTGGTTTTACTCTGGGACCAGCTAACTACAGCCCGCAGGCCAAACCCAGCCCCTCTCCTGTCTGTGAATAAAGCTCTTTCGGAACATCGATTTAGGTATTAGCTGTGGCTGCTTCGACGCGACCACAGAAGGGATCAGAGAAGCATAAGACCTACAAAGCCTCAAATATTCACGATCTGGTCCTTTACAGAAAAATTTGCTGATCCCCGGTTTAATTGATGCTGTCCTGCAGGACTTCTTAGGAGCCTTTTCAAGTATTATTTTCCGATAATGTGAACCTCCACACGAGAGATTTCATCAGACGGCAAAGCTCTCTTCCCAAGGCATCTCTCTTCCCTGGACCGAGCAGCTGTGGTCCGAGCACGGCATCCTGGGACTGAGGTCAGGAGGTGGTCAGTGAGTCACCCCAGTCTGGGTGACGGAGGGGAGGGTTCTGGGCTCCCCGAACCGCACGTTCACCCATCCTGCTTCCCCCTGACCACGATTTCGAGGACACCTCAGCCCCTGTGCCCCCAAACTTCAGCCCCGGTCAGTGAAGCCAGCAGAAAAATGCAGCCCAAGACAGGAGCGTGAAGGCCGCCCATTTAGAAAATGACCACAAGCAGAGCCCGACGGACGAAGCTTACAGTTCAGTGTCAGCCTTCCCGCCCAGGGGGTGTTTGCAAACTGGAAACGTTCACCAGGAACACCCTGCACCCATGAGTCATTGCTCCTTTAAATAAGCAAACAAGGCAGCAGACCGAGAGGGACACCAGCTCTGTACCCTCCCGCACCGCTCGACCACCCAGGGCCTCCGTCCTGCCGCTCCTGGCCCCGGGACACCCAGCTGGCAGCGACTGGGCCAGAGGGAGTAGGGCTCCTTCCTGCAGCCTCAGACCGCGAGGACGTCGGGCCCCTCGCTGCCACCTGGGTCACCCGCTGCTGCACCCACTCCGGGGGCCCGTGTCCCAGCTCCGGGCGGGGACAGCACTGCAGGAGTGCCCACGCCTGTCCCAACACCTTCACGAGGGTCTAGGACAGCCCTGCTTTCCCAGAGAAGCTGAGGATCAGCAACTTGCCCGAGGCCACCCCGCCAGGAAGTGGCAGGGACAGGGGTTTGAATCCAGGCGCTTGACCTCTCTTTCTCAACCTCTTCCTGGAGGAAAAGAAGACACTCAGCGTGTGGGCTGTGAGCTGTCCTCCGATGCCACTGCTGAGTCATTTCCTCCAGATGACCCCACCGCACGCTGCCTTAGAGCATCAGGAGGGACCCAGCTGGCCCAGGCTGTGGTGGTCTTTCCGGTGATGCTTCGAGGCAGGGCTGGGGCCCCCCGGGGAGGCAACGATATCAGCCTGTCTCCGGCTCCATGGCCTGGCCCAGAGCCTGGCACATAGTAGGCGTTCGGCAAATAACTGCCCGATGAACAAACGGTGAATGGCTGCTTGTAAGTGAGTGAAATACCCTCCGTGGGAACCAGCTATCCTCTTTAATCTGTGTTAACAGACAAAATGAAGGGGGCACCCGGGTGGCTCAGTCGGTTAAGCGTCCAACATCGGCTCAGGTCAAGATCTCAAGGTTGGTGGGTTCAAGCCCAGCGTCAGGCCCTGTGCTGACAGCTCAGAGCCTGAAGCCTGCTTGGGATTCTGTGTCTCCCTCTCTCTCTCTCTCTCTCTGCCCCTCCCCTGCTTGCACTCTTGTCTCTCTCTAAAATAAATAAACATTTAAAAATTTTTAAAAAGACAAAAATGAAGCTTTCTAAACGTTTGCATGCTCAGAATCCATCTTGAAATTGAAACATGTCCCCCTAAATCACCCCCCCCCCCCCCCCCTGGCCGGTTCCAAAGAACTTATTGTTGAGCCGGCCTCCCGCCCCCCACCCCACCCCAAGAGGCCGGGGAGGGGCAGCGAGTCTGGCGTCTGGGCTGGTGGGGCTCGCACTGTAGCATTCGCAGAAGCTTGGGCTTCCCCAGAAGCTGATCGTTCTTTCCACTAGCCTCGGAATTGATGCAATAAATCTCATGATTATTGATGGTTCCGCTACTCCGGGTGTGGTCTTATTGGCCAGGGATTAAACATCTTATTCAAGATATAACTACATCTGCCGAGAGACAGACAGGAACAGAGAAGGGGGGATGAAGGGCACACGCCACACGCTTAAAGTTGTTGCCCCCGGAGGATAGGCTCGCGGGGGGATTTGGGTTTCAGGAAGCAAAATTCCCACACTACCAGGACCCGCACTGGGTGGGGCGTGGCCACTGCTGCGGAGTGGGCGGGACCGGAAGGTGGTTGGGAGACAGGGAGGAACAAGTCCGCTGAGGCCCTGGCCTTGGGGGCTAAGGAGAGGCTTGGGTGGACATTAGGCCAGGGGCAGGAGACAATGGGAGGTGTCCCCTTGCTAGTCTAGTTGGGGGGGGGGGGGGGGCCTCTGTGACCCGGCTGCTTCTCGCCCCCTTGGAGCCCGACCACCCCGTGCCCCCCACCCGCGGTTCTGCTCATACCTGTCCTCCTAACTTACAGGCACCTCTAGGGCAGGAACTGGGTCTGAATTCTCTCTGTCCCACGCCCATCCCAGAACCTGCACAGAGGGAGATGCTCAGAGGCTGTTGACTGGAATAATCTCTGGTTTGGGATTGAAAGGATCTGTCCTCAGGAGGGCCCTGGTGCAAAACCAGAAAATAGATATTTGGGTGGCTTCTGAGTGGACTCTACCCTTAGAGCAGGAGGCCCCAGCCTCAAGTTCTATTTCCATCACTTGCTGACCGTGTGACCTTGAGGAAGTCACTTGCCGTCTCTGACGTATAAAAGTGGGAATAGGGGCGCCTGGGTGGCGCAGTCGGTTAAGCGTCCGACTTCAGCCAGGTCACGATCTCGCGGTCCGTGAGTTCGAGCCCCGCGTCGGGCTCTGTGCTGACTGCTCAGAGCCTGGAGCCTGTTTCCGATTCTGTGTCTCCCTCTCTCTCTGCCCCTCCCCCGTTCATGCTCTGTCTCTCTCTGTCCCAAAAATAAATAAACGTTGAAAAAAAAAAAAATTAAAAAAATAAATAAATAAATAAAAGTGGGAATAATAATAAAACCAGCCCTGTTTTTAACCGGCCGCTGCCCATCTCACCTGCCACCATCTCTGCGGAAGGCTCTTCCGCTTAAAGGAAAAAGCGTGCCTGTGGCTGAGGGCCCCATGATCGCCCGGCGAGGGAGTTTGCTGTGCGGCATCTCAGACTGTCAGAGAAAATCAGGTGGAGCTGGAGGGGGCAGTCATGCCACGAAGGGACCACCAGGGAGGACACTTTGCTCCCCGCTCCAGGAAAGTTCTTTGCCCTGGGCTTTCTTGTAAGCCACGCAGAGTCCGTTCAGACCACCCATTTTCCCTCCACTCTGTCAGCAAACATTAGGGTGTTCACACGGTGGCCCGACCCAACGCGGGGCCCTGGCGTGACTTCCAGCTGTCCCCTGCCCCAGGGGCTCACGGCCTGCTGGGTGCTGGACATCGGGACCAGTCCCGGGTCGGAACGACACCCGGCATCTCAGGGGGCTGTAAGTGAAGTCCGTTCTTACCCAACAAGATGCTTCCAGAAGCGGATGAACCGGGGTTTCACAGTTCTTTTACGTATAAACGATGTCTCCTGAGCAAAGACAAGTGTGCACGCCCAGTAATCCCGCATCATCCCTCACCCCTCCTGCCCCTGGGCCGGCTGGGATTCTGGGTTTGGTTCTCTGGGATGGGCTCCTCTCCTTCCGCCATCAGGGCATCCGGGCCAGTCCCACACGGTTCGTGCTTCTTAACAAACCCTGTCTCGGGCACGTGCCGAGAGCGTTTCTCCCACTGACACATCTGTTCCCCAAAAGCGCCCCGGGAGAGCGGGTGCCGTGTTCACCCTCCTTTTGCGGATGAGGAAACTGAGGCATGGAAGTGAAGGGGCTTGCCCGAGGCCGAGCCGGGCCTTACCTGACTCTTCTCTCCAGAGGGGCCAGGCCACGGACTCTGGGCCACAAGGGGGTCTGCCAAGCAGTGGCCAGAGGAGCTGAATCCGTGTCTATCTGCAGGGCCCCCGGGGCCCCCGCCTCTGTGATCAAGCCACCTCCCTGAGAAGCGGAGGGTCCGTGTCTGCCCTTCAAGATCTGACCTGGAAGATGGGGCCTAGCGGCCAGGACAGCGAGAGGCTCCAGAGAGTGAGGGGGAACAAGTAATAAGGAGACTCCGCCCCCCTCAGGGTGCCAGAGTTAGCAAACACAAGAAACACCGGACGCCTTGTGAATTTCGCATCTCAGATAAACAAGTCAATATCTAAGGTAGGAAAAAGAATGAAACCTTGCCATTTGCAACTAGGTGGCTGGAACTGGAGGGGATTATGCTAAGCGAAATTAGTCAGAGAAACACAAATATCATATGACTTCACTCATATGAGGACCTTAAGAGACAAACAGAGAAACATAAGGGAAGAGAGGCAAAAATATTACAAAAACAGGGAGGGGGACAAAACAGAAGAGACTGATAAATACGGAGAACAAACTGAGGGTTGCTGGAGGGGTTGTGGGAGGGGGGATGGGCTACATGGGTCAGGGGCACTTAGGAATCTACTCCGGAAATCATCGTTGCTCGATATGCTGACTAACTGGGATGTAAATTTAAATAAATAAATAAATAAATAAATAAGTAAATAAATAAATAAGAAAAAAAAATGTTGTATACCTCAAACGAATATAGCATTGTATGTTAATTATACTTCAATCTAAAAAGTGAAATATAGGGGCGCCTGGGTGGCTCAGTCGGTTGAGCGTCCAACTTCAGCTCAGGTCATGATCTCGCGGTCCATGGGTTCGAGCCCCGCGTCGGGCTCTGTGCTGACGGCTCAGAGCCCGGAGCCTGTTTCAGATTCTGTGTCTCCCTCTCTCTTTGACCCTCCCCTGTTCATGCTCTGTCTCTCTCTGTCTCAAAAATAAATAAACGTTAAAAAAAAAAAGTAAAAAAAAAAAAAAGTAAAATATATTATGGGGCACCTGGGTGGCTCAGTCGGTTAAGCGTCTGACTTGGGCTCAGGTCATAATCTCACAGTTTGTGAGTTCGAGCCCCACATCAGCTTCTGTGCTGACAGCTCAGAGGCTGGAGCTGCTTTGAATTCTGTGTCTCCTCCTCTCTCTGCCCATCCCCTGCTCATGCTCTGTCTCTCTCTGCCTCTCAATAATAAATAAACATTTAAAAAAAAACGTAAAATATATTAGAGGAAAAAAATATTTAAGGTAGGTATGGCACGGCAATATTTTGCACTTTATCGGAAATGCAGATTGGGGCTGGTGTCCCCTCTTCTATCTGGCGGTCCTACCCCTCCTCACCTGATATTCCCAGTAGCACTGGCGGGGGGGGGAGTTCAGCGTCGGGTTTGGTGCCCAAACTCACACCCCTTCCCACTCTTGATCCTGGCGACTGAATATACTTGCATAAAATGATCTGCATGATCATGAATGGTATCATCCGCGTGGAGAACATGCCTGAGATTTGGAGCAGACTGACCTGGGTGGAGGGTGGCCTTCATCCTCGGCCCGTGTGACCCAGCCAGGACCTCTAATGTCCGAGCCTTAGCTTCCTTTCCTGCGGCTTGGGGCGGATGAACCTGCCCTTTCTGCTCCCAGAACCGCTGGGAAGAGGAACCCCCCACGTTACGTCACAAGTACTCGAGTGCAGTTGAGGTGCTATAGAGTCTTACCGTATTATAATGTATTCACGTCGTTCAGGGAATAGTAAGTGAACAGGTGGGATTCATGCTTTGGAGGCCCGTCTGGACCTAGCTTTCTCTATGAGCCTCGTTTCTGCGTGTACACAGAGTTAATGCAGACTCAACGTTCTGGAGGTAGAGAAGAAGCCACAGCAAATTTGATTTACGTGACTAATTCCATTTGAAATGACTTGGGCAATAAGTGAACTGCTCTCTCTGATTCTTTTAAATCGGCACGTTTCAGCAGCAAAGTGACATCTTGGAATCGGCTCTCCTCTCCCTCTTGCTCTATTGGCCCGGTGTGTCCGCCATGAAGGGACACCGAGGCCAGACCCAAGGCCAGGCGGCCAGGCTCCGCAGGCACAAAGACCAGTACTGCCAATCGCTGGAACTCTTGGTGCGGCAGGGCAGGAAATCTCCCCTGCCTTTGCCTGGCTCAGCCACTCCGCACTTGGATGGCGCCCAACGAGGCCCTCACGGTGCTGGGTTGGTGAGTCTGTGCGGAAGATCCTGTGTGGAAAGCTTTACTCAGAGGTGCCAGCCAGGACTGGAATGTGGATCCAGGGTCCTGCTCTTTGGCCCGGGCGTACTTCCTGGGTGGCAGGATGCCATTGCATTCACGAGTTGGCATGGTTAGGCATGGGGCTCCGGAGTCAAACAGCCCAGATCAGCCCCTTAGTCATCAGGAAAGGCTGGGGAGCTCCTGAGCTCCCCTGGAGCCCCGCTTGCTCACCTGGATGGGGGGCTGTGGAGGTGTGCATACCTAGGCCGTCACGAATATGGTAGAGCACCTGTCAACCATCATCATGCAAAGCATGTAGCCCCGAGACCAGTCGCTGCCCGCTCAGCGCACCAGGTAGAGAGTGTTTCTTACCACTGCTCAGGACACCTTGGGGAGTTCAGAGACGTCACACAACACACGCACACGCTCAGACACCCACAGACACACAGACACACACACCGACACTCAGAATCGGACAGACACGCACACACATGCACACACACGTAAAGACACATGATGTACGTGCAGACACAGGTACCCTGACATCCATAGATTCAGATCCGTACATGCACAGACACGCTGACTCACAGACGTGCACATAAACCTGTAGACGTACTGACACACGTACGTACACACACATATGCTCTCACACGCACGCACGCGCGCACACACACACACACACACACACCTGATGGGCAAAGCAGGGCTTAGACATCGCAAGTTGGATGTGGCCGGTGAACAGCTGCATCCAGTTCTGCAGCCGTCAGCCCACATGGACGCTGACCCCCTCCTTGACCCCCACTCTATTCCCAGTCATCACCCCAAGGTAAGCCATAGGGTCGGGTGAGGCTTTTACCTGTCACGACACTTGATAATAAAAAGAAAGCGAAGCAATTTAATGGCTTGGTTTTTAGGCCTCTTCAAAATGCCCTTGGGTCAAAAGGCCGCACGGAGACGCTAAGTGACTGGGCCTGGGCCTGCTCTGCCGCTCCCCCCCCCAACACCTAGCCCCACCTGGCCCTCCCTGCTCTGAGCTGGTTCTCTACCTGGAGAGGTTCCCCAAAACTCCGTGGCTGGCCCTTACACACAACCAGAAGCCCCTCCAGCCCTGGAACTGGTTGGGCCTCGATCCCAGGACCACAGAGACCATGGGAACCACTGGGAACACGGAGACCACAGGAACCACAGGGACTATGGAATCCATGGGAACCATGGGGGACCACAGGGACCACGGAGACCACAGGAACCATGGGAACCATGGGGACCACAGGGGCCACGGGGACGACAGGAACCATGGAGACCACAGAGACCATAGGAACCACAAGAGCTCTGGGGGCCACAGAGACCAGAAGAACCACGGGAACCACGGGGAGCACAGGGACCACGGGAACCATCCGAACCACGGGAGCCACAGGGACCAGCTACAGGAGGAACTGCCTCACTTGTACGTGAATTTGGGCCAACCTTCCAGGTAGCAGAACGCAGCAAAAGCGACAGTGCCTGACTTCTGAGACTAGGTCCTGGTTCCCTTGGGACACTCACCTCGGGAGCCCTGAACATGGGTTTAGAAAACTCTGACTACCCCGAGGCTGCCGTGCTGGAAGAAAACCCAGGCCACGGAAGAGGCCGTGTATACGTGTTGTGTTCCATTCGACAGGGGCAGCAAGGTCGCAGCTGACTTTCGCATCACCTGCCAGACATAGGACGGAAGACGACTTCTAGAGGACTCTCAACGTCAGTTGAGTCTTCACAGCTGAGGCCCCAGACGCCGCGGAGCAGGGACAAGCAGCCCCACCTGGACTCCTGGCCTGCAGAATCCAATCCACGGATGAACTAAAATAGTTGCATATACCACACAGCAGTGGTCAGCGGGCTCGACGGACCCTGAGACTTGGTGACCAGCCAGATACAGGGGTGAGGAAGAAGGGGGAGTGAGAGATACCCCCATGCTTCTAGTTCACTTTGGGCCCGGTGTATCAGAGGTACCTGCTGGAGGTGTCCAACGGGTGTGAGAGCTCCATGGCGGCCAATATCCATGTCCCTCCCCAAATCACGTTAGACGAGGGTGCCTCTGGCCCTTCTTCAAGAAGTTCTGCGTGTCCCTCGACGGTCTAGAGCAGCGGCAGGGAGGCCACGCAGGTCAGGAGGAAGGAACACTGTGAGCTGAACTCGCGGCTGTATGGCTCTGGCTCCGCCTGAGGAGTCCAGGTAAGAAGTGACTGGACCTGTCTGTGTCGTGAGCATCCTTCCCGTTCTGCTGCCTTTGCACTTGCTGGTTTCTCCGTCTGGAAACGGCTCGTCTTCTTCTATAGTATCCTAGCAAACTCCTATTCACCCTTCAAAACCCAGCTCCAATCTCACAGCCTCTGCGATGCCATCCCCAACCTGTTTGTGATGACAAAATCGGAGCAGACCAGTGGCTCTCGATCTCGGCTGCACTTTGGAATCATCTGGGGGGCTTTAACATACATTAATGCTGGGTGCTACCCCCTGATGCTCTGGCTTAGCAGACTGGGTGCAGCCTAGGCATGAGAACTTTTAAAACTCTCCAGGAGATTCTGATGTGCGGCTAAGGTTAAGAACTACTCGTATAGACCAATGGTTCACCGTGTGGCTGCACATGAGAATCACCTGGGGATTCTGAAAAGGACACCTTTCCCCCAGGCCCCACCTCAAACCTATGAGATCAGAATGGATAGCTGTAAGGCCCAGGCAACGGCATGGACCCTTTATAAACCCCCTCCCCTGCATGACTCTAACTCAAAGCGCGGGGGGGGCGACAAACACCAGGATAGTTCCAGCTCTCGCTCAACGACATACGGACCATGCTCAAACCCTCCGCCTAATTCTTGATTTATAGGAGATGATCTTTCTTCTAGAAGTGAACAAGGTCACAGGTCTGTTGGGTTTTTATAGAACACATCACAAGGCACTTTACAATTCTAAACCCAATAAAGGAATGCAGCATGGAGAATAATTTAAAAATCAATTTCCTGCACATAACAGATCCTCAGTAAATATTCATGGAACGAGTTAAGCAGTCAATCCATCAATACAGTCGTAGCTTCAGAGCTGCCCAAAATGCTTCTACGCCTCCCCGGTAGACTGTGAGCTCCCTGAGGACAGGCCTGGGGACCTCAGCCCCCAAGCAAGGACATTTGACAAAAGAAGCGATCGACTGGCATGCAAAGCAAAAGGACTCCAACTGCTCCTGACTATCTCTGCATTTCCTAGGTGTGTGATGAACTTCTAGAACAAGGAAATGCTCACACACGTCAGCTTTGTTGAAAGGGTGACAATGTTGCAATTCAATTACGGAACAATCAGCTTGCCTAGGTCATTGTGCTTTTTTTGGAGGCCTGGGGAGCAGCCCAGACGCGACCTTTCAACTCAACGCGAAGCCACAGGTTCACGCCCAGCCCCTGGCCACGCGTGGACAGGCTGATCGAGCGCCGAGCACCTGCTGCATGCGCTGGCCACCACGATGCGGTGGCTCAGCCTTTCCTAAGCAGTGGGGATGTGGCCTCTACTCCATGACCAGTGGAGGGTGGATGGTGGAACCGTGGCCTGTGCGTCACCCCTGTGTTGCGATCGCGGCTGATTTGGCCCCTTGGCTGCGAGAATATTCCTTCCCCGGAGTCTCCCACCAGCTGTGGAGCTGCAGCCCAGGGTAAAAAGCAATGGCTCTGGGGTCAGACAGACCAGGGTTCCAGGGCCTGGTCCAGCACTTACTAGCTGGGTAACCAGACCAAATCACCGAGCCTCTCTGAGCCCCAGGGTCCCCACCTGTCGGATAACATCACTATAGTACCTGCGGAGAAGGTCATGAGGAGATGAAAATGGAAGGATGCCTGCAGAGCTTCATGGAGAAAGGGCTCAGGGTTTGACAGGCAACAATGCGGAGGCCTGGGTAAGCCTTGGGTTTCGCATCTGTAAAACGGGATGGATGACAACTCATGAGACCATTGCGATGCGCCGATGCCGTGAAGGACCAGTCGTGGTGACTGGCTTACACTGAGCACTCATTATTAGCGGCCAGCGTTATTTTCGATCTTTCTAAGAACGCGGTTTTTAATAACTGCCGCCTATTATGAGCGTAAGGAGCTGACGTTTGTCCCAGCAAGGGTGTGGTCACGGTTGGTGAGCCGACGACCACCCAGAGGCTTGGAAAACAGCCCTCCTCCAGCTGACGCAGACCCCACCAGGAATCCACTGCAACTGTTTCCTAACCGGCAGGAAGGCAGGTGGTTCAAGGGAGACGGGGCGGAGAGGGGAGCTGCCCAGCACGGGTCCTCCTCAGTCTGCTGCCACCGAGGCTGGAGGGAAGAACAAATTCAGGTCCCGTGTGGAATGACAGGCCCTTTCCCCCACGTATGATCTGAGGCCACCAAACACCAACCTCCTTGCCCCAACGCCCAGAGGAAAAGCGAGAGTCCACAGGTGGCCTTCCTCCGGGACCGTCCCAGCCACCACCTTCTGCTCCATACCCCCGAGGCAATGTGCGGAGCAGGTGGGGACAGGGCACGGGAACAGGATGCTGGGCCACAAGGATGAAGGCTGGGCCGGCTCCAGCCCTGGATGTTCACAAGAATACTTCCCGCGGGGCGCCCGGGTGGCTCAGTGGGTTAAGCGGCCGACTTCGGCTCAGGCCACCATCTCGCGGCTCACGAGTTGGAGCCCCGCGTCGGGCTCCGTGCTGACGGCTCAGAGCCCGGAGCCTGCTCTGGATTCTGTGTCTCCCTCTCTCTCTGCTCCTTCCCTGCTCGCCCGCTCTCTCTCTCTCAAAAATAAACATTAAAAAAAATTTTTTTTTAAAAAGACGCCTTCCCAAATGCACACACGAGTCCCGGTACAGATAAGAGAAAAGAAGTCAGAACGTTCCCTTGGCAAAGAGAGGCACTCTGGCACCCTCCACCAACCCCTATGCCGTCCGGTGGCAATGGCCTTGGACAAAGGCCGGAGGACCACCTTCTCCTGCTCTGCCTTAGGGACAAAATCAGCCCCATTCCCCGTCAGGGATGCAGCTGTCCAGCAAATCACAACTTTCCTAAAGAAGCCAGGACCAACCGTCCCTGTCCCCCTGGGCAGCCGTGCGGCATCCCAGAGTACAGACCCAGAAAGGAGAAAGTGGAGGAAAGGGTTGGTAGCGTGTCGGAAGGTTCCATCCGGGCTGAGCGTGGCTAGCTGCGACTCTAAGGGCTTGCCTTCTCTTGCCCGTGGAATGTGGGTAAAGGTAATTCACGCGGCTTATCCGCCTCACTAAGTACTTCGGGTGCAGTGAGATAGAAATGTGCCCTCACTCTGCAGACTCTGGCGTGCTGGGCAGGAGCTAGTGATCATTACCGGCCCTGCCTCTGATTCTGGGGGACCCCCCCAGGCAGAGGAGGCTAAACTTCAGTCTGGGCTCCTGGGAGCAGTAACTCAGAGCAACTCTCTGAAAATGTGAAATTTCTGCAGTGTCTCTTGTTTGATCTTCAGGGTTCCTGCAGACTTGCTGTTTAATTCATAATACCTGAGTTTGTTTTAATAAAATGCTGTTTTAAAATTAGTTACCAGCTGGTAGATTGATGCATCTGGTAAATCGGTGCTCCAGAAAGTTGACTGGAGAGTCAGCCCCTCGGTGCCACCAGCAAAGGCCACTCCTGGCCACAAGAGGTGAAAATCCCAACGTGCCTCCCAAGCAGCGGCTGCGTTTTGGAGAAACTCTCCGAATGGCTTCTCACCCGGATGAATGGGAAAACTGGCCTCTCAGCCTGGCCTGTGGAAAACGGCTTTGTTGAGAGTCATCTGGACACGGAGTCAGGGCACAATCTAGTCCAGCTGCCATTCTCCGACAAAAAGAAACGGAGGTCAGCTAGAACTGTGTCATTTCTGCCCCCCCAGCCTGTGGGGTGTCTGTGTCCCAGCCTGGCTGGGAGCCCAAGGGGGGCTGGTCTTGTATGAGGTTCACAGGAGAGGGGGGGCTGGCCTCAGCTTGTGAGGAGGGCTCCCCTGTCCTTATCCCAGGCCCAAAGGCACCATAAGGCAGATCTGGCCCACCACGATGGTGGCAAGAGCCCCCTTCTGGGCTTTCAGAAGAAACCCCAGAGGGCATGGGTTCCCAGAATATCCCCCTGCATGCACCCTGCCTCCTGTCTTTCAAGAGCTTAGATCCGGCGGCCAGATGAGCCTGGGTCCAGATCCAGCATGTGGTCATTGGCTTGGCCATCAAAGTCTCTGGGAGGAGTTCTGGAAATGACAAGCCATCTAGACTGGAACTCATAGCCACCATCAGGTAAGCACCTCAGAGAGCCGCATGCAGCCCACTTGTTACCAAAGGGCGGGGGAGGAGGCGTCTTCTCTGGGACAACTTGTCCCTCTAAGAACTGCTACCGGATCTCCTTCCCCACTTGTGGAATCCCAACAAGACAGCCATATACATCCTCATGAGCTTCGGGGCCAGCCCACCTCCCACGGGGGTAAGGTCTTAGGCAGAGAGCCACGTATGGGGCCATGAGAAGGAGTAACCTTTGGCTTCCCAAGGCAAGAGCTGATCCCAGTGGTGGCCTTGCCAAGAAGCCAGAGTTGGCAGCGACCTCAGGATCATTCAGCCCAATGCTACTATTTCCCTTGGATGTTAAGATGTCGCATCTGTTAACTTGTCCTAAATCAACACAAACCTGTCTTGGAACCCTCACTCGACAGGACGGTCAAGCGATCCAATGCTATCGTGTTGGGTGGTCATACAAGAGCTCCCGGAAATTTACAGAGGGGGTCTTGGGTCTTCAGGCCACAGCAGTCCTCTCTGGGGGGTGGGCATCCGGCCTCTAGGGCTGTGTGAGGGTGGCCAAGTCTGCTGTCTTTGTGCCAAGACTGAGCATGGTGACCCTGAACATCTGTGATCCAACTCTATGAAGACCCCAGACAGCCATGCCCTCCTGAGATCCTTCCTTCACCACTGCTGCCCTGGGAGATAGATGGGAAGGGGACTCAGCGTTCTGCTATTTATAAACCCTGACGCAGGCTGGGCCCAAGTCCGTGCCTTTCCTTCTCGCTGGTCCACATCTACCTTTTAGAAGCCCACCTCTGGGGGACAGCGAGCCCCACAGCTCCTGGCTTCCTGGCTTTCTAAACAAATGCCTGGATTCTGTGTTCTCTGCGTCCAGCATCTTCTATTCTGGGCCCTGAGCCCCAAAAGCTGTCAGCAAACCCCTGCTTGGCCACCTTATAGATCTGGAGGCAGGAACACACAGGACTGAGAAGAAAGTGCCATCTTGATCATTACCCTGGCACACACATGCAGAAAGAAAGTTCTAGAAAGATATACACTGAACAGGGGTGGAGCCAGGGAGCGACTACTGGGAGGCTTTCTCTATCAGTACTTTGAAAACACTTTTGTACAGTTTGAACAGTTTATTCGTCATCGGGTATTTCTGTCATTCAGGTTTTATAGAGAAATAAAACGAATGGCCCCGTTTCTTTACCAAGAAGAGCCTGAGGTCATCAGACAGAGGCAAAAGGATCAGGTGTGCTTCATCCCCCCTGCCCCCCTCACCCCCCGGCAGGCAGGGGAACGGAGATGTTGGTGACCGATGTCTGACGGCCCAGGGTTTCTGGCTGTGCCACTTGCCAGCTAGGGTTTCAAAGGTTTCTTCCTCTGCAGAGTGTTAAGTAAGTGCACCCCCCAGATTGCCATGGACGTGAATGGACCACTGCATCGTCGTGCCGGGCACAATAATGGGGGTTTATCACCACCATTTTCATCATCATCATGGTGGATCCTGCCCCCCAGACTCCATCAGAGACCGGCATCTGCTCCCGGCCCCCCCCCCCCCCCCCGCCGAACACCTCTGGGACCTCAGTGGGCCTCCTCTCCTCTCTGTCTCCATCCCCCACACGACTGTCTTCACAACTGCTAGCCCCCTTGTTCACCGTGAAAATGCGGGGGGGTTGTGCGAAAACCAGGAAGAAAGTGCCACCAAAATTACTAAAATACCAAACTTGCTTTTTTCCTTCCATGATACGCTTCATCTCCACTTGTCACGCTGTTTTTATTTGCTATTTAATGCCATTCTGACTGCACCATCCATCATGATATTGCGCAATGACAGTTTTAAATGCAAATATAAGACCATTTAACTCGAATGTGGAATCATCGAAATCACACACTTTATATCTTGCAGTGTGCACGCAAAAGTATTTTCGTCCTTTCCAGAACGGTAGAACCCTGCAGAAACTCAACAGTTTTTATGTCACTCCTTGACTCTCCGCCCACACGCTGTGCCCTTGCCCTCCTGCTGAGTGAGGACAGAGGGAAGGAAAGGGAATTATAAGGGTCCCCGTCCCCCTTTCCTTCTGTGCCCACATTTTTGCTCTAAGCAGTTGGCTAATACCCACCTAAAGAAACAGGGAAGAAACCTGGGTAAGAACAAGACAGCGTTCCTTGATCACTCATGTTCCCTAAACGGTCACCGCCTTCTCCCTGCGTTCAAAGCAAGTTCTGGTTTGACTGGCAACTGCCCTTTCCGGGGGGGTCAGTGAGCTCACTCACCCCGTCTTGGCCATAACTCGCCCGGCTTGTACTCCCTTGGGTCTCGCAGAGCTCCCGTGCATGAAGTTCTGTGCTCACGGGGCTTCGAGACCGCTGTAGACCGGTGGGGGCGGCCGGGAGCAACTGACCCTTGCGCTGACTGGGCCTCCCCCGCCTGGCAGGCTCCCTGACCCCGTCACATTTCACTCGCAAAACACAAGTTCAAAGATGGGGTCGTTGAAATTTCAAGAAGGCAGCAGGAGAGCCTGAGGTCAAGCCGGGGCCCTTCTTTTTTCTTTTTTTTTTTTTAATTTTTTTTTTCCTTAATGTTTTTATTTATTTTTGAGACAGAGACAGAGCATGAGCAGGGAAGGGGCAGAGAGAGAGGGAGACACAGATTCGGAAGCAGGCTCCAGGCTCTGAGCCATCAGCACAGAGCCCGATGCGGGGCTCGAACTCACAGACTGTGAGATCATGACCTGAGCCGAAGTCGGACGCTCAACCGACTGAGCCACCCAGGTGCCCCAAGCCGGGGCCCTTCTGAGCCCTGCCTCTGCTGTGAAATGGGCACGATGTGCTCCCGGCTTGCCTACCGAGGGGCCCGGGCAAGTGCTGGAAATGCTGGAGGAGCCGCGGCTCCCGGGGGAGAGAGCAGGCGGGCGCCCTGGGTGCAGTGAGCGCCGGACAGAGCGGCAGGAGCAGGGCTGGGCCAGCGGGGCGCTGCTCTGATGCCAGACGAGTGTGAGTAACACAAAATCCATTTCTTTTCGGGGTCGGAGCTACGCTCACTCGCGCCGGCCTGCTCGGTGCCGTGTGTTCCTCCGCGAAGCCGTCAGGCTGTCAAATGGACACCTCTGTCCGCGGTCCGGCTCAGAGGGCCGGGAGGTCAAAGCCAGCTGGGCTGCTCAGAGCTCCTGCCCGTGGATGGTGAGTTTTGCCAAGGGCGCCGGGACCACCAGCCGTCCCGTGTCTGCAGATCTTGGACCTGGCAGTGAACAATGGATGTCTCGGGTGACAGCTTTTTATCTGTCAATGTACTTAGACAGCAAAAAAGAAAAAAAAAAAGGTTATTAGAGAATTGCAATCGGCGGCTTTTCTGCTCAGCTGTTCTTTCCTCGGTCACACCATCTGCACAAGCCTGTCCCCACCCATCAGAGCAGAGCCGAGCTGTGAGGACGCAGCGGAAAGCCTTTCCCTGTGTCCGCTGAAGGTGCTGGCTACCATCACGCTCCTGCCCCGGAAGGTGATTTCACGCTCTCTTCTCTTCTCACCAGGAAACAGGCGGGCCCTGTGGGCGCAGGAACAGGGAGGGACTCGGGTCACACAGCTCAGGGAATCTGAGCTGCTTCATGGCTCTGTCCAGCTCACCCAGCAAGACCAAAGGAGCACCCGACGGAGGTCCAGGGGGTCCCAGTTTCTCCGCCCACAGCCGTGGGACCTGGCTCCATCAGCGACACGGAGAGAAGCCACTTAATCCTTGGTGAACTTCCTCAACTGTAAACTGGGAGTGACAGGTGGCCACAGCTTGGTGAGAGGGGGTGTCTGATCCTATTTAATGTGGATGCACCTGAGGCTTTAGAAACGATAGGTAACAAAAACTGTTATTGTCCCAGCTTTATACATGACACAATTGAGGCTTGGAGAGGTTAAGCAACTTGCTTGAGGTCGCTCAGCAGAGCTGAGGTCACACCCACGTCTGGGCAATGCCTAAGTTCACGCTCCAACTCAGACACAAGTGCCAGGAAGAAATGAGCTCACACATGCAACAGGGCACCGCTACCTTAACCTCGGGACAAGGTGGGCGACTGTCATTCTCTTTAAACACAGAGGGCGGGGCTCCTGGGTGGCTCAGTGGTTAGGCGTCAGACTCTTGATCTCAGCTCAGGTCATGATACCCAAGTTCGTGAGATCAAAGCCCGGAATCAGGTTCTGCACTGACAGCATGGAGCCTGCTTGGGATTCTCTTTTCTCCCTCTCTCTCTCTCTCTCTCTCTGCCCCTCCCTGGCTTACATGGGCATTCTCTCTCTCTCATAAATAAATAAAAATAAACTTAAACACACACACACGCACACACACACACGGCACCTGGGTGGCTCAGCTGTTAAGCATCTGACTTCAGCTCAGGTCATGATCTCACAGTTGGTGAATTCGAGTCCCACATCTGGTGAGCTGGAGCACAGCTTCAGAGAGCATGAGCCCCATGTGAGCCCCACTTCTCTTTCTCTCTCTCTCTCTCTCTCTCTCTCTCTCTCTCCTTTCTCTCTCACTCCCTCTCTCTGGCCCTTGGGGGATTCTCTCTCTCTGCCCCTCATTCACTTGTGCCTTCTCTCTCTCTAAACACACACACACGGAGGGCATCTCGTGGACCACTGTTACAAAGAAAGGGGCAGCACTGAGTGAGAGTCCAGCCTCTCCACCTCCAGTGCCCCTCAGAGCCTGACCCAGACTGAGACATCAGACATTCAGTCAGCATGATGAATGAATGAATGAATGAATGAACAAGCAGAGACCCACACCCCTGTGCTCTCCCTCTTCCTTCCCAGCTCCTAAGGGGGCAGTGCTCAGACTCTGCTCCTCTCTCCCACCTTCTTTCTGGAAGCTGGTTGTGCCCTGTACCCCCACGATACCTCACCTCAACCTCCACGTGTGCCCAAGGCATCCCCCACCCCCAGCCCAGCTCTCCCCAGCCCCAGCACACACATCTCAATTTCTGTGATGACCCTTCTGCCCACTGTATGCCTCCTTCTCTGTCCAGCTCATGAGTCTTGTCCTTCCTCCTGTCCTCACATTCCCAAGGGTCCTGATTCCAGCTCAGGCCTTATGCCCCAGCCCCTCGTCTGATGATGGTGTGCCCTCCTTACATCAGGGGGGCTGCAGGGTGTGTGTGTGAGTGCTTGGCATGTTGGCACCCTCTGGCCTGACCACCCCTAGCCTATTCACACTCATGTAAAAGCAACCAGTCAACATGCCAGGAGCTCTCAGGAACACTCCCATGCTGAGAAGGCTCTGGGGAAAATGCTAGCATTTGCTGGGACTTCTAGGAGGAGGAAAAAAAAAAAAAAAAAAAATATATATATATATATATATATATATACACCTTTAGCACTTGGGAATGTTAAACTATTATTCATATAATTTCTTCATATATATACGGAAAATATGTAGATATTATGTGAATAATAGATTAACATTCCCAAGTGCTAAAGGAATATATAAACATTCAGGTTGATGGGCTCACCGTCTAAGCATACATTCCAGTGAAATGAACCTGCCCTTAGGAATCTCACTAGATACACATGTGCATCACCTTCACCTTCCTTCCTAAGCACAGACAACCAAATAAGACACCGGAGAATACCAACAGCACAAAAGGTAAGAACCAGGTTGAACAGACCAACAAGATTCAAAGAACAGAAAGGAATTCTCAAAAAATTAGTGCCTTAGTGGAATTCAAGAAGATATGTGTCCTGAAAACAGAATGGGCCATGTTGAAAATGGAGAAATTAGAGAACAAGAATGAGTTCTTAGACATGTAATTGCTAAAATAAAAATTCCATAGGAAAAAAAGGTTAAAGCTCAGGGAAGCTCTCCAAATGTATATCAAAAAGACAGAGGAAAATATAAGGGAAAATATGAGACATATATGATTAATCTAAGAAGCCCTGTATCCATTTGCTAAGAACTCTAGAAACAAGTAAAATATAGAAAGGAATGATAGAATAACATCCCCAAGTACTGAAGGAACATATAAATGTTCAGGTTGATAGGACCCATGATGTACAAAAAAGAATGAGTGAAAAAAAGACCCAACCCTAGACACATTCTCCTGAAGACTGGAATTCTAAGTGTAAGGAGATGATTCTAAAAGCTTCCAGATAGGAAAAACAGATTTTCTGCAAAGGAATTATAATCACATTGACATGTGACTGTGACTTCTCACCAGCAACACTGAACACTAGAAAACAATAGAGTAATGCTCCAAAGTTTTCATTAAAGACATACTTCTGAACTTACAATTCTATATTTTCTTTTGAAAAACGATTACATTGGTGTCGGGACAAAATAAGCAATTTCAGGTGTAAAAATACTTAGAAAATCTACATCTCAAATATTTGTCTAAAAAAACATTCTCTTGGGATATTTTCCAGTAAAATGAAAAAGAAATCCAGGCAAGGAAAAAGACATGGCAACTCTAAAATAAGAGTAAGCATCCCTGGAGTCTAAGGAAAAAGTCCAGGGTCCCATCTGGGCAGCAAAACTAAAAATAATCTGTCTAAATTATAAATGGAGATTAGAGAACTCTGAGAAGAAAAAAATCTTCAAGAAGAAAACATGTTCTTTAACAAAGAGTAAGGTTGAGTGACAGATAGCCTTAAAGATATAATAGAGGTATATAGTTCTTTTGTTAAAAAGAAAAACCAAGGCAATTAGAAACTCCAGGAAAGAAAAAGTAACAAGTCATGGTCAGTTATAAAGAAACTAAAATGTAGCAAAGTTAGAGCAATCAGTGGAATAAAACAAAAGAAAACTCTTTTCAGTCAGGGTCTTAAAATATTCTCCTGACATTTATCCTTTTTCTTCTTTAATAACTAATCTATAGATAAAGCACCACTGAATTATATTTAAGAATGGAATATACATGTTATAAACATTAACAATGTGGACATTATGGTGTGGTTGACAGAAACTTGAAAAGGGGTGGGATAAAGAGAGAAGATGTAAAGAAACTATAAGAACACTAATACTATCCTTTATATAGGTGACAGTTGAAAAATCTGTATAAAAACAGAAGAGACTCATAAATATGGAGAACAAACTGAGGGTTACGGGAGGGATTGTGGGAGGGGGGATGGGCTAAATGGGTAAGGGGCACTAAGGAATCTACTTCTGAAATCATTGTTGAACTATATGCTAACTAATTTGGATGTAAATTTTAAAAAATAAAAAATAAATTTAAAAAAAAGAAAGAAAAATCTGTGTAAAGGTGGTGGGAAAAAACAGAGGTACATGGATAGTACTTAAAGTTAAAGGAGGGGGGTGCCTTGGTGGCTCAGTTGGTTAAGCATCTGACTCTTGATTTCAGCTCAGGTCATGATCTCACATTCATGAGATCATCATACCCCATCCTGAACCTACTTGGGATCCTCTCTCTCCCTCTCTCTCTCTGCCCCTCCCCTGCTTGCTCTCTCTCTCTCTCTCTTTCTCTCAAAATGAATAAATAAACTTAAAAAAAATAAAGTTACAAAGGTAACCAATAGAACTGAAGTATTAATGTAATGAACAAAATTTTTTGAATGAACAGAGGTATAGGGAGGTAGGATAACATATTTTTGTCCTCTCAACCTCTCTCTCTAAAATAAATATAAAGTCTGAGCAGTGTGCTAGGTGATATGTAGACGCAAGGTGAACTAGGGAGTCACCTTGCCCTCAGAGAGCTTATATTTTAATAAAAGAGATTAGCCAATACAGAAATGTCCAGAAGACAAAGTGGAATAATGGTCAGTATCATAAGGAAAGTACAGATAAAGGTACGGAAAAAAAGAAAGGTTACTCCTTTCAGCGCAGGGTATTATGGGCTAAACAGTCCCCTCAAAATTCATATGCGGAAGTCCTAAACCTCAGTACCTCCCAATATGATGTATTTGGAGACAGGGCCTTGAACGGGTTAATTAAGTTAAAGTGAGATCATTAGAGTGGGCCCTAATCCAATATAACTGGTCTCCTGATAAGAAGAGGAAATTTGGACATAGACACATAAGAGGGAAGACCACGTGAAGACACAGGGAGAAGATGGCCTACACTCCAGGGAGACAGGCCTCAGAAGAAACCAATCAGTTAGTGTCTTGATCTTTAAACAGCCTCCAGAACTGTGAGAAAATAAATTTCTGTTGTTTAAGTCACCCAGCCCATCATTGTCATTGTAGCCCTAGCATACTATTACACATTGGGAATCAGAAAGAGTTTCTGGAGGCTATGGGTCAAGGCCCATCAATAGGTGACCATATCTCCCCGTCACTAATGCCTTCCTTTCAACAATAGGGCCTTTGCTCATAAAACAAAGTCCACAGAAACATGAGCAGCTAGGAAGTGCCTTCCAATCTCAGGTGGCGGAAGAAGTTTGTAATTTGCTGCTCTTTCTGGCCATTCAGAATACCAGCCAAGTGGGCTGTGACCTGTGCCACAGCCAGTGAGAGACACAAAGCTGCCAGGCAGGCCACCCAGTCAGTGCAGTTGGCAGATTACATGCAAGACGATAAATAAAGTATATATGAAATATGTGCACCAAATAACATAGCTCCTAAAACTCTGTTCTCTTTTGTTTATTCTTTTTACTCTCTACACTTTAATTAGAATAATTTCTACTGACTGTCCTTGAGCACATTAATTCTTTATTTAATTCTTTATTCTGCTCTGTCTAGTCTATTAACCGAAACCAATTAATTCATTTCACACATTGGGTTGGTTTTTTGTTTTTTTTTTTCAGTTCTAAAATCTCCATTTGATTTTATTTAGAGTTTCCATTTCCCTGCTAAAAGTCTCCGTCTTTCTGGGGCACCTGGGAGGCTCAGCTGGTTAAGTATCCGACTTCAGCTTCAGGTCATGATCTCATGGTTAGTGAGTTCTAGCCTCACATCTGGCTCCACACTGACAGTGCAGAGCCTGCTTGGGATTCTTCTTCTCTCTCCCTCTCTCTCTCTCTGCCCCTTCCCCACTTGTGCTCTCTCTCTCCTCTCTCTCAAAATAAATAAACTTTAAAAATAAATAAATAAATTGGAATGAAAACAGGTGTTCTTACTGCATAGAAGTTCGTTGTGAGATAGTTTTGAGTTTGGAGCTGGGCAGATATTCGTGTGCCTCCTTAAACCAGATTTTGTGACATTATTGTTTGTGAATTAATTAGAATAAAGTGACTTTCTCCCAGAAAAAATAAATAAATAAATAAATAAAAATTAAAAATCAAATAAAATTCTCCGTATTTGCAACCGTATTGCCCATTTTTGTCTAATTTTTAAAACAAATTTATATTATATAATATATGATATTATATTTTTTTAGTTTATTTTTATTTATTTTGAGAGAGAGGAAGTGGGGAAAGGGGTAGAGAGGGAGAGGGAGAGAGAGAATCCCAAGCAGCCTCCCCGCTGCCAGAACAGAGTCCACCTGGGGCTCAATCCCAGGACCGTGAGATCATGACCTGAGCCGAAGTCGGATGCTTAACCGACTGAGCCACCCAGGCGCCCCAGGCCCTATCTTTTTTTAATGGAAATCTGGACATTGCATATTAAAGAAGAGATGAGAGTACATACCTCATGTACTTTCCTCTATCAACCAGCCAGGCTAAAGAGTTGGTCACTTTGACCCAATTAGGAATTGAGACTGGTTGGAACTGGACTGCAACTTGAATTCATTTCAGTTTACCTCCGGCTTCAGAATGTTTGTGCCTGAAATCAGGCCTCCTCTTCCCGCACAGCTTGGGGACCAGGCATCATGATGCTGTGAGTCTCTCTGCTTTCTAGCCGCACCCTGAGCCACAGAGCTCGCTCAGCTTATTAGCAGACAAAAATTAGTTTTGCATTTGGGGGCTCTTCAAAATTCCAATCCCTCGTGCCAGCCCACACAGTAATTAAGAGTTTGGCTTAGGGGCGCCTGGGTGGCGCAGTCGGTTAAGCGTCCGACTTCAGCCAGGTCACGATCTCGCGGTCCGTGAGTTCGAGCCCCGCGTCAGGCTCTGGGCTGATGGCTCGGAGCCTGGAGCCTGTTTCCGATTCTGTGTCTCCCTCTCTCTCTGCCCCTCCCCCGTTCATGCTCTGTCTCTCTCTGTCCCAAAAATAAATAAAAAACGTTGAAAAAAAAAAAAGAGTTTGGCTTATGTCGGGGCAGCTGGGTGGCTCAGCCGGTTGAGCGGCCGACTTCGGCTCGAGTCGTGATCTCGCAGTTAACGAGTTCGAGCCCCGCGTCAGGCTCTGTGCCGACAGCTCGGAGCCTGGAGCCTGCTTCGGATTCTGCGTCTCCCTCTCTCTCTGCCTCTCCCCCGCTCATGCTCTGCCTCTCTCTGTCTCAAAAATAAAGGTAAACATTTTTTTTTAATTTTTTTAAGTTTGGCTTATTTTATTCAAGCAAAATATCTTTGTCTGTGGCAAACTCACTCCTCTGCCCACCGGTACGCTGGCCAGCTGACATCTCCCGGGTGTAAAATCAGCCATCAATCAGTGCTTAGCTAGAAAAAACTGGTCTCTCTCCCTGGCATATAAACTTCTTTGCACCTGTAGCTCTTCAATAGCTTTTTAAAAAGATATAATTTTTTATCCGGTGTTTTATTTTTTTATATATCCGGTGTTTTCTTAGAGTTTTCTCAGAAGTGACAGTCTTTTACCATTTTCTACATCCTAATTAAAAGTGAAACTCTTGGGGCGCCTGGGTGGCGCAGTCGGTTAATCGTCCGACTTCAGCCAGTTCACGATCTCGCGGTCCGTGAGTTCGAGCCCCGCGTCAGGCTCTGGGCTGACGGCTCAGAGCCTGGAGCCTGTTTCCGATTCTGTGTCTCCCTCTCTCTCTGCCCCTCCCCCATTCATGCTCTGTCTCTCTCTGTCCCAAAAATAAATAAACGTTGAAAAAAAAAAAAATTAAAAAAAAAAAAAAGTGAAACTCATTCACGTTCATGTACCAAAAGTGAAGTAATCACTATTTATATGTTGTGTCCATTAAAAATATATACATATATACATGTACATATGTATAATATAATATATATATATTATATATTATATATATGTATGCAGGGGCACCTGGCTGGCTCCGTCAGAAGAGCATGCGAGTCTTGAACTTGTGGTCGTGTGTTCGAGCCCCATGTTGGGTGTAGAGATTACTCAAAAAATAAGTAAATAAGAACTTTAAAAAAAAAAAAAAAGGAAAACTGCACAAATAGTAAAACAATGCAGGTTTTATTTTGGTGTCATCAGATTCTTCAAACAGAAAATCAGTTAATTACAATAATGTTTCCTTTTTTTTTCACCGAAGTCACAGACTCAGAATAAAGCTTTTGGAAGTTTTCTTGATTAATTGTGCATCATCTGAGACTATTATGGACACTATTGTGATGTTGACATTGAAGCGAAATAGTGCTCGTCTTTACAATGATAATACAAATATTGTATTTTTTGGTGGAGCACAGTGTCATGGTGAAAACAACATCCTTACTAAATTAAGAAACCTATGAAGCAGAAATTTACTTGGAATTGGTAATGATGCATACATAACTCATAATTGGAACCAAATAAGGTGTGATATTCTACCAATCTGACAAGACGCCGTAGTTGTCAACGATTTGTGACGAGGCTGATAAAAATGAAAAACAAAGAAGATGCTTCAGCCTGGCTTAATGTGCTTTCTCTTTTTGCTGCCTGCCACCTCTCAGATTTTAGAATACTTGGACCTTTGGAAGTCAATCGAAGTGCCCTACAATGATATTGACCTTTTTGTAAACGAGCCCTCTTAATTTTGGATGCATGTTGTTCAAAAATTGGAGCACCTTGATCAAATTATTCACCACATCGACTTTCAGTTGTTGAGGCTTTGAAAGAACCTCACTAATTGAAAACAAGGTTTGCGAGTGAAAACACACTGGAATTTATCCCCCCAAAATAAGGGAGAAATGGGACACATTAACTAACTATTGAAATTCTGTAAGGGCACTTCAGAATATCTCGACTTATAAAAAGAATCTTTTGATGGAGCCCCTACTTTTAATTAGAAAAAATTAAACCGTATCCTCGAAGAGCATGAAACTGAAAAGGCCCATAATTTTGTAGCATCTAAGTTAAGTGAAGCATTCAGGAGAATCATAAAGACAATTTATTCGATGACTTTAGTTTAATGTAAATATTTGTTGACTAAAGGTACCCGGAAAGGAGGTAAAAAGACAGTCCCTGGTAAAAGGTGGGAGCTGAACGATTTTCGCATTTTAATGCCCAAAAATTAGCATTGAGAGTATCCCTTATTTGTCCTGAAAACCTCAAAACACCTGCAAAACACCTTCAGACAGAATATTTTCCCAATTAAAAATAGCACAGTGTACAATGAAGAGTCAATTGAACGTGTCAATAATTTCAAATGTACTAACCAAAAAATGTCACTTTGAAGATTATAGGGACTTTTGTGAAAAAAATAATAAAAATTCTGAGACCATATTGAGGGAAAAAATGCCCTCGACATCATATTAAAGACAGATATGGCTTACAATAGCCAGATTTGGGAAGCAGCCCAAGTGTCCATCTACTGATGAATGGATAAAGAAAATGTGGTATATACGTATACAGTGGAAAATTACCCATCCATAAAAAAGAATGAAATCTTGCCATTTGCAAAAACACGGGTGAGGCTAGAGAGTATAATGCTAAGTGAAAGAAGTCAGAGAAAAACAAATACCTTGCGATTTCACTCATGTGGAATTTAAGAAAGAAAACAAAGGAGCAAAGAGAAACAAAAGAGACAAACCAAAAAACAGACTCTTAACTATAGAGAACAAACAGGGGGTTACCAGAGGGGAGGTGGGTGGGGGGATGCGTGAAAAAGGTGAAGGAGATTAAGAGTACAGGTACCAGGGGCGCCTGGGTGGCGCAGTCGGTTAAGCGTCCGACTTCAGCCAGGTCACGATCTCGCGGTCCGTGAGTTCGAGCCCCGCGTCAGGCTCTGGGCTGATGGCTCAGAGCCTGGAGCCTGTTTCCGATTCTGTGTCTCCCTCTCTCTCTGCCCCTCCCCTGTTCATGCTCTGTCTCTCTCTGTCCCAAAAATAAATAAACGTTGAAAAAAAAAATTAAAAAAAAAAAAAAAGAGTACAGGTACCATGATGAGCACTGAGTAATGTACAGAATTGTTGAATCGCTATATTGTACACCTGATACTAATGTAATGCTGTATGTTAACCATACTGGAATTAAAATTAAAAACTTAATTTAAAAAAAAAAGACGGACATGGGGGTGCCTGGGCGGCTCAGTCAATTAAGCTGAATCTCGATTTCGGCTCAGGTCATGATCTCACAGTTCATACTTGAGCCCTGGGGCCAGTTCCACGCTGAAAGATCGGAGCCTGCTTGGGATTCTCTCTCTCCCTCTCCCTCTGCCCTTCCCCTGCTCGCGCACACTCTCTTTCTCTCTCTCTCAAAATAAATAAACATAAACAAAAAAGACAGACATGGCTTAAGAAACTGATTCAAGTACACTATTCTGTTTTTGTTGTTATATTCAGATAATCAATAGAAGAGTGTTCTTAAATTTTACTTTATGGCACATGAATATGTTAATTGTTTTAGAAAGAATATTATTACAAATTGTTTTTAATAGAACCATTTATAGCACCGATATAATAAAACCAATCTGTCAGTCAATAAATAAATATTGTTTTGAAGTTTATTCATTTATTTTAAGAGAGAGAGAGAGAGAGCATGCATGGGAAGGGCAGAGAGAGAGAGGGAGAGAGAGAAAAAATGCTAAGCAGGCTGTCAGCATAGAACTTGGCACCAAAACTCGAGATCATGACCTGAGCTGAAATCAAGAGTCAACCACCTAACCAACCAACTGAGCCACCCAGGCACCCCAAGAAATAAATATTCTCAAAATATACAACATTTTAATTGTTTTAGAATCTTCTGGGCGCCTGGGTGGCGCAGTCGGTTAAGCCTCCGGCTTCAGCCAGGTCACGATCTCGCGGTCCGTGAGTTCGAGCCCCGCGTCAGGCTCTGGGCTGATGGCTCGGAGCCTGGAGCCTGTTTCCGATTCTGTGTCTCCCTCTCTCTCTGCCCCTCCCCCGTTCATGCTCTGTCTCTCTCTGTCCCAAAAATAAAAATAAAAAACGTTGAAAAAAATTAAAAAAAAAAAAAAAAGAGAAGAATCTTCTTCCACTCTCAAAAGCAACTTGGGGTCCTCAGTAAAATCTATGGTCGTTCTAGCCATGAAGGATAAGGAGGCATATTAATCTCTATTGCTGTATAACCCATTACCCCCAAACTTAACTTAAAACAGCCCACAGTTACCGTCTCGCAGTATAGACGAGACACCACGTAGCTCAAGAATCCAGATGTGGCTTAGCTGCATGCCTCTGGGTCAGGGTCTCCCCTGAGGCAGTTGTAAAGCTATCAGCCAAGGCTACAGTTTAATCTGAGGCTCAACTGGGGCTGAGAAATCCACTTCTAAGCCCACTCATGTGGCTGTCAGCAACCTTCAGAAAATGTGCCTCCAGGCTCACTGACATGGTTACAGGTCTGTATTAGTCAGCTCGGCCGCCATAACAAGTCCCACAGACTGAGGGCTTCAACGACGGGCATTTATTTCCTGATGATTCTGGAGGCAGGAAGTCTGAGACGGAGCTGTCCACAGGATTGTTTCTCCTCAGGTCTCTCTGCTTGACCTGTAAATGGCTGGTCTTCCCCCCGTGTCCTCACATGGTCCTCTGTGTATGTCTGTGTCCTAATGTCTTCTCTTTTTTTAATGTTTATTTATTTATTCTGAGAGAGAAAGAGAGCAAGTGAGCAGGGGAGGGGCAGAGAGAGAGAGAGAGAGAAAGAGAAAATTCCAAGGAGGCTCCATGTGCAGCACAGAGCTTGATGTGGGGCTCGATCCCATGAACCATGAGACCACCACCTGAGCCAAGATCAAGAGTCAGACACTTGACCGACTGAGCCACCCAGGCGCCCCCTAATCTCCTCTTATAAGGATACCAGCCATATTGGATTAGGGCCCATCCTAATGGCCTTATTTTAATTTAATTACCCCTTTAAAAACTCTATCTCCAAATACAGTCACATTCTGAGATCCTGAGGATTGGGACTTCAACATATGGATTTCAGGAAGATGCAGTTCAGCCTATAACATGGTCTCTCCATCTGAGCATCTTTACAATATGGCAGCTTGTAATTCAAGATTAAGGAGAGTGTGTGTGTGTGTGTGTGTGTGTGTGTGACAGAGAGAGAGAGAGAGAGAGAGAGAGAGAGAAGAGACCCAAAACACCAAGGCAGAAGCTACAGTCTTATGTAATTTAATCTAGGAAGTCACATTTCATTTTTTCTGCTAGAAGAGAATCATTAAGTCCAGAAACAGAGAGAACTGCATGGAGCATGAACATCAGAAGGCGGCCATCTTGGATGCTGCCCTCCACACTCTGTAACCATTTTGCTCCAAAACAGGAGGGAAGGACCCAGACTGAGAATGGAAATACTGGCTTTGGAAAGGCCGCTTCTCCTCCCTCATCTCTAAGGAGACAGCAGTGAGGCCAGAGAACACATTAGCCTGTGTGTCAAGCTGCCCAGCATGACTAAAAGATCAAGGACCCCACAAACAGTAGGTTTACCCATGCAGCTCTCTGGGTTCCTCAGAAGATGAGCAGATGGCTGGGTGTCTCCTTGCCAAATTCCGAAGTAGAAGCTGTCCAGTGGGCTGATTCATCTCACGGTGGCGAACTTGAGGCTTTCCTCCCCCAGGTGCATGCAGTCTCGTGTGTGAAGCCATAACCAGGAGCCTGACCAAGGTCACCAGCTATGCAAACCATCCCCAGGTGTGGGGTCCCGCCTCCCCGTGTGGTGTTCTCACCCATCTTCCATACTCTGGACCCCCACCCAGCAGATGATTTTTATCCGTTCTCTAGATTCATTTTTCCTTCACTACCTGATTTGCTTCTGATTTATGCATAACAATTTCAGAAAACATACCTCTCCATCATCTTAGACACTGGCATACGACAGGCTTCTCCTTAATAATGTCCACACAACGCACTCACAGCAACCTGGCTGCCTACCAGGTGCGATCATTTCAAAGTCGCTGTGAAGTGACAGGTGGTAGATAACACGGAGCCTGCAACGATTTCAGGACTGTTGCCTCCCACCCGCCCCATGATGGGCAGGGCTGAGATGTACGAACTGGAGGAGAAGGTATTCTGGACAAAGGGCCCGGCAAAGCAAAAACATTGTGGATGGGGAGCTGGGAGCCCATGTGAGGAACCCAGCAATCCTGGGTGGCAGGAGTTGAAGGCAGTAGAGGAGGGGAGAGGGAGGGAGGGAGCTGAAGGGGGGGTTTGACAGCCAGGGAAAAGGATGCTGTATGCAGGGCTTGTAATCTCTCCCTGGCAAGGCCACGGGCTCGGGTGGCAGGACAGTGTCCTGTTCACTCTGTGTGCCCTCCTCTGCCTCCACATGCACACACACACACACACACACACTCCACGCAGCCCCCCCCCCCAGCACCCTCCCAGGGCCTGGCATGCAGCTCATGCTCTATCAAGGTTGACAGCGTTGACGAAACGTAAATCAGGGGAAACTGCATTTGGGGATGTTTTTTTCCAATTAATCTTTCCAGTTGTTCGACATCAGCTCCTGAGCATTTGCTGTGGGCACGCAGAGCCCTAAATTCATGCCGTTCAGAGTTAGAGAAAGATCGTTTCTCTTTCCCACAGTTGCGTCTGAACTGACCGTGCTTTAGGGGATTTTTCATGAAACATGACCTCTTCAATCAGGCCGTATCTAAGTCCTATACTTTACTCAAGCATTTAAGTAAGGTGGGGAGTATAAAAGATTCTCTCCAAGGAAACCACCTCCCTCATGTTTGGGGGGTCCTTTTAAGGAAGAGGGAAACTTTTGGGAAAATTGTCCATGCCCTACCACCCACCATTCTAGGGACTGCAGATTCCAAAGCCCCCTGGATGGAGTAAAAACTCTTCCAGGAGTGAAAACATGGCGGAATTTGGTGAACTGTCTTTTCTAAAGTATATCCAAAAACCATGCATTATTTTGTAATAAGTTAAAGGTTATTTTTTAAAAGAAGAAAGAAACAGGGGGGCGCCTGGGGGGGCTCAGTTGGTTGAGCATCTGACTCTTGATTTCAGCTCAGGTCATGACCTTAGGGTTGTGGGATCAAGCCCCATGTCAGGCTCTGCACTGAACATGGAGCCTGCTTAGGATTCTCTCTCCTCCTCCTCCTCCTCCTCCTCCTCCTCCTCCTCCTCCTCTTCCTCTCCTCTGCTCATGCTCTCTCTCTTAAAAAAAAATAAGAGGAAAGAAACAATCCTGTTGACACAATGAACATAAACAATTTAGCACGGTGCCTGGCAAAAAGAAAGGGCTCATAAATGTTATTTTTTGGCTGTTTAGTTGTAAAGAAATCGGCATCCTCGATCATCTGCTGCCCCTTCCTGGAAACCCTTAGATTCCTGCTTCAGAGACGAGGACTGTGGGCAGAAGGCCCCAGTCTCAAGATCGCCCCGTGACGCTCACCGAAGAAGGAGGCTTTCCGCGTACGCCATTCTGAAAGCACTGACTCAGGACATGAAAAATCCCAATGAAAACTCAGCAACATTGGACTGGAAACACTCCCACAGTCCTGACCTTAATATCCGCCTCCCGACAACTCCCGCGTGTGCTCTCTTTTATGACAGGGCCCCGCTGAGCCTGCTGTTTCTTATTAGAGTGTTATTCTTTATTTGATTTCAAAATTATTTTTCATGTGTCACCTTTTTCCTGGGGCCATTTTCTCCTTCCAATGAAAGCTTGGCACCCACAACAGCCCTCAGAACTAAATTAATTATAAGAGCATATTAATGTCATCGGTATAGCAATGAAATTAATTTATTCAATACATTCAAGAGGAAGTCATCAATTATGACCGGTGACTATAGCATTTTGGGTTACAGCATTTACAATTCTTACAAATTTTAATATTTCCTCTAGCAAGAATTGCCATAAATATCTGCTGTGCAGCCTTGATTTATGAATTAAGTGCACCTTTCAGATGCCACTAGTGTTCAAATACTCCATATTTTCTTCTTCTCAAGTGTGTGTTCTGGAGGAGGGTTTTTCCCTCTGTGACAAATAATAATCCCCATTCTCTTAGGGATGGCCTCTCCCCTCAGGGGGTGGAAACAGGCACCAGAGTTCATGCCAAGGACATATACGAATTTCTTGGAAGTGTTTCCAACCTTCCTAGATTAAATGTCCCAAGACACACTATCAGCTCAATACAATGGAAATCTTTCTTTGCCCTCATGTCAAGATCTGAATATTGCTCAGGGCCCCATGTGGCCCAGTCTCAGAATGAGTGAGGCGCTCAAAGAAATAGTCTGTTCTTCACCTGTGCCCTTGAAAGGCCATTGGAGAAGAGCCATTATCCACGGCAATTCTCGTTAAACTCCTCTTCCTTCTTGACTCTTCCAAGTCAACTGCACGACCCACAACAAGCCAGAAATCCTCTCTCACCCGTTCCCCAAAACTCCCCAGGAGAAGATAGTTGACGTACTTCTGAAAAATAACTAGTATGCCAACCATATAAGAAACGCCTACAGAGCAATAGGGAAAAGGCAGACGTCTCAGCAGAACAAAGGGCAACACGCTAGAACAGGCGATTCATGAAGGAGGAAACCCACAGGGGCACGAGGCCTGCGAAAAAGTGCCCGGCTTCGTGATCCACAGGGATATGCAAATTAAAACCACAATGAGATCAAACCAGATCAAACCCACTAGAATGACTGCAAAGAAAAGGGCAGAAAATGCCAAGTATTGGCGAGGATATAGAGCCATTGGAACTTTCACACGCTGCTGGTTAGAGTGTAAAATGGTGCCATTTGGAACGCCTCTTGACAGGATGCACTGCACCGAACATACACATTCCCTACGACCAGAAATTCCACTTCTAGGTAAACACCCAAAGGAAATGAGTCCATATGTTCACCAAAAGACACGTATTGGGATATTCCCAGCAGCTCTGCTCCTCAGAGCCCCAAACAGAAGACCGCAAAGTGTCCATTTAACAGAAGAACAGAACGGGGTTGCCGCGTAAATTACAGGACACCCAGTTCAATGTGAATTTCAGAGAAACAACAAATAATCGTTCAGTGCAAGCGTGGCTCATACAGTAATTATTACCTCAAATGAACTGCTGCCATGCATGACACGGATAGATCTCTCAGACGTGATGATCCGGGAAAGAAACAAGACACAAGAGAATACAGACAGAGTGGTTCCATTTATATGACATTCAAAACCAGCCAGAACTCATTTATGTTGTTAAAGGCCGGGATAGTGAGGGGATGGGTCGTTCCTGGATGGGGACGCGAGGGACATTTTGGGAGCCTGGAAAGTTCTGTTTCTTGATATGGCTGCTGGTGACACAGGACGAGTTCCTCTGTGAAAATTCATCAAACTGTACATTGACCATATGTGCCCTTTTATAAGTGGGAGACCTGCTTCTAGCCACAGGGCTTATTGTTTTGCAGAAATTCAAGTTTCATAGAAAATCCTGCATTTGACCTGACAGCCCTATCCCATTCTCCCATTAATGGACATTTTGTCCATCCACACATATCCTAAATATATTTTATACATCAATAAATGTTATTAAAAAAAAGCCCACAGGGCATTGCTATCCATACGGGTCCTCCCATCTCCCCTTAAGAAGGGAGCAGAATGTCGGGATGCCTGGGTGGCTCCGTTGGTTGAGCATCCGACTTCAGCTCAGGTTGTGATCTCACAGTCCATGAGTTCGAGCCCCGTATTGGCTCGCTGCTGTCAACATGGAGCCAGCTTCAGACCCTCTGTCCCCCTCTCTCCCTGCCCCTCCCCCACTCACACTCTATCTTTCTCAAAAAAATAAACAAATATTAAAAAAAAAAAGAAGTAAGGAGGGGAATGTCAGTAGGCAAAGCTGGAGATTTGCGTGGGCTGGCGGGAGGGTCTGGGTAGGAAACAGGACCGCAAATAACTCAGTAGTGGTAGTTTTTGTAACACAAAAAATGAATCTTCCAAAGTCCAGAGACGTAACCCCAGTTTCCATCCTCTTAGGATTTAAATTCAAGTTGCCTCCTGGGGACCTCCAAACTGTATCTATTTTGCAGAAGGAGGGAGAGTGGTGATCGGTCAAGCATGTTTATTACAGTTCCTCCCTCCGCCCACCACAACCACGCCCCTGGCCTCTAGGGATGGGATTGGGGAGCCTGCGGGGACCCCCAACACGGTCAAGAGAGACACAGAAATGCAGCTGCTTATTAGAAGGCATCCCACCCAAGACAGAGACAAAGCATGAAGCTCAAAGGGTAGAAGGAGAAGGGACACCAAGACATGGATCCAAGGACCAACAGGCAGCCCAGGAAAGGTGGCGAGGTTAGTCTCAGGTCCGACAGCTACTGACACCGGGCCCTGAGCACGTGACCCTCCGTCTGAGCCTCTGCTTCTCATAAGAAGTGGGGAGAACAATGGTGCCTCCCTTTCTCTCTGGGTTATGGCAGGAACTGGGTGAGATAATGGGCGGCAGACTGTATTTTCCAACAGTGACTGCAATATATTTCCCGCCCCGAATGCTCATCTGGAACCTTGCTGCTCCCCAATCAAGGAGGAGCCGAATTCCCTTCCCCTGATTAGGAGGCAGTGGGGGTGCAGAGACCTGACGACTGGCCTGTGTCCAACGGGAGGCAGCAGAAGTGATGCCGTGTGACATCTTTTTTTTTTATTATTTAAAAAGTTATTTTTTAATTTTTAATTTTAATTTTTTTTTTTTTAGTGTGAAATTTATTGTCAAATTGGTTTCCATACAACACTCAGGGCTCATCCCAACAGGTGCCCTCCTCAGTGCCCATCACCCACCCCCCCCATCAACCCTCAGTTTATTCTCAGTTTTTAAGAGTCTCTTATGGTTTGGCTCCCTCCCTCTCTAACCTTTTTTTTTTCCTTCCCCTCCCCCATGGGTTTCTGTTAAGTTTCTCAGGATCCGCATAAGAGCGAAAACATATGGTATCTGTCTTTCTCTGTATAACTTATTTCACTTAGCATAACACTCTCCAGTTCCGTCCACGTTGCTACAAAAGGCCACATTTCATTCTTTCTCATTGCCCAGTAGTATTCCATGGCAAGGTCATGAATGGCGCTGAGCCTCCTCCTTATTAGCAGGTGGCCTTGCCTTTGGAGCTCTGGGCCTCCATTAAAGTCCGGCTCCCTGGAAACCAGCCATGGCTTTCGGAAACTCAGGCCACATGGAGAAGCCACGTGTAGCTGCTCCCACAGACAGCTCCTACTGAGATGCCAGCTACCAATCTCAACTCCCAGGAGTGAGCAAAGACACCTCCAGATTATTCCAGCCCCCAGCCGTCAATACCCCAAGTCATCAGCCCTTGAGTCGTCCCAGCTGAGGCTCCCGACAGCACAGAGCCAAGACGTGATTCACACTGTACCCTTTCCAAATCTCTGACTCATATCATGAGCATGATACAATGGTCGTTTCAGGCAATTAAGTTTGGGGGTCTAAGTTAAGTTTGTTACACAACAATAATAACTAAAATACAATGTCTTACATCAGTTAGCTTTTGCTGCATAACAAACCACCCTAAGGTGTAGTGGTTAAAACAACACGTGTTTACTTAGCTCACGATTTGGTGGGTCAGCTGGGCAGTTCTCGTGTTTGAGCTGATTCCGCTGATCGTGCCTGGGCTCTGTCCTGTGTCCGTGGTCAGCTGGTGGGCGGCCGGTGGCTGGATGGTCCGGGATGCCTCACTTGTATGTCTGGCAGTTGGCAAGCTGTCAAATGAGGAACAGGTGTAATTGGGCCATGGGTCTCTCGTGTTCCAGAAGGCTGGCCCGGGCTTCTTCGCAAGGGAGCAGAGTTCCAAGAGCAGCAAGAGAGGACCAGTCCCACTGTGCATGCTTCTCAAGTCTCCACTTATGACACGTTTGCTAACATCCCATCCGCCAAAGCAAGTCATATGGCCACGCCCAGAGGTAGGATGAGAGGGCTCCCCAAGTGACAGGTCAAGGAGGTGTGAATGGGGGAGGGGAAGCACAGAGGAAGCCTCTAGCACGTGTTGGCTGCCCACATGGCATAAGGGCCTCCGAGGAGCAGCTGGGGAAAAGGCAGGAGAGACTGGCATCTGTGATTCCCCAGGGACACAAAGTGTAACAAAAGGGGACACAGTTTGAGAGTCAGATGCCCAAGTTTAGTTCCGGCCGCGAACCCCTGTGAGGCGCCTTGCTAACCCTCGGTGTCCCGATCTTTCACGGGGTGGAAGCATCCACGTCTCTGAGCTGCGGTGGCGCTGGCTCACGTGACTAGATGTCCTGCAGTGGGGCCCAGCCGGGGCGCGGGCCCAGCTGGCGGTATTAGGGTGCACTTGCCTCGGGCTGCAGCCCGGAGGAGGCTGGAAGGGCAGAGGCACACACATCACACACACGTACACACCCGCCAGGCCCCGCACCGAAGGGCGTGCCGCGGTGTCACTTCCGTGCAGATCTGCCCTCGACTCCGGGTTGGCGACCCCACCCATCGCCCGGCCTCGTTGACGAAGGGGGTTGTGGGGGAGGCGGAGGCATTCCACCCGGAGGAGAGAGCGATTCGTGGAAATAGCCCGAGCTGCGCGTGGGCCCGGGGGACCACAGAGGGGCAAAGTTTTGTGAATAACGTGGGAACAAGAGGATCCAGACGCCCTCCCCCTGAACACGGAAATTCATCTTGTGCACATTAAGGGGTCAGTGAAGTTATCTAAGCACCAGTGAGACAGCCAGGCATGCAGACGGGTTTTCCGAGCATCCCCCTGGGGACAGTGTGGAGGAAGGAGAGAATGACCCGGCTGACCAGTTCAGGGCTTTGCACAGCCCGGCGGGGAGCTGCTGCGGGCGAGGCCGGACGGAACGGAGAACCTTCCAGGTTGGCATCAGCATCCTGATGGAATGTGGGTGTGGGGACGATGGAGGGGCTGGGGCAACGCCGGGTTTCGGTGCACAGACGGGTTACCCCAGTCAGAGGGCACGGGTCTGGGGAAGGAGCCGGGCTCAGTTTGAGACAGTTCGTGCGGTCTGAGGGGTTGTTTAGCATCCAGGGGCTCATCATCGTTCCTTCCCTGTGTCGCAGCCACTTAGGACCTTTCTTCTCCCCACCAAGGACGGACAGCCTCCACTCCCTGTCCCCACAACTAAGGCCCTGGGGAATGGTCAGTGAGAAAGGAGAAAAGAAGCCAAGGCCCGGGCGAGCGGATCAGGTGACCACGTCGGAGCCCTGGCAGGGAGAGGGTCTGCCTCTGAGGTATCACTCTGCCTGAGGGAGCCCTAAGTTCTCATGGAACCCCCGTGCACACGCCATTTCCTCCGTCCCCTGGCATTTGACCCTCCAGGCCTACGCCCCTGGTACCAGGGGCCGTGACACGCCATCTCTCACAGCGACCGGGAGGACCCTCCAAGTCCTGCCTCGTCCCTCCCCCGCTGACCTAAGCCTGTCCCGGGCTTGGACCCTCAGGCCGTGCGTACACATCCACACCCTAGCTCCGCAGATGGTGAGCGCAGTGCGGAGCTGTGAGAGAGGTTATTTTGGAAACTTATTTGCAAGGTAGATTTCTCGTAAATGCTGAAAAGCCAAGCAAATTCTGCAGATTTTTTTTTATTTTTTTTTAACGTTTTATTTATTTTTGAGACAGAGAGAGACAGAGCATGAACGGGGGAGGGGCAGAGAGAGAGGGAGACACAGAATCGGAAACAGGCTCCAGGCTCCGAGCCATCAGCCCAGAGCCCGACGCGGGGCTCAAACTCACGGACCGCGAGATCGTGACCTGGCTGAAGTCGGACGCTTAACCGACTGCGCCACCCAGGCGCCCCTCTGCAGATTTTTTTAAAGGCAATAAACAAACCATGGATGCTCTCTGAGGGCATGTTTGCAGCGTCAGTTTCTTGACCCCGTGGCCATACATGTTGAGGCTCTGCAGTCACTCCAGCCAGGAAGCTTCCACCGGGCGCCCGTGGGGCAGGAGGCGTGCAGGGCTCCAACCCACGGGCGGTGACAGGCTCCTAGGCCTTGCCAAAGAGAAGCGCAGAGCCCGGGCGCTGATTCTCGGGACCCGGCCTCCAGTAATAGGAACGGACATTCGTCTACCTTGGGACCAACAAACCTCCAGCATCTGGCTCCTCCAGCATCGCACTGCTCCCTCCCTGTGCCCCCCACCCCTCTTCTGTCTCTTGGGCTCCTCCCCTCCATCCCCTCCTCCACCCTTCCAGTCTCCCACATCTAACCTCTCCTGCTCCAGGCAGCCTCTCCACGGCAACTGGAGAAGCCTGCCTGAAGCACAGTGTATCTGGCATGCTCTCCCTCACTCACCTTCTGCGGCTCCCGTTGCCTACAAAATCAAGCTCACATTCTTCAGTCCTGCGGGAGCTGGCTGCACTGCCCCCCCCCCCCCGCCCCGGGTCCTCAGACACATTGCCTGGACTTCAGCTCTCATGCTTTGCTCGATGGGGCTCCCTCCCCAAGAGACCTCTCTTCTCCCTTAGCAGCTCTGAAGTGTCCTCTCCCTGGCTACCTCCTCCATGAATCCTTCCCCGGTCCCCGATGAGACCTTCTCCTGCTTCCCCACGTCCTTCCCTGGGCTCTGAAGGTACTCACCCACTTTGGGTCACAGCCTCTCGTGTTCGCTGTCCCCTCGGACGCTTGTGAACTCCAGAGGGAAAGGGGTCTCCGGTCTTCATCTTGAAGCCCCCTTGACCCGTTGAGGAGACACGAGCTACCGTCACGGATCAAGCCAGAGTCTCAGTGGCCTGACACAGCAGCACCTGAGGCCTCTTATCGCTCAAGCCACATCCACAGTCGATGTCCCCGGCGGGGCACCATTCCACAGGCTCACGCGGGGCCCAAGGCTCCACCCAGAGCCTGCAGCCCTCCCCTCCCCTCGGCCCTGGGAGCCCTCTCGATAGAGATCGCACATCCAGCTTTGGGGTTTTGTTTTTATTATGGGAGAAAAAAAAATACACGGCATCAAAGTCACCATGGCAACCGCACTTAAGTGTGCGGGACAGTAGGATTAACCACACGCACAGTGTGGCGTGAGAGATCTCAACGAACTTTCTCGTCTTGCACGACTGACATTCTGGCCGCTGAGCGCTAGCTCCCTTTCCCCCCTCCCTGCGCCCCCATCTTTCACCACGTCAGCTACCCTGGGGGGCTGTGAAACGCAGCCACGGGGTAGAAGCCACTTCCCCGGGGCAGGGCTGCCCTGCACAGGAGACAGGTGAGGCCGCAGCGAAGGTGTTCACAGCTGCGTGCGCCCAGAGGGAGGAGGAAAGGGAGGCTTCAAGGAGGGCAGGGCGAAAGGTTTCTGCCAGCGTTTCCTGAGCACCCGCTGCGTGTGAGGCACTGAGTTGGGCACGGCCACCCACGTTAGAGCCGCGCAGGGCCACGGAGAGAGCCCCGGCTCGAAGCCAGGCAGACCTGGTCCAGATTCCCAGTTTCTGGGCTTGAGCAAGTTAACGAACGTCCCTGGCCTCATCTGAGCCCTCCCGGAAATGATCGGAACCCACCTCCAGGACGGGGCGATCACGTGAGGTGAGACGTGCAGAGGGCCTGGCACACAGCACGTCGCCAAGGGCAGGGGTTACCGCTGTCTTTACTTCCACGATCCCGCAACAGGGAAAGCCAATCTCAAGGTGGCGGGGGCCCCGTGTCCAGTTGGTAAGTGGCCGGACGGGATCTGCACGCGCGCCAAGACTGCAGACAGCTCCCCAGGGCATCCCTGAGACATCCTCTGACCTCCCGGCTCCGGCCTGATGAAGACAGGGCGGGGGCGGGCGGGGACCCCTCTCAGACCTCATGACCTCCCTCCACTGACCTCTTGCCCGCAAAGTAGCTGCCAGACGCCGCCAACGCTGTCCACACCCTTTGGAAGGGTTTCCCCTGACGGTTCTCAATAAAAATACTGCAGATCCCGGGCCAAGGTCTGCTGACGTCTCTTGGCCCAGCCCCCCCGCTTCCGCCCATCCCTGCCTCCTGCTGTTGACCTCGTCCAAGATTTATCAGCCGCTGGCCCCCACCCCCGGTGCGTGCTGCCTCCCAGAGCCCCCTCTGCAGATGCAGCCCTCTCCGCTCTGCTCTCAAAACACTTCATCTCCAGGCTCACGCTGCCAGCAGGCCGGTGGAGGGGAGCTCACGCACACCATTGCCGAGAGAAAGCAAATCAGAGCTCGTGTCGCTCCCTGAAGGCCAGCCACGCGCCTGGCGACGGTGGTTCCCCGGGAAGAGGCTCGCGCTGCACGGTTGACGGGGAGCGGGACCCCCCAGAACCGACCCAGCGTCAGACGCGGCGGTGCGGATTCAGAAGCAAACCTCGAGCACCTGCTCTTCCTGCCGGCAGCCCCATAAATGCTCTGACGATGGAGTAGACGTTCACACCTCCTCCCCTCTGCACACAGCAGGCCTGGAGCGTCAGAGAGATGAGGAGGAGGGCGAACGCGTAGAAACCACTCCTTCCTGCTTGGAAAAAGACCCACGTTCCTTGGAACACTCCTACCTCGCTGGCGTGAGGCCGCTTAGCCCGGAGAGATACCGATCTGTGGTCCGTCTCTGGCCCTCCGGGGCTCGCGTTCATGTTCGAGGGGCCGCGTGCATGGAAAAGGCCCCCCGCCCACAGCTCGGCTTCCTGTGCTGCCTCCGTGTTGTTGGATCCTCAGCCCGGCGGGCTGCGAGGCTGGCGGGAGCCGCGGACAGGGGGCCAGGCGGGCCGGGCGCCTACGGCCTTCACACCACCTTCCGGGCCCCGCAGCTTTTTCCTGTTGGACGCATCGCCGTCTTTCATCTGCGCCCTCGGGGCTCAGCAGAAGGGAGGCAAGTTAAATCGCGCGTGGGGAGGGAAGCACACCTCCTTGCTCCTCATCTGTATCCGAGGCCGGCGGGACGAGCCAACGGGGAGGAGGACCCGCCCCAGCCGGCGCCCCCTTGCATGGCCAGTCCTGGAATCGGGCAGGACGTTTGTCATCTCTGGGTTCTCGGATGCAAATCCCAGCCGACTCTGTTGGGGTTCCCAGCTGCCTTCCTCCTTCTAGACGAGCCGTGGAGTTTCCAGGCTCTCCTGGGCCAGGCGCTGTCCGGGGCCTGCAGATGCTATGGCTACAGTGGCCTCCAGGACACTCCCAGGACTTCAGTCCCAGAGTCAATGACCCCTTGGTCCCCTGCCCCTGATACCGCAGACCCCACAGCAAAGCTGCCCCTTGCCCCGCCACAGCCACAGACCCACCCCAGGCCCAAGGCCAGCGGCACCAGGAGAGGGATTGTCAGCAGCCATGACCGCGGGGAGGGGAAGGATCAAAATTCCGTGACCTGAGGCGGGGAGGAGGCCCAGGACCCCAAACCGCAGCACGCTGCCGGGCTCCTCCATGCTCCCAGAGGTCCTTGCCTGTTCCCTGTACCTCAGTCAGCCCTCCCCACCCAGTTCACACCACTCATTCCCACTGCCCTTTCAGGTCTCAGCCTGGGTGTTGCTTCCTCCAGGCCGCCCTCCCTGACCACACCAGACACGCACAGATGTCCCTCCTCCCTCTCTCTCAGCTCCCTGCACTCCCCACCCCCCGTGCGGCCACTGCCACTCTTAGGACGGAAGATCCTATCGGTTTGTCTGTCTCCCCCTGCAGCTGTGGGCGCCTAGGGCCCTGGTCAGCTTTTCACAGTCCCTGACACAGCATCTCCGTGAGTTTCTGCTGCCTGGATGAAAAGACAAAAGAATTGAATGAATGAATGATGGACTTGTCCGTCCTTCCCAAGGACCTATGTTGCCCCCAAACCAGACGGGGGCGACCCACGTGGCAGGGACAAGTTTCTCTCCTGCCCCAGCTGCCCTGGCTGTGGGAGGCCCACCTCAGCCTGACTCCTGAGCTCCCAGACCTGCCAGGCCAGTGGCCGACAGCCTTCACCCCAGGCGACGAAGCCTTCCACAGCTGGCCGGCCCCTGCTCGAGCCAGGCCACCGCTGCATTGGGAGCTGGCCGTGTGCCCGGCACCCTGGAAGGCCTGCCGTGCTGCTGCTCATGGCAGGGGGGAGGGCCACCCCTCCCCCCCTCACTGTGCCGGCCACAGCTGGCCTCCCACCACGTGTTCCCCTCTCTCCACGAAGGGCCGCAGGCTCCACCTTAGGACCCTGGCTCCACGATATAGTGAGTGCTAGGGGACCCTGGGATCCCGTGCCGCACCCATTAGCTGCACCTCGGGCCTGCCGGGACTCCAAGAACCAGCTCACGCAAACCTAGGCTCCACTTCTCAGACCTTGGAGCTCCCAAGTCCCATCCTCAGGGCCTGGGCTTCTCGCTGCTCTCTCCCTTCGCAGTTTTCACTTCCCATGTGTCCCCTTTGGGTGTAAAGACTTCCACGCTCTCCCCATCTGGTGTGAGCATTTCCACGCTCTGCCCATCTGGTGTGAGCATTTCCACGCTCTCCCCATCTGGTGTGAGCATTTCCACGCTCTCCCCATCTGGTGTGAGCATTTCCACGTTCTCCCCATCTGGTGTGAGCATTTCCACGCTCTCCCCATCTGGTGTGAGCATTTCCACGCTCTGCCCATCTGGTGTGAGCATTTCCACGCTCTGCCCATCTGGTGTGAGCATTTCCACGCTCTGCCCATCTGGTGTGAGCATTTCCACGCTCTCCCCATCTGGTGTGAGCATTTCCACGCTCTGCCCATCTGGTGTGAACATTTCCACGCTCCCCCCATCTGGTGTGAGCATTTCCACGCTCCGCCCATCTGGTGTGAGCATTTCCACGCTCCGCCCATCTGGTGTGAGCATTTCCACGCTCTCCCCATCTGGTGTGAGCATTTCCACGTTCTCCCCATCTGGTGTGAGCATTTCCACGCTCCGCCCATCTGGTGTGAGCATTTCCACGCTCTCCCCATCTGGTGTGAGCATTTCCACGCTCTCCCCATCTGGTGTGAGCATTTCCACGCTCCGCCCATCTGGTGTGAGCATTTCCACGCTCTCCCCATCTGGTGTGAGCATTTCCACGTTCTCCCCATCTGGTGTGAGCATTTCCACGCTCCGCCCATCTGGTGTGAGCATTTCCACGCTCCGCCCATCTGGTGTGAGCATTTCCACGCTCTCCCCATCTGGTGTGAGCATTTCCACGCTCTCCCCATCTGGTGTGAGCATTTCCACGCTCCGCCCATCTGGTGTGAGCATTTCCACGCTCCCCCCATCTGGTGTGAGCATTTCCACGCTCCCCCCATCTGGTGTGAGCATTTCCACGCTCCCCCCATCTGGTGTGAGCATTTCCACGCTCCCCCCATCTGGTGTGAGCATTTCCACGCTCCCCCCATCTGGTGTGAGCATTTCCACGCTCTGCCCATCTGGTGTGAGCATTTCCACGCTCCGCCCATCTGGTGTGAAAACTTCCACGCTCTCTCCATCTGGTGTGAGCATTTCCACGCTCTCTCCATCTGGTGTGAGCATTTCCACGCTCTGCTCATCTGGTGTGAACATTTCCACGCTCCGCCCATCTGGTGTGAGCATTTCCACACTCTGCCCATCTGGTGTGAAGACTTCCACGCTCTCTCCATCTGGTGTGAGCATTTCCACACTCTGCTCATCTGGTGTGAACATTTCCACGCTCTGCCCATCTGGTGTGAGCATTTCCACGCTCCCCCCATCTGGTGTGAACATTTCCACGCTCTGCCCATCTGGTGTGAACATTTCCACGTTCTCCCCATCTGGTGTGAAGACCTCCACGCTCTCCCCAACTGGTGTGAACATTTCCACGCTCTCCCCATCTGGTGTGAGCATTTCCACCTTCTCCCCATCTGGTGTGAACATTTCCACGCTCTCCCCATCTGGTGTGAAGACTTCCACGCTCTCCCCATCTGGTGTGAACATTTCCACGCTCTCCCCATCTGGTGTGAACATTTCCACGCTCTGCCCATCTGGTGTGAACATTTCCACGCTCTCCCCATCTGGTGTGAGCATTTCCACGCTCTGCCCATCTGGTGTGAACATTTTCATGCTCTCCCCATCTGGCGTGAAGGCTTCCACCCCCTCCCATTCCAGAATGTAGTCCCAACACTCCACCTCATTCAAAGCCCTTACCACTTCTTTAACTGTCAAATGTCTGTAGATCCTTCAAGAACATGCTCCAATCTTCTCCCTCATTGAACCATTCCTGATCACTCTTCCCAGAATGAACTTTTCCTTGGCCTGGACTCCATTTACTTACCCAGCACTTCCTACCGGGGCATCTCTCTATTCTCTGCCCACTACGGAATGAAGCAAAATCGTCAAAGGAGACCCCTCTTCTCTATCAACATCCCCCTCACCCTCATCTAGCCAGTGGTATCACATGACTCCAGGGCTTCTCTCAGCTGCTCTGTCCTCTGACCTGGACCTTTCTGCCCAGGCCTAGCATCCCTGGCTCATTTCCTACTCTTAGCACCAGGTTTTCCTCTGCTCAGCTCAAAAGATTGGTGACAGCCCATTGGGCTGCCTTCTCCTTTTTGGATTTTTGGGTTGGCCCCTGGATCCTGCCTCTCTCGTCACATCCCCATTCTGTGTTTTACAGATTCCACCCTCAATGCACATTTTGCCTTCAGACCTCCTGTCCTGTATGGGGCCCTCGATTCCTGCACATCAGGGGGACAGTGGGCCATCCACATGGCACAGGTGCCCACTGTTGCCTGGAAAATGTCATTTGCTCACGATTCCTTCTCCCACCCTTACCATGGTATCCCTGTGGATAGAGATACTTTGTTCCTCTTTGTGGCCAATTAATAGTCCATTGTATGAATGGACCACTTTTTGTTTACTCATCATCAGTTGGCGAGTATTGGGATTGTTTCTACTTTCAGCTATTGGGAATGCCACTACGTACATTTGGGGGCAAGTCTGTGTGTTGGACACATGCTCTGAGTTGTCTTCAACACACACCTGGCTGTGGGTAGTGGGTCTTACGGGGACTCTGTGTTCAGTTGTTTGAGGAGCTGTCACTCAGAGGCCTTCTCCCCTCTCTCTTATACTTGAACCTGAGAGGATATGCACCCAAGGCTGCTGGCAGCCACATGGTTTCTCATGCGGGAGCCTGAGAAACAAACCAACGTGGGAAGAAAACCGATGAGAGAGAGAAATCGAGTCCTGGCGATGTTGGATCGACCAATCCAAGGTCATTTCGGTTACGTAAGTCACTACCTGCCTTATTCATTTATTTCCTCATGGGCTCATTCACTCTGCTTAAACCAGTTTGAGCGGAGGTTTTCAGTACTCGAAATGAAAAGTCTTAACTGGTCCAGCCTCACTCTCTGTGCCGATTTCCAGGTGTGGACTCATTCTCACACTGGTCTGAATCCCAAACGGAACCCACAGCGAGCACCCAGTCTCTGCTGGCAGCCAAGGCTTCAATGACGTAGGGGCGACCACGGAGCCGCTGTGCCGGCATGGGGCGGTGGGCAGCCAGATCGGGCACTGCCCTTCGGAGCACTCACGGCGGGACTGACCCCTCAGGGGACAGTGAGGCCCGTCCACCCCCACATCACACATTTTTCACTGCCAACCTCTCCTCTGTCCACGCGGGGCTCACTCCCATTCATGGACATGGCCCACCGTCTGCCCACCCTCTCCACGCCCGAAGCCAGTGGCCCAGGCCTGCCCGCAAGGCCGTCTCTGTAGAGCCCCGTGCCCCTTGGTGGGCTCGATGACTCTGCCCGGATGGAATTCACGGGTTCCAAAGCTTCTAAATCAAGTCTACTAGAAGACTATTGGAAATAGTTCCATTCGAGATAGAACAGTCGCCAACATTCAGGCGCCGCCTTGGGCACTGTTTTCCTCTCCCCTTACACACACAGCCAGGCTGAGCGGCCAGGACAGACGCAGGCAGAGCCTTGCCTAGGAGGACCTTGTCCCTCGCTCGCAGTGACTCTTTGGACTCAGGAGGGCGGGACTGCGCCTGCCTGGGACCTAGGCTGGAAACGCTGGAGCAGGTCTGTGCTGGCATGGAGGGTAAGAGCAGAGGTGCGCAAACACTCCTAAGAAGGGCACCGTGACACCTCCGGGGGGGGGGGGGGGCAGGGGAGTGGGCGGGGCGGCGTGTCCTCCACGGATCAGTGAGCCTGTAAGGAATGGGGGGCAGGTGTGCTCCACCAGCTGGAAAACCCCAGGGTACAGGCTGTACCATGTGGGGCACCCACAGCGAGCTGTTAGGGTCTCGCGTGGCCGAGAACTTGCCAGCACACTTCACTTCAGCGTTGGCAAGGGCTGCCTTGGGTTAATTAAACTTATTAATAAGATGTGACGGAAGGCGTGCCAGCTCCCTGCCAGGTTTTACGTAGTTCCTGGGGAGCCGAGGGAGGGGAACTCTGCCAGCCCACGGCGCCGGTCCATAAAGCTCAGCACCCCCATGACTCCTAACATCAGGCTCTGATACAATGCTGGGTATCTGATGAGCTGGTTGAGGACAAAGGAGCAGGCCCCACTCATCCCTAGTTCCCAGCGCCTGGCTCAGCCAGGCTCCCGGTCCAGAACCCCTCCAGCACTCTCTGGGGAGTGAGCGTAGGCTCCCTTTGCCATGCCCCGGATGTGTGGAAGGAAGGGTCATACTCACAGAAGGCTTCCTGTTAGACTGCCCGGTGCGCACAACAATGCAGAGGTGGAGGCCAAGTGATCCTTTAATCTCCCCCCAAAATATCCCATTGGACCAAGTGAGCTCACCTTGGATGGGCCAAAGGGACTTCCCTCTCTCCCTCCCCCCACCACTGTCCTGTCCTTCTCCTGACCCCTCCTCCACCCCTTAGAATCCCACTTGGTCCTCACCCTGACCCAAGTCAGAATCTCAGTCCCACGGGGTCCGCCCCGCCCCATGGCAGGAAGAGCAGGGAGAAAGTTGGGGTCCCGACAAACGGAGGCCAAGGGTTCCATCCGGGTCCAGCGTCAGGAAGAAGTATCCACCTGGAGAACCCGCCTAGCCCTGCTCGCTCTGGAAAAGCGCCACGAGCCTAGTTTCTTTGCTCCCCCCTCCTGTTAGCCTCACCTGCAACAGGCCAGGGTTTCCCGCTCCTTGAAGTGACACACAGGTTTGCCAGGCATTCGTCACTGCGTTTACTCATCTCTCCAGGGCACAGTTCTTGGCCACTTCCTCTGGGCGCCAGGGAAGGCTGCGGAAGTAACGAGAGGAGAGCCGAACAGGCCCCTTCCTGCCTGCGGGACCCGGCAGTCCTGCGTCAGGTGCCATGGCACGCTACAGACACCGTGATGGCTTGGGGACGGCCTCCCAGTGGGATGATGGGTCCCCGGGTCCCCTCGCCACACACATCACCTCTGAATGCCAGGTGGCAGCAATCTCACTGTAAATGCCATTGTCATTGTAAAAAATGATGGTGGCCACGCCATTCGCGGGCACTCAGCGCTGACACCGCACACGCTCCACGTGCAACTTGGCTTTTAGCCTTGGGTCGACTCTACCCAGTACGATGATCACACTCTCCAGAGCAGGAAACTGAGGCTCAGAGACGGAGGTAAGCTGGACCGAGATCCGACCTCCGGTCTGGACCCAGACCCTAAGGGGCTCCGCCCACCCCCCTCTCCCCCAGGCCTCTCTGGAGCTGTCCCGGTGCTGGGTCACGGGGACGGCATGAAGCACAGGGTCCACAAATGTCGTTTCCCATCTCCCATCGTGAATCTGGGTTCCTCCAGGACCGCACGCGAGATGATTTTCCTGGGGGCTCAGGGTCGAAGCTGGGTCTGCAGAGCCCTGTTGACATCTTGCCCCGTCCCTGAGCTCTTTCCAAACACAGACGCTTTTGTGCCGTGACCTGCCGTTTTCCCACGGCCCGACCAAGTATGCTTTCCGCCTCACATCGTTGACTTTCCCAACATCCGTGTCTCTCCAGGCACGCTCGTGCAAGTACCTTCCCAAGGCTGACGGGGCCACCAGGAGGCCCAAAACCCTCGTGAAGGTGTCTGTGCAGGTCCCACAGCACCGTCTTGGGTGTGGTCTGTGACCACCTCGCCCCGAGCCACAACCTCTCCCAAACAGGCGGCCGGGGAGAAGCGGCAGGGAGCGTGTGCTGGGACATCTCAGCACCTCATGTGGTCTCTGACCCTCATGTCCTTCTCTGTGAAGTTAGGACAATGATAACATGCAGCACTGCCGTGAGGATTAAATATGACGGATTTAAACACTGCCTGGAGCCTGGCAGATGGTCGGTGCCCCTTAAACATGGTCACCATGAGATCAGAAATGCGAGGGCCGGGGAAGGCTCACCCACTTCCTTCACCAAATGTTGGAATTAATGCGGCTAAAAATGACTTGCCGCTCAGGGGCGCCCGGTGGCTCAGCCAGTTAAGCATCAGATTCCTGATTTCGGCCGGGTCGTGTTCTCAGCATTTGTGAGATCGAGCCCGCGTCGGTCTCTGTGCCGACAGCACGGAGACTGTTTGGGATTCTCTCTCCCACTCTCTCTCTCTGCTCCTCCCCAGCTCACACTTGTCCCTCTCTTTCAAAATAAATAATTTTTTTTTTAAAAAATGACCTGCTATGGGGCGCCTGGGTGGCTCAGTAGGTGAAGCGTCCGACTTCAGCTCAGGTCACGATCTCACCGTCCGTGAGTCCGAGCCCCGCGTCGGGCTCTGTGCTGACAGCTCAGAGCCTGGGCCTGTTTCGGATTCTGTGTCTCCCTCTCTCTCTGACCCTCCCCATTCATGCTCTGTCTCAAAAATAAATAAACATTAAAAAAAAAATTAAAGGGGCACCTGGGTTGCTCAGTCGGTTGAGCGTCCAACTTCAGCCCAGGTCACGATCTCACGGTCTGTGAGTTCGAGCCCTGCGTCGGGCTCTGGGCTGATGGCTCAGAGCCTGGAGCCTGCTTCCGATTCTGTGTCTCCTTCTCTCTCTGACCCTCCCCCGTTCATGCTCTGTCTCTGTCTCAAAGGTAAAATAAACGTTAAAAAAAAAAATTAAAAAAAAAAATTAAAAATGATCCACTGTTCATTAAGTGTCTGCAGGGGGCTGGGATCAAGCAAGAAAACCACAGCTCTGTGTGATAGATGTTCCCAGAGCAACACCCTCTAGGGGACACGCACCCTCTCCTGACCTGGGTCTCTGTGGCCTCAAGCTGACCTCAGATTCGTGATTCGGTGCATTCGGGTAAACTTGGGGTGAAGGCAAATGCCCTTCACCACACTAAACTCTGTCTCATTTCACCCCCCAAGGGCACTACTGTAAAGCCCAAGAGGTGGAAGGGGAAACTGAGGCAGCCTCTTTGGCATCTCAGGGTAACCAGAGGCCCAGGGTGAGGCCCAGAGAAGGTGGGGAATCTCACCCTGAACCAGAGACGATGAAGCAGCCCAGATGCCCTCCAGCTGCAATGGACTAAAAAGTCAGGAGGCTGCAGCAGGGCCCGGCCTGGAGGCCCCTCACCCGGGCCACTAGAGTCAGCACCAAGGGGCCACGCAGAATCCCCTGCCGCCCCGCACCCTCCTTCTGCCACCACATGTCCCCCACCCAGCCCCACTCATCCCAAAGGGACAGGGTCTCTGGTAAGTCAGAGGGCACAGGCGGGGGGGGGGGGTACATGCGCACAACGCACTCAGGTGACGCCGCCGGGGGAAGCGACTGACGTCAGCAGGTGACTGGTCTGCCCCCCAGCGGGCTACCTGGGAGAATCGGGAGCTCCTCCAGAGAAGCCAGGGGAAGACCAGGCCCGGCCCCCAACCAGGACCCGGAAGACAAGGAACGCCGGGTGCCGAGCTCTACCCGGGCAGGTGGGCCACCGACGGGGAACGAGACAAAAAGGAGGACTGGCCAGCAGCAGTGAGGATTTCCTTCTGGGTCAAACCCACAGGCCCGCCAGACCCTGCAGGTCTGACTCAGGGGACTCATGCCTCATAGGTCACCATATCACAGCATCACGACATCACCGCGTCTTACCGTTACCACGTCACGACATTGGTGCCTCTTGAGTTTTCTGGGTCCAGGTAATGGCCACTGAGAAAATATTCTCCAGAAGGCTATACGTGCCCAGCTACCCCCCAGAATCCCCGCTGCCACAGAGACAAACATCCCTGGCCCCTTGAGGTGGGCACGTGCTTTGACTACCGGGCTACAAATCCCCCTGCAGGCTGTCAACGTGGAAGGTTCACGTGACTCCCTTCGGGGTTCAACTTTAAACAGCGCTAGAGATTTTTATAGATCTGTTTTTAGCATCACCTCGGGAAGAAATCCCTCATCAGCAGATAAGAAAGCACAGCCAGGTCCGGAAGCATGATGACCGGCAGGGCCTCCCGTCTCTGCCTTCCTCAGAGCGTCCCGTTGGGCGCAGCAAACGTCTCCATACTCACAGACCTCTGATCCCAGGGATCGTTTCTTCCCAAACAAGACAACCAAAAAAGCCAATGGGCCCCTCAAACCCAAGCCGCGGCCCTGGCCACAAGAGAGGGCCACTGCTCACTACACGAATGCTTCTGTAATGACCTGCCAGGGACCAGTCTCAGACAGGGAACTAGCTGCCAGTCCCCTATTCTGACTTCCCGGCCACCCTCCTCCAGGACTCTTGTCCCACACACCACTCACCTGCAACTATCAGAACAGGCTCGTTTCATGAAGGAAAAAATGCCCCAATGAAAGTAGTTGGCCCGGGGCCATGACGGTCAACAGTTCGACAGAAACCAAAATGGCCGCTCCAACTGGAGGTTCAGCTTGGAGTGGCAAAAGGAATATCTAAAACAACTCTCTTTGGGGCGCCTGGGTGGCTCGGTTGGTGAAGCGTCCGACTTCGGCTCAGGTCACGATCTCGCAGGTTCGTGGGTTCGAGCCCCGCGTCGGGCTCTGTGCTGACAGCTCAGAGCCTGGAGCCCTCTTCGGATTCTGTGTCTCCCCCTCTCTCTGCCCCTCCCCTGCTCCTGCTCTGTCTCTGTCTCTCTCAAAAAATAAATAAACATTAAAAAATTACAAAAAAAAAAAAAAAAGAACTTGCCATGGTCAATTATATCTCAATAAAACTGGGGGCTAGAAAAAGATCCAATGTAAAAAAAAAAAAAAAATTAAGACCTCTCCAAGAACTAGACACTCTTCTGAGGTCTCTAGTGCAGTATTTCACTTCCCGGATTAAGCAGAACAGAGTGACCGCCCCACGTGTGTCTTGAGATTGTAGGAGGGGGGACCTCACGCCTGGTCCCTCCCTGCTCTGCTTCCGGACCTCAGCAAATGCCGGGACACTTGGAGGACGAGCCAGGAGGGTGGGGGCGGGAAGCACATACTACCAGGAGCAGAGGGAGAGGTGTGGCCCCGGGCGATTGGCAGGACAGTGGGCCAGACACTGGACTTTTCCGGGAGATAAGGACAATCCTCACGGCAGCATTGCTCTAGTGTCCGGGGCAAGACCTCCCCAGAACCTTCTAGACCCACTCACTCCACAAAGGTTCATTCTGTCCAGAAGCTGAGGACTCTGCTGTGAAAGACACCAACAAGGTCCCTACCCTCTGGAGGGAGCCTTCCAGATAGACAAAAACCAGGTAAAGTGACCAACAAGTTACCAGCTGTGGTAAGCGCTCTACGGAAAACAAAGAGGGCGTGCCGGGAAGGAAATAACAGAGCAGGTTCTCAGGAAAAGGCCGCCCTGAAAACATGCCGTGCAAGAGTCCGCACAGGGAGGGGCCGGGACCACGGCCACGGCAACCACAGAACCAGGGGTGCCCCGGCTCAAGGTGAGATGCCAGCTGAGACTGAGCGGGTTCGCACCTACTCCAGGCGCCGGTCCCAGCCCTTCACAGGTGACGGATTTCTCTCTCCAGCTCTACGACGGAGCTACTACGATGCTTTACAGTTGGGGAAACTGAGGCACAGAGCAGTTTAGTGACTTGCCCAGGATCATGCAAACCAGAAGTGGTGGGGCAAAGATTTGAACCCCAGTGATCTGGCTTCTCCGGTGGTGCCCAGGTGTGATCCCCACGCAGGGACACTCGGCCCAGGAACGGCCCGGCGGGCCATTTGTCTCCACACGCCGAAGCCAACCTGGGCCGCCCAGGGCAGAGAGAAAGCTCTGGAGTCCGCAGACGGCCACTCTCCTGCCCTCCTCCTGACCTTGAGCCACCCCTCAGAAAATGCCTCGGGAGCCTGGCCGAGGCTGAGCTCCCTACAGGTGATGCACGTGGGCCGGACAAATGTGTCTGTCCCCGTCCGTCCTGACTCCTCGGTGGGCTGCCGGGAGCTGCGCAGGACACAAGGAAGACCTCCGCACGGCAGCTCCTACCCGAGACAGTAACGGGTCCTTGCGCCCCTCGGGGCCGGGCAGAAGCTCAGGGGTTCTGGGCCACTGCAGAGCCCCTCGCTAGTTGGTCCCAAGCACCCCCGCAAAATGATCAGAATGACTTCCGTTCACCGTCTGCCATCACTCACTGCCCTGAGTTCTGGAAAGGACTCCTCCTAGGTTTCCAGGCCTTGGTACACGCGTCATCCCTTCCCCCACCAGCTGCTCCTTCCTCGTCTCTTTGGCCGCCTCCCCAGCGCTGCCCCTTAAATGTTGGGGCTCCCTCGTGCCCATCCTTGACCCGCTGCTGAGTCTGTCCTCTCCCTGGGCAGACTCCCCGCGTCGTCACGGCTTTGGGAGCCCTGCCGTCTCGAGCTCCGCCTCTGGGCCTCAGACCCCATGGGCCCCACAGCTGGCGGCCCGCTCTGGGCCTGACGATGACGGGTCTCCCCAGGCGTCCTCAGGAGGAGGGGGGCTCAGACCCCCCACTGCCAACCCCCACAGAGATTTCTCCGTCTGCTTCCTCATCTCAATCCCCAAAAGCAGGCCAGAAAGGGAGGCAGTGCCTGGCCAAAGCCTCAGGCTCACCAGCCAAGGACGGCCTGAGAGCCTCCACCCCGGAGGACCTAGCCCTTGCCAGGCCACCTGCTGTGTGACCCAGGGTGGCCTCAGAACCCTCAGCCGGTCCTCACCGCGAGCTGCCATTATGCGGCAGTAAGCGCCCGGATGGACATACTCTTGTCCAAATACCCACACACACCCGCTCGCTGAGGCTCCCTGGTGCTCTGTTGTATCTACAGGGTTTTTTTTTTTACAGAGAGATGTTTGTAGAGATCTAGGTAGCTGGCGGGATGGATGGATAGGTGGCTAGATGAGAGAGATAGAGAGAAAGAGAGATCTCACTCAACCCCACAGACGTGTTCTGGAAACGTCATCAGTCAAGTTTTGTTTTTGTTTTTTGTTTTTCCTAAATCGAACCGCATTTCAAATGCATCTGGAAAGCGAGACTACAGCAAACACGCACGCTCTGCTTTAATGGCTATTTACATCGAGGTTTTCCAGCACTGGCTGGGTGTGGAGTGAGACACCCTTGCGACAGAGTCCAGTTCCCCCGTACCTGCCGTGAGCCTTCACACATCAGACAGCCCTCCTTTAACACTATCCTCTTTGCTGCCCAAACTGAGGTTGCGACAAAGTTTAAAGGCTATCTCTTTTTATTAATTTATTAATTTATGCATGTATGTATGTATTTATTTATTTGAGAGAGAGAGACAGCGCGAGCCGGGGGAGAGAGGCAGAAGGGGGGGGGGGTGGCGCCTGGACGGCTCGGCCAGTTAAGCGTCCGAGTCTTGATTTTGGCTCGGGTCGGGATCTCACAGTTCGTGAGTTCGAGCCCCACATCGGGATCTCGCTGATAGTGTAGAGTCTGCTTGGGATTTTCTCTTTCCCCCTCTCTGTCCCTCCCCTGCTTGTGTTCTCCCTCTCTCAAAATAAATAAATAAAAAGAAGAAGAAGAAGAAGCAGGGAGAGAGGGAGGGAGAGAATCCCAAGCAGGCTGTCAGCACAGAGCCCGACACACGACTCGATCCCACGACCCCAGGATCATGACCTGAGCCGAAATCCAGAGTCAGACGCTCAACCGACTGAGCCACCCGGGGGGCGTCGAAGTTAGTTTCCCACTGGCCGCTTCCTCACACACGCCACCATCAGCCGCTTTGATCTGTGGCTCTGCCCCCACCCCCACCTGTCAGGATCTCACGACATCCTCCACCCCGGGACCGGCACCTGTCTTCCCCTGGTGGGCAGAACCACCCCAGCGTTCCTATTTGCGGTGAGAAGTTCATAAGCTCTAACTTTCATCTTTGACGACACCTTCCCGTGCTACACAGCCACCCTCCAACCACACACATGGGTTGAGGGGCGCAGGACGGAGGCCTTCCCGACACCCGGCCCACTGGGACGGTTCCTCTGGGCTTCAAACTACGTGCCCACCCCGGAGACCAGCCGAGGCGGGGGCCGGGAGCAGAGGAGGCCCGCAGGCCTCACCCGGCAGGGACCGGCCATCACCGGTGCCCCCAGAGCAGCAGGGCCTCGTCTCCCCACCGCGTCCCCAGCTGTGGTCCAAGGCCCCGCAGGTGCCCTGCGGCCTGGAGAGAGCAGGCCGGCCGCCAGCCCACGCATCTCCCACCCATTGCCTCCAGCCCCAGGAAGGAAGACGGGGTCCTTTTCCCTACACTCCGAGCTCTGCTGAGGCAGGCCAATTATCTAAGAGGAGCTGAAGACAGTGGAAGGAATCTAATCCGCCGGCTGAGGGAGAGAGGGAGGCAGCAGGCCTTGGATCCCACGGTGTCCTCCCACCTAGCTCCCCTGCTGTTGTTCCGGGCTCTCCCCAGCTGCGCTGCTAACCCAAACACAACTGGAGCCAGCCCCGAGCCGGTAAAGGGAATACCCAGACCCCCGCGCCCCCCAACACTGCGGCACAGGCCGCTGAAGGTGCCTGGGCTCACGGAACCCACTCCGCCGCGAGTGCCGTGAGCCCAGAGCACTCTGGGAATTGGGGGTCCCCGGGGGCAGTGCGACACCGCTAATGGGTGGGCCTCAGCCACCTCGCTCCTCAGGTGAGGTTTCTCGGGCTCCCATCCCCCGGGGTTCCCCAGTGGGAAGCTCCCTCCCGATCCCCCAGTCCTGGCCTCTTCTGGAAGGCAAGGCAGGAAGGACGGGGGTGGGGAGGTCAAACAAAGGGGGCAAAGGCTTAGAGGAAGCTCTCGTAGGTGAGACAGAAGGGAGGTGGGAAGGAATTAGGATCTCAGGGCACCCATCAGGTCCATGAGGTTGACAAGCAGGGGGTCAGCGGGCAGGACGGTGTTGTGTCCCTCTGGGCCCTCCCCAAGACAGGCCCCTGTGCGCTTTAATGGCCCAGGAACACGGGACGGCCCACCCGTTCCCCACCCCGAACAGCCTTAAAAAGCCCAGCGCTCAGCTTTCCTTTTAAAAGCTCAGCTAATTAGAAGCATATTTTATTTTCTCAGGGGAGGCAGCTGTGGGATGAAAATCGGAGGTACCGACTCTGGTGGTGGTGGATGAGTCATCGCGTTGCTTTTTATTAATTTTTTTTACGGTGAAGTTTTTATGGTGTTCTAAAATCACATAGAGGAGGAAGGCGGCTCATCTCTCTCATTATTGCCCCCAACTGTTTACAGCCGAGTTCAAAAGGCCAAGGCTTTGCCGAAAACGCCTCCGGGGGTTAGGAGCCGATGCTGGTAACCAAGCTCCACGTGCACCTCGGGGCGCTGAGGGCACCCGTCCGAGGCGCGGGCACACGGGGGCCAGCGGTCAGCCCGGGGACGTCGGACCCTCCCCACGGCACGTTGTAGGCATTCGATGCGTGCACGCGGGATGAATGAGTGCCTTAACTAATTCTACCAGAATCTTCGGTTTGACTGAGGAAATTAAACTAATTGACCTATTGTGGCCCATTAATAAGATGGAATATGATGTAGCCATAAACTTAATGATTGGGATAATGGGAAAGTATTCCCCCTCTATTACTAAGTGAAAAAGCAAATGATAAAATAGTGCGTAGAGCAGGATGCCATTTTTATCTTCAAAATATAACCCATACATGTATAAATGTGTGGAGATGAAACGGAAGGCCATGTGCAAAAAGCTGGTGGCAGCTATCTCCGAATGGCGGGTCACGAACCGTTTGTCATTTCTTCTTTCGTTTAATATTTTTTTAATGGTTATTTATCTTTGAGAGAGACAGAGTGCGCGCAGGGGAGGGGCAGAGAGAGACGGAGACACGGAATCGGAAGCAGGCTCCAGGCTCCGAGCGGTCAGCTCAGAGCCCGACCCAGGGCTCGAACCCACGAACTGCAAGATCATGACCTGAGCCGAACTCGGCCGCTCAACTGACTGAGCCACCCAGGCGCCCCAGTTTGTTATTTCTTCACTATCTTTCTCGGTATTTGCCGGTTGTCAGTAATGAGACTGTGTCACTTCGGAAATCAGGGAGAAAAATGTTCTGGTAACGACAGGACAAAATATCACAAAGTAATTGACAGCTTGACTTCCTCACGTGGAAGGCGGACGTGGCTTGTTGGCATCCTTCTCGGAGGTCCTCCTGGGAGTCGGCCCCGGAGGTGCCTCAGGGACCCCCTGGGAGGGAAGGGGAGAACACCTAACATCACCCCCACATCCCGCTTCTACCAGGCAGCTCTGCTCTACTCAGTGCAGCAAGGACTTTACCCCCCTGAAGGAGGCACCAAGAAATGATACTTTATATTTTTCAAAGGCGACTAAACTCTGACCCTGTGCGCCCATCCCTCTGGGCTAACGGCAAATTCACTCTGCCATTATCAGAGACCCCTCTCTGACCAGGGTTGCTAGACTTAACAAATAAAAATATCAGGGGCACCTGGGTGGCTCAGTCGGCTGAGCGTTGGACCTCGGCTCAGGCCATGATCTTGTGGTTCGTGAGTTTGAGCCCCGGATGGGGCTCTCTGCTGTCCACACAGAGTTCTTCTGATCCTCTGTCTCCCTCTCTCTCTCTGCCCCTCCCCCAGCTCGTGCTGTCTCTCTCTCAAAAATAAATATTTAAAAAACATATATTTAAAAATATCTGATGCCCAGATAAATAAATAATTGTTAGTATAAATATATCTCAAGAAATACTTGAGATATACTAAAATAATACTCATGGTTTATCTGAAATTCATATTTCATTGGGTGCCCTTCATTCTTTCTGACAACCCTATCTGTATCTACCGAAGCGTCCTGCAGAGGCCCCAGGAGGTTACTTAGAGGAGAACATGTGGGAGACAGGCCACCAGGACCCACGGTCCCCACTGTGGGTTCCAAGTCTAGCACGGTTCCCTCAGGGGCAGGAAGTTCACGTGTCCCTGTGCTGAGTGGGGCGATGGGGGGCATCTTCGCCCAGCCTGGGCACCTGGTGACCAGGGGTACTAGTCAATCACCCCCCAAGACCCTGCCCCCTCTCAGGACACTGCGGGCATGTCAGGACCTCACGTGCCATCCCTGCATCAGTCAGGGGCCTGACAGGAGACCGTGGCCCCAGATGGGGACTTGGGCAAGGCTAATAAAGAGACCATTTACAAAGACGTGGGCCAAGTGTAGAGAAACCAGTATAGAACTCAGGCCTACCGGAGGGGCGAGGGGAGGGCGTGCTTTCCAGAACCTGCCACCGCAACTGGGAAGGGGGCTGCTGAACAGAAGCTGAGACACCGCCCACCCCCAGAGGCCCCAGAGAGAGCGAGCCTGGGAACAACCACACACCTCTCTCTCCTTCCTCCCATATCTTCCGCCGGGGCCTCCCAGAGGCCAAACCAACTGGAACCCAAGGACCAGGAGAGCCCTGAGGCCATCCCCCAGGGTCCCCTTCCAGGGGCCCAGAGCAGGTGTGAGGGGCAGAGAGGGCAAATGCAGGACACACAGCACAGTGCCCCTGGGTGGAGAGGTCTCTCCTTCCCAGCCCCTCAGGCCGGGCCTCTCTCTGGGAAGCCCCCCACAGTCGCTCAGTGAGCTGAACAAAAGGTCAGGAACAGGCACAGCCTTCAGGCAACAAGCGGCCCCGAGGCAAGAGAACACAGCTGCCTGAGACCATCTTAGAGCAGAGGAGGGAAGGAAATACAAGAAAGCGAACACCAGTTTATATCTCATCTATCTTCATCACATCTGGTTTGTGTTGCACTCCCACCTAAATCCTGACTCCAAACGGTTTGGCAGCCTAAAGAATAAAGGAGCAAAAACAAGGGCTGTAAGCAAACCAAATAAACAGCCGCACCAACTCAAAACTACAACTCCTATGCTTGGAAATGTGAGTGTAAACCAAAGCACGCTGACAACGCGTTGTGTTCACGGACGTTCATTAGTCATTTACTAGACCTGCTGGGGCGGAGGACACCTTCCTGGTCTTCTCCTGATCCAGGGGTGGGGCTTATTTTCACAAGCCAATCAGCAAATTCCATTTTTTCCTGAACTCGACAATTGGTTCAGGAATGGGTGCCCAAGCCAATCAAAATCAGTGAGGCCCCTTCTTCTTAAGAAAGCATATTCGAACAGAGGTGCCTGGGTGGCTCAGTCAGTTAAGCGTCACACTTGGGCTCAGGTCATGATCTCACAGTTCGTGGGTTCGAGCCCCGTGTTGGGCGCTGTGCTGACAGCTCAGAGCCTGGAGCCTGCTTTGGATTCTGTGTCTCCTTCTCTCTCTGTTCCTCCCTTGCTCACACTCTGTCTCTCTCTCTCTCTCTCTCTCTCTCTCAAAAATAAAGATTTAAAAGAAAAAAAAAAGAAAGCATATTAGAAGAGACTGGGGTTTTCCCACTGGATACAAATAAAGACGGATGGAATCGAGGCAGCCTTTCTGTGCCCATGAGGAGAGACTCTGCCTGAAATTATGTCAACACCAAGGAAGCAGAGCCAAGAAAGGGAGAGAGAGAAGTTAGGCCCTGGTTGTATCATTTGAGCCCTGGATCACACTGATCCCGACACAGCAGAGGGCCAATAAAATCTCTTTTGCCGGAGCCAGTTTGGGTTAGGCTTTCTGAGACGAGCAGGGTTCCCGACCAGCATGAGATGTGTCAAGGATCAGGAGTTCGTTCCCACTTCTTTCATCACCAAATAAGTAGAAAACATCCAGCTTCCTTGAGAGGAAACCACTCCGTCCAGCTAGGAATCCAAGTGTCAGCCTCTGCTAGGGGGACCGGGAAGGGACAACCAAAGACCTGGACTCGTCCTAGGAGCACCAGAGGGAGCCCCTACTCTGTGTTGAGGCTCCGCCCCTTTGCAAGGAGCAGAACAGCACAGCGGACCCAGGGCCCCTGGCTCGGACCCCTGGGTTTGATCCCAGCTCTATTCCTTGCTAGCTGATCATGTCGGGCAACTTTTGTAACCTCTCTGGGCCTCGGCCTCTGCACCTGAGGATAATAGCACCTACAGCGCAGACAGTCGTGAAGGCTACGTGTGGTAATACCTGTAAAGTGCTTACGACAGTGGCTGGCACAGAGCTAGCCTCAGCAAGAGACGTTTGCTGCTGTCGTTGTTGTTATTAACACTTATGTCCTCCTCAGATGACCTTCACCCTGGAGACCTATGGCCCTCCAGCCTCCCGGCCGCCGGTGGAGGTATCCACCCACCCTGACCCTGAACCTGACCTGACTGATGGCCCAGGCACGGACAGACTCAGTGATCTGCAGCCTTTCCCCGACCCCAGACGGTGACAATTTTCCGCTGCAAGTAACAGAGACCCTCCACAAACTGGATTAATGTGGGGAGGTGACTTTACTGTCGGGATTCAGGGGCTCCCGTGACACCATTACACCCTGCCTCCCGCCACCTCTCCTGGCCATGCTTACCTCTGGGTCAGTTATGCCTCTAGCAGGTTATTTTCAAGTCAAGGATAACTTTTTTTTAAAGTCTGAAAGTTTAGGGGCACCTGGGTGGCTCAGTCGGTTAACCGTCGACTTTGGTTCAGGTCATGATCTCGCGGTCTGTGAGTTTGAGCCTCACGTCGGGCTCTGTGCTGACAGCTCGGAGCCTGGAGCCTGCTTTGGCTTCTGTGTCTCCCTCTCTCTCTGCCCCTCCCCTGCTCACACTCTGTCTTTCTCTCAAAAATAAATAAACATAAATTTTTTAAAAAATTAAAATTAAAAAAATAATAAATAAGTAAATAAATAAATAAATAAATAAATAAATAAAATCTGAAAGTTTAAAAGACCATCAGCTTAGGGGCACCTGGGTTGCCCAGTCAGTAAGTGTCCGACTCTTGATTTCAGCTCAGGTCATGATCTCACGGTTCGTGAGTTCAAGCCCCGCATCGTGGAGCCTGCTTGGAATTCTCTCTCTCCCTCTCTCTCTGTCCCTCCCCCGCTCACACATGTGCTCTCACATGCATGCGTGTTCTCACTCTCTAAAAATAAATAAATAAGCTTTAAAATAAATATATAAAATAAAAAATAAAAGTTAGAGTTAAGAACATGGGAAATAATTGGGGCGCCTGGGTGGCTCCGTCGGTTAAGCATCCGACTTCAGCTCAGGTCACGATCTCGTAGTTCGTGAGTTCAAGCCCCGTGTCAGGCTCTGTGCTGACAGCTCAGAGCCTGGAGCCTGTTTCAGATTCTGTATCTCCCTCTCTCTCTCTGACCCTCCCCCGTTCATGCTCTGCCTCTCTCTGTCTCAAAAATAAATAAACATTAAAAAAATAACAATAATATGGGAAATAATCATTTAGAATGCGGAATCACCTAAAGTACCCCCAAAAAGCCACATAATGAACATACTACATGTAAAATGTCCTGGATCATGGCTAAAGTTGTTCTTAGAGGAAAATTCAAAGCCGTTAATATATTAATTAGAAAGCACTCCACACAAGAAAGACTCAAAACCCTCAAAAAACTCAAGGCAACAAGAAAGACCTAAGTAAAGAGATAGAGCAGAATTCAATAAAATCGAGACCAAAAGAGAGGTAATGAACGCAATCAAAATACAAATGTGTAAGACATAAATTGGAAACAAGGAACAACTCAGATATAACAAACAGCTATCAATTAACATTTAAAGGATATTATCACAACCATAAGCCAAGGCCTGAAAATGCATTAAATGGATGTTTCTGGAAATATATAAAGTGTCAAAATTGGCTCAAGAGGAAAGAGAAAAGCTGCATAGATCAATAGCCGTTAAAAAAGTAAAACCCAAGAGAACCAACAGACAGGCTATTAGAACCACCGGGAGCCAGAGACATAATCAACACATCAAAAGCAGCAGGGTTGCCCTGTTCCAGCAAACACTGGTTGAAATAAAAGTAGCCAGGGGCGCCTGGGTGGCACAGTCGGTTAAGCGTCCGACTTCAGCCAGGTCACGATCTCGCGGTCCGTGAGTTCGAGCCCCGCGTCAGGCTCTGGGCTGATGGCTCAGAATCTGGAGCCTGTTTCCGATTCTGTGTCTCCCTCTCTCTCTGCCCCTCCCCCGTTCATGCTCTGTCTCTCTCTGTCCCAAAAATAAATCAACGTTGAAAAAAAAAATTTAAAAGAAAAAAAAGTAGCCAAAAATATAACAGCATTTATCATGACAACCAAAAATATAATGCAGCCAAGAATTAGCCTATTAGAGAATGCACAAGATCTCTAGGGAGAAAATGTCGTATCTAAGTAAAGGCACAAAACAACGTGTGAGAAAATGGGGAAGTGTGCCCTATTCACAGACAGCAGAGCTTAACATTGCCAAGGTCAACGTTCCCCAAGCTCACCTGTAAATTTAAAACAATCCAATCAAAGTCACAGTGATGCGGGCGCGTGGGGCGAGCTGAGGGCAAAGAACAGGCTAACATTGGGGCGCCTGGGTGGCGCAGTCGGTTAAGCGTCCGACTTCAGCCAGGTCACGATCTCACGGTCCGTGAGTTCAAGCCCCGCGTCGGGCTCTGGGCTGATGGCTCAGAGCCTGGAGCCTGCTTCCGATTCTGTGTCTCCCTCTCTCTCTGCCCCTCCCCCGTTCATGCTCTGTCTCTCTCTGTCCCAAAAATAAATAAACGTTGAAGAACAGGCTAACATCGCACACACACACACACACACACACACACACACACTCACATACACACACACGCACACACGCCAGGTGGGATATGTGTGATACTCCTCGGACACTCCTGGCTGCCCCAGAACGGGGGAAAGGAAAGAATGCAGATGGCTGACATACAGATCACAGCTCTGCAGGACAGGAGTCTCCTTCCACTTATGGAGAACTCACTAGACTGCAAGAAAAAGGCAATCTTATTCACAGCCTAATCTCCAGAAACCTATAGACTCCGTTTCCTGGAGCCCTAATATCACCTTCATCAAGATGTAAGGGGGTTTAAGTGCTTGCCATGGTGATGTGGGAAACTAAGGCAAATGAAAAATGAAATTCCCTGACTGCCTACAGCCCAGTGACGAGTCCTTGAAACAGGCAGAGTGGCCTCCCTCTAGGAGCTCAGCTGCCTCGATGGGGACACTTTGCTGGGGGCAAAAGGGAATCTTGGCTTAACATTACCCCCCAGGATCCTGTGAATCTACTTCAACATATAAAAATTCCTATGGAAACTTCCTTTATCTCAACTCCCCCAATCATCCTCCAAGCTTATGGGCCCTGATATACATCTGAAACATCTCATGACTGAGGTTTTACTAAACGTAATAAATGGTGTTTTCCTAACAGCTACCCCCTCAGCGTCCTGGAAACCTTGCTTCCGAAATACCTTAGAGACTTCTATCCCTAACCCCCTCCCAACCAGAGGGCATACGATCAGTTCCCCGCCACAACCCCAGCGCAGCTCTTTCTGCCCACGGGTCCTATCCCCGTGCTTTAATAAAATCACCTTTTTGCACCAAAGATATCTTCAAGAATTCTCTCTTGGCCGTCAGCTCCGAACCCCACCATCACCCCAAAACCCCATCAAGATCAGCAATACATTTTCAGGAACTTTACGAGATGACATGAAAATTCATATGAAAAATAAAGATTCATGAATGCGGTTTGGGCAAGGGAACAGATCAGATGATCAAAGAAACAGAACAGAAATTCCCAAATCACACCACAGTGGTGTCAGTGGCATCACAACTTAGGCAGGAAAAATGAATTATTTAAGAAATCAGGCTGGGGGTATTATTAGCTAACTCTGTGAGACAGATGCAGGCTCCTTCGATGTTCAGACTGGACTCCAAATGAGGCCCAGCATTTCACCCACGCCGTGACTCAATGACCTCGTTTACAACCTACAAATTTTTTGACAGTCGTTAATCTGGGTACTGCAGTGTGTTTTAATAATTTCAACAGACGCTCACAATATTTTTCAGTGTTGAACGCACATCAAGTGCTTATGCAATTCAGACTTTTCCTGCGTGGAAGAGGACTTGAAAGAAGCAAGTTCAAAATGAAAAGCAGACTCTTGAAATCCGTACCCTGAATTAGGCAAGCAAATACCCAGACTGCTTCAAAGGGCAGATGAGCTGCCCTTCAAAGGGCAGGTGAGGCAAAGTACCCAAGATGAACAATCGCCATCCAACTCCAACAAATTAGCATCGGGAAAGCAAGAAACACAAGGAGGTGCAAAGAAAAGTATTTGCCCTGGATATTTACTTCCTTCGGAAACAGATCCTTCAGATCCTCGATGCAGGTTATAAAGAAGGAAAATTAACAAAAACACTAAAGCTCTTTAGATGCAACTGTCAGTGGTATTGGGAAAGTCTTTATATTGTACATAAAGAGAAGACTATGAGGGGTGCGTGGCTGGCTCGGTCAGTAGAGCATGTGACTCTTGATCTCAGGGCCATGAGTTCAAGCCCCACGTTGGGCATGGAGCTTATTAAAAAAAACTAAAAACCAAAAAACAAACAAATAAACAAAAAACCTTCCCTTAGAGACAAAAATATAAAATGAAAACTATTATATACCTCTAAAATATCACATGATAGTATATTACAACCACACACATAGTTTGAGAACTAAATTATGTAAGTTAAATCAAAAAGCCAATAGAAGAAAAGAGAAAAAGCTTTATGGTCTCAAAGCTGGGAAGAATATCTTGAACAGAAGAACAAACTAGGAGGAGAAAAACGACAGATTCAACTTCACCAAAGTTAAAGATTTCCATTGGATAAACAAGTCCCCAAACTGACGGGGTGGGGGGGGGGGGGAGAGCAGAGGAGTGACAGATGGGAAGAAGTTGTTCCTCCCGCCTAAACCGATGAGGAATTATCATGCAAATTGTACAAGTTAATCCTACAAATCAGCAAATGAAAGAGGGTCAGCCCCGCTGGCAAAGGGGCAAAGGTGTGAACGGAGATTGGCAGTGGGGAGAGCCGCCGGGAGCCTAACCTCAGAGTGACAGCATCAGCCCTCCGGTCACCAGAGAGGGGAACCTGATGGAGACGCCACCTGCTAGCCATCTGATGACCCACAGGACCCAGAAGGTCAGACAGGAACAAGGGCAGCTGTGAGCTTGCGGCAACAGGGCTCCCCACCCGGCCGGGAGGGCAGACCGCCGCAGGATTGCACACAGCCACGCCGGAGTGCCCCTAAGCGTGTGCACACACACACCCCCAGACACTGGGGTGTGTCTCCTGCAGGTGTGTCCCCACCAGGGTCACAGGGAAGGGAGCACAGCACAGCATGATTGGAGGCACAAAGAGTAAGTGTAAGGTCCCATCACTCCGGAATGGGTTTGTGTGTGTGTGTGTGTGTGTGTGTGTGTGTTGTCTTTGTCCAGTGTGGCCACTGTAACCAAATACCAGAGACTGGAAGGCTCGTAAACAACAGACTTTTATTTTCACAGCTCTGGAGGCTGCAACTCCAAGATCAAGGTCCCTGCAGATTCAGTGTCCAATGAGGACTGCTTCCTGATTGGTAGATGGCCATCTTCTCACTGGGTCCTCAGAGGACAGAAGAAGAAGGGGGCTCTCGGGAGCTTCTTTTATAAGAGCACTAATCCCATGTGCAGGGGCTTCACCCTCATGACCTCGTGACCTCCCGAAGGCCCCACCTCCTAATACATTCCCCTCCAGGGTTAGTGCAACACCCGTGTTTTGTGGGGACACACACCTTCACTCTAAATTATACGTACACTCACAAAGTGAAAACTCCCGGGGCACCTGGGTGCCCCTGGGTGGCTCGGTCAGTTGAGCATCTGACTCTTGATCTCAGGTCAGGTCTTGATCTTGGGGTCCTGAGTTCAAGCCCCACATTGGGTTTGGCGCTGGGCATGAAGCCTATGAAAGAAAGAAAGTGGGAGGGGAGGCGGGGGAGGGGGAGGGAAGGAAGGAAGGGAGAAAGAAAGAAAAAGAAAGGAAGGGAGGGAGGGAGGGAAGAAAAAAGAAAATCCCATGCAGCCATCAGATATATTGAACCAGATTTACATATAACAAGGACCGAACTCAAAATGAGATTTATGGGCCAATAGTGTCTAAGTAGATTTTCAAGCACACACAAAATGGCACTATATCCTTTTCAGGGAGTCACTTATATCTTAATAAATGCGTAATGCATTGACAACGGGTTGGAAGGACTAAACTCTAGTAAATTAACTTCACTAAGGTGGGTGTTCCTGGGAGGAGGGAGCATGGGGATGGGCAGGGGTGGGTGATAAAGAGAATAAAATCTAAGTGCAGCGGGTGGCCGGCTTTGTTCCAGGACTTACCACGTGCGCAGGACAGCGCCAGCACCTCTGGGGTCCGGGCCCTGGGATCCAGGAAAGATGGCCCAGATAACGCCCTGTGACAGCCACAGTCTCGGCTGCTGTCGGAATAACTGCTGACTGTTAGTTCTCGTTAATTAGATCCTGGCCCTGATAACCGTAGAGGAGGAGAGCCAGTGACGGTCCACTACGTCAGGGATTCCCAAGGGTGCTTGGGCGGGGAGGGACAGACACGAAGGCCAGGCAGCAGCAGCAGGAAGATGCTCGTGAAAGGAGATGCTGTCGGGGGTGGCATTCGTTTGCCTTCCCTGCTGTTATTACCTTTTTGAGGGTGACAGTGTGAATGGTGAGGGTCTTAGGACAGGGTTGGCATCCCTCCCTCACAGCACAGGTGCTGAGGACCTTGTGAAATCTGTGGAGGAAGGGAGGGAAGGAAGGAAGGAAGGAAGGAAGGAAAGAAGGAAGGAAGGAGGAGGGAGAGAGGGAGGGAAGGAAGGAAGGAAGGAAGGAAGGAAGGAAGGAAGGAAGGAAGAAGGAGGGAGAGAGGGAGGGAAGGATGGGAAGGGGGAGGGGGAAGGAAGAGGAGGAGGAGGAAGGAAGGGAGGGAGGGAGGAAGGGGGGAGGGAAGGCAGGGAGGGAAGGAAGGAAGGGAGGGAGGGAGGGAGGGAGGGAGGAAGGAAGGAAAGAAGGAAAGGAGGGAGGGAGAGAGGGAGGGAAGGATGGGAAGGGGGAGGGGGAAGAAAGGAGGAGGAGGAAGGAAGGGAGGAAGGAAGGAAGGAAGGAAGGGAGAGAGGGAGGAAGGAAGAAAGGAAGGAAGGAAGGAAGGAAGGAAAGAAGGGAGGGAGGGAGGGAGAGAGGGAGGGAAGGATGGGAAGGGGGAGGGGGGAAGGAAGAGGAGGAGGGGGAGGGAGGAAGGGGGGAGGGAAGGCAGGGAGGGAAGGAAGGAAGGGAGGTAGGGAGGGAGGAAGGAAGGAAGGAAGGGAGGGAGGGAGGGAGGGAGGGAAGGATGGGAAGGGGGAGGGGGAAGAAAGGAGGAGGAGGAAGGGAGGAAGGAAGGAAGGAAGGAAGGAAGGAAGGAAGGAAGGAAGGGCGGGAGGGGAAGGGGGAGGAGGGAAGGAAGAGGAGGGGGAGGAAGGAAGGGAGGAAGGGAGAGAGGGAGGTGGGAGAGAAGCAGGGAAGGGGCAGTGACCACACATAAGTAGCAACAAACCAATCTCACAGACACAGCAACTGAGCAAAAGGACACCAAAGCCCTTGACAGCAGTGGGCTCCGGGCAGGCATCTGGTGGCGGTGTAGGCCTGCTTCACCAACATACGGAGTGAGCTGAGCTGAGCACATCTTGGAATCTTCGGGCAAATAAAACTTATCCCTTTAAGCACTAGTCTATTTGCACCATTTAATGTTGCAAAAAGTACTAATGTTCCCTGTCTTTAATCACCCACAGGACACCAAGCGTGATGCGATGTTTTCTCAAAAGGGTCCTCGTCTGGGGCATTTGTGTAACGCCGCGAGGACCCCAGGGCTGATGAGGCCGGTGGCTCCCACCTGCCCGCCCCACCTGCCCTCCAGCCTCACATCCACCAGCCCCGCCGCCAGCCCCTGCCTTCCTCCTCGTCCCCTTCTTCCCCTCTGACCTCGGGGCCTCTCCTAGAATGTTCCCTCTGCCCCAACCGCTCTCCCTCGACTGGCTACCCTTCGGTCTCCCATCTGCTTCCACTCACGCGAGGCCAAAGCTCTGGGCTCCCTGCCCGTGCCCAGCTCTGTGCGCTCAGCCAGCCGCGGGAGGGTGTGTTCGGACAATGAGAGGTGGCTCCCGCCTGCTTTGGGGACCTGGCGGCCACGGCTGTCCCTGCGGGGCGGAGGGAGGTCCCGCGGTCCCAGAGGAGCACGCGGATGCAGAACTTTCCGCGAGCCCGGGGCTGAGACGGAGTGAGGAGGCATGAGGCCTGCTAGGACCCCGTCTCAGAGACGAGGGGAATGTGGGGGGCCCAGGACAGCGGGCACGCGCAGCTGAATGAGCTCGTGTTCTCATGGGACGGGCACAAGGGGACGTGGTGTCGGAAGGAATGGCACCAGCAGAGAGTGGGGGGAAGGTCTGGCCGGTGCTGGTGGGGGGCCTGACCCCCAGCACAGCCGCTATGCCCCCTCACCAGCCCCTCCTCCCCATCCTGGCCACGTAAAGACCCCGGGGCCCCGAGGTTCGGTCCCTCGTCCTCTGCACACTCGACCATGCTCATCCCATCCAGTCTCAGGACCAACGCCACCTGGGTCCGAGATGCCCAGATCAATGCCTCCAGACGGGATCTCTCTCCCGAGCCCCAGGCTCACGCATCCCGCTGCCCACACGACGTGTTTCTGCCTGGATGTCCGATAGAGATCTGTGCGCGGCGTCTCTTGCTGTGTGGCAAACAGCCCCAACACTTAGCGACCCCGAAGAGCGATCGTTATTTCTCATGACGCCGTGGGGTCAGGAGTCTGGGCTCATCTGGGCGGTTCTGCTGGGCCGTGTGCTGCCGGCCGGAGCCGCCCGGTGGCCGCGTTCCTCAGGGAGCCCGGCCGGCACTAGAAGAGGGCCTCCCCCACGTGTCTGGTAGGTACGAGCCGCCTGTCACCCTCACCGCCCTCCACGGGGCTCCTCCGGTCGCCCCCCTCGGCTTCCCTACCACATGGCAGCTGGGTTGCCCCCGCTCCACTGGTCCACGCAGGTTACAAGACCAGCCGTGGTTCGAGGACGGGAGGGAGGGGGAGACAATGGGCGAGGGGCGTGGGAGTGCAGACGGGACAAATTGCCGGCAGCTCCCTTTGGAGATTTTCTGCCAGGACGATCACACCCATCCTCCCGAAATCCAACCCGCGCCCCTGCCCCACGGCCTCTCCCAACCCCGTGGACGACACCCCCGCCCTGTTGGTCTTTAGGCCAGAAGCCCTGGATGACATCTGACACGTCGCGAGTCCCAATGGCTCCCCCTTGAGAACATTCCAGAATCCCGCCCCTTCCCTCCAGCGCCACTGCCCCCCAGGTGGGTCTGAGTCGCTACCATTTCTGCTGTTCCTCATCAGCCTTCAGCTCCTCTCCTCTTTCTACCCTTGGAGTCTCTTCCCAACACACCAGCCAAGTTGATCTCCCTTTCTTTTTTTTTTTTTTATGTTTTATTTATTTAGAGAGAGAGAGAGAGCACAAACAGGGGAGGGGCAGAGAGAGAGAGAGAGAGAGAGAGAGAGAGAGAATCCCAAGCAGGCTCCACGCTGTCAGTGCAGAGCCCGATGTAGGGCTCGAACTCATGTACCATGAGATCATGACCTGAGCTGAAACCAAGAGCCAGACAGTTAATGGGCTGAGCCGCCCAGGCGCCCCAAAGTTGATCTTCCTGTACTGCAGGTCAGATAATGCCGTTCTTCTGTTCAAACCTTCCGGTGCCTTCCTATTTCTCTGGGTGGAGCCAAAGCTCTAGCAATGACCCCCACGGCCCTATGTTGTCCACACCCCCCCCATACCCACTATGACGTTACTGCTCAGACCTGGTTTCTGGCTAGTGCCCCCTGGCTCACTCTGCTCTTGCTACGGCTACCCCGGGCTTTCTGTCTGGAGAGCGCCGTGCAGGCCATAAACCCTTCTCTTAGCCGGGAGCTGCTACATAATTTGCAGGGCCCGGTGCAAGATGCCAATGCCGGCCCTTGTTCCAAACGACAAAGAATTTCAAGATGGCAACAGGAGAGCGTGAAACCGAATACCAGGTCCTCTGAGCTCGGGGCCCTGCACACCTGTACACAAGTCACAAGCCATAAAGCTAGACCGGCCCCTACCCCTTGTCCCATCTGGCCTTAGAATAGCCCCATGAGGCAAGCACAGAGATTTGTGTTATTTTCTCCAATTCCAGATAAGGAAGCAGGCTCAGAGAGGGTAGGCACATGGCCAGGGTCACACGGTAGAGGGCCAGCTCGGGACCCTAAGCCTCGGCAACAGTCAGGACTCTTTCCTCTGCACCAGCCGCCCTCCCCTCCGTGTCTGGGTCCAACCCTGAGAGAAGAGAGACTCTGGGTACCCCCTTCCCTGCTCCCCTGCACACCTTCCATGGACACTCCCCTCCCACCCCGTGTCATGGTCAAAGTGCTTCCTCGAGGAATTATGAATTTGAGCTTCCAGCTGGGAATGAGCCCTAAGAAGGGAAAACAGAAGAGCAGAGCCCAGTAGGAGAATGTCACTTACAGGCACTGGAATTAAGAAACTGGAGGAGAGGGGCGCCTGGGTGGCTCAGTCGGTTAAGTGTCCGACTCTTGATTTCAGCTCAGGTCGTGATCCCAGGGTCGTGGGACAGAGCCCCGAGTTAGGCTCCGCGATAAGCATGGAACATGCTTGGGATTCTCTTTCTCTCCCTCTCTCTGGCCCTCCCCTGCTTGCTCTCTCTCTCTCTCTCTCTCTCTCAAAAAACAAACAAACCAAAAACCCCAAACATTTAAAAAAAAGAAAAGAAAAGAAACAGAAGGAGAAAACGCACAGGGAAGGGGTAGAAGGCATCAAACAATATAAATCAGAGTCCGCTGGTTCCCAGAGCCCCTCAGGGCCAGGCCAAGGGGCCCGCAGCACCAGGGCCAGGCGCACGGGGGCCCTAATTAGGGGATTACACAAAGCCTGTGAGCCAGGCCACTGCAGGCCCCAACCCTGCGTCGGGACAGACTTAATGGCCTGGGCTGGAGTCACCAGCAACATAAAGTAGTCTTGTTCCTCGGTGATTTTTACAAGGCGTTTATGGACACGAGACAACTTCAGGACAGCACTCAGCTTATGGGGCCGAGGGCCCAGACAATGGGGGCAAAGAGGCAGGTCAACACAAGGACCCTGTGATGAAGGCACAAAGGCGGGCAGAATGAGGGGCATTCACCCCCTGTGCAGGGACCGGGGCCCTCCCCCACCTGCTTACGTGCCTGCCGCCGGCTGAGCCCTGAGAGGGACCTTCCCCTCCACAGACGGGGGCAGGGCCTCTGAGTTGCTGCCCCCCAACAGTGCCAAGGACCCTGTAAGTATCTTCAGCTCCCACTGACCACCCTGTTTTAAGCAGTTCCCCTGCTTCATAGTCATTAATTTGCCGTCCCATCCTCGCTATTCAAAGACGGCCGTAGCCAGGGTCGAGTGTGCGGGAGCTAAGCCCTTATGTGATGTGATTCCAGCCCAAAGCAGAGATGGCTGGCGCTTTGGTTCCACGGTCTCCAGTACCGGGGAGCTCTCCATGTTTTACTTGTGAACAGCCACCCGTTACTGAGGACTTAACACGTGTGAGACCCCCACGGCGGGGGCTTTGCAGGAATGATCTCATTCAGGCCTCACGGCACCTTGGGAAGCAAGCTTCCGACCTCTTGTCACAGGTAAGGCATCGGGTTCACAACAGCCCAAGAACACCTACCGGTAGGTGATGGGCCCAGGACTCCAACGTGGGTCTGCAAAGGGTCAGGCCAGGCTCCTTCCACCCCCACGTTCACGGTCACCCCTCCTGAGAGGCAAGGGAGGTGCAAACATCGGGAAGGAGAAGCCAGTTCCACCTGGCACAGTCAGAGAGGGCTTCCTGGAGGTGGCGACATCTACGTCAGGCCTGGAAGGATGAGTAGGGTTGCCTAAGAGAGAGAAACAAAGAGAAAACGGAGCATGTGTAGGAGCCTGAGCACCGCGGGCAGGAACCAAAGTATCCTGCGACCACAGTGCACAGACCTGGAGCCTCTGAGATTCGGGGTCCTGCCCCATTGTCATCAGTAACAGTAACAGCTACCGCGTAGGCAACACGATAAAGCATTGTTTTTATGGCATTATATTTTATCGTCACAAATACCCTTTGAGACAAGAGCTGTCCTTCTCCCCAGGAGACGGAGCTGTAGCGAGGCTGAGGAACCTGCCGGCTGTGCGGTCTCGGGCGGGGGCGGAGGCAGGTCTAGAATGTGGGTGGCACCACAGGCCGCGTCCACGCGCTCAGCCAACCCGCCGAGAGGCCGCCAACTGGGCCAGTTTGGGCGAGCAGGCAGAAACGGGTTGGATTTGGAAGCCCTGGTTCCACTCTCTACACTCTGACGCTCACTACTCAACCCCGGGCAAGTGAATTCGCCTCTGGGAGTCACCGTGAAAGGGTCCCCCCCCCCCCCGGAGCCCCTCTCCTCCTGCCTCACAGGGCGGTGGGCAGGATCGGAGAAGCCAGGCAGGTGCTTTGCTGGCTGTGGTTGGCCGAATGATGGCCCCAAAGCTGCCCAATCCTAGTCCCCAGAAGTGCGACTATGCCACTTTGCACGGTAAAAGGGACTTTACAGATGCAATTAGTAAGGACGTAAAGACAGGAGTCTATCCTGGATCACCCGGCAGGCCCGGTGGAGTCACAAAAGCCCTTGGAAGACAGAGGCAGCAGGCCCGAGTCAGAGAAGGGATGACAGAAGCAGAGGTCACTGCCGGGCTTTGCCAAGAGAGGAAGGGTCCACAGTGCAAGGAATGGGGGTGGCCTTGAGATACTGGAACAGGCAAGGAATAGGCTTCTGCCCTGGAGCCCCCAGCAGGACCTGCACCTTGACCTTAGCCCTATGAGACTGATTTTGGACTTCCGACCTCCAGACCTGTAAGATAATAAATCCGTGTTGTGTTAAGCTACCGCTTAGTTACAGCAGCAAAAAGAAACTCACACTCTGTTGCTCACCGCCCTCTCTCATGGGAGCAGGGCCAGCTAGGACTCTGCACCCTGAGAATTTTACAGAAGTGTCTCTTTTGGTGGAGCAAAATTATTCCGAATTCTGCTCCTGGTGTGTAGGGGAAAAAAAAAAAAAAACAGGCTTCGGATAATCCCGTTCTACTTCCTGTTAAAAAAAAAAAGGAGATGAAAAATACATAATAAGTAACAGACTCTTAAACAGCAAGACTCTTCCCGTTTCCCCCTAAATAAGGCACACTTCCTTCTCCGAAAGTGATTTTAAGTTGCTTTCCGGCAAACTTGAACCTGTTGGGGTGGAGGCTGCAATCTGTCAGCCCATCACTCAGTACCTGCGTCTGCCCCAGGGCACCACACCCCTCCGGAGCCAGGCGGAAATAGCCGCTCTGGGAAAGGGTCACTGTTGGCAGAGGCCGGGTGGAGGGTTTGAGGCTTTGGGCAGGGAGTTTTTCAAGAGCTATAAATATAACGAGTCAACTTTCTGGGGCAGGGGGACTGGCCATATTTTATTAAGAAGCTGAATGAAAACTCCTAGGGGGCAGGGGGAGGAGATGCTGTCCACACTGACCACACGGCAAACAGTCCGGCGGATGTTCCTGGACCAGCACGGGGCGTCAGCGCTTGACCGTGAGGTCTGCCCTCCTCCACCCTGCTCTGAGCACAGAGGGGCTTGCACACAGAGCCCCAACACATTGACCTACATCCTGCTGGCCACCAGTCGGGTCACATCCCTTCCGGGAAAGCCTCTCACTGGGGGGATGAGGCCAAAACAGGGGGACCAGAGACCCAGAGATGGATATATATACATATCTATACACACATATATGTATTTATATGTATGTATACACACACACGTATACACACGCGTAGACACACATATATATAACCTCCTGGTGATTCTGCTTCTCTGATCAATGTCATTCTTTTTGGCCATCCTTGTATACCCCTTCCCTACTTCGTGGAGCTTGGAGAAAGGTGGAGACCCCATCCCATTACAGAGGCTGGAAATGCCAGAAACCCCTGCCTTCCCGGCCTCCCTTGCATCCAGGGGAACGGACATTTGATAAGGTGCCAATTAGGTGCCCACGGGAGCCAGTGACACAGAGTCTGGACAGGTTGGGGGCAGCAGAGGTACCCACGTGGCAGTTCTAGAGGCTTCCAGGGTTGGGCTCAAGCCGCAGTGGCCAGCCATTCACTATCGGGGTCCCTAGCACACGTGGAGGTGTCCGTTCCCTCCGTCCCAGGTGCCTGCCCCGGGACAGCTCTGCAGAGCGACGTCGAACGTTGCACCCGGCCGCGCAGCCTCCAGACCGTCCTGTGAGCTGCTCCGTAGCATTTAATGCATTTCCGCTTGGCTTTAATGAGCAAAATTAACTTCAGCTGCTTCAGCTAAGCTCCCTGATTGACGCACAGTTTAGCGCACGCAGCTCTGCCGGCTTCTGCTTGCAGGCGCTCTGCTTCTAGGATTCTGGTGGGAGGGTTTGGGAGTGAGCCAGGGACAGAGCTCTGTGTGACCGCCTGCATTCGACACTGGGCTGCTGGCTGGCTCCTCTTTCTAATGGGTGGTGCTGGGGACTGGACTGGGCCCCACCAAAATTCAGAGGTTGAGGCCCTAACCCCCGGCGTGGCTATATTTGGAGATGGGGCCTTTAGGAGGTAATTGGGGTTAGATGAGGCCATGTTGGAACGATCTAATCTGGTAGGACTGGTGGCTCTTATAAGGAGAGGGAGAGGGGCACCGGGGGGTCTCAGTCGGTTAAGCATTCAACTTCGGCTAGGGTCATGATCTTAAGGTGTGTGGGTTCGAGCCCCACGTCAGGCTCTGTGCTGACAGTGAGGAACCTCTCTCTCTACCCCTCCCCCGCTCAAAATAAATACACTTAAAAAAAAAAAAAGAGAGGGAGAAAGAGATACCTCTCACTAACATGTGAGGACACAGAGAGAAGGTATTATCTGCAAGCCAGGAAGAGGGCTCTCCCTGCAAACTGCGGCAGGGCTTGATCTGGAACTTTCCAGCCTCCAGAACTATGAGAAAATTAATTTCTGTTGGCTAAGCACCACCTCCCCCCCCCCTCCGCCCCAGCCTATGACATTTTGTTACGGAAGCCCAAACAGATTAAGAAGTGGCATAAAAGATTGCTCTGAGCGTGAGCTTGGGCAGCAGCCCGCCTGGGTTAGGATCCTGGTCCCTCAGTGGCTATGTGTTCTTGGGTAAGCTACTTAGCCTCTCTGAACCTTGGCTCTATCTGTAGAATGAAGGTAATAACACTGAAGATTCGCGATGGGCATCCAAGACTGTCTGCCCAGCAACTCTGTTCTGCCTCCTGGAGATGGAGTCCATCATTCTTGGGGCAAATTCATTCCTGACTTGTTGACGATGGGCATGGGTCTCCAGGCTCATTAAGATTTCCCAGGGGGCGCCTGGGTGGCTCGGTTGGTTAGGTGACCGACTTCGGCTCAGGTCACGATCTCACGGTTTTTGAGTTCCAGCCCCGCGTCGGGCTCTGTGCTGACAGTTCAGAGCCTGGAGCCTGCTACAGATTCTGTTCTCCCCCTCTCTCTACCCCTCCCCTGCTCACGCTCTGGGTCTCTCTGTCTCTCAATAATAATAAATAAACGTTAAAAAAAAATTTTTTTAAGATTTTTAAAAAATGGGAATGCAAGCTGGTGCAGCCACTCTGGAAAACAGTATGGAGGTTCCTCAAAAAACTGAAAACAGAACTACCCTACGACCCAGCAATTGCACTACTAGGCATTTATCCACGGGATACAGGTGTGCTGTTTCGAAGGGACACATGCACCCCCATGTTTATAGCAGCACTAGCAACAATAGCCAAAGGATGGAAAGAGCCCAGATGTCCATCGATGGATGAATGGATAGAGAAGATGTGGTCTATAAACACAATGGAGTATTACTCAGCAATCAAAAAGAATGAAATCTTGCCCTGTGCAACTACGTGGATGGAACTGGAGGGTATTCTGCTAAGTGAAATTAGTCAGAGAAAGACAAATATCATATGACTTCACTCCTATGAGGACTTTAAGAGACAAAACAGATGAACGTAAGGGAAGGGAAACAAAAATAATATAACAACGGGGAGGGGGACAAAACAGAAGAGACTCGTAAATATGGAGAACAAACAGAGGGTTGCTGGAGGGAGTGTGGGAGGGGGGATGGGCTAAATGGGTCAGGGGCACTAAGGAATCCACTCCTGAAATCATTGTTGCACGATATGCTAACTAATTTGGCTGTCAATTTTAAAAAATTAAAAATTGAATTAAAAAAAAAAGATTTCCCAGGATTTTTCTGGTTAAAAACAACCATCTGTCTTTGCTGAGAGTGCTGCGAAGGCTGAGGTACATGTTGGTTGCAGGCACCCATCTTGGCCGTAACGCAGAAGAGTGCCCTTTGGGGTGATGAAGAGGGAGACAGCAGACCTGGGATTCTGCTCTAAATAACATCCAGGGAGATGGGGCACAGTGACACCTTCCAGCCCATGCATCCCGCTGGGCCTGAAGCTAATTACACGACTGAAACTTCAGTTCCATGATCCAGTCGTTCCTTTTTAGCTCAAGCTGGTTTGAACTGGGTGTCTCTGAGGATTCAATGAGAAAATACAGGGAAAGTACGGACATGGAACCCCGGACAGAGTCGGCCAGGTTTCCTTTCCCAGGATACTCGGCAATGTGGCTAGACTCCAGGCTGACCCAGGTCCCAGCTCCCCCTCTCCCTGCCCTTCCCTCTCTCCATTACCCCAAGGACACTCTCTGATCGTGGCACCACAACCACCTGCAACCAAGATGCACTTCAGCCTGCCCTGCCCCCAACCCCAGTGTTAGACAACATTTAGGTTAATTCTGAAGTCCTAGCTGCCCGTAATCCTGTATCCCACCTGACGTTTTGTTGTGGATGTGGTTAACCTTAAAAAAATAGAACCTTGGTTATTTTACCAGCAAAAATGGTTTTGTTCAAGAATAGCAGAGTTTTACCAACCAGGACAAGCAAGCTATGACAAAACCACGGGCAAGTCCAGAGAACAAAGGAGACGAACTTTCTTGGGGGGGGGGGGGTGTTGGGAGGGCTGTTATAAACAAAAATCCATTGGAACAAACTGGGAGTTTGAAGTTTGGTGACTTTTCACTGGCTGCTTTGCGGCCGTCTCATTGGCTGGGCTGTCGCTGGGGCAGAAGGAAAGTCTTCCTCCTGCTTGGATAATAAAGCAGCATCCACCCCACGAGGTGCCTCTCTTCCTGTTGGATTCACAATTGACAAGGAGGGGGATGAGAGCCTCCTCCGCCGGCCTCTGGACTCCATTCCAAACCAGGTTTCCTTTTATCAATTGTCACATTTCCCCACATCATTAATATTCTTCTAATGTCTAACAATCCAAAATGAGAGTTTCCCTTCATCTGTCTGACATATTGCCTCCCATTTTCTACTTTATAAGTTATGCTGTAAAAGCATATTTGTACACAGAATTTTGACTGCATCCTAGGTTACTTTCCTGGGATGGGTTTCTAGAAGAAGAATGGCTAGGTGGAGGACATTTTTAGAGGTCTCGATAGCTGCTGAGACGCTCAGTTATGAAGCAGCATCCGTACCCTTTTTTAACACACCGTTGCACTCTCTGCCAATCGTCAATGTTCAAGATCTCCTATTAATTTAGTGCTGTGGGCTAGGTGCTAGCGTAAGCATTCTATGTGTTCTTATTTCTAAGAACTCTATTGCCTAAGATTATTGCCAGTTTTAGAGATGAGGAAATGGGGGTTCAAAGAAGGTTTGCAACTTTTCAAAGGCGACACGGCTAGAAAAGATAGAGACACGGTGTGTTCTAGGTTTGTCTGACCCTAAATCCAATGCGGTTCTTCCACCATGAAATCCTCTTGGGAGGGAGGGGTCACTTCCTGTTGCGAGTCCCACCTGAAAATAATTCCCGCTGCTGGTGCCTGGATACCACTTGTGTGACAACATAAAACCTCCCACTGGAACCACATCCTAAGTTATTTTAGGTCCTCTATCGTGCAGATTGCACCTTAAGAACATCAAGGTTGTTGTATTGAGGACCCATTCTAAGCCAAGTGCAGCTGCATGTACCCATGAAGAAAGGTCCTACGTGGGACAAGAAACCCCACGACTGGAGCATCTACTGTCCAGGGTCTTTGAGAAGCAAGTAACCCCCTTGGCCCACAGAGCAGCAGCCTGGGCACTGTTTACTGTTCCCTCTGATGCCACTGTTGGGTCCCTTCCTGGGCCAAGATCAGGGTGACAAAGGGAAGACGGTGCTAAGTAGGCCAAGTTCACAGAACCCCCCCCCCAGGACTGACTTTGCAACAACCAGCCCTCTCTTTTGCCAGTTTAACTTCCTTATTCCCGCTCCCTTCTGCCGCAAAAGTCTTTTCTTTTGTACAGCTCCTCAGAGCTCCTTTCTATTTGCTAAATTGAATGCTGCCTGATTCGAATTGATTTTTGCCCAAACCCTTAAAATGTTAAATATGCCTCAGTTTATCTTTCAACAGCTGTCAGGTGACTTCGGCAAGAAGGTGGGCAGGGCCGAGATGCATTCTAAGTCCCCGCGCCCCGAGCCCACCAAACCCTGCCCAGGGTGCCTGCCGGTGGACGGCAAGGCCCCAGCGAAGTTCCAGGGCTGGGGTTCCCCTTCTTCCTCCACACCGATGTCCCGTGTGACGTTACAGACTTGTGAATCTAGGTATAAAGGGACTCTTTTCATTCCACTTCAAAGAGCTGATGTGTGCTCCAGCCGTCTCTTCTGGGCACTCTTTCTTGAGGGATGGGAGGTGGTATCTTTCCCAGTCCCCTCCCCAAGTCCGTGCGGGGGCTGTTCCCAGAAGGTATGCCCGAGTTTTCTCTCCAGCATGAAAAACCCTACAAAACAGCCTTGGGAGTCTGTGGCTCCGCCCCTCTGTCTGGGATGGTGCCCGGGGTCTCCAGGGGACAAGGGAGGGGACTCCCTACAATGCTGCTATATTTATTTTAGAGGGCCAGCTGTTGGTGCCAAGTGGCCCCCTGATGATGTGCCCTCTTCTGGGGTGAAGACCACATGGGGGGCCCTTTAGTCTTCAGGACCTCCCTCCCGGTGCCCCTTCCTTTCTGAGTTCTTTTATCTTTTCTCCTCCTTTTTCGCCCAGGCACCCAACCTCCTCCCTTCTCTGAATCAGCTGAGGGCCGATTGATGGGCAGAGGGCCCACCTCTTGCTCTGGGCACTGACAGTTTGGAGGAAATGGAAAAGGGGGAGCAGGGTAAGAAGACGGTGATGGGGAGCGCCCTCCCTATCTTGCTTCTTTGCTGAAGTGTCTGGAGACTCTCAGCCACTGGAGGAGAATGTCCGCGGGGGACTGTGGGTCCCTTGGGGCCGGTGCTGAGCCGGCATCTGGGGCAGCCTGACTGTGGGCCGGTAGTCTCCCAGCCTCCATTTCCATATGTGTAAACTAGGTGCAATCGGGGCACCTGGGGGGCCCAGTCAGTTGAGCGACCGACTTCGGCTCAGGTCACGATCTCGCGGTCTGTGAGTTCGAGCCCCGCGTCGGGCTCTGTGCCGACAGCTCGGAGCCTGGAGCCCGCTTCGGATTCTGAGTCTCCCTCTCTCTCCGCCCCTCCCTGTCTTGTACTCTGTCTCTGTCTCTCAGAAATAAATAAACATTAACAGAAATTAAAATGGTGCCATAACAATAATTATGTAATAATGTATCTAATGGACTCATCGTATAATAGATACGTATATGTGATGATAGGGACGTGGTGTTGCCCAGTTGTGGGGGCTGGTTACACCGTCTCTGTGAAGCTGGCCCTTCTCTGGCCGGTGACACAGCCCCAGGTCAGCAGCGGAGAAGGGAAGGTGGATGCGAGGTCGGGGAGGCAGGGAGAACAAGGAGGTGCCGAGCCCAGAGGATGCACCGGAGTCAATGTGCATGACGGGGGCGTCCTGGCTCCTACGCCCTTCGTCACGAAGCCAAACAGCCCCAGGCCAGGAGTGGCCGAGGCCGAAGGAGGCCCTGCCGCCAGGCCAGCCGGGGAAGCCCGCAGATGAGCCAGGCCGTGTGTGGGCTGCCTGTTCCCGGCGCTCACCTCCAAGCCCCCGAAGGTGAGGGAACACGACTGCCACTTCCCTTCTCCCTCAAAATCTCAGGCCAAACACCTCTGGTGGCCCCAGCCAACCTGGAACTGTGGCGGGAAGGGGGTCCTGGGGAACGCGCCCCGTCACGCACAGATGTCCGCTGTCCTCGGTGACGCGGACCACCAGACACGGACGCTTTGCCCTCGTGGACGAGAGTGACCAGGGCGGGCCGTTCTGCCCCAGGGCGGAGCCCTGTGCTCCAATCTGAGTGGCCCCTTTCCTAGAGATGGATTTCTTGTAGAGACATCATGAGCCGACTCCAACCCTACAACCAGACGGGGACCACCCTGTGGTGGCCCCCACGGATCTCCCCAACTCGCAATCTTGGGCAGCTGGGAACGGGGACCTGGTGCCCAGCCTCCTCTCCAAGAGCCTCGAGATCCACCCCGGCCCCCCGGAGCTAGGCGCCTGCCTGCTCCACATCTGCATAACTCAGTGGGACCACAGACGGTGCTCTTCGGGTAAACACAGATGGGGAATTGCCTTCCGCCTTCTCCGGCAGTATGTTACCCATAGCGCTCCAGTTGGGGAAGGGATCGCTATGTGAGGGTAGACGGAAAGCCCAGGAGGAAAGACGCTAGCATATGACCAGGAGTTCTCTCTGAGAGATGGGATAACGGATGAGTTTTCAGCTCTCCTATTTTTTCTATACCATTGTTTTTCAATGAACATAGATGACTTTTAAAATCGAAAAGCATGGGGCGCCTGGGTGGCGCAGTCGGTTAAGCGTCCGACTTCAGCCAGGTCACGATCTCACGGTCCGGGAGTTCGAGCCCCGCGTCAGGCTCTGGGCTGATGGCTCAGAGCCTGGAGCCTGTATCCGACTCTGTGTCTCCCGCTCTCTCTGCCCCTCCCCCGTTCATGCTCTGTCTCTCTCTGTCCCAAAAATAAATAAACGTTGAAAAAAAAATTTAAAAAAAATCGAAAAGCATATTTATAATGCAGTCAGGCTTCCCCTCACCCCCCTAGTCCACTGGGAGCAGACCAAGGTACTTAATACTCGGAGCCCCGGCCAGGGAGGGCGCGGGGCAGGGCTGGGGCACACGCTGTGACGCCTGCCCGGCACTGTGGAAACACGTAGTAACCAAGCAACGAGGCCACGTCTTGGCCTTGCAGACATCGGGGGCATATCTGGGGCATGAAACTACCAGAAGGTTTGGCCATCCATCTCTGGCCTGACAGTTTGCCGATTGTCAGCAGAGATCTCGAGGTAGGGAGCTGGGCCCAGCATCCTAATGCAGGTGAGGTTAGCAGAGGTGAGGGAGAGCGGCTTGCCATCTTCAAGTAGCAAAGATCCAAGGTGCCGGGTATACAGCCACCGCCAGGGCCGTTCGTAGGGTGACAGAGTTCCAGCCCAGCACAGAGCGTTTCAGAGGAGTGAAGGCTGGTGAGAAAGCCTTACAGAGAGACGCCTTAACCGAGGAGCAGGGTAACCAGCCAAGGGAGACAAGGGTCGGATCCAGCCTCTCCAAGGTCTTTCAGTCCCAAATCGCTTTGTCAGAGAGCAGCACTCAACCCTCTCGCTGTATAGATGCCGACCGGACAGGTGGATGTGCGTCGGGACCTTCTGCCACCAAGTCTCTGGGCCTGACTCCCCTTCTTGGGTTTTAATTTTTTTTAATGTTTATTTATTTTTGAGACATACACACACACACACACACACACACACACACACACACACAGAATGAGCTGGGGAGGGGCAGAGATTGGGAGACACAGAATCTGAAGCAGGTTCCAGGCTCTGAGATGTCGGCACAGAGCCCGATGCGGGGCTCGAACTCACAAACCCACGAGATCATGAGCTGAGCCGGAGTCGGACGCTTAACCGACAGAGCCGCCCAGGAGTCCCCTGACTCCCCCTCTTCTTTGCCAGTCACATTCCTGGTAGGCTACAAGGACCCATTTCTTTTCTAATGTTTATTTATTTTGAGAGAGACAGCTAGAGAGAGCATGACGAGTGGGGAGGGGTCAGAGAGAGAGAGAGAAAGGGAGAGAGAAAGAGGGAGAGAGAGAAAATCCCAAGCAGGCTCTGCACTCTCATAAGAGGTTTCATAAGGTTGAGCCCCACGTCAGGCTCCGCACTGGAATTCTGTGTCTCCCTCTCTCTCTTTCCCACCCCCAACTCACACTGGCTCTCTCTCAAAATAAACTTTAAATAAATAAATCAATAACCTCTCCTATACACCTGTTCCGACACCCAGCTGTCCCTTGCTGGTACCCAGCTTTCCCAGCGTCTCCATGCACCTCCCCTAACTTGCCTGAGGTTTACTGTTTTGGTCTCCCCCTCCCTGTGACCTTGAGGGGCCTTCCGTCTTCTCTTACTCTCACCCTCTGGCCCCTGCCACTGTTCCTGGCCCTGTAAGCCCCCTGCAAACCCTGGTTGGAGTTGAAATTGCCAGTCAATCTCTGAAATTAATCCACCTCAAGATTTTCTTGGCAGTTTTCTGTAAATTGATCCACGATACCCAGGCACGTGGAGGAAATGGGAAGCAGCCTCTCCCACCTCCTCGGAAAGCCTCCCAGACTCAGACTCTTCGGTCTTCCTTCATGCGTGTATTTAGGGGAGCAAATTGCTGTGCTGGAATAAATACGCAGTGCCTTGTGAACATCAGTGCTGTAAGCACAATAAATCACTGGAAACAAGAGGCCCCTCCCGCGGTGAAGGATGGGCACTGCGTTCCGAACCCTTGCGGCCAGGCGGGGACATCCCTGAGCCACCGTCAGAGCCGAGGGAGGCAGTCAAAGCCAGGACATCTTTGACTGATGCGCCGCATTCATGAGATCGGGCTGTGCCAGATGCAGACTGGACAGACGTGGGGGCCCTGCGCGTGGGAGGGTCATGTGGTCACATGGCCGGTGACGTCAGAGCCAGGACAGGCGTGCAAGGGGCACCCCCTGAGATCAAAACTGAAGCAGCAGCACGCATCCCACCCGCACAGGCCCCGAACCCGTGGCTTCGCTGGCCTCTGGGGGCTCTCTCTCTAGAAGCCGTGGTAGGGACTCGATGAAGTTTGCTGAATTATGAATTCTAAGCTCCGAACGCGGGCCGCAGGTCAGCATCGAACGCGCAGTCATAACGGCACGGTCTGACCTCACCCCAGGAAAACAAATCTATCCCCAGTTGTCCTTGATGAAGTGATTCAATGTTCAGGGGGTGGACCGACCCTTCGTCTCATCACCGACCAAACTTTCTGGATTTGATCATCAAAATTTTGATCCCAGGGTTCTCGACCGAAGCACCTGGGAAGTCTGTTACAAAGACGCATGTGGGCCCCCCCCCCCACCCAAGACTTGGTGCTGTTAAAGCTCCCAAGTGTCTTAAGAGTGTTCCAGAGGCTAAGGACCACTGGACCACAGAGGGACAGAGTGCCTCCCACATCCTGTGCGGTTGTCATCAGTCACTGGTCAGAATCTCAGCTTTCTCATCTCTACAACAGAGGTAATAAAATCCTGTGCCCCCTCCGACCACATGGGTCTGCCTGAGACACAGGAACCCACACTGCAGACCTTATAAAGCAGGTGCCAGCCACAAATATTTAATTTGTGTAACAAGCGTGACTTTGCTCCATGCACCCAGATTCAAGAAACATCTCCCTGGATAATTTTTCTAAATTATCTACTTCGTCATGTTGAGCGACTGTCATTAGCACATGAGGGTTTGGGTCTAAGAGAAAGCAGACAGAAGCCAGGCTTCTTCAGCTCTGATTTCTGACTCCAGAAAGAGCCCTGGGTTGGAAGTCCCATGAGCTGGGTTCAAGTTCAGCTCCTGCTAAGGGTGTCATTGAATAAGTCCCGGCCGCCTAGCGTTCTTTAGGGTCTTCTAGCTCTGAAATTCGAAGGCTATCGTTTCAAGAGTAAGATCTTACAGGGTCAAGGAAGTCACAGATTTATTTCCAGAATCTCTCATCTTGGACTCCATCTCTCCACTGATCCTTTATTCGAACTCGGAGTAGAGGTGGGGACCCGAGGCAGATGTCAGATCCCCCAAAGACTCAGACACCCCGGGAGGCCTTCCTGGGCTCCATCCAGCCCCACAGAGCCCCAGCCACACTCCCTCTCCTACCACAAGCCGGAATGAAAAGCCTACTAGGCTTTAAGGGACAGCCTAAGAAATAACAACCCACTTTTCAATCCAAATTGTGAATTGCTTTGGGAACAGTCTGCTAGCTAAGCAAACCTTTCCCATTTTTTTCACCTGTCCAAGCACATTCTTCCGAGTCCTTGAGAGAGAACGATGGGAATTCAGCTCTCCCCTCACTTGGGCCACGGAGTAATTCACACAGGAATTCACGGTGGCTTCTACGCAGGGGTCTGCCCAAGACCACTGGGAGGCCTGTCGCAGAGAAGTCCCCAAGCCTCCCTGGCTGACCCCAATCACCAACACAGCAGGGTGCAGCTGTGCAGATCAGAGAGCACTGGGACCCAAGAGCTGCCCCGGGCCTGAAGCTGTGGTCAGCCCGTCACGGCCGGGCACCTGTCACCAAGACTACTGAGTGTATTTGCGGGGAGTCACCTAGGACCCCCTCCCCACTCAGGACCCCTCAGCCCTGTTAGAGCCCACTCACCCTCTCTCTGCCTCTGGTGGGACCGCCAAACCTTGCTCAGCCCCAGAGCCCACAAAACTCCACCTGCAGGCAGCTGGCTCTCCATTCAGTCCCCGCCTTGGGACCCATTTACTCCAACCAAACTAGCCTTGGGTAAGTGCCTACTTACTGGGTGCCGGCCTCCAAGCCAGGTATAGAAGGTGGGCCCCAAATCAGGCAACCTTGAATGAGCCCACCAGATGCCCACCAAAATGCATTCAGACCATTCTTTTTTTCTTTTTAAGTTTATTTATTTATTTTGAGAGAGAGAGAGAGAGCACAATCAGGGGAGAAACAGGGAGAGAGAGGGAATCCCAAGCAGGCTCTCCACTGTCAGCACAGAGCCCAACGTGGGGCTCAAACTCACAAACCAGGAGATCATGACCTGAGCTGACGTCAAGAGCCAGACATTTAACCGACTGAGCCACCCAGGCGCCCTGCGTTCAGAACACCGCTAAGCAAACAAGCTACCGCTGTTGCAAGAATAGCCGCATCTCCAGAAGGATCTAGAGATGTCTCAGCTGCCACCACTGAGCACGGGCGGGTGTCCCTGCACAGAAGCAGATCCCTTTCCCTGGAAGTCAGAGCCCTCCCCTGGCGCCTGTCTTCATGCTGCCCGTCAGCGCGTCTACGGGCATCTCCCTCACCTCGCCCACCTAGAGCTCTGGGTGCCCGAAGCTTCTGTGCAGTGAAGCCACGAGGCGCGGTAGCGAGAGGTCACATGGACCGCGGCTCCTGACAGGGCTGCGCAGTCCAGGCACCGTGGAACTTTCCAACATCACGTGCCCAGGCCCCACCCACCCCTGGAAGGCAGACTCGTGGAGAAAGTTCCGGCCCCAGCATGGTGCGACTTTGCTCAGATCAGTTAACCTCGCGGAGCCTCAGTTTTCCCGCCTGTGCAGGGGGGACAGGAATAGGCCCGTCCTGCTACAAGACGAAAGAAGCTGCTTCACAACTTTCTCAGGACAGGGCACATGGAGAATATGAAATATCTGCACGGCGCACTGAGTGAAGGAACGCACGGCTTGTAAGGGTTGTCCTACCCCGGAGTCCCACCCAAGCACCCCAGAGCTAGGGGGGTCCCCAGCTCAGCCCCTGTCCCCCAGGATGCTGAGGGGAGCAGTGGAAGGCCTGACGCTCAGAGAGCACCAGGCGGGGATCTGGCATATGTTAAGGCCCCCACCCAGGGCCAGGGTCCTCCCCACCCCATTAGTAGGCAAATCCCGTTCTGGGAGAACTGAATGGGTCCCTTCTGCTCCAAGGGCATTCCTCACAAGCGTCCCTTTGTAGCCAGCCGACATCCCAACCAGGCCAGACGGGGTCCTCAGCTGTTTACCCCTCCGTGCAATTTTGCCCTCACCTCCTGGCTCCCACCTTCAAGGCTGCAGTCAGGGCCGAGCTGGGGTTTCCTGGGAGGTTGCGTTTTCCTCTGGAAAAGCGGCTGGCCATGGGCAGGGCTGGGGCTGGCTGCCACAGAGGTGCCAGGGGCTGGCTATAACCCAAACAAACATACTCTGGGCAGGGGAGAAGCACAAACAGTCAAGGCCAGGCAGGAGGGGAGACCAAGTTCTGGCAAGTGGGGCCAGGCACTGTTCCTGCAGCCCAATGTGCCCCACACCCAAGGACGCAGAGCTCCCCCACCTTGAGGGAGAGCAGCCTAAAGAAGCCTCCAGCAAGGCAGACATTTCTCTAAATGGGTGGCGGGGGGGGGGGGGGGGGGGGGGGGGGGAACAAAACCCCTCCTTACCACAGGAGAGAGCCCTGGCTACACCCAAGGGCAAACTGCCAGAACCTCTCCAGAGAGGACCATGCTCCAGGTGGGGTGGGGTGGGGTCACCGGGGCTCAGCCCCACGCAGCAGGAACAGGTGAGGGGGAAGCCACCTCCCCCACCCCGGCCTCTAGAACAGGCTGGATCCAGCCCTACCCTGGGCCCTGCTCACCAAATCAGCCCTGACCACTCTTGGGTTGGAGAACACGGGTCACTGTTGTCGCGATCACAGGGTCTGGAGTTTCAGTAACCAGGCCATGTGGGTGCCAGGCCTCAACGCCTGAAGTCTGAAGACCCTTAGAGCCGTCTGAGCTGCCTGGGATGGGGTCTGGGAACCACCAACTTTTCAGGGCTGCTACAGGGATTAATGAATCTAAAGCATGAACTGGCCCTCAATCAGGAAGGAAGGATAGGATCATTATCACTATTCACTTATTAGGTTGAGAGCCACGGGGAGAGGGACAGGCAGTGGGCAAGTGAATCCAGGATTACGACCTCCAGGCCACCCAAGCCCAGGGTGTCCTCGCTTCCTGGGAGCAATGAGCCCTTCTAAGTGAAACGTTGATTCAGGTCCTGCCCAAAGTCCCCCCACCCCCGCACAAACCACCCAAATCCCTCACTCTTGACACAGCCTTGTAGGTTAATGGGTCTGGGGTGGGTACGTCCCCCACACTCCACTACCCTAGCACCTCCATGCCCAGTGGTAGGGCCCCTGGGGTCCACAACCAGACCCCAAGAGGGTTGCTCCCAGCAGGATTCCTGGGGCCACCCAGACCTGTGGAGCAGGACCCAGGACTGTTGATCAAGCCTCAAGCCATCCCAGTGCCCTCCAGAACTTGAGAATTCCCAGAGGAGGGGGTCGGGGCAGAGGGGAAGGCAGACAGGACCAAGAACCCAACACTCCTCCCCACCCAGTACCTTGCTCCCATTTTCTAAATGAGGAAACTGGACCAAGGCCAAGGAGCTGGTAACTAGCCTCAAAGGACTCAGAAGCAAGCTTGCCCCACCCCCTCCCTGCAGCACCTGGCTCCTCCCTGGAGGTCAAGGGATAGCAACCTCTTGGCTCCCCCCATCCCTCCCTCCCATGGAGGAACAGAGCAGTAAGCCCAGGTCTGGGCCCCAGGCACTGGCCTTGCCCTTGGCCACCCACACACCCAGGGCCTGCGAGACCTCGCTAGAACAGGACTGTCACTATCTCAGTGACCCACGACAAGATTAGCCAGTCACAGCCAGGACCGCACCAGGTCCCACAACTCCCTTCCTCCAACCCCCCGGGACAGACATTACTACCCCGGCTGCACGGTGACAAAAACTGAGACAGAGCACCCCCCCCCCCACCACCACCACACACACACACTCCCCAGGGGGTCGCTCCACCCCGACCCTCCACCCCTCCGCCCCTGCACAATCCCTGCAGGACCTCAAGCGGCAAATCCCTCCCATCACGTCTGGTTCTAGGAGGTCGTGGCGAGTCCCGGGAAGCGGCCCCTTCCCACAGTGTCAGAGCGCCCCCTGTCCCCTGCCCGGTGTAGGCACAGGCGGCCCTCGCTTGTCAAGTCGGCCACAGGGCTCCTTCTGTCACTGTCCCGGGCGGTGGGTGATTCTCCAGCTGCTCGGGAGCCCCACCTCTGCACAGTGAACAAAAGGGGTCCAGAGGGGTGCAGCGAACGGCGTCTGGGCTCTGAGAGGGTGAAAGCGATTCGCAGGCCCCCACAAGCCAGAAAGCCGAGCCCTCGAGCCACGTGTAGGGGACCGTGGACCACAGGGCCCGTCTCTGCGGGCAGCGGCCGTGGGAGCTTTGTTTCTACACTTTCCAACTTCCTACAAGAAACATATTTAAAAATAATAAAACAACTTTTACAAAAGTACACACTGCGGTCCACGCGCGGTCGCGAGGCCTGGACGGGTCGCCGCCACCCCTGAACCTCCTGCACCGCCCCGTCCTGCAGCGCAGCGACTCAGAGGTCGCCGGAGCAGGCCCCGCCCAGGCCTTCCGAGCCCCGCCCCTCCCGGCCGGCCCCCAGCGCACGCGCCCCCGCCGCTCTGGTGGGGAGGGGGACCGGGAGCAAAGCTTTGCGGACAGCGCCCCCTGCCGTCTGGAGGCGCTCTGGGCCCTGGGCCTGCGAGCGGCTCTGGCCAAACCCCTCTCCTGGTTTTGAGGGGTGCCGGATCTTGGGGACCAGAGGCAACTCGTCACAGCCCGATCCTCTACCCAAGCCCGAAGCCCCTTCTCCGCAGGAATGGGACTTCCCATTATGATAGGGAAACATAGGATTCGGTAGGCAGAGAGGGGAAGAACAGGACCTGAGGTCCCTGGGTCGAGAAAAACACACATTTTGGAACAATGTTTGGGAGCATCTGACCACAGCCAACTCCCTTACCGTGCAAGGTTCCTCTTAAGAATGTGGTACCTGGGTGGCTCCGTCGGTTAAGCGTCCAACTTGGGCTCAGGTCATGATCGTACCGTTTGTGAGTTAGAGCCCCGCAACGGGCTCTGTGCTGACAGCTGGGACGCTGGGAGCCTGCTTTGGATTCTGTGTCTCCCTCTCTCTCTCTGCCCCTCCCCGACTTGTGCTCTGTCTCTCAAAAATAAATACATGTAAAAAAAGAAAATTAAAAAAAAAAAAAAGGACGTAACACCACCTACTCCCCCTCAGGATTCCCTCAGGAATTTGATAAAACACCTAACTAAAAAGTAGTAAACCATAAAACATAGGACCACAACGAATGATATGGCCATAGACCACCCCTCCTACAACGGAAACGAGCCACTCAGGAATGGACCCCTAGGTTATCAAGTCAGTGAGGCTAGGACCTTGCCTATAGTCCGGGGGCCGTCACCTTCGAATGCGCCCTCTCCGTAAAGAGAACTTTCCTACCGTTCTCCCTTTCCGATCTGATGATACTCTAATAAACTTTTGCCTGCTGCTCATTTTATGTCCACGTCTTCATTCTTGAAAGCGGTGAGACAACGAATCCCGGGTATTGAGGCAAAAAAGTCCCACAACACCATGTCCAAGGAGCTGATTTAGAGGAATAACTAAGTCACAAGAGAGTCTAAAAATCCCAGACGGAATGAGAGCCTCACAAACTTCAGTGGCCGTTTTCTGGCCGTCCCTATTTGAAACCTTCTGCGGGGGTGGGGTGGGTCTCAGCCCCTGGCTCCTCTGCGGGCTCACAAGGTGGGCTGAGAGCCCGGTGGTTGGGGGCTCAGGCTCACCCAAGTCACTCCTGGGCCTCCCTCTAGAGACCAACTCAGCCAGAGCCACGCTTTAAGAAATACTGGCTTGGGGCTCCTGGGTGGCTCAGTTGGTTAAGCACCCAACTCTCGATTTCGGCTCAGGTCATGATCTCACGTTTCGTGAGTTCAAGCCCCACGTTGGGCTCTGCGGTGACAGTGCAGAGCCTGCTTGGGATCCTCTCTCTCCCTCTCTCTCTCTCTCTCTCTCTCTCTCTCTCTCTGCCCCTTTCCCACTAGTGCTCTCTCTCTCTCTCTCTCTCAAAAAATAAACTTAAAAAATTCTGGCTTCATTCGACCCCTCACTGCATAAAGGACAGACAGGCAGTGACTTCCCAAAGGCCACAGAGGGAAGAGCAAGGCAGACAGCGCATCCACAACCCCCTCCCACGTCCCACAGTTTGGGAAACCAGGAGACCATCGCCAGTGTCCCGTCCCAGGCCTGCCACACTGGCTGTGTGCCCTGGGCAGTCCTCTCTCCTCCCCTGGGTCTGTGTTCTAAGAGATCAGGAGGAGACCCTCCATGGCTCTACAGCTCCTGGGGCAGAAGCAGACCCTCAGCCAGGTTCCCGCAACCAGGTCACCCTGGCCAAGTCCTGCAGCTCTGTATGCTATTTGCATATTTCTTTTCCAGTCACTCCCAGGAGGGATTGACTTCCAGATCATTAATAATAATGGGGTTTGGCACTCAGGAGCCACTAAGTGAAAGCGCTTGGTGATAAAAGGGAAGGTAGGGGAGACTGGGGGCTGGTTAATTTTACTAGTTAGCATCTTTCACTTTCCATCTACCCCACCGGCCTGAGAGGCCACCAAGGTCAGAAGTCACCCAGGCCCTCCGGGGGCCCATTCCCGCAGCCGCCAGAGCCACACATAGTCCCGCGGAACAGGCTGCTTTGAGTCCAGTTCTGCCCTCCCCCCACTTATCTTTGGCCACCATCTGCTCTGCACTTGATATTGTGATGCAAATTAACAAGCCACATTAGCTCAGATATTTCATTAACGATTTGCGGACTGGACCGGTGGTGCGTAGGGGGAAAAGATCTCATTTGCAAGTTAATCAAAATGAAGGCTGAGCGCTAATAAAATTCCTCGGAGCCATTATACATGCACGAAACGGTAAAGTCCTGAAATAGATTTTAAAGAGTTTTTCCTAAGTGGACCAAGCATTACTCATTTGAATGTCTCCTGCTGGTACTTTTGAGAATCCATTTCGCAAGTTAGAAACAAATTGAAATGCTTTTACACACACTCGGGGCCATTCAACCACTCCTTAGACAGGTGGAGGCAGTCTGTCCCCCAACCCCCCAGTCCCTGGGGCACCTGGGACCACCCCCTCCCTCCCCACAGAAACCTAGCCCAGCCCGCCCAGGGCTCCAGGCCTCCACCAATTATTTTAAACACTACAAGGCAAGTTTCTTTGCCCTCGGACTTAGTTTTCTCATCTGTGAAAGGGGAATGATTGTACCAGGTGTAAAACACATTTGTGATAGCGCTTCACACATACCGTTTAATAAATGCTATCTCTGAACCACTGCCTCTCCTCTGGGGCTAGCCAAGTGGTACTAAGTATTTTTCAAATAAATGTACTGACTAAAAAGCCCATGAAGTCCTTCTCTTTCACCAATGACCCCGGTGCAATTCTGTGCCTGGCAGGGTACGTTGAGTGAATGACACCTGCATTCGTACTCAATACCCATCATACATCTACATCCGATACCCACTTTGCAAAGGCTGCACGTTAGAAATCTCCAGATGAGGGGAGGGGCAGTTAACATACAGACACCCAGACCCTGTCCCCAGAGATTCCGATGCAATGGATTTGAGGTGGAGCCTGGATGTTGAAATTCATTTTTTTTTTTTTAACGTTTATTTATTTTTGAGACAGGGAGAGACAGCATGAATGGGGGAGGGTCAGAGAGAGAGGGAGACACAGAATTTGAAACAGGCTCCAGGCTCTGAGCTGTCAGCACAGAGCCCAACGCAGGGCTCAAACTCACGGACTGCGAGATCATGACCTGAGCCGAAGTCGGATGCTTAACCAACTGAGCCACCCAGGCGCCCCTGAAATTCATTTTTTAAGCACACCAAGTGTGACTCTATTATGCAGCCAGCATGGAAAAGCGCAGGTCTAGGCACGCCTGGGTGGCTCGGTCGGTTGAGCGTCCAACTTCGGCTCAAGTCATGATCTCACGGCCCGTGAGTTCGAGCCCCTCATCGGGCTCTGTGCTGACCGCTCAGAGCCTGCAGCCTGTTTCAGATTCTGTGTCTCCCTCTCTCTCTGCCCCTCCCCTGTTCATGCTCTGTCTCTCTCTGTCTCAAAAATAAATAAACGTTGAAAAAAAAGATTAAAAAAAAGAAAAGCACAGGTCTAAACCTACAAGTGGCCCCCACATGGTATATCCTCGCTTGTAGGGAAAGGGCTGGGAACTTGAAATTCCTACTGCCTCAAATGCACTGTGATCTCAGTACTATCCTAGGGAAATCAGGTGTCTCATCCCAATGTCTATTTTCTTACACGCACGATGATAAATCTAGATCAGGTGCCCTCAGAAGTCAAAATCCAAAGAACAAATCATTGTTGGGGTTTCTTAGGGGTTGAGTTGTACCCCTCCCGCCAGATTAGTATGTGGAAGCCCTAACCCCCAGGACTTTGTAACGTGACTATCTGGAGATCAGGTCTTTAAAGTGGTAACTGAGTGAGCATGAGGTCATTAGAGTGGGCCCTGACCCAGAGTGACTGGTGTCTTTATAAGAAGACGATTTAGGACACACGCAGAAGAGAGCGTTTAGGACACACACAGGAGTGAGAGAGGTGTGAGAGGGGCCCCAGAAGAAACCAACCCTGCAGACACCTTGACCTCAGACTTTAGGCTCCAGGATTGTAAAGTATACTTCTGCCATTGAAGACAGCCTGGGGTACTTTGTTACGACAGATCTGGCCAACGAGCACACGGTGTGTGACCACTGCAAGGGCAGAACACCCGGATTACCCTTCTTTGGGCGATTCCAGCTCAGGGCCTGTACCTGGGCATCCCGTACTCCCCGCGGCTTCTGCCTTAGGCCGGCTCCTCCCCTTCAGGGCACACAGCTCTATCAACTCTACCCCATCCTGCCAGCACCCTCATCTAGAGGTTTCCTGACTCTCAGGGAGACTCAGAGGAGTCCCAGAGGTACCCCTGTGATCACATGCCCTAGGCAACATCCGTACCTCGTAGGTTGGCAGCTCACTTAGTGACGGAGTAGGTCAGGATTTCACCTGCCCTATTGCTTTTAATACTCAGACCTCTCCTGAAAGGTAGGGGCTGTCCCGCTTCCTCAGATGGGGACAGTGAGATTCGAAAGACAAGACAATAGCTCTTTCTAAAGCCTCTGCCTCCTTCCTGCCTCCCACTGCCTGGGCTCGCCCTTACCAGGCTCCCCGCTGCACAGATTATAAAGTGAAGTAAGCGACTGGGTCGTCCTGCCTTGTTCCCCACACTCCACACACCCACGGCCCCAGATGCGACTAGCGAACCAGTACGCGCGCACTGGGCGAACCGGTCTGCACCGTTCCACCTGGCAGGGTTTCCTAACATACTTGGCATCATGCCACTTCTCGGCTGCCCTCCCTTCCTCCACGGGCGCCAGATAAAGCCCCAACCCCTCCAACATTCCCACCTTCTTGCACCGGGGGTTCTAATTGCCCCGAGAGCACCCCGTGCTTTCCTACAGGGTCATTTCTCAAACTCTAAAAGCCTGCAAAGAATTTAGCAGGAAGCTTGTTGGTTTGTTAAATTCACCTAGCCTTCAGGGCTTCTCGGATGGGTGAGAACTGCTGAACGCAGATCAAATGGACTCTGGACAGGATCATCCACATCGGCACGGACTGGGAGCTCCCAGGTACCACTCACACCGAGTTAGGATCCGCATGTTCGTAAGACGCCCGAGCCAGGTTTCTCAGCCTTGACTGCACGCAGAATCCTCTCGGGGAGCTTTACACTTACTGATGCTTTGCTGCCATCCCAGAGATTCCGGCGGCCCTGGGGATTCTGGTGCAGCCACAAGGACATCTGGAGGCTGCAATCAGGGGGCTCCGGGAGGCCGGGCGGGAAGACTGGGAAACTGGGACCAGCACCAGAAATAGTCGGTCCTGTGGTCCAAACCAGGGATAAAGAACGGGCAGCCTCTGAACGTTTTAGGAGGAACCTCACACTCCAGTGCCATACAGACAGACCTGTCTAGTAGGTAAATCAGAGACCCCTACCCAGACCAGTAAGCCCTGCCATTGTGGTAAGAACAGACTCTCCCTTAACCGCTCACACATTCAGTCATGAACTCCCATGGGGCTATGGGAACCTGGGGGTGGCAGGGAGCCACGTGGCACTATTGCATTTAAAAGTTTAGGGACACCTGGGTGGCTCAGTCGGTTAAGCATCTGACTTTGGCTCAGGTCACGATCTCACGGTTCATGGGTTCAAGCCCCGCGTCGGGCTCTGTGCTAACAGCTCAGAGCCTGGAGCCTGCTTCGGATTCTGTGTCTCCCTCTCTCTCTCTCTGCCCCTTCCCCACTCGTGCTCTCTCTGTCTCTCAAAAAAAACATAAATGTAATTTGGGTTTTTTTGTGTTTGTTTTTTTTTTTAATAGAAGTTCATCCCCAGGGCACCTGGCTGGCTCAGTTGGTAGCACGTGTGACTCTCAATCTCAGGGTTGTAGGTTCGACCTCACATTGGGTTAGAGATTACTTAAAAATTATAAAACTGTAAAAAAAAAAAAACAACAACATGAAAATAAAAGTTCATTCCCTTTGACCCAGCAATCCACCTCGAGAGACCTACTACAAAAACACCAACTGTATAAACATAAAGCAATCGCAACGAGCTTTGTTTAAAGAGTGAAAAATTGTGAACCATCCGAATGTTCCCCAATATGAGATTATAATATATCCACGAATCGTCACAGAATGAAATAAACTTATAATTACAGACATAGAAAGTATCCAAAATACTATATTCAAGGGAGAAAAAAAAAAGAATAAAGGAAAAAAAAGTTCTGTAATACCATGCTTAATAAGGATCCTTTAATAAAAATAGTAAATACCAGCACATAAGCACAGGAAAAACAATCATTTTGAGAGAGGAAAAGGGAGTATAACAAAAGACTTTCTTTTAATAATTTCTGTTTCTAGATATCACCAAAGAAGCTGAAATGTTCTTAGAAAATACACAAAATAAAGCAAGGGAAGAACATTCTCAAGGAGCTTAAAAGCGTTGGGTAATCAGGAACAGCACACTGATCACGCTACAGACACTTTAAATATAAGCTTTACTTTAAAGCTGAAGAAAAACTGAAAATAATTTTTTTTTTTTTTACAAATCGTATCACTTAAAACATAATTTGGGAATGTTAAACATGAATTCTTAGTTAAAAATGACATTCACAGGGTACATCTTGATGTTGGCCAATATGAAGTTTCCTTAAATCCAGTATTTTATATAAGCTTAACCACCAAGGCTTCCTAAAACTTAATGATTATAATTTAACTTTTTAAGGTTAAGCAAGTCTTCCACGTAACACCCCATATAACTTTTTCAAATACAAAACATTTGTGTCAGTAAAGAAATTATAAAAACATATAAATTATACCGAAGGGCTTGATTAAAAAGCTCTCTATATACAAGTAGATGTGTTTCATCTTAGAAAGCACACACACAAACTGAATCGAATATAGATGCCATTACATTCTCTTAGTCATCTTACATAGCAAACTGCGTGTTTATAAATGTCATTCTATTATGCATGAACTGAAAAAAACAAAGTGTATTTAAAAAAAAAGTCCTTGGACACTGGGGAGTGGACTGTGCCCACGCGAAGCACAGGAAAGCTACGGGACTTACAGGAACCGCCGTCTCTAGCTGGCTCCGGGCAGCACTGGAAACAGTCACCACCCTCAGAAAGACAGGATGGTCTTGTTAATGATTTCCACGGACTCCTGAATTTCATCCTCCTTGATCACAAGCGGGGGTGCAAACCTGATGATGTCGCCGTGGGTTGGCTTGGCCAGAAGTCCATTATCTCGAAGTCGCAGACACACTTTCCAAGCATCACAATCTAAAGAAAAATGGCCCAACATGCATGCTGATCAAAGACAAACATGTAACACTCCCTTGCAGGACGGATGGATGGTTAACACTTCGCCTGGCAGGATACAACACCCAGGGCCTACTAAAGAAAGACGGTTGGGGGCGCCTGGGTGGCGCAGTCGGTTAAGCGTCCGACTTCAGCCAGGTCACGATCTCACGGTCCGTGAGTTCGAGCCCCGCGTCGGGCTCTGGGCTGATGGCTCGGAGCCCGGAGCCTGTTTCCGATTCTGTGTCTCCCTCTCTCTCTGCCCCTCCCCCGTTCATGCTCTGTCTCTCTCTGTCCCAAAAATAAATAAAAAACGTTGAAAAAAAAATTAAAAAAAAAAAAGAAAGACGGTTGGTGGTGCAAACTTGCTTTGCCCTTATCCTTAAAAATGAAGTTATTTTTCAGCAAGTGCATAACTAGGTTTGAACAGTATGATTAGACATACGGTTTTTGTTGGTTTTTCAAAAATGAAAAAGACCAAGCAAAATTATGTGCTAAAGGCTGTTGTATTAATTATGAGGAACCGATGCAAAAAGAATTTGGGTAGGATGCAGAAGGAAACTGGCATAGAACGACCAATACCCCAATCCCAGTGAACACGACACATTCCTAAACCGGATCTGCTTCCTGAGCTCGTGGAAGGAGACTCTCACCCTGTTATGGCACGACGCTCAACCCCGGCTGCACATCAGAATCATGGAAAAAGGCATTGCCAACGCCTGGGTACCACCCCAGACCCGTCAAATCAGAATCTCCAGGGTGAGGCAAGTTTGAATTAACTCTTTAAAAAGTTCCTCAGGTGATTCTAAAGTGTTGCCAGGGCTGGAATCGCTGCTTTAAAAGGAAGGGTGAGGGGCGCCTGGGTGGCTCAGTCAGTTGGGCGTCCGACTTCAGCTCAGGTCACGATCTCGCGGTCCGTGAGTTCGAGCCCCGCGTCGGGCTCCGGGCCGACGGCTCGGAGCCCGGAGCCTGTTTCCGATTCTGTGTCTCCCTCTCTCTCTGCCCCTCCCCCGTTCATGCTCTGTCTCTCTCTGTCCCCAAAATAAATAAAAACGTTGAAAAAAGAAATACCAGACGGGGTCGCCTGGGTGGCTCAGTAGGTTCAGCGTCCGACTTCGGCTCAGGTCACGATCTCGCGGTCCGTGAGTTCGGGCCCCGCGTCGGGCTCCGGGCCGACGGCTCGGAGCCCGGAGCCTGTTTCCGATTCTGTGTCTCCCTCTCTCTCTGCCCCTCCCCCGTTCATGCTCTGTCTCTCTCTGTCCCCAAAATAAATAAACGTTGAAAAAAAAAATTTAAAAAAAAAAAGGAAGGGTGAGCACAGGAAAATCCGGCAAGGAGCTTTTGAGGGCTATCACAAATGAAACAGCAGCACGCACTCAGTTAAGTGATCACCGTCATCATCAAGGTTATTACTGCTGCTCCTGCTACCTTTACTGAAGCCCAAAGGAGTGTGGGGAAGGGGGTGGATAGCAAAGAGGAAACCCTCCAGGAAAGTGCTGGGTCCAGACTAACAAAAAGTAACTGGAAATCTACAAGTGTTGCCGACCTAACCTAAGGCAGAATAACAAATGACATAACAGAACAAAAATAGGTCAAAGAAGTTAAATCCTTCCTGTAGGAAAGGGCTCCATTTCCAGAGACCACTAATATAAATCAGGTGATACTCTGTCTAACAGACCTAGTCAACAATTTCAAACAGGGGAACCCAACAACCAGACAAAATATGGGTTTTCTTTCTTCCCATGAAAATGACATCTTGAGTAAAACGTTTGTGTCCGTACCTTTGGTTTCTCGAATAACAATAGCATTTAATAATCCTTTTCCCCTGACAGCAGTTACAATATCAGACGGCAGCTTCATGAGCTCATTCCTCAAGATGATACCCATTTTTTCTGCATTTTCAGCAAGGTTTTCTTCTTCCAAAACCTGTGTTTAAAGAGGAATTACACAAATGCTAAGACTACCTTGTTCTATGTTGTTCTTTAGTAGAGAACATGGACTGTCAGCAAAGGAAGAGCATGATCAGATAAAGACTAGAGTAACTTAACTTTCATTTCTGTTTTCCAAAGCCTATACTGGTTTAATACCTAATTAAACATTTACAAGCTCAGACAGAGCCTTGCTTTAGTCACGAATCCATCCATCTGATTTTATGGCAAAATAATAAGAATTAAAATTTGTTTGATGCAACTGACTGATATCTTTTCTTATTAGTTGAATAAGTCAATTGGCTAAGTTAACTTTAATTTTTAAACTACAATAGTTTCCTTTTGTTTTTTCCCTTAAAAGTCCATCCTTAGAGATCACATAATTTTACACCTGTAGTAGGCACCTAAGGAAGAAGTGTAAAAGTGTTCAAATCTACAATCAATCAATCAATCAATCAATCAATCAATGCCTTGCAGGCTAGGGCTGGTCATAGGGTGAGAGCTCTGTGAGCCACCCAGGGCCTATGGGCCCAAAGCCCCAGGTGACTGCAACTCAGAAACCCCCAGAGTACCCTCATCTACTAGACCAAGGTTAAATTACCGAGCGCCTTGCCCCTAAAGTCCTTCCTCTGCACCCCATGTTCTAGAATACTCGGCCATCTTGTGTATGTCTCATTACACCAACAGGCCACTTCAACACGACCTCCACAAATGGATACCACACGGCTGGATCAGCCCTCACCTCCAGGGCCGCGATGGCCACGCGGCAGCCTAGTGGATTGCCACCGTAGGTTGACCCGTGCTCCCCCGGTTTAATGGTCAGCATCACCTCGTCGTCACACAACACCGCCGACACCTGAGAGAGAGAGAATTCGGTACCAACCAAATCATTTCTCAGACTAACCATTCCCATTCGCAGCAGAGCAGGAACACAAGTGTTTATGAAGCGCGTAAGAAATTGGACAGAAAGCTTCCCCAAACAAGAGTTACACTTCTTTCCTCGTAACTACCGGCGACAAACTGGCAATACCCGAAACACAGTGTAAGCACGTCAGGGCACTTCGAGGGCACAGAACCAGAGCATTTGGGAACCAAGAGGAAAACGGTTTCTGCAACAATGTATTTTAGAATTCTTTCCACTTTCAAGGTAAAAGGCTTGGTTTCACTGCTTAAAAAACAATGTGCTGCACTGTGTTCAGAGCCCTTTACCTTTAAACCAGGACCAGTTACCGGCTCTGAACGGCAAACCCAAGGACAAAACTACAACCAAACCTTCATTTTTTCCAACCTCTACATTAACCAGTCACGGTTTTACACAATTAGTCACGCTAGATTTCTGAACAATGGAAAAAAAACCTCAGGGGTCTCCAGGAGGACTTTTGGGGTAAAATGTTTCTACCCAAAAGAAGGACCGTAGCAAATTGCCAGGCACACTCAATTCTGCAGTGGAACTTAACTAAGTGGGTCAACCCTGTGGCCTCGGAAATGTTTCTATGCGTGTGCCAGGTGACCTAGAGCACCGGGAGTGTAACAAACCAAGGGAAAGGCATTATTGTCACCACCAGCTGAGGTAAAAATATCTTCAGGGCAGATTTCATGAGAGTAGGGAACAGAACAAGGGGCTGAGCATACAACTTACAGGGTATAAGCCGCCGGAAAGTGCCTTTCCAAGAAGGACGACATCAGGTCTGACATTGTCATGATCGACAGCCAGCCACCTACCAGTTCTGGCCAATCCTGTCTGTATCTCATCAGCAATAAACAGAACCTATTGGAAAACAACATAATACATTAATTATCAGTTTTGTTTCCATAGGGAAGATAGTGACCTCCTTCCTTTCCCCACACAAATCTGTCATTCAGACATTCCCTCGGATACGTGAACATCTTTTTAATTACCGACATAATTTCAACACCATCCTGTGAACATCCTATAGACAAGCAATCATCTCCTGTGTCAGGCCACTCTCCCCAAGGGCCCATTCTGCTGTTCCGCACAGTAGGAAGTGAGCACTTTGGGGGAGAGGGGGACAGAACTACCCTCTGGGAAAAAATAAATTCACTTGCTTATTCCAAACACTTATTAATTAAGTATTTCCTTCTTAAATCCGTACTAGCGTGGTGGGAAGAGGAGGAGAGGGACACAACCAAGGGTCCGGGGATGAGCACAGGCTGCTAGCGTGGAGGGAAGGAACCACCGTTGGGGCCAGGAAGTCTGCAGCTCTGCCTGGGCCCCGGGTTGGCCAGTGGCCAGAACCAGTAAAAAGTCAGCTTCTGGGCAGGCCGCTGATAGGGCGTACTAGAGGGCTTCAGAATGAGGTCTCCCCTTAGTGGAAAGGGGATGCCACCTTTACTTCACCCCTACCAGCCCAGCCCTGAGCCAGGCAGGCAGGTGCAGGATACACAACCTGGTGGCGGGTGCAGAGCTCTCGCACGCCCATCACGTAGCCGGGATCGGGAACCACGACGCCCGCCTCACCCTGAATTGGTTCTACCATGAACGCGGCAACGTTTGGATCCTGAAGAACACGCTACAAAAAAATATGAATACACTTTAGTAACTTCCTTTTTAGCCTATTTGGAAATCTGAAAACACAGGCTGCATATATTTTTACGTTAAGTATGCAAATTAAAGTTTGACACTAACTTACATTCTGACTTCAAAGTATTCACATTTCTGACGTTCAACTACCAAAAGCTCCAAATACTTCAGCTTTAAGCTACTCTACCTTATATTTTCTGTTATTAGTTTTAACTGTATAAAACTAAGACATTAGTTTTTATAGTAATTTCAGTGAATCAGTTTTACAGATTAAAGATATTAGTTTCAAATATTTCAGTGAATCTTTTTATTTTACAAGTCATCTACTCATAATTTTATTTATTTTTTTTCTTAACTTCAAGTAATCCATACACCCAACGTGGGGCTCAAACTCACAACCCCAAGGTCAAGAGTTGCATGCTCCGGCCACTAAGCCAGCCAGCCGTCCCTCCGCTCATAATTTGAAGCAGCTAGCTGAAAACTGAGTAATCTTACCTAATGAAGTAACTAAACACATACTACCCAAGTTATTCATGCAGGATACAACCAGCGGTTAGCTGGTTCTCAGGATTAGACCATGGCACCCCACTTCCCCATGTTGGAAACTAACTGACCATTACAGAGACAGGTCTGCAACCTGGGCTCAACTTAAGTCAGATGTTCACTGCAGTCAGATACCTATTTCGATTCATACATCCAACAACTGTAATTTCTACTTAGTCTGTGCTAAAGCACTATGATGCTAGGGAAGTACCTCAAGAGCAGGCAGATCATTATACGGAATGATTTCAAACCCTGGCATAAATGGTCCAAAACCTTCGTAACTGGTTGGGTCTGTGGAACTGGAGATAGCAGACAGTGTTCTGCCCCAAAAGTTTCCAGCTGAAAAGGAGAAATAAATAGAGATGATTTCAAACGCCCAAGTTTAATAAGCACTTCCCCCCAAAATGCCTTAAGAAGTTTGATCTGTTAAAAAAATGAGGGTTTGCTTTAGAGAGCCTCCAGTGAGCTTTCCTTTGTTAAAATAAACCTGATATTAAACACCACGGTTCACATGCACATGACCACCCAGGTCTGGCCTTGCAATTGCTACCTCAGGCACTCCTCTACTCATCTCCAGACTGCAATGTATAGACTCCAAGGATAAACGCTTGTCTTTTCTTCCAAGAATCCCAAACCCTAACAATTGAGGCATTCAATACGTGTTTTTCTAGACTCAGTGCATTTATGCTAGTGATAGGAGAAGAAAAATATCTCCTATGGAGAATTAGTACATCCCTGTTAAACACCCAATACTCCAGAATGAATTTTAAATTTCATTTGCAGAAAACATCTTCAGACAATCTAAACACTTTCAATTTTGCCTTCCTTGGTATTAGAATCTTTTATGTGCTAAATGACTAACGTCAGCCTTTGTTCAGGAACATCTTTTTACCCATTAATTTATTTCATTAATAAAGTTGAGGCCCTACTATATAGGTCAGGCACTGTTCTAAGTGTCGGGGATAGAGTGGTCACCATGACTGGCAAGCTTCCTGCCCTCAAGGAGCTTACACAAATGCCAGGAGGGAAGAAACACCATAACCTGAACCAGAGTAAAGCAAATGCATGAGATAATTTAAACTGGGTTAAATTCAAGCTAGGAAAGAAACAATGTAGAATGACAGCGAGGTTTGGGGGTTCTTTTTTTTTAATGTTTTATTTATTTTTGAGAGAGAGTCTGCGTAAGCGGGGAAGGGGCAGAGACATGGCGGGGACAGAGGATCCAACGCTGATTCGAACTCACGAACCGAGAGATCATGACCTGAGTCAAAGTCGGATGCTCAATTGACTGAACCACCCAGACACCCCCGTTTTTGTTTTGTTTTAATATCTTTCTGCCACCTGTGCCAGCACCAACTCAATTTAACCCAGTACTGAACTACTGTATTTTGGCTTCAAAGCATCTCTCAACATGACTCCTGCAAAGGCTCTCTCACCTACAAGTGATCCCCACTCTACTTGTCCACCACCAATGGCACACAGACTGACCAAGCTTGTTGAAGAGAAAAGGCACCAGGGGCACCTGGGTGGCTCAGTCGGTTGGGCGGCCGACTTTGGCTCAGGTCACCATCTCGCAGTTCACGAGCTCGAGCCCTGCGTCGGGCTCTGTGCTGACAGCTCGGAGCCTGGAGGCTGCTTCGGATTCTGTCTCCCTCTCTCTCTGCCCCTCCCCTGCTTGCACTTTGTCTGTCTGTCTGTCTCTCTCTCTCTCTCTCTCTCTCTCTCTCTCTCAAACAAATAAATAGTGTGGGGGGGGGGAGGGAGAAAAGGCACCAGTCAGACCAGGAGCCTATCTGCTCTCCTCCACTCAACCTCAGGAGTCTCCTCTGTGACTTACTCTGCAGGTGCAAGGGACTTCCAGTTAGGGACGGTCTTCTTTGTCTCTCTACCCCCACTGACTCACCAGTTGCTTTCAGTGCTCGGGTGAAAACACCTTCATACTTTTTGCTAATATGATAGAGACTGATACAGTCTGTTAAGAATGAAAATCACCAGGAATGCCATTGTTGTTTGCAAGAAACAGTTACGCTGCCCTACAACTAAGGCACAAGATTTCCAAATGGCAAGTCACAGAGCTGAGCAAAGAGTTTTTCTTCTTTGGAAATAGTAATGTCACCCCTAAATACCAACTACACCTGCCCATCAGAATATTTAACGATTTCAACTACCATAGAATGAACTTTGACCATGTGCCATGACAAATTTATCCACACTTTATGTTTTTAAAAATTAAAATCAAACCCTTAAAAACAATCCTACAGAGGACAAACCAGTGGTTACGAGAGAGCAGGTGGGTGGGGGGATAGGTGAAATAGATAAAGGGGATCAAGAGTACACTTATTGTGATGAGCACTGAATAACGTATAGAATTGCTGAATCATTATATTATACTAATGTAACTACTATAACACTGTATATTAATTATACTTCAATTAAAAAAATGAGCAAAAGGTAAAACTAGTAATAATAAAAAGTAGGCAGGGGCACCTGGGTGGCTCAGTCTGTTAAGCGTCTGACTTCAGTTCAGGTCATGATCTCTCGGTTCCTGAGTTCGAGCCCCATGTCGTGCTCTGTGCTGACAGCTCAGAGGCTGGAACCTGCTTCGGATTCTGTGTCTCCCTCTCTCTCTGCCCCTCCCCCGCTCACGCTCTGTCTCTCTCAAAAATAAAATAAACATTAACAACAACAACAATAATACATAAGCAGGCAAAAGGAAACTTTTGGAGGTGATGGAAAGGTTAACGGCATAGATCATGGGTGACGGTCTCATGGGCATACACCTGTCTCCAAGCTCATCAAGTTGTATACATTAATTACATGTACCTTTTTGTATGTCCAAAAATAGAAGTAAAATCTAAATAAACAAATAAGATGCCAATACAAGGTGGGGGTTGGAGAATAGGAGGGTCAGATTACATCATCTGAATTGGTATTCAGTATTCAAGCCATTCCTCTCAACCATTCCCAGAAATATAGCCAAGGCAACTCCAGTCCTCTCTTCCACCAGCTTCTGAGAACATGATACAATAATACATCAAATACTAAGATTCAGACTTCGTGCCACACCTAGGACATGGCTCCTCTCTAACGTAACCCAACCTCAACAACCCGACAAAAATGCCCTACCAGTAAGACCATCTAATTAATGAGAAAACTGCTATGAAAAGATCAGATAAGCATGGGGCACCGGGGAGGCTCAGTTGGTTAAGCATCTGACTTTGGCCCAGGTCACGATCTCACGGTTTGTGGGTCTGAGCCCTGTGTCGGGCTCTGTGCTCAGAGCCTAGAGCCTGCTTTGGATTCTATATTTCCCTCTCTCTGTGCTCCTCCCCAACACGCACTCTCTCTCTCTCAAAAAAAAAAAAAAAAAAAAAAAAATAAGAAAAGAAAAAGAAAATATTCAGATAAGCAGAGGAGAAATAAATCATATAGTCATTCATATTAGGGAGTGAGGAGTAGGAAGTTAATTAGCAGAGAAAAATCCCACTTATGTGGAAATACTTGGAAATAATCCCAAAAGAAAAAAAACTCTCAATTTTTATGATACATTCAGCAGATAGTATATCATGGATGAGGCAAACACTTGACAAATATTCTATCAGTAAATTAAAACAGTAATAGCATCGTATGTTGACATCACAGAGGTTAATGCTGAATATCACATACCTGCAAAAACCACCTTTGCCTTGTATTTTGGAATACCCTTAACAGTATAGCCCCATCTACGAGCAAGTTTGCAAGCAGTCTCTCCAGCCTCCACTCCTATCAAGGAAGAAAAATTTTCAGTTTAAAAAAATGTATCTTAAATTATCAAAAAAGTAGTAAGATCATACCCTTGGATATTTAATGAAAAAAAAATATTTTACCTGTATTCATAGGAAGAACTTTGTGGTAGTTGAAAAGTTTCGTAACATACTCTTCGTATTCACCAAGTACGTTATTATAGAAAGCCCTAGATGTTAAGGTCAGTTTGTCTGCTTGGCTTTTCAGGGCATTCACAATCTTTGGATGGCAATGCCCTTGGTTGACAGCACTGTAAGCACTCAGGAAGTCAAAATATTTTCTGCCTTCTACATCCCATACGTAAATACCTAAATATATAAAAAGTTATTTTAGAAAACCACTAAGTTACAGGAAGTTCAAAGATTAAGATCGCTGGCAAGCCTTCTGAATACATGAACCTCTACTTAATTCAGAATGGTTGTTAAAGCAGGGTTTAGCTCATGCATAGTAAGGCTGGTTATAAATAATCTGGTTTACAAGGAATTACATTTTATCTGTCCAACTTGAAACTACACATTTAACAAGAACACCATTAACATGAAACGGTCTATAAACGGTAGAGCAAAATCTTTAATCCTAGAAAACTGGGGTTTGGAATTTAAAGGCAGAAGTTATATGTGACCTAAAAATCATGATTAGTTGACTGTAACCACCAAAAGAATGGGAATATAGATTTTCAAATCATACATCTAACTGAGAAGGATCTAGTATCTGACAACCCAATCCAAAAACGGGCAAAGAACGTGAATAGACATCTCTCGAAAAAAGATATACAAGGGGCGCCTAGGTGGCTCAGTCGGTTAAGCGTCCAACTCTTGATTTCGGCTCAGGTCATGATCTCGTGGTTTGTGGTTTCAAGCCCCACACCAGGCTCTGCACTGACAATGCAGAGCCTGCTTGAGATTCTCTCTCTGCCTCTCCCCCACTCATGCTCTCTCCCAAAACAGATAAACTTAAAAAAAAAACAAAAAACTAAAATATCTCAGAGGCACCTGGGTGGCTCAGTCAGTTAAGCATCCGACTTCAGTTCAGGTTGTGATCTCACGATTCTTGAGTTCAAGCCCCTCGTCGGGCTCTGTGCTGACAGCTCAGAGCCTGAAGCCTGCTTCAGATTCTGTGTCTCCCTCTCTCTCTCTCTGCCCCTCCCCCGACTCATTCTCTCCCTCTCTCTCTCTCTCAAATAAACACTAAACAAACAAATAAATAAATAAAATGATAAATTTTAAGTTATGTAAATTTTGTAAAAATTTTTTTTAGCTTGACTATAGATATTAAAACATATCAGGTGGCTTACCAGCTAACTTTTACCATGTATTCAATGTACTGTGTTAGTCGTCTTTGTACATTCTCATTAGAGAAAGAAAGAAAGAAAGAAAGAAAGAAAGAAAGAAAGAAAGAACCTATTTAAAAAAAAAAAAAACCACCCCATGAGAGTGTTACCACGCTACAGCACAAACATATGGAAAGAGACACTTCGATATGGAACTAGCCCAAGCTGCACATATGGAACCAGGACTTGACCCCAGGCACTCAGATTCCAGAATCCACAATCTGCTACTCCAAGAATATTTTTATACACCAAACTGTTTCCAAATTTGTAATCTAGATTTTGCTCAAAATCTAGATCACAGTGCTGGTCCCAAATAAAATACAGCAAATGATAAAAATGTTTAATATTCATACATCATCTTCTGGCCCAAACCTAAGTAATAAATTTTGGTTTTATTAGGTTAGGGCTGTTATTTCAAAATGTGGATTAAATCACCATTTGGCAACTATCAGTAATCATTTATTCAGGCAGAGAATAATTAGCGAATGCCAAAAGTGTGAGTGAAACTTTGCAGAGTCTCAAGTCATGTCCCCACAAGATATTTAAAAGGGAAAAATATTAACTTTGCAGTGAGGGAGGCTGGCAGACCCTACCTTACCAGCCAACTCCAAACTGAGGTTCGTTCTACAACACTATTGGCCTGTACTCTTCAAGAATACCAAGGTCAAGAGGACAAAGACTGAGACCGTTCTGGATTAAGGAAAACTAAACAGACCTGAAAACTAAATATAACCCATGACTGGAGATTTTCCTTTGCCTACCGGACAACAAATGAAATCTGAATCAGGTCTGTAGATGAGAAAATGGGGTTGTTTCAGTGTTAACTTCCCAGTCTTGATAGTTACACTATTGTTATGTAAGAGAAAGTTCTGTAGTTCAGGAGAGACACACAAAGTATTTACGTATCAAGAGGCATCGCGTGTCTGCAACTTCCTCTCAGTTCAGGAAAAAAACGCAGTTGTGTGTGAAGAGAAAGAGAAGATAAAGCAAAGGTGGTAAAAAGTTAGCACTCGAGAAATCTGGCTGAAGAGTAAAAGAAAATTCTTTGCACGGCTGCTGCAACTTTTAAGCCTAAAGTTATGCCAAATTAAAAGTTAAAGGACAAAAACAATAGCAACGGTCGAGTACTTTGCTTATGTATCTTACAGTCCCTCCTGGCAAGGTCCACCGTGACAAAGACTGAATAATGAAGTTCATCTTGTATTCCCCTCCATACCTAATACAGCAAGCACTCAATAAATGTTGAATTAACTAGACCTGTAATATAGAAATTAAATGCATCTGGGAAAACGTATGCTGAGAAAATTTAAAAGCAATTTTTACAAAAGGTTTCAAGCAAAAGGGACGGGGGGATTAATTCAAAATGTACCTTTTCCTCTCTCCAGGGCTACAGGTAAAGGATGGTAGTTGTGTGCACCATATTTAGATTCTCGCTCAAAAATGTAATCAGAAGATGGAGGGCCCTGGATTGTCTTTTTAGTCGCAACAGACGTAGCAGAAGCCACTGAGGAATGAACTCCGCGACGAAGCACAGAAATCGTCTGCAAATGAGCTAGTTTGGAAAACATCGTGCCTTTCAGGGAGGAATACCACCCACCTGTCCGAGGAGAAGAGAAGGCAGTAAGAGTAAGAATCTTCCCAGAGTCCACGTGTGTGGGCTCATCCCACACGGAGCATCTGCCACAGTCCACCAAAGCGTCAAGACAACGAGCGAGGGGCGCCTGGGTGGCTCAGGCGGTTGAGCGGCCCCTCCCGATTTCAGTTGGGGCCATGATCTCACGGTTCGTGGGTTCGAGCCCCCACATCGGGGTCTCTGCTGTCAGCACTGAGCCTGCCTCAGATCCTGTGTCCCCCTCCATCTCTGCCCCTCCCCTCCTCACACGCTTTCTCTCAAAAATAAACATTTTTTTTTAAATCGCAATTTAAAAACCATTTAGAGTAAAACCTGACAAGCGCTACAGCAGGATGTGCACAAAGTACTATGCGCAAGGACTCCGGGAGAACACTAAGAAAATCGAAAAAACTATGAATGGGAGGTCAGAGGCTTTTACTGACACTCTTCTGTGCCACTTGAGAGTTTTTTCATAAACACACATACTTTTTTTAAGTCCTCAGTGCTGAGGGTACGTCAAGGACAAGGAACTCACTCTGGGGGCCTCAGGCAAGGCTGCACAGCACAGGGGCTAAAGAGATGGGACCGGGTCTTGTGGACTTAGCCACGATTGTACAGGCACTGCCGCGGGGCGCCTGGGTGGCTCCATCGGTTAAATGTCAGACTTCGGCTCCGGTCATGATCTCAAGGTTTGGGAGTTCGAGCCCTGCTTCAGATTCTGTGCTGACAGCTGGGAGCCTGGAGCCTGGAGCCTGCTTCAGATTCTGTGTCTCCCTCTCTCTCTGCCCCTCCCCTGCTTGAGCTCTGTCCCTCTCTCTCAAAAATAAACATTAAAAACAATTTTTTTAATTGTTTTTAAAAAAAGGCACTGCTGTGGGGACAGGATCCTTTCAGATGGACACAGACCCCCAGTAAGGAGACATCAGACAAGCAAGCAGCCTGCCCAGGAGTCATCCTGTCATGGGGAGGTGACGGAAGGACTGAGAAATACCTCGCGTACCGACTCCGTCCTTGTACGTAAGGAGTGAAGACACTGAGAAAGAATTTGGTTTCTACAAAGATAATAGGGACCATCCAAAAGGAAAAAAGGTGTAGAGAGGAAAAAGTGATTTATTGGGGGAAAGGAAGGGTGTTTTAAGTATAACACCAAAGGCAGAAACTACAAAATGTAAAATCTGTTACTGAGCCACAAATATCTATAGTTTCCAAAGGACAAAAGTATCATAAACAAAGGTTAAAGGCAAAAAGACCAGGAAAAAAATCATCTGGTAATTTATACTAACATTTGGATAGCTTTAACATTAAGATGAACTGATCAAAACATATATTACATGTCATATATTACATACTTTATAAATTATATAAAATACATATCATATACATTTATTTACACACACACACACACACACACACACACACACACACACAGATGAAAACTGGCAATTCCCAAAAGAAAGTCTACTCTGCCAGGATGGGTGTTTCTATAAAACTTATCCCCAAAAACCTGCCCTACAAAAGCAAGTATTGAAAGGAGAAAAAAGTAATCAGGAACTAGAGAACAAACCACAAGGAGCTAAGAGTTTTAGTAACAAAATGTAAGCATCACTGAGCAAATTGACATTTCCTCACAACCTATGCATAGATTTCAGAGTCGCGGCTACCCCCTCATCTGTCCCCACCAGCCCTAACTAAAGCCAGCCCCGCCACAGAGCTTCCCTTAGGGCTCTGTATCCACCTGGACCGTTAATAGTCATCATAAACCATGAAGCAAAGACTGAGGTATGGAAGAAGCTTGGAAGAAAAAGGAACGTGGAGAAAATGCATAGCAATTATGTCTGGGCAGGGGGTTAAAGATAATTTCAAGACTGGGGCACCTGGGTGGCTCAGTCAGTTAAGCGTCTCAGTCTTGATTTGGGCTCAGGTCATGATCTCATGGTTCGTGGGATCCAGCCCTGCAATGGACTCTGCAGGACAGTGTAGAGCCTGCTTGGGATTCCCCCTCTCCTGCTTGTACCCTCTTACTCCCTTTCTCAAAAATAATAAACATTAAAAAGAGAGAGAGAGAGAGAGAGAGAGAGAGAGAGAGAATTTCAAAACTAGTAGAAAGTTGCCAAATACTAAGCATACTTAGTATGTCTATATTTATTTTTTAAAAAGACTAGTTAACTCATGTTTAGACAGAGTTCCATGAATGACAAGTCAAATCACACAATCTCGCAGAACTCCACTTGAACTTCCAGATTGACAAAAATTTAATACTTGGAGCTTGGCTTCCCTTTCAGCTTGGCACGACCTGGTAAATCCTGTATGCTCAGGAATTTGCAATTACTAAACAAAATCCGGCACGCCAGGACTCACCAACTATCCTGTCTTCCCACAGTTCAAATTAGAATGCAGATTTGTGATCTGATATCCAACGACGGTCTCAGAGGATCCGAGAACTCCTGAAATAAAATGCAGAATTGTATGCATAAGTGCATTTTCCTAAGGAGAAGCTCCCTAGCTTTCACCAGGTTTTATCTGAGAGAGGCACGTATCAATAACAAAGTTATATAGGAACTAGCGGACCGGAGATAGCAGTTCACAAAAATGCAAGGTCTAGCGATGCAAACGAGATAGAACTTCTTCAAAATACTACTGTGCAGTTTAAAACCTCCTCTTCCTCCCCCTCCACTTTATTTCTTGGCCTCTTTATGCTCTACTCAGTAAGAAATAATGTTCTATTTGACCACTAAAAAACACAATTTTTGACTTGATCAAATCAGCAATAAAACACGGCGTTCCATGGTCATACTTAAACGAAACACCATCTGAAAAGAATTATAGCCACAATCATAGCCTTGGAAGGGTCTGTCCTCTTAGACCAGTAATTTCACTCCTAAGATGCTACATTCATGGATAAAAGATGGCAATAATTTGAGACCGGATCAACATAATCACATACATAACAACGTGCCGTCATTTAAAATAATTATAGTGAGGGGCACCTGGGTGGCTCAGTCAGTTAGGAGTCTGACTTCGACTCAGGTCATGATGTCACAGTTTGTGAGTTCGAGGCCCCATCAGGCTCTCTGCTGTCAACGCAGAGCCCGCTTGGGACCCTCTGTCCCCCTCTCTCTCAAAAATAAACAAAATCAATAAATCAATAAAATAATTATAGTGTATGACATGGAGGAATGTTTCAGGATATGTTTAAGTGAAGAAAAACGGATATACAAAACATTCAAGATCATATATAAGGAAAAACTACCTGAAAAAGGCACAAAAAAGTTCACTGTGGTTATCTTTCTACTATTCTGTACTTTCCATATTTTCTAACGATCATGAACTACTACATTTATAATCAGAAAAAAAAGTTAGCGACACCTGGGTGGCTCAGTCAGGCGTCCGACTCGGCTTCAACTCAGGTCATGATCTCACAGTTCGTGAATTCGAGCCCTGCATTGGGCTCTGTACTGACAGCACGGAGCCTGCTTGGGATTCTCTGTCTCCCTCTCTCTGTCCCTCACCTGCTTGCTTTCTCTCAGAATAAATAAAAATAAACTTATAAAAAAAAAAGAAAAATAAAATTATTAAAAATCAAGCTGAGTTCCTGCCTAACCTGTCACATTAGAAAGGTTAGGCAACGCACAAAACTAAGGGGAAAATAAAGGTTTGAGAAGCTCTGAAAAAAATGGATTGTGGTTAAAAGAAAGGTAGCGTTCATTTCCCCTAGGAAGTGCAGCCTGGATTACAAAAATTAGGTCTAAAAGTTCATTTGTATGTAGGGAAGAGGGTCAAATACTAAAATAAAAACTATTCTCTATGATTTTGCTATCAAGGTCTGCAGCTCTGTGACTAGAATCTGGCAAAGAGGCACTACTAAACTAAGTGAGGTATTTAAAAAAAATACTAAAAACTCTCTTAACTAGCATGATTTTTTTTTTAAGTTAGCTCTACACCCAACATGGGGCTTGAACTCACAACTCTGATATCAACCGCATGTTCTACAAACTGAGCCAGCCAGGCTCCTGTTTTAAGTGCATTTTAAGGCATGTTTTAAGTTCATTAAGGGTCGCCTGGGTGGCTCAGTTGGTTAAGGCTTAGGTCATGATCTCCCAGTTTATGAGCTCAAGCCCCATGTCAGGGGTGCTGATGGTGCAGAGCCTGCTTGGGATTCTCTCTCTCTCTCCCTCTCTGTCCCTCCTCTGCTCTCTCAAAATAATAAAACTTTTTAAAAAATTGCTTAAGTTCATTAAAAGGTTGATGCAGTATTGCAAGTGAAAGGAATCTTTGAAATTATCCAAATTCAATGGTCTCCTACTATTTACTCAGCTACTTTGCAAAAGAAATGGGACAAAATACCCATTTATCTGCAGAGTTCAAACAATCTTATTAAAAAAATAACTACAACTCACAGACAAATCAGTAACATTGAAAACATTGCTAATACTCATCCTTAAGGTTTTTAAAGATGAACTCTGGATATTCAACTGGAAAAAGTCTTGCAGTTGAAAGTGTGATGATGTAACCAGAATCCTGTAAACATATTTCTATTAAAGAACCTTCTGTGGTCGAGTTACTATGCTTGGCACTATACAAGAAACCTTAGAACAGACTTAAGATGGGCTCAAAAATAGACAGTATCAGTAATTTCCTCTTCCAAAAAGGATTAGAAAACCAGGAGAGGAGAGCAGAAAGTCCAGAGTCTAGAGACCAGGATTTAAATTCTAGCTGAGCCTCTTCAAAGGACCTTTGGATTATCTTGAGCTTCATTTCCCCATTTGTAAAATGAGGTTGAAACCGCTCAAGGTCATTACTGAGGATTAAATGACATAATGTTAAACTGCCAAACCTGGCATAAATGGCCACTCAGTTCCCTTCCTCCCTTAAATCCAATAATGGAACTTGACAATTTCTACAATATAAAAATCAACATTGCCATGATTTCTTTTTTAAACTTCCCCAAAAAAGCCAGGGGGGAGGGTGTCGCCTGGGTGGTTCAGTTGGTTAAGTGTCCGACTTCAGCTCAGGTCATGATCTCGTGGTCCATGAGTTCAAGCCCCACGTCAGGCTCTGTGCTGACAGCTCAGACCCTGGAGCCCTGCTCCTGATTCTGTGCCTCCTTCTCTCTCTGCCCCTCCTGCTTATGCTCTCTTACTCTCAAAAAATGAATAAATGTGAAAAAAAAAATTTTAAACTTGCAAGAAAATTTTTTTTCTATTGATAAAAAATTAGAAACACAGATGACAAGAAAAATTAGCTGCAATTTTATATTTTGCAGTATAAATCTGTAGTATGCATAAATACTATACCCATTAGCTTTTTTTCACACTCCCCCATAGAATTTACAACATAAGACCCCCCCCTGAAGACTCCCAGGAATCTTGCATGTTTTTGTCCCAGGTCCTAACACTTTAGGACACTCGTCTTCATGCCTGGCCCCCTAGTACAATCCCAGTAGGCTCCTTAAAAGAACAGTAACCATGTCTTTTTTTTTAAATTTTTTTATTCACTTTTTAGAGACACAGAGCATGAGCGGGAGAGGGGTAGAGAGAGAGGGAGACACAGAACCCGAAGCAGGCTCCGAGCCCAGTGTAGGGCTCGAACCCACGAACTGTGAGATCATGACCTGAGCTGAAGTTGGACGCTCAACCAACTGAGCCACCCAGGTGCCCCGAACAGTAACCATGTCTTAAAACTCACTTTGCATCCCCAGAATCCAGCCCAGGTTTGGACATTCCGCTAGGATTCTTTGTCAAATGAATGAGGTCATTCCTAAATACAGGTAGGACTCCTGAAGAAGTCAAGGCAGCAGAGAGAGCAAAGCCATCCAGAGGGCAGATAAAATCGTCCATCCCTGAGTTGAGTCTAGCTCTAGGAGGAAGCCAGCATTCCCTAAGATACCACCAGGAGCAACTATAATCTTTCCATCAAGAGATCACTTCAACAAACACGATTTCCCGCGTTATGTGGAACTTAACGAACAGAACAAAGGACCATAGGGGGGGAAAGAGGAAAACCAAGAAAGAGACTCTTAACCATAGAGAATTAAACTGATGGTGAACAGAGTGGATGGGGAGATGGGTTAAATGGGTGATGGGGATGAAGGAGGGCACTTGTGAGGAGCACTGGGTAACTGTATGCCTGAAACTGATATTACACCGTATGTTAACTGGAATTTAAATTAAAACTTTAAATGAAAAAAAAAAAAGTTCACTTCATGAGATTTAATGGCCTTCAAGAGTCAAAGCAACGTGTATAACTGTGACCAGTCCAGGCTGTTGCCATGCGTTTAACCAAGGCCCACAGTCAGCTGCTGGAGAAAACAACACATTGCGACTAACAGCAAAAATTTTAACACTGAGTGTTTTCAGTCATCTCCATAACTCCCAGTCTTTCTCCAAGCTATTATTACTCCTTTCCATCTAATCCATCCTGTCTACCTCAACACACACAGAAAACAGAATTTCCATAAAAGGCTGCATTTTGAAGAGTTAAGTCAGCAGTGCACTATGGGTTTTTAAGCATGCTAAAAGAAAAACCAGTGGAAGTTCATCAAAAAGCCACTAAAGGGGAGGGTGGGTGATGGGCATTGAGGAGGGCACCTTTTGGGATGAGCACTGGGTGTTGTATGGAAACCAATTTGACAATAAATTTCATATATTGAAAAAATAAAAAAATAAAAAAATAAACCTACAAAAAAAAATGCCACTAAAAACTTGCGGAGTAAATTTGGCTTTACTATGTTGGTCAAATATTTACTCTTCTTGAGGTAACCATTCACAAATGCAGTCCTTTTTTACAAGTTCTGCCAACAAAAGTTTGAGGGGTTTTTTTTGTTTTTTTGTTTTTGGACGTAATCTGGCTAAAATTCAACTCAAGTGCGTCACTGGCAAACACCTTGGGCATTACTACTGAAAAAGGACTGGTTCAGCCACACCACACCCTCCACACACCTCCCAAACCTGGTGCCTTCCTCTCAATATTAAAATATAGGAGTCAGTCCGCCCTCCAGAACTCAGTAAAGGGCATAAAATACGCACACAAGTGAATGTAACAAAGGCAGAGTATAGGGGGAAATATAAATAAGACAGCGTGAGGGGAAAAAGTGCCTTTTCAAGAATTTTTATTACGAAGTTTTACTTTAAAGTTATGCTCCGTCTTGGGCGGGGGGGGGGGGGGGGGAAGGGATGTAAAACTGATCTTCAACCCCAAGAAAAACTGTAAACCCAAAACAGTACGTTTTATTTAAATCTTATTTTTATTAGAAGATTCTAACTTTCAGAACAGGATTCAGAGTACGTTTATCTCGATGAGCTCTGCATAATATACGCAGCTGCTGAATCACCACATTGTGCACTTGAAATTAACAGAACACTGTATCTTAACTACACTGGAATTAAAACTTTTAAAGATGCTTCCAAAAAAAAAATAAAAAAGACTCTACTTTCATACTGGGATCTTTTTCACAGTCCGGAACTAGATTCTCTGAAGATGAAACCAGGATATTCTAATGAAAGAAGTGTATGGTTTCTTTCAAAATAGGTGAAGTAAAGAATTTGGATCACAGAAGGGACACTTCCCGGTTCAAACTGAGAGAACCAGTTTACCGACAGAAACTCTTACAAACCCGGAGAGATTTAGAATTGAGAAAATTAAAGATTAGTAATTCCTTAAAGCTAATTCATTTCAAACCCACTCCTTTTCTCCCTTAATTGATCACCTTATCAAAGAGACAAAACTGAAATCAAGAAGAGTTTACGGTGACAAAAAAAAAAAAAAAAAGCGAGGATCAAAGGTTCTTGAGAACAAGTGCCCCCACTGAATTCAACCAGAATTTACTGATGCTCAGCTCTGCTGGCAAAGGAACTCCAGGAATAAAGTTTTCGTGCCGAAAGCCCGGTTGGCCCCAATCCCTTGAACCATCCAATGAATCTGCACGTTACTTCAGATAAGCCTCTACTTCTGCAATTTTTTATTCAGACAAAGGCTGGAAAGAAAACGACGCTGGGGGAGGGGAGAGATAAGCAGGTTGGCTGCAGGGCCCAGGCGCTGCCCGGAAGGATTCGAACCCTTTTCCAGAGTCTCCATCAGCGCCCCCCGCCCCATTACAAAAGCCACCGTTTACTGAGCAGTTTCCCCGCACCCACAAGGCACCCTTCTGGTCGACCTCGGGAACCCAGGTTACCCGCGGTGTCCGGAGCCTGTCCCCCACGAGCCGGCGCCCCATCACCTCTTTCTCGCAAACCCAGAGGTGCGCAGCCAAGGCGCAGAGACGCCGGGGAGTGGGGGGTCCGCGGCGCGGAGTCGGGGGCCTGCCTCCCTCCCTCGCCCGCCCGCCTGCCTGCCGCTCGAGGCCGGGATGCGCCACGTCCCTGCCCGCCGAGGCTGCGCTCCGGCCCACTGCTCCCCTGCCCCGCGGTGCCAGCCGCCGGCCACGTAAAACGGCCGCAGAGGCGGAGCCTGCCCGCCGGCCGAGGCCCAGCGCGTCCCCTGAGCCCGTTACCCCCCAGTCCCCAAGCCCCGGACCCCGGACCGAAGCCTCGCAGGCCGGCCGCCTCGCCGGCCGTCGTGTGGGGCGCCCCGGTCTCGACCCAAGTCCCGGCCCCGGAGCGCCAGCGCGGATACCTGGCAGCACCTCCAAACCCGGCACGGGACAGGCGGCGTCGACAGCGCGGCAGCGCAACGGCGGCGCGTCACAGAGCTTAAGACGCGGCTTCCGCCCCGCCCCCGGGACGCCCTCGCCGCCCATTGGCTGGCGGCAGAGGGCTGGGCACCAATCGCCGTGCGCCCGGCCTCCGACCCTCCCCCCAGACTGCCGCGCTTCGGGGACCCCGCCTCCCACCACCGGTTCGAAAGGCTGCTCGAATCTCCTTGGCGCGACTGTTCTGGGCCGCCGCCGCGTCCCTGCGCTTCCCGTGCTGGCCTGGCCCGTGCCTTTCAGTCGGTCGCTCACCTCCCGCACTTTGCTGGCGGGAAGACGAGGCCCGAAAGGATGAAATGTCTGTTGGGCGCCCTTGGGGCTCGCGGAGTCTCCTGGGCCCCAGCCACGAGGCTATGGACCACAGGCTCGATCCTCAGCCCAGCGCTCCTTGGCCGAGCTCCCGTTCCTTGCCACGCAAAGCCTTTTGTGGGGCTCCCACCCAGCTACGCCTCAGATACGGCTGCGGGACCCCTCGAACCCTGTGAGCTTCTGAACTCACCCCCAGAAGTCATCACGGCAGCTGGTAAACACACGGCCCACCTCCTCGTGGCACTCCGTGTAAGTTTGTCTGCAGCGCCCTGCACAATCCGTGATAAAAACTCAGAACTCAAAATGGACAGTCCAGGATTATCTCGTAGTAGAATCGGAAGGGACTTGCACATCATCACTTAGCCTACACAATTTTTGTTATATATTGGAAAACAGAGACTGGGAGAGGAGAAGCCACTTACCCAGGGTTATCCCACGGGTGAGAGGCAGCCCAGCCCTGTGTACTACTGCCCTTCTCCGTGGGTGGTGGAAGACAATGGCAGGGACAAAGGACAGCACCATGATTCATGAAACCATAGTGGTCAGTCAGGCTCCCAGCTGGAAACAAATGGCACACTCCAAACTGGAAATCTGAGATGCATTTGTTAAAGGAATTATTTAAGTGTGGAGTGGTAAACCACAAGGGTGGAAAGCAACCTGGGCTCAGTGCACCCTTGTGAATCCTGGCCTGCAGGGAGGGGTGCCCAAAACCCAAAGAGAGAAAAGAAAGGAGAGGCCACCTGCCTGAGCTGTGGTCATCAGTGACCCCACTGGGAGGGTGCTGGAGTGGTAAGCATCCAAACTCTCATCTCTTGCCAGAGTTCTCCGTGGGCTGAACATATTAGGAAGCTAGAGACCTAGGGAGCCCTTTAAGGAAGTTTCTGCAGGTTACCCTCCTGGGACACCAGTTCTGTGGGAAAGGGTGGAGAGTGGATGGGGTAGGGAGGCACACGGGAGACATTCAGCACAAATAAGCAACTAAGGTTAGCCTTAGCTGAGTAGAAAGTAAAGTCCAAGCTAATGTGGTCAGGGCTGGAAAATGGTGTGGGACAGAGGCAGTGCTGTAAACAGCAGAGCCCGTGTCCCAGATGCCCAGAGCAAAGCACCAAAAGGGATTCAGTCCTCCTCGGCTCAACCTGCCCTAGACCAATGTCACTTACTCCAGTTGTTACAGCCACATGCTCTCTGGAGCTCACTGAGAGCAGGACTTTGCCTTTTAGTTCTTTGATGTCCCTCCACAAAACTGAACACAGTGTGATTTCTTGGAAGTTAGGTCATTCTGCCCTAGAGTTCAAAGAGGGATCCTTCCTCCAAGGTCCTGCTCCACAAACCTGGGCAGGTATATAGAGCCAAGCCTAGCTCTGGAAACTCTTACAGAGCCCAGGAATCCTCAGCTCTGCCTTGGCAAGTAGGGTCAGGCGTTTCTGAGTTCATGAAGGGAACGTGACACCCAAGATCTGAGTGTAACCTCAAAATATGTTGCATTGCCTTTGGACTCACAGATAAGATGCTCTTTACCCCCCCCCCAAAAAAAAATTCATTTTCAAGAACACCTGAGAATGTCTGGCTTTTATCTCTTTTCTCTCTTATCAGAAAAAAAATGCAATAGTTACAAACAACATGATAATATTTTATGGTTTTTCCGCTAGTAGTTATTTTTCAGCATAACATGACCTTGGAGCCCTGGACTGGAAAGCAGCTTGTTTTCAACCAAGAAACAGAGCTGCTCTATTTGTATGCTTTTTACTTGTACAGTCTAGAAACACGTAAAACAGACCATACTTGACAAAGGTTTTTGAGCCTCTAAAACTATTCATAGACTCAACTAATTATTCAGGAGCCGTAAATCTGGGAGATATAGAGACAGACCCATCCAACACCTAAATTAATTTCATTAGTTCACTCAACAGAGTCCCTTGAGCACCTACATGCCTGCTTCTGTAGAGGGTTTCACATCAAGCAAGAGCACAGGGGTCACTTCAGGAAGGAGAAATTCAGGAAGTGCTCTTTCAACAGGAGCGAACTGAAATCTCGCAACCTTGACCATCTAAAAGAGCTATAACTACACAAAAAGAGGAAAGAAGTCATTTTCTCCTATCGGCAACCCTCAATTATTTGGTACCCAGTAAAACAATTTATGGATTCTGCAGGCCTCTGACTTATCATTGCTTCCTTCAATGTCTAACTCGTTATTACTTGTCATTAGTGTAGCCTACATATACTTGGCCTTGAATTGAGTGAAAAGGAAAACTCCAAGCTGACAGCCAAGGAGAAAGACTGGTAAAGACACTCAGAAAATAAGTGGTGATTTTTACCCAGCAGGAGAAATTTTCCTTCCCTCCAGATTTCATTTACCCTAAAAAGATATCTTCCTACTAAAGACTTGGCAACTTTGCACGACGTGTCCTCCCAGCTGCTACAGCACTGGGCTGGGTGGGGCAGACATTTGAATCTGAAATAAACCTGCTTAAGTCCAGAAGGGATCTGGCAGGAGCAAGGTAAGCAAAATGGTAACAAGAGGTGGGGAGGAGTAGCTGGTAAAAGTTCTGAACTTAGGTCTGAACTGGGAACAATAGGCAGAGATTCAGAAATGTTGCAGTTAAAATGTTGGTGCTAGTAGGAGGATCTGCCCGCCAGGAGTATTTATTTTCTCTCCCCAGCAGCTGAACTCCACTTAAGAAGTCTAGATGCAACCAAAAAAAAAAAAAAAAAAATCTAGCTGCAGCTCCTGTCCTTCCACACCTGCCACATGACACCCTTCCTGGCTACAAAGGCCACAGTGGTCACCCACCTGCTGTCACTGTTTCACCTGCTAGCTCTATCTATGTCTTATCATCCCATGGAGGCTATAAGTTCTTGAAGGTTGAACCTGTCTTGCAGGATTTTTACAGCCTCCCAGAAACCATCTTCGTGGTGCCTTAGTAGGAATTATTATTCTACACTGTTTTCCGGTGGACAGGAATTAGTGACAGAGCAAGTGGCCATTACGGGAGTATGATCCTGAGATTCCAAAAGCCCCGGTGGCCCAAAGCCCTCCTCACTCTCAGACTAGGAACGGCAGTGCAGATGACAGCCCTGGAAGCTGGGGTTGAAGAAAAGAGGACACTTCAAACCATTATTGTCCATTATCTAAGTGCTGGAGGAATGTCATTGGGTGCAGTAAGTTTATACTGTTGAGTGCTGGAGAGGAGGAGGTAGACCAGCCCTTAGCATGGGCCATGACATCCCCAAATCTCATGGGGACAGAACTGGATCCAGGAAGGGAGCCTCCGAGGACTCTGGGATCTGGTGACTATAGCTGGAGTATACCGTGTGCCTGGAAGTCTGAGTAGAAAAAGAATGGAAAATACCAGAAGGGGAATAGAGGCCAACCAGCCACTTGGGCTTACCCAGCTAGAGGAGAAGGCTATTTAAATCAGCTCAATAGCAAGTGTTTAAAAAGAGACTCGTCTCGTGGAGGTGAAAAGTCAGCTAATCCTCAATGTTGAAGCATAATAAATGTAGTATTTTGAAATTATGAATTAGAGATATAAATGCATAGTAGATTTCAGAGCTGAAGAGCTTTAAACATGTGATCTAATACTTTTAAAGACAAATCCAAGACTCCAAGGTAAAGGCCCCAGCCAATGTTACAAGAAATAGGTAATGGACGAGCCAAGAAGCCAGGTTTCCCACCCTATCAAGTTCCACACTTGAGACAATCAGAAGATGGAATTTCAAGTAAGAAAGTTCAAGGTTAAAGTCAATTTTTTTTTTTTTACAAAAAAATCCAAGTAGTGAGTTTGCAGCCACTTATGTTGGAAATTATTTGCATTGCTCATGACTTAAAAAAATAAGAGAAATCTCAAGTGCTAGTTAAATATTTACATCCTTATCTATCCAGATACTAATAAGCTCAGTGTATTTTGCAATGATTTTTTTATTGATTCCATGAAGGCTAACTCTGAGTGCCAAAACTTGGATAACTTTTATTTGAAGTCAGAGAATCTAGAAGTCAATCCTGACTCCACTCCTTGCCTGGGTAACCTGAGATCCCACTGCTCACTTAACCGTCTTGTAAAATGGGTTATCCTGAAGACCTCTAATAAATGTGACACTAAAAGATCTACCTACTTCTAACCTACCCAGTGGCTCAAACCACGGGGGCATTAATATTTTTATTTACAATAATGAGTAAAGGTTCTTTCACAAAACTTCACCATCATCACCTGGCTTTGAATCTTCCCTCTTCTGCAGATTACTACTGAAATCTAAGTAAATCATGTCTTGTACTTACAAAGCTAGAGAAGTGCCAATTAAAAAGGCAACTGTTTTGGGGTGCCTGGGTGGCTTCCGACATCGGCCTCGGGTCATGATCTCGTGTCTCACGAGGTCAAGCCCCCCCCCCCCGTCAGGCTCTGTGCTGACAGCTCAGAGCCTGGAGCCTGCTTCGGATTCTGTGTGTGTCTCTCTCTCTGCCCCAACCCCACTCATACTCTGTTTCTCTCTTTCAGAAATAAATCAAACATTTTTTTTTTAAGGCAACTGTTTTACTACTGGGATCTGCTGGAGTAAATTTTATTTAGAACAGGCAACTTTTTTTTTTTAATTTTTTAATGTTTATTTATTATTGAGAGACAGAGAAAGACAGAGCATGGGCATGAGAGGGGCAGAGAGAGAGGGAGACACAGAATCCGAAACAGGCTCCAGGCTCCGAGCTGTCAGCACAGAACCGGATGCGAGGCCCAAACTCACAAACTGTGAGATCACGACCTGAGCCGAAGTTGGATGCTTAACCGACTGAGCCACCCAGGCGCCCCGAAAAGGCAACTTTTTAACAGTTGAAGTGGTGCTCAGATAGCTCAGAAATTGTTCCCACTCTGGCCCTACTCATGACCACCCTAGAGTTTTCTCATCTGCCCCTTGGAGGTCAGGAAGCAAAGCACAGTTGGGCTGGGTTATATGTTAGGAACTTCATTCTGAGCTGGCCTTCTTCTGGTCCTTGAACAAGCTTTGGTAACACCTTCCCACGTATGTTAGTTTTCTAAAGGAAACTTGTCATAAATCCAGAGAGGTAGCCCAGTGCCCTACTGGGCAGATTATGGAAAAAAACAGTTCCAATTTTCTTCCTAATTTCCAAAGAGTGAGATATTTGAAGGAACTTTGGAAGTCATCCAATTATATAAAGCATGTAGCTCTTTATTTCTTTTTTCTTTTTCTTTCTTTCTTTTTTGAGAACTCTATGGAACTACTTTCCTCTCAGACACTTTCACTCCCAAGCAACTTCTTTTTGTTTTGTAAATAGTTAATACTTTGCCTCATTTACAAGTCAAAGCAAATTTAAAAGTACACCCCAAGAACTCTTCCTCCTGCCCCAAAGCCATCCAGTCAGCATCCCCTACCAAGGGCAACTCTTTGTATTAGCTTCTGGTTTCTCGACTCTTCATACAAATAGAAGCAAATACAAATGCCATTATTTTCTCCACTTTCTAACACCCCTGAGAGCAGGTTATATGTGCCCCAGAGCTCCCTCTGTGTCAATAGGGAGAGAGGGCCCTCATTCTTTTGTTTACAGCTGCTTAATAGCCCCATTGCAGGACACTTGGATTATTTCCAATCTTTTGCTATTGCAAAGTGTGTCACAACAGATAACCTCATCTGTGACATTTCATAAAAGTGTAGCTGTAGGATAAAGTCCTACAAGTAGGATTGCCAGGTCACAGGACTGACCTGCACTTCCAATTTCAAGGCTAAGACTCTAAATCCAGCTCTCCGAGGAGAGCAAAGCAGGCTGGCGTGGTCCACGGAATGGTGCCATCTCTGAAAGGGGTAGCGAACAAATTGAAGGCAGTTGGAAAACTTAGAGCGATTTCCCACTGCGACATTCAACTGTGTGGCCATGTTTCTAAGTAGTTGATTTTTATTGAGCTGATACATCTGTGATGACCTGAAAGGGGAAAAAAATTGCTTCTATTGCTACACAAAAGTTATGAACAACTTCTTTTTTAGTGTGGTGTTGCCTCAGACTCGTTATCCAAATTTCTGAAAAGGTTGTGGAAAAATAGAACCAACCCCAAACACCGGAGAATACGACCATATGAGACCCTACAAAAGGTGAAAAGGTAGTTCGATCATTTAATGGCAATTGATTGGGTGCAACATATTCCAGTGTGAGAGGTAAAAGATCCCCAAGATATGTAGATGAATTGGCAGAGAAAGAGAGTGAGAGACAGAGAGAAAGAAACGGGCAGGCTCTCCCAGACGGAAGAAGCAATGACTCCAGACAGAATGTAGCAGGTGCTAAGGGATTAAGGTGAGGCCTTGCCTGCTAGAAGATCTGGCCACCCAGGCAGAGAAAAGCAATGTGTCAGGATTTAGTCTGGGAGGAAGTGTAAGATGTGATAAGGATGTGCAGGAAGAAATGTTAGAAATTCTATTTATATTTAATTTTTTAATTTTTTTAATGTTTATTTATTTTAAATTTTTTAAAATCTTCATTATTTATTTTTAAGAGAGAGTATGAGCAGGGGAGGGGCAGAGAGAGAGGGAGACACAGAATCTGAAGCAGGTTCCGGGCTCCGAGCTGTCAGCACAGAGCCCGACGCGGGGCTCGAACCCACGAACCGTGAGATCATGACCCGAGCCGAAGTCAGACGCTTAACTGACTGAGCCACCCAGGCGCCACATATGTATATATATATTTTTAAAGCTTTTATTTATTTTGAGAGAGAGAGAGACAGAGAGCACAAGCAGTGGAGAGGCAGAGAGAGAGAGAAAACCCCAGGCAGGCTCTGCACTGTCAGCATGGAGCCCCAAGTAGAAGTTGAACTCACAAACCATGAGATCATGATCTGAGTCGAAATCAAGAGTCCGAAGCTTAACCGACTGAGCCACCCGGGGGTCCCCGGAACCCCAGCAGGCTCCGGGCCCTGAGCTGTCATCACAGAGCCCAACGCGGGGCTCGAACCCATGAACCGTGAGATCATGACCTGAGCCAAAGGCGGATGCTTAGCCAACTGAGCCACCCAGGCAACCCAAAGCTAGCAAGTTTGTAAGGGCAAAAAAACCAATCACGATTCATCTCAGGAAAACAAGTAACTCTGATCCTTTGAACATATCTCGCAAATAACATTAGCTTCTATGTTAATAGTGTCTGCCACACCCTGGGAGTTATAAATGCCTGGCAAGACCTTTGTAAAACACAAACCAGATCTGTATAGAACAAGCATGGCAGAAGTGACATCAATAGCCTATTTATTTCCAGCCCGAATTCCAAATGACATCCGTGCTAAGGAGAGTGTTGCTTCATACAGAAACGGCTGACAAGAAAGCCATGGCATTTTCTACACTTTGTTGCACCAGGTGCGCACCTGTCTGGGACTTTCACTCACCCGAGCTCCTCTCCCAGGCCCAGCCAGGGTCTTCCTGTTGCATTTCCAGATGCTAGGATAGCACTTGGCACACAGCTGGTGCTCAGTAATTGCGCAAAGGAAGGGAGGGAGGAGTCTTTGGAGTATAATTATTTTAATGTACAAAAAAAGAGGGGGAGGAGTAGGGTATGTGTTTTGAATATACAAAGAATTCTTAAAATTCAACAACAAAAGTTGTTTGCTTAAAAAGTTGTTCGCTTAAGTTTTTCGCTTAAAAAGTGAGCGAAAGGTTTACATGCACATTTCTCCAAAGACCTACGAATGGCAACAGGCACATGAAAAGATGTTTAATATCATTAGTGATTAGGGAAATACAAATCAAAACCACAATGAGATACATTTTACACCGACTAATTGGTTTTAATTTGAAAACAGTAATAACAGGGGCTCCTGGGTGGCTCAGTCGGTTAAGAGTTCGATTTCGGCTCAGGTCAGGATCTCACGGTTTGTGGGTTGGAGCCCAGTGTCGGGCGCTGTGCTGACAGTTCAGAGTTTAGAGCCTGCTTGGGATTCTGTGTCTCCCTCTCTCTCTGCCCCTCCCTCACTCATGCTCTGTCTCTCTCTGTCTCTGTCTCTCTCAAAAATAAATAAACATTAAAAATTAAAAAAAAAACAGTAATAATAAAAATTGTTGGTAAGGATGTGGAAAAATCGGAGCCCTCATTGTTGCTGGTGGGAAATGTACAAGGGTGCAGAATACTCTAGGATTCCTTAACAACTTAAACATGGAATTACCATGTGAGCCAGTAATCCCACCCCTACTTACATACTGAAGAGAACCAAAGACAGGCGTGCAAACAAAAACTCTTACGCGAATGTGTACGGCAGCATTATTCACAATCGCAAAAGTGTGGAAAGAACCCGAATGTCCATCGACTGAGGAATGGATAACCAAAATGTGGGCTCTCCCTACGGTGGGTATTAATCAGCCATGAGAAGCAGTGAAGTACTAACACCTGCTAAAACATGGATGAACACAATGAAAACGTTACATGAGAAAGAAGCTAAGCAAGAAAGGCCGTGTTTTATATGATCCCACTTATAGGAAATATCCAGGGAAGACAAATGTGCAGAGGAAGCCGACTAGTGGCTGTTAATGTACAGGCAGTGGGGATGGATGGTAACTACTTAATGGGTGCAGGGTCTCTGCGTGAGAGGATGAAAACGTTCTGGAACCAGATAGAGGAGATGGTTCCTTAATATTGTGGCTATACCTCTTGCCACTAAATCAAATGCTTTAATGGTAAATTCGGCGTAATGTATATTTTCCCGATTAAAAAAAGGCTGAGGGGCATCTGGCTGGCTCAGTCGGTGGACCGTGCAACTCTTGATCTCAGGGTTGTGAGTTCAAGCCCCCACGTTGGGTGTAGAGATTACTTAAAAATAAAATCTTTTGGGGCGCCTGGATGGCTCAATTTGTTAAGCTTCCGACTTCGGCTCAGGTCAGGATCTCAGGGTTCATGGGTTTGAGCCCTGCATCAGGCTCTGTGCTGACAGCTCAGAGCCTGGAGTCTGCTTTGGATTCTGTCTCCCTCTCTCTGCCCCTCCCCTGCTCACCCTCTGTCTTTCTCTGTCTCTAAAATAAATAAACATTAAATTAAAAAAAAATAAAAAATAAAATCTTTTAATAAATAAATAAGCTTAAAGATTTAAAATGTTTTGAAAGATTTAGAAGTGTGACTCAAGAATAAGGTATTTTTTTTTAATTTTTTTTTTTTTTTTTTACATTTTATTTATTTTTGAGAAACAGAGTGAGACAAAGCGTGAGCGGGGGAGGGGCAGAGAGAGAAGGAGACAGAATCTGAAGCAGGCTCCAGGCTCTGAGCAAGCAGTCAGAACAGAGCCTGATGCGGGGCCCAAACCTACAAACTCTGAGATCATGACCTGAGCCGAAGTCGGACGCTCAACCGACTGAGCCACCCAGGCGCCCCTGAGGTATTTTTATTAAGACACCTTGTGAATTTATCAGACAAGACGCGGTATTTTTGTGGTATCTCTTGAATAACTGCTATGGGCTCTATTCACCAATATTACTGAACTATATGGAAAGAAGCTCATTTTACACTAGAGATGTGCTTGAACTTTGTTTTGATGTCTTTAAAAAGATTCCGTCAGAATATTGCTTAGATGTGAGTGGGGATTTTTAGGCTCCAAGAGGAGTTGGTTAGTTTCCTTCTATGGTACTTAGTACTGTACTCTTTTTTTTTTTTAATTTTTAAGTTTATTTATTTTGAAAGAGAGCACAAGCCGAGGAGGGGCAGAGGGAGAGAGAGAGGGAGAGAAAATTCTAAGCAGTCTCTGCATTGTCAGTGCGGAGCCTGATGCATGGCTTGAACTCATGAACTGTAGGATCATGACCTGGGCTGAAGTCAGACAGACGCTTAACCGAGGCGCCCAAGTGCCCCATTCATAGGAACTAAGTATTCTGAATCCCTAAGAACTTAGAGTGACTTAGAGCCACAAATGATGATGTACCAAAAAGAGCCCCCTGTGCCACCCCAGAACCCCTTAGAAAAAAATGCATTTGTGAAAGAAAAGACCTTTTAAAAAGGGAAGAAACTAGCCTTTTAATGGTTACTTTGAAACCTTCCTGCACATTGGTGGTAATTTGGAACCTCATGACTGTGGTGCTCTCAAAGTGCAGCCTAACTGTCCCCCAGACCCGGCCCCTTTTGCCTTAGGATCTGCAGGTTATTTACAAGTAAAGACAGGGTGCCTGGGTGGCTCAGTCAGTTGAGCATCTGACTTCAGCTCAGGTCATGATCTCGCAGTTCATGAGTTTGAGCCCCGCGTCCGGCTCTGTGCTGACAGCTCAGAGCCTGAAACCTGCTTTGGATGTTTTCTCTCCCTCTCTCTCTGCCCCTTCCCCAACCACACTCTGTCTGTCTGTCTCGCTCTCTCTCTGTCTCTGTCTCTCAAGAATGAATGTTAAAAAAAAATTTTTTTTAAGAAAATAAAAGCAAAGAGAACAGCAGCTCCTTTTGTAAATGTATTAACTACACATGAAAGAAAATGACTCACAAGAAGGGAATCGATTTTGTAAAATAAATAATTTTACAAGATTGTCCACTCAGCTCTTTTGTGTGGACTGTCTACTGTCCTCTCCCGCCCCCTGTGTTCTTGGCCAGAGTAAATCTCGCAAAGGATGAGCACTGTGTAATCAGCAGCTGCCCGGGAGAGCATTTATTGGGGCGCCTGGCTGGCCCAGAGGAGCATGCTGACTCTTGATCTCAAGGTCATGAGTTCCAGCCCCACATGGGGTGTAGAAGTTACTTAAATAAATAAAACTTAAAAAAAAAAAAAAAGCGCTTATTGAAAATGAAGTCCCCAGGGTGCCCGGCTGCCTCAGTTATTAGAGCCTGTGACTCCTGATCTCAGGGTTTTAAATTTGAGCCCCACATGGGGTGTAGAGATTACTTAAAAACAAAATCTTTAAGGGGCGCCTGGGTGGCTCAGTCAGTTAAGGGTCTGACTTCGGCTAAGGTCATGATCTCACAGTTCGTGAGTTCGAGCCCCGCATTAGGCTCTGTGCTGACAGCTTAGAGCCTGGAGCCTGCTTCAAATTCTATGTCTCCCCCTTTCTCAGCTCCTCCCCCGCTCATGTTCTGTCTCTCTCTCCTTCAAGAATAAACAAAAACGTTAAAAAAAAAAATCCCAAGGTTGGGCCTTGGTCCAACCCCTCGGTTACCTACATAAGCCAATCTCTACACTGGCAAGAAGAACCTTAACAATTACTAAGAGCGTATATGTGCCTCTTGGAGACTTAGACATTTGAGGAAACTCGCCTCAGATTGCATAGCTGGTAAGTGGTAGGGGGAAAATAAAGGGTCCTCTTTATTTTTTTTTTAATGTTTATTTTTGAGAGAGAAATAGAGAGAAACAGAGAGTGAGCAGAGGAGGGGCAGAGAGAGAGGGAGACACAGAATCGGAAGCAGTCTCTAGGCTCTGAGCTGTCAACACAAGAGCCAGAGGCAAGGCTCAAACTCACGAACCATGAGATCGTGACCCGAGCCAGTCTGTCGCTTAACAGACTGAGCCACCCAGGTGCCCCGTGGGTTGTCTTCTTTTTGTCTCCACAAACCACCATGATCACAGAAAAGATAGGAATACACAGACTGTAACCTACCCTGTGTCTGGGAATTCATTTGACCTAAATTTCCACCATCCAAAACCGTTGGCACAGAATGGGTGCTCAGTACAAGTCTGGCAGGAAGGAAGGAGGAGGGGGAGGGAGGATGGAGGAGCAATGGAATACCCTTTCTTTCCAACACTGATACTTAGCTATAACTACTGCTTCAGGGTCCTCTGTCCCTCTCTCTCTGCCCCTCCCCTGCACTCTCTTTCTCTCTCTCTCTCTCTCTCTCTCTCAAAAATAAACTTTTTTTCAATGCCCAAGCAGCGCTCAGATCATTAAAAAAAAATTACCAAATATTTTATATGACTGGTGGCCTCATGTACCATTTAAATCATCCTGGAGTCATCAGGCCCAGCTTTCAGGCTCTGCTCTTCTCTTACTGTGAGACCTTAGGCGAGTCTCATAACCTCGCCGAGTCTCAGTTTCTTCGGTAACACGGACAACCTGGGGCAAGTCCCCTCCTCTCTAAGACTCAGTTTGTCTTACCAGTGGGCAGATGTGACAGGGCATTCACCGAAACAGATCGCCAATGGCCAACAGGCATATGGAGAGGCAGTCAACATCATTACCCGTCAGGAAATGAAATTTAAAACCAGAGTGCGATGCCGACTACATAGCTTCCAGGACCATCAGATGGAAAAGGTGGTCAATACTATATGTTGGGAGGATGTGGAACACCTGGAACTCTCCTCCCTTGCAGGTGGGAATGGAAATCGCCCCCACACGCTGGAAGACTGGTTGACTGTATCTAAAGCTAGGCATCTGCGCACCCAGTGACCCCACTGCTGGATACATTATCAACGGAAATAGGAAGATATGTTTACCAAAAGATGTGTGTAAGACAGTCCAATCAAAATAATGAAGGAGTATTTGATCACCCACCACCAGTAGAATGGATAAACGAGTTGTGTCTCCAGTGCTATGCTAACGGTAATAGGAATGGATAATCTACAACTATATGCCACACAACATGGATGAAACTCATAAATAATGTTGAGCAAAGACAGCCAGGCACAAAGAGTATATATACTGCAGGATTCCTTTTCCATAATTAAAAGAAAAAGAAAACGAGGCACAAGTAATCTGTGCTTTCGGATGTCCGTGGGGGAGGCAATCACTGCAAGGGGACACAAGGGGGCTCTGAGATGCTCATCCTGTTCTGTTTCTTGACCTGGATGCTGATTATAAAGGTATATTTTTTTTTTCAAGATTTTATTTTTAAGCAATCTCTACACCTGAAGTGGGGCTTGAACCTGCAACCCCGAGATGAATAGTCACACGCTCCACTGACTGAGCCAGCCACGTGCCCCTAGGAAGGTGTATTCTGTTTGTGAAAAGGCACCAAGCTGTACGTGTCGGGTATTTTCAGTTTTCTGTATGTTTATCATGCTGCAGTAAAAATTTTGTAAATGAGGTGGTCGGGCTAGGTACAGCGTGCTTACTGTCCTTCCCGGCGTCAAGCTGGGAGTAACAACTACCTTCAGTGTGCCAGGAACTAAATGTTTTCCATACAAATTGCTCATCTGAGCTAGGCACCACGGTGAGGAAACTGAGGCCCAAGACACAGGGAACTTGCCAAGTTCATATATGGACTCGGGGGTGGAAGTGGCTTCGAACCCAGCCACTCAGAGGTCACGGGCCTCACCTGTGGTCCTTGATAACCACAGCCCCAGAGAACCAGGGAGGGTTAGGTATGGGGAAGCCTGGCTTTCTCCAGCTGGCATTCCCCTCCCACTTCCTGCAGGGACCGAGTCCTCCTGTCTCCAAGGCTCCCTCTCCCTTTGTCTCCACAACTGGGCTCCCGGGGGATTTTCTTCCAACTAGAAGCAAGAAGGGACATTTCCTATTTCTCTTTCCCTGAATCTGGTCTTCCCACTTCATTCACGCTTACATGCTTCCCTTCAGTTGACCTTAAGGGGGGAATTATGTTGTTGTTTTTAAGTTTTTAATGTTTATTTTATTTTTGAGAGACAGAGTAGAGTGCGAGCAGGGGAGGGACAGAGAGAGGGAGACACAGAATCCGAAGCAGGCTCCAGGCTCTGAGCTGTCAGCATAGAGCCCGACGTGGGGCTCGAACCTGAGATCACAACCTGAGCGGAAATCAAGAGTTGGACGCGTAACCGACTGAGCCACCCAGGCACCCTGAGGGGGAATTATGTTTTTAAGTGTACTTATTAGCATTTATTGAAGAATATCTTGTTGGCCTATTGATAATTTTTAAAACTAGTTCAGGGACACCTAGGTGGCTCAGTCGATTAAGCGTTTGACTTCCACTCAGGTCATGATCCTGCGGTTTGTGAGTTCGAGCCCCGCGTTGGGCTCTGTGCTGACAGCTCGGAGCCTGGAGCCTGCTTTGGATTCTGTGTCTCCTTCTCTCTCTCTGCTCCTCCCCCACTTGTACTCTGTCTCTCTCTGTCTATCAAAAATAAATAAATGTAAAAAAAATTTTTTTAAACTAGTTCAATAGGTGCTTAGCAGTTATTTCTAAAAAGACAAATACACTAAATTGATCCGTGCCCATAAAACGGATGGGGATTTCTCAACATATAAGACGCTCTCCACTCACTCCCCTTCTTCTTGGCTGTGGGGTTTCAAGTGGGGATCTGAAATGGTCATTTTTTAACATCAGAAATCTATGACCAATGGATGGCGCAACTCCAAAAAGTGACCTACCAGGCACTTTATAAGGTACTAAGAACTTGCAAAGTAAGTCTAGGAAGTTAATGTCCTAAAAATCTGGTACATAGGTGTTGATTTAATTTGTAGCCACTAACAAAATTCTGTAAGATGCTTCACTTTTGCTTTGAAAATGGCCCTGTTGGGGCGCCTGGGTGGCCCAGTCGGTTAAGCGGCCGACTTCGGCTCAGGTCATGATCTCGCGGTCTGTGAGTTCGAGCCCCGCGTCGGGCTCTGTGCTGACAGCTCAGAGCCTGGAGCCTGTTTCGGATTCTGTGTCTCCCTCTCTCTGACCCTCCCCCGTTCATGGTCTGTCTCTCTCGTCTCAAAAATAAATAAACGTTAAAAAAAAAAACTAAAAAAAAAAAAAAAAGAAAATGGTCCTGTGTGTTTGTATATACTGCCTGCCAGGGTAGCCACTCCGTGTATGTTTGGCATGGGTTTGGCAAAGTACCTAACCTGGCATGAAAAAGTAGTGTCAGGGTGGAGATACCCTCAATTTGTGAATACTAGCTGGCGAGGGGAGGGGACACATACATACAAACTCTGATAATTACAAAATTAGTTGAAAACTTTGCTAAGAGAAAACAAGAAACAGTTAAATGAGAAAGCATTACAAAAAGGATTTATTAGACAAACACATCCATGGATTTGGTTGGAAAGCCACGGGGCCTTTCAAAGCAGCACAAATCCAAAGTCACACACTTGGAGCATTACTCTGCTACAAGGTGTCCTAACAGGAAAGGTCAAGAATGACAGCACTTCAAGCTAGTCCGCAGATAAGCTTCCCACCTCCCTCCCTAGTCCCTCTCTTCCGACTGGAGTCTTCTGGGATTCTGGTACCTGAGAGATGAAATGTTTCCACATCTTATGGAAATTCAGCTTCTCGTTACAGATCTTGCCTCTGTGTACTTGAATTGCCTGTTTGTGACACATGGGTGTTGCTTTTCAGAAACCAAGGAGCAGTTATTGAGGGAGTGTTTATCAACGCGTAAAGTGAATAAAATGTTCTCTACCATAGTAACTGCATGTTTAATCTCATCTGGCATCAATTGTCTTTTAGAAACAATGCACTGTTTGGGGACACTCTTCTTTAAAATAGAAGGAAAAGAGTAATTAGTAAATAATACGCAATTAAATGATACACATTCTCAAATCTTGTGAGAGTCCTGTGAATACGGAGTCTTCACTGAATTTGGCATAAGGGAGGGGGGATATTTTCTATCATTTCTGATAACCATAGAACTAGATATTTCAAAATTATGGTATCATGTGTTCATGATACCAAACTGCATGTACTTTAGAAGAAGCCCGTGATCATTAAATTTAATTTTTAATGGCACAGGCTATCAAAAAATGGCAAGCGGATGCTATCCACGTAGATAGCAGCAGGCCTCAAATAATCAAATCCAGGTAAGGAAGAAATAAACGTGACCTAGTTAGGCAGAGCTGGGTTTCTGAGATATGAGCTTCAAACACATTACATAGAAAACTAAAAGCAGCATTCCAAACAAGTCTGGCATGAGAATTTTACAGAGTAATTTTTTAAGGGAGAAAAAAGTAGCAGTTGGAACTAAGGGCCATACATTAAGCTGTGGCAGTTGAATCCATTATGGGTACGATTTTGCTTCTGCTTTAGCCCAAGAAATACTTCCTTCACACCCTTGACAACCCTTCACATGTTCACCATGCCATGAGAGAGTCTGTTTGGAACAAGAATTGCTCTAGATGAAGCTCTAATAATGTTGAGTTTGTGCTTTTAAAAAATAGCCCAGCAGGCATTCACTTGCGAATGTCCCCTCTCTGTAAAGACAGCTTTCATACCATTCTTTTCTAATCTGATACTCTAATAGGAACTTTTGCCTGCTGCTCAAAAAAAAAAAAAGTCCAATTCATGACAGTCACGTGTGCTGGAGGAGCTCAGCTCTCCCAGCTTTTGGTTCACTATTTGCAGGCCTAGGAATTGCCGGGACCGATGTAGGAGCCAGGACTGAAGTTTTAAGAATATCAAAGACTGGAAATCAAAACAGGCAGCCTGAGGCATAGGCTTCGAACCACGGGTCCCTTCCTTATCATTTTTACGCGTTTGAGGCCATTGCCTGGTTCGGGAAACTGCTCAGAAAATGTGCAGCGCGGCGGAACTGTGTCTGCGTTAGCAGGTAAGCCCGGCCACAAAGCCGTTACGTTTCCTAGCAGAGACTTCTAGGGCTTCTCAGAAAAGTAAGAGACGTAGTCTCTCAGGAGAGTCCGTTTGGAACAAGAATTGTGCTCAAGTCCCAATCTGAAATGAAAATCTAAAAACGTAGAAATTTGTGCATCTGAAAAATAGTCCATTTCACCGCGGCAGTGTGTGCTCGTGGACCCAGCTCGTTCAATATTTGGGAGGAAGCCTTGGTTTGGGGCCAATAATCAAGTACAGAAAGGGAGACCATCCGCTCCGAAAAGGGCAAGCTGCTTACCACGTGTGTGAGCTAAAATGTTCGAAGATTCCATCCTAATTGTGAGCGACCCGTGGGCAGGAAGTCTCGGGTCCCCGGCATCTGCAACTCCGCAGCGCGGCAGTGTTATTAGCCCTGCTCGGGACACCCAGACCCTCAAAAGGAGCCCTTGAACCGAATGGAGCCTGACCCAAAGCGAAGAGCCAAGTTCAGAAACGCCAAGCTCTGAGGGCAGCCTTCATTTCGGGGCACTTTTAAAGACGGCAGATCCTTGATCCCCTTTGCGGATCTCGTGGATTCAGGGGGTCGGCGCGGCGGCAAGGGGCGCTGCGGGAGTCGGCAGGCGGCCTCTCCCTGCCCTCCGGTGGCGCCTCCCCAGAGCTGGAAAGGAAGCGGCGCGCAGACACCCGCTCACCACGAGGGGGCGGGCCGTGCACGTCGGCGCCCCTCGGTGGAACCGGGACCACACGACGACGCCAGTCATTTGTGAGTCCCGACGAAGTGGACCCCCGAGAAGCTCCAGGTTCATAGGTGCGGGGTGTAGAAAGGGGTCAGGTAGGAGGGTCCGAGGAAGGACGCAAAGGGGCCCCCGGCGGCGGCGGCGGCCGTCGGCGGGAAGGAGGTGGCGGCTGGGAAGAGGACGTTGGCCGCCGAGTAGGAGGGGAAAGTCTGGAAGGGCAGCGCGCCCGGCCCGGGGGCGCCGGGGCTGCCTCCCGAGCCGCCGCCGCCCGCCGCGGCTGCCGTTCCGGGCGCCCCGGGCTGGGGCGCGCCGCTCCCCGCCTGCGCCGCACCGTCGGCGCCCGGGTTCTGCTTCTTCCACTTGGTCCTGCGGTTCTGGAACCAGATTTTGACCTGCGTCTCGGTGAGGCTGAGCGACAGCGCGAGGTTCAGGCGCTCGCACACGGACAGGTAGCGCGTGGCCCGGAACTTGTTCTCCAAAGCCACCAGCTGCTCGTAGGTGAAGGCGGTGCGCGCGCGCCTGGGCTTGGCGCAGCGGGGCTCCGTGCGCCGGCGCCGGGGCCGCGGGGAGTCGGGCGAGCCCGGGGAGCCCGCCAGCCCGCCGGGGGCCCGCTCCCCCGCCGCCGCCGCCGCCGCCGCCCGGGACTCGGGGGAACGCGCCGGGTCCGCTTCCAGGCGCGCGGCCCGCTCCCTCCGCCGCCGCCGCCGCCCCGCGTCCTCGGCCTCCTCCTCCTCCTCCTCGGCCTCCTCGGCCTCCGAGCCCTCCAAGGGGGACGCCGCGCCCGCGCCGCGGTCCGCAGCATCTAGTGGAAAAGGGGCGGGTGACCAGAAGCCCCGCACGACCCAGCCCCTCCGGGTCCCCAGAACTCCTCCTCCTCCTGTTCTTTTTCAGAGCCCCCAGGTCGGCCCCTCTCCGGCATCGCGCTCCCCCCTCCCCCACCCCCGCGACCACACATCCTCGCAAGCCAGGATTTGGGGTTTAGGGGTGCGGTATCCTCTTGCTCTTTACTCAGCTGCCGCCTAGCCGACTTCCAAGAAGTGTGTTTTGAATGAATGAGTGACACCTTGCATTAAGAAAAAATAATGACCATATTGGACAATATTGGGAGGGTAGGATCACTGTACGTTGAGACATCGAAATGTCAAGTGCGTTTAGGGCTGTGTCTCTCTGGTCGCTAGAAGCCTATTTTGGTCTGGAACTCCTAGCAATTAAAAAAGAAGTTATTAAGCCCCCCCCCCCACCTTAAAGTGAAATTCCCTCTTTCCCATCTTCTCTCTCCTGCCGTGTTAATAGAGTTTCAGATTTGTGCGGGGCCGGATCGATAGATGTCATCTATTAAAGGTAAGTTTTAATCGAACAATATTAGGATCAGACAGGGAAAGGGGGTTTGAAGTCGGTACCTGCAAGCTGCGGGCAGGAGATATGCAGGCGCCAGTAATAGAATATCGATCATGGAGGTGGGGGGAGGGGAGAGCGGCCCCTCCGAGGGGCGATCCGAACAATTACCAGGCAGACTACCCTGGCCCAAGCGCAGCCGCCAGAGGCGCCCGGAGGCCCAGACAATCACTGCCAAACTTGGGGAGGAGAAGCGGGGGGCTGTGCCACATCCAGCGTCTCTCCAGGGAGCCTCGTGCCCACGCTTCACCCAGCACGGATCCTGCTGTCTTTTGTCCTACCTTCCGGGCACAAACTCTCCCAGGCTTCTCATCAAGTGTCCACCAGAGTTAGGTCAAAATGTTTCGAGGAGAGAGGACCACGGCGGCCTCCCCTCGCCCCACTCCATCCCTGCTCCCACCCCAGTCAATGGTTGGGTCTGGGGAGAGAGAGCGCTTGGGGCAGCGGCATCTCTGCAGGTGTCTCTATGGTGGGAAGGGTGGTTGGAAGTGGGCACGCGGTGCTTAAACCTGACCTCGCACTCACGAAGACCCCTCCACATGATTTCATCTCTGTTTCCTCAATCATAAAATGGAGGCAGTATTCATGATGTTCTCTACCTCGTGGGTTCTGAAGTTTTCCATGACTTTTATCCCCGTCTCTAGGCTAGGCCCTGGCACGTAGCGGGCGCATTAAATGCCCGATAAATGAGTGAGCCTGGATAATAAGGTGGACGCCCCTGTTTAGTTTCCACTGCCGAGCAAAAAAATAGAACTGTGGCGCTTAGTGACTTGGCCGGTGAGTAGGGACCAGCTTTGGTAGGCAAATCCCTGACCCAGGATGTTGGGGGCCTCTTTTCTGCCTCAACTCAGTTCCGACACAGAGGCAAGGCAACACTTTGCACCTCGTCCCGGGTGGCCTTCTCCCTTTGGCGAACGCCCCGCTAAGGGCCGCTCACTCTGTCCCTGGTTGCCCTCCCCCTCTCCCCCCGCGCGCCTCCAACTCCCCCATGGCATCATCTGGGCTGAGGCTTCCCGGAACTGGGGACCGCTTCGCATCCTTACCAGGGGTCTCCCGCTGCCGAGCTGAGTCCCCCGGGCTGGCGTCCTTCCCCGCTTCGGCCTCTGCCAAACTTTTCTTGGCTTCCCGGGGAGCAGGACGCACGGCCGGGAGCGCAGCGCGGGTGAATTTCTGCGGGTCCAGGATGTCCAGGACAGAGAAGGAAATCTTGTGGTGGGCGGGAGCCGCCTTGGCCCCGCCGTCCTGCCATGCCAGCATGCCCGCCGCCCGCGGGCCCGAGGCCGGCGGCGCGGGGTCCGGGATGGCCGCGCTTGGGCTTGCCTTCGGCTGTGGCGGGGCCGCCGCTCTCCGGCCAGTAGGAGGGTCGCGGCGGCCAAGTGAAGCCGGGGAGGGGGGCGCGGGGGCGGGGCTGGGCGAGAGCCGCGGGGGCGCGGCGCCGGGATTGGCACTTGCTCGGCCCGGGCCCCCACCACGTGCAGGGCGCGCTCGCCGCAGCCCCACGACTGCCCCGCGCCGCGCGGGGGCCGCTGGCCTCGGCACGGGGGCGCCTGCGTGAGCCCGGCGCGCGCGCCCGCCCCTGCACCGCCGCCGGCTCCGCGCGCCTCCGCCCGACCCACGGGGACTGCTGGCGTGCGCGAGCGAGGGATCGTGCGACGATTCCCTCCTGGGGGACACCCCCGCTCCCCCCCCAACACACTGACTTGCGCTTGCGTTTGTGACTTTTCCCCCGTGACTTTGAATTGGGGATGTAATTGAGGCCAGCGCTGATTACTCGAAGGCAACGCTCAGCACATCTGCCGCGCCTGTGGATCACAGGGGTGACCTCAGACCTGGTCACCTCGGACTGAAAGGCGCTAACGTTCTCACGGTTTACGGTTCACAATGCCCCCGGGCTTGCGTTTGATTCTCTGAGCATCCCTGTGAGGTGGGAGTGGCCCGGCAAAACTATTATCCCTTTTTAAAGATGAGGACATTGAGGTTCAAAGATGAGGAGTTGCCCAGGGTTACTGTTGACTGGTGACAGCGTCCGGATTCGAACCTAGGTCTTCTTTTCCCGGACCTGTATCCTTTCCAGTATATCCTGCCATCTCAGAAATGGAGGGAGAAAGTTCTTCCCTTCTGCCCCCAGCCGGAGCCTAGCCCAGCAGGGTCAGGAGAGCTGGAGGGGTTTTGGAGAGAGGTCCAATCCCGCCCCCCGCCAGGGTGCCCCGCCGCTGTGGAAACCGTGTCAGGTTGCGGGTTCAAAGCCAGGGGAGGGAGATGCCCTGGTGAGGCCCGGTGAGCCAGGCGAGGGTGGCTGCCCCCGGCTTGCTGAGACGCCAAGCATAACCCTGATGCCCTTCAGCCCTTCTTCACAGTTACAGATTCAATCATTTGCAACAGAAATTGGGTCTCTGGGACCCAGGTTGCATCTCTGACCCCCATCTCCTTCTAGCCCCAGGAGGAAAAAGGTTAAAAGATGCTTGTCTGGTTTGAATTTGAAGTCAGAGAACAGAGATAATTGAAAGGGCTCCCATCTGCCCCGCCAGGTCCCATGGAATGATGCACATCAGTCCTTGGGGGAAACTTCCCCCAGCCAGGTCCATCTTAACATTCCTTTTTCCTCTCATCGCTTGGGGAGCGGTCTATGAGCAGTAAGTATTTATCCCAGCGGCAAATTCTGAGGTTTCTCCCACCCCTCTTCCCAGAACCACTTCAAACTCTGCTGTCCCTTTCTTCCCTGCCCCATGGGGCTCCCAAACAATGACTTGGCAATTAATATGGTCCGAGAAGGTAGCAGTAGGAAGAGGTGGAGAAACTGGCCCATTAAAGTGCGGGCGTGGGTGGGGCGCTGTTAATCCCATCTGTTGTTGAAGAGAAGACCCTATCTGCCCGTTTCTTGTAGCTTTTCTCATTCAAACCTGTGGCCCCTCCCAGAGGCGGCCCCTGTATTCCCTGCCGACTTTAAAGCCCTGCCGAAATTCAAACCAGCTCTCGTTCTAAAGCCTGATGGATTGTGCTTTTACAGGAAAGCAGGAAAGGAAGTGCCCTGCCCGAGCCCCCTGGCCCACCTCCCACCAGAGGGAATGCACGCCCTGTGAACACCAAAGAGAAGGTGGCCCTGGAACTAAACAGTGGCACCCAGGACCCTGGATTGCACATCACAGAACCTTCCTGAACACATACCCACTAGGGTATTTTGCTCTCTGCTTTGACAGCTCTTTCTCAGCCAGATCACACGCTTTTTTCTTTTTTAATTTCCTTTTCTTTCTCTCTCCCTTCCTATATTGATCCCAGCCCCCTTTTACTTTTTCCCACCCACATTCATATTTTTTCATATCTAGGTTCTTCAGGGTAGAAAGAGATCTGCTTAAGGTAGCTCCAGAATGGGCATCTGTGGCATCCCATAGTCCTTCTTCTGTTCTCCTGTTGGCAACCTTGAAGCCATTTTCACGGGAAGATGGGCTGTCATTCCAGAGGCACCTCATACCCAAACCAGAGGGACAGGGATGGCTGCAGACAGCTAAGAGCCATCCCAGCCTGGGTCATTTCCATTTTCGCTTTATAAATTGCCTCAAAAGAATTTTATTTCAATGATACGAATCCCCTTTCCTTTGAGGTCCGCAGGTGTCACATATAGAAAAGGAGCAAAAAAGGGAGAAGCAACAAACTGGAGACAAAGTCAAGGACGCATAAAGGCCACGTTCCTTAAGACTCAATCTTTAATAACTTCTTTTAGTTCTTATCAATTTTTCCTGGCCCTTTATTATTATTTTTTTCATCTCTCTTTCTAATACGTGTGTTCAGTGCAGCTCAGGTTATGTGCTTGGCTTCTGGAAATAGATGATGCAAAAGAAACACTGTAGTGTGTACCAGCAGCATTGAAGGAATAGAAAATGCTCCCTTTTACCCATTTTATTTATTTTTTATTTATTTATTTTTTTAAAATTTTTTTTTCAACGTTTATTTATTTTTGGGACAGAGAGAGACAGAGCATGAACGGGGGAGGGGCAGAGAGAGAGGGAGACACAGAATCGGAAACAGGCTCCAGGCTCCGAGCCGTCAGCCCAGAGCCCGACGCGGGGCTCGAACTCCCGGACCGCGAGATCGTGACCTGGCTGAAGTCGGACGCTTAACCGACTGCGCCACCCAGGCGCCCCCTTTTACCCATTTTAGAGAGAACCACCCCACCCAACAGACAGGCAAAATTCTGCAATTTGGTGAGGGGCGGGGGAGGCCTTAGGGAATTGTCTTTCTGGCCACCGGCTTTGTGAATGACCAGGAGGCAGCGGGACCTCCGATTGCTACAATTTGGCCTTGTGTTCACTCGCTAATGTCCTCACCCATGTATTTATACCCGAGGTGTTCCTGTATAATAAATATATCCATATCCAGCAAGCCACCTTCCCTTTGTGCGTGGAGTTGATTTGTTTTTTCAACGTGGGCATTAAAATTCTGCCTGAGTGCTGTCTTTAAATTGCTTTGATGCTAGGTGGGTTCCCACCCTGACCTGTCCTGATGGCAACTGATGGCTGTAACAAGCTCGGGATCAATATTCATAGCGGGTGTCCTGGGCTGATAACACTGTCCAAGACAATGTTCACTATCAGTGCAGACAGCTGAGATATTGCGCCATTAGGGATGTTGTGTTAAATAACCTGATCCATTTCTGGGGCTATTTAATGAATTTCACAGTTTAGATAGTATCTTTAAGGAGAAGGCAAAGGCTATTCCGGAGGCACTGATGCAAATCAATGGTGCCAAGCTTCCCAAGCTATTCCACAAACAAAGTGGCCTATAATTCCAGCACAGCCTTGAAGAGCTGTTGCCTGAGACATGAACAGTGTTAACACGGAAAGAATTTGCTATTTATGCAGAGGGAGAGCAATATTATGAGCCGTGTCAAAGCACCTTAGATAACATCTTATGTTCCTGCAATAAAATAAACAAATTCTCTAGGTAAAACCCTGCAGTTCTGGGCCAGCCCCCTGGGCAGGACATATACGCCAAAGAGACAGCTTCATAAGGCACGGCTTGGTGACAAAGGGAGAGAAGTCAACTGCAGGGATAGCCTTGTGGGCAACCCCATTACTCATGAACTCAGCCAGTTTTCCCCAAGATGTATTTCAATTCAGAAACGGTCTGCAAAATGGGAGGGGGGGGGGGTTGGAAGGCGCTGGATTTTAAAAGGAAACTACTGATAACAGCAGAATCAGTTGTTAACGTTTACTTGACTCTATACCCCTTGTTGCCGGAGAGTTCATTTACAATTAAAGGCTAGCATTTACAGTTTCCCACCAGGGCTTTGAACTCTGACTGCCAAGCAGAGCAAGTTCTTTTAAAAACCCACCTTGGAGGTTTTCACTTGTGAAAGCTCAAACAGTAGCCTTCCCACCGTCCCCCATTGCAACCAAAACAAAAATGTGTACTTAGCATAGTTTGCTCTAGGAAATCAGTATTTCTTCTTGGAAATCAACAGGTTACAAAAAAAAAAAAAAATCAACTTCTTTATCTCAGCAATGTTGAGGAAGCATCAAAGAAGGGGATAAAGCAGGGGTTACATTGATAAGTAGAATCCATGTTAATTTTTTTCCGATAATGACGATATTAATAATAGCTGCTCTTTTGGGGAACTTGCTCTGAACCAGGCACTCGGCCAAGCTCTTTGCTTATTCAGGGTTTTTTCATTTCATCCTCCCCACAACCCCACGAAGCAGGCACTGTTATTATCCCCGATTTGCCCATGACCCCAGAGCGAGGAAGTGGTGAAGCTAAGATCTGAACCTGGGCGGTGAGATTTCGGAACCTGCTTTGGTAAAATTCTGATTAAGGAAATCACATTGCTGCCCCAGGGTGAAATCTAATCTCAGACATTGATCGAATGGCTTTCCTTCAAAGTTACACACGGAGCTGGGATATGTGAGAGGCCCTGCCAGGAAATAACTAAGCCCAACACTACCTAGGAGGAGACTGTGGCGCAGGTTTGGGGATCCAGCTTTGGCTCTTACATTCAGTGTTTTTTCCTACTGTTTTACGATATTCCTGGGAGGAGCCCAAGACACGGGGATTGCCAGGCAAACCAAATTGCTCTGGGCACCTGGAAAAATAGACACATGTAATTGAAAGAAGGAGAATGGGGGAGAAATGCCAAGTGACAAGCTGAGGACATATTGGGTGAGAAGTGATGAGGGAGGGACAGGGCCAGAAGGAAGAGGGACGCGAATGAATGCAGTCTGGGCTGTTGTTCACTGTGAGCATCGAATGCCGTGTTAATGCCCTTCCGAAGGGAGACACCGCGTGCAGAATAAAGACAGGAGCCAAGGTGGCACTTTGCAAATATATGAAGCATCTGCTTCCCTGTTGAATGGAGATGAGTATGATCGTCATTCTTAGGCAAGTGTCCTGCAAGGTAAGCGTCAAAGCCCTCTGTTCCCCACATCTGTGCCTAAATTTCATGCTTCCTTCTTCTTCTTCTTCTCCCCCTCCTCCCCTCCCCCTCCCCCTCCCCCTCCTCCTCCCCTTCCCCTACTCCCCCTCCTCCTCCTCCTCCCCCTCCTCCTCCTCCCCCCTCCTCCTCCCCCTCCTCCTCCCCCCTCCTCCTCCCCCTCCTCCTCCTCCTCCCCCTCCTCCTCCTCCTCCCCCTCCTCCTTCTCTTCTTCTTCTTCTTCAATGTTTATTTGTTTTTGAGAGAGAGAGAGAGAGAGAGAGAGAGAGCATGAGCAGGGGAGGGGCAGAGGGAGAGGGAGACACAGAATCTGAAGCAGGCTCTAGGCTCTGAGCTGTCAGCACAGAGCCCAATGCAGGGCTCAAACGTTCCCACGAACTGTGACATCATGACCTGAGCCAAAGTTGGACGCTTAACTGACTGAGCCACCCAGGCACGCCCCTAAATTTCATGCTCTTAACTTCTAGCCCCTGGTCCCCCTGCCCCTAGCTTTGCCTTCTCCCCAAGCTCTTCACCTCACGTGGGTGTGCAGACTGCAGCCCTGAGAGCACCTGGCTGTGGCCGTGGCCTAAACCAGTAAACCCAGCTGGAGTGCCAGTGTTCCCCGACTGGGGGCTGCTGTGACTCCACTGGGTGGGTGGCGGCCTTGTAAGAATGCCGATCAGCGCTGCCTGATCTCCATGCTGCCCCCAAGTAGCTGGGAAGCTGGATTCCTATGTGACAAGTCCAAAGTTTCCAATGCTGGCAAGCAATTCAAAATGTTGAAAAACAAACCATCAGAAGCACATCTGTGGGTCGCAAGTCGGCTACCTCAGCTGGGCTCACGCCGAGGGACCTCACCTGATTCACCAGGGCTCGTGGCATTTCTGTGGCTACCGTGGTCCGCGGGGTGAAGACCAAATGCCTTAGCACCGAGCAGGGGGTGGGGGTTCTTCACAATCCAACCCCACTCACTGCCTGGTCCCCGCACGGTGGTGTTCCACGTGAGATGTGTGTGGGTCTCCTGCCCACACGTGCTGCCTTCTCGGAGACTCTGCCCAGCCTCTGGATCCCGGCGACTGGTCAGTGGGCCAGGGGAGCAGAGGGGACACCCAGCCTTTGGGATGGCCCATTCCTGGACTGCCTAACGCAGTCAGCTCAACCAGGTGACCTGGCTGAGTCAGACCCCAGGAGTCCGATCCCAGAGTCTGATCGAGACCCAATGGCACATTTCCTGCCAGTGGTGGGAGCTTGAGCTCAGTGGGCAAGAAATATGGACACAGGGTGGCCATCGTGGGGCCACATGATCACGGACGGTATGAGGCAGTAGACACTCGGCCTGAGCTGCGAGAGCAGAACAGAACACATGTGCGGAGCGAAGCAGGGAATCTGTAAGAGACACTGGCAGATGGGCGAGCACCAGCCCCTGCCTGAGTTCCACGCCTCCAGAGGCCGGCTGTGCAGGGGCTTCTGGGTCCTCATGAGCCTCTGTGTATCCTTATAAACCTTCCTCTTCTCTTTGATGGGAGCCACCCTTGTTAGTCAGGTTTCTCTAGGGAACCAGCATCAATAGGCTATATGGATAGAGAGAGAGAGAGACAGAGAGAGAGAGAGGTGGAGATTTTTTAAAGGAATTGGTTCATGCAGTTATGAAGGCTGGCAAGACCCGAGATCTACAGGATGAGCCGGCAAGCCGGAGGCCCAGGAGAACTGCTGGCATAGTCGTGGGGGGCAGGGGGGTGGTGGTCAGCCTTCTTGCTCTATTTAGGCCTTCAACTTATTGAATGAGGCCCACCCATATCGGGGCAGACAATCTGTTTCACTCAGTCTGCCAATGGCAATGTTTATATCATCTAAAAATGGTCTCGCAGACACAGCAAGAGTAACGTTTGACCAAATAGCTGGGCGTCCCAGGGCCCAGTCAAGGTGCTATACAAAATTAACCATCGCACACCCTGAGAGGGCCTCCAGTCCTGGCAACGAGACAAGGCCCCGGGTAGGACTCGCTCTCACACCCGTGTGTGTCGCTCCAGCAATGTTCTCTCCGTCCCACATCTGCCTGCGAACCTGCTTTCAGCTTCAAGTCTCCTCTGTCCAAGGGCTCTTTTCTCTGTGAGTCCTGCCCTGCCCAACCGGGGTTCCCCGGGGCGCTCCTTCCCACACGGTGCCCAGCCCTCCCTACGGCCTTGGGAGGCATCTTGCTTTTGCCTGATCAGCATCCTCACCCCTTTCCTGGTATCAGTAGTTTGACTTTGCTCAGATCACCCCCGCCTCACCCCCCCTTCAGATGTGGGACTGCCAAGCAAGGGCCCCGGCGAGCTAGGGGGTGGGAGTGGGCTCCTGCGGGACCCTCCAGGCTCTCTCCCCTGGGAATCTGAAGCAGCACGACACTGAGCGGGGGCTGCATGAGCCCAGCAGTGATGCCTGAACGAAGTCATCTGCTGATTCCCACTCCCAGAGCTGATGGTTCTAGTACTTTCTGAGGGCTGGTTCCCCCCCATTTTCTTTGATCCTGTGAATTGTCTTACAGCCTTCCCAATGCTCATTTTGCCTCTCCCCCATTTTGGAAATCAATTAGCCAAGGTCCAGGACTGCTGATGGGCACAGCCCTTATCACACCGTATGGGGTACAGACTGATCCTCGGACTTTCCTAAAGTCAAGGCCCATGCATTTGTCTTTGCACCCATTGACATCCCGGCATTCAGCAGGTTGAAGATTTCAAAGGAATACATGGTGGCCCCATAGCATAAACCCATAGCTCTATAGTCCGATTAAAATGGATTGGAAATCCCACACCTTAAGAGGTGGTACAGGCGAAGATGAAAGTAAAAATAGGATCCAGAGGGGCACCTGGGTGGCTCAGTCCATTAAGCGTCTGACTTTGGCTCAGGTCATGATCTCACGGATCATGAGTTCGAGCCCCCGCGTCTGGCTCTGTGCTGACAGCTCGGAGCCTGGAGTCTGCTTCGGATTCTGCGTCTCCCTCTCTCTATGCCCCACCCCTGCTCACTCTCTGTCTCTCCTTCAAAAATAAAAAGCATTTTAAAAAACTAAGGAAAAAAAAAAGGATCCAGAAATGTTTAGATATGGATATGGGTCTATAATGGATCCTCCTCCCTTAGGGAAAATCCCTTACCCCTGCCCACAGCTTTGGAAAGAGTCTCTCTGACAAAAAGTACCTCATGTGAGTGTGCCGGTGGGCTGATGCCAATCCTAATAATTCCGCACACTTATTTAAAACTGCCAACTCCCCACTCTTTGCACAAACAGGGAACTGGTGTCTCCATGGCAAGAAGAGGCCAACGAAGGACGGAAGTCCCAGGAAAGTATCACGCACTGTGTCCTCTCCCACACATCCTTGTCCAGGGTTGCTCGAAAGCATTGGAGCTGACAGCCTGAACCTCACCTCACTGTCTGCTAGGTGACCTGCCAAGCAGCGACAGGAAGGAGGGAAGAAGCAAATGGTGAACGTAATTTACAACCTAGGTCATCAATACCTCTACTAACAATGTGCACGTAGGTGGGCCACGTCTCGAACATCTTCCTCTACAAAGTGATCTCGTTTTCGGAAAAGAAAACAACAGCAACAAAACACCACCACAGCATCATAGAATTTCAGAGCTGCCACAAGCATGAGAGCTCATGCTACAGTCTGGAATCTAGACTCCTGTTACTTGAAGTATGATCCGTGGACAGCATCAGCAGCCTACCTGAGAGCTTGTTAGAAATTCAGAATCCCGGGGCGCCTGGCGGGCTCAGTCGGTAGAGCATGCAACTCTTGATCTCAGGGTTGTAAATTCAAGCCCCACATTGGGTGGAGAGATTACTTAAGAATAAAATCTCAATTAAAGAAAAAAAAAAAAAGAAATGAAGAATCTCAAGTTTTACCCCAGACCGACTAAATCAGAATATGCATTTTATGGTAAGTTCCCCTAGGAAATTCACATCTACCTTAAAACTTGAGAAACACTGGGACGCCTGGGTGGCTCCGTCAGTTACGCGCCTGACTCCTGATTTCAGCTCAGGTCACGATCTCACGGTTCATGATATTGAGCTCCGTGTCAGGCTCTGCACTGGCAACGCGGAGCCTGCTTCGGATTCTTGTTTTCCCTTCTCTCCCTGCCCCTCCCCTGGGCTCACCCTCTCTCTCAAAAATACGTAAATAAACATGGGGTTTAAAAAACTGAGAAACATTCATCTAGAGCCGGAGACCAGAAGCATCAGCATTGCTTGGGAGCCTCTAAGTCATGCGAATTCTCAGGCCCATCCCAGATCACCTGGAACCAAACTTATGTTGTTTTTTTTTTTTAATTAAAAAAATTTTTTTAATGTTTATTTACTTACTTTGAGAGAGACAGAAAGAGAGCGCAAGCGGGGGAGAGCAGAGAGAGAGGGGCAGAGGATCCGAAGCAGGCTCTGTGCTGACAGCAGAGAGCCCACGAACCATGAGATCATGACCTGAGCTGAAGTCAGATGCTTAAGCGACTGAATCACCCAGGCGTCCCCAAACTTGTGTTTTTAAATAAGTCCTCCAGGTGATTTTAATGCAACAGGCACCATGAAAGCATGAGAGTAAAAGCCTCACCTTAAGGGTAGCAGAACACGGGACGGATGTAGCCTATTTCCTGATGGTCCTGGAAGCGATTGCACCTGCTCAGGCCCGCCTTCCTCTCGACTTCCTGGTATCCGAGCAATAGTTCCTCTATTTGGTTGAGCAACTGTACTCGCGTTTCTATTACACGCAGCCAAATGCAAGCCTTATTTATATAATGCCCTTCACCCGTTATATTCAAAGAAAGGTCATGGGCTTTTGGACCGGGTCCAAGCCTATCAGTGGCCCACGATCCCATGTTGTCACTGTGGGCCAACGTCATTCTTCAGATGAGGGACTAAGACCCTGTATTCATTTCCTATTGGTGCCGTAGCCAATTGCTGTAAGGGCAGTGGCTTAGAACACTACAAATTTATTATCTTCTAGCTCTAAAGGCAAGGAGCCCTAAACTCAAGGTGTCAGCAGAGCTGAATTCCTTCTGGAGGCTCTAGAGGAGAATCCATTTCTTTCCTTTTTCCAGATTCTAGAAGCTGCCTGAATTTCTTGGCTCATGGCCCCTTCACATTCCAGGCCAGTAATGCAGCATTTTCAAATCTCTCTGTCTCTTAGCTCTGCTTCTGTTATCATGTCTCCCTCTCCACTGTCATGATTCTGACTCTCCTGTCTCCCTCTTTGCCTTATAAAGACTCTTGTGATTCACTGAGCCTATTTGGATCATCCAGGATAATCTCCCATTTCAAGATCCTTAGTTTAATTATGTCTGCGAAGTCACTTGTGCCAGGTAAGATAATACATTCACAGGTTCTGGAGACTAGGATGTGGACACCTTCAAGGGGGCGTTATTTTGTCTACCATAATTTTAGGTATAGAATATAATTTCAGGGCACCTGGGTGGCTCACTCGGTTGAGCATCCCACTCTTGATTTGGGCTCAGATCATGATCCCAGTGTCGTGGGGTAGATCCTGCATCAGGCTCCGTGCTGAGTGTGGAGTCTGTTTATGATTCTTTCTCTCGGGGTGCCTGGGTAGCTCAGTCGGTTAAGTGTCTGACTTCGGCTCAGGTTGTGATCTCATGGTTCTTGAGTTCGAGCCCCGCATCGGGCTCTGTGCTGACAGCTCGGAGCCTGGAGCCTGCTTCGGATTCTGTGTGTGTGTGTGTGTGTGTGTGTGTGTGTGTGTGTGTGTGTGTCTCAAAAAAAAAAAAGATTCTCTTTCTCTCTCTCTCTCTCTTTCTCTCTCCCTCTGCCCCTCTCCCCTGCTCACACTCTCTCTCTAAAAGAAAAAAAGAAAAAGAAGAAGGGATTTGCCCAAGGTCATATATGGCCAAAAGAATAGAGAGAACCATGGGCAGGCTCCCCACACTGGCAGAATGCCCTTGTTTCTCCCCCTCCTTGGCTACAGCCCAGCCATTCTTCAAGGTCCATTGTCCCTCTGTGGTAAACAAACCCATCCTCTTACCTGTGTTTACATCACTCATTGGCACCTGGCACACAACTGGTCAGCAATCTCAAAGGTGTACATCTTGTTCTCTACAGTCTTGACTGAAAGGCAAAGATCATATTTTAGGCCTTTTTGCATCCCTAGAGCCCACTGAGCCCAGAGAGTAGAAGTTCAATACATGTGTATAAAGCATGATGTGATTGGCAGATTACCCAGATCGACTCACTCAGCTCCCATATCACAGAATCTGGAAGGCTAAAAGCTGCACTTCCCAGACTCCCTTGCAGGTCGGACTAGGTGCCACAAAGCTAGACATGGTGGAAACGAGGTAGGTGGTAGCCACAGGTGGAGAGAATCCTTCAAGGGCATGGTGGTGGACAGATTTGGTCCTTTGAGGCCTTTACTATCAGGTCTCTGGCATGTTAGGAACCAAGTGACGGGGCAGTAAGACAATGGAACGATGTAACTGGCCATTTCACAGAGCTGCATGGCTCTTGGCTGTAGAGTACTTGAACTTGGTTCTTTAGTTCCCATGGAAATCCGCAAGCTCCTTACTGCCTGATGTGAACATAACCCTTTAGCTGGAGTGGTTTCTATCATCTGCAACTAAGAACCATAGCTAATATAAGGTCTAATATTTTCTCCCCCAACCAGATTGCAAATCACCAAAGGGCAGGAGCTATATTTTACATCTCTCCTGTAAAATCAACAGAGCACACTGTTCCCCAGGAAACTGAGAGATGTTGACATGCACAATTCATTGAACTGGGTGAAAGTTCTTTTTTTTTTTTTTAAGTTTATTTATTTACTGAGAGAGAGAGATAGAGAGAGAGAGCATGAGCAGGGGAGGGGCAGAGAGAGAGAGGGAAAGAGAGGGAATTCCAATCCACACTGTCAGTGCAGAGCCCGACGGCAGGCTCCAAATCACGAACTGCAAGATTGTGACCTGAGCCGAAACCAAGAGCCTGACGCTTAACCAACTGAACCACTGAGGTGTCCTGAACTGGGTGCAAGTCCTAAAATTCCGACAATTTCTTCATCCTATCTGTGACTCAACAGGCTGAAATGAAGTGGTCATTCAAATATGGTCTTCTTTTGATACCTCAAAGCTAAGTCATGCCCAGAGGAGTCTGATTTTTTTCAAATTTCAGTTTAAAACTTGGAAAAGTCAGAGGGACAGTTAAGGGAACCCTCCCTCTTTTCTACCAATTTTTATTTATTGTAAAAATGATGTAGCGTTAGGGGTGCCTGGGTGGCTCAGTGGGCCGAGCATCTGACTTCGGCTCAGGTCACGATCTCGTGGTTCGTGAGTTCGAGCCCTGTGTTGGGCTCTGTGCTGACAGCTCGGAGCCTGCTTCAGATTCTGCTTCTCCTCTCTCTGCCCCTTCCCTCCTCTCACTCTGTCTCTCTCTCTCAAAAATAAATAAACAGTAAAAAATTTTTTTAAATAAAAAATGATGTAATATTAAAGGGACTGTAACAATTCATCCAAAATATGACTGGCCTAACACACTGCAATATTCCCATGTTCCTCCCAGCCCTATTCCTATGCACCCTTAATTTTGCATGGCGGTGGTCATTATAGTTTCGTAGTCAGCTTTCTCATATGTTATAACACGAGCACTTTCCGTGTTGCTATCTAGTCTTCATTTTTGATGGCATATTTCTTTCTGTAGCCATGTTACACGTGCTTACACATTCACTTTTCTTCCAACTCGTTGTGGCATGATAGCTTCCATTGCACTCATGGTCTTGAGAATCATTTCCGGAGCATCACTTCCCAGGCATAGGATTGTCTGGCCAATGGATCCAACTATCTCCACTGCTGCTTTTTTTTTTTTTTTTTTTAACATTTATTTATTATTGAGAGACAGAGAGAAACAGAGCGTGAGCAGGGGAGGGGCAGAGAGAGAGGGAGACACCGAATCTGAAGCAGGCTCCAGGCTCTGAGCTGTCAGCATAGGGCTTGACGCGGGGCTCGAACTCACAAACCCGCGAGATTATGACCTGAGCCACCCAGGCGCCCCCAACTATCTCCGCTGCTTTTAAGGCTGGTTATACTCTTCAGCCAGAGGATGAGGACACCAGTGATCTCTTTAAGTTTTGCTACAGGTGTCTCCCTGTGGTCTACAAGTGCCTCGTTCTGGTTTTTAGGGAGGGGCTTGTTTTTTGCTTTTCCTGCCTTTGGTCCACTGATCTGGGAAGACGGCTCCCATTTCGCGCGCGTGCGGGCGGGAGTTGGGAGGCGGCGACCGGCGGCCCCGGGTTTGCGCCCCGCGGTTCCGGCTTTGCGCCCGGCGGAACGGCCCCGCTGGCCCCGCCCCGTCGGACTACCCGGCCCAGGACTACACTTCCCAGGCGCCCCTGCGCCGTAAGCCCGGCCGCAGTTCCCAGCCCCGAGTTGGGACGCGGAGTCTGAGGAGTCAGAGGTGCACAGCGGCGCGCGATGGCTGCGTGGAGCGAGCGGCTGGCAGGCGTGCGCGGGGTGCTGCTCGACATCTCGGGTGTCCTGCACGATAGCGGCGAGGGCGGCGGCGTGCCCATCCCTGGCTCCGTGGAGGCGCTGGCGAGGTGAGTGGGCCGCGCCGGCCGCGGTGGGCGCGAGGCTCCGCGCGCTGCCGGATCCCACCGGCGGCTTCTGGCTGCCGCCGGGGACGGGGCGGGGCTGTTGCACTGGCCCCGCCCCGGTCCCTGAGAGCCCACCCGGGCCGGTCCCCGTCACAGCCCCCCGCCGCCCCTCCACCCCCGCGAGCATAGGGCCTGTGCTGGTCAGAGCTGCCCGGTCCTCTGGGGCTGCCTTTTGCTTCCCGCCGCTGCTGAGCGTTAGGTAAAATAACATACATTACATTCCTTTTTTTTTTTTTTTTTTTTTACATTTTTGTTAATGTGGTTACAGGAAAACTTTAAATGACGTATGCGCTGGCATCGTTTGTTTAGAGGGGAGGAGGAGGAGGAGGAGGGCATCTTGCCCACCAAATCTGGTGCACAGAGGACCACACAGGGACCACAGTTGGTACTACTGGACCCTCCGCTTTGTAGCTGCCATTGATTGGCACGACAGGCCAGTGCTGCCATGATGTTGATGGACAGCCAGGAAGGGCCAATGGCCCAGGACTTGACTTCCCAGAGGCACTAGCTGGGAAGCCCTGGGTTAGTAGCCTGACCTCACTAGGACTCAGTTTACCTGCCTATGGATGGCAGTTAAGTGAGCCTCTTTGTCGTTCTCAGGGAGCCCACCCCACCTGTCTGGACAGGAGCCAAAGTGTCTTGTGTAGCAAAGCAGGAGAGGCCAGGAACTCAGAAAAGGGAGATGTGGCCTCCAAGAGAGCATGTGAAGGGCAGCCAGACCTGGGAGACTCTTGACACCCCCCCGGAGCTTCATTTCCTAAAGTCAGGTTTAAGTCCTGGCCTTTGCCAAGTCTTCATGGGGCTCGTGTCTGCAGGGGAAGTGAACAGTAAACTTAGACGCAGATGAGTAAACATAAGATTTGCTGAGAAAGTGTCAGAGGTGAGGCTGGACTTCTCTGAAGAGAAGGCATTGGACGGAACCGAAGGGTAAGAAGGGCTATCTGGGGGAAGGGGCGGAGGAAGTGCATTCCCGCTAGAGGGAACAGCAGCGGCTAAGGCGTGCAGCAGAAGAGAACTCGGCACATTCGCGTTCATGGAACTGAAGACGGGGAGCTTGGCTATCGCAGGGATTGTCACAGAGCGGTGCCTGGATTTTAACCTGAGTGTGGGGGAAGGCTTTGAAGATTTAGGCAGAAGGGTCATGGGATCTGGTTTATGTTTTTAAAACATAATTGAAACATAATTGAAATTGAAACGTTCAAAGTGCAACCGTGTAAGTACTAGATGGAAACAGGAGAGACTTCCTTTGAAATCTTAGAGTAGAGGACCTTTATAATTATGCCCCCAGATCTAGATATCAACGACAACAAATCAACAGCCTAGTAGAAAAATGCACAAAAGATAGAAACAATTCACAAGGAAGAAAAAGCAAATGACCTCTAGTCATATGAAAGATGCTCAGCCTTACTTAGATAAGAGAGATGCACAGGCATTTGAATGGCTCAGTTGGTTCAGCACCTGACTTCGGCTCAGGTTATGATCTCACAGGAGATCAAACTCTCACAGCTCGAGAGTTTGAGCCCGGCGCCGGGCTCTGTGCTGACAGCTCAGAGCCTGGAGCCTGCTTTAGAGTCTGTCTGTGTCTCTCTCTGTCCCTCCCTGGCTTACACACTGTCTCTCTCCCTCTCTCTACCTCTGTCTCTCCCTCAAATATGAATGAATATTAAAAAAAATAAGAGAAATGCACATTGAAACTATGCCAAGGTGCCATTTTTTCAAGAGTATGAGAAAACTGGCAATAATGCACAACTTTGGGCGCACATTCACTTGGTGAGAGTTTGCAGAAACGGACCCTGTCATACGTTGCTTGTGGAAGATGCATTTGGCATTAGCTATCAGCGGCCCCACTTCTGGAAATTTGCCCTACCTCCTACGTGAGAAAGGACATCAGCGCCAGGGCGTTCATGACAGTAACTTCGTAAATAAATAAAATAAATACATGTATGTATGGAAATAGCTCAGGTATCTACCACGAGGGGAGCATCATGGTCCATCTGTGTAGGATAGGGGAGGTGGCGAGAAGGGAGTGAATGAAAGAGAGGTTTTGGAAGTAGGACTGGTAGGGGAGGGGAGGGGAAGTAGGACTGGGAGGGGAGGGGAGGGAAAGTAGGACAGTATTGCGGGGGCCAGGGAGAAGATGAAATAAAGAATGGCCTCCAGTGTCAGACTAGAGCACCCAAATGGATGGAGACGGGGGTGGGGAGGAGATGAAGGGGTGCAGGGCAGGTGCCGTGATGGCTCATGATGTATGTCAAGTTCTTGGCCCAGTGCTAAACACATGATAGACCCCATGACAGCCCAACAAATATACATATATTGATTGATTGATTGATTGAAGTTATGGAATTTTTTTAAGTTTTTTTTTTAATTTATTAATTTTTTAATTTACATCCAAGTTAGTTAGCATATAGTGCAACAATGATTTCAGGAGTAGATTCCTTAATGCCCCTGACCCATTTAGCCATCCCCCCTCCCACAACCCCTCCAGTAACCCTCTGTTTGTTCTCCATATTTAAGAGTCTCTTATGTTTTGTCCCCTTCCCTGGTTTTATATTATTTTTGCTCCCCTTCCCATATGTTCATCTTTAAGGTTTTTTTTTTTTTTTTTTTTAATGTTTATTTTTACCTTTGAGAGAGAGAAAGAGCGCCAGCAGGGCAGGGACAGAGAGAGAGGGAGACACAGAAACAGAAGCAGGCTCCAGGCTCTGAGCTGTTAGCACAGAGCCCAATGCCGGGCTCGAACTCACAAACCGCAAGATCACGACCTGGGCCGAGGTCGGACGCTTAACCGATTGAGCCACCCAGGTACCCCTAAGTGATGGAATTTTTTAAACTTGAAGTTTAAATAATGACATACTATTGTACATTAGTTTCAGGCGCACAGCACAGTGATTTAGCCATTCTGTACAGTACTCAGTGCTCAACACGGTGTGTGTTGTCACCATCGGTCACCAAACATTATTACAATGTTATCGACTGTATTTCCTATTATTTCCCGGGGAGGTGAGGCCGCTTCTTCTGTGCTAGGCATTCATGCTCTCCCCTCTCTATCTGGGGAGGTCCCCTGACAGTCTGGGGCGTGGAGGGGCTGTGATTCCCCTTTATCAGCTGAAGCCACCACAGCTCAGGTCTTGTTGGGGTCCCAGCCTGGATGGTACGAGGACCACGGAGACCCAAGTCTGCCTGACTCCCAGCCGCTGCGACCCCCAGAGCCACACTTAGAGACCTTTGCGGGAGGAGTGGGTATTGAGAAAGGTCAGGGGCTTCCAACAGCCCCTCCTGAGTAATGCTCCCACCCTGATCCAGGCCTGCCCAACAGATGGGTGCACAGATCCCGGGGTGTGGCAGTAAGCAGGGCTCCCCAGGCTGTTCACCTCTGTGGGTTCTGCACTGGCACCTTCCCACTCATCCCTAGGAGGGGACTGGTTTTGATTTTCTTTCACCCAGGCCGGTTTATGTAGCTGGGATGTCTCTGGTAGCAGCTATACCCGTATAAATCTAACAGCTATAGGAGAGTCTTCAAACATAGCAGAGCCAGTTTGGTGGGCCGAGAGGGCGATTTCCTTCCCCAGAGCATTTAGGATTATTTTCCACGAGGGGACATGGTGCTCCTTCTCCTGGGAGGTTTCATCGCCGTGCTGCCCAGGGGCCTGAAAAACTAATGGCCTCATCCCTCTGAAACCTCCTGGGCCTCCCATGCCACAGGACCAAGTGCCCACGCCCCCTCCTGCTCCACCAGGGCCTTCTCAAGTGAGCTCTGTGGCCCTTCTCTGCCCCCTCGCCCACCTCAACCCCTTGCTCTCAGCAGCATAAAGACTCCTGGGCAGGCTTTTCACTGATGAACCCCCCCTTGTGGCCCAGCACCCACTGAGCCCGGGCCCACGCAGTGCCCGCACCACGATGCCCTCTGGCGCCCTGGGTATTCCTTTTCAGCTCCTCTGCCTGCTCTTGTGCCCAGCCCCCAGCGGCCCCCCCGATCACACTCGGGCTCAGGGAAGCCCCACACGCCTTCCTTGTGGGTGGCCCTGGGCACGCACCAAGTCCAGAGTCCAGACACTCGGTGGTAGTGAGTGTGGTGCTGGAAACTTCCCCCTGCTTCGGGAGTTTTCCATGGGGGTGCTTCACACATACGGGATGAGGATACCCCTCTTTTGTGGTGGCCGAGCCAAGCATGGGCTCTCCCAGGAACCGTTCATGGAAGGAACAGGTGCCGTCTGCCCCGGTGCTGCATGCGTTTGGCTGCTTTCTGTAGTGTTTACAGCCCCCTGCACTCGATGGGGGGGGGGCTCCTTGATATGCGTGGCTCACTTTGATGTCCTGGGGAGCTCAGTGGAAGCCCTTGGAGCAAGAGCAGCAGCTGGGAGACAGGCATGGTGGGGAGGGGACGAGGTCCTGGGGAACCTTCGTTCACCCGAATGGCGGCTCCCCAGCGCCTCAGATTTCCAGCAGCACCTTCCATTCTGGGAGCCCCGGAGGGGCCGGCTCCCCACTCTTCTTCCTAGACTTTCCCGAGTGACATGCGTCCTCCGATTTTCTGAAAGGTTCCCACTGTTTTGGAGACACAGAGCACATGGAGGGTGCGAACTCTGCTTTTCCGGGGTGCCTGGGTGGCTCAGTCGGTTAAGTGTCCGACTTTGGTGCAGCCCTCTGTACTGTCAGAGTTCAGATCCTGTGTTTCCTTCCCTCCCCCCCCCCGCCCCCCACCGTCTCAAAAATAAACACGAAAAATAAATAAAGAAATACAAATCATTAAGCTCTGCTTTTCAGAATGGTGTGGACCACAGTAACAGTGGTCACCAATCACTGAAGGAGGCCTGTGATGCCCCGGGTGGGTGCTCGACCCCATAGCTACCTTCACCACCAGTCGTGAGGTAGGGATTTGGGGCCCCTTTTTTTAAAATTTTCTTTTTTTTAACGTTTTATTTATTTTTGAGACAGAGAGAGACAGAGCATGAACGGGGGAGGGGCAGAGAGAGAGGGAGACACAGAATCGGAAGCAGGCTCCAGGCTCTGAGCTGTCAGCACAGAGCCCGACGCGGGGCTCGAACTCACGGACCGCGAGATCGTGACCTGAGCTGAAGTCGGACGCTTAACTGACTGAGCCACCCAGGCGAACCTGGGGCCCCTTTTTAAAGTGACTGAGGCACAGAGATTCAGGAACGGGCAGAAGCAAAAAAAGTGGCTGGGCCAGTTTAACCCCTGGGTCCGTGTGACTCCAGGGCCTCAGTGTCCCTCACAGTGCCACACTGCCTCTCAGTATGTGCATTTGCTCCTTCATTCACTCCCACACCCGACAGGTATTTACTGAGCGTTTCTAAACTCTGCAACACCTGCTGTAGGCTCCGGGGACGCTCCGCAGCCAGGGAGGTAGATAGAGGTCTCTACCCTCAGGAAGCTGGGGGTCCGGATGGGAGATCAGTGTAGGCAGCACCCGGAAGGGCCCGCTTCAGACAGAGGCCAGGCGGGCGGGGAACTGGGAGCTGGGGTGGGGGAGCACGGTCTCGCAGAGCCGCCACTGTGTGCGCTGGGGTCTTGAAGATGCCAGCTGGGCCGGGAGCATCCCAGATGGAACCGAAGGCCGCAGAGGCCACACCGACTCCTTCCTGGAGCTGTGGGGGCTGGCGAGCCCTCTTTCTGCTCTAGGATTTGTGGGCGGGCGTGGTAATGGGACATCTGTAACCGGCCCGGGTCCCCCCAACAGGCCCTTTATTGGAGCCCATTCTTGGGCAGTTGGGCTCTCCGAGGGGAGCCATTCAGAGGCAGGGCCCGGCACAGCGGGGGCGACAGGGGCCGGCCCAGGCGCTGGCCAGCACAAAGGAGAGCCCCGGAGGCATCTGCATGTGAAAGGCAGGTGGGCATTTACTGCATCCTGTCTCAGGCCACTAAAGCACATCTGCCGGGCCCCGCTGGGTCCAGCCTTTTTGTGGCCGGCGGAAGAAAGTGGACCTCGGCGCAGGGCAGCTTCATAAAGCAATTCCCACCCAGGACCGCCGGGCCCACAACCCATCCTTCCAAGTGGAGCCTCTCAAGCCCCCGGGTGCACCGGAAGCGACCCTGTTAAAACTCAGGCACCTCCCAGCAGGTTCTGGAGCCGCGAGGGACTGGGCCAAGGGAGCCTTGTCCGAAGTCGCCACCCTGCAGACAATAGACTGACCCCTCCTCGATGCCGGGCCACCCCGGCAGCGTCCGGCCGTAGGAGTGGCAATAATAATCGCTAGGGACCAGGGGACAGCCGGGAGCCTCACCTTGCTGCCTCATGCCATCCTCCCAGTCGTGGCCCAGCACCTGCCAGGGGAGGCCCTTTCGGGATGTCAGAGGGGGCGGCCACTCGTTTGAGCTTGTTCAAGCCGACAGGAGCCACTCTGTCTCCAGAGATGGCGCCAGGAGAACACGACACCCTCTCCTGGGCTGTGTTCTGTCTGGTTTTGTAACTTTTACAGTGTCAGCTTCAAAAGTCATAAGTGGCCCCCTCCTCGCGAACAGTCCCGCAGGTACGTGACTGTGTGGAGTAAAAAGTCCAAACCCTCGTCACCGGCCCTGGCCCACGCGTTCCCCCACGGTGACACTGTGCTTCCTCCCACACTCCTTCCTCTGTGTTTCCCCACAAGCACAGAGGACTTGAAGACACAGTGCCCCCCTTTCCTGACATCACACCGTCCTTGCCCCCTGCCCCGCACTCCTCCCTCATCCACCCAGTTCTCATGGCTCACTGGAGGCTGGGTCCCTGCAGATCCCGAGCTGGGGCGTTCCGACCCTTACGTAGCCTCAGGGCACTTATCCCCCAAATGAAACCCAGGGTGGAACCCCCCCCAAATTAAAAAAAAAAAAAAAAGAACAGTGTTTGACAAGTGTATATTTTCTCCGTTCAGATCTACAAATGATTATGAAGCCAGTCAGTGATCACGGTCAAAGTGTTTTGATGAATAACAATATTGAAGTCTGGGCCAGCTGACGGCTCAATGGTTCATAGGTTTATAATTTCATACGTGTGGCTGGGAACAAGCTGCTTGTCCGTCAGGAGAGGAGGAGGGAAGAAATCAGTTTACCCAGACTGGAGTACTCTGTAGCTATTCAAAAAGAACGGGGTAGGGACGCCTGGGGGGCTCAGTCAGTTAAGCGTCTGCCTTCAGCTCGGGTCATGATCTCGTGGTTCCTGAGTTCAAGCCCCACATCGGGCTCTGCGCTGACAGCGTGGAGTCTGCTTGGGATTCTCTCTCTCCCCTGTGTCTCTGCCCCTACCCTGCTTGCGTGCTCTCTCTCAAAATAAATAAACAGACTTAAAAAAAATTAAAACAAAAAAGAATCGTGCACGCTGACCCACATGGAGGGAAACTGAGGGATGCTGGATGGGTGTGTGAGACCATACCGGACAAGAGCTGTTTCTCGGTTTCTGATCTCAGCATGGGTGCACAGGGCCACCACGTGGAAATCAAGCGTAGCCAGGCTGCTGGTTCTGGAACAGAGTTAATGGTGTATCCCACCCGTGCTGCCTCTGGTAGGAAGCCCCTGCAGATTAGGGGGTCACTGAGGCATGGGTTACTCAGGGGGCTCACAAAAAGCGTCCGTACGCCTCCCCCAGCACCCCGAGGACGTACGGGGAAGCCATATTGGCAAACCCTGCCTGATCCCTGCCCGCAGTGGGGTTCAGGGCGATTTCCCATGACCGTGGGGCTGGCGGGATGCTGCCCACGTATAGAGGAGGACCCAGAGACGCAACCTTGCTTAAAGATGCCTCAGGAGGAAGAGTGCGGCCCGTGCTGTCCTCAGGGCAAGCTCTGCCTCTTACCTGTCACCTGAAAAAAGGCAGGGATACCTGGGTGGCTCAGCAGATTAAGCATCGATTTCGGCTCAGGTCGTGATCCCAGGGTCGTGAGTTTGAGCTCCACGTCAGGCTCAGCGCTGACGGTGCGGACCCTGCTTGGAATTCTTTCTCTCTCCCCTTCTCTCTGTGCCCCTCCCTCGCTCGCTTTCTCTCGCTGTGTCTCAAAATACATAAATAAATTTTAAAAGATTTCTTTTTTTTATTATTTTATTATTTTTTATTATTGTTATTTTTAATAAATTTTTAACGTTTATTTATTATTGAGAGACAGAGCATGAGCAGGGGAGGGGCAGAGAGAGACAGAGAGGGAGACACAGAATCCAAAGCAGGCTCCAGGCTCCGAGCTGTCAGCACAGAGCCTGACATGTGGCTCGAACCCACAAACCGCGAGATCATGACCTGAGCTGAAGTTGGCCGTTCAGCCGACTGAGCCACCCGGGCGCTCCCAGATTTCTTTTTTTTAAAGGTAGGTGTCAGCTTTTGTGGGTGAGAGCCTGGGTTTTGAGTCCCGACTCTGTCCTGTGATTGTGATGTGGTCTTGGGCAGGTTTTATAGCCTTTTTGTGCCTCAGTTTCCCACCTGTGTCATGGGGGGGTGTAAGTTAAGTGAGGTGTTTTAACCACCATTTTGCTTGTCCCACATCTAGAAGCTAAAGGAGTATGTTGTTGCTTGAAGGATCAGACGGTGGTCAGGAGGTGGTTACTTAGCAAGTAAGTCTTTGAGTTGTTGAACTTGGTGCTGATTTCAACACGAAATCATTCAGCTCTGCCCAAGCTGCTGTATTTTTCACATTTGTATACATTCTCGTGAGGCCAGTTCATACTAAAGGGTTGTCGGCCCCTCCGAACCCCAGGTCCTCATCTGTGAATGGGGATATCGACCGATCCCTCAGACTGTCTTGAGAATTCAGTGTGAGCCTGTGGACGATGCCCTGGGTGGTTGGGAGAGGTGCTGGAGGCCAGTCACCGGGAGCTTTGGCAGCTGCTGTCAGGGTTCCCTTTGTCCCAGGTGCCCCAGGATTGTTCATCAGGACGGTCAGCCCTGGATTTTTGCCCCAGCCTCCCTTTGCTGGGTTGAACTTTACACTCTTTCTTAATGGTGCTCTCTGGGCTCCCTCACCTCCTGGCCCTTTCTGGCCCTGGTTCACTGGGCATCAGGCTTCCCCCCAGACTGCCTGCTTCGAGGGCCCAGATGTCCCCAGCCTGGGCTTGCCAGGGATTTGATTGGTGCTGTCACTACCCATGTCTTCACTGGTATTCATTTTTTGTAATATGCCACGTGCTTCTGATATGGTTGTTATTTTATTTCATTTCATTTCATTTCATTTCATTTCATTTCATTTCATTTCATTTCATTTCATTTCATTTTTTGGGGGGGGGCAGGCAAGCCAGGGAGAAGGGGGGAGAGAGAGAGAGAGAGAGAGAGAGAGAGAGAGAGATTGAGAATCCCAAGTAGGCTCTACACTGAGCCCGATGTGGGGCTCAGTCTCTCACAACCATGAGATCATGACCTGAGCCCAAATCAAGAGTCAGTGTTTAACCAACTGAGCTACCCAGACGCTCAGTTATGTGGCTTTTCAATATAGTCTTCATGATAGCCCCATCAGTAGCTACCGTTAGTGTCCCATTTTATAGATGTGGAAACTGAGGTTGGAGAGGGTCGGGTCACAAGCCTCAGCCACACATTCAGAGGTGTGGGCAGTAGGTGTGTTGCTTTCTGAGTCAGGCTGCCACCCCCTGCCACCTGATCTCGGGAGCCTCTGTCAGCTGCGGCTCCTGGCCCGGACCAGCCTCTGATGGTGCTCGGGGAGGACTGGCTGGCAACTGGCTCTCCAAGGTTGGGAGCGGTCCAAAGATACCTTGTGTCCCTCTGCACCTCAGTCTCCCATTTGGTGAAATGAGCCGTTGGTCGAACACTGTGCAAGGTCTCCTCTGGCTTCTGGATTCCCTGGCCCTTGATTCTAAGTTGTGTTTATTAATAAATAGTAAATCGATGCCTGTGGGCTCAACACGTCCCTTTGGTCTGAGCTCCGAGGCTCGGGCGGGTCAGAGGGAACATGCTGGATGGCAGTCCCAGGCATGGGGAAGGCAAACCTCGCGTTTCACAAGGGCTCTGGCTTTGGAGCCTGCCCGGTGTCTGACCTCCTTGCTGTTCCCTGAGGTCACTGGCCGGCTGGTCCCAACTGAGAGGCCCAGCCATGGCCCGGCTGTGTGCGTCACCACGTCCCTTGTTCTCTCTCTTCTCTCCGTCCAGACTTTGGACTCTGTTTCTTGCCTGGACTCTGACGACACAGTGATGTGCATTGCTGCCCACAGAATGTCGGATGGAGACTAGGGAGGGACTTGAGGGCAGGGGAACAGCTGGCTGTCAGCCTAGCCGAAAGGTCTGCCCTGCTGGGTCGGTGGAAGGAAAGAGGAGGTACAGCGGGCCCAGCCTGAACTACTGGCAAAGGCTGTTACTGGTGCCCCTTGGTGTTTCTAGCCCGATGGTCACACCATCATGTGGGACGGCTCACGGCGTGCCCGGTGCTGGAGAGCAGAAGACCAGGCACCTGTTACCCCATTTCATGGCTGGGATTCAGGGACCCCAAGAGTCTGGCCTTTGGATGCCTCCTGGCCCAGGGCATTTGCAAGGCACAAGTGCAGGACCCCAGCTGGGAAGCCAGACCCGATTCTCATGGGCCCAAAGCCCTTCCGCTGCTGCTCTGGCCACCGGGCGGCTCCCTGACCCCAGCTGATGCCCATCATTGGAGCCCTCGGGGAGCTGGGCTGGTCCCCTCCCTGAATCAACACGGGCACCTCTTGGTATGCACGAATGACTGGGTTTTTCTACAGCAAAACTGTTCCTCTTCCACTCCTGGGCTCCTGTTTGACCTTCTATTTTTAAGAATTGGGTTCTTAGGGGCGCCTGGGTGGCTCAGTCGGTTAAGCGTCTGACTCTTGGTCTCGGCTCAGGCCGTGACCTCTCGGTTTGTGCGTTCGAGCCCCGTGTCGGGCCCTGAGCTGACAGCGCAGAGCCTGCTTGGGATTCTCTCTGTCCCTCTCTCTCTCTGTCCCTCCCCTGCTCTCTCTCTCTCTCTCTCTCAAAATAAATACATAAACTTAAAAAAAAATAAAAGATTGTGTTCTTAGAGCAAATAAGTACTTCGTAGGATTCAGTTCTTCCAAATGTGTGTTCTCAAGCGCTGTGGCTTTCCAAGAGACAAGCAGCCAAAGGTGTCAGAGTCAGAGAGCGCTGGCACCACCACGGGGCCCTGCTGCCTATGCGTCTTGGTGCCCGTAGGGCAGCCGAGACCGATGTTCGCCGCCGGCGGCCTTGGCCGGGTGCTGACGCCCGAGTTTCGGTTCGTAACAGCCCCCTGAGGTGTCGTGAAGGTCCTTTTCCTCTCTGGGGGAGACCGAGGCATAGTTTTATCTCTCTGCCGCTGTCCCCCTTTAGTAGTAACAGGGACCCTCCACTCCACCAGAGAACGTCTTAGTTGTGGCCCCTGGGGCAAAGCAGGCCGCCGAAAGGGGGTGGGGGACATCCCTCCCCGCCCCTCACCTTCCCCTCCCCTCCTGGTGTGTTTTTCTGGCATCCCTCGGAGAAGGTTCCAGGCTCCAGCCGGGAGGCCACAACTCCAGCCCAGCCCGCGGGCCTCCTGCAGCTCTTGGGGGACCAGCCCAGGGATGAGACAGGATCAAGGAAAAGCACACTCAGCTTTCTCTCCACGGGGAGAAGTCACCCACCCTCTCTGCGTGCTAATCTCATTTGTCGCTGGAAGTTTGACCTGCCAGCCGGGAACCACCCAGGAGCCCACTCGGGGCTCGGGGCCTCCTCCCCACACCGGCCCGGAGAGGTCTCTCCTCGGGGGGACAGGGGCGCGCGGCGATTTGGAGTCTGGTCGGCCTGGCCTCCCAGACCCTCCGCACCCTCCGACTCAGAGGCCCCAGGTGGGTGCAGGTGGTGGGGGCAGGGGTGGGGTGGGGGTGGGGGGTCCCGGCTGCCGCTGCTTGCTGACAAGGTGGCCGGGGTGAGGGGGGGCGAGTGCCCCTGTGTACTCTGAGACATTAGGGCGGGTAGAGGGGGAGTGAATAAGGCCGGGGCAGCCTGTCCACAGGCCACTGGCAGGTGTTTGCAGCTGGCACGTAGTGAGCACTTACTGTGTGCCAGGCCTCTGCAGGCACATTACAGGTTTCGCTGGAGCCTCATAATGGGAGGCAGGTGCTATTATCATCCCCGTTTTACAGAAGAGGAAACTGAGTCACAGAAGGAATGGCGCGCCGAAGGTCCCACAGCCACCGGGTGGCAGAGCTGGGACCCCGGCCACGGTCATCAGCCTCTGAGGTGCGTCCTTGTCACCACGTGGCCACCGGGCCCGCCGCCTGGCAGTAGAAGTACTTTCTGGCACGTGTGTGCCACAGCAACTCACTCCAGCCCCTTGCACCTAGGCTCAGCCTCCTGTTTACCTGTCTGGATGCATCCAACTCCACTGTGCTTTCTCCTCTGGAATCCTCTAGAAACCTTGCACCAGAGACAGACGCTGGAGCAGCGGTTGAGCAGTGGGGAAGCAGTACTGCCCGTGGGTGGGCTTAGCTGTGAGCATGGGGTTTCTTCCTGAGGTTCCCTGGGTACTGGAGCAATGTGGTTCCATTCCCCGGTGGGCCCGTCGGATCTGGAATTTGGGTTATTTAGGTGCCCCCCACAGATAGGCATTGCCAGGCTCCGAGGGCTGTGAAAGCAGAGCCGAAGTGGGGCTCTGCCTGGGCGGGCATGGGATGGGGTCTGGGGGGCTTCCTGGAGGAAGGGAGACATGAACCAGGCCTTGAAGGCCGAGTGAGATTTGGCTGCAGAGGAGGATGCGGCAGACTCTGGGTGGCTTACGGTCTCCCTGGGTCACACGAAGGTGACAGCTTCCTGAGGGCCAGAGGGGAGGGGTGGAGGGAGGAGGGAGGACGGGCCCAGTTGGGAGAGTCTTGTCTGGGGCAGCAGCCTCCTTGCCCCCTGTGTGGTCTCCCCTCCCAGCCCCGCTGTGGCAAGCCGGAGAGGGCAGCGGGCTGGGGAGCTCTGCCAAGGTCGGTCGGGATGGCCAGGAATCGCCCCAGCGCTCTACTTGCTACCGAACGATAATGAGAGGGTTTCCATTATTTTCGGGTGAGCGCCCCTGGCAGATGCCGACAGCCAGCAGATGTGTGAGGTCCGAGGTGATTTGCAAGGGACCAGTTCATGTGATGCACAGTAATTGCACCAGGCGACGTTGTCACTCAGAGGCTTGTCCTGGCCTGCCGGGATGAGGTAAAGGTCAGTTCAAAGATCTGGTGTGGCTGCCGGAAGTGGGGCAAGTCCCACTCTTGTGCGACTCCCGGGGAGGGGGCAGCAGGGTGAGGTGGTGGCCGAGGTCTCAGAAAGGCGGTCTGGCTGGAGCCGCACCCTGGGATGCCAGGGTCCTGCAGTAGGACCCCCGTTCTAGGGGTTCTTGGGTTTTGGGGGTGGGGATAACTCCTGGAGCCGGGCCCAGCCTGCGGCTGAAATCCTGTGGCTTTGCTTTCCTGAGCTGAAGGCCTGAAGCCATGCCTGCCTGGGGCTTTCCCAGAAAGCTCGGAATTCTTGTGTTCCAGGCCTCGTGAGGCCAAATCTGTGACATCTGGCAAGGATGGCAAGGACCCTTCCCCACCAAGAGATGCCGAGGGTTTGGGTCGTGGGCTATCTTAGTCTGTTTGTACCGACACATCGAGAAACCGCAGACAGATGTTTGCTGGGAAGTCCGGGATCTCGTGCCTGCAGCATCGGTTTCTGGTGACACTTCTCGTCCTGGCTTCTTGGTGGCACAGAGAGAGAGCGCTCTGGTGTGTCTGCTAAGGACACGGGTCCTGTCCTGTCACAGGACAGGTGTGACGCAGCGTCAGGACAAGTGTCCTGCCACACTTGTGGCCTCATTATGTCCTGAGGGCTTCAACATAGGAATTTGCAAGGTGGGGGACACAACTCAGCCCGTAGCATTGGCCGTCCAGGGCCTTTCCTTCCGCGCTGATCCATCATGCTGCACTTTCTGTCCCCCGTGCCCCACGCATGCGCCTGGGCTGCTGGGTCTCGCCTGGGCACGGCCCTTCCCTGACTGGAAAAGCACAGGCCTGCACACGCCACCCCTGTGTAGTCGGTTGATAGCTTGCGGGCTCTGCTACTTAGAAGCTGCATGACTTTATAGGTCTGCCTCTTGGAGCCTCTGTTTTTCTCATCTCTGGAATGGGGACGATGGTTTCGGTCTCTCGGCTCGTTACTTAGCTCGTTCCTGGCCCAGGGGCTGCGTGTAGGGAATACAGACAGACTGCGTGGCTTTGGACGAAATCAGATCACAGGTATTGAGCCCCGAGGCAGGGCTCACTGTAGTAATTTGTATTCATACTTTACTGTTCTAAGGACACACATTTCTATTATCTGCAGTGATTACAAGAAATGGAGACGGGATCTGGGACTCTTCTCAAATGGTCAGAAAGGGGGACGAACAGACCCACAGGGAAGGGATTTCCCAAACCTTTTACAGTAGGTTTTTCGGGACTGATCTAATCCTAAGACTAGTACTTTGATTTTAAAGCATGTGGTTGTTTTTTTTTTCTTTTTAAGTTTATTTATTTATTTTGAGAGAGAGTGTCCAAGGGAGGGGCAGAGAGAGAGGGAGAGAGAGAATCCCAAGCAGGCACCTCGCATTGTCAGTGTGGAGCCTGACATGGGGCTCGAACCCACAAACCTCGAGATCGTGACCTGAGCCGACACCATGAGTCAGACGCTTCACCGACTGGGCCACCCAGGCGCCCCTAACGCACGTGTTTTATGAACTCAGGTTGGGATTTCAAAGGGGACCTGTGGCCGTGGCCAAAGTGTCCCGAAGTCAGTTCTGTGATTTGCTCATTTGTCATCGGCGTCTGAAGTTGCACTCTGAATAGCAGATGTGAGGCTCAGTCATCTCACTGTCACGCCGATTGTTCACTGTTCTGAGAAGGTCACATCATCATTCATTAGCACTAATTAGTCCCCCGACACCCCTGCACCTCTTCCCTCAACTGCTCCATTAACTTGGGTGCGAATCACACGTTCCAGGCGCCAATCAACGAAGATCTGTCCATAATGCACAAGGTGATGCTATTAGTTACAATATATTAACTGCCTAATTTAAAAATACAAAAGCTATCTTTATGAAGGGCAATTAACCACTAACGTGATTGATAATTCATAACACTCTAATTAGGAAAGACAAATATTAAGAAAGGACTGAGCCACCTGGGCTGTTGATTGAGACACTGTTAGAGCCTCTCGGTGTGTGTTCACTCTGTTATTGGTAGATCTACGGATTTCTTGCCAAGTGGCACCTGTCAGCCCCAGTGCACGGAGGGTCAGGAGGCTGATCTTAATGTGGGAACACGTGTTCTCCCCGCTGAATCCTGCCTGTTGCCAGCGGGGCTTGTGAGGGAGCTGGAGGTTCAGGACACCCTTGGGGGGAGAACGGACCAGATGTCATTCCTGGTCTCATGGTGGCACGCAGGTCTGGGAGAGAGACAGTAAGCAAAGATATAAATCGGATGATTGGCGATGCTGGCTAGTGTTATAAAGAAAGAAAAATACAGAGAGGTAGTACGAGGGCAGCGTCGCACAGGGTGGAGAAGAGGACGCTGGACAGACATACCACCTTTCCCCCAGTTCTGTCATCGCTAAGGAGTGTTGGCATTTGGAGCTCCCTCCACCCCAGCATGGAGTAGATTGCCCGAGGCATCCCTACCCGCTCAGTGAGCCTCCTTCCCGGCTTCATTTTCTGCCTCAGCTTCCATCTACCCAAGGCTGCTAGAAGGTTCTGACACCTGACCGGGTCCCGGGAGGGCAGGGCCTGCCCCGCACCTGCTCCTCCCTCCCTGTGCTCCGCCCACCCTTCCCTGGCCTTCTTGTCTGTGCTGCAAGAGATTCTCGTTGCACCTGGCTCTTCTGGGAAGTCTTCTCTGAGACCCCATCCTGGGATGAGACCTTTCTGTCCTCTGGAGCCCCTTTGGCTTTGTAGGCCACCGTGGATGTGCTTCCTGTTCCTGACTCCACATCAGTTGCAGGATCTGCTTTGGGGTCAAGTAGGAATGAGCCCGCGTCCCTAGAGTCTCAGATCCAGGAGGAGGAGCAGAAAGTCCTTGAACTTTCTGAGACTCAAATGTCCTTAGTCATCAAGCAGGATAAAAAGTGTCACTGCTAGGGTTGGGGCACAGTAGCACTTTTGGTTGGGTCTCACTTATTTGCCCGAATGGAGATTGAGTTCAAGTGCGTAGTTCTGAGTAACTGGGTCCAATCTGTGTGTTTACTTCTGCACACGGGGCCGTCTCTGAGCACACGATTGGAGCCCGTCCCTCTCGTACATGAATATCTATGTCTAAATAACAAATGTTACGTACTTAACACTGGATTGAATGTATTATTTATAGTACAAAAAACTGTAAAACTTGAAAGCGTGGCTGAAAAGTAAAGATGAGTTCCTGCATGTTTGGAGACCACTGACGTGCGTGTGTCCGGAGATCTGTCTGCGTACAGTGCTGGGTGACGATTAGCGTACCTGGTTAACTTTACTAGGGGTTTCCCGGGGCTCCCGACTTGTGGCCTGGTGTCTTTTCCACGATCCCACGGTGCCGAGTAGGACTGCTCCTTTGTCCCGGCCGCGGCTTGTCCAGAGAGGGCTGTGTGTTCTGGGCCAGGGCCCGTGTGGACTTCCCCCCCTCCCACTGGACCCCTGGCTCGTGGGCTCAGCCATGCCAGCCTCCTTTCCTTCCCTGTGCCGGGCGCCCTGTGCCCTGTTCTCCCTTCAAGCCTCAGCTCCCGAGCAGTCTCCCCACCCACTCTGGTCCCCATCTGTCTCTTCATCCCGTCCAGTCCTTCAGAGCACCTCTCTGTTCGCAAATCACAAATTCGCCTTCCTTTGCGAAGTTTCCCTCCCGCCCACCGGATTGTGGCTCCAGGGGAGTGGGGAGCCTGTCTGCGGTCAAGGTTACGGTTCGGTGCCCTGGCCCAGCCAGGCCACTTAGTAGGTGCTCAGTAACCTGTGGGAGGTTGCGTGTTATTATTGCCTGTGGGGCCTCTTTACGCATCTACGTTGTGGCTTTGCGTTCTGAGAGCCTGCCCAAGTGCAGCCAAGATGTAGCAGGTGCCCTGTGAGAGAAGGAATGTGGGTGCTGCTGACCTTTCACAGCACCTCAGGGTCATGTCAGGTTAACGCTGGGCCTGCAGGGGATCCCCGTGTCCTGCCTGTCTACCCGGGATCGCCCTGGGTGACAGGGCACCTCAGTGATCGCCTCAGTGACACCAATGAGAAGACACAGCCGAGCTTGGTCCCTCAGCCTTCGCACTTTAGGGGAAATATGGATCCCGAGTGACTTAGGCACACGCAGCTCACATGACAAGTGGAATTGCTAACCATGGAATGGTATAGAGAAGTTGCTGCGGACATTCATAGGTGATCTCCAGCCGGGCCGAGTGGGACCGGACGGTGGCGGGGGATCTCCAGGGGGTCTTAGAAGGTGGGAGAATTGGCACGTGTAGAGAGGCAACGTGTCTCAGGCAGAAGGAGAGGAGGAAAGGTGTCCCAGGTGAAGGGTGTAGAGATGTGTCTCAGATGAAGAGGTGGGGACGTGGCCCAAGCAGAGGGAGTGGGACATGTCCCAGGTGGAGGGAGTAGGGACGTGTCCTGGGCACCAAGCTCAATGAGGATGGAAAGGAGGGTTGTGGGGCCTGTCGGGGCTCCCTGGAAAGGGTCAGCCCTAGTTCGGCATCCCCGTCCTGACCCCAGGTCAGCCGAGGCCCATCTCTGGGAGCCACAGTGGCCTGGCCTGCGCGGAGGGTCCTGACTGCCCTTGGGAAGCGCCCATCTGGCTTCCTCCTCAGAGGCCGCAGGCTCTGAGGGCCGACAGCACCCTCTGCCTGTCCTGTTCCCACTTCCAGACTGAAGCGGTCCCAGCTGAAGGTGAGGTTCTGCACCAACGAGTCACAGAAGTCCCGGGGGGACCTGGTGGGACTCCTGCGGCACATGGGCTTCGACATCTCTGAGGGCGAGGTGACCGCCCCGGCCCCGGCCACCTGCCTGATCCTGAAGGAGCGAGGCCTGCGGCCACACCTGCTCATCCATGACGGTAGGCCTGCTGGGCCTGGGCCTGGGCCTGGGGCTGGTGGGGGTGGGGGAGGGTGTCCCTCTCCCCTGGGCCAAAGTCCTGGGAAGGACACGGAGAAATTTGGCTCCTGCTGGGGCCTGTGAGATGGAAGCTGAGTGGGCTTCCCGCTGGGGACCAGGCCCCTTCTATCCCCAGCCTAATAGCAGACGATGAGGCACTTTCCAGATGCCTCAGGAACATCCTGAGCCTGCTCTCTTTGATCTAGAAGGGACCGAGGGGGCAGGGAATTGTCACGGGGCAAAGTTCTAGCTTCTAGGGTTGGTGGGGGTGGGGAGAATGAGGGCTAGATTGAAGCCCACAGGTTTCTGTCTGCTACCACCCCCTCCTCCCTCCCTGCCTCCCCTGCTCCCCCTACCCACCCCCCACCCCCCACCCCAAGCTTAAGCTCTGTTGGTGAAAAACAGCCCTGCTCTCTGGCAAATGGCACAAGGTTTACATCCCGATCTTAGTCTAAAGACAAGGAAAGAGCCCCTTTGACCCTCAGTGCGGAGTTCTTCTGGAAAGAAGTGGAAGGAGCAGTATTATCTGGTACCTTCTGAATATTTAAAAAGAGGAAACGTAAGCAGTGCTTCGGAATTCAGGACACTTTCCTGTCGATGCACCGAGCCCTCTTTCTTCCCCCGCGCTTGGTATTTTTATTTACAAACCACTGGCAGAAGGATACTTCTCTGCCTCCCGGCAGGAGCGGGGGGCCCCCGGAGTTTGAGGGTGCTCCCTGAAAGGCCCGAGTGTCAAATCCATAGCTCTGGTGCCAGTCAAGGGCAGTATGCCCAGGCTTTAGAAATCCTGTTTCTCAAAAATCCTTCCTCTGTGATCTGGGATCACGGCCAGCGTCTTTAGAACAGGTCCTCAAAGAGAAGGAAAAATTTAAGAGAGAAAATCCCTGCCCCTGGGGCAAAGGGAGGGTTGGGGGTGGAGTGAGCAGGGAGGGAGGGGGGAGGGTCAGCATCTGCCTCTTAAGGGCGCAGAAACAAGTGCATATTAGAGCTCGCGCTGGCTGGAGGGGCAGCCGGAGTGGCCTCTTGGGCTGCAGTCCTGCCTCTGTTTTCAGACCTGGAATCTTTTTCCAAGTTTTATTGTTGATGAATTCTACCCCCCCCCCCCAGCCCCACCCCCCGCCCCGCCGCCCGCATATTATTATGACATTTTGAAACATACAGCGAAGCCGAAGGAATTTTAGTTGGGATATTTGTATGCTCGTCACCTTGACTTTACCAGTGACGTTTTTACTGTATTTTGTTCTTCATGCGTCTGCCTGTCCCTCCGTCCATCTTTTCATCTTATCTTTTTGATGCGTTTCAAGGTAAACGGCAGACATTGGTACACATCCCCAAAACTTCAGCACATCATTAACTAGGGTTCAACATCTGTTTATATTTCTTCCTTCTGATAGGAAATTTATGCACGGTGAAATGCAGACCTCTCTAGTGTGCTTCTGAGTTTTCGCAGATGCGAAACCCTGTCACGATCAGGATCTAGAACTTAACCATCACCTTGAAAGTTCCCTCACGTGCTGCCCAGTCAGTGCCCATCCCCTCCTGCCTCGGGGGTACCTAGTGTTCTGGTTTTTTCCCTTCTGAATAGGTCTGCCTTGTCTAGAGTTTTATATAAATAGAATCATACAGCATCTAGTTGTGTTAGGGGTTCTTCAGGCCACACTCAGGCTTGATGATTTGCTAGAAGGACTCACAGGGCTCAGAAAAGCTGTCAGACTCAGTCACAGCTTCCCACAGTGAAAGAACACAGCGTGAACTCAGTAAGGGGAAGAGAGGTGTGGGTGAACTCCCGGAGAATCCAGGTGACCTTCCAGTGGTCCCCTCCCGTGGAGTTGCCCTGAGATGCACCTGATTCTCCCAGCAGAGATGTGTGACAGCACCTGTGACATGTTGTCACCCAGAGAAGACGACTGCAGCCTTGTGCCCAGGGTTTCTATTAAGGGTCCCTCACGTGAGTCTGTAGCACCTGGGTGACTAACCCTGGCTGCTCAGTCTCCAACCCCCCCAGGGCCCCAGGCTTACAAAACACTCTTTTCTGGTGGAATATTCCAGGGGCTCAGAGGTGATCTCCCAGGTGCTGGTGGAGGGCCTGTCCTGAGGACAGCCTTTCTTTGGAATTTGCAGGATCCAAGCAGCCCAGGCCTGCTGGGTTTTTGTTTGTTTGCTTGTTTTTATTAAAAAAAAATTTTTTTTAAACATTTCATTTATTTTTGGGAGAGAGAGAGAGAGAGAGACAGAGAGCAAGTGGGGGAGGGGCAGAGAGGGAGAGACAGAATCTGAAGCAGGATCCAGGCTCTGAGCTGTCAGCACAGAGCCTGATGCGGGGCTTGAACCCAAGACCCGTGAGAGCATGACCTGAGCTGAAGTCGGACGCTTAACAGGCTGAGCCACCCGGGCACCTCTTTGTTTTGTTTTGTTTTTTAAGTTTATTTCTTTTGAGAGAGAGAGAGAGAGAGAGAGACCAAGTGTGCAAGCAGGGGAGTGGCAGAGAGAGACACAGAGAGCGAGAGTGAGAGCGAGAGCGAGAGCGAGAGCGAGAGAGAGAGAGAGAGAGAGAGAATCCTAAACAGGCTCATGCTCAGCGCGGAGTCTGACACAGGGCTTGATGTCATGCCCCTGGGATCGTGACCTGAGTGGAAATCAAGAGGCAGACACTTAACCAACTGAGCCTCCCAGGTGCCCTGCAACTTTCCCTGTTTGATGGAAAATTGGGGAGGGCAGAGAAGGTGAAGGAGGAAGAAGCTTTCCTCAGGGGATTGGAGAGCCAGGCCAGCAGGGGTGAGGCCTTCCTAAGGACGGGTGAGCTGGGCCAGCAGGGGTGAGCTTCTGCTCCTTCTTTTCAGCCTGTGTGTGTGTCCCAGCTCTGCTGTGTTCAGTGGCATGGGGCTGGAATGCTCGATGGTTCCTAGAGTCTGGGTGCAGCAACAGCCACCCTCTAAAGGTTACCAGCAGCCGGATTTGACCCTACATCCGGGGATCTGTGTCTTCCAGGCGAATCTCTTCTCAGTTGCAGGCTGTGGGTTTCCTACCTGTGGTATTGAACTGGGTAGTCCCTGGGGTGATGCCAGTGTTGGGGCAGGGACCCCAAGGGCGGGCCCGTCTTTCTCCTAACAAGCCCTAACTGTGGAACATTCCTTCATCTGTACAACGGGAGTAACAGCCCTTCCTGGTTCACCTCCCGTACAGCTGTAAGCGTCAGGAGGAACATTCGAGAAAGGGGCAGAGCCCACGTGGCAGGCAGAAGGGGTCCCTGGGAGGAGATGGGAGGTAGGCCACGTCACCCCAGGGCTTTATCCTTTTTTCTCTTTTCAGGAATCCGCTCAGAATTTGCCCAGATCGACACGTCCAACCCGAACTGTGTCGTAATAGCAGATGCAGGAGAAAGCTTTTCTTACCAAAACATGAATAAGGCCTTTCAGGTGCTCATGGAGCTGGACAATCCTGTGCTCATATCTCTGGGAAAAGGGTAAGTCAGCTTCAGGAAGAGCGTTTCTGGCTGCTTTGCATGCCGTTCTGTGGGCCTGTGCCTTAGAGAATCAGTAAATGGTGCAGAAAAGTGGGTGTGGCGTGGGCACAGGCTGCCTTCCGTTTCCCTCCCTGCTTTGTTTCTTTCTTGATTTCTTCCTTCCTTTCTTTTAATGGTGTATGAGGAAAGTAGAATCGTCTGACTTCAGGAGCAGGTTGGTCAGGCTTCCATGCGGGCTCAGGGCTGGGAGAGGCTGGGGGAGGGGAGGGGAGGGTCACCGCGGACGGAAGCTCCATGGAGTCTCAGGGCGCCAGTGCTGGCTGTCCCAAGGTTAGGTGCATTCGCACAGGGTACAGCACAAGGCATTGAAGGATCGTCTCCAGGGGACACGTGAGTAGGAAAGAAAAGGCTTGACGGCCCAGAGGAAAGCTCTGGGCCAGGCTCCACGTCTCGGGCTGCAGAGCATGACCTCTGTAAAGTTGTGATCTTATTACCAACATTTTTGTTGGAGCCTTTTTTTTTTTTCAACATTTATTTATTTTTGGGACAGAGAGAGACAGAGCATGAACGGGGGAGGGGCAGAGAGAGAGGGAGACACAGAATCGGAAACAGGCTCCAGGCTCCGAGCCATCAGCCCAGAGCCTGACGTGGGGCTCGAACTCACGGACCGCGAGATCGTGACCTGGCTGAAGTCGGACGCTCAACCGACTGCGCCACCCAGGCGCCCCTTTTGTCAGAGCCTTTAGCACAGTCCTCACTATCTGTTTCTTTCTTTCTTTCTCTTTTTCTTTCTTTCTTTCTTTCTTTCTTTCTTTCTTTCTTTCTTTCTTTCTTTCTTTCTTTCAAGCATTTATTTTTGAGAGAGAGAAAGCAAGCTGGGAAGGGGCAGAGAGAGAGGGAGAGGAGAATCCCAAGGCACAGAGCCCGATGTGGGGCTCGAACCCACAAACCTCAAGATCATGACCGGAGCTGAAGTTGGACGTTCAACCGACTGAGCTGCCCAGGTGCCTCATGTCTCTTTCTTTTAAAAAACCACATTGGTTATTTTTATTAACATCTTTTACCACCAAGACAGCACAAGTTCATGGGAGGAAAACTAGAGCCTATGGATGAGCAAAAAGAAGAAAAGAGAAAGTACTTTCATTCCCCTGCCCAAGAAAACAGCTGTCAATATTTTGGTTTGTGTTCTTCCATGTGGTTTCCAGTGCAAACAGATCATTACAAATGGATGTACCCAGAGCATCAGTATCAAACCCGACCCAGCTTTGTCGCCCGGGTTCTATTCTTTGCCAGATAGTACTTTATGAGCAACTCTAAACTCAGTTAATAAATATCTCTATGGGGCGCCTGGGTGGCTCAGTCGGTTGAGCGTCCGACTTCGGCTCAGGTCACGATCTCGCGGTCCGTGAGTTCGAGCCCCGCGTCGGGCCCTGTGCTGACAGCTCAGAGCCCGGAGCCTGTTTCGGATTCTGTGTGTCCCTCTCTCTCTGCCCCTCCCCTGTTCATGCTCTGTCTCTCTCTGTCTCAAAAATAAATAAACATTAAAAAAAAATTTTCGTGCCCTCTCTCTCAAAATTAATAAATAAACTTCACGAAATAAAAGAAAAATCAGAAGATCTGACAGTACAGGGCCCCACATTCCTGAGCACACAGAAGCTTAGTGGAGGCCACTGCCTCCATTAACTCTAGTTTACCGCAACCCCACCACGTCCTATTGTCCCGTTCACCACACTCAGTCACTTGCCACTTATCTTGTGCTGCTCGTTGTTTTTCTCATAGTAGAGAAGTATTTCTTCATGGCTGTGCCTCTGTCAATAAGGCAAACAAAAGAGATTTCAGGAAAGAAAAGAGAAGCTATATTTCTTTTAGGAGGTAAAAATATTCTCGTGTGTTTATCACACAAAATAAAATAATCCAGTATTAGGATTCTTCACAGAAACGAAACCAAGTGGATTTGGATACACACACACACACACACACACACACACCCATCCATATATGTGTGTGTGAAGAGAAATTGGTTATCGAGGCTAGGTAAGTCCAAAATCTGCAGGGCAGACTGGCCGCCTGCAGACCCAGTGAAGAGTTGTGGTCTCAGTCCAAAGGATGTGCCCGTGGGCAGCATCCTTCTTGCTCAGGGAGGTCAGACCCTGCTGTTCCGGCCTTCAACCGATTGGGTGAGGCCCACCACACAATGGAGAGCATTCTGTTCACTCAGAGTCCACTGATTGAAGTGTTAATCTCACCCCAAAAAGACCTTTACAGAAACACGCAGAATAATGTTTGACAAAATATCTGGCACCTTGGCCCAGTCAAGTTGACGCATAAAATTCACCATCCTAGTCCCTTTCCAACCTCACAACCTTCTAAAGCGTAGGGCACTGCAAACCATAGAACCTGGCTTGCTTAATTCACTTAGGCTCCACGCTTGGTCCTTCAGGCACCCCTAAAATCAACCCCTCCCTAGAGAACAGCATAATTGAGAAGCTCTGTTATAACTCATTTATGTTAAAACTTTTTTCTTGAAAATTGTCTCTAATTTTTACAAGTTTTTGTTCCAGATTTTAGGTAGCAATCAAAGTAGATATGTTGTTGAACAGGAAAAACAAATGGAATCAGCTGCTTTTTTAGCTTTGTCATTCAAGAGTAGGCAAGGGTTTGTTTTACGAAGCAGCGGTTAGGGTGCCTCTGACTTAGGGTGTTCTGATTCGGGCTATGGGTCGGGTGCTCAAAAACGAGAGAAAGGAACCGCCAGCTTTCGGGCTTAGGTCAGCAGCTTCTCGGGACAGCCCAAGGACAGCTGTCCCGTCCAAGTGGGGGTCGTCGATGGTGAGGGGCCGTCCTCCGCCAGAACAGGGCTGAGCGGCGCCCCCGAGGAGGCAGGACGGCGGAGGCACTGGGGCAGAATGTCCTCCTCCTGGAAATGGAGTGATTTACATTTGGCATCTGTTTGGACCGGGAGTGGGAATTGCCTTTGTAATTTCTTCTGTCATGCTGCCGTCAGAAAATTAAGCTGTTTACGCGACAGACTATGGAAGGTTAATGGCTCTTGTGGGAAAGGTCAAGTGGTCATTTTGAAGGGAGGCCGTGCTGAATAATCGGAAGGGCAGAAGAATAAAGCATAAAATCTATCTGACTGCTTCTCCCCAGCTTTTCCCGGTCTTTCCCAGCATCCCCAGTTTCTTCTTTGTGGCTGGAACCGAATGTTCCAGAACACTCTGGAACTGAGTGTTCCAGCCAGGCTTGCTGTTGCTCTCCTTATGCCAGTAACAAAAGATACTGCATGAAATCGCTTATGTTCCTGGAATAACCTGGGCTTTTCCATTTAAAAAAATTAACAGGTACTTCTAAATTTTTTTTTTTTAACGTTTATTTATTTTTGAGACAGAGAGAGAGCATGAACAGGGGAGGGTCAGAGAGAGAGGGAGACACAGAATCTGAAACAGGCTCCAGGCTCTGAGCTGTCAGCACAGAGCCCGATGCGGGGCTTGAACCCACGAACCGTGAGATCATGGCCTGCGCCAAAGTCGGACGCTCAACCAGCTGAGCCACCCGGACACCCCAACAGGTACTTCTATTTATTGTGTCTCTAAAAATGTTTTCAGCCAACAGATGGCCTTCAAGGTGGCTCTTTTGTTTTCCTGAAGAAAGAAGAAATAAAGAAAAATTCTGGACACTATAAAAACAACTCAGATTCAGTTAAAAAAAAATTCTTAAGGGGGCACCTGGCTGGCTCAGTCAATTGAGTGTCCAACTCTTGATTTCGGCTCCAGTCATGATCTCGTGGTTTGTGAATACGAGCCCCATGTTGGGCTCTGTGCTGACAGTGCAGAGCCTGCTTGGGATTCTCTCCCTCCCTCTTTCTCTGTCCCTCTCAAAATAAATAAAGATAAAAATAAATACATGCATGCATACATACATACATACATAAATAAATAAAAGGGGGAGCATTTTTAGGCCCCCAGTTCTGTAAGCAGGAGGTAGTTCTTTTTGACTACCAGGCATCTATCTTCCTGAAGGTGTGCGGTGTCCCGGCTGGTTATGGGGTGGCCCCTAGAGCACAGAGCCTCAGATCCCTGACCGGAAAACCTGGGGTTCGCTTGGAGACCAACGAGTCCTGTCGTGACAGGAGCCCCCCCCCCCCCCCACCACCCCAGCTTCGTCACAGGGGCTCCAGGCTCCAAACCCCCCTGACGAGTGAGTGCCAGGGGACCAGCCCTGGCCAAAGCCAAGAGTTTGGCCAAAGCCTTGCGGCACTGCCCGCGGGCATTGTGTGCTGGCGGCCCCCGGCCAGGCTCCTGCAGCCCTCGGGGCCTCAGGTGGGGCAGAGCCGAGCAGGCAGGGTTCCCGGGCCCTGCCGAGCTGGAGGGAAGGGCACGGCCCCGAGGCAGCTCCCAGGAAGCTCGGTTCTCACCGATAGGCACAGAACAGGTTGTAACCCCCACAAACTGGGAAGACTTGCGTTCCTCCTTTCTGGCCCAGCCGGTGTCTTACCGCCTGTAGCTCACGCCGAGTAAACGCAGTGATAATATTCTCTAATATTGTTTGAGTGGTTTTCTGCATGTGAGGCATCATGTTGAGAACTTCTCTTGGGTCTCTGCATCTGTGTTGTTCAATGTCTCCCAGACCCGGAGGACATGGGAAAGAGAGCCGGGCACCTGGTGGGATGGGTCTCACATTTTAATAGTCCGGGCTTCCAGGAACCCTGTGTATAGAGAGGCACAGGTTAAGCTATCTCTGTTCCTCTTTATGGTCAAATGGCTTTGCTCAGAGAGAAGAAGGCTTCGTCTACCATGTGTCCTGAGGGGTCTGCCTATGGCCTGGGGTGGGCCAGACAGTGGAGGCCAGGGCCGGCACTGTGCTTCCGAGAATCACGAGATCATCTTCAGAAAGGCATGCTTCCAAGAGCCGAGCTGTGTGGGTCTCCAGTGAGACAGGGAGGAGATAGCTGTCTTCTCGTAAGAGCATCTGGGGCCCCTGAAACCTAGCACCTTGACCTCTGGCTAATAGGAGCTGCGGTGGGGTGCCGTGGAATAATGGAGTTTTCTTTTTCAGGAAGCAATTAGGGGTTAGTTATTAGCAGTTAGGGGTTCACCACATGCCCTGTGGACCTGCTGTCCTTCCCTGGAACACAGGTCACTTGTCTTTCTCTGTGTTAGCGGCTGGATCCATCTGCCCCCGGGGGTCCCCAGAGGCCAGCAGCAGGGGACCATTGGGACTGAGATCTGCTGGCCCACTGGCTTTCCTGCCCGGGCGCGGTGACCTGGCCCTGGGCCCTGTCGTGCTGACCTCCATCGGTCATGCCCAGTGTGGCATCTGGACAGACCCTTACCCGTGGCTCTGCTCTCTTGAGCTGGCAGAATGAGGACAGGGCATTCTCTCTTGGTACGGCTCCCGGGCCCAGCTCACCTTGTCCCCTTCTGCTTTTTTGTAGACGTTACTACAAGGAGACCTCTGGCCTGATGCTGGACGTCGGTGCCTACACAAAGGCGCTCGAGGTACCTCCCTGAGTCTGTCCGAGCCTCCTTCAGATCTTGGGGCTGTTTGGGGTGTTTCTGGTCTTTGTGGAGAAGGGGGTGTACTCCCATGTCTGAATCGCCTCTTAGATTTCCACAGTGGGCCCTCCTATTCGGGCCTTCAAGCTGAGCGCCCTCTCTGCCCCAGAGCTTGGCCCCTCAGCCGCCTTGGTCGTCACTCTACTGTCCTGTCCTTCACGCTCCTCCCCACACTCCAGCCTGCCGGCTGTTGACCCGGCTGGCCCTCCAGCATGCCCACTGCCACTCTCCTCTCAGACTCTCATCGAACCACCTGCCTCGTTCCTAACACCTGCGACACCTGGAGCTTGATGTGTCCCGATGGGATTCCTTCCCGACTCCCTCCTCCAGCTTCCAGGGCCAGGCTCAGATGGGGCTCCCCAGGGTCCCCTCTGACCCATGCCTGATCACCTGCCCCAGGTCACTCACTGCTACCCTGGCTCCTTCCTGCCTGTGCTCAGGTGGGAGGGTTGAGCACATTGGCAGATAGAGCCATGGCCCTTTTCTCCTGGAGGGCAGGTGACAAATGAGAGCATCAGCCCAGGTGGCCCGCCCCCTGCCGTGCTCAGGTTTTTGAGCAGGGGGCCCACTAGGGGTGCCCCTCAGCATCCTGTGCACCCTGATGTGGGGTCGTGATGCTCTTGTCTATGAGATGTGTTTCGCAGCCCCTGTGTCCTGCCTCTTGGAGGCTCCCGGCCCCCGGGGGGCACATTTGGGGCACTCTTTCCTTGATTCCCCGGAGGGAGGCCTTTGGATCCGTATCCACCTGTTAATCCTAAACCCATGCCATGTGTCCTTTTCTATTTTCCCAGTATGCCTGTGGAATCAAGGCGGAAGTGGTGGGGAAACCCGCTCCCGGGTATTTCCAGTCGGCCCTGCAGGAGATGGGGGTAGAGTCTCACGAGGTAGGCCAGCCACTCACGGGCGTGTGTGGAAGCGGGTCTGTGGGGGGGGGGGGGCACTCAGGTGGGGCAGCCCTGGGCCCTGAGGTGGGCCTGAGGCCTTGGGCAGCCTGTGGGGTTTGGCTGGGCAGCCAGGTAGGTGGGCCCTTCCACCCATCAGAGCTGATTGTCCTGGGGAAAGACCTCAGAGGAGGCCCACAGAATGCTTTCAGCCTGTGGAATGCGTTTCAGCGTAAGAGTAAGAAATGCCTGTGGCTGTGTCCCAGTGACTTTTGCTTCTTCTCCGGACGGATGAGAACTGAAGTGTATTAATGTGTCAGTGTTTTAAACATAGTTCATTGAGGGGCGTCGGGGTGGCTCTCAGTCGGTTAAGCGTCCGACTCTCCATCTCTGCTCAGGTCACGATCTCACGAAGAGCCCCGAATCGGGCTCTGTGCTGTCAGCTTGGGGATCCGCTCTCCCTCTTTCCTTCTTCCCTTTCTGCCCCTCCCCTGCGCGTGCACATGCACGTGCTCTCTCTCAAAAAATAAATAAACTGAAAAAAATAGTTCATTGAAAGGCCAACATACAGCAAGAGTCAAACAACATGGAAGTACTGAATCGTGCGTCTTGCAACCTTTACATTGTGACTGTTTTTGACACAGATGGCCTTCCCAACATCTTAAAAAGAAAAAAGCACGATTTTTTTAAAAGAATTTGATGCCTCCAGCGCCTCCCACTTCCCAGGTAGTGTGGAGTTGGTCCCCAACAGCAGGTGGTTTTCCGAGGGCATCGCTGAAAAGACCATGGGCACATGTCTGCAGCGGGCCCCGGGCTGTCTGTTTTGGACATTGGCACTGAGGACAGCATCAGCATCTGCAGTGAGGCTGTGCCCCCAGGACCACTGTGATGCTTGCTGATTGATTGTTGGACCCGAATTTCCCACATGTGTTCTGGTCTAGAGCACTGGTCTCTCAAGATGCATGGGGACAGTCCCAGAAGTCTGGACCCTCTGTCCTCCCCCCCCCCCCCCCAGTCTCCCCAACACCTGTGAATGTCAGAAGGCAGGGTCTCTGAGCTTGCCAGGAAAAACCCAGAAAATGCCTTGTGAGGTTGGTAAGAGAGGAGAGAGAGAGGCTTGTGTTTTGAATGAACAAAGACCACAGGAGTAATGACCCTGGGTTTTCACGACTTTGTTTCGTAGGGCAGAATTTCTTTTTTTATTGTGGCAAATTTCAGACATACACGAAAGCAGAGGGAATGATACAGCGACTCCCCCCACACAGCCATCACTCAGATTTAACAAAAGATTTTTGCCGCATTCCTTTCTTGTATCTCTTTTGCCTTTTTTCAACTTGTTCTCTTATCTTTTTTTTTTTTTTTTTTGCTGTTGTATTTTAAATCCCAGATTTGTTGTCATGTGTATCCTTTCATATTTTAGTAATGCCTTCCAAAAAAAAGATAGTTATTTTTCACATAACTACAGCACGTTAAAACACCTAACAATGGCCAACAAACACACAAAGAGATGCTCTGTGCCGTCAGTCACGGAAATGCAGGTCAAAACGACAGTGAGATCCCACCTCACACTCACTTGGATGGCCATCCATGATCATTTTAAAAACAAAACACAAGGGAAGATGGCCAGCGTTGGCGAGGATGTGGACAAATTGGAGCCCTCATGTGGGAATGCTGGCCGGAATGTGAAATGGGGCAGCCCCTCTGGAAAACAGCTCCTGGAGAAGGTAAACAGAAGCACCCTATAACCCAGCAATTCCACTCCTATGTACGCATCCAAAAGGATTGAAAACAGGTGTCCAAACAAAAAGTTATACATGAATATTCATAGCAGCACTATTCAACATCGCCAAAAGGCGGAAACAATGCAAATGTTCATCGACACATGAACGGATAAACAGAATGCGGTCTATTCACACCATGGAATATTTCAGCTATAAAAAGAATGAAATACTGATCAATGCCACAATGTGGATGAACCTGGAAAACATGGGAAGCGAAGGAAGCTAGGCATAAAAGGCCGTATTTTACATGTTACGTAGCGTTTGTATGACATGTCCCAAATAGGAAAATCTGTACAGACATAAAATAGATTAGTGATTGCCGGGGGAGTGGGGGGTGGGGAGGGGCTGTTGATGGGGACAGTCTCCTGTTGGGGTGATACAAATGTCTGGAAGTGGACAGGGGTGATGGTCATATAATGTGACTATGCTTTATGCTACTGATTTGTATACTTTAAATGGTTACATTAGTACATTTTATGTGTTTTTTTATCACAGTGGAAAAAAACCCCTACCTACAAAATCAACAGGGATTCCTTAGTATTTCCCAGTAATCCATATTTAAGTCTCCCTGCCTGGCTCAGAAATGTTCTTTGACGTTGATATGTTTGAATCAAATCCAAACGGGGTCCACATCTCCTGTGCGGTTGTTTTGTCTCTGAAATCCCTCTTTTTAACTTTTTTTCCTTTTTTTTTTTTTTTTAATTTTTTTTTTCAACGTTTATTTATTTTTGGGACAGAGAGAGACAGAGCATGAACGGGGGAGGGGCAGAGAGAGAGGGAGACACAGAATCGGAAACAGGCTCCAGGCTCCGAGCCATCAGCCCAGAGCCTGACGCGGGGCTCGAACTCCCAGACCACGAGATCGTGACCTGGCTGAAGTCGGACGCTTAACCGACTGCGCCACCCAGGCGCCCCCCTTATTTTTTTTTTTTAAAGTTTATTTATTTTGAGAGTGACTGTGAGCAGGAGAGTGGCAGAAAGAGAGTGAGAATCTCAAGCAGGCTCCACACTGTTAGTGCAGAGCCCGGGGCTCAAACCCACAAAGCTGTGAGATCATGACCTGAGCTGAAATCAAGAGTCAGACGCCCAACTGAGCCCCCCAGGAGCCCCTCTTTTTAACTTTTTGTCGTGGAACATTCCAAGTATCTATGCAAGTAGGGAGAGTAGCATAATGAGCTCCTCGTTTCCCATCGCCAAGCCTCACTAATTATCAACTAATAACCACTTTAAAAACTTATGTGTAACTGTTCATTTTGAAGTAATTTCACACTTACAGAAGTCGCAAAATTAGCACAGAGAATTTCCATCTGCCCTGAAGCCAGCTTCCCCAAATGCTAACATCTTGCATAACAATCGTGGGAGAATTATAAGATCAGATGTCATCAGGGGCCAGCGCATCCGCATCTTTGTATGGGACACGTTGCATTTAGCGGTCCCTTCCCCTGTGTCCTGCCTCCTGGGCCAGTCCCTCAGCCTTTCTGGTCTCTAAGGACAGTGGCATTTCTGAATAGTACTGGCTGGTTATTTTGTAGAATATCCCTCAACATCAGGTTTTTTCCTGATGTTTCCTTGTGATTTCATTTAATTTTTGGCTATGCACTTTGGGCAGGAATCTCACAGAAACAGTGCTGTGCCCTCTCGGTGTGCTGCATGGGGACAGGTGCGTGATGGCACTTTGCCCCTTATTGGTGAGGTTCACTTTGATCAGTGTCGGAGGTGATAGGTGCCAGGGTTCTCTACTGTGAAGTTACTCCTTGTCCCATTAACTAGTAAGTATCCTGTGGGAAAGCATGTTGTCTGTGTAAGTATCCTTTCCTGTTATTCTTTTCCCGTCTCAACGTTTGCATCCATTGATCAATCATTCTTTTTAATTAATTAATTAATTGTTTGATTGATTTGAGAGAGAGAGAGTGAGCAGGGGAGAGGGCAGAGGGAGAGAGAGAATCTCGAGCAGGCTCCATACTCAGTGCAGAGACAGATGTGGGGCTCGATCCCATGGCCCCAGGGATCATGACCTGAGCCAAAGTCAAGAGTCAGATGCTCAAGCGACCAAGCCACCCCGGCACCCCTCCAGTGATAATTTTTACCTGAAGCAGTTCTTACCGTGGTGTTTGCCGAATGGTCATTTTGTATTTCTGTCATTCCTTCTGTGTTTGTTAGTTGGAATTTACTGTAAGAAAGAGCTTTCCTTTTTTTGTCCCCATTTACTTGTTCATTCCAATATGGACTCAGGGCTATTTGTTTTATTCTCTAAGTTACAATTCATTCCCGTTGTTATTTATTTTGTTGTCAGATTGTCCCATATTTGGCCATTAGGACCCCTGTCAAGATTAATAGCCTCTTGTTTAATCTATACTCTACCCATTCTTCTCCCCTAGATTATTTTGATAAAATTTTTTTTAACATTTATTCATTTTTGAGAGACAGAGCATGAGCTGAGGAGGGGCAGAGAGAGAGGGAGACAGAATCGGAAGCAGGCTCCAGGCTCTGAGCTGTCAGCACAGAGCCTGATGTGGGGCTCGAACCCACGAACCACGAGATCATGACCTGAGCCGAAGTCGGAGGCTTAACCAACTGAGCCACCCAGGTGCCCCTCTCCTAGATTATTTTGAGAAAGAGAGTGCGCATGTGTGTGTGTGTGTGTGTGCAAGTAGGGGAGGGGCAGAGAGAGAGGGAGAGACAGAGGATCCCAAGCAGGCTCCCAGCTGTCAGTTCAGAGCCAACCACGGGGCTCGATTTCACGAACCACGAGATCACGACCTGAGCCAAAATCGAGTCAAATGCTTAACTGACTGAGCCAACCGGGCGCCCTTGCCCTAGATTATTTTGAATCATATCCCAGAAATCTTGTTACTTTATGTATGAATATTTTGGTGCCCCTAAAAGATAGGAATTTGTTTCAAAATCATAGATAATGCCATTATCACGTCTAAAGAATACCAACAATAATTCTTTAATATTATTAAATGTCCAATCATTGTTCACGTTCCCTTGTTGGTCTTATAATTGTTTCATGTTGCTTGCAATTTGTTTGAATCAGACTCAGATGAGGCTCTTGCATTGTGATCGGTCCGTGAGATTCTCAAGCGGTGTTTTTATCTACTGATTCCCAACTCCACCCCACCCCCATCTCCCTCTTGTTTTTTCCTTGCAACATTATGAAGCAGAAACTAGGCAGTTTGTCCTGTGGAATTTCCCACAGTCTGGATTTCGTTGATTACCCCTCAGAAGTATTCCTTCACATGCTCGTCTGTCCTCTGTTCTCTGGAGATTGATAGTTAGATCTAGAAGCCCGCTCAGAGTCTGGTTCGGTTTTTTCATGATTACTTTATAGGTGGTGATGTGTCTGCCATCAGTAGGCACAGAGTGTCCCCTTTTCTCCTTTTGTATTGTTAGCTGCTATTCGTGATTGGTGTTGACTCCTTTAATTCATCAAAGGCAGCAGAATGGTGATATTTGAATTCTGTCATTCCTTCTTCGTTTTTCCCTCTGGATTATTTCTATATAGGAAAGCTGCTCACCAACTGTTTGTTACCCTGGGGCACAGTTCATATAGGGAACTCCAGATAAATGCCTGTTTTTTTTTTCATTGTTTATTAGTTTTCAGAATAATGAGTTGATTCTCTAGCATCTTCCCAAGGTAACAAAGGATTTTTTTTAGGGGCACCCGGGTGGCTCAGTCGGTTAAGCGTCTGACTTCAGCTCAGGTCATGATCTCATGATCCATGAGTTCGAGCCCCAGGGACAGGCACAGAGAGAGAGAGAGAGAGAGAGAGAGAGAGAGAGAGAGAGAGAGAATCCCAAGCAGACAACACACTCAGCACAGAGCTCAATGTGGGGCTTGATCTCACAACTGTGAGATCACAACTGAAGCAGTTATCTAGACTCTGATGCTTAACCAGCTGAGCCACCCAGGTGCCCCTTTAATTTTTTTTTCATGTTTATTTATTTTGATGGGGGGGGGGAGGAGCAGAGAGGGACGGAGAGAGAGAATCCCAAGCAGGCTCCTTGCTGAGTTGGACTTGGGCTCATACTCCTGAATTTAGATCATGACCTGAGCCGAAGCTGATGGAGCCACCCAGGCGCCCCTCAACATTTACATTTTTTTTGTAGTTATGTAAAATATTTGCTTGATTTCAAAATCAAATCCCTAAAATAAGATACAGTTAAGGGAGTGGAGCTTCTGTCCTTTTCTTTCTCTTCCTACTCCTCTCTCGTTGGTAGCCCTTTTTAGAAATATCATGGCTTACCTTTTTTTCTGTTTCCTTTTGTTAACATTTATTCATTTTTTGAGAGAGAGAGTTAGAGCACAAGTAGGGGAGGGGCAGAGAGAGAGGGAGACACAGAATCCTTAGCAGGCTCCAGGGTCTGAGCTGTCGGCACAGAGCCTGACATGGGGCTCGAACTCACAAACCACGAGATCATGACCTGAGCCGAGGTCGGACGCTTAACCGACTGAACCACCCAGGCGCCCCACCTTTCCATTTCTTAAATGTAAACAACTATGTATATATTTATATCCTACGTATCCATTGGATACCTTTCCATTTCTTAAATGTAAACAACTATGTATATATTTATATCCTACGTATCCATTGGATACGTTTAAGAGGGAATAAATTCTGAAGATGATTTGTTACAGGGCGGAAGAAAGGCTCCCATAACGTGGATTTAAAAGCCGGTATTTAGGGGCGCCTGGGTGGCGCAGTCGGTTAAGTGTCCGACTTCAGCCAGGTCACCATCTCGCGGTCCGTGAGTTCGAGCCCCGCGTCGGGCTCTGGGCTGATGGCTCAGAGCCTGGAGCCTGTTTCCGATTCTGTGTCTCCCTCTCTCTCTGCCCCTCCCCCGTTCATGCTCTGTCTCTCTCTGTCCCAAAAATAAATAAACGTTGAAAAAAAAAAAATTTAAAAAGCCGGTATTTAGAATTATATGAGCAGTGTGATCACAGTCGTCTCAGAACCTCCTCCAAACAGACAACACAACAAAAGCTGCCCCTGTCTAGAAAGTAAGGCCGGGGGCACTGGACGTCACATTATCGCTGGATGTATTTGGAGAGTTCGACCTGGGATGATTTCCCCCCTCCTCTTTTTGCTTTTTCGCATTTTTCAGTTATTTTCCCCGCTGGCACTTTTTCCATTCTGAATGAGAAACTGTCCTCCCCAAACCCCAAAGAGCAGCCGAGGCCCGTATGGGCGTCCCGTTAATCTGGGCATCTCATGTGGCGGGTGCTGGGGCTGTGGGCGTTGTATTTTAGATTCCTGGTGAGTCTTTGTGTGTGATGAGGTCAAGGTCCCTCGGCTGTCCAGTCGATGGCGAGCATCGGATACCCTGGGCAGCTAAGGAATTGTTTTCTCTGGTGGCTCTGAGCACATGCGGCAAAGCTGAATCTTATTTACTTCTCATATTATCATTCTCCCTTCCACCCTCAAATGTCATTTCTGTCTCTCCCCTTGACAGTTGAGTGGCAACTTCTGTGTGCTGTTAACACCCTCACCCGGCCGTTCTTCTAAAACGTTCATTAACGTTACTCGAACCTCAGGATGTGTAGACCTTTTAAGGCAGTATTTCAAAATAAGGCCGTTTCAAACGAACTGTGTCTTATGCACAAGGTAATAATTCTCTGATCCTGCCTCTTTATTTTTAATGAAAAATGCCTTTGAAGAGCAGTCTTGCTGTGGAAGTGCCAGGGCTGTGGCAAACCTTAAATTTTTCAAGCCGCTTTAATCAATAAAGTTATCAGCAGTCATTTCCCTTGATAACTGCTCCTTCCAGGCCAGGGCCTGCTTCCTCTGCTGAGTCCTCAGCCTGTGCTCAGAATGGACATAACCACCCAGATGCAATTTCCATTCTAACCTTTCCTCGATAGCCTAGAAATGACAGATTGCTGGTATTACTCTAATAGATTGGAAATTCAAACCTCTTAGAGGTAAGCAGGCCCTTTCCAGGATTCAGTAATAAGGCAAAGAATAACATACCTTAAAGGTTGCTTCTAGAAATACCTAATTTCTCATGGCTTAAGGCTTCGGAATCAGTGGGTGGTTTTATAGCTTCATACTACAGCCCGAATGACGTGCAGGTTTTGGCAGTTTTCCATACACGTAGAGATTCCATCCTTTGCAAATCATGCAGGTTTCATGGAAATTGGGACTGTTGAAACCAGAGTGCTTAGTTAGCACGGGAGTCGGTACACAGCAGCCAAGAAGCTGGGGGTTGGGGGGCGCCCATCTCACTGATGGGGAGCCCAAGGCTTGGAGAGGAAGGACCTCGAATACGTGAACCGTCACAAACCTATTTATTTCTTTAAAAAAAATTTTTTTTTAACGTTTATTTATTTTTGAGACAGAGACAGAGCATGAACGGGGGAGGGTCAGAGAGAGAGGGAGACACAGAATCTGAAACAGGCTCCAGGCTCTGAGCGGTCAGCACAGAGCCCAATGCGGAGCTTGAACTCACAGACCGCGAGATCATGACCTGAGCCGAAGTCGGACGCTTAACCGACTGAGCCACCCAGGCGCCCCACAAACCTATTTATTTCGTGGAGTCCTTGCTCCAGTCCTCGTCATAGGCATTTGCACCTCCATATTGAGGTCAAGGCAGGATTCCCCACCTCGGCACTCTTGACATTTGGGAGCCAGATCATTCTTTGTGGTGGGGAGCCACCCTGTGCATTACCGGATGCTTAGGACCCCCTTCCCCCAGTTGTGAAACCACAGCTGTCTCCAGATGTTGCCAAAATCCCCCCAGGGGCAAGGTTGCCCCCAGGTGAGAACCATAGCATTAGGGAATAGTCACAGAAACCCTAGTGCCGAAACCAAGATTAATCTGCTGATGAGGCATGTGGCCAGGACCCCATCCCCTCCAGGCCTTTGCTGTGCCCCAGGCCTCCAGGGGGGCGTCAGCCACAGAGCAGGATTTTTCGGTTTGGTGATTGGACTTTTTAAAGGCACATGAAGTGGGACAGTATCACTTTCTAGTTTCAAAAATACTAAATATTGTTGACTGAATACCAACCATAGAAAATAAAGTTAGACAGGATCTTAGGGGGTGAGGGTAAATGCCCTAGGGATGGTCTGTCAAACATGTGGGCAAGGGTTGTAGGTTTCTCCCAAGAGGGCCGGGCATAAAACGCAGACTAGGCTCTGTCATTCTGCTGTCATTCTGCTCACTGGTTCTCAGATCGTTCCTTCTAGCTACGCGGCTACGGGGACAGGCTGTGGGTGGGGAGACCTGTGGGTGGGGAGGGAGTGTCCAAGCGGGGCCACTCATTTCTCTCATGGCCTCGTCCCCCTCGGGAATTTCCACGGAAGGCCCATCCCCAGTCCCCTCCACCAGCTCAGGCCCGCCACCCGCGAGTCTTGGATGTCAGTTCAGGGAGACCTTGCAGGGACCATGTGAGCCCAGAGCACCGGGAGAGAGCGGACCAGCTCCTGCAACCCGGATTTGAACGTGAAGCTCTGTCTCCAGACAGGGACAGGCCTGACACCACAGCCCCGGGCTTGACACTGTCTGGAGTTTCGGGAAACTGTGGCTCTGAGGTTGTCGTAGGCATGTATCCCAGTCACGAGGGGTCTGTAAAACCTTTACTTACTTATTAACGATGTTTATTTGTTTTTGAGAGAAAGAGAGCAAGGGTGTATGTGAGCGTGAGTGTGGGAGGGGGAGGGGCAGCGAGAGGGGGTGCAGCGCATCCAGAGCCTTCTCTGGGCTGTCACCACAGAGCCCCCCACTCAGGGCTCAAACTCACGAACTACAAGATCACAACCTGAGCCGCAATCGGATGCCCAACCGACTGAGCCAACCAGCCGCCCCAAGAGCCTTTTTAAAAATAAGATTTTCGGGGCGCCTGGGTGGCGCAGTCGGTTAAGCGTCCGACTTCAGCCAGGTCACGATCTCGCGGTCCGTGAGTTCGAGCCCCGCGTCAGGCTCTGGGCTGATGGCTCGGAGCCTGGAGCCTGTTTCCGATTCTGTGTCTCCCTCTCTCTCTGCCCCTCCCCCGTTCATGCTCTGTCTCTCTCTGTCCCAAAAATAAAAATAAACGTTGAAAAAAAATATATTTAAAAAAAAAAAAAATAAGATTTTCTTCTCCTCAAAGCACAAGAATTTCATCGTGTGAAGTAAGTGATGTTTGTTAAAGGCAACAGGGAAAATTCAGAAAGTACAAAGAAAAACGCTGTTCCTCATCCCACGAACCAGAATAACACAAATCCCGCGTAACCCTTCCAATATTTTAGTTTCTACATATACATTTTTTTTTAAAAGTTTATTTTTATTTTGAGAGAGAGAGAGAGAGAGCGCACGCAAGAGGGGGAGAGGGGCAGAAAGTGAGGACAGGGAATCCCAGACAGGCTCTGCTCTGTCAACACGGAACCCACCATCGTGGGGCTCGAGGTCACCAACCATGAGATCGTGACCTGAGCTGAAGTCAAGATTCAGACGCTTAACCGAGTGAGGCACCCAGGCGCCCCATCTGTGTATACATTTTTAACACACAGTTTGAATGATCTTCTTTTTTTCCAATATTAAGTATTAAATACAGTATTGTATTGGGAGCAGTTTCCTTTGTGCCTTTTTAGACGCTTTCACAAAATAATGTCTGTGGCTCTGTGGTGTTCTTCCATATGGGCTAGCATAATGTTCTTTATATCCCCTGTCGTCGCATGTTAGATGGCTCCCAATTTTCCTATCATACCAAACCCTATGAATACCCTTGTATGTGTGCCCTTTTGTACAAATCTAATTATTTGTGGAGAAATCTTACCTAGAGGGTAGTTGTTGGGCCATGATGCACATTGCTTCTTTTTTTCTTTTTTTTTAATGTTTTATTTATTTTTGAGAGGAAGTGGGGGAGGGGCAGGGAGAGAGAGAGACAGAGAGAGACAGAGGATCCAGAATGGGCTCTGCACTGACAGCAGAGAGCCCGACGCGGGGCTCGAACTCACGAACCGGGAGATCGTGACCTGAGCCAAAGTCGGACGCTTAACCGACTGAGCCACCCAGGTGCCCCGAACATTGCTTATTTCTGTTTCAGAAAGGTGGTATCCGTTTACCTTCCTTACCAGTTGCATCCCCCCCCCCCCATCCTTACCACACTGTTTCTTACTTTTTTATGACATAGCAGTCTTTGAGTTGTGCTGTGCTTTGGAATTATGCCTCACGAATGTGTTGGACTGTGGGGGGATTCCTTAGCAGTGGGCCATCTCCGGGTCTCTGAGGGGGCCCGGGTGCCTCCAAACCCGCAGGCTGAAGACCCGGGACGCGTCGAGTGCTAGATTTCCTCTTGAGGCATCTCCCTGGAGGGGTGTGTGCCCCTCGGGGCTGAGATCCGGACTGAGCCCCCGGCTCCTTCACCGCCAGCCCTGCTGTGCTGCCCTGGGAGAGGGAGGAGAGCTCCTGGGCAGAGTCCTGGGGCGACCAGAAAGTGTATGACAGGTGGGCTTGCTCCCAAACACGGTCACCTGTCAGCGCGGGTTCTTCCCCTGGCAGACGGTAAGGAGGTGCTGGCAGGCAAAGATTGAAGAAACGTGAACGAAGCTGCTCGAAAGCTCAGACCGGAAGACCTGCCTGCGGGGCTCAGTGCCCCCTCCGGCTCTCCGGGTCTCCGTGTTCCCTGGGAGTCCAGCCTCGCCGGGTGCCTCTGCCCTGCCTTCACCGTATTGCAGTCAGAAAGGAAGTGCATCCCGGGCCTGACAGGAAGGGGTTTTTTATTTCCCCCGACGGCGCACCTCTTGACCTCTATCTTCTTGCCAATGATTTTTTAAATCCTAAATGATTTGGCAATAATTGCCCCTCGTCGCGTGATCATTGCCCTTCACCGATAGTAAATCTGTGAAATCCCCGGAGGCCCCAGCGCATTTTGGTTTGCGGAGCCCACAAGCTGGCCCGGACAGGCATCACTGCTCCGGGCAGCTGCACGCCCCGCAGCGTCCCCGGCACCCCTGCGCTCCCCCAGCCTCACTCGCAGCTTCGGGGCGCCGCCCGGATCGGGCATCGGCTCGTCGTGACCGAGTACAGCGGCCGCTTCTCCAGAGTTCTTCCTCCAAGGGCCCAGATCTCTGCTTCCGCGTTTGTGGGTCACAGCAGCAAATGGCCTTGCCCAGGAAGCCCCGGGAGGCTGTGTTCCGAGGGCAAAGACTTTCTACTGCCTTGGGGGAACGTGTGCACAAAATCTTCTTTTCCCCAGAAGTGTGGAAGGCATCAGGCTTGACACGGATTCGTTGGAAGACCTGTTTCATTTCCAAGTTACTTCTAGCAAGATGGCCCCCGGAGCCTCTGGTAGCAATGGACAGGGCCCTAGGTTGGAAGGTTAGGAACGTTCAGAGGCCTCGAGAGGGCAGAAAGCAGAATCTCATCCTGGGGCTCATGGCTGGTCCGGCGCCCTCCTCCTGGATGAGTCGTGTGGTGGCCCGGGTGACCCTGGCTTGCAGGACCACCCATGTGTGAGCCCTGCTGCTCTTCCCTTGTCAGGAGGCACACGTAGCCCCTGGCTGTTTCTTCTGTTTGGATTTGGGGGCCTGGGTGGCTCAGTCAGTTGTGTCCAGCTTCCACTCAGGTCATGATCTCGTGGTTCATGGGTTCGAGCCCCGCGTCGGGCTCTCTGTGACAGCACAGAGCCCGGAGCCCGCTTTGGATCCTGTGTCTCCCTCTCTCTCTGCCTCTCCCCCCTCTCAAAAATAAGTAAACACTAAGAAAAAAAAACCCATTTGTATTTGGCAGTGCTCTCCCAAGCCAACAGTCATCCTAGAAGAAATTTCCAATTTTTACCATACCTGGGTACTTGCCACGGGCACTATTACTCAATTTTTCTTTAAATCGATGGAATTAAAAAAAATTTTTTTTAATGTTTATTCATTTTTTGATAGAGACAGAACATGAGTGGGGGAGGGGCAGAGAGAGAGGGAGACACAGAATCCGAAGCAGGTTCCAGGCTCTGAGCTGACAGCACAGAGCCCGACGCGGGGCTCAAACTCATGGACTGTGAGATCAGGCGGCTGTGGCCACTAGCCGTTGGCACAGGTCTCAGTGCTGGTGGTCATTGTCCACGTCCGAGCTTCTACCTGGGGCCTCCCTGATGAAGGCCCCTTCAGCCTCTGCTCGAATATGATTGAGTGGTACCTCCGAGGCAGCCTGTGTTGGTTGTTAGAAGAGCCTCGTGTTTACCTGGAACTACCTCTCTGACCCCCAGAGTGGCACCAGCTCAGTCTTTGTCCTTTTCCACAAACTCTTCATGATTTCTCCAGTTATTTGAATGCCTGTTCAGATGTTTCCAAGGACAGTCCCTTCGGGCTTATTAGCCTGTGCTTTGTGGAATGCATTGTATGGCCTGCCCTGGGGAAGGGTGGCAGATGGGTTGTTAGCACACACATGGGGTCCCCTGCTGGGAGTGCCCCTACCTCCTAACCTGGCCGGCCCCTCTTGCCCTTCAGGTTGAAGCTCAAAACCTCACGTCTTCCAGGAAGCCTTCCCCGACCACTACCCCTCACAGCCTTCTGCACCTTGTCACAGGTCTTGGCTATGTATTTATGAAATTGTCTGATGAACGTCTGTCTTCTGTATTCAACCAGGAGCTTCATGAAGGCAGGGACTGTGTGTCTCTTTGATCCCCTGTATCCCCACTGCCTGCCCCCCACAGGGGCTTAATACAAAAGTGCTGGGTCCCTGGAGGCCAGAGTGCCATCATAGAGACTAGACTATCTCCAACAGGGCTAGATCAGGAATTTCCCCAACAAAACATTTCCTAGTATGTTTTTCCTTTTAAACATATGCAGATAACTTATGTGCAGGCACTGTCCTCGATGCTTAATTGATATGGTTTCATTTAAATGCCACACCGCTTAGACCCCTTTGACAGATTGAAGCGGAGCCTTGCCCAAGACCACAGAACTAGCAGATAACAGAGCTGGAGTTTGAGCCTGGTTGCTCTGGCCCCATCTGAAACCTGAGCTCAGTCTGTCCATTCTGCTGGTCACACAAGGCCTGCCTCTGCTTCCACTGCCCCATAGCCCCCACTCTGAGATGGGAGACATGTTCCTCGCGGACTCCTGTCCTTACAGGCAGAGTCCAAATTCATTCCCCCAGTGTGAATGCCTCACAGTCATCGTTTGGATTGTCCTTGATTTTGGCTGGTGTATCTATTCACTGATTAGCCACCCACACCTGGCATCTGAATTCCAGAGGGGAGACTTGTGGAGTGACTGTCAGTTTCGAAGCTTCCACCCTGTCGGCATCAGGACACCCGTCTTGTCATGTGGAGTCCGGTTTCTCAGACCCATCTGGCCTCCAACCACGTAAAATCCCAACTGGACTTGAGAACAGATCTGGAGAATGTTTGATGTCTAAGACGTCCGATTTTTCTTCCACTAGCAGAATCTTGTCCTGAGAATATTTTGAAGCTTTTAATCAGAGTTTTGTGGTAGTTAAGTGAGGGAAGCTGTTCTTTTTTTTCTTTAAAAGTACATATGTGGGGCGCCTGGGTGGCTTGGTCGGTTAAGCGTCCGACTTCGGCTCAGGTCATGATCTCACGGTCCATGAGTTCGAGCCCCGTGTCGGGCTCTGTGCTGACAGCCCAGAGCCTGGAGCCTGTTTCAGATTCTGTGTCTCCTTCTCTCTCTGCCCCTCCCCTGTTCATGCTCTGTCTCTCTCTGTCTCAAAAATAAACGTTAAAAAAAAAAGTACATATGTAAGAAAGTATGAATCAACGTAAACAATAATGTTAGTAATACGTGTGGATATCGCAAAAGGAGACCCACTAATGACTAAAGTTCAGGCAGCACTGAAGTAGACTCTACTTTGGTGACCAGTGAGGAGACCTATTGGCTGTACCTCCTAAGTGTCTCCTGACGTCGGCAGCCATGCCTTAAATTAGGACACTGATCCACTCAAGTTTTTGGATATCAGCTAAGTGCCAGCATCAGCCCATAGCCCTGCCTGCAGGAGCTCACACGTTCCTAGAAACGAACGATGAGTGAACCAGTACAATGCAGTAGGGGACGTGCCAGGCGGTAACCAGAGGGTTTTGGGGGGGCCTCAGATCCCAGCTGGGTTCAAAGGTGGTGGTCTTGAAAGCCTGTTAGGAGTTGGCTGGTAGAAGAAGGGATCAACATATGCCATGGATCACTCTTTCTCTGTCCCTTTGTGCAGATCCATATTTCCACTTAGTACCATTTTCCTTTTGCCTAAGAGACTTCCTATTACATTTCTTTTGTGTGGATATGTTGGTGATGATGCCTTTAAGCTTAAGATATCTGAAAATGCCTTTATTTTGCCTTTGTTTTTGAAGGATACTTTTTCTGGGTATAGAATTCTAGGTTGGCATTTCCCTCTCTCAGTACTTTAAAGATGGCGCCCCACCATCTTCTCACCTGCATTGTTTCCAGTGGAAAATCTCATGTCTTATCTTTGTTTCTTACTGTGTAACAGTACTTTTTTCTTGCTTCAGCAGCTTTTAAGATTTTTGCTTTGTCCCTGACTTTGAGTAGTTTGATTATGTTGTGCCTTAATGTAATTTTCCTCATGTTTCTTGTGTTTGGTGTTGATTGGGGTCTTGGATCTGTGGATTTATCAGTTTTATTGTGTTTAGAAAATTTTTAGCCACTAGGAAGTCACATTTTATTTCTGTCACCTCCTCTCATCTTCCAGTTACACCTGTATCAGGCCCTTTGAAGTCATGTCCTAGCTTGATGATGTTCTGTTCATTTTTGTTAAGTTACTTTTTTCTCTTGGTTTCATTTTGGACGGTTTCTATTGCTATATCTTCAAGTTCGTTAATCTTTTCTTCTGTGTTGTGTAATCCGTAATTTCATTCGGCAGATTTTCCATTCCAGACATAATGTATTTCAGGTGCTACCAGTATAAATAAAATGTAAGCATTATTTAGTACCGCACACTTGCGATTAGTTGTAAATGTCAGTAAATTGCGCTGTTATTAGTAATTAATTATTATTAATTATTATTAGTAATTAATTATTGTAAATGTCAGTAAATTGCGCTGTTATTAGTAATTAATTATTATTAATTATTATTAGTAATTAATTATTAATAATTATTAATTATTAGTTCCCTGTCGGAAAAACAATCTGATGTAGTTTCCATCTCTAGAGGTTCCATTTGGATCTTTTATCTTCCATGTCCCTACTTGACATTTGGAACATACGTAAGATAGTTGCAGTAACTAATTTAATGTCTTTGTCTGCTAATTCCCACATCTGTGTGAGTTCTGGGTCAGTTTAGACGGATTGAGTTTTCTGTTCATTATGTGTGATGTTTGCCTTCGTTGCATGTCTGATCGCTTTTTTAAATTAGTTGCCAGACGTTGCAAATTCTACTTTTCGGCAGGGGAGGGTTCTGGATATTTTCGTATGCACTTTGTTCTGGGATGCACTTAAATGACTTGGAAACAGTTTGATCCTTCCAGGTCTTGCTTTAGAGACTTGGGAGGCAGTGCCAGAGCAGGGTTTGGTCTAAGGCTAATTACTCCCCACTACGAAGGCAAGATGCTCCTGAGAACACTACCCAGTGCCCTGTGAATGATGAGATTTTCCAGTCTGGCTGGTGGGAACAGGCACTATTCCCAACCCTGTGTGAGGTCCGGGCACTGTTTTCTTTCATTTTGCAGTGTGATTCTTTCCCTGGCCTCGGGTGGTTTCCTCACTCACGTGTGCTGATCAGCAGTCTGCAGAATGCTGCCTCATTCAGAGGGACCCTCTGTGGATCTGTGCCCTTCTACTCTGGGTAGTCCCCTCCTCTCTGATACTGCATCCTGGGAACTTCAGCTGCCTTGGTCTCCCAGCCCTTAGCTCTTTCCCTCCATTCGGGGAGTCTGCCAGGCTCCGTGTGGTTCTCCCTCCCTGCACCCACAGTCTGGAAACTGAATATACTCGTGGGGCTCACCTCCTATGTTTCCTGTGTCCCAGAAATCATTGCCCTTCATTGCTTGATGTCCAGTGACTTGAAAACTGTTGTTTCACATAATTTGTCTGGTTTTCATGTTGTGTCAGGTGGGAGAGTATATCCCAGAGGCTGCTTTTTGAAATGATCACCGGGCTGCAAGCGTTTCCTTTGTGTGTGTGTGTGTGTGTGTGTGTGTGTGTGTGTATTTTTGTTTGCATATTATTTTGGTTTTATAGGTAGTACCCTCATTATTGAAAGCAAAAAGCCCTAAACTGTGAGCTACAAAGATTTGCCAGAAATTTAGTTAATTTTCACAGGGCTAGTGGTTGGCACCTGGTTACGGAGTTTTTAGCTGCAGGTGAAGTTCAGCCCGTGTTCAAGTAGAGGCGAATCTGTGTCAGCCTCCCCACGTGGCCTTGTGACACCGTTATCACTTTGACCCCTGAGGACTGATTTCAGTTTGCCCACGTATGCGCTGTTCAGAGCCACTCGGCTCTTGGGGGGGGAGAGTGGGCAGTAGGAGATATATTCAAGGTGGGTTGACTTTTAATCGATACGATGACAATATTGCCTTGCCTAATTTGTATGGTAGTAGTTTTAAACATCAAATCAAGCAGTTGATTATGTCAAAACAGCTGAAGGAGCACAGGAATAAACTCCCCTGACGTCACTTCTGAGCTCATTTCCCTGCCTGGCAGGCCATCATGATTGGAGACGATATCGTGGGTGACGTCGGTGGTGCCCAGCGGTGCGGGATGAGAGCCCTGCAGGTGCGGACGGGCAAGTTCAGGTGAGTGTCCCTGCACATGGTCAAGTTCATCTGCCTGCCTGCCTCCATGGATTCCTGGGGTGTCCCAGTTTTTGTTTCGTTTTCTTTCCAAAAAGAACAGGATGTGGTTATCTGCTGACCTTTATACAACTGCCCTCTAAGGAGGGGCCTAGCTGACCTTTTCCTAGGTCAGGTAAAGTATCAAAAGATACGGGGGCCAAGTTTCACAGCTGGGATTTGAATAGGGTTTAGTGTGGAGACAAGAGAACAAAGGCTCCAGCTGCCCCAGGCCACAGAGGGGCAGGCCCAATTTGGGCAAAGTAGTCAGTGGGGGGATGGGGGGGGGGCGGTTTACAGATTGTGGGCCCTCGGCCCTCCCTGATCACCCTCCCTCTCCTCTTGCTCTGTCTTCTCAGTTCGTGGGAGACAGAGAAGCTAGAGATGGCAGGGCCATCCCTTGGTCAGGGACACCTTGGAACCGAACCGCTGTGTCCAGAGAAGCCGTGTTTCTTTCCTGGGTCAGAAGTCAGCCTAGTCTTGGTCAGGTTGCCGATGGGCACCTCTCAGGGGTCAGGTGCTTGTGGGCACGTGGAGGTGCCCTGCGGTGTCCGGGTTTGGCTTGTGGGGCTGTTGAGGGTGTCTTAGACATGAGAGCATTGTCTTGACTTGTTCCAGATGGTTTTGATGGTGGCCATGAAGAGAAAGTACAGTTTTGTGGATGCTGTAGAGACTTGGTTAAAACACGGTTACCCAGGGGTACTTGGATTGGGGTGGGGGGTTGCATCTGTCCCGAGCGATCTGTTTTCACAGGGTCCAGGAAATGGATTAGAAGGACCTGTTCACTGTGAGGCCCCTCTCCCGTGTGCGAGAGCCAAGAGACCTGTGGGTTTGGGGCCCAAGGGAAGTGAGGAACGCTTGCCCCGCCAGCCACCTCCTGGACCCTCCCTGGGCACTAGAGACTCTCTTAAAGCCCCTTGGCACACCTGAGATCTAGGCCCTCTTTCTTCCCCAGGCCCTCAAAGGAAGGCACCCCAAAATTTTGTATCTTTTTATTTGTTTGTTGTAAGGATGTAAATCAGCTTTTGTCAGCACACAGGGCAGAGTGAGAAGACCACTGTCACAGGTAAGGCAGCAAATGAGCCATCTGAGAAGGAGGCCACAGGGCAGAACAGGAGGCTGGGCTCTGTGTGCGGGAGGGCAGGTGGGAGGCCTCTCGGCCCTGGCCGCTCTCCAGAGCCACGCTGTTGAGGACGGTGGTCACGTGTTGCCGGTGGCTGCCGAGTACTTGAACTGTGGCTGGTCGAAATCGAGATGTGCTGGACGCACAAGACAGATTTCCAAGACTGAATGGTAGAGAAAGAATGTGAAAAAGCTCGTGAGTAATTTTTTGTACCGATTACACGCTCCAGTGCTAACATTTTATGTTAATTTCACCTGCCTGTTTTAATTTTTGCCAGTGTAGCTGCTAGAAAGTTCTTGCTTGCCTCCCCGGCTCACATCAGGGCTCAGCGCATTTCTGTTGGGCACGGGGGTCCCTGCACCTCCCCCTGTTCCCTGCAGATGGCACTCGTGACACACAGACCCCAGCGAAGAGCCAGAGAAAACCTTGTGCTCTGCGGCCCCCGTGGGGCTGGAAAGCCAGAGGCCTCCATGGCACCCTGCCTGGGGACTGCTTCGCGGTGTTCTCTGTGGTTCTCCCATGTGGTCGGCTTCCCCCAAGAATGCAGTTGGGTTTTCCTGGGCTGACCTTCATCTAACTGGTGTTACTGCCTGTTTCACCTGGCCATAGCTGGTTCATCCTCCCTGGTATGAACACACCTCTCTCTTCCCCTCCCCCGGAGGGCACACTTGGGTGGGTCCTGGTTTAAGCTTTCTTTGAAGTACTTCCAGGAACGTCTGATCCGTGTTTCGTGGGCACGTGGGCACGAGTCCTTGTAGTGTCGATCCGCTAAAGCTGGAATTGCCGCGTCGTGGGGAATACGCAGGGTCAGCTTTACCAGACAATGCCAGACTTCCAAATCGGTTGTGCGGGTTTATGCTCCCCCCGCAGTGGGCAGGGCCCCACTTGCCTCCAGCCTCTTCACCACTTGGCTGTCTTGCATCGGGAGGGCCCGTGTTCTCCCCAGTTTATGCGCCTAGAGCCCTCAGGGGCAGCGTCGACGCCCGGTACTCTGTCCACCCAGAGACTGGGGAGGGACCCAGAGCGGCCTCGGGAGAGAAGGCACAGGAGACGCAGAGGTGGGCACGTGTGGTGGCATCGGTGGCTGCGAGGGTGGGACAGGCAGGGGCAGACACGCCCATCTGGGCCCTGCCCTCTGGCTTTGCCTGGGTTTGGCTCCCTCCACACCTGCTTGGTGTACCTGCTCTTTGATTGGCTGGTGGTCGGGGGACAGCACTGGAAATAGTAACCCTTTCTGGTACCTGACCGTCATTATCCTTCTTGGTCCCTGACCAAGCCTGCTTCGTGTCCAGGGCAAGAGGGAAAGGTTTTCAAACCGTGGACAGCTTGGCTAGGCCCTGCGGGCACTGGAAGGGGGTCCCAGGTGAGGCCGGGAGATGGCCACAGAGTGAGGCCCTGAGGCCTGGGGGCGGCCCAGAAGTTAGCCTCCCAGCAGCCCCTGGAGCTAGCTTCCTAGGAACCTGTGGTGCCTGGGACAGCCCCGAGAGGCTTGTCCTATCTCCCTAATGACAGGCACAGAGATTTAGTGGCCTGCTTCCCATTTGTAGAAGTGGAAACTGAGGCCCAGACAGGGCAGGGGTGTCGGTATACATATTTTGACCTGTGGAAGAATGGCCACCCAAGGATGGGAGCCCAGCCTCCCCGGCACAGAGAGGGTGCCCGGGCCATTTTCTCTGGCCTTTTGGACTGTAGACCCCAGAATGGGGTGGGGGGCTAGGGTGTGTCCCTGGCAGAGGGGCCTGAGCCAGCCCTGACTGGAGGAGGGGCATCGGAAGGCCTGGAGGCTCCCCTAGCTGCAGGGCCAAGCCAGCCCCATGGTGTCGTGTGAGGCCAGTGCCCCGGGTCACCCAAGAAGGTCAGTGTCAGCCTTGAAGACACATTAGTCCCTGAGAAGAACCCCGGGAGAAGTGCAGCCTGGCCTTCTCTGCGTTCTCCTCCGGTTTTCTCCTCTGCTCTTTCCTCCTGTTCTCACCCCCTGCCCATCGCGTCTGCCCTGGGCCTCACCGCCTCCTTCCCGGTCTGCTAGGGCCCGGTTTCACTTTCCCTTCCTCGCACTGCTTCCTGCTGCGGCCGCTAGAGGGCGCCGTGCTGCCGGTACCGGGAGGGGCTGTGTGCACACCCACTCACACGTGACGCGCCGTGTCCCCTACACTCACATCTGCAACACACTCACGGCTGGGTCCCGCACCCTCACATGTACATACCCAGGTCCCACACACACAAATACGCACCCAGCCCTCCCCCCCCCCCCCCCCGCCCCACTCAACACCCAGGCCCCCTCGAGCAGCACACATGGATGGGCGTGCTGGCACACCCACATGCACTCGCACCCAACCCACATGCCGGCCACACCTGCCTGCATGCCCCGTTTTCCTCTTGCAGCAGCCGGTGTCTGTGCTGCGACTGGGGCAGCAGGCCTGGGGGTCCTCGAGCTGCTCCAGCCCCTTCTGCCCCATCCCACCCCTAAGCCTTCGTTCGTGCTGTGCCCCACCACCTGTCCTACCATCCTTCCTCAGTTGCCTGAATCCTGCCTTCAAGGCTTTTCCTAGTGAAGGAACTCCCAGGTCCTCCCACACGGAAGGGCCCTTAGGGGACCCCTGGCTTCATATGAGGATGAGCTGAGAGTCACAGAGGGACTGTCTCCAGGGCAAGGGTCACCCCATGGCAAGCTGGAACCCTGGCTGGACCTCACCCCAGGGCCCTGTCTGTTGTGCCCCAGACACACCTCACCTCCAGGAGAATCATCTGCCACTGCCGGGGCTTCCCACGGCCTCCTTGTTTCCAAACCTTTTCTGAGATTTCCAGAATAGAAACAATTCCACCTACTGGTCTCCCAGGGCTGGACCTGGGAGGTTTCACCAGTAGATCCGTGATGTTCTTTGTAGAGAGGAGCGTCTGGTCTGGGGGCAGGCAGCTGTGTGGTCCTGTTTCTAGACTGCTTTGCTGGCCCTTGCCTCAGCTCTCAGGACGTTGACACCTTTGAGGATCACGGGGCGTCCACTTCATCTGATGTTTCCCCGCGATACGACCTGCGTTGTGCTCTTTGGGCCAGAATATCACAGAAGTGGTGCTGTGTGCTTCTGGGCGCATCCTGTCGGGAGGCCTCCACCAGTATCGGTGGTGTTGATGTTGACCGATTAAGATGGGGACCGCTGTAAATTTATGCAAAGGTATGGGCTTTTCTCCCCCTTTGTGAGGTATGACGATTTGCGGGGTGATACTTGGAGGATGTACAATCCCAGTCCTCACCCTGCTCCTATCCGTTGTCTCTAAGGTCTATTACTGCTCCTTGAATTAACTATTTCTGTGACGGTTGCTAAGCAATTGCATTTTTCGTTCTTACGCTTGATGTCGGCATTCTACCGTAAAGAAGAATGTTTTCTCCTCCCCGTTTATTTATACCCGTGCGGACTTGCGGAATTCTGTTCAGTTCAGTGGGTTATCATCTGTTCCTACTGTCATTTATTCTGATGTTCACGTGGTCCCCGACATGGCTAGCGGCAGCTGAGTCCTTTGGACACATCCCACCATTCTCTGAGCCCTTCCTTACTTTTCTGGCACAAAAAGATGTTTCAGGTTCATAATATTCTGTCTTTGCGTCAGCCCTGGAGCCGGCCATTTCTCAAGGAGCCCTAGTTCCTTTTAGTGGAGAGTGATATTTAGAATGGAACCCTAGGGCACGAGGTGTTCTTCCCATGCCTGGGGGGCGGGGGCGGGTCGCTGTTCTGAGACCCTCTGAGCGGACAGAAGTAGGACACAGGCACTTGCAACTCACACGTCCACCCATCAGCACCTGTGTATCTGTACTACCAAAAACAGCACACTCACACAAGTACCTCTGATTCTAGTCCGACACCACAGGGTTCATCCCAGCCTTACGCTTTTGCACATTTGTGCCTTCCTTCTACAGGGAGAAGCCTGCTTTACGTTATTCTCTCTCCATTTACGTATTTGCTCAGTCCCCCTGCATGTAGGCAACCTGACCTTGCCCGGCTGCTGAGTACCTGCTCCTCCCCCGCCCGCTGCCCCAGGGCCCCTCCCCTGGGTCCCTGGTCCCCTTCCCATGCCCAGGCGCCATGGGCTACACTCCTACAAGGAAGGGGGGAAGACCCCAGACTTCCGCTGCCTCGTCCGCCTCCCTGCTGTCTCCCGCCCTGCTTTGCACGTGAAGGGATGAGTCTTTGCCAGTTTTGTTTTCCCCACGATGCCTTGCACGTGTTGGACGCTCTGCATTTGTGAAACTGAGCAGCAACTGTTTTCCATTGGCAGGGGCCTTGCGGCTTCCCAGCCATTTTCACGTTCGGGGCCCCCTTCCGAGCCTCAGGGTAGGCGGAGAAAGTCTGCCGTTTTCTGGGGAAGAAGCCGACTCATCTAAGGTCACCCCAGCCAGTAAGGCCATTCCAGGGCATTCGTCTGTCACAGTTGTCCCTATGCCCGGATGAAAGCCTAGCCCTGTCGTGTACGTGTTCGTGTGGGAGAAGGGACCATTTGTCCTTGGCTTCCGGGCACTCACCTGGGCTGCTGCTTGGAAGGGTGAGTGTGGACAGAGGGGAGCCCCAGGCTCATGTCCTGGCTCTGCCACTTACCAGCTGGAAGAAACGCCGAGCCTCAGTTTTCTCATCTGTAAAATGAGGGTTTAGGGGGAAGTACTCCCTTTGGTACAAAGGAGGAGCCCAATAAATACCCAACTGTGGGGGGGATAGGTCAGTGATATGACAGGTGTGCACAGCACAGCCGGGCCCGACCCTCCAGAACTCTGGGGCCTTCCTGAGGGCAGGCCCAGCCAGGCCCCCCACCTCTGGGTGGAATCACAGTCGCGGCACCGCTTTGAAAATTCGCCCCTAGAGACCACGTCCTCCGATTTCCAAGACATTCTCGCAGACCAGCTCTTGGCCTCCCCGTGTGTGGGGGGATGGCAGTGCTCATGGACGGCGGGGCGGGAAGAGTCCGGGTACAGCCATGCTTATTTCTCTTCCTGCTTGTAGCCTTGTGGCAGCCTGCCAGCATGGCCCGGCACACCACAAGCCTCCCTCGGGGGAGAGACGCTCGATTGGAAAAGCTGGCTTTTCTTTAAAAAGCCCGAGTGCAGTAGGCTCTACCCCGGCTTACTGGGGCACCTGCTCTCCGCCGCCCTCACCCCCGTGCTAGGAGACGTGGCCCACGTCGGCCGCCTGCTGCTGCCACCGGGAGCACATCTGAGAGGCACCTCAGCTTTGCAAGCACCTGCTGTGTGTTCAGCAGCGTCGAGGAGGAGGAGTTCCCAGCCCGGTGCTGGGCACAGAGTGTTTGTCCAGAGGGGCTGGGAGGAGGGGTGCTCAAAGAGGACTCTGTGAGATGCAGAACGCAGGGGGTGAGGGATGTAGGGTGAGGGTGGCCGCCCAGGGGATCACCCGGTCGGCAGGGACCGTGTTTGCCCTGCGTCATGTCCCGCCCCGAGCGGGCACAGGGCTGGCCGCACTGCAGGCTCTGAATGACGGAGTTTGAGGGTGGGGGCTGAGGACGCAAGGGGACCCGGGATGGGAGCCTGGAGATGGCGGGCTGGCCAGAGCAGAGCCCTTCTGCCGCTGCAAGAAACCCTTAAAGGCCCCAACGCGTGACTGAGAGGTGGGCGGGCTGCAGGAGAAAGGCCCCCGGTACGGCCGCCCGTGTTTCAGGAGCAGACGCCCCTCGCAGAGCCAGCTGGGTGGCCACTGCGGGGGACTTGTATCATTGTCCCCCCCGCCCCGGAGGCAGGTGGAAGCAGGTGCGGGATCTGCCTGGGTCTTTTGTAGCACAGCACCAGAGCCTTTTCTCCATTTTTTTTTTTTTTTGCATGTCCTGTATGTGGGGTTGTAAAGAGAGCTGATGGCAGGGAGGGGACAGCAGTGGCTCATCAGAAGCTGCAGCGGCGAGGGCAGGAGGCCTAGGTGGGCACCTTTCAGCCCGACCGGCCCTGGCCCAGGGGCAGGGGGGCCTGGGGGCCTAGGGAAGGGCCTGGGCTTCGCGGCCCGTGGGCAAGGGATGGAATGTCTGGCGACGTGACCCCGCGCGGGCTGCTCTCTGTGCTCCATCTGGGTTTTACGATGCTGTGAGGTGCAGGTGAGGCTGCCATGAGCCCGGTCCCCTCCCTCCCTGGTGCCTGAGTGGAGGTCTCTCCTGTCTTCTGGCTCTGGCTTACACAGGGCTGGGAAGAGCTCATTGATCAGGCTGCATAAAGTAGCAGTTAGACGGGGCGCCTGGGTTGGGTCAGTCAGTTAAGCGTCTGACTTCGGCTCAGGTCCCGAAATCACACTGTGTGAGTTCGAGCCCCGCGTCAGGCTCCGTGCTGATGGCTCAGAGCCTGGATGGAGCCTGCTCGGATTCCGTGTCTCCTTCTCTCTCTGCCCCTCTGCCTTTCATGTTCTCTCTCTCTCTGTCGAAAATAAATAAACGTTAAATAAATAAATAAAGCAGTAGTTAGGCCTTGAAAATAGTTCCCAATTAAGACTTTGCCAGAATCTGAGTATTTTCTCATGTGCCCTGGTCTTTGGAGCCTCGTGGTTAAGCACACAGGTTCCGGGACCTGCCGGGCTGTGAATCCCAGTTCAGCTGTTTCGCCAGGGGCTGGTTACCTAACCTCTCTGTGCTTTAGCTTCCTCACTGTGGGTGGTGAAGTAAGGTGTCTTCTTCCTAAGGTGATTGGGAAAACACAAACTGGCCGCAGCAGAAAAGGGACCCCCTGCACCAGAAATTGGTTCATTTACTCTCAAAGCAGCTGTGTGGGATGGTTAACTGTTCTTTTCTTTGCTTGTGTAATATAATTTATTGTCAAGTTAGCTAACATACCTTGTATACAGTATGCTCTTGGCTTCCAGAGTAGATTCCCACAATTCTTTGCTTCCATGCAACACCCAGTGCTCATCCCAAGTGCCCTCCTCGATGCCCACCCATTTTCCCCTCCCTTGCCCCGCACCCCTCCCATCAACCTTCAGTTTGTTCTCTGTATTTAAGAGTCTCTTATGGTTTGCCTCCCTCCCTCTCTGTTTGTAACTATCTTTTTCCCTTCCCCTCCCCGTAGTCTTCTGTTAAGTTTCTCAGATTCCACATGTGAGTGAAAGTATGATATCTGTCTTTCTCTGACTGTCTTATTTCACTTAGCATAACACCCCCCAGGGGATGGCTAACTATTCTTATTTCCGAGAGGTTGAGTAACTTGCCTGGGGTCACAGAGCTGGTGAGAGCTGGCCTTTGAACCCATAGTCCACCACGTGCAGGGTTCCCTGTGATTACTGTCTCTCCATTTGTTTCTGTATGGTTTTAAGTTAGTCCGGTGGATTTTTATTTTTATTTTTTTAATGTGTATTAATTCATTTTGAGAGAGAGAGAGAGAGCCAGCAGGGGAGGAGCAGAGAGGGAGGGAGAGGGAGAATCCCAGGCAGGCTCCATGCTTTGAGCACAGAGCCTGACTCGGGGCTCGATCTCACGAACCATGAGATCATGACTCGAGCCTAAATCAAGAGCTGGACGCTTAACTGGCTGAGCCACCCAGGTGCTCCAGTCCAGTCAAGTCGGCCACCAGGGACGTGTGCCGTGAGGTCCTGCTGGGTGCGGGCTGGTGCCAGGAGGAACCACTCACAGCTGCCAAGGGAGCTCCGAGCCACAGGGCAGAGAATGTGGCTCAGGGTCCTCAGGTCGGGGCTCCAAGCCCCAGTTCTGCTCTGGCCCCTCAGGAGAATTAGGGGGATCCCTGTGGGGCTTCCAGGCCCTACCCCTGGTTCAGCCGGACCAGCTGTCTTGTCTGTATCGGGGTTCCTTGTGAATTCCACTGGGCAGAGGCAATGGGTTCTGCTTCTTCCGAGCATTCGAAAGCTTCAAGGAGCACTGTCTTCAGATCCCGTCCACACCCCACCCTCCCTTTTACAGGTGCAGAGACCGAGACAGGCTAGGAATCGAGCCGGGGGCTGAAGGGGCCCACCCCACCCCTGTGTGCAGCCCCACCTCCCAGCCGAACGGACCTGACCTTCCTGGGACTCCCTCCCCAGCGTCCCCCTGGAGGCCTCACGGGTCTTGTGGAGACTGTATCTAGGGGCTGGCAGGATCCAGGTGGCGTGTGGAAGTCATCCCCCGTCCTGTTCTGGCCAGTCAGCCAGGAGGGGAAGAGGTTAACCTGTTTGGAACCTACCAGTAGAGGGGAAGCACCAGTGTCCCCATAGGAAATAGTTTCAAATTCCTGTCCTGCCTCCCTGCCGCCCCAGGACGGAAGCTCAGTAGCGCCTCCTAGTGTCCCAGCTCCTCTCTGCAGGCCTGAGAACACTCTAGCCCTGCTCCCCGACCCGTGTGTGGTGGGCAGAATATGTGGGCAGGCCGAGGGACCCCAGAGCTCCAGGGAGACCAGCTGTCCTGCAGTGTCCTGCAGCCAAAGTCCAAGTATCCCGGGTCGGGGGGGGGGGTTTCTGTAAGCCGAGGCCTGGGGGAGCTGAGGGCAGGCAGGGCTGGGGGAGGGGAGGGGAGCAGAGAGCTTCAGTGTCACTGTGGAAGGGACTCTCTGAAGGCAGGCAGGAAGCAGGACAGGCCCCCATTCGGCAGAAGACCATTGGGAATCTGATGTATTGAAAAACAGATCTTGTGTTGCCGCTCCGAGCTGGGAGAGTGGGGTCGGATTCGGCAAGGATCGGCTTGGACAGTGGCTCTTGACGGGTCAGGTTGGAAGCTGTCAGTAGTCCGTTAGCTCCTGGGGGATGGATGGACTGAGCTGTGAGGGGCTGGGCGCCTGGACTGTGCCTCCTGCCTCTGCTACGGACCGCCAGGTGATGGCTCAGGCCTCCTTATCGCTCAGGTAATGAAACTAATAGCCATCTTTATAAAGTTTATTTATTTATTTTGAGAGAGAGAGAGAGAGAGAGAGAGAGAGAGAGAGAGAGAGAGACCTAAGCAGGCTCCTCGATGTTAGCGCAGAGTCTGACGCAGGGCTCGAACTCACAAACTGTGAGATCATAACCTGAGCCAAAATCAAGAGTCGGATGCTTAACCAACTGAGCCACCCAGGCACCCCAGTAGCCATCTTTTTAGAATAATCCAGCACTTACCAAGTGTAAGCAGTGGGGCTTTTCCTCCTTTGTGCAACCAGCTTGCAGGGTAAACACAGTTTTCTGGGTTTTAAGTGAGAAACGTGAGCATCAGAAACAGTAATAGCCTGGGAGTCGAACCAGGTGTGTCTGACTCCAGAGCCTCTGCTTGGAATCCCAGGCGAGCTTGCCCAGACTCAGTTTCCCCACCTGCCGTCTCTGCCTCCTCCTTGCTGCTGGGAGAGGTGCTGGGAACACGGAGCTTGGGGATCTCCTGGGGGCCTAGGAACGTGTTGGGGGTGTTCGCGCTCTCTGTCCATGTGGCAGGGCTCCCCGTTGTTGCCGGAAGTGGGGACTCGGGCTGGAGGCATGAATCGGGGCTGCAGAGAGTGGGCGGCGGGCATGCCCGCCCAGAGCAGGCTGTGCAGAGGTGAGGTGGGGAGGCTAGGCCTCCCAGGGCACCTTCTGCCTGGCTGCCCCGCTCCAGACCGGAAGCAGCTGGCGTGAGCCCCACTCTTCCTTGCGCCCCAGCACGGCTGCCTCGAGGTGCTGTTTATAGGCTGCGCTCATTGTGGATAATGCCTGCGCCTTATCTCATCCATCACACTGCCCCCATTTCACAGATGGGTACTGAGGCCAGAGGGCCGGGTGGCCAGCGTGAGGGTTGGTCCTAAGAGCCGGGCTCCCCGTTTCCTGCTTTCTGTGCCTCCTGCCTCGGGGGTGGGACGGGGAGATCTCAGCCAGGGGTGAGTAATGTAGACTGCATCATAAACAGAAGCCTCTGGGCTTATTTTGCCCTGTTACAAGCGTGTGTGGGTTTCTACCCCTAAGCGTGAGCCGCCACAGAGCAGAGACATGGGGTGTGGGTTGGGCTCAGATTGGGGGTGTGGCCCAGGTGATGAAAACACCCTCTTAGGACCTGGCAGAGTCCTTGTCCTCTGCTGTGACTGAGCCCCCTTCTGGGCCATTCCAGTTCCCCCTTCCCAGGTGACCCCCCCCCCCAAGCCTCCCACCCCGGCGCTGAGGGCTGGGCCCACCCTGCGGGGTCTGCTGAGCACCCTGCCATTTGCTGTCGCTTTTCCCGCGGTCTGCAGGTCTCGCCTCGGTGGGTCTCACGGCCCTGCCACTGCCCTTCTGCTTCCCAGAGTGCCGTCTCCCGGTTGCCCTCTCTTCTCCCTGTGGGATGCTTGATGTGAGGAAAAGAGAGGCCTGATGCTGCGAGGCCCTGGTCTGCACACGCCCGGCAGCTTCAGGAGAGCAGACTGCCGCTCCGAACCCCCATCAGCCCCCCTGGCCGAGGGGAACACGGTGGACAGGCCTCCCTCCCCTGAGACAGAGGGCCACGCACGTCTGCTCCGGACCGCGTGGTTGCCCACGAAGGGCTGGCAGTGCAGATCTGGAAGACACCAGTGACGGTGAAGGTATGGGGACGGATACTCCATGGAGACTCACACATCTAGGAGAACCCTCGGGAATTCTCCGGGTCCTTTCCGCCCACCCCATCTCACAGAAAAGTAAGCCTCCGAGTGGCTTCTGACTTGCCCGGCTCCTTCAGCTGTTGGAAAGCTGACTGCTTCCTAGAGCCTGGGTGTGCTCACCAGTGCGTGCCCTGATTGCCTCTCAATTCCTGCAACAGAGGCGTGGCGGAGGAAGGAAGCACTTCCTGAGAAGTTTGTGCTACCTCCCATGACATTTCAAGGCACTTTATTTCTCAAAATATGGTCGGGATGGAGTTATTTTTAGCTCGGCCTCATGGGATCGGAGAATACTGTTGCTGCCGCTTGGGCAGACAGACTTCTAGTGTAGACCGGTTCTGCGTGACCTCTTTCTGGGAGAGCCACGTGCTCTGAGGAATTGTGGGGTGCCCGTGAGGCAAAGCAGAGCGCCCCCAACTGTTCCCTGTGGCTCAGCGACCATCTTGAAACCAGAATGCCCCCCCATCCCCAGGGTGCGGGTTGGGGACGCTGGAGCAAAGCATCTCCAGTCAAAGCCACTTGTCCGTCTTTCCATCCTGCTCCGGTCACTTCAGGCCTCAATTTCCATATCTTTAAAATGGGAATACTAAGAGGATCGATGCTCAGGTTGGGGAGAACAGAACAGCGTATTCTGCGGAAAGCATTCAGCACGCTTGCTGGCATGGAGTGAGTGCCCAGCGAGTACTGGTAGTGTTATTTTTATTGGAGGAAACTCGGGCCCCAGGATAACTGTGGAGGGAGGGACTTGACTTCCAGGCACTCGGGCCTGACCGACTCTGTGGCACTGCTGTACTGGTGTGGATGTGTGAGCCCTTTTCCGGGGAGATGCTCTGGGTACACCTGTGCTGTCCGGCCTCCCGAGGCTGGGGTGTCTCCCACCCAAGCAGGGGCCTGCAGCCTGAGCACATGGCCCTACCCTGTCCCTCCTGGTCCCCGTGGCCCCGGGTCCCCACCGTGTGCTGGCGTTTTTCTGGTCTCTCCCGGGGCTGGGCTGGGCTGGGAGCAGGGGAACCGCACAAGAAGAGACCTTCCGCTACGGTCTAGAGCCCCGCTCTCATTCATCTCTGGATCTGCTCTCAGAATATTCTGGGGGAAGTTGCTGACACAGGACACAGTGCCTCAGAGGGCTGGCCCCTTCCACCTGGCACCCCCCCCCACTGTTGATGTGACCCCGCCTCGTGTTCTTGGCCCCCCTTGCAGCCTGCTCTGTTTACTCTGTTCTGCTCTCAACAGTTTGAGTGGGGATTTTGCAGAGGACCCTGGGCTGGTGGGGGCCGACGTCTCGCACCCAGCTGCCCACTCTGGCTGCCTGGAAAACCGCCACGGTTCCTGGTGCTCCCGTGCAGCTCGGCGCCTGGGGCCTGCAGGGGCCTCGGCTGTGGGGAGCACACGCATCGTCTCCGGCAGGCCCTGATGCGACCCCCAGCCCCAAGGGGCTGCAGAGTGCTTGGCAGTTTATCGAAGACACTTGTCCTCTCTCCCGTCCCCTTGAGCCCAGTCCTAGGTTCTGGCCACAGGACTGGGCTCTTTTCTCTCCCAAGAGTTGGAGCCAGAGTGTCCTGGTGGCAGAGCAGGCTGCAGCCTGTGTCCACACTTGGTCCCCGTCCCGATGGATGGAAGGAGCGAGGGGGCTTTGAGGGGCTCTCCTGAGACACACCTGCGCCCACACTCCTGGAAGTGGAAGCCCGTGTGGGCTCGGAGGCTGAGTCACCAAAGGCCATCGTCATGCATTTGCCCTCCCAACCTCCTCTTGGTGCCTTATTAGACCCGACTGGACAACCGGAGGCAGTTGGGGCCCGGGTCTGCCGCTGGGGCCAGCCTGGAGGTACTGTGACTCTGAATGGGGCCATCGGTGGGGCTCTGACGCAGGGTGACTTCCACTTACTTGCTGACTTATGTGTTTACAGATAATGATCACAACAGCCTGAGGAGGCGAGTATTAATATATCCCCATTTACAGTTGGGGAAACCGAGGCACAGAAAAGTTGGGTTACCCACCGAGAGCACACAGCAGCTCGTGGGCACTGGCATTGTTTCCAGTCTGAGTGCTGGGGCTGTCCATGGCACGTGGTGTCGAGGGGCATCTAGGGGCTCCCCGGGGGGCTCCCACTCTCATGGAATCTCACAGATTGGAGCTGCCCTCCCACATCAGGCCCGCTCTGGCCTTGCCTGAACTTCTCTGGCCTCTGTATGCAGGGACTGGAGAGAGGGACTGAGACGCCCCACAGTGACCTGAGTTCATGAGCGGCCGGAGGGAGGTACCATCTGTCCTGGACGCCCTCTGCTGGCACAGGCCAGCCTGAGGCCGTGTCGCCCACACCTGGGGCTGCACACCCCATCTGGGAGCCATCGTGCCAGTGGGACGAAGCAGAGATGCCCCAGGGAGGCCGAGACTTAGGAGCCTGGGAACAGGGTGTCTTTCTGGGCTCAGGGCCTTTCCCTCAAGATGGAACATCTCGGGTTCCAGAGCTGCTCCCAGCACGAATTCAGTTGTTGGTATTGAGCGCGTGCTGGGGTGTATCTTGCGTTTCTCATCTGCCGTGTGGTGGGTTTAGCGGGGCCTATCTGGGCCGGAGCACCCGCAGCGGCACACGGAAAAGCTATTTTTACCTGGAAGAACTCCATTAATCCTCGGGGGGGGGGGGCGGGTAACGTTTTTGATAAGGCCTCCAATGTGGTTTTTTTTTTCTTTTTAAAAAAACTAATGGGATTTTTCTGATCGTGAAAGAAATCCATACCTTTTTAGGAAAATACAGAAAAGCACAAGGAGGAAAATCCACAATCCCACCTCCCACAGGGAATCACAGTTAGTGTTTTGTTTTGCCTGTTTCTTAAAAAAAAAAAAAAGTTGTACTAAATGAAATCGTGAAGCCCTGGCTTTGGATTTAAGACCGCACTCAGAGTCTCTCGCATCCGAGCGTGCTCCTGTCCCTGGGACGTGGTCGTGCTCTCACAGAACTGCAGCCTCCTGGCCTCCCAGCCAAGCTCCCCGGGACCCAGCCAAGTTCCCCCGGGGTGGATCCTGTTCCGGAAGCTGCCAGCCCAGCCAGAGCAGGACGGCAGGCTGGAGGCCCCCCCTGCCCTCTACCCCGGGCTGACCCGAGCGACGGAGAAGGTCAGAGTCAGGCATGTTCCTCTGGTCCCCTGGGTGCAGGGAAAGCCCTGTCATCCCATCCTGTCTCCCCTCTCTAGAACCCCTGGGTAGGAGGAATTGTGTCCCCCCCACCCCCATATGCCTGCCGGCCCGGAGCCCCTGGAGACCAGGAGCAGACTAGTTGCTGGCACGGAGGGAAGGACACATGACAGAGAGTGACAGGCGGGCTTCAGCGGCCACGGCCACAAACCTGTCCCATGAGTGTGTGCTGGCAGGTGGCCGTGGAGATCCTGGGGGAGGGTTTGTGAGTCCCTCTCCTCCCTGCCTCACCCCTGCCCAGGCTGGTGGGGCACAGCCAGCCCTGGATTTACCCCCCTCACGGGGTGGCCTTGTGCCCTCACCGGTGTGGGCAGCAGGGGCAAAGGGCAGGGAACTGGCACCCGTGAGTTGCAGCATTGGCCGCACTAATGGGGGTGGGGTGAGCAGCCTCCACGCACCCCTGGCTACTGTTAGCCTCTGTGCCAGGGTTCCGTTTACGGAGGTCAGGATTCTTTTTAGATTTTTAAAGCTTGTTATTGACATGTAACATACAGAATAGTGTACAGAACTTAGGTAAAAAGCTTAACAAATTTTTATTAAGCGAACACACCTGTGTAAGCAGAACGTGACCAGTCCCCCCAACCCCCCCCACCCTGCCCCCGAGTCTCTTCCAGTCACTTTGTTCCCTGAGATAATACCACCCTGATGACCTCTCAAAACAGAGATTAGATTGCCTGTTCTGGAACTTACTGTAAAGGGAATCATACCACATGTATTGTTCTTTCTCATGGTCAGACTTTTTTTTTTTTTTTTTTTTAATGTTTGTTTATTTATTTTGAGAGAGACAGAGAAAGTGCATATGCGCGAGCTAGGGAGAGGCAGAGAGAGAGAGAGGGAGGGAGACACAGCATCTGAGGCAGGATCCAGGGCCCCAGGCTCCAAGCTGTCAGTGTGAGATCATGACCTGAGCTGAAGTCAGACCCTTAACCGGCTGAGCCACCCAGGCGCCCCTCTCATGGTCAGACTTTTAAGGGGGGGTCTGCTGGGTGGGTGGCTGGAACCGTGAGGGGTCATCCTGGCACCCGTGGTGGGAAGCAATGCTTCTCCGAGCAGAGGTTGTTCAGTCACCCTGCAAACGCTCCCTGAGTGTTGCTCCTGCCGGAGGAACAGTACGACCTGGCTGTGCAGAAACCTTCGGTCCACGGGGCAGGGAGCCAGTGTAAAAACAGGCAGTTTCTCTCTCCGGGGCTGGATGGCATGGGGGCTGAGCCCACAGACGCAGAGTGAGCCCAGAGGGTGGATGGGGTCTCCCTGGAAAGGTGGAGCCTGAGCGCTGTTCTGAAGGGTGAAGGGGAGTTTGCCAGAGCGACAAGAGCTGGGGAAGGGCAAGTCAAGAAGAAGGGAGAAGAGTCTTTGTTTTCCCAGTGGGCCCAGCTCCTATAGAGGCAGCCACAGCCCCGGCCCTGGCCCTGTTGAGGCGGGAACCAGGGTGCCACCTACCAAGTCAGAGGCCGGAGTGGTGCTTTGCCCCCCCAGCCCTTGGAGGAGGCCCACCCAGCATCACACGTCCTGGCGTTGGGCCCGTGCCTCCCTCTCCGAGACTCTAAGCCCGCTGCGTAGACAAGACGTGCTGTGATTCCCAGAGGCACCAGAAGAACCTGCTGGTCAGAAACGTCTCCCTGTTTTCTTCCACCATGAGACTTAAGGGTTAAGGCAGATGCAGGACAGGGGGTGGTGCGGGACAGGGGGCCGCTGTGACTTGGCCGGGACCCGCCCCTTGCGGAGCCTCCAGAAGAGGTGGGAGTTGGATAGAGAGTCTCTTGAGGTCCCTTCCAGCTCTGCCCACCTCCCAGCTAGATGGGATGACTCACAGCGAGCGCTTGAGAATGGAGGTCAGTGCCCCACCATAAGGCCTTGGGTGCCCAAACGTGGGTGAGCACGCACGAAGGCAGGCCCGAGGGCCGAGCTGGAGACGGGGCACAGCCCTCACCCCCAGGGGCCAGGGCTGGGCTTCAGGGGGTTGTGTGCAGAGAAGGTGTGAGGGGGACATTGAGGGTAAGGGGATGTGTGAGGAGCTGTCCTCGGGTTCTCCGTGTGCCCTGGACGGGCCCTGACCTTGGCAGAGGCCGGGACACATCCAAGAAATGACCCTGAATCGAGTCAGATTCACACCCTGCAGGGGCCACTGATCTTTGTTTGCAAGGGGAGCCCCCTCCTCATTCCACCATCAGAGTCTGGGGAGCTGGGTGGGCCCAGCCACCTCCCAGAACCCCTTTGGGATGCTAACCACGGGCAGGCCGGTCTGCTCAAGCCGACACGGCTGCCTTGATTTCACGGGCCCTGATTTCACCTCTGGGCTGTCAGCCCCTGCCTGCAGGAGACCCAGCTTGTGTTTTTATATCTCACCACCTCGAGGTTGTGCGGGGTGAGGGGAAGGATGCGGTCAGGGCTGTGAGCACAAGCTTCAGCGCTGTGGCTGCCTGGGTCGGGCCTCAGTGTTGTCATCTCTGAAGTGGGGGGAGAAGGATGCCGTCCTCACAGGACCTCACAAGTAAACGCATCTGGTGCCCAGCAAGCCTTTGGTCAGGGTGTGGCCGTCTCGGCACAGACACCAGCACTTGGTGGCCGACTACATTTGACCCACCCATGGAGTTGGGTCCCCTGGGTTGCTGGCACCCATGGAGGTGCGATCCGTGTGCAGCATGTGCCACACATTGGGACCGGCTCCCCGGGGGACTGTGGCTCCCCGGCCTCATCCCGTCTTCCCCCGCCCCACGGATGTCGGTGCCTAGAGCCAAGTCAAAGACGGAGCTTCTCCAGAGGCGGCCCCTCCGTAGTCCCCCCGACACACAGGACAGGAAGAGGCCCACAGCCCCTGCCTGGCCCCCAGCCCTTTGGAGGAAGAGGGGCTTCTGTGCCCCAGGAAGTTCTGGGGGATGGGAGATGGCTCCCTTGGGGCAGGCGACCGAGCAGGCGTGTCTCCACATCCTCATCCGGACGAGGGGTATATGATCATGCGTGTCCCGTAGTTAGAATCGCGCCTGCCCCCCCCCCGTCCCCAGCCCTGAAGCTCCACAGGTGATCACTGCTGCCTCCAAACAAGCCGTTATGCCGGTTCACCTGTTCGGGGCCATCTCGCAGCCCCACATCCGCCCCCGGCTGTGCTCCTCCGGAGGCCTTGTACTGGTTTTCAAGAACGTGAGAACATCGGAAAGCACAGGAGACGTGTTAAAAACGTGTTCCTGAACATTAATACAAATCCCCAGGTGGAACTGGGGTCTTACCGTGAAGGCTGACGTCGTCATCTTGAGAAGTTCCGTCGGGGAGAAAATGCAGCCTCTTCTGCTGACGTCAGGGGCTCAGGAAGCCCAGCGATGGACAGTGGTCGTCACAGCTCTGATGGACGAGGAGGCAGGACGTGGGGCACTGAGGAGGCGTGTGTCAGGGGTGTGCTTGGAATCGGGGTGTCTCTGGCCGGCTGTCCTCCCTCCGCCCGCCAAGCTGGTGGGAAGGTCTAGGACGCGTAGGACTCCGTGCGGGCGCAGCGTCCGCAGGGGGCACCTCTCAGGAGCAGAGTGCGTTGGAAGGGACGCGCCACGGGACTGCCAGCCTCTCCTGACCTCGGATGGCCGCTAAGGGACAGGGTCACTTAGCGCCCGCTGCGCCTGGAGCCGGCCGGGTGCTGCACACAGTCCCGCCTTTCCATGGCGGTCCCAGCCACTCAAGTTTATTTATCAGAGGTGCGTTCTGTGCGAGGCCCCTGCCAGGCACTGGGAGGCCCCTGCCAAGTATTTGCTCGTATTCTTAGCTCAAGTATCAGACGCTGAATCATTTGGTCGTACTTGGGCCTGAGAAGTTGCCCAGAGGAGTCCGGAGCCATCCGAAATTCCTCCTCGGTCGTGTCCTGCAGCTGCCGAGCCTTCCCGTTCTCCTGCCTGAATGTTTCAGGTCAGTCACCACACGCACTCCTTGCTGCTGCTGGCCTGGGTCCCTGTCATAACCCTGTGCTCCCATCGGGACGCCTCTGGCTGCGGCTGACAGGACACCTGACCAGCAGTGGCCCCAACCCTCAGGGTAGTTATTTACCTAAGAACACAGTCGGGCTCAGGGTCGGCATTGCCGTTTACCGGGCCGTCTTTGTCTTTCTGGTCCACTAGCCTCCATATCAGAGTGAATCCAGGTTTTTTGAGGCTTGAAGTTGAGACAAGTTGGGCAAAAGGGGCATTTTAAGAAAAAAAAAAATACATTAGGTTTAATGAATACACAATGAGGTTTGAAAGAATCGGAAACATGTGTTTCACCAAAAACATGTACGCGAATATTCAGAGCAGCGTTATTCGTGATATCAGAGCGGAAACAGCCCAGATGCCCATCAGCTGATGAATGGGAGACAAAACGTGGCGTACCCGTACGATGGAATGTTATTCAGCCATAAAAGAGGATGAGGCCCTGTCAGGCTGCACCGCGTTGGTCCTTGCGGACATGGTACAGGTGCATGAAGCCAGACGCAGAAAGCCACATATTGCGTGGTTCCATTTATAGAAACGTCCAAAATAGACAAAGCTGTGGAGATAGAAGGTGGATTAGTGATTGCCAGGGGCTGCAGGGGAGCCAGGATTGGTGAGTCACTGTTTAGCAGGTGTGCCCGGGTGGCTCAGTCGGTTAAGCGTCGGACTTCGGCTCAGGCCATGATCTCACCGTTTGTGGGCTTGAGCCTTGCATCGGGCTCTGTGCTGACCGCTCGGGGCCTGGAGCCTGCTTCGGATTCTGTGTCTCCCCCTCTCTCTCTCTGCCCCTTCCCTGCTTGTGCTCGCTCACTCACTCACTCTCTCAAAAATAAATAAACAATAAAAAAATAGGTACAGGTTTTCCTTTGGGGTGATGGAATGTTCCGGAAGTAGATCGTGGGGGGGGGGGTGCCTGATGTTGTGAACACACCAAACGCTCCTGAAGTGACACTTGCAAATAGTGAATTGTATGTGATGTGAATTTCACCTCCATTTAGAAATGGCTTTTGATGTGGACACATTGTCACCTCATGGTCAGAAGATGGCCTGTTCTTCCACGGCTGTGGGCCTTTGCCATGGCGTGGATGTTGACAGTGGTGACAGTGGCTGGCAGGGAGGGAACACTTCTGCAGGTGCTGCTTTCTGTGGACTTGTTCCTGAATTCCCTCGTTTAAGACTCATAACCAGGGGAGGCTTTCGCCCCCATCTTACAGACAAGGGATGGGGCACCGGGTGGGCGAGGTCCTGGTCCCCAGTTATGTAGCAGCCGCGGCAGCCGGGCATGTGGTGGTGCTGGTGACGACGATGGGAGTCACTGCTCCGTTTCCTGAACCCTCAGCGGGCCAGGCACGTGGGCTACAGACATTGCCTCTGCTGTCCTCTGGTCATTAGAAAGAGCCCTCGCTTGAGCGTTCAGGAGACCGACCACGGCTCTGCGCGGGGAGGGGTGCTGCCCAGGGTCCCAGAGCGAAGTGGGCAGGGCAGGATTCAGAGCCACGCCCTCTGAGAGCCGAGCTGTGCGGTGCTGGGAATAAACCGGGTGCAGGAGTGTTGCAGCACACAAGGGCCCTTGCCCAGTTGGGGCCCTGCGGGCGCCCACGTTGGCAAGATGTCTGTGTCTCCTCCAGACCCCGAGGCCACCCCCAGGCTCCTGTGCCCCAGCCCGGGATTCCACCTCCCTGATCTTTCCACCCAGGGCTCCCCACACTAGACGTGCCTGTCCCTGAGCACACGGTCCCCTCTGCTCACCTGGACCGTGGCCTTCGGTCACCCTCCTCAGTCACTGAGTCACCCCCACCCGTGGCCGGAGCTCGGTCACACCACCATGGGCAGTGGCTACTGGCTGGTCCTGTGTCTCCATCTGCCCACCTGCCACCGCCACCTCCACCTCCAGTCCGTCTTCCCTGGGAGGCAGAAGGACCTAGAACCCACGCTCGATCATCCCGCTCCCTACCTTGAACAAGAAATAATGTGGTTTCATGTGGCCTGTGGCAAGTGCAGGTCTTATGTGTCCCTCTGCCCGCCAGCTTCCCCAGACACCCCTCCCTTTGTCACATCCCATTCTCCTTCCTTGTCCCTCTGCGTATTTACGCCTTGTTTGTATCAGCGTGTAGATAATACTGTTGTTAGAGTTTTGTGTTCTACGTTTGTACTTACTGTACTTGACGTTATAGCACGCGTATTGTTGTATTTACTGTGGTCTTTAAATTTTCTACACCTGTTCCCTCTCATCTCTCCTACCCCTACCTCCATCCCAGAATAATCTCTGTTAACAACCTGCTTAGCCTCTCTCTGCTCCATCGTGTAAACCAACCCCACCCACCCCCCCCCCCGGCCCACACACATCCTTTAAAGAATGGAATCATATTGTTTTCTTGCTTTTCTCCCTTCCCATCCCAGACACCCCCCAAGGCCATGGTAGAGGGGCTAACTCATGCTCTTCAGGAGCCATGTGTGCCTCCGCGGCGGGGACGGTCTAGCTCACTCCTCCCATCCCCCGGTAACAGAGACTCAGGTTATTTCCTTTCTCTTCAACATTACAGATGAAAAAATATGCTTTCTTAAGCCTTTTTTTCTGTTTTAAAACTGTTTCTGGTGCACCTGGGTGGCTCAGTTGGTTAAGTGACTGACTCTTGATTTCAGCTCAGGTCACGATCTCAGGGTTCCTGAGATCAAGTCCCGCGTCGGGCTCTGTGCTGACAGTGCGGAACCTGCTTGGGATTCTCTCTCTCCCTCTCTCTCTCTGCCCCTCCCATGCTCTGTCTCCCTCTCTCTCTTAAAATAACTAAAATGAAGTTTAAAAAAAAAGTTAAAAAATAACTGTTTCCAATTTCGCACTTCAATGGTTTGGACTTTAGATTCTCTTAGTGATTTTATCATTTCTATGGATGTAAGTCTTTGTGGAGGAAGGAGACGTTCTGGAAAGTCTGCAGCTCGCCCTTCCCGGTGGCTGCTGGGTGGAAGTTTGAGCGTGCCGAAGGGTGAGCCTCCGTCCCACCGTGTCTTGGGGGAGGTTTCCATTCTGGGTCTCCCCGGGGCCCGTCCTGAGTGCACGAAAAGCCGCCCTTGGCCCTGAGGCCCCTGCCCTGGCTCCGTGCGTGGTGACGCAGCATCGCCTCAGAGGGGAAGGTCTGGGCTGATAGTCTCCCTCCTGAAGAAACAGTTTTCCAGAGCAGGGCCACCCAGGCTGGTGAGGGTGCTTGCAGCGCTGTGAACACGGCCTTATTTGGAAAGAGTCTTTGCAAATTTAATTAGTTAAGTTGAGGCCATACTGGAGTCAGGGGGGTCCTTAATGCAAAATAAGAAGAGAAGAGACAGACATGGCGAGAAGTCCCCCGCGTGTCGACAGAGGCAGAGGCGGAGCGATGCGCCCACAAGCCAAGGAGCAAGGAGGGCCTGGGGCCGCCAGAAGCTGGAAGAGACAAGGAAGGACCCTCCCCAGGAGCTGTGGAGGGAGTGTGGGCTTGGAGCACCTTGGAGACTCCTGGCCTCCAGATGTGGGAGGGAATGAATTCCTTTTGTTTTAACACGCCCCCCCCCCCCCCCCCCCCGTTTGTGGTGCTTTGTCACAATTAGCATCAGCCTGTCTGTCTAGTACTGACCGAGACAAGTACTTACGGGCATCTCATCGTTGAGTCTGGAACCTGTCCAGAGCCAGACACCGGCAGGCTGGGGAGGGCAGGGAAGGGGACTCGGGGAGACCGCAGGTCTGGGGCCCGAGCAGCTGGTGGAGTGTTGGGGGTGGGAGCCGGGCTGGGGGCCGTGGGTCGTCCTGCCTTGGTGCCCAAGTGGAGCGCCCCCAGCCATGGTTGGGCCTCCGAGCCTTGAGCTCCGAGCGACAGGCCGGGGTTGAGATCAGCCACACAGCTTGTCCCGCAGCCCCGCAGCCAGAGCCTCAGAGGGGCCGGCTCTTCCGCGGGGGCCTTCTCACGGGCCAAGCTGCCCGACCTGGAAAGAACAGGAGAAGGGGGACAGTTTAGAATAAATATATGCATTTTTAAGCACATGGCCTCTTTTAACTTGTACATAGTATTGGTGATTGTTGTATTTAGGCCTGAATGGAAACTAAGTCTAATATAAAAATCTAGGGGCGCCTGGGTGGCTCAGTCGGTTAAGCGTCCGAGCTCGGCTCAGGTCGTGTCTCACGGTGTGTGAGTTCGAGCCCTGTGTCGGGCTCTGTGCTGACAGCTCGGAGCCTGGAGGCTGCTTCAGTGTCTCCCTCTCTCTGCCCTCCCCCGCTTATGCTCTGTCTCTCTCTCTCAAAAATAAGTAAACATAAAAAAAAAATCTAGTCTAATTAGCTTTTTCCCACAAAACAATTTCCAGCAATGTATCATGGACAAGAAAGTGAATCTGAAGAGTGAATCTTATCTGCTCCGTTCAGAACCGTCAGGGAAAGAAGGGGGACTGTTTCTGAGCCTTCCTTCTGAAAACCGGCTTTTCTTTTTTTTCTTTTCTTTTTTTTTCTTTTTTCTTTTTTCTTCTCTTCTCCTTTCTTTCCTTTCCTTCTCTTTTCTTCTCTTCTCTTTTTTTTTTTTCAGTCTTAGGCTTATGTGTAAGACCTTGGAAACTCATAGAAGAAACCATTTGGTAGCCTTTGCCCTTAATTGGGGCATGGGATAAGGCTTCCTGCCACACCCAGTGCTGTGAGTTGCAAGAATGGGCCTTTCCTTCACGGAATGGTCTCCCAAGCGGGGCCAGCCTCTGGCTGCATCACAGGGCCCGGTGTCCAGAGTCAGAGGCTCGGGTTTGAATCCCCGCCCGGTCACTGCCTGATGGGGCACTTTGGGGCAAGTGACAAACTCTCTGAGGCTTGCTTTTCTCGTGCGTGAGTGGGGATGGTAAGGCCTCTTTGCGGGCCGTTATGAGGATTAAATCCAATCAGGTTGCGTGCATGTGAAGCGTCTGGCATGGTAATTGCTGGCCGCGAGGGAGTGGGTGGTACAGATGTCCTGACCTCGGCGTGCAAGGCAGATGACCCCATCTCCCAGCCCCTCATGGGCCTGGGGGGTTGGATGGACTCCTCTCTTCTTCTTCATGCCTGCAAGTGGGGCTTAAACACCTCTGGTCCCGGGGAGCTCATTCCTGGTCAAGGGAGCCTGGTCCACAGTCACTGCCATTGTCTCTTACCGTCTTTCCCGATCTGTGCCTTGTGGGCTCAGCCTCAGGCATCTGTGGGGCAGGGGACTCGTGGATGACCCTGGTCTCGTCTGTTTGAGCCCTGACCCCTGTCTCCCGCCCTTCGTGTGCTGAGAGGAGAGAGGACCCACCCCCACTCTGTCTCCTGGTAGTGCTCGCGTTCCGACGGTGCCTCTGCTTTTGTGTGTTCACAAGACTTCCGGCGTCGTGTGCAGGTGCAGGGAGAGCATGGTGCGGTCTGTTCATAGGGGTGGTTCGGCTGTAGTACGCGGAGGCCGCCGCGTAAAGGCCCAGCCCCAGCATGTTGATGTGCCCAGGGCCCTTCCTTCCTGCACCGGGGGTGTGTGCGCGTGACTTCTCCCCACACTGACTGACTGTGGAGAAGACAGACCTGCTTCCCCCTCCAGACCGAGGCTCTGGAAAAGGGGCTCTGGAATGCCAGCTGCGGGGGAAAGGGAAGCCGGGGCGGCAAGGGGGGCCCAGCCAGCACAGGTCTGAGACAGCCGGGTCGTGTGCTCACAGCCCCACCATCACCTCTGTGCCCCGGGGTGACGTCCTTCCTCAGCAGCAAGGGACCAGCTCAGTGCCCCACAGAGGAGCTTGGTCTATGTGGGATCTAGAGCCGAGCTCTGGAGCCCAATAGCCTCAGTGTAGATCCTCGTCCACCACTGCATAACCTTGTAATCTTCGGTTCTCTGTGTCCTCTTGCTTGTTGTGCCTCCACTGGTACTTAACCCATCTGTAAAATGGGCCCACAGGAACCACCGTCTCCCAGGGTGCTGGTTTTCATTATCACGCCCACCAGCATCGGCTCCCATCCACCCCCTGGGGCTCCTGAGGCAACAGCACACCCCCCTCCCCACCTCATGAACCACCTGCCTCAGAGACCAAGCAGGGGGGAAGGCAGGTCGCACCGAGGACCAGCTGGCCTGTCCCCGGAGGTGTGGAGCCCTGCTCACCTGCCTTCCCACTGCCCCAACTCCGCCCAGATTCCAAGCCTGCCTACCACCCCTTGGGCTCTGGACTCCTACCTTTCTGAGCCCTTTTTTTAGTCATACTCGGCCATTGACAGACATCCACATCCCAGTGCCCTCATGGAAGCCTGTCCCCGCCCCTGCCGCCCCATGGGCTGTTCTCTCATGTTGCATGTTCTGGAGGGGACTCTCCCCTCCACAATCTCAGGGAGGTGAGGGCCAGCTGATGGGATACGGTCCTGAGTAGGAGATTCAGATCCGCAAGAGCCAAAGTGGGTGGGGGTGGCCGCCAGGGTGGAGAAGTGACCCCCCAGCCTTCTGAGGTTCTGATGCTGGTGGTTCCTGCCTGGCTGGCCTGGCCTCTGCGGGAAGAAAGTCCACAGATGTGAGGGACCCAGTGGGGTCCCCTGGCGGGCCTCCTTAAGGAGCAGTGTGGCCCAGCCCCGGGCTCCCACCTCTGGCCGCCTGCCGAGCTGCCAATCTCCCCTTGGAGCCGGGGCTTGTGCTGGGACATCCAGAGGGCGCCGTGCCCCGGCCGCCTGCTCTGCGGTCTTGCAGGTTGTAGGAGGGACCCCGAAAGCAGGTCCAGCATCCTGAGACCCCAGGACGCTTCATACCTCACCCCCGTCCCCTACTGCAGGCACTTCCTGTTCTGTCTCCCTGCTCTGCCGGGTTGTCCTCTGGAACCTTTCCTTGCTGTCCGCCTTACCACCATCCATTTTCCAGGCTGTCGGGTGGGGGTTCCGGGCACTCATCGCCCTATCAGAAGAGGGGGCCCTGCCCTCTGTGCCCACCTGGCCCTGTGGCCTCCCTACTCCCCATCCCGGAAAGTAGGTTAATAATATTCATCAGCCCTCTCCAGAGATAAGGAGAGAAAACCATCTCTGCCTGGAGGGGGCTGAGCGTCATAATTAACGGGCTGATGAGTGTCCAGATCTTGAGGGAAGAAAGGGGGGCTCCAGTGGCCGGGCTGGGCACAGCTCTTAATCCTGGGGCCCTGCTGTCCCTGCCTCACCGCCGAGGCGATCGTTTCTAAATCAGGCCTACACAGACTGGACGTGTGGCCACCATCCTTTGGAAAACGCCAGAGATCATGCGAGCACCTCCTCTCCCCCTTGCTCCAAACCCCCAAATGCCCCTGAGCCTGTGAAGGACCAGCCCTAGCGTAAGGCCCTTAAAGCCCCAGCATTTTAACCGCCCATCCCTGAAGAATTAGGAGGACCCCCTTGCTGATTCATACACTATACACTTGGGGTTTAATTGGAACATAATTGTAATCCATATGCCTGTTAAGGTAATTACACTTATAAACCTAATATAATCCATAGATCAATGGGTTCTGGGCTAATTAAGGCAACCGTAATTAACATTTACAAAAAACCTTGCAATTACCGGGCTATCCTTTAAGCTGGCCCTCCGAGCTGATAATGAGGGCTGGCTCAATGCTCCGTGGCCGCCTAAAGCTCTTGGATTCTGCACCTTGGGTCGCTGGACCGAGCGCTCGCCCCCTACCGCCCAGGGGGTGGGGTCGGCACCCGCACTTACCACCCTGGGGCTCTGAGGCAGGCACCCGACTGATGACCGCCACACCAGGGGAGCCAGAATCTTGTGACTCGGCCGTCCCCGGTGCTCAGCTTGGGTTCTGGCTCAGTGGACTCCACCTGGCAAAGCAGATCTTGGAGAAAGAGAAAGAGAAATCCGCTTGTTGAACTAAAAACCAAACTCGGGGGGATATGGAGTCTCCTACCCCAGCCTCGGAAGTTTTGGGGGCCTATCCTCCTGCCCCACCCCCTGCACCTGCAGCCAGCCTATCCCTGTGCCCTTCTCACTGCCCTCGGGGAGAAAGTGGTGTGGGACTGCCCGCTCTTTCCCCGTGGGCCCTCCCGGGTCCATCCAGCCTTGGGGAGTTGGGCCTCCTGGGTGTGGAGGACTGCAGGTGGCAGGAGAGACCAGAGGAGCACAGCCAGTGCCCAGAGGCCGTGTCCAGGGCTGATGCTGAGGGAAACCAGCCGGGACATCTAGATGCCCTTGGTTGTCTGTGGCTTTTATACCGTCTCCAAATCTGTGTGTCCAGGTAAAGGACTAATACAGAACGTTCCAGACCTCACCCCTGTCCTCTCTCTACCCCTTCCCAACCTCGGGAAAAGTCTGACAGCTGCATGCTCAGGTCAGGATTGCCCCTGTTCCTCTGTGTTGCCTGGTTCCTGGTAACACCAGCTTCGTGAGCTGCACGGAGGCCGGCCCGCCAGCCCCCCCACCCCATCCGGAGCCCGAGATAAGCGGCCGCCTCAGCAGGCAGTGTCCACGGGGGGATTGCCACAGGCTAATCTGTCTGGAATCTGTCCTCTTCCTGCCCAGGAAAGCAGCGGCACTCTGGGAGGGACAGGGACCTCCTTTTGTCCTTGTAGCCCTGTCCCCTGGGAAGCAGGTGCTCCTTCAGACAGCTACCACGGGGTGCCTTTGGGAGGGATTCGGGTGCAGACAGCAGGAGCCCTGGAGCCTGTGTCGGGAGGGCGTGTGGCAGGGCCCTTGCTGGCCTGAGCTGTCTCCACCACTTGAGCTGGTACGATTTCGGCAGGTAGAAGTTACCGAACCACTTGAAGACCGGCTTATGGAACGGGCATATGATGAGTAAAATCATGTGCTTGGAGGACTTGACATAGCACCCGGTCCACAGCACGTGCTCAGCTAATGCTGCTGCTGCTGTCACTGTCGCTGACAGGGGCTCTGGAGGACACAGGGTGGATGGCGCAGGGCGCGAGAGAGCAGGGCTAGATGGAGGCAGGGCCAGGTGGGGGAGGGGCCGGATGAGCCAGGCCCAGTGGGGGCAGGGCCAGGTGGGGCCAGCGTCTCGGCTGTCCCCACCACGCCGACTCTGGGTCTGGTGCATACAGGGGTCCCAGCGCTGGCTCTTCTCCCTTGTTCATTTCTGCGCACCTTCCCGTCTCTGGACCCCAGAGATTCTGCAACTCTGACAGAAATTCCCGGACAGGACCAGGTTCGTCAGTGGAGGAATGAGGCAAACAGGTACAGGGTATATCTCCGTGGGGACCACATGGCTGGTCAGGGCTGGCACACACACGAGGGGAGAAGATGACACGTCATAAGAACAGCTCTCGCTTACTGAGTCCCCACTGCGTGCCAGACTCTGGGTGAGCATTGCACAGACTCATTCCCTGACTCCGGACCTCAGCTCGACACAGCCGGCATTCTAGTCGCCTTCCACGGATGAGGAAGCCGGACCCAGAGGGGTTGAGTCATTGGTTAGAATTCGTCCAGCAGGGGAGTGCTGGGCCAGGATTTGAATCCTGCCATTCTTGTTTGTTTTTAGTTTGTTTATTTTGAGAGGGAGAGAGAGAGTGAGAGCGAGAGCACATGAGCAGGGGAGGGGCAGAGAGAGGAGGAGAGACTGAGAATCTCAAGCAGGTGTGCACAGTCCGTGTGAAGCCCGACGCAGGGCTCGAACTCATGCCCCGGGAGATCGCGACCTGAGCCGAAATCGAGTCGCACGCTTAACTGACTGAGCCACCCAGGCGCCCCAGAACCCCGCCACTCTTACCGCCACTGTGCTCTCTCCCTCCCAAGGGCCCACTCTCTCCTGTGCCAGCCAGTGGGGCTGAGCGAGGGATGGTCTATGCGGCCTCTTCTCCCTCTCCATAGTAGAGAAGAGGAAAGATCTGGCTGGGCCGGGCTGCGGCCCCCACCCCACTCCCACAAGGCCAGCATCCCCCGGCAGGGCCAGAGAATGCTGGGGGAGGCCACCCTCTTCAGACAGAGTCTGCTGGGTGGGTGGTGGGTGGGGGTGTCAGACACCCCTTCTCCCCAGATGGGGGCCCCTGAGGTCACCTGACCCTCCCACAGCCCGGGAGGCGAGGTGTAGGGCCGCGGAGAGTGTGGGTGGGCCCCCTTCCCCCCGCATGGGGCCGCTGGGGGGCTGGCCTCGTCTGGGACCACAGTCCTGCCCTGCCTGTCGTCCAGAGCCCACATACTATCATTTCATGTATTTTATCCCATTTTCTAGTTGCCTCAAGGCAGGCGAATCACTCTTTTGTGGCTGTTAGCCTCTTTATTTTCTCAAAATTTCAATGTAGCGAGTTATGTTTTCTCTTGCTGATAGTAAAACCGTGGGCATTCCTGAGCCCCTGTTCTAGGCGCACATGGAATTGCTGGTCAAAAGATATGCAGAATTCTAAGGTTTTTGGTGCTTCTGGAGAATTCTCCCACCCAGTGGCTGTTGTAACCCCATCTGCAGCGTGGACCGCATGTGCTCCATACCTTTACGTCCTCACCAGCTCGTACCAGGGAGTGGTTATCATCGGTTTCCTTTTATTTTTTAAAGTTTGTTTGTTTGTTTATTTATTTATTTATTTATTTATTTATTTATTTATTTTTATTAAATTTTTTTTTTCAACGTTTATTTATTTTTTTGGGGACAGAGAGAGACAGAGCATGAACGGAGGAAGGGCAAAGAGAGAGGGAGACACAGAACCGGAAACAGGCTCCAGGCTCCGAGCCATCAGCCCAGAGCCTGACGCGGGGCTCGAACTCACGGACCGCGAGATCGTGACCTGGCTGAAGTCGGACGCTTAACCGACTGCGCCACCCAGGCGCCCCTAAAGTTTGTTTATTTATTTTGAGAGAGAGAGAGAGAGAGAGAGCAAGGGAGGGACAGAAAGGCATAAAGAGAATCCCAAGCAGGCTCTGCACTGTCAGCCCAGAGCCCGATGTGGGGCTCAATCTCACGAACCATGAGATCATGACCTGAGTTGAAATTACAAGTCGGGTGCTTAACTGATTGAGCCATCCAGGCGCCCCAGTTTCTTAAAAATGTCTCCATTGATAAAAATAAAAACGTTACCGTCTCTGATTACTAATGAGACTAAAGGTTTTTTTCTCATCTTCCTTGGTCACTGATTTTCTTCCCCTTCTGTGCATTGCATATTCCTGTCCTTTTTCATTTCTGTTGTATGTTTTTAAAACCAAGCCTTTTCTTTTCATGAGAAATCTGCATTTCATCAAAGATGGAGTGCAGAGTCTGTGGCTCATTTATTCCCTAGAGAAGATGCTTCTGTTTTGTTCCCTAATCTAATAAGATACCGAGACATGTTGGCAAATTACTCTGCAGCCTGCGAGACGGGTGGTCGGTGTGCGGAAGGATCCCAGCCTCGTTCGTTCCTTGGCTAGGGCTCTCTTGACGGGTCCCTCTCTGCGCCAGGCCCGGGAGCAGCTGGGCTCCCAGACCCAGGCTTCTTCGTTTTTGCAGCCGTGGCGTCCAGGCCAGGGGGGCCTGGAATGCACCCCACACCTGGTTTTGAGCTGATGAAGGAAGGAAGCAGGCACCAGCAGCAGCAGCTGCGGATCAGGGCCTGGTGCTCAGCAGATGCCTGTTGAACGAGCGGTAGCGCTCAGCCCCACAGGCGCACTGATGCGCCCTCGGAACGCGTGCGTACCACCCCCTTTGTGTTAGGGGTGCGAGTCGACGTGTAGCTTCTTGTGTCTACTTTGTGCGCAAACTCCCGTGTCCCCAGGAATTGGGGAAGCAAGGATACGTAAGAAAGTGATTTCTGTCCTCGAGTAAATCACTGTCCATTTGGAAAATCTATTTCCTGGCAGGGAGCTAGGGCTGCTGGTCTTGGGGGTGGGGCTGAAGCCGGTGGGCTCCCCCCTGGCAAGGCCATTGATGGGGCCAGGTGTCCTTCCCATCCTGCAGTGACATTAGGTGAGGCTGGCCACTGTGGGCAAGGGGCACAGGAGTGGACTGGCGGGGGGGGGGGGGTCCCCACACAGCGGTCTCGGGCTGAGTGGGGAGCATGTGGACGGAACATGGAGGGGGCCGCGGGGGGTCTAGGGAGTTTAGGGTGCATGCAGGGGTGGGTGAGGGGAAACACGGAAGCGAGCAAGGGCTACAGCCCCGAGCCCTTCCTTTCTGTGTGTCCTGATTCTAAGAATGGTCAGGTGGAGACTGTCCTGTTTTTCTTCCCGTGTCCTTTCTGTGTGCCTGGTGCTTCAGGGTCACAGGGCGGTAGTCAGGGATGCACAAGGCTGTGAGAGAGAAGGAGCCACTTAGCCCTGCCTTCTGCTGCGACTGGACAGCTGCACCAGCCCCTTCGAGGGCCGCTCTGCAGCTGCCGGGCCACCTGGACCAGCGAATGGGCCCAGCGGCTCCCTGGCAGTGCACTTGGTGGCCTTTGCAGGGGGAGGAGGTCACGATGACACTTCTGGAATCCGAGCCCCGTGTCAGGGAGCAGCGGCTGGAAGGACTCCCCGTTCCTCCCTAGTGGATGTCCTCTCGTGGCCGTTGGGCACCTTTGTCCCGAAGGAGCTTACCATCTACCCACACGCACAACAAACTGGCATGCAGCCCGTGCTACGCGCCTCGATGCACGTACACGCATCGCTCGGCACAGGCCCGATCGTAACCCCACTTTCCGGGAGAGGTGCAGGGAGCGGGAGGTGTCAGTCGCGTGGCCAGGACCCACGGTGGGAGGCGAACGTGGCTCAGCCCCCGGCGGTGTGACTCTGGAAGCCGTGCTCTGGGTCTTCCTTGTGGTTATAGGGAGTCCCGGCCTCTCCCGTGGGTGGATGCGCGTGGCTTGTGCGTGTTCAGTTCAGACACAGAACCTCCTGGAGAGACTTGCAGGGAAAGCTCAGGCAGAGGGGCTGACCTGGTGTGCTGGCCCGCCCTTTCGGGGCCGGGAGCGGCAGCCGGGGCACTCACCGCCCACCAGACGTGGAACAGAACGGCCCAAGACCCACTCTTATTCTGCCACAGCTCTTTGTCCCCATTTCCATGTTTTGTTTTTCCTTTATAGTCCCAAGTGTTGAGCCTAGCAGAACACAGCTGTCTCACCAAACAAAAATAGATCCCATCCAAGGAAGGCTCTGCGGCCGCAGACATTCTCATGCTCTCAGCAAAACCAAGTTCCCTTGCCAAGAGCTCTTTGAGAGGATGTTTGGAAAAAATGTCAAGGCATTCATTTTTCTCTCGACCTTTTTGGTCGGAGTTGCGGGGCCTTAACACTGGAAGTAAAAGAAATTATAAATAAAGACGCAGCCAGTGGCCTGGCCTGCTCCCCCAACTGGCCGTCAGTGGTTTCTCCACAGCTGTTACTGAGCACAGGGGTCCCCATGTGGCTCTGCCTCTGTGAGAGGAAGTTGAGGGCTTGAGAGGAAGTTTCCAGATAGCAGAGGGACAGGGAGCCACGGTTCCACACGCTACCATAGCAGAGAGAAGGAGGCATCCGAAGAGGGAAGTGACGGTGGAGAACGCCGTCGGGGGATTTCTGGGGGTGGGCGTGGCTTCCTGCACGATGGTTCCATCTCAAGATGGTTTCAACTCTTAGAAGGTTTGCTGCTTCTGCCCTGGATTCTGGGAGTGCCGGTTCCCTATTGCCCTTCGGCCCCCCGGCGGCACTGACGGTCTGCTGGGGGAGTCTGGGTGTGTCTGAGGGCACCTGCCCGTGATGTATACCAGCTGGCTCTTAGCTGTATTTGCTCTCCTGCCCTGGCCTGGCGGTGGGTCCCAGACTTCCAGCCGGGGGGCCATCTGGCTTCCCCCAGGGCCCGCAGCCTTCCAGGGAGGCCACAACCCAAGTTGCCTGCTGAAACGGAGGCCACCCACCAAGGCCACAGAGGGGGTGTGGCGGCGGGGCCGAGGATGTGTCTAGCGGAGAAGATGTCCCGTGTGGGCCCTCGTCTGCCCGGGCTCCAGGCCATCTTGCTTAGCGCTATCTCACGCAGGATGACGGGCCATTCTTTTGTCTCTGTCCTAGAGGGCTTCCTCTGGCGAGTCTGGGGCTGGGGGGTGGGGGGGGGGGTCGGGCGGGGGGGACTGATTCTTGGAAGGACTGGGTTTTACTGCTCTTTTGATCCTTTGGTGGCACTAATCGCGGGCCTTAGTGCTCCTGCACAGGACTCGTGCCACTGACTCTGGAGCCCCGAGTACATTCCACGGGGAGAATCTTCAGTCACATCTGTAGAGTGACGCCCTGAGGCGGTGCCACCCGAGGTGTCGGCCTCGGGGCTGGGCAAGAGGGCAGCTTCAGGCGCCCAGGGGAGAGGCACGACGTCCACTCTCCAGGCCCTGGGGCCGGTTTGCGTTGCACGTGACCCCATCCCGGTCCTGTCCTGAGCACAGCTCGTGGCGTCGAGGAATACACTCGGGTCCACAAGGAGACAAGCAGCCTGTGGTGGCTTCAGAGAGTTTCTGGTTTGTTTATCTTGGAGGGGGGAGGATTGTTTTTGGTTTAAAATTTTGAGTTTTAATTTTATACACATGAGAAGTTCATATGGAAACTTTGGAAATTGTAACCAGTCTGAAAGAAGCCGCTCAAAGAAATCCTTTTGTGATCCACCAGTGACGTGAATTCACACTTTGGAATGTGTCCTTCCAGCGCCTCCCCCCCTCCCTTTTTAGTATTTTTTAAACACAATTGAGATTGTGTTTTATGTACAGTTTTACAGAATGTAGTTGTCAGCTCTGAAACGGATTCATCTGCGTTTTCGATACGGGCCGCAGGGAAAAGACCAGATTGCTGAGGCTTAGCTGTGGGAGAGGGAAATCTAAAAATATCCCTTTCGTCGGCCTGGCACGAGGAACCCTATGGCTCCGCGTTTTCCTCCCTGGAGAGTAAAGGCAGAAGTAGCCAAGACTAAGAGTGGACCTTCTGGTGGGTGTTTGGTTTTTACGCTCACGGAGCACGTGTGGTGCTCTCACCGTCAAGCCCGGAGACAAGGAAGGGGCTGTCACCAGAGGGAGCCTGGCCTGGCTGGGGCGGGGACTGGAGCCCAGCTCCTTCCTGAGGAACCTCGGGAGCTGGAGGGGTCTTCTGTCAGATAACCCACCATGGCTTTACCCAAGATCCACCCTGGTTGCAAGAGGAAAAATCCCAACCGGGAAGAGCGTTTGTAGAGATTTGTGTTTCCAGCAAGGTGGGGTAAAAGCACCTTTCCTATTCTTCCAGTTAAGTACAACTAAAACCCCTGGACATTGGGCATCATACACACAGAAGAAGACTCTGGAAGGTGGAGAGAAGAAGGCACACAGGCTAGCAGCCTTGGGACCTGAGGAATGACAGCGGTGAGCTCCTTGGGTTGTCTTTTTGCATCATTGAACCCAGACTGGGGGTTGGAGAGGCCAGAAACTGGAAACACCAATGGGCACAGACAGAAAAGCCCCACAAAAATCTAAATCTAAAAGGTTTAAACCTAAAAACAAAAATCTAAAGAGGTTTAACCAAAGGACAGACAGGCAGCCTAGCAAGACAGAAAACCTGTAGACAGTAACCCCTCTACGCCAGCCAGATACCGCAGCAAAACTGTGGTCCATCTCCGCCCTTGCCAGCAAGGGCCAAATGGGGAGCCTGGACCCTCATGAGGCTATAATGAGCCCCCACCACTAGGAGGGGGCAGTATCGGAGAAGGCCAAGTAGGGAGCCAGGAGCCAGGTGGTAATGAGGGCCCCTCAACTGGGGTAGCCGTGGAGGCCACATGGAGATCCTGTGCTCTGCCCTCATCCAGTGGTAATAAGGCCACTTCACCCCCCACTTCCTCCCACACACAGTGTCAGTGGAGGCCATATGGGAAGCAATCATGAGGCATTTCTGCTCCCACCCTTGACCAACCATCATTAGAGCCTCTCCCCCACCTCAGTGTCAACAGAGGACCAGTGGGGAGCCTGACCTTTTATCCTACCTGGCAGTAGTGAAGTAGCCCTAACCCCCTTCTCCTGCCAGAGATGTGTCCAAAAACCCACTAACAGAGAAGGTTTCAGTAAGACCCAGAGTCTCATACCATAGTACCTCAAATGTTCAGGCTTCAATACAAAATAACTTGTCGTGCCAAGAACCAAGAAAATCTCAACTTGAACGAGACAGGACAATCAACAGACTCCAGCACTGAGGTGACACAGATTTAGGACCAGGATTTTAAAGCTGCTATTACAAGAATGCTTCAACAAGCAATTGCAAGAATGCTTGAAGCAGACGGTAAAGTAGAAAGTCTCAGCAAAGAAGTGGAAGATTTCAAGAAGAACCAAATGACAATTGTAGAACTGAAAAATACAATGGCCAAAATAAGGCAATCAGTGGATGGGCTTGGTAGCAGAACTGAGGACAGAGGAGACAATGTGGGAACATGATGATAGAAAAATAGAGGTTGTGCAATCAAAGGGGGAAAAAATGGACCGAAGAAAACGAACAGACGTTTCACCGAGATGATATGGAGATCAGCACGTAAAAAGATGTTCTGCATCGTTAGGTGGTAGGGAGATGCAAATTCAGACCACAATGAGGTATCACTATCAGAATGCCTAAAATAAAAAATAGTCCCAACAACACATGCTGATGAGGATGCTGAGAATCTAGAAGACTGTGGCGTTGGTGGGAATGTGAAACGGTATGGCCCCTCGGAAAAGTTGGGCAGTTTCTTAAAAATCTAAACACGCAACTGTCTTAGGACCCAACAGTGGCACTCTTGGGCATTTATTACAGAGAAATGAACACTTATAATTCACGTCAAAACCTGTCCTAGCAATTTTTCCCCAAGCCTCAAACTGGAAGCGACCCAGATGTTCTTTGGTGGGTGACTAGTTCAACTGTAGGTCCATTGCACAGAAAGGTGCTTGGCAAAGGGGAGAAACGGACAATTGATACGCTGGATAGATCTCCAGTGATAAAAGCCTATCCCCAGGTTACGTACCATCTGACCCTGAGTATATAACATTTCCAAAAAGATAAAATTATAATGATGGAAAACAGACTCTTGGTTGGCAGGGATTAGGGAGGGTATGGGAGAGGGGAGGAGGGAGTGGGCGTGGCTACAAAGAGCAGCATGAGGGATCCTGATGGGATTGAAACCTTTTTTTTTTCTTTTTCTTCTTTAAATTCTTTTTTAATGTTTGTTTATTTTTGAGAGAGAGAGAGAGAGAGAGAGAGAGAGAGCACACAAGCAGGGGAGGGGCAGAGAGAGGGAGACACAGAATCTGAAGCAGGCTCCAGGCTCTGAGCTGTCAGCACGGAGCCCAACACAGGGCTCGAACTCATGAACCACGAGATCGTGACCTGAGCCGAAGTCAGATGCTCAACCCACTGAGCCACCCAGGCGCCCTATATGCTTAGTAGATTTCTTATAACTGTGTGTGAATCTACAATTATTCAATTCAGTTATTGATAAATATTGATTATATTTGACTGATAATTATTGATTGATAATTATTAGTAATTATTCAGTTATTAACTGTTTATTCAAAATAAACAGTTGACTCAAAATGCCCTGGAACAAGGAGGAGGGGTACCCTTTGTGTGTAGCAACTCAGAAAAATGCCTGTGATATAAATCAGAAGTGCCAGGGGCCGACGACGGACTGTTCAAGGGTGATAGCAATTCCGGAATAAGCATGCTCGTGGGGAAGGACGCAGGAAGACAACATTCCCAGGTGCCCAGGTGGCTGACTCCGAGGGCTGGATCGACCTGTCGTTTATCTGTCTGTCTGTCTGAACACCCGTCTCCTGCTGTGCTTCCCGGTTCCTCAGTGGGAGACAGATGAGGAGAGGACAGTTGCTCTGTGGAATGGGGGGGGCGGACTGTGTGTTGTGCTGTGGAATTATGGGTTATGTTTCTTCTCCGTCTCTAAGTTCTAAGCGCGTGTGCTGATTATATTATTTTCTTATGATGGAAGAAGTCACATATTTAAAAAGGAAAGCAGACGAGCAAAGTTAAGCTCTTCTGCTGGCCATTGTCGGGGAGCTCGTGGGGCACACTGAGCTGCTAGGCAGTCATCTGACAACAGCCCTGGGTTCTAGGGACGGGAGAGGGGACATGTGCTGTGACTGCTTTGCTGCTGGGGCTTTGCCCCGCGCTTCCCTGACGTGGCAGGACCAGATGGTGGTGGGGAACAGCCACCCCTGCTCCACCCTGGTTTCCCACCGAGCAATAACCCAGGAGGCAGTCTCCAGGCGGGAGTGAGGGGGGTTGTCACAGGAGCCTGTGTCTCCACTCAGCAGTGACGTGCTCACCCCCACATGTCCCGTGTTCGGCTCTGTGATATCGTGATTTCCAGGAAGAAAAACATACTTGGTCCTCGTCTCTGGCACAGAGCTCCGAAAACCTTTGGAATTCCCTAAGTGGTAAGAGGATAAAGGTGTCTCATATGCATAACAAACCTCTTGCAACCGCATCTGAGGCCGCTGTAGGGAAGCTCTTAAGGATGCGGCTGGTTGCCAGGGAAGCCAGCCACGTGGTTAGAGAGTTGGTACTTGGTGCGTCACCCCCCAGCCCCCTGGGGGAGAGCAGAGGGGCTGGAGAAGGACGTCAGTCACCAAGGCCAGTGATTTCATCACCCGTGCCTTTGTCATGAAAAGTCCCTAGGAACCCAGAAGGATGGGCTGCTGGGAGCTTCCACGGTGGTGCACGGGTACGGGTGCCGGGGGAGAGTGCTGTGCTTGGAGAGGGCATGACAGCTCTTCGCCCCTTTCCTTGAACCTCGAGTTCTGTGAGCTGTTCCAGCAAGTTAATTGAACCCGAGGAGAGAGGGCGGTGGGACCCTGACCTGTAGCGGGTAGATCCGAGGCACAGTGACGCCCGGACTGTGATTGGCGTCTGCAGTGGGGGAGGGGCCGTCTCCTGAGACTGAGCCCTTGGCCCGGAGGATCTGATGCCGTCTCCAGGTAGACAGTGTCAGGGCCGAGGTGGGCTGTAGGCCCCACGCCTGGCGGGGTGGGGAAGACACCTCGGGGGCTCCACCCACCCTGACGCTCGCCCTGCCCCGGGTTTGCAGATGTGACACCTGCCGCAGGCCAGTCCCACCCGAGACCCTCAAAGGCCTCCGCTGGGCAGACCCCCCTTCGCACAGCAGCCACCGCGGGCTGAGAAGTGTTTTCCCTCCCTTGGAAACGTTGTCTGGTGCAGACGGAGGGGTTTTGTTTGTTCGCTTGCCTGTTCTTCAGGCCCCTCGCAGAAGCAAGGACTGGTCTCCCTCGCGTCCTTTGTTGGAAATGAATGAAGAGCACGGGGCCTGCTGGCTTGCTGTACAGGTCACTGTCCCCAAGAACTCGCTGGCCCTTCTCTGCTAAAGTGCATCTGTAGTTAGGGTTACGGTTTAGTCTGTGGGGAGCAGGACCCATCGAGCTGCATTTCCAAATTTTGCACCTACTCTTAGAAAGGGCGCTATTTTTATTATTTATTTATTTATTTTGAAATGTTTCTTTTATGCTTGAGAGAGAGACAGAGAGAGCGAGCGAGCGGGGGAGGGGCAGAGACAGAGGGAGACACAGAACCCGAAACAGGCTCCAGGCTCTGAGCTGTCAGCACAGAGCCTGACGCGGGGCTTGAACCCCCAAACTGCGAGATCGTGACCTGAGCTGAAGTCGGACGCCTAACCGACTGAGCCATCCAGGCGCCCCGAAAGGGCACTATTTTTAAATTGATCGCCGCCAGCCCGGAGGCTAATAAATCTGACCCCATGTCCCTCGGACCACGCCTGTTGGGAAAAGAGCCCAGTGCCCAGAAGGCTGATAAGGAAGCGAGGCAGCCCCAGGCCGTTTCCTGGGTGGCCACTTTCACCCAAGAATTTCAAGGTTTTTCCGGTATCCGTTCTTGGCTCATGCGGTTCTGTCAGGTGGGGGTAGAGGCCTAGCTCCCACCGTCCGGCATGCAGCTGGAGGCCTAGGGGCGTTAGGCCTCGTTCAAGGTCGCCGGGAGGCAGCTGGAGACGCTGGCGTGCAGAGCCTGGGACGCGGCTGCCAGCTCCCTGCTCCAGGCGGGCATCGTGTTACAGCGGGGTCGGAACTGGGTCGGAAGGCCGCCGCTACCCTTCCGTGTTAAGGAGAAAACCGGACTTTATCCTTTTCGAAACACGACAGGACAAAGGCGCCTAAGCGGAGAGCGAGTGCCCCGGCGGTCCCCCGAGGGCCTCCAGGGAGGCGGCTCAGTGTCGGCGCCCGGCCGCGGGGTGGCCTGCAGAGCGGGGCTCCGCTGCCCGCAGTGCTGTGTTTGTTGTGGGGGTTGCCAGGCCACCCTCAGGAGCGTCAGCAGGCGAGGCCCCAGGACAGGTGCTCCAGCCCAGTGACTCCCGGCCCAGCCGGGCCAGCGGGCGGCACCTTCTCCAGTTACCCCTCGGGGGCCTGGAGGCTGGACTTGTCATCCTATCCGTGCCCAGGCACCCTCACGGTACCAGGAGGCTGGCTGGCATCGCTGGGTCCCCAGAGACACCCCCTCTCGGGAGTACCACGGTGTACTCAGTACTCAGGCGTGCTCAGTACTCAGGCGCGCTCCTTACTTGTCCCCCTGGGGCACTAAGCCAGGAGACCTTGTGTGCTGGCCACCATTGCAGGGCCTCTGCCCGCTTTCCTCTGGTTTTCCCAACATCGACCCTAAGCCTTTGGCTCAGGGGGCGCGTGTAACTGTGGGTCAGGTCTGTGGAGCGAGCTGGGACCAGCTTACACGTCTCTTCGCCACTCTGTTCAGCCGTATCGCGTTGGCAGCTTGAACTTGGACACGGAAATATTCACACCTTGCCAGTCTGCAAACACTCACAGCCCAGGGTTTGCTCCCACCCCCTCAGGGAGCTAGATCCCTGGCACACCTCTAGCTTTTGGGACTTTGGTGCAGAGCGAGTGGCGTCCCCACAGAGACTTGGCCAGGTCACCCTGAGGCCCGTCAGGCTGAGAGGTGGGTGGGCCGCCGACCTGTTTCCCTAGACGACAGAGGCCGGGGGTCTGAGGGCAAACCGCCGTGCCTCGAGGCTGTTCGTCTCAGCCACCCGAACAGTTCCCATTGGGTTTCCCCAGGTGGCCCCGCTTTGCCCAGAAGCAGGGCCCTACCTCCCCAGGTCAGGCGCCCCATTTCTGTGCGTGCCCGCATTCCAGGCCACACACCTGTATCCAGCCTGCTCAGCTGCCAATCTAGTGAGGGGGTCCCCACAGTGAGGAGTGCAGGGGAGGGGCGGGGAAGGGGCAATCGCTCGGGGCTCCAGAATCTCAGGGCTGGGGCTTTCGCCCAGTCTCAGAGTCCCAGAGGGTGTGGATCTCACACCTCCGTCCTCAGGACCCCCAGCCCTTTGATCTCAGATGTGATGAATGCCGGGAAGGGAAAGACCCAGGGAGCCTGATATTGGTGGGGAATGACTGTTACCAGCAAGTTTTATCTGTTCTTTCTTTTAAATGTTCATAGCGTGGGGGCACCTGGGTGGCTCAGTCGGTTAAGCATCTGACCTCAGCTCAGGCCGTGATCTTGGGACTCATGAGTTCAAACCCCCCACCCTGTGGCTCTGTGTAGACAGCTCAGAACCTGGAGGCTGCTTCAAATTCTGTGTCTCCTTCTCTCTTCCCCTCCCCTGCTCACACTCTGTCTGTCTCTCTCAAAAATAAATAAACATAGGGGCGCCTGGGTGGCTCAGTCGGTTGGGCAATCGACTTTGGCTCAGGTCATGATCTCACAGTTTGTGAGTTCAAGCCCCGCATCCGGCTCTGTGCTGACAGCTCAGAGCCTGGAGCCTGCTTCAGATTCTGTGTCTCTCCCCTCTGTCTAACCCTCCCCTGCTCATGCTCTGTGTCTCTCTGTCTCTCAATAATAAATAAACATTAAAAAATTTTTTTTAAATAAATAAAAATAAATAAATAAACATAAAACAATCTTTTAAAATGTTTATAGCATAAAGTACATGATTCTGAAATGTACAACTTGGTGAATTTGTACATACGTGCACGTGTGTCAGCTTCCACTCAGATCAATACAGGGAACAGTCCAGCCTCCAGAAGGTTCTCTTGCACCCCTCCCCAGGTAACTATCGTTCTGATTTCCCACCAATAGATTAGCCTTCCCACTTTTATGTGTCCCTCACAGCGGATGAGGAAGTCCTTTTACTTGGAGAAGATTTTGATTATTAACTTAGATTTAAAGGCTTCTTTGTAACAGGCAAATCTGGCCAAGTCCTCCCGGCTTAAAATATCTCTGGGGGCTCCCAGGACTACCGTGAAGATTGTGTCCATTCCAGACACAGCTTCACCCTGAGCCAGTCGGAACCTGCCCTTCAGATCTCAGGTTGGCTGTCACTTCCTCCAGGAGGCACCCTCTGTCCCCACAACACCACACCGTAGCCCCTCACAGCCCTTCTGGCTGTCCCTGCTGTCCTCAGACTTGCCGTCTGCCCTGCTGGATGGAGGGCCACTCCCGGCCCCATCACACAGCCCCTGAATCGGGTTCCATCTGGGGCAGCACCGTGCGGCTAACCGTCATTAAGCACCTGTGAGTCAGGCACCGAGCTGGCCCTGGGGACTGTGGGGCGGGGGGGGAAGGGGACGGTCCAGCTGGGGTTGGTCCAAAATCAGAGCTTTTACCCTCTGAGCAGCCAGGTTTAAAAAATGTTTTAATTGAGATTATAATTCATGCGCCATGAAATTTGCTTTAAAGTGTGCGATGTCAGGGTTTCCGGTTTTTAGAATATTCACAAAGTTGTGCAGCTATCACCGCTATCTGATTCCAGAATATCTCCATCACCCCACAAAGAAACCCTATACCCATGAGCACTTTCTCCCCATCCCCCAGGGCCCCAGCCCCTGGCAACCACTAGGCTACTTCAGCCTCTGTGGATTTTTGCCTGGTGCAGCCATTTCGTGTAAATGCAATCACACACCATTTGTCCTTTTGTGCCTGGCCTTTTTTTTTTTTTTTTTTTAAGTTTTATTTTTATTTATTTATTTTTTTATTTTTTTTTTAACGTTTATTTATTTTTGAGACAGAGACAGAGCATGAACAGGGGAGGGGCAGAGAGAGAGGGAGACGCAGAATCTGAAACAGGCTCCAGGCTCCGAGCCATCAGCACAGAGCCCGACGCGGGGCTCGAACTCACGGGCGGTGAGATCATGACCTGAGCCGAAGTCGGACGCTTAACCGACCGAGCCACCCAGGCGCCCCTATTTTTATTTATTTTTGAGAAAGATACAAAGAGCAAGCGGGGGGAGGGCAGAGGGAGAAGAAGACAGAATCCAGAGCAGGCTCCACGCGGTCAACGCAGAGCCCGACGCGGGGCTCGAACCCACGAACCATAGACCGTGACCTGAGCCGCAGTCAGATGCTTTAACCCACTGAGCCACCCAGGTGCTCCTGACTTCGGGTTTCCTCTCGCTGCTCTGTTGGATCAGGTGACGGGAGGTGAGGGCAGAAGCAGGGAGAAAGACCACTTAGGAGGCTTCTGCAGGAATCCCATGGAGAGGTCGTGGTCGCTCGCACGAGTTGGGATGAGCATGTTGTAGAGAAGCTTTTTTAAATGTGTATTTATTTTTGACAGAGAGAGAGGGAGAGAGAGACAGAGCATGAGTGGGGGAGGGGCAGAGAGAGAGGGAGACATAGAATCCAAAGCAGGCTCTGAGCTGTCAGCACAGAGCCCGACGCGGGGCTCGAACTCACAAACCGTGAGATCGTGACCTGAGCCGCGGTCGGTCGCCCGACCCCCTGAGCCACCCAGGCGCCCCTGTCCTCCTGGCCTCTTACGTGTACATAAGCGCATCCTTTGTCGCTTTGATGGGATCGTACCCTAAGCGTGAAGTTCAGCGGTCCCGTTGTTCCCCCAGTATACCCTGCTGTCTGTGTCTCGACTGTAAGGAGCCACCACCCCCGTTTTGCAGCCACACGCATGTGGCACATGCTTGCACTGTTGTATATTTAACGATCCCCAGACTGGTAGACATTGCTTTTTCTAGCGTTCCACTATTTTAAACAGTGTTGCAGTGAAAATGCCTATGCAAACATATGTGTATTTTTAAAAATAAACTTTATAGTTTGGAATAATTTCATAGTTACGGAAGAGTTACCAAGATGGCAGAGGGTTCCTGTCTGCCTTTCACCCAGCCTCTCCTCTGGTTAACATCTTCCGTTTCCATGGGCCACTTGTCACAATTAATGAACTGACATTGGTACATTTATTGGTTCATTTTAAATAAACTCTAAACCCTATATGGATTTTTACCACAAGCATATTTTTGTACACTCATTTGATTGTTTATGTTTTTAATGTTTATTTTATTTATTCTGAGAGAGAAAACACGAGCTGGGGAGGGGCAGAGAGAGAGAATCCCAAGCTGTTTATTTGTTTTAAAAAAATTGTTTTTAATGTTTATTTCTGAGAGCGTGCGAGCAGGCGAGGGGCAGAGAGAGAGGGAGAGAGAGAATCCCAAGCCAGTTCTGCACCGTCAGCACAGAGCCTGACGTGGGGCTCGATCTCATGAACAGAGAGGTCATGCTCTGAGCCGAAATCAAGAGCCAGACGCTTAACCGACTGAGCCACCCAGGAGCCCTGATTGTTTCTTTAAAATAACTTCCCCAAAGTAGAATTGTCGGGTCAGAGGGAACGTCTAGAGGCTCAAAGTGAAAAGGTCCCAGCTCCTAGTTATGTAGCGATTAGTCAGAGATAGGAGGGAGACAGCTTCCCCGCACCCTGCCTAGAACACAGGAGATTCCCCGTTCTCGAAGGTGATTCCTGTCCCTGACACTGGGACAGGTCCGAGTTTATGTTCGAAGCCTGGGAGGTGAAAGGCCACCCTCGCAGCCTCCAGGCACGCGGGCCCTGCGCCTACGGCACAGCACGGCTGTGCCCCCGCGGACACCGTGCTGTGCCTGTCCGCGAACACGCCAGGCTCAGGCTGTGCCTCCCCGGTGCCCCGGGCCTTGAGAGCCGTGTCTGCAGCTGTGGCTGGCATAGAGCGGGTGCTCAAAACCTCCGTGCCGGCTCCTCCCCACGGCGCTGAGTTACATCCCCGTGCGTTCTCTGTGTGCGTGCATGTGTCAAACCTTCAAGGCAGGCAGATGAGCCCTGCCTGTCAAAATATTTGTTGTCACACAGGATAGTAAGTCATTTTTGACATATGGCTCTTGACTCACAGCTATAGCAAACAGAACAACAGCGCAGAGGGGCTGCAGGTTTGCTGGAAAGTGGGAGTCGGGAAGATGCACACGGGACTCATTTGCTCCCCTTGAGCAGGGCCCTTGAGGAGGGGACTGCGTCACAGACACCTTGGTTTCCTAGAACTTCACACACAGAGAGCCTTGCTCTCCGATGGGGGCTTATGTTGGCTTAAAAAAATTTTTTTTTATGTCTATTCTTGAGAGAGAGAGAGTGTCCGTGGGGGAGGGGCAGAGAGAGAGGGAGACCCAGAACCCGAAGCAGGCTCCAGGCTCCGAGCTGTCAGCACAGAGCCCGACGCGGGGCTCGAACTCACGAACCGTGAGATCATGACCTGGGCCGAAGTCGGACACCTTACCGACTGAGCCACCAGGCGCCCCTCGTTGGCTTTAAACTCAATGAGGTGTTCTGTGTGCAGAAGGGGTGGGTGCCTCAGGACTGTGGAAAATCAGAGGCAGGGGGCTGTTCCTAAGGCTACAAGTTCACAGGGACCGACCCCCGCATCTGTGCTGCCCCAAAGACACAACCAAAATCCTGAGGAGTCTGGACCAAGGGAGGGGAGTGGTCAAGTTCCAGTGAGTCCTTGAATGGCCCCAGGGGACGCAGCCTGTAAGGTGGATGAGAGGGAGGTTGTGCGGAGAAAGGAGCAGGGAGGGAACAGAATGCAAGGCGAGGGAAGGGTGTGGGGGCAGAGGTGCAGAGCAGAGGAACAGGGATCTGTCATCTTTTTTTTTTTTTTTTTTTTTTTTTTTTTGGGACAGAGAGAGACAGAGCATGAACGGGGGAGGGTCAGAGAGAGAGGGAGACACAGAATCGGAAACAGGCTCCAGGCTCCGAGCCATCAGCCCAGAGCCTGACGCGGGGCTCGAACTCACGGACCGCGAGATCGTGACCTGGCTGAAGTCGGACGCTTAACCGACTGCGCCACCCAGGCGCCCCATGGGATCTGTCATCTTGAAGAACTAAGGATAGATTCCAGTGTTTGACTTGCTGAGGCCACGCGTCTCCTCATGGCCTCGCAGTGTGAGGTCGCTCACGGGGCTTCTGGTGTTCAGATGTCACAGGCTGCAGGGTGGCTTGGCCCAGGCCCGCTGCTCTCCTTCTCCATGCTCCCCCCAGGAGACCCACACAGGCCTTAAGCCCCACCATGGGGTTCTTCCCCGGCCTCTGCGTCCTTGCCCATCATTAGACACCTCCAGCCCGGGGACTGGAGGTTCCCAACGGAGCCCTTTGGGAGTTTAAGCAGAAACAGAATACGCGCATGGCCTTAGCGTGCTGGATATTCAGCAGGGGAACTGGGGAGTGTGGCAGAGGATTCTGGTAGGTTCAACTTCAGCCTACCCATCAAGGTTAATGGCACTGCAGTAAAACCTTACGTGCTCCCTACGACGGACCGAGAAGGGTGCCTCAGCCCTGTGTGTCCTTCCCCGTGAACCACGGGAAAATGTCAGACATCATCACGTTGAGGAAGGAGTTGAAGGCGGGGACCTGAACGGCCCCTCGTACACGTGTGTTCATCGCACCATTGCTCACGATAGCCGAAAGGTGGAAACAGCCCAAGTGTGCGTCCATCAGCGGTTGAGGGGATAAACAAAAGGTGGTCTGTCCGTATGGTGGAATATTCCTCAGCTGTGAAAAGACGCAAAGTTCTGACGCAGGCCACACCACGGATGAACCCAGAAGACGTGATGCCGGGTGAAATAAGCAGACGGAAAGGGACAACGATTGTATTATTCCACCCGTGTGAGATGTCCAGACTAGGCAAGTTCGTAGAGACAGAAAGTAGGATGGCGGCTGCCAGGGGTTGGTGGGGGAGGGGAGGTGGGATGTTCTTGCTTAACGGGGACAGAGTTTGTGTTTGGGGCGATGAGAAAGCTTTTGAACTAGTTCGTGGTGATGGTGGCACAGCATTGGGAATGTAAGGAATCCCACCGTACGCTTCACAAGGATTAAGATGTCAGGGGCGCCCGGATGGCTCCGTCGGTGAAGCGTCCGACTTCGGCTCAGGCCATGATCTCGCGGTCCGTGGGTTCGAGCCCCGCGGCGGGCTCTGTGCTGACGGCTCGGAGCCTGGAGCCTGTTTCAGATTCTGTGTCTCCCTCTCTCTCTGACCCTCCCCCATTCATGCTCTTTCTGTCTCAAAAATAAATAAACATTAAAGAAAATTTTTTTTTTTAATAATAAACAAAATAAATAAATAAATAAATAAAAACACACACCTTGAGGGACAGCCGAGGAAAGGGTCCCTGTTCTCTCCAAGGAGTGCCACGTTTCCTCCCTCCCTTCCCTCTGCTCAGAGGCCACGTATTGGTCAACCCCAGCTGCCAGAACAAAACAGCACAGACTGGGGCCGAGACACTGGGCGTTTATTTTCTCCCAGTTCTGGAAAAGAAAACGTGGCTCTCAGCTGCACTGATCATTTCTCTGTGGCCCGGAACACTCAGGCCTGGTTCTTAATCACGTTGTTCTCTGAACACCCAGGGTTTTGATTATTAGCTGTCGAGGATGACTTCATGTGGAGATTTTACTGCCTCATGGCGTGCACGCATATTTAAAAAAGAAAAAAAAAAAAAAACCTGGCAGGACTAGAGTGAAAATACAGCTTTCCCAGAAATATATTTAAAGAAGAAGAAGAAAAAAAAAACCATTAAGAACCCAGAAAAACATAAAGCACTAGTATGAAGTGCGAGCAGCGAGGGAATTCGGGGGGCGGGCCTGGGCCACAGCAGTAGGGTCAGACCCCTCTCCCTATCCTGCCCCCCTCCGCGTTCCCCCCCACAGCCCGTCCCCCGGCCTTAGAAGCACAGGGCACAAGGCTGCATAGACACACACAGCCTTCCTCCCTCCCCGAGCCGGAGGACCAGGAGGGCCCCAGGGCGGGGGCCCCAGATGGAACGCCCGCGGTCAGTGTCCACGCTGCCGAGGGTCACCCGTCATCCCTGCTCCTTCCTTCTACAGCCAGTGAGTCCCCGGGCTCTGCCTCCACCCCATCTGGCCTGCGCCCGTGTCAAGGTGGCGTGGCCGTTGGTCCCTCTGAGCCCTCCGGCGCGTTGCCCCATTCACACAGCAGCCTCTAAAGGAGACCAAGCAGGAGGCGAGGGAGGTTAACAATGGTGCCCGCTGAGCGCTCGCTCGTGTTAGGCCTGATGCCGACTCATTTGGTCACTAATAGGAAGTAGGTGTCGTTATCCTCCCCACTTGAGAGCTGGGGGAACAGGGCCCAGAGAGGTGCCAGCCCGCCCAGGTCTGGGGTTGGCCACGCGATGAACCGGGTGTACCGGTGCTCCCGGCCACCGGGTTCTGCCGCACGGCTCGCCCGAGCTCCAGCCAGCCAGAGACGGGCTGTCCCCTGGACCCACGCCAGCCTCCTGGGCACGGGGGGCGTGCCTCTCAGCCCCCCACCCCCGCCCCGTGCAGCCTCGTTCCCCCATCTGACCTCCTCTTTGTAGCAAGGCATCCCCCTGGAATGGGCCCACCCTGCGATTTTCTTGATCCAAAGAAATAACTTAATTAGGTTCATAAACTGTCACACTTGACGCTCTCCAGAGGGCCTGCCTCCGGTTTCCAGGGCCCCCGGGGAGGCTGAGGCCCGGAGGCAGGCGGCAGGCAGGCTTGCCTGTGTCTGCCCCTCACCCCTCCCCTTGCAGAGGAGGCCGGGTGGCCTTCGAGGCCTGGCCCGGCCCTGTCTTCCCCACCTCGAAACGTGGCGATGGGGGTGCCTCCCTCCATCCCTCATGGCAAGGTGGCGACGGGCCCCCCTCCCCCCACACACGTGCACATGCGCGCGCACACCTTTGCTCCTTACTGGCTTCTCTGCAGACCGCGCGTCCTCTCTCAAAGCCCCTTTCGTGCTGTGATTAGCTGTTGTCACTCCTGTGCGATGATGCGTTCATGTGTGTGTCCCCACCCCTACCCTCTCCCGGGCTGCAAGCCCCCTGAGGGGAGGCCACACCATCACGGTCGCCAAGGTCCCCAGCACCGGCCCAGACAGGGAAGCCGGCTGAGGGAACACTAATGCCTCCAGGATTCGGGGGATTAAGCCGTTTGTCTTCTGCCCCTGCCGCTCTTTCCGGAGGCTGCCCAAACCTTCCTCGGTGCCCGGCCTCCAGCGGGCACTCATTCTTGGCTTGCACGCTTTGGTTTTGGCCTTTGGAACAAGAGCCTTTTGTATCATTTATCTTTGGCCGCACCCTTGTCAGGCTGCTTGGAGGGCCCCTTTGAGGCCCAGAGAGGTTTCTAATAAAGGGGATTCCATTGAAAAGGGATTTCCCAGGCACATAATCTGGGAGAAGCTGGCTGCTTTAGCCTAACGGGCTGACCGCCGCGGTGCTGAAGCACGTGCTCCCCAGGGCCTCCCAGACGCTGTCGTTGGGTCTCTGCCTCTTCAAGACACGTCTTCCCAGCGCTTTTCCGAAGCACACACGTGTCCTAGCTGGCCGAGTGCGACCACAGGATCCTTCTTCCTGGGAGCATCTCCTGGCACCGGGGTTTGGTGTGCATTCGGCAGAAGGCGCTCCCACCCAGGGCAGTCCCCCCACCACCATGGGGCCGGCAAGTGTGAGTCACTCCCGCCTCTGGATGGAAATAGCTACTGGAAAAAGGTAGAAGAATCATAGCGCTGAAGGCCTTCCAGTTTCCCTCAACTCTGTTCATGCGACATGGCACCAGCAGGGAAAATCGCACATAGGACCTATTGATTTAGAGGCCTGGCCAGCCTCGGGAAATGAGCCTTTCAGGCTGGGCCAGGAAGGCAGCCAGAGTTACATTACAGCACGTCAATGTATGGCTGTCCCCCGGTGTGCATTCCAGTCTCCCGTTGATGGACGCGTTAGATGGTTTCCAATTTTTGCGTGATTATAAATCATGCTGTGGTGAACCGTGCTGGCAGGCCTTCTTGTGCAAATGTGCTAGGTTTTCTTGAGAACAATTTTCCCCCCACTTGCCAGGTAATAAGCATCACCGTGGAGAGCTGGTTAAATACACATATTACCAGGTCTGTCCTGGCGGGTCTGACTTCGGAGCCAGGAATCTTTGATTTCCTTCAACAATACTTCAGTGAGTCCTGTTATCGGGGGAGGCTAGCACACCCTGATTCAAGGGCAGGAGGGCTGGCCCCGAGCGACGGCCTCTCACGGTTTACCAATTAGACGCTGCTGGTCACTCCCAAGTGGATGTGCCCGTTTCTGTCCCCTCCAGCAGTGGAAGAGAAGCCTGTGTTCCCACATCCTCGCCAATTCTTGGTACTGTTAAGTTTCTAAAAAGCTTTTCCAAATCTGGAGGATGTGTAATAATATCTCATTTTAATATAAACTACATTCCCTGTACTTTGTGTGGGTTGAGCTCTTTTTCAGATGTTTAATGACCAGTCAAGTTTCCTTTTGTGGATTATCCATTCATATCCTTTGTATACTTTACTATGGAATGCTTGTCATCTTTAAAATTACAGTTGACCCTTGAAAAACCCAGGGTTGAACTGCATGGGTCCACTTATACATGGATGTTTTATAGCACAGTGCTATAAATGTAGTTCTTCTCTTCCTTATGATTTTCTTAGTATTTTCTGTTCTCCCACTTACTTTATTGTAAGAATACAGTATATATTATGTATGACATATTAAAAATGAGTCAATCAACTGTTTATGTTATTTGTAAGGCTTCCAGTCAACAGTAGGCTATTTTGGGGGAGTCACAAGTTATACATGGATTTTTGACTGCTGTGGGGTCCTAACCCCCACGTTCAAGAGTCAACTATAGTTTGTGACAGTTCTTAATAGAATCTACTCCTGCTTCTTTGTCGGGTGTTTGTGTTGCAAATATTTACTCCCAGTCTGTGGTTTGTGTCTCTAGTTAGTTTATGGAGTCTTACTGAATGAAAGTTTTAAGTTGAAATATATAAGATGTATTAATCATTTTGTTACAGTTTATGCATTTTGCGTCTTGTCCAAGACGTCTTTCCCTCCCCATAGTTAGAAAGATATTCTTCTACATTCTCCTCCAGCAGTTTTAAAGTTTTACTTTGCTCATTCAGGTTCTACATCTACTTGACGTTGAGTTGTGTGCATGGCATGAGGTAGGGATCGAATTTTATTTTCTATATAGTAACCAACAGTTGTTCAAACACTGATTTTCAGTAGCCCACCCTTTCCCCACTGACTTGGAATGCCACTTCTGTCCTGTGTGAGTTCTCCGTCCTTGCTCTTATCAGTAAATATGTTAAAAAAAAAAAAAAAACAGCTTGGGGTGCCGGGGTGGTTCAGTCGGTTAAGCCTCCAACTTTTGCTCAGGTCATGATCTTGTGGTTCGTGAGTTTGAGGCCTGCATCGGGCTCTGCGCTGACAGCTCGGAGCCTGGAGCCTGCTTCGGATTCCGTGTCTCCCTCTCTCTCAGCCCCTCCTCTGCTCACACTTTGCGCCTCTCTCTCTCTCTCTCTCGAAAATAAATACATAATTAAGTAAATATTAAAAAAAGCAAACCAGCTTTATTGAGATAGAATCCATAACCACATACTTTATCCATTTAAAGAATACAATTCAGTGATTTTTAGTATGTACACACACCATCACCATCAGTCAATTCTGGAACATTTGCATCACCTCTAAAAGAACCGTGTACCACTGTCCCCATCTAGCTACCCATCCCATTTCCCCAACCCAAAGCAACCACTCATCTACTTTCTGTCCCTGTAGGTTTCCCTATTCATACATTTCCCTATTTCATACATTTCGTATGAACGGAACAATGCGAAAAGTGGTCTTTTTTTTTTACTGGCTTCGTTCACTTGGGTATAAACCTAGGAGTGGAATTGGTGGGTCATATGGTAACTAATTTTAATCATTTGGGGAGCCGTCTGTCTGTGTTCCAAAGTAGCCACGCTGTTTTCCATCCCCGCCCGCAGTGCACGAGGCTTCTAACTTCTTTGCATCCTCTTCTGCGCTTGTTATGACCTGACTTTTTTGATTCCACTTGGTGGGTGGTAAAGTTATCATTGTGGTTTTGACTTGCGTTTCTCCTCCCTTTGACAAATCGGAGGCCATGAGGATTTACCCCTGTGTTTTCTTCCAAGAATTTTCTATTTTTAGCTCTTCCACGTAGAGCAACCTTGAGTTTATTTTTGCCTACGGTGTGAGGTAAGGGTACAGCCTTACTCTTTTGCATGTGGCTATTCCGTTGTCTCCACACAGGCGGGAAAAAGGCTACAGACCTCTTGTGGACCTCCACCTTGCTAATACTAATTTTAATGACTCAAAACATTTTATAAATTAAAGGTTTGCTCATCTCAACAGACCTTTCCTGGATTAACGGTAATTAGGTTGTATTGTCATCATCTTGGAAATTGCCCCGCCATGCATCTGTGCACATGGGCTTATTTATACATGAGCATACACATCATCATGTCATGGAGTCTCTTAGGTTTTGCCTAAGAGAAACTTGGAGGATTATCAAGTTCAAGTGGTATGCTTTAAATGTAACAACTAGCTCTTCGGGGGGCGGGATGGGGGGGGGGGAGCCCTGATTGGTAGCCCTTGCCACTTTCCGTGGCGTAAATACTGCCATCGGGGCTCATTTCACGCCACCAGAGCGAGGTCGCCGAACGTGGTGTTGGGAAGATGTGCGATCAGTACAGGCTGGCTTAATTTTTGTTCTGAAAAAGAAACTGTGGTCCCACAACTCTTTCTGGGGCAAAACTGGTCTGTGTCAGGGATGTAGTCGTCAGCTGGTCTCACCCCCGACGCTTGTTTGTGGTTGTGCTGCCGTGGCCCTGGGAGAGGCGAGGAGGCTTGCGAGTCTGATCTTAGCAGAACACAAAAACCGTGAGTAGGCTGCGAAGAAGCAAAGTGGCTTCCGGGTGGGCTGTAGAGAAGGGACAGGAAGGAGGCTGGGAGAGCAAAGGAGTCCCACTGCCATAGGAAATGCCACTCTCTAGGCTCTGACCCCTGCACTGCCCACGTCAGATACACTTAGGAACCCTCAGAGGGAGCACCTGCGGCCCTCGAGGGGAAGGCTGGGATCCGAACGGCCCAAGGGGTTCAGAAGATTCAGGGCCAGGGGATCTGCCCCAAGCCATACATATCTGCTCCTGACCTCCGAACCCCGGTCCCCGGGGGAGGGGTCCCCACAGATGAGTGAGGCCGCCCCCAACTCAGCACGTCTGGGCAGGGGCTCAGCGAGCGACCTGCCTCGTCATTTGGACCAAGGCCATCTTCCTTCTCACACTGGCTGCTGTAACTTCCTCTTCTGCCCCTCGATTCAGTCTGAACGCTTCCCTCTCCCCGTTGGGCTCACTCTTCTTCTCCATCCCTTGCATCGACTCTGAGGCCAGGGGGCCCTTGACCGCGACGTGACAAGAAGTGCCCCTGGCCCTACTGTGCCCGGCCTCCCCCAGGTTACCACGGTCCCTCCGCTCGGCCGCCACGCCATTTGCCCTAGCAAATTCTCCAGTGTGGCTGGAATACATCCTGAGTTTAACACAAAGCAAAACAAAAAGGCCAAGCAACATTTGCTCAGATGTCGGGGCTGGCCCTGACCTCACGAGTGTCTGCAGAACCGGGAGGGCATGGAAGCCCCGGCTGAGTGCGGATGCAGGTAGGGCTGGCTGCCGGCCTTTGTCACGATGGGCATCCCAGACCCCCGGTCACACCGGCGATGCCACCCTCCCAGCCCCGAGAGGCGGTCCCGCTGCCCACCGCCCCTTCCTGGCAAACCACGCTCACAGGTGCTCTGTGTTCAGAGAGGGCAAGGCTGAGAAGATACAGCCCGCGGAATGGGCATTTGTTGAGATGTAAGGGCTCCGTGGGTTCTCAGTCCAGATGGAGCCGTGGGCACAGTGCATTGCAGCCTGGGCCCACCTCCAGGGTGACCGCGGGGTCTGGCCAACCAGAAGCTTTGCTCTCTAGAGAGCAAGCTATGCTTTTTTTTTTTTTTTTAATGTTTATTTTTCAGAGACAGAGAGACAGAGCGTGAGAGGGGGAGGGGCAGAGAGAGAGAGAGAGAGGGAGACACAGAATCCCAAGCAGGCTCCAGGCTCTGAGCTGTCAGTGCAGAGCCCGACGCGGGGCTCCAACTCACGAACCGTGAGATCATGACCTGAGCCGAAGGTGGACGCTTAACCAACTGAGCCACCCGGGTGCCCCGCCAGCTATGCTTTTTAAATTTAAAAAAAGAAAAAAAAGTTTTTGCCAGTGTCTGCACAAAGACCTCCATATTGGTGAGTTCTCACTCCTCAGGACCTGCTGTGACAGCTTGCAGGGGACAAGTGTGCCTTCCAAGGAGGGGGACATACATGCCCAGTGGCCACCTTGTCCCCTGTGGGCGCACGGGGGCCGGCCCGCGTGTTGCCTTGTGCTCTAGGAGCCGAGGAAGGAAGAGCAAAGGGTAGAGAAAACCACATGCTCGTTCTCTTGACCAGCTGTGTTGCCAGCAACGTGTGGTTATTTATAACCGTGGTGGAGCGTCCATAAATCGTGGTTTTTCCCCCAGCAGTGCAGCTGATGGGGACTCTGAAATGATCGCATGGTGTCCCTCCGCTAAACCCTCTGGGAGAAAACGGCCCGCAGTCTGCAAGAACCGCAGCTTCTGCCCAGCCTGTGCAGACCCTGGCCAAACCCTGTCCCAGGGCCGCGGGGTTTACGAGCAGCCTCTGGGGCAGCGTGTGCAGGAGGAGCGTCGGTGGGTGTTAACAGGGGCTACTCAAAGCAGCCTGACGGGTCGAACGGAGTTTGGCTTGGGCGCGGCGGGCACCTTTTCCCGAATAAAGCGGCTCCGAGCTTCAAGGTGGTGCCTCCTTGGGGGCATGCCTGCTTACCGCGTGCACCGCAGGCCCTAATCTTTTATCCGCCCCGTTCACCAGAGCTCCCACTGCTGGACTGAGCCGTGCCCACCATTCTGGCTTCAAAGCCGCCTCCCAAGACACGGAGGCCGCTCAGCAAAGAGTCACACTTGGCTTCGAAGAGGTGACGCGGGCTCAGTTACGGAGCTGCTCCGGCACGATTCACGCTCCCCACCCCGCCGTGCCCATGGCAGGACCGCAGACCAGAGAGGGTGTGGGCAGTGGCCCTGAGGGCTCAGCCTGACCGCTCTGTCCGGGGCCTGATGAGCCGGGAGGAGCTAGCCGGCCAATTTATGGGAGAACCCCACTCCCTGGAGGCCGCGGTGCCGCAGGGCTCACCCCCCAGCAAGTTCGATGCCAGTCGGGACTGGCCCCTCCATTCCCATTCGTGTCCATCCCGGGCAGACCGGTTGGCCGTCCTGCATCTCTGGCGACACCCATGCTTCCCACCACCCCTCCGGGGCAGCCCAGGCCGTGCTCTGCAGAACCGAGGTCGGGCTCTCGGTGCACACGGGGCCCCTGGGGCTGCAGCCCCTTGACGTGCAGGCCCCCCACATGCATGGACTCTCCAGCGCCCCCCACCCCGCCCCGGCTTGGCTTTGAATGAGTTCATTATTCCCAGCCGTGCCTCGGCATGCCTGGCCGCCAGTTTCTTCAGGCTGGCGGTGCTCGGAAGCTGGCCGTTGCCAAATCCAGTTGTTTGGCTTAATGTTTCAAGGCCAAGTCCTTTCAGGAAAGCTCTCTCCACCCTCACCCACCCCCTTAGTGAAATAGATGTGCAATTGATTGGCTTTGCGGGGTTTTAGTCCATCGTTCTCTGCAAAGAATGGGGTGAAGGGCTCATTATTGGTTCACGTAACACTCTCCCTCTCCTTTCCAAGTGCACCCAGAGTGGAAGTGGGAGACTAAGGAACACGAGCATTTCGAGGGTGGGGGCCGCAGAATTAGCCCTGGCCGAGGTCTGTGCAAAGGAAAGTGCTGCGGGCTGCCAGGGAGTGACAGTGCCCATGGGTGGCCACGGGGACATGCTGGAACCTTCCGCACAGGGTTTGCTGCAGCTGGCCATCCCTGTTGGCGCTCCTCTCTGTGCCTGTGATGTTTCAAAAGGGCCGGCTTCATTAATAATCCATCTCTGTATTTAAACGCCCACCTCTTCCCCACGGCGGGAGGGGGCAGCGCCATGCCGGCTCCGGGCTTGGCCTTTCCTGGTTTTTCCTGGTGTGAGGGCGTGAAGGGCACACTGTCAAGGGCCTTTCTTGAGCTCCGGAGGCACCATCAGATCCAAGAGAACTTTTCCTGGCTCAGAACCCTGAGTCTGTCTGTTCCGTCTGTCTGGAGCTTCCCTACACCTGCTGGGGGGTGGTGGGGGGGGTGGCGGGGGGGAACCGTCCCAGCAGAGGTGCCCAGTGGTGTGCGGATGAGAGAAGGGGAGAGACCCTGGACCCGGAGACAGAGCGGGGGTCACAGCCCAGCACGGCCACTTGCCTGCTCTGGGACCGAGGGGAGCTTGCGGCCCCCATTTCTGAGCCCGCTTCCTCATCCGTAAAACAAAGACTAGATCATCGCTGTGCAAATCAGGGACAGAATGGGTCCCTGGCGTGGGCTGTGCTTCATAACGTGAGGGAAGGGACTGTGGTTTTAGCACACACTGTTGCCCACCTCGTAGAGGGAAGCCGGATACCTGCCCCAGACGGAAAAGATCTCGCCCGTCACCATTCTTTCATGAAATTTCTGCCAGAAGGCTTGAGGCTTTCGTGTCTCCACGGCTCTCTGCACAGGGAGCACAGAGCAGCCCTCCAGGGTAGGGGGGCAGGCGGTAGACTTTGCAGGACACGGCCAAGAGGAGGGCGAGGGGGGTGTTCAATGCTGTTTCGGGGGTCTGGGCTCGTTAATTCAAGAGATGGAGCTGGAGACACACCCCCTCCCCCCCCCCCCACCCCGTGGCAGGAGGCACACCCCCCATGGCGGACCATCAATGAACATCCTGTTCACATCCCAGCATGCGAGCGTGTCCTGAGTGTCTGGTCGGGGTGGGGGCTTATAGGGAGAAAAGACAGAACCCTGCACCCTGAAGGAGGAGTCTGTGACACCCCCAGGGAAGGGGTGGGGAGGCAGGACTTCTGCCCTGGGAGCCTGACTCATCCCTGGTGTCCCAGGTTCCTCTGGAAAGCCAGGGCTCCACACAGCACAGGTGGCCAATGTCAGCTCTAGGACAGAGTCTGGTGTAGAAGCTGAGGCCCGGAGAGGGAAAGGGACTTGCCCAACACACACACAGCCAGGCTTGGGCACTGGGCTGCCTCCCTTGTCCTGCAGGCATGGAAACTGAGGCAGCCCGAGGGACAGCCCAGCTGCCCATTAGAAGCACCTGGGGAGATCAGACCACCCAGCCCTCAGGCCAGACCCCAGACCAACCAAGTGAAAAACTCTCTGGGGTAGGGTTCAGGGGTCAGCATTTCCAGTCAATCTTTTCAAAGAACCAGCTGCTTGTTTCCCAGACGTCCTCCGTCATTTTCCTGTTTTCAGTTCCTCGCTTTCTGCTCTGATCTTTTATTATTTCCTTCCTCTGCCTTGGGTTTATTTTGTTCTTCTTTTTCTAGTTTCTTAAGGCGGGAGCATATGACGGGTTCGAGACTTTGCTCTCTAATAACGAAAACGTCCAGGGCTACAAATTTCCCTCTGGGTCCTGCTTTAGCAGCACCCACAGCTTTGACGGCAGTGGGTGGTTTTAAGTTTCCCCTGAGCAGCTGGGTTTGAAAACCAGCCTCCGCTTTCCAGGGTTCTGAGGAGGAAATTGGGCTTTGCCTGCTGAAGAGCTTTGTTTAGGGACCAGACATCATCAGGGCTGTCTGCTCTTCTCCTTCCCCCACCTCATAACACACTGGACAAGTTAATCCTCAAGTTTATATGGAAAACAAGTAAATAAGGAAGCCTCTGGGGTGGGGGTGGGGGTGAGGAGAGAACGAGACAGGCCTTAACCTGCTGTTAAGCGGAGCACAAAGCCTCAGTTGCGGGGACAGGATGGAACAGTGTGGTCCTGGCGTGTGCCCGGGCCGAGGGGCCAGTGAGGGACAGCGTTCCTGCATGTGCCGGGCCCTGTGCCTGGCCTCTGGTGCCCCGGACGGCATTGTAGATGGCATCCAGGGCCCCGCTTCCTGTTGGATCTCCAGCCCACCCAGCACCCCGAGGCAGCCGGTCCTGGTACCCTCCTCCCACCCGTCACCAGACGAGTGCCTGCTGGTTCTCGAATCCTGGCGTGCCTGAGCCCTTAAAATACACTGCACTTCGGGGCCCCCGGGTGGCTTAGTCCGTTATGTGTCCGACTCTTGGTTTCAGCTCAGGTCACGTGCTCACAGTCTGTGAGTGTGAGCCCCCCTTTGGGCTCTGCGCTGGCAGCACGGACCCTGCTTGGGATTCTCTCTCTCCCTCTGTCTCTCCCTGCTCCTCCCTTGCTTGAGCTCTTTCTCAAAATACATAAACACTAAAAAGAAAAAAAAAAAGGCATTCGTGTCCCCACGAATGGAGCTGGTGTGCCTCCGGCTTCGTCTCTTGAGTTAACAAGCCCAGACCCCCGAAACAGCACTGAACACCCCCCTCGCCCTCCTCTTGGCCGTGTCCTGCAAAGTCTACCGCCTGCCCCCCTACCCTGGAGGGCTGCTGTGTGCTCCCTGCTCCTAGGGTGCGAGCCCCGAAGGTCGCCGGTGGAAAGCGCTGGGCGAAAGGCTGTATGGGAGAAGGTGTGTCATGGGGCCAGTCCCGGGACTTGGGGAAAACCCTGACCCCGAAGCCTGAGCTGCGAGGGCTGCCGGCTTCCCCCTCCGGGCCTGTTTCCCCATCTGCAGAGAGGACAGCGTCTCCCTGCGGATCACCGAGTAAATGCATCGGGAGGCCGTCACCCTCCTCACCCACGGCCCATGATGGCGGATGGGACCCTGCTGGAGCTGTTTCCAGGGCTTTCTGGAGGCCTCAGGGCGGACTCGTGTGGGGCTGGTTTATGGCTTCCCAGTAAATCGCGGGACAGGACTAGGGTCTGCAGAAAATCAGAGCAGTGCGATGTCCTAGAAGAGCTGCTCGTCTGCCTGCCTCCTGGAGACGGGCCTGACGAAAACAAGACCCCGTCTAGGACTCGCCCAGGGCACGGCGGCCCGCCAGGAGCCGGGGCGGCTTGCGTGGGGTCCCCGCACACACAGTCGGCCCACGGTGGGGCAAGCCGCCCCGGCAGGCTGGCGTCCCCGGGGGCCGGAACGAACAGCCCCCTCGCCGGGCGGGCGGCTTTGACCATTTACGAGGCGCCGTCTGGACTGTGACGAATGAGGTGGCATCCGTCAGCTTTTCGGGGAACCTGGCCGGGGTGGAAGGTGCTAAATAAATATGGAGGAGGGGCACTGGCCTCCCTGCTGGTTCACTCTAGGCTCTCCCTTTTTGTGCCTCAGTTTCCCCATCTGTATGGAGGCACGGATGAAGAGGGCCCCCTCCCCCTCCCCGACCCCAGCCCCCATGTTTGTAAGTACAGGCACGAGAGAGAGGGTCCTGGGAAGAACGGAGCCCAGGGACCCCCTTCTGCCCAGGCCTCTGCCGTGTGGGTGGCAGGCAGCCCGGGTGCCGAGATCTAGGCTAGCTCTCCAGGAGGACGTACTCTCCTCGTTTTGGGCCCTGGCAGGATTGCCTCGGGCCAGCCTCTGTCCCTTCCTGGGCCTCCGGTTCCTCACCTGAGAAATGAGGGGTTGTGCCCTAAAGCCCTTCCAGCTTTGGGGTTTGGGGCTCGTTTGCTTTTCCCTTGGTTGTGTTTCATCCAGCAGGTTCAGGGAAGGTGCTGCCATGGAGTCACAACCGGGATCCGAGTCCCAGCCCTACCCCGTGCTGGCCACGTGACCTGAAGCAAAGCCCTTGTTCCCGTGTCTTTGTCTCTGGGAGATGAGATCCCCAGTCCTCCCTGGGTTGACAGGAATGCGGTGCCACCATGGACATGCTGGGCGGACCCCTTGGGACTCTCCATCCTGGAGGTGGGGCTTGTGGACCCGTCCAAGCCCCCGAGGGGCTGGCGGCCGGACAGAGGGGCCGGGGGGAGCCAGCCCCGGGTGGTCCTCGGTGACATGTGTCTGACGTTACAGGTAGGGCCCACCCCCAGGGTTACCTTGGTGCACCCGGGGAAGGCCCCCCCTCTGTAATGACCTGGAATGCTCTGCAGAGCAGGTGGCACTCGTAAGCCCAGCCAGGTGTTTGGCCCCAGGGCCAGGGCTGGCCTGGACTGTCGTCCCCGTGGCTGGCGAGCCCAGCCCAGCGGGGCCGCTGCGCCTCTCGCGTCTGTCCGGGCTGGCGCATAATCTCGACCTTCCCGGCCTTTTCAATACCTCTGGAGAAGCGGTGGCAAGGCGAAACAAGGGAGTATTTTCATTATTACGTGTGCCATTAAGACAGCATTACTGCAGCCTTGGGGGGAAGTTAAAAAGAGAAAAGGCTCTACCCGCGGTCCCACCACACTTGGCGGTTTATCTCAGGTTTCCTGCCCGCTCCCTTCTGCGACCGTAGGCGTGGGCACATAGAACCCTCTCTTCTTCTGCTTTCCCCCTTCATCCTGCCTGTGGTTCACAGCTCTGCCGTGGTTCATGGAGCGGGTCAGCCGGACTAGGCTTCATTACTCCCCCGGGGTCGGACATCGGAGCCGGTTCCTTTCTTGTTATAAGTAGCACCGTCACAAGCATCTCTAAAAGTACTTTCTCCCCTCCTCGGTTCAGCAAACTTTTATTGAAAACCTACCACATGCCAGACTCTGTATGAGGTCTCTTTAGAATTTCGTCTTTAGGAAAGATTTCCAGGAATGGGGTTAAAGAACATCGTTCTTTTTATAGATTTCAACGTCGACACCAGATGACCTCCAACAGAAAGTGGCAGCTTGCGATCCGGGGAGGAGGGGGGCAAAGGGGACAGTGTCTGTGCCCCCCCCCCCCCCCCCCCCCCCCCCCGCCCCCTCGCATGGTGTGATTCCGTCCCTTTCTCTGCTGCCCAGCTTCCGGTCCGTGAGGGCACGGCTGCCTCGAGGCCTCCCGAGTGCTCACGCTAACTACTACCAGCCAGCCCACCCGGTGCTGGCCACCACTCACCTAGGGGCTTAACACACACCATTGTACTCGGTATTCAGTCCACATCCCTGCACCTCAGAAGGGGAAGTCCCAGGGGGGTGGGCCGTGGCCACACAAGTCCACAGCCTGCGTGCAAAATGCTGCAGCCAGGCCCCCCCCACCATAGCCGCCACCGGCCTCCGTGAGGTCGCGGGGGTGTCATTCCCTCCCTTTGTGCACGGGGAGCTCACTCCGCACTCGGTGGCAGGTGGGAGCCAGGCCAGCAGCGCCCCGCTCCCTGCCTGGCACGGAATGCCCTTTCCCGGCTCCGGGATGGAAACTGGCATCGGGAGCCAGTTGTGAGTGAACTGGATAAAGTTTCTTCTTCTGTCCCTTGTGGTGCTGGAGGCTCCTGACCGTGGGTTAGTAAGTGACAGGCAGTTAACTGAGGACCTCACGACAGAGCGCATTTCAGTGCTCGGTGCCCAGCATTGCGTGCGGTGTTTCATTTACTGTCTCGTTCCATGGGGCCAGGATGCCCCTTTACGATAGCACAAGTCCTCTCCACGTGAGGGTCTCGGGTCCTTTGCGATCCCATTGGCCTTCGGAGGGACTTTTGAGCACGCTGGGGTCCGGGCACTGGCGCTAGACCCACTCGGCCCGTTTCCTCTGTGCAGGCCCTGGGCCAGGCCTCACCGTGCCCTCCCACCGGGCAGGGACAAGACCCTCCCGGTCTGTGCTGCTAGGAAGGTTGTCCTTCCTGAACAACCATCTGCTTCTGTGTAATCTGCAGGGTTTCCCTTTTTTGCTTTGGCTGCCAGGGAACTCCAAGCCACATTTTTGTTGTTGTTCGGATTCCCAGGCCTGTGGTACAGGTCTTTCCTCTCTTCTTTACTATGGTTTCTGAACCAGGTCGCTAACTTTCTCTGGCTGTCCTAGTGTACACATCACCGTGTGCCTTTCTGAGCTGCCCGAGACGCTGGAAACAGCTCTTTATTTCATCCACGTTGTTCTTTGCGGCAGAAGCCTGTTCTTTCTCACTGCCGTGTGTTTCGTCCAACAACTAGACCGCGGTTCATTCGTGCTGCCGTTGCGGGGCACCTGGGTCGTTTCTCGTTTGGGGTCATTCGGAACAGAGCTGGCAGAACGTTCCGGTCTACGCTCCCCGGTGAACACGGTCTCATTTCCCCCGGGGCACGTGCCCAGGATGGAATCGCCAGGTCACGCGGCACGCCTGTGCTCCCGGCAAGGGGGTATCTGCCGAGCCGCGTTTTCCCGAGTGCCACGCTGTCTGTGCTCCTGCCAGCCACGTGCGAGGGTTCCCGGTGCCCCGTCCTGCCAGCACTCAGCATCCTCCACCCCGGCCATTCCGGGGGTGCGTGCTGTGTGCTGCCTGTAACTCCCCCGGCCATGCGACGCCGGGCACCTTTCCACGCGTGCAGCGGCCACGTGGACCCCCTGGTTTGTGACGTGCCCGTTTTCACCCTTTGTGAGCAGAACAGGCACAGAGTAGGTGAAGGCTGGTGGATCCGAGGTGAGTCCCCAGAGTCCCCCCATGTGAGTCCCCAGAAGGCATCGGGGTTCGCGAAACCGCGTTTCTCGGGTCAGGTTGCACTGTCTCACGCTTTGGACCCGAAACAGCCGCCGGGGAGGAGCGGCCCGGCTCGTCAGCCCGGGGCACCCTGACTCAGGAGACGGTCCTCCCGAGCAGACAGATCAGGACAGAGTTCGGGGGTGAGCCTCCTTATCCATCCTGAGCCTCTGTCTTCCTGTATCAAGGGGCACATTGGTGCCGCCTCCCAGAATAGCTTGAGGAAGTGCCAGCCCAGCGCCCCACCTGTAGCACCCCCCCCCCCGCCTTCAGCAACAAGATCCCCCCCAGCCCAGCACCTAGGTCTGCACCTGGCGGTGGAGAGGACACCGGGCCTTCGATGAGCCGAGTTCTGGGAGGGGGTCACCACCTCGCTGCACCCTCCCTCTCCCCTGGGCCACCGCATGAGACTTGAGTGTGCAAAGCCAGGGTCGCTGGGCTAGCCCTGGGGTCTCCCCGGCCTCCCGTGGTCCAGCCTCCGGAGGAGAGGGGGGAATGTGGTCGCTTGCGGGGGGAGGGGGCCGGGATGTGAGCGCCCCGCCCTGCGCTCCCGAGGACCCGGGTGGGAGCGCACACAGACTCCTCGGGGGAGTCGGCCGTTGGCGAGCATGTTGCCGGGGGCCGGGCCGGCTGGTGGAAAACTAAACACACACCAGGTGTTCAACATGTTTTTATCAAAATATTCTGAACAGCTGTCGGGGGTTCCTCTGCGCGAGGCCAGATGCCCAGCCCCCAGAGGGCCCGTCCCTCCGCCAGAGCGAGCCTGTTAGGTGAGCCCCTGCCTGCTGCTCGCTAGCCCAGCCCCGCGGGCTCCTGGGAAGGTCTAGGCCACGCTGCAGGCTGGGGAGGCAGACAGGGACCCCGCTCAGTGACCCCCGGGCAGGCCACCCACCCTCCCTGGGCCTCCGGGTTGCCAGCCGTAAGATGGGGCGGTGGCGCCTACCTCCTGGGCCGTTGTGGAAACCAAAGCCGCTAAAGCGTGCCGGGCCGGGGCCCTTGCCGAGCCCCTGGAGGCAGAGGGCTGTCGGTGACCGTCACTATTATGAATAATACTCTGAATAGAGCATCCCGTGGGCTTGGAGAAGTGGGCCCCGAGGGCAGGCTCATAGGGGGGGCGTAGGCCGGGTCAGCAGCTCCCCAGTGGCCGCCCCTTGTCTGTCTCGAAGGAGTCCAGCGCGGCCCCTTGCCGCCTGTCCCCGGGCACGGCCACACGGGCATCTCTGCGGGTCTGGCACCGCGCTCAACGCCCGCCGAGCAGGGGCATGGCGCTCACGCCTGGCGGCCCGGCTGGGTTCTGTCCACAGCCCCGGGGGAAAAGCTCCCCGGAGATACTTGGCCCTCAGCACCTTCTCCCAAAGATGGCACCCGCTCTCCAGACACGGCGCCGCTGTGGGCCTTGCCCCTCTCCTTGGCCGGAGCGGCCCCGCGGGGGTTCTTACCCACCCCAGTCCAACGCGCGCCGTCCGTCCATCCACCCGGATGGCGCATCTGCTGTGGGCCGTGCCCTGGGCCGGCTGCATCATCTCACGGACGGTCCACCCCAGCCCCCCGGGGGTGGGGGTCTCCTCGGCCCCAGCCCCAGATGGGAGGCTCTGAGTGGTCTGGCCAAGGCCACACGGTGGGCACGGCCAGCCCGGTCCAAACCCGTGGCTCAGACACCCTCTCCCAGGCCCACCGGGCCAGGACGGCGGGAGGGCCACACGCACTCGGTCTGGCGGCCCCCGGCCCTCCCCACGCCCCTGTCCAACCCCTGCCCGAGCGGGAAGCCTGAGGCCCGCACGTGGTTGTGAACAGGGGCCTTCAGGCGCAGGCCTGAAACGCTCTCTGGGAACAGATCGAGGGAAGAAAAGAGAAGCCGCCCGCTGTTTGGACGACCTGTGGGAGCCACGGGGTGTGTGATGGCCGACTGCTCGGCCCGACAGAGCTACCCGCCTCGGGATCCTCTCACATGACAATGCCAGGCCCCCATTCCAGAAGATCGCAGGTGGATTCACTGGACCTATGTCCCAGAGAACCTATAAGTGTTCATTCAGGGGTAGGATGGGTCCTAGAGCCCCCTTGAGTCGGGCTTTGCGAGGGAGCCGGGGCGCGAGGGCGTTCTAGGCGGTGGCACGGGCGGTTTGGGGGACAGGACAGGATGAACACCGAAGTCACGGCGGGGGGGGCGGGGTTGGCCGGCAGGGCCAGGGCCAGCTCGTGGGCCACAGTAGGAGGGGTGGATCTGGTCTTGGCGGGGGTGGGGGACCGCAGGAGTTACGGCGCCCTGCCCGACTGCTTGGCCCTATCACCGCTTCCGTGCAGCCCTCCCTCCGCTTGCCTGTGCCTCTGTTCCCAGCGCCAGGACTTTGCTCAGGACCCGGCCCTCGGGCGCGGGCACGGGAGCCCGCTTTGCCTGCGGCACAGAGAGCTTGCTTCTCGGGGTTTCGTTGGACTGGCCACGTAGGTACAGGGCTGGCCCAGGCTGGGTGTTGATAAACACGATGTGGGCTCAACCCAGCATGTCCCGAGGCCACTGGTCTGTGACTGTGGCCTCACCGTGTATGTGAATCGAGCCAAGGCTGGCGTGGGGGCTCCAGCCAGCATCGGGGGTTCTGGGGCCCTCTCGTCAGGGTGCGGGAATCTCTCAAGATGACCACCACACCAGCCGGCGGTGATGTGGGGCCACCGCTTGCGTTGAGCGTGTCTCCAGTCTGTTGTCAGCACCATGGGCGGTGAGAGCCACACAGGAAGCAGCTGGCGCCGTGGGGTGGGTTCTGGTTGACGGGGCGCCACAGGCCGAAACCTACCGTAAACAGGCCCGTTTCCTCCCTGTGGACCGAGTGGCCCCGGGGGGGGGGGGTGCCAGGGTCCACGGTGACATCCCTCCGGGGCTGGGCTCGGGCCCCCACTACCCTCTGCCTGGCTGGACCGCGCCCCTAGTCTGGCCCAGCCCCAGGTGCCGGTGACCACAAGGCCCGGATGAGAGGGTGTCCCGGCGCTCCGTGGCTTTGCTGTGCCCAGCCGTGGGGGAGGCTGCGTGTGGCTCCGGTGCGAACGTGCCTTTTCTTTCCTTCTCCACCGACACTGTGCTGTCCTCACTGCCGTTGTCGAAGGTGGCAGGCACTTCCCAGCACCCACCTCTGTCCCAGAGCCGAGCCAAAGGCCCCTCCGTCCGGCCGGAGGTCGACCAGCACGCTGGTGATTCCCAGCTGCAGAATCTGTCCTGTGTGCCAAGGGAAGAGTCACGACGATGAACCGGGGTTTAACTTTTCGAGAAAGCCAGACGCGTGAGGTTTAAGTCCCAGCTCTGCCATTTACCGCTTGGCGGCTTTGGGCACGCGCCTTCCCCTCATACGTCTGTGCCGTCACCTCCAGAACGGCGAGTCACGGTGCCCAGCTCACGGGCCCTTGTGCAGGGTACGGGGGAGACTCTCCTCCAAGCCCACCCGCAACAGGTGGGGGCCGGCACACGTCCGTGCCCTCGTTCTCGGGGTGTGGCCTCTGGGCCGCTCGCCCATCCCCCAAGGCGGGCGTGCTTTGCTTGCATCCTGGAGCCTGCCTGCTGGCCGGGGTCGGGGGAGGTCTGGCCTGTGGCGAGTGCTTTCCCTGCCTCAGTTTACCCTCCAGGGCTCAGCGCCCCCGAGGTTGATCCCGCAGGTGCTTCCTTCCGCCGGGAGAGACTCTGGTCCTTCCCGGCTGGAGGACGGGTCAGCCAGGGTAGGGTTCCGGGCACTGGGGTGTCCGGTTAGCCCAGCCCCGCCCCTCACCCCCGCTCACCACCATATCCAGATGAGGGGTGGACGGACCACGGGCCATAGGTGCACATGCAGGCGGGCGTGTTTCCCAGCTGGTGGGCGTGGGACCCTACCTGTCTTGACGAGCAGAGGTGGAGGGATGGAGAGGGAGCCGGCCTGCGATGCCCGTGCCCCCCGCACCCCCTCCTCCATCGATGTGAGGCTCCGGGCTCCACCGTCAGCTCCGTGAGGGGCCCGGTCACCCAAGGTTCAAGGGCGTTGGTGGGAGGAAGGCGGCATGAGGCGGCCCAGAGGCCGGGCGGTTCCCTTCTGCCCCTCCCCACCCCCACTCATTACAGCTCAGCAGGCGGCCAGGTGAGGGGAGACCCACGCGCCCGCCAGGGAAGGGAGCCGTGACGAGCCACGTCCACCCCAGCAGAGGTCCCGGCCAGCAGAAGTGTGTTCCCGTTTCCTCCCCCGGCCTGGGAGCTGTGGGCCTCACGGGGGTCCGGGGCGAGCACTCTCTCCGGCCTGGGGCTTTATGTCGGTGTTTTCTCCCCGTGTGATGTCCAAGCAGGTCAAGAAGCCCCCAGTCTGCGTGAGCTGGTGCGGCGAGGTCTAGGGGCCCGGGGCTGACCCGCGCACAAGCCGGGCCTAGGCAGAGGGGCACAGGCCCGAGGGCTGAGTGAGGACAGGGACGGAAGGCCGGGGCCCCTCGTGAAGGAGGGGCCCCACGGACCTCGGCCACACGCAGGCACCGGCTTCCGCTAGCAGAGGGCCCAGCGTTTCCCCGGAGGTGCCCGTCGGGGCCGGGCCCACCCACCCCACCTCTGGAGCCTTAGGTCCCGAGCCGGCCCAGGGGGCAGAGGGATAGAAGCAGCCCATCGGAGATCTGAGGCCAACTGCCCTCCCGCCACCCCACCGCGAGGTCACTGGCCCAGGTCGGGGGGTGGCCGGCTGCCCCAGTGGCTCCCGGCAGGCTGCCGTTCTCCTGGCGTCCCAGCCAGCAGGTGGCCGGGGGGAGGCGTTTGCAGGAGGCCATACTCTGGCCCCCGGGGTCTTGGACTCCGGTGGCTCAGATGGGAGACACACCCTGGGCCCTCAGCCCAGCCGTGTCCCCGCTGGCCCCACGGCACCCTCTGTCCTTCCCTCCAGCCTCGTCAGCACAGCCCGAGTTGGCGTCACTCTGATGCCGGTGCCCTGTGCCCTGAATCCACTTGGCTGGCCTGCCCCCAGGGCCCAGCTCTTCCAAAACAATCTGGGACAAGGACGCGTGCCCCTCCCCCCGTGGGCAACGTGGTGGCCTCCGGCCTAGGGGGCCTGTGTCGCACCCTCTGTCACGCCCTGCCCCGGAGCAGAGCAGGGCAGGGAGGCGGGCCTGCCACTGGGCGCCGGCCCTCAGCAAGTCCCCGAGGGGAAGCTGCACCCGGGTCCCCGCAGTGGCTCCCGCGCCGGCCCCTTGTGGGCCCCGGGGAAGCAGGCGGGCACGGAGGTGGGGGGTCTGGCCGCCATTTTTCTCCGGCCGGTACAAAGACCGTCCCTGTAAAGCTGCCCTGGCCAGGGCACAGACCGGCCTTGTTCTCTGCCCCTGTCATTGCCTCCTTCCCTCTGCTCACAGGGCACGAGGGGGAGGAATAGCTAATGACAGGCGGCGCCCTGCCCGGGTGGGGGCCTTTGTTCATTCACTGGACGGCGGGCACTTCCTGGGTGCCTGCTGTGTGCCAGGCCTGCGTGGGCGACCACCGAGGGCAGGAAGCCGGGCTCCTCCCTCTGGGCGGCCCGGGTCAGCGGAGCACCTACCAGAACGGCATGGGGGTCGTCGCAAGTGCCGAGCGCTCAGAAAGGACAGCGCAGCTGGCCGGGTGGGGTAGAGCTGGAGGTGGGAACGGGGGAGCGGGGTCTTGAAGGGTGAGTAGGAGTTTGCAGCTGGAGCAGATGTGAAGAGCGTTCCTGGCCGCAGCGTGGACAGAGGTGGTGGGAGAGCAGGGGATGCCCGAAGGGCAGCGGGCCCCAGACGCCGGGTGGCTGGCACCTGGCCGGGTGGCACCGGTGACGATGGGTTCGTCTGAGGAGCCGGGCTGTGGCCTGGGCGCCACCAGAGTTTACACGGGCAGAGATGGGAGCAGAGGAGCAGTTGAGGAAGCCGCCGTGATCGACCCACAGGCTCTGGGCTCAGCCAGAGACACGCGAACGCCACCCGAGGAGCCCGGGAGGGCAGGGAGGGACGCGCTGGCCCTCTGCAGGGCACCACCTGGGAATCTGCCTCTGCTGTTCTCTTCGGGCCGGGACCTGAGGGCCGCGTGCTCCCGCCTCGGGGTGACGTCCCCGAGGACCCACGTTTCCACGCCAGCCTCTGGAGGGCAGTGAGGACGAGGCATGGGGAGAATCCAGACTTCGTGTCCCCTTTTCTGGAAGTTCCCTGACCCCAGCAGGTCCCTGTAAGTGCCCTCCGAGCTCTCGCCCTATGAGCCTGGGAGGGCCGAGGGCAGGATGGGAGGGGGCAGCCCAGGTGGTTCTGTCACAAGCCCACTTGATTCTCAGAGCCGCCTTGAGTCACGTACCCACCATACAGAGGAGGAAGTTGGGGCGCAGAGAGGCAAGAGACAGCTCGTGGTGGGCAGAGCAGGGCACGTTGGGGAGGGGCGCGGGGGGTACAGGGAAAGGGGGCCCCCTAAGTCACAGAGGGGCGAGGGGGTGACCAGGGCATACGTGGCCCGCAGCAGGGCCACTGAGGCCGTCCGCTCTGCCCGGGAGACTGGGGTCCGACCCCCCGACCCTGCCCTGGCTTTGTGCATCCTCGCTGTCTCCTTTGTGTCTCTGCCCCTTCCCTCCACCCCTCTCTCCCCTCTCTCCGTCACCCTCCCCCATGTCTCTCTGTCCTCCTGCTCATGACTTTCCTGTTTCTCTTTCCTCCCTCTCTGCCTCAGTTTCTCCATCCTCCTCTTCCTTCCTCTGTGTGTGTGCATCTGTCTGGTTCCTTCTGTCCGTCCCCCCACATCCTGTTCTGTCCTGGCAGGGCCTGCTGCAGGCCAGAGGGGTCCCTCGGCCCCTTTCTCCGTCGCCCTCTCTGCTCTCTTCCCACTGCCAAGGGGCACATCTTTGCTGGCTTTCCTGGTTCAGCCTTTGCAGTGTGGTGCCTCTGAGGCCCTGCAGGTCACAGGTCACTGGCCAGCACGGAGCAGGGCGCTCTCTTACGCCGTTGGACAGAGTGCAGTTGCCCGGTGGACTTGAGGGCGGGCGGCCCAGAACCGGCCCCCTCCTGGAACCCCGGCTCCCGGGGAGCCACAGCCCACGGCAGCGTCACGCAATTAAGACATAAAAGTCCGCGATTTCCTCTGTGTGTTGGCAAACACCGGCCGGCTGCTAATGCAGTCCTTTCTTTTAACGGGTTCTTGAATTTAAATGATACGTAATTAAACCTAATTAGCCACGTATGCCATTCGGCTAGGTGCCGTACGCCGAGCGAGGCTGGTGAGAATCTCGTTATAAAGCATCTTCTTTCACGGGCAGATCTCTCGTTCCTTCTCAGGGTCGAGTTCATTTGACTGAACGGGCCCGGGGGCCCAGGGAAGGTGTCTGAGGGCAGCCGGGGCCAGCCACCCAGGGACTTGGACGATGAGCCGGGTGGGGTGTTGCTGGGAGAAGTCTGGTTCCTTTGAGCAGCCCACCCTGGCCTTGCCATCGGGGGGCAAAGCTGGGAGTGCCGTGGGGACTGGGGTTGGGAACGTGGAGCAGGGCCTAAGGGTCACCACCTGGACAGGTGCAGTCTGAAGCCGGCCCGGCCTGGCTGTCCCCCACCGGCCCCGGTAACCCCCTCATGGGTGGAAGAGGGCCGTGGAGGGGCCCCCGGGCCCCAGGCGTGGCCGAAGGAGGCCCCAAAGGGCACGTCCAGGCCGGTGCCAGACTCGAACCTCGTGCACACAGGCCAAGCAAGAGGGGAGACCAGCGGCGGGGCCTGGCGGCGGGGGAGCAGTGATGCCCGCCAGACGCCTGGCCTCCTGCCGGCCGCTTCCTGCAGGCACATCTGCGAGGCCCCCCGAGCTGCGCCCTCACTGGTGCGGGGGCTGCCGGGGCTCCAGGTGGCCGGGACATCCCCCTGCGGTCCTGGTCCCAGCCCGCCTGCCCCTCTCACTCCAATGCCTGTGGCTACCCGGCACCCCCTAGGTCTTCCCTGTGCCCCGTATACTGACGTCTGTCCCCCCACCAGCCCGTGTGCCTAGGATGGGGCCCAAGGCCGGGCTGCCACTCCACCTCCCTGCCAGCGCCCACACCGCATCCGGGTTCTCACGGGTAATGGCGCCGAACACCCGCACCCGCTCCTGTCGGCTGCTGCGCCCCTCGCAGGGCCCGTGCCTGCACCTGTTACTACCTCTGTTTAGAGACAGGGGCACCAAGGCACAGAGGCGTAAGGTGCTTGCCCACGGTCACACGGCGGACGGAGGGTGGAGCCAGGCTCATCCTCGGGGCGCGGAGGAGGAAACTGAGGCAGGGAGACAGTCGCCAGGGTCGGGTTTATTGCCGCTCAGGTGCTCTGTCTTCCTCTCTCTGAGGGCCCTCCCTGCCCACCGTCCGCCCGCCTTGCTGAGCCCTGGGCTCAGAGCTGCCCGTGAGAAGAATCCCTCCCCTACCTGCTCGGGGACTTGAGTGTTGGGGGCGCCCCTGCCCGTCAGTCTGTACTGGGGAGGGGCACCGGCACGCCGTGGAGCCGGGCACGGCCAGTAGCACCCACCGGATGCTCTGGACGGCGGGAAGACCTGAGTGCTGGCTCTCCGAGGGACGGAGAGCCTCCTGCAGGAAGGGCTGTCCACAGAAACCCTGGGCGGTTGGGAGGCGTGAGCGCCATCCTGGGTGGAGAAAAACGGAGAGGCCCCGGGATGGCAGGTGGCCAGAACCAGAGGTCTGCAGGCCTTCTTTGCAGGGGCCAGGGAGTAGGGGCCGGTTGAGGCTCTGGAGCCACATGCTGCATATTTTTTAAAAATTTATTTATTTTGAGAGAGAGCGGGCACGTGTGTCCTGGGAGGGGCAGAGGCGAGGGGGAGGGAATTCCAAGCAGGCTCTGCACCGGCTGCGCAGAGCCTGATGTGGGGCTCGAACTCACGAACCGTGAGCTCATGACCGGAGCCGAGATCAAGAGTCAGATGCTTAACCTACTGAGCCACCCAGGCACCCCTGGCATATTCTTTTCTGTTTACAGTAGCTGGAGGGCTGCACAAAAGCAGGCTGCAGGCAGGGTTTGGCCCAGGGGCCGCAGAGAACAGGTGCGGTGATGGGAAATAGGTGCCTTGTACTTGTCATATAATTTGCATTACACGTGACTTTTTGTTACGTACCCATATGTGTGTATACGAAGAACACTAAAACGAGCAGGGTGATGGGTTTTCCCCTCCGCACCACCCCTGTAACCACCACCCAGGTAAGATCTAGAACGTGGCAGCACCCTCGATCATTCCCTCCCCAAGAAGTAACCATCTTCTGGCCTCTGCCCTGTAGAGACTGGTGGCACCCATTCCTGAACTTGGCAGAAGTGGGTCATCCACTTTTGGTTCCTTGAGCCTGTCCTGCTGCCCGTGGGGCCCAGCCACGCTGCAGCGTAGACAGCAGCGCCTTCTGAGTGGCGCCATCGCGGCATCGCGGTGTTCTGACGCGCGCACCTCCCGCCACCTGTCTCTCCGCGGCCCTGTTGCCGGACGTTTGTGCCGTTTCCCCCCTTTTTGCCATCATGACCGAAGCCGTTAGGAACATTCTGGTCCGTGTCCTTCGGGAACATGTGTGAACACGTAGGAGTGAAACTGGTGGGGTCGCAAGGAGGGGCCAATGCACGGTTCGCTAAGTGGCCAGGCCACATACAAACCTTTTGACGGTGACCAGTACCTGTTTCGGCACTGACGCGGGGTGACACAAATCTTCAGTCCCCGCGTCCGTTGGGTTATGACTGTGATGGCAAGAATGAAATAATCCCCTGGGATACCTGCCCTGACATGAGAGCTATCTTGCTCGAGTCGTTGGCCCCAGTGGGGGGGTGGGGGAGGGGGGTCCCACACACTCATCCTCTTGTGTTGTCTCCGAGGCTCTTGGTTTGGGGCCTCCGCAGCCCCGGGGGAGCCACTGGGCTGACCCTTTTAAAGTAGGTTCCCTTGCTCTGAAAGGACAGCCGTTCAGGGTAAAGTGCTTTGCAAAAACCAAACCCTTCAAAAGGGACAGTTTGGCTTTTAGGATGTCGTCAGAACCCGTGTCAACCACTTCCTTCCAGACCAGGGTGGGAGCTTCCGAGGTGGTGACCTGGGGGGATCTGAGTAGCAGGTCCCACAGTGTGCGGTGGCAGAGGGGTGCCCCGCCCCCCCGCCGCCACCGGGCTCGAGCTAGAGCGCTGGGGAGGGGGCTTCTGGTGGCCGGGACCTGAGTCTCCGGCTCACAGCCCCAAGGACGAGGTCCCAGCCCCTCCCACGCCGTCCAGACCGTCGGGGTGTCCCTAGGAGCCCGCCCCGGGGCCCTCCCCGCGGCTAGGCCTCCAGTCCCATCACGGTTCCGCTCCCACGTGCCCACCTGCAGCCCTGCTCCACCTCAGGACTCAGGCCACGGCCCCCCCTCCAGGAGCCCCCCTATGTGGGATCCCCTTGGTGCCGTGTGGGCCCACAGGTGTCTGCGTTTCTGGCGTGGCCACACTTCCCTTGTGCTCAGTGTCCATCCAGACCTCGGGCGCTGTCTAGGGAGGGGACGAAGGCTTTGGAAGGTTCTAGGCCCCAAAATCCCAGGCAGAGACCTGCTTTGCCAGAAGCCCCCCCCCCCCCCCGTTTCGTGGGAGTGACCTCAGAGGACAGTGACCAGATGGCAGGGGGACCCCCCAGGGTGTGGGCAGGAAGGCGCTCCGAGTGGGTTGAGCTCATGGCCCTACTGTCAAGGGTGTGACGTTTCTGCCGGAAGCAGGGACGGAGCAGGGGTCTGTGGTCACTCTGCTCCAACGGAAGGGGTTTGGAGAGGTAACCAGGTGGGGAAATAGGAGGGGAAACGTGTGCGCCGGGATGGGGATGGCTGGGATCGGGGGGGCGGGGGGGCACATCTGTTAACCGGGCGCAGAAGGTCTGGAGGTTCCCCAAGGGCAGGCCAGGCCTGCGCTAGAAGCTGGGAGAAAGAGGGGTCACCGACGGTCTAACCTGTAGCCCTGCTCTGCAGGCCCAGTGACGAGCACCATCCGGAAGTGAAGGCTGATGGGTACGTGGACAACCTGGCAGAGGCCGTGGACCTGCTGTTGCAGTACGCGCACCAGTGATGAGCCTCGTAGGGTCGCCCCGGCCTCGTTCCTCCCCTCCCCCCAGTGCCCGGACCACCCAAGGCCCTGCCCTCTGCCCTTGGCCCCGGGTGGGCAGGCGAGAAGGTCCCCAGCCAGGCACCTCTGGCTGCCCACTTCCGTCCTCTGTCTCCCTCTGCTTTCCCCCAACCCCCGCGGGGAGAGCTGTCTTTCGGGATGTTCTTCCCCGTAGTGAGGTTGGAGGGTGGGACAGACCTGTCTGGGAGCCAGCTCAGAGGAACCCTCTGGGTATGGGCTGGAGGTGCTCCGGGGACACCCCGAATCCCAGGTCCACAACTCCCCAGCCGCACCTGGTCCTGTAAATGCCTACCGGGACTGGGACACCTCCCACTGCGTCTCTACCCAAACGTTCTCTTCTCACGAGTTGAGGAGCCTGCAGAAGGCAGGGGCTTCCTGCACGGTCCACACGGCACAGAGCTGAGCCAGCCTCCCTGGGACCACCCAGCGACCCCTGCCCCACCTCCCGGCCCCCCACCCAGAGTCGGAGTGGCCCACTTAGCACCCATCCCCCCCCCCCCCGCCCCCTGCCAACCGCGACAGCCCACTGCCTTCCCTACCCCACAAGTCACCTTGGAGCCAGAGGCTGGGGCAGCTCCCAGGGGCACCGAAGACGCCGTCCTACAGAGCAAGACTTGTAACCACTGGGATCAAGGCTGCAGGCACAGAGGGTGCTTCTAACTCGACAGACTTGAATGTGTCATGCCCGGTGTCTGCAGGGGCAACTGTGGGTTGAATAAACTGCCCTGACCTACAGCCGACTCCGGCTTTGACTCAGAATTCGACTCCGGGAGAGGCTGGGGATGGGGAGGGCTGTACAGGGCTGGGCACTGGCCTGGTCCTGCCATGCACTTGAACCACTGAGCGCCAGAGCCCCAGGGCTCCCGAGACACCTCACGTGCCCCAACCCCGTCCGGGAAACGGGGGCCCTGCGGGGACAGCAGGCCGCCCTCGGCCCCACCGGGGGACCGGGTCGACCAGGGCAAATGTTGGCCCGCTGTCACGGGCAGCCCTGTGGACGGTGGTGGTGAGCCACAGGCTTCCAGAATTCGCTCACAGCCCGGGTTTCAGGTTTCGGAATCAATCAGCCCAACAGATAACCTGATTGCTGTGTTTCTCCTCAGATCAATCCAGACCGATTGGAGAATCCAGGATTCCCCTCCGATCGATCCTATCAAGACGGATAGGTCTTGGGAGACGACTTCGCATAAAGGAAGCCCTGGGTCCTCCACAACAGGGTTTCCACTGAGCGCAGGCAGAGACAGGATTAAAAGGACGGACCCTGAACCCTGAGCCCCCTGGCACGGAGGTCCAGGGCCGGCGGGGGCTGTGCTGTCGTCCCCAGGGCAGGCCGGCCACCATTTAAATCAGGATTAGGAGGAACCAGTGGGCCCAGGCATTTTCATCAAGATGAGAGGCCCACCGGCGGGGCTGGTGTCACTGGCGGCGAGGGAGGAGGGGCGTTTGGCCTATTAGCTGGAAATATGCAAACTGCCTGCACCTCGACAGAGTTCCCCTAATTACAGCTTGCTAGATCAGCCGGCTCCCGGTGGGCTAAGCTCATCCAGGGCTTGGGGGCCAACGTCCAGGAGACGGGCTTGCCACGTTCCGGTCAGTTTGCCTCGTGGGTCTTTGGTTTTCCTTTTCTCTTCCTTTCTTTTTCACAGGCTTGTCCTTGTCCACAGGGGTCTGTGGCGGGATACGGGGGGCTGGTGTTCTCTGTGCCTGCCGCCCGGGAGTGGGGGCGGGGAAGTGTCTGAGGGACAGTTCTGGGGGCCGCAGACGGCTGCTGGGTCTGGGTGAAAACCGTGGTGCCCCTGGGCTGTGGGTTCAGCGAACCCCACTTTACAGACAAGGAAACGGAGGTGTGGAGAGCAAGGACCCGCCCACAGGCTGACGGTAGTAAGGGCCGAGCTGAGACTCGAACCAAGGTCTGACCCACGTCCACGTCCTCCCTAGTCCCTCCCACAGGCCTTCCGTGGGGGTGGGCTGTGGTGGGCCCGCTGGCTGTGACTTCCCAGGTGAGCCCGCACACTGGCGTCCTCCCTCTGGAGACGACACGTTCTCTGGGACTGAGGTGCATTCAGCCCTACGCCAGGGGGACCATTCAGAGCCTCGGCTGCCCGATCTGTAAAGGGGTGGCTTCCTTTCCTTAACGGGCACCCCGAGCCTGCGGGGGACCAGGCCCCTCCAGGACGCCCTGTCACCCGGCTGGGGGTGATGGCCCCTGTCCTGCTGCCACTCAGGGCGATGGTCCTCACCCCCGGGGCCTCCCGGCTGCCCACTGTAGCCCCTCCTTCCCAGCAGGGTTGGGGGACAGTTCTCAAGCCATAGACTGACAAAGCCATCGGCTATGGGGCGGGGCTGGGGTTCAGGGCCGGCAGTGGCCTAAAAACCCTTCGGTCAGGAGTCCACCCCAGAGCTGCCGAGAAATGGACCCCCCAAACCCAAGGAACGCGCCAGGCTGGCCCCCCGTGCCCTTCCGGCCGAGCCCCGGAGTGAGGCAGTGGTCTGGGCCCCACCACACTGCCCGGCAGGACGTTCCAGGTTCTGGGGGCGACCAGAACCCCTTCCGGGAGGGGGAGGGGCGGACGGGGCGGAGAGGAGGACAGTCTGTGCAGTATCACCTCTTCGGGGGCAAAGGGCTTCACCCGCCCCCAGACCTTCCAACACGCGCGCCACGTGGGACCGGCCCTGGCTGCACCTGGCGCCTGGGAAAACCGGATTCAGACGGGGTTCATCACCTAGCAGGAGGGTTTCTGTCTCACATCGTCTCCAAGTCCAGGGCCGGCTGGACCCGGACGCCAGAAATTCCCAGGCGACGCTGAGGTGGGGCAAGGGTGCCCCCCCCCCACCCCAAGCTCCCCCAGGAGAGAAAGGAGGCCGCGTGGCAGCGGGAGGGCCAAGGAGGATGTGACCTGAGCTGGGAACTGGGCCAGGAGTCTGAGGCCTCAGCACGAGGCCTGGGCCTCCTGTGGGGCCAGCGCTGCCCCTCTCGGGCAGACAGGGGCACAGAGGTGGGGACGCGGGGAGGAACACGCGTGCGCCTCCTGGAGGCTCACGGTGCCAGCTCCCGCCTCAGCATGACTATCCGGTGGGCTTACCTTTTCTCTCCCTCAGGAACATCCCGTTTAGACGACATACTGGTCTAAAAAGAAACCAGAGTCGCTCAGAGTCTGACCACAGTGACCGTCGAGGGGTGTTTCCTTTCGGCCGTCCTCCATGAGAAGAAGGTTTCTGATACGCCCTGGATCGTCCTGCACGTCTGCTTTGGTGCTGGGGAGCTTGGGGCTCTGATCCTCTCCGTTGCCTGACATCAGAGGCAAGGGGTGAGCTGGCCCGGTGCGAGGGAGGGCACCGTAGGGGGCCCTCAGCCTGGACCTGACGGCAGGGCGGAGGAGGGCAGAGTGCCACCCGGCGAGCCCAGCGCCCTGCCACCGGGGGCGGCACAGGGTGAGCAGCGGGGTGGCCATCGCCGGGCAAGCCGAGCTGGAGAGCGGGTGCCCCCGGAGCGAGGCCGGCGTGAGGCGGGGCCCAGCCAGGGACACATAAGGGGACGCGAGGGGCTGGGGTCTGTCTAGGGCCGCTCTGTGCCCTCCTGCGGGGGTGGGGGGACGCACACGAGGCAGGGTCCCTGGGCCTTCCCCCTTCCCCCAGCTGCAGCCACAGCAGCCATGCCTCCCCTGACGCGGAGGGCGAGGCGCAGGGACTGTGTGCCCCGGAGCCCGCTGTGGCTCAAGCCGCGCAGCGCGCTGGCCTCTCCCTGGCTGGCGGGGTGCTGCCCTCGGACCGGCCACGGAGGAGGCGCCCCTGCACCACCGCCTGGCCTAGCTGGGAGGCAGCTGAGCCGCGGGGCTGCGGGCCAGGCCTCCCACAGCAGCGTGACCCGGAGCAAACCACTGGGCTGCTGAGGGCAAAGCCGACTCAACGACGCAGGCTCCGTGACGGGCAGGTCCCTCTACCAGCCCGGGCTTGGAGGTCGCACAGGGGGGGCGTCTCCGCTCGGCCGTCCTAGGGCCCCTGGCTCCCGGCTGCAGTGAGGGGCCGGGCCCCTCTACCTCCAAACACGTGCGCATACACATCACCCGGGCTGCCTGCACGTTGCCTCTAGGAGGGCTCCCTCGTGCCCGCAGCCGCGACCGTGGCCAGCCCTCCTGCTCCCAGGAGCTTACTCGACCCTTTGCATCGGAGCCTCCCGACAGCTCAGAGATGTCTGCTGTCCCCATCATACAGACCCGGCCCCGAGACCCAGAGGAGACAGAAGGGTCCAGGCTCTGCCCCTGCCAACCTGGACCTAACGCTCCCGTGGACCGAGGGGGGACCCACCGAGTTCCCCAGAGCTGACAAACCACACAGCAGGCTCCCAGCAGCTGGGGACTGAACCAGGAAGCTTTATTTACACAGTAAGAGTAACAAGCAGATTCCTGAGAGACTAGAGCGGTGCTAGTGCAAGACGGTCGCGGCCTGCGTGGGAGGATGGGCGGCCGGGGCGGAGGGCGGCACACAGACGGCTCTGTCCCGGGCAGGGCCCGGCCCGGTGCCACCCGCTCCGGCCGCCACACTTCCTGAAGCTCTGCGGCCCCGACGACGGTCGGTTCGGGGAAGCACGGTACAGCCCCCGAGTCGGCCCGCGAGCCGTCACCGAGCCCCCGGGACATCCCCCCCACGCGCTGAACACACAATTTATTTGCCAAAGAGACTATGCTAGAAGATCAGACTATCCTACCTAGGCTACGAGATCTCTGCTGTGGTCTGGGTTCTTTTTCTCTTTTATCATTACCGTCTTTTTCTCTTCTTTTCTCTTTAACAATTAGGCAGTGTTTTCTCGGGCTGGAGCCAACGGGAGGGGTTTGACCAACTACGTGGACGTGGCAAGGTGCGGTGTCACGGCCCGTACGGGGAGCACAGCGCCCTGGACCGCCCCAGCCTCGGCCCTGGCCGAGCCCCGGTGCCTGGGGCACTGCTCAAGCCCAGGCCCGAAGCGGTCATTGGTCAGGGGACAGCCCTGAGGCCACAGAGTGCACGTGACTTGAGCCTCCTGGGCAGACACGGAGGCGCGGCCCACACCGTGGCAGAGCCTCCGGGGCTGTGATTTAAATCCCATGGAAGCTCGCTCAGACACGCAGCGCCCCCCCCCCCCGAATACCCCCCACCCCCCACCCCTGCCCGGCAGCATCAGCCAGAGCAGGGAAATCGCACACCGCCCCCTGCACTAGGAGACCCATTTGAGCATTTGGGTTCGTTTTCTTTTTAATGCGGACTTTTCCTTTATTTAAATTTTCTTCCAGCGTACAAATTCACAAAACTTTCCTGCTACAAAAATTTTGATGAGAAGTAAGGCTTTCTGAGAACGAAGATCTACGTATGATCAGAACAAGCACCCCTGTGGCCTGGATGTTGTGTTTGCCCGCGGGCCCGGGGCCAGGCCCCGGCCTCCGCCGCGAGTAAGGCAAGAGGGTCTGCGGTCATGTAAACGGTGAGGCTTCGGCCCTAACCCCGGCCCGGGCCTGCGAGCAGCCGGCAGCTCCTGTCGGTCGGGCGGCTGTAGAAGATGCTCCTTCTGGAACAGGTGGGGATGCCTCTCCTCTCCTCCCAGCCCTCCCGGAGCCACCACCCTGCTTTTGTCCTTTCGGGCCCCCGAGCGGGCAGGCGGACAGGCACAGCCCTCCCTCCTGGCTCTGAACTTCCCCCATCTCCCTGCAGGGGCAGGAGGTCGCGGCACCCACCAGGAGGGGCAGGGCCTGGACAACAGCGGGGAGCCTGTCAGCACACCCGCTGCCCCATGGGGACGGCCACACGCAGAGGGAGCCTCCCGGGCAAGCCTCCCTCCAAGCGCCTCAAGACCGAAGTCCTGGGGTCGGCAGGGTGGGCATACACTTGGCTCCCTGCACGGTGGGGCTGCGCCTCCTGCAGGGGGCCAGCTCTCTCCCAACACGAAATAACTGACGGGCCTTTCTTTCTCTGGGCAGAGGGGACAGTGGCCATTGTCTCCCCCCCCCCCCCCCCCCCCCGCCCACTGCACCGCCGCTGTTGGAGGCTTGGGGCTAGGAGCTTCGGTGGGAGTGGGACAGCAAAGAGGAGCCGGTGGAGGCCGGAGGGCCAGATCTTGCCTGGGCTGCGGTACCTTCTGCCCAAAAGCGCCCTGGGACTGGATCTATGGGTCGACGGGACCAGCCTGGGAGGAGGCGGGAAGGATGGGGCCGTTTCGCAAGCTCACAGCTCCTTCCTCGCCACCAGGCCCGAGAAGGGAGGAGGGGGCCGGCAGGCTCTGAAGGCAGGTCACCCACCCCACGGCGCTGTGACACCCCCACTGCCATGTGCTCCCCGCCTGAGCCTGAGGAAAGGCAGCTGGGGGTCACCACTCAGGCCTACCCGGCTCAGTTCTCGGTCCCTCACCGTGGTGTAGACCAGGGGTCGGGCCCTGCCTCTCCTTCCACAGGAAGGACAGCTCCCCCCGCGGCCACTCGGTGGGGGCAGGGTGCCAGTGCCACCCCCCCCCAGGCTCTCCGAGGACACGAGACACCAGCGTGTGCTCTCTAAATTCACAGGCTGCCAGGCTCCTCCGGGTTTGCTCTAAGACGTGGCCTCCGGGACCCACTGGGTGGGCATCAGGGGAGACGGCGTGTGCACCCAGAGCCACCGGCTCCCGGCTTTGGCTCTCCAGGGTCCCCGGGGGACGGGGCTTTGGTGGGGGCCACCGAAGCGTAGCCGGCTCTGGCCCCGGGGCCTGCCCGGAGCCCGCACAACCACCATGCCGTCCACCCTGAGGCCTTTCAACACAACCTCGGAGGGCCACTGAGGGGGGGTTTTCTCTACGAGCACCTTAGGGCCGGTTTTTAAGAAACACCACCTAGAAACCAGAACCTGAGCGCCAAGCTTCTGATCTAGCGAAGGAGTGAGTCAAGCTGCCCGAAGAAGGCCTTTCGCGAGAACCGTGTGCACTCACGCCGTGGAAGCGAGGCGCTCGCTGTCCACAAGAGACTACGGACGTGCCTTTGTCACATGTCCGCAAACCCAAGAGAACGCGCCAGTTGTCTTCAGCCCTACGGGGAAAGGAGCCACTTGCCACTGGCTGCGGAAGATGCCAGGTTGGCTACGAGCCAGACTCCGAGAGAGCAGGGCCCACGTGGGGCGTCTGACGGCCAGGCTGCCCGAGAGCAAAACCTCAGGGGGTCGGGGTTCCCCGGGAGCGGGGAGTCCGCGGGGGTGCGGGGAGCTGGGGACAGCGCTCTGGGCCTGCGGCAGGGCGGGCGGCAGGGGACGCTCCGCGCACTGCTCCCCCCGCTGGCCAGCAGGGGCGCTCGCCGCGGAGGTGGCTGGCGTGCCTGACTGAAGCCGGCAGCAGTCCCCACCAGACAGCGACAGTGTGCTTAGAATTCCGCGGAGGGCCTTGCAGGCCCCCAGCCCAGGCCCCCCCCCCCACCCCCCGAGCAGCCAACAGGCATCCTCCACCCCCGAAACGTGCACAGGGCCTGGCTCCTGCCTCCTGAGGACGTTTTCGAGAGGTTTCCCGTTACCGGTGACCTCTCTGCACTCACCTGAATCAGCTAAGCTAATCACGCAGTGGCCATTTCGCCACAGAGAATGGCTGCCGCGTGCCAACCTGCCCAAGCGGCCCCCGGAGTGGCACAGAGCCACGGGGTCAGGCTCTCCGCGCCGCGGGAGAGGCAAGGAGGTCTATCTTCTCGGCCAACGTAGCCACCCATGTCCACCCGACGCAGACGCCTCGGACGAGCAGCCCGAGCCGTCCCCCAGGCCCCCAGGGTTCCGGCGTGGAGAGCCCCCTCCCGGCACCCCAGGGGCCTCCGTCTCCACCCTTGGAATTAAGGCCAAACGGTTCCGGTGTTACTACAGAGGGAAGCGTCTCCCGAACCTTCCCAAGTCGGGAGCAGGGATACCTGGGGGAGAAGGCACGGAATAAACGGAGTGAAAAGAAGCTGTGGGGCCGACCCCCCCCAAAATGAACCTGAGCAGGAGGCCGGGAAGGGCCTGACGCCACCGTATGGCCCTGAGCACAAGCCCCGCAACCAGCCCCCCTGGGAGTCGCACGTGCAGAGCGTCCAGCCCTGCGGGAGATGCGCGAGGCGCCCGGTGGGGTGGCCGGCGAGGAACGGGGGTGGGGAGGGAAGGGGCCCAGACCAAGAAGCTGCTCTCGGGCTCCGGTGGCCCGGTGGACGCGGCCGCCGTGCTGGGAGGAGCCGGGGCGGTCGGCCGCGCGGCGGGGCCGGGCCCACGGGCAGGACAGCCTCTCCGGAGCCAGAGCGCACGCTCCCCGGGACCCGACGCCCCTGGGGAGCTCCCCGGGTGGGGCTCCCCGCTTCAAGTGCCGCCCGGTGCCCGCTGCCCCTCAGTTGTTCTCTATCTGTTCGATGTCCAACTCGCCGTCCAGGGAGCAGGGGCTGTTCCCGGCCACCCCGCGGTCCCGCCAGGCCGTGGCCGGCCCCCAGCCCCTGCCACAGCCCTCACCCGGGGCACAGCCGCCTGACTCCTCGCAGCACTGCTCCTCCTTGCAGGCGAGCTGGTCGTCCAAGGCCGGGGGCAGAGGCTCAGGGACCGGGGTCCCGGCGGGGGTCCTGCCCCCCAGGCTGGAGGCCGAGGCCGAGAGCAAGGCGGTCCAGGACCTGGTGCTGCTGACGTGGAGGGCGAAGGGGCTGTGCGGGCCGCAGTCGTCCATCCCCGCACTCAGGCAGCTGAGGCTGCTGAAGGTCTGACAGTTCTGTGGGGAGACAGACACACAGGTCACTAAGGATCACGTGCCTGTCCCATAACCCAAGGACCGCACGCCCCAGACAGCCAGGCCGCAGCTCCCAGCGCTACCTGGCGATGGATCCTCCGGGCGGGGGGAGCCCACCAAAACCTAGACGCCCCCATCACCTGGACAAGGAAGACGGGCCATCGGCAGGTCGGTACGAACACTCGTTAACAGAGACACCGAATCCGGTCATTCGCCCACAAATTAGGAAAGAGTCTGAGCTTGGACCACCCAGTCCTAGGGCAGGCCGAGACCCCTGCGAGGACCACCTTTCTGAAAGGTGGTCTGATAAAAGTGTACCCCATTCCTCAGCAGGCAATTTCGCTTCTGGGATTTCTATCTTCAGAAAACAATTTAGGATGCATGCAAAATTTACCAAAATGATTTTCCTTGTCACACTGTTGGGTTGAAAAGAAGAGAGTACCTCAAATACCCCACGATAAAACGTTCCGTAAAGCATGTCTCTGCAGACAAGGGGAGGCTAAGGCTCTTCGGCCTTAGAAGGAACGCCTCCAGAGTGAATTTCCAGACCGAGTAAGAACCTCGTCAGGCTGCAGGACCACACAGAGGGCTCTACTGCTCACCCCCCGACTCAACCATGATCGGGAGTGGGAGACGGGGCCAGGAAGGTGGAGCCGAGGTCCCAGCCCGGTGCACATCCCAGCCATCCGGGGACCTGGTTTCCACGGGAGCCTGAGCCCTGTCTGGAGATGTAGATTCTCCAGCGGGGGTTGGGCCCCCGTGCCCTTGACAAGCACTCGATGGCAGATGCCACAGCTCTTCTGGAGGGGAGGCTGGGGGGCCTCAAGCAGACCCTTCAGCCTCCCTGGCCTCACCTGTTAAGAGGCACTGGTCCATACCTGTCCTACAGGGCTCTTGGAAGGGCCCAGAAAGCGTGGCTGCCAAGAGCTCCCTCTGTGTGGGGCCAGCCTGGCGCCTCCCCGAGTGGCAGGTGCAGCTTAAACAGGATCCAAGGTGCTTGGGGACACTTGTTCTCCAGACGGGGCAGGCCCAGCCCTGTGCACAAGTGGGTTAGGCTAACTGCCCGCTTTCACGACAGAGCAAAAATCAGGGCAGAGGGCTGTGATGGATAGAGGTGCCCACAGTCTAGCCCTGGGGACCCCCCCCCCCCACAGGACCAGCAGCAATGCGGTCTCTTTTCAGAGGGGACTCGAGAGAAGAGATGTGCTGGAGGGCGGGAGAGAGGGCCCTGCATGCTTCGGGGCACAGGGGAATGAGGGCAGGGTTCTGGAACACCAAGATCACAGGGTGCAGTGTTCGTAGGTCACTCTGAAATACAGATGACCACCGGCTGTCACGGTGCACAAGCTACTGAAACGGGCTCAGCAAAAGGAAAAGAAAAGCTCTCTCTGGAGGAAGGTGGCTGTGCCTGTCGCGTGCACACTCATTGTTCCTGAACGCTCCAGAGCAAACCATTCTGATGGGTTTGCTTTTCTTGGAATCTTTTGATTAACTGAGAAAGGTGAAGGCTGGGGTGCTGGGGGTAGGGGAGGCCTCCGGGTAAGAGGGCTAGGATTGAGGAGAGAGGGGCCGGGCCACCGATCAGACCCGTGATGCTGGCCCAGGCCGTGGTGGAAACACCCTTCACCCCATCCGCCCCAGTCACGACCCCGCCCCAGACTGGCCCCGGGCCTGGGCCGCCATGGGGTTCAACGAGGCCTCAGTCTGCACAGTGCACATTCCCTATCCCGTCACAGTGCAGGGCTGGAGACACATGCTCCCAGATCACAACACAGCCTGACTCTTGGCGGGTGGGGGCCCCAAATGCCTGCAACGGGAGGGTCTCTGGGGCCCGTGCTGCCTCCCAGCCACTCTCCTGTCCTGTCTGGACCTGAGCCAGGACAAGAGAACTGGGTAGGGGGCATGAGACAGAAGGCAGATGGCCTTGCCCGGACAGGGGTGTCCACCTTCCCCCTCAGCCTGTGTCCCCAGCTGCCCTGGGCAAAGGAGGCACAGGAACACAGTGAGGACAGGTCAGGGAGCCCTGGCACCTGGGGAGCCAGACCCAGCGCCCCACCCCACTGAGCAGTCTGTTTCTTTATCCTACAGGAGGTGCAGCACATAAGAATCGGGACACCTGGGTGGCTCAGTCGGTTGAGCATCCGACTTCGGCTCAGGTCGTGATCTCACGGTTTGTGGGTTCAAGCCCCACGTCGGGCTCTGTGCTGACAGCTCGGAGCCTGGAGCCTGCTTCCGATTCTGTGTCTCCCTCTCTCTCTGCCCCTCCCCCGTTCATGCTCTGTCTCTCTCTCTCAAAATAAGTAATGTTGGGGGCGCCTGGATGGCGCAGTCGGTTAAGCGTCCGACTTCAGCCAGGTCACGATCTCGCGGTCCGTGAGTTCGAGCCCCGCGTCGGGCTCTGGGCTGATGGCTCAGAGCCTGGAGCCTGTTTCCGATTCTGTGTCTCCCTCTCTCTCTGCCCTCCCCCGTTCATGCTCTGTCTCTCTCTGTCCCAAAAATAAATAAACGTTGAAAAAAAAAAAATTTAAAAAAAAAAAAAAATAAGTAAATGTTAAAAAAAAAAAATTAAAAAAAAAAAGTACCCCGTGCACAGCGACGGGACTCCTGTTACAAAATAACAATGTCTGCTCACCCCAGTGTGCGGAACACCTGAACAGGTGGTGCTGTCTCCTGGGAGCTGTAACCTGGAAACGGTGGGAAGCGCTGGCATAAACCTGGACAGGAAACGTTCACCTTCCCAAGCTGCTCGGCCACCCCGCCTGACCCGGTGGATTAAAGGTGCAGGCGGGGAAGGGTGCAGGGCTCTGCACCTGACTTTACGGCAAATGTCTCGGGGTGTGTCTGGGCACTAATCATGTTAAACATTAGCCACATCGCCAGCAGGGTGCTGGGGACCCCGGTTTGCTGGGACCTTTCAGCTTTTGCCTCAAGTATTCCCTAGAGAGAGCTGAGGTCAGACAGACTGCGAGAGTCCTGGGCTCTGCCCCGAATCCCAAGACTTCAGACAAGACGCTCCAACCCGTGGACCTCGGCGCGCCTGCTCTGTCAAGGGCGGCCAAGGGCACCTGGGTCTACCCTGCTCCAGTGTCTGGAATAACTGGGCCCCTTCTGCTTTGAAACAGGGCAAGAAGCCGCCAGGTTTGATTGGTGAATATCATCCCAAGCAAAGCCCAGGTTGTCACTGAACCCCACCGAATAGTCCCCAAAGGCACCTGCCCCTTGGCTGCAAAGCCAGTGTCACCTTGAAAGCTTTGTTGACTCAAACTCAGCCATCTGAGCCACAGTAAAAGCCAAGACCAGCCCGCTGAATGCCACAGCTGGTGGCACGCCCCACCCGCCAAGGAAGAATGTGACCGACACAACGAGGCAGTGTGTGTCCTGCCCAGACTCCCTCCCTGGGTGAGCCGACCCAATGCCTGCAGACACCCAGGGCGTACGGCTCCCTTGTGCCCACCATGCCCTGGGGGCGGAGTCCCGCCCAGCCTCTCTCCTGGCAGCTCACGCGACAGGACGCTGCACGGGCCTGTTGGAGGCCTGGAGGCCTGTGTGCCCTCAAAAATGTCTGCCCCAAACTCTGTTCTCTTCAGGCCCAGCCCTGGCCCAGGAACTGGCCACCGACTTGGGCACAAGCCTGCTCAGGTCGCAAAGATCAGGAAGAGTGATCAGTGTGGCCTCAGGCCAGTGGCCGGGAACAGTGCTCAGCACCCCAGTGCTAGAGTCTGGGGCGACTTCAGAAAGGAGCCCCTAAATGTCAAGATGTTCCCATCAGACCTGCCAGACCTCAGCTCTAGCCAGCCACATTCCAGCCTGCCCCCGCCCGTCTTCCCAGGGCTTCCCAGCCAGGAACAGTGCCCCCCACCCCCACCCCCATGCCCTTTCTGTGCAGATACTCACTCCTACACCCTCCTGTGTGGGAGCCCCCCGGCCCAGCTCTGGGGACAGAGACAAAGGTCCTCGCCCTCTGCGGTGCACCCCTGGCACAACTCTGCGTGATCCTCACAGACGGAGACCCATCAGACCCCGGGCGGCGGCAGCCTCTCCACGCCCAGGCCCCTACCCCCAACCCACGCTGTGACGAGTCCGGCGAAGGCACAGCCCCTCCAGCTGACAGCATCTCAGGCTGGAGCTCCAAGCTGAAGCCCACATCCCCACACTTTATTAAGAACAGCCCAGGGCATAAGGCTGGTGGCGGGACAACAGACTTCTCCTGAGAACGGGAGGAGGCTGGAGGTTGCGGACGAGGACGGGGCCCAGGTAGGCTGTCGGAGTGCCGTGTCCCCATTCTCCTGTCTCACCCCGAGGGGGCCAGGTGGGCTTTCTCATTCCCGCCTCCCTGGGCCCCTGAACGTAGAAGGCCTGACGGAGGAGCTCGGACAGAGCTGCTGGACCTGGAAGAACCGGGCCCAAGTCTAGGTCCCCCACTGCTGACCCTCCAGGACAGGAACCCGGGTCCCGCTCAGAGGCTGACCCCAGAGTCCCGACAGTGGAGCTGGCCTCCCGGGCGTTTGCTGGGGAGGAGCAGTTGCCGGGGCCCCTCTCCTCGGACGTTCGGTGTCCTGAGCACAGCGCCCACGGGAAGCCGCCCTGAGCATCGAGCCGGGGCAAACCCGCCTCCCGGAGGCGCACCCCTGTCCAGAGGGAAGGAGGCAGAGCCCCTCCGCTCCTACCGCTGCCCGTGTCCTTCCAGATGGACTTCTGCTTCTCCTCCCGCTAATTCTGCCTTCCTCTTTTGAATCCAATTTTACAGACCTCTTTGTGTGACACATTTTTAGGGCGCCACCTCAAATCCCTCCAGAAAGAGGGACATAAACAGCTCCAACCAACGAGTCAGGATGATCAGACCCGGTCCCCGTCCTGGCCCGAGTTTCCAGGAGCCCGGCGGCCGTTCTGAAGTTCTGGGCTCAAGGCTCTGCCTAAGCAGAGGCATTTCCTCCCCCAGAGAGACATTTTCATGGGAACAGAACTCTCTGAGTATCAAGAAAACACCAGGCCACGAGAATGGCGAGCGGCCTAGAAATTTTCTAAGTCTCATTTATGCTGGAAGTTGGCACAGAAACAACCAAGAAGGCAAGACGTGAGGTTTCCTGGGGTGTTTGGGTTTTCGGTCATCGTCGTTTTTAACTATCTCACAGAAGAGAAAAAGGTACCAGCATCCGTCGGGCCCAACTTGAAGCCATGTTTGACAAATCTGAATCTTGCACGTACACGTACAAGAAGCCCCGGGGCCCGAGGAAGCAGGTTGGGTCTGGCGACAGGGACTGGAGATGGCTGAGCACGGGGGGCGCGAGCCGGCCCGCGCTGAAGGCGGCCGCACGGGACCCCGGGAAGTCCAGCCGTTCGCTCCGGACACCTCATCGTCATGCCCCCGCCACGGCCCAGCCCCGCTTCCTGCGGAGGGCGGGCCAGCTGCTCGCCCAGGCCTGTGTCAAGGCCCAGCCCAATTCTGTGAAATGCTTCTCTTTGGACTCCACAAGAGGCAGCCTTTTTGAGCCTGGACTGCTTCTCTACCCACAGGAATCAGGGAAACCCAGATAAGCCTGGGTTGCTGAAGCCTGAAAATAGGAAATAAAGTTGCCCCCAAGGGGAGCCTCTGGGGCCCCGGAGCGCTGCTGACTTGGCTGGCACTGGCTCCTCGGGGCTCTTCCCAGACCACAGGTTCTAGAACCAAACAGCCCAGCGGGCCAGGGAGTATCTGTGGGACAGAAGGATGGCCCTGGGCACTTACTAGGAAGTCCCTGCCTTCCTGTGCCTCGGTTTCCCCAACTCACTTCTGTAGAGGCCGCGAATGTTGACTGAACACCTCTTCGCCGGCCAGGCTCCCATTTACCCACCGAAGCTCAGCCTTGCGTTGTCCCTTCTGGAAGCCAGCCGCGAGCCTGTGTGTGCTCCGCCTGGTCCCACACAGCCTGGACCCTACACCCCACTGCCTGGCTGAGCGGCTGCCTCACGGTAGGTGCTCAGTGCAGCCTGGGGGGACGAGAAGGAGGGACCCAGCTGGTTAGCCCCACCTGGCTTGGCTTGTAGGTATCTGCGCAGCCCTGAGGTCCCCAGGGTGCTGTGGGCAAGGACAGGACTTGGTGGCCCAGAGCCCTGCGAGCCCGCTGAATGGCGCCCCTCCTCCCCCAGGCCACACTGGCAGACATTGTTTCTGCACCAGGCCCCCAGGGGGCAGATGGCCTGCCCGGACACAGAAGGTGTAGAAGCCCATGCCAAAGAGCCTTCCAGCACTCTGGCAATCGGAAAATAAACATTTTGTTTCTGCGGCACACAGCCCAGCCAGCCACTCAGGACGGGACTTGCGAAGCCACCTCGATCTCGGCTTTTGGCGTGAGAATTCCTTGCCTAACAAAAGTCGAGGGACCTTTCCAAAGCACACAGGGCTCTGGCGGGCGGCCAAGGCTAACGTGCTGCCAGGATGCACATAGTATGTGTGTGTGGGGGGTGGGGGGGCCATACAGCTTCTACAGCAGCAAGACTGGGGGCACAGAAGGCGGGTCCTCAGAGGGCATGGTGGGCACTGGTTTCTGCACAGCTACCTGGAGCTGGGTGCTCTGAGGGCCATGTCAGGGCACAGGGAGCCAAGACTACAGAGTAGGGGGCCCTCGCAGCTCTAGGTCTCAGTTCCAGAAAAAGAGGATCCTTTCTGCAAAAGTGAGCAACTATCAACCAGTCTACCACGTGCACTTTGCAGACCGGCAGACTGAGGTCCAGACCCAGGATGAGACCCACCCCAAGCGGCACAGCTAGCTGATGGGCAACCAGACCTCTGACTTCCGGGCTGTGCTCAGGAGAACGTCTGATCATCAGGTAGGACGGGCAGCCCAGAAAAGACTGGACAAGCCCGGGCTGGAATCCCAGCTCCCACATGCCCTCTGTGGGACCTTGGCCAATCATTACACTTCTGAGCCTCAGTTTCTCATTTGGACCATGGGGCTAATTAAGAGCCCCCCAAAAAAGTCACAGCATTGTTTGGAGAATTAACTGCAGTGACAGCACCAAAGAGGCCAACGAAGGTGGCTTGGCAAGCTTGAGCTCCTCCTGCCCACACTCTGCCCCCCTCTGCACTGTGCTCAGGGGCACAGGGTGTGCCCCGGGGCACTCTGGAGACACAGCACTGCCCGGCGAAGGGGTCATGGGGCTCGGCTTTTGGAACAAAATCTATAGACTACTGGTGGTCAAATCCAACTGCCCTTTTTACCCAAACCTGCTCGCAAGAGCAGACACCGTAGCAACACAGAAGGTAGAATCTCTAGGAATAAAAACATAAGAACTGGGAAAAATGATCTGAAGAAAACTGTAAAGAACACAAACGCAGGCCTGCACAGACAGAGAATAACATGGTATGTTGCAGACTTAACCTCAGAAAAAGTATAAATTCTCCCCAAGTTAATTCCTAGAATATCAATAGCACCTCCCCCACCATCTGAAAACAAAAATGATTCTCAAGTGTTTACTGGAAAGATAAACAGGAGAGAGCAATCAGGAAAACTGTACAGAACACTGAGGAGAGACTCTCCCTATCAGATGCTAAAACATCTAACAAAGCCTGAACAACTAAGAGTATACGGGCCGTGTGAGGACACACAGAGACTAAGGGGATGTTACGAAACAGATCCAGTGCTCATAAAGGGGGAATCTCAAAGTAGAGAGGAAAAAGATGGAATTTTCAATGGAAAATTCAGCGAATTTTCAATTTCAATTTTTATGACAATACTTTGTCACCAATGGAGAGCCATTAACAACAACAACAACATAGAGGGCTCCACCTTTATGCCACATACACACACTCCACCCACACTGACCAAAGATTGTGATATAAATCATAGAAACACAGAATTCCTCTAGAATCTTGGGATAAAGGGACCTTTCTAAAACTCAAAATCTAAAGCCATAAAATAATGAATAAATGTGATTAAGAACTTATATGTGTCAAAAAAAATGCCAAAAGCACTGGTGGGAATGTAATACCGTACAGTCGCTTTGGAAAACAATCTGGCAGTTTCTCAAAGGGTTACCATGTGACCCAGCAACTCCACCCCTAGGTACACACCCAGCAGAGATGAAGACACGTCTACACAAAAATGTGCACACGAGATCTCACAGCAGTATCCTTCCTCCTGCCCCCAAAGCGGAAACAACTCCACTGTCCATCAACCAGCGAATGGGTAAGTGAAATGTGGTCTGGGAACGACGGAATATTATCTGGCCACGAAAAGGAGAATCACGGACACCTGTTACAACAGAGGTGAACTTGGGAAACATGATGCTGAGTGGAAGCAGCCACGTGACAGACCACGTGCTGCAGGATCCCACCTACGTGAAAAGTCCAGAACAGACAAATCCATACGCAAAGTCATTATAGGTTACCTGGGGCTGGGGGCGGCTGAGGGCACTGGGAAGTGACTGCCAGGGGCCCGGGGCTTCTTTCTGGGGCAATGAAAGGTTTTCAAATGGACTGTGGTGATCCACAGGCACACCAATAGGAACATACAGACTGGGGAATGTAAGAAAACCACTAAACTAAACCTTTTATTTTGTTTTAAAGATTTTAATTTTTTTAATGCATTAAGATTTTATTTTTAAGTAATCTCTGCACCCAACGTGTGACTGTAACTATCAAAAAAGAAAATACATATACGTGTGTGTGTGTGTGTGTGTGTGTGTGTGTGTGTGTGTAAGAGGAGGATATATACCAAGTTAGAAATGAAGTAAAAGGATGACCCTCGGGCAAAACCTTATTCAAATGGTCACTGACATTTTCACAAAAAGAAGACCCCCCGTTTCCATATTAAGTCACGTTGATATTTGGGGGCGCCTGAGTGGCTCGGTTGGTTGAGTGCCCGACTCTTGATTTCAGCTCAGGTCGTGATCTCAGGGTTCGAGGGATTGAGCCCCACATCGGGCTCTGTGCTGACAGCGTGGAGTCTGTCTGGGATTCTCTCTCTGCCCCTCCCCCGACCCTCTTCATCTATCTATAAATAATACTTGTAACTAATTATTTATAAATAATATCTATAATATTTGTATGACTTATGAAAAAATAAACTTAAAAACTTTTTAAAATCATTTTGTTGTTTCTTCATCAAAGTTCTTTTTGATTTTCTTTCTTCCCTTATTGGCAGGAGCGAGGCTTATGCATTTTTTTAAAACGGCACTTTGCAAAACCGTGTAGCCCTCCCAGCCCTGAGTTCCTGCACTTAATAATCACCAAATTAAATGTGAGGTTCTTACAAGCACAGGATGTGAAAACATCAGGAAGTGCCAACCCCGAACCGGCAAATGGGCCACACATGCGCCAGACGTGTGTGTGTGGGCGGCCAGCGTGCGGGCCTGCCCACGCGGCCGGTGGGCGCTTTCACAGAACACGGTTGGGGGGAAATCCCTGGGAAACATCTCGCCGCGGCAGAGGTTCGCGTGGCTCCCCGCCCACCCACCCGGCAGAAGCTGGTGAGGGGCTTCGGGCTCCGTGACAGAATACTGCCAGGCTCTGCGGGCGCCCAAGGTGGGGCCGGGGGCCGCTCTGTGCCCAAACCCCGGCTCTCCCAGAACGAGGCCCCTCGCTCGGATGGTGCGCCAGCCTTGTCCACACGGGCCCGTGTCAGCCATTCGGAGCAGCTGTCCAGCCCTGCCTGACGGTGGCACCATCACGAGGGGCCTTTAGGACACACGCCAAAGACGGACCTCAGGGCCAGTCTTCCACGACCACCGTGGGTGGGTCGGAGCCCCCTGTCTACCTGCCATCGTATTTCTACATCTGGCAAAGAGATGAGAAGCAGAGATTAAGTTCCAAGTGTCAGACTCGGCTGTACTTCCTTTCAGTTTGGCACGTGGCGGGTAGGACCTCTTCTCTCTTCCCCAACACCAAAATCTAAATCAGGAAGAAAGGTAGGTAAATGCTGCAGGAACACACCTGCCTGATTTATCTGCTCGAACAGGCCTCAGCACGGAGAAGGGCAGAAGTCCAGAAGCCCCTCACAGGCCGCCCCTTTCAGATGACAACGTGCCCCCCACCTTAGGATGAGCCTGGCTCCCCGGTGGGTACACACACCCGTCGTCACTCCTGGGGGCCAGCGTCCTGCGTGGTTACAGACAGTGCTGGCTCTCCTCAGTGCTCGGCACCTGTCGACGTGGTCAGAGTGGGAGGGCAGTCTCGGGGAGCAGGGATGTGCCAGGCCCCCACCACACACGGGGTACCCTGTTCTGTCAAGGTCCTCTGAGAAGAGGCCCCAGAGGACCAGTACAAAACGTCCAACTGCCCTCACCCCTGCAGCGTCAAGGTAGGCTCCCTCCCCACACCTGGAGAGGCTCCTCATTGGCTAGGAAGCTGGCCAGGCAGGTGACATCGGCCCCTGCCCTGCTCTGTGACTTGGTCAAGGACAGGAGTCCGAGGATGACGGCTCCCCTGGGAAGGTGCTGCAGGTAGGAGAATGGTCCCTGGCGGGGGCATCAGAAGCAAGGTCTCGGCGCCATTTAGGAGGGCCTCGGGCAAACCCTGCTCCCCTCTGGGCCTCCATCTGTCCTCTGTTCTGAGAAGAGGTGGTTCCCAAGGGTCACCCTTGCTGGCTCTGGGCCTCACGGCAGGCTGTAGGAGGTAAGAGATGACGAATATGCTCCAAGGGCAGTGTTATCCAGGATGTGCCTGATGGGGATGTGGGCACCTGGCTTCTGGCCCCAGCCTGCCACACAACGGGCGTGTCCTGGGAAAGTCCTGCCGGCTCCGGGCCCATCTGCACAATGAGACAGTCGTCCTGCATGAGCCCAGCGTGTCCCCACCCTGCCCTGAGAGGCTGCTGTGCCTCACCAGCTTTGACTCGACTTGAGGCCTGGCACCAAATCCAAATCAGAACTATTCCTCTGCCCCGTGGTCCCAAACGGCCCCCTTGAGGCCAGACCCTGTTCCAACCTCCAGACGTAGCGGGCCCCATGAATGTCTCGAGGGTCTCTCAGCTCAACGTGGCTCAAACCTGACCCAGCGTTTTCCTCCTTGAGGCTTCACGAAGAGCAAACGTCTCACTCCAGGGCCACAGGCCTGGCTGGCCGCTCATAGCGGCCCCAGCAGCTCTGCTCATTCCGGCCTCGCCCGCGGCCTCCCTGCCCACTCAGCTCCTCCAGGGGGTGCTCTCCCCCAGCCAGGATCACCCCTTTCCAAAACCTCTTTCTCCGTAGCCCAACTACAACGCCATCCCCTGCCCCCACATCCATGGGTGGGCTGGCGGGCTCTGGAGGGCCCAGCCAGGGAACGGGTCTGCTCACCGCACCCCTGAGGTCTAGAGGAATGGGGTCGGGTACTGAGTAACAGGTTGAAATGGGACCCGTCTGGGGCAGAACCCCCCCACCCCACCTCCGCTACCAGGACGGTGCCTCCTCGAGCCCCTTAGGCAACTTCGGTTTCTCTTTCCCCCTCTGTAAAATGGGGAAATAAAACCACTCTCGTGGGGGCTCTGGCGGCGACGAGATGAGACCACACACAGGGCCCGACTCAGCGGGATTTCAACACCGCTTTATGGCGCCCAGCTGCGCCAAGATGGAGGCAGAGAGGCCTGAGCGGCAGCAGGAGAGCCGTTCACCCATCCGTGTCTCACCGCGAGGGCAGAATTCCAGGCATGCTGGGGAAAGGTGCGGGCCCGCACTGGCCACCAGAGCCCCGTGGGGGCGAGGAGTGGCAGCGGCCCGGCCGGGCCATGCCCCAGCTTGCCCGAGCAGGGCAGGTGGCCATGGACAGGCTTGCCGGCACCGGGCGTGGCAGGACATTCCTGGGCACATTCCGCTTCTCTGGGCAGGGCCGAGGTGAGTGGCAGTGACGGGGTGCATGGGGTCCCGGTGCCCCTAAGCCCCGGGGGCCCCATCAGAGGACCGCCTCACCTGGGGGCTTCGGTTCCCCTGGAGGCAGGCGGGACACTTGCTCAGCCATGGGGTGGGGCTGGGGGACTCGCCCTGGGCTCTTGCCCACCAGGCACCCTTCCTGGGATGACCCACCTTCTCGTCCATCTCCCCAACCAGATCCAAAGCTGTGGCAGGGCGCGGACCTCAGGGCGTCTGGATCAGGAGACGTGGCTCGGAGTCCCAGCTCTGCCCAGCGCAGCCACAGGGAGGAACGATGGGGGGCAACCGGACAACCATGGACAAGGAGTGCCCCGATCTGCGAGGCTGGGCTGTGCTCACTCGACTTCCAGACACTCGTGGCCCCCAGCCCAAGGCACTCCTCGGTCCCTGCTACCCAGGAGCACCCGGGCAGGGAACCCCTAGTGCAGGGGCTCCTGGGCTCCACGGACGGGGCAGCATGGCAGGGGGTTCAGTGCTCTCCACCAGGACCGGCAGGAAACCCAGGTTGTGGGCCAGGAGCAGGCAGCCAGGAGACGTTTCTATAAGGGGCCCTGGAGGTGCCAGGAGGTCCACAAGGGGCTGTGAAAGAGCCCTATCTTCAGTAGAATAGGTGTGGCCCTGAACACGCGACCGAACAGATAGGGGTGTCTGTGCTCTCTAGCCCGGCAACCCTGACGGGTCCTTTCCACTCCCGTGATGGGAATCGCCACACTGACCTCGGGTGGAAGGGAGCGTGTGGCTGGATGGCCCGGCTCGAGGCATCAGCCTGCTGACAGAGTGTGGCTCCCACTTGAGGCCTGACCGCGGGCTCCGGAAGGGTTGGCCAGGGCGGGTCTCTGTTTCTTTGACTTTCCCAGGGACACACCTCAACGTAACTGTTAATTTCCTGATAGGCTTATTTTTTCCCTTTCTATTTTTTCTCCTTTGTTCGCTGCTGTTTAAATTGTTTGGCAGGATATGCGAACACAGCACCCGCCACTCGAGAGGCACCTAGAAGGCCCCAGAAGCCCTCACGGTCCGAGTTAATACACCTGAGACGGATGCGCAGGACCAGCACCGGGGGAACCTCCAGGCTCCACCACATGAGCCTCCGATGCCAAGAGACAGGCTCTGTCAGCACCCCACGCACATGCAGACAGCTGAAGGTTGACTCGGCCAACTCCCAGAGGGCAGCGGTGGGGCCAGGCTCGACCCTGGCTCTGTCTGTTCAAAGCCCGTGCCCTCACCCATCAACACTGCCGAAATTCAGAACGGAAACCCAACCTAATTTCCACCACCAAGCCACCAGCGCAATCCTCACCTGCTACTTGGTAAAAATCCCAAGAGCCAAAGGCTCTGGGGACAACGAAGGCTCCGAGATGGCCCCCAAGACGGCCCCCGAGGAATGTGCAAGGCTTGTAGCAGCCCTAAATCACGCTTAAATCCAGACATTTCTTCACGTATAGAAAACTGACTCACAGGGTCGAGCTACTGTAAATTCCACCCGTCATCCCCTGGAATCTTGTCTCGTTTGGGAACAAAGTCGGCATTTCTGGGGGTTCGTTCTCGTGTCCTAGCAGCTGTGGGGCCTCTGACGACAGCAGAGCTAACGTTTACTGGGCACTCACAGCGAGCTTCACAGGGACCATCCCGCTGAACGCTCACGACAAGCCCAGGAAGGGGTAGTACGGCACCATCAGCAGACGGTCAGGAACGTGCCAAGGCCACATGGGGGGAAAGCGGGGACGATCTGAACCCCAGCAGTCTGTCTGCGGGACCAAGTGTCACAGTGTAGGAAGGAGAGAAAGAGGGAAAGGACGGGGCCCCCCTGATCTGGGACACCAGCAAGGCAACAGCCAGGCAAGAGGCCGGGCGGGAGGGTGTGCTCAGGCTGACCCCACGCAGGGCCAGGCCCCTGGCCAGATAGAAGGAAGGGGCAAAGGCCGTGAGTATATGACTTTCCCCTGGAGCCCACCCCCAGGTGATGAATGATGTGTCAGGGGGAAAAGGCTAAAAGCACCGAGGAGGAGGCAAACCAACAAGACAAAACAAAGGAACCCAGCAGGGTGGCATTTACAACACCCTCGATGTGCAGAGAATCCCAGGCATCTTCCTGAGGGTCCCAGGTTGGCCCCTGCTCCTTCTTCCTGTTGGACGTAAATGTATGCATATGCACGTGCACATGCACATTTCTCTCACCCTCTCTCTCTCTCTCTCTCTCTCTCTCACACACACACACACACACACACACACACAACACACACACACACAGCTCTGCCATATTGTAATTGCTTCAAGATGCTGTAATTCCCACAGTGACTGATGACACGGTCAATTTGACTCTGACCCCCTCAGTGGTTCTCCTGGTCCAGAAGGGTAAGGCGAGCTGTAGTGGGGCCAAAGGAGGTGCCCGCCACCAGGAGACCAGCTTCCAGGCCTGCAGCCTCAGCCTCTGGCCTCAGACCATCACTGGCTGGGCCCGAGTCAGGAAATGAGCCCACTTCTCTCTTGCAAAAATAAAAATGTATGACAGTTTGGAAAAAGCACAGAACCCATGGGGAAGTCCCTCATTTCCCATCTGCAAGCAGCTACCACAAAAAGGAGCCGCCAGGCACCGTGTGTCATTGGCAGAGGCCTGGGTTCCCTTGGAATGGGGAGCCAGAGCCACAGCGGCCTCGAGGGATAAGGCTCTCAAACCCCTGTGGGAGCTGCCGCCATAGCCTTAGAAAACAAGCAGACCGAGAGGCCGGCCCACCCCCAAGAGAGGTCCCTGCCCCTCGGCCCCTCCTCTACCCTCTCTTCCAAGCAGAGAGGCGGGCCTTAAGACACTGAGAGCCTCGGACACTCGTGCTCCCTTGAAACGGGTGTCTACTAAGTGCAGGCAAGAATCTCGGTGCCCGTGGCCTCGCCCATCCCTCTGGGACCCCTAGGAGGCAAATGTCAGTCTCCTACTTTACAGATGAGGCAGCTGAGGCCTACAGCGGCTGAGGAGCCTGTGAGGTCACCCAGCGAGAACAGCCCGTCTCCATCTGAGCAAAATGGCATATGCACATATCACCCTGCAGACCTCGAGGGAGAATGAGTCACGGGGGCCCTAACCGGCAGGTCACTGCAGCCGCATGCAGCCAGTCGTGGGGCTGCAGCACTTGGGACACACAGCCCTTGGCTAGTTTGTCCCTCTCCAGGACGCTGGCTGTGTCGAGGCTTATCAGCAATCTGCCCAGCAAGCAGGTCAGGGATCTTAACGAGGCTGGGGCCCCAGGCAAGAGGGGGGGAAAGCCAGAGCCACGCACATGGACAGACCCGTAGCGACAGGCCTCTCTCTCACACCACAAGCTCTCCTGGAGCAAAGCAGGAGAGGCCGGCTTCAAGGTCGAGGCAGAGGGGGCCAGAGTGATTCTGCTGTGACAGACGGGCCTGGCAGAGCCCAGACAGCCCCAGATGCCACTTCTCAAGCCTGGCACCTCCCCTGCCTAGGAGGACTGGCCTGGGGCGGGCTGGGGGGAAGGGTGAGCCCTGCCCTGGCGGCCCTGACAGACAGACGGCGCTCAGGCTGGCTTGCAGGCATCCCGCTCGGCCACAACAGCAGCCAGGCTGACGTCCTGGCAGCAATGTCCCCGAGTGAACAAGGAACCTGAGACCCCGTGGGTCAGTACCCGACACAGACACACATACACATACACGCACAGTTTATGTTCGCAGAAACGCCATGACTGACTCCTGAGACGAAGGGGGGCCTTCTCTCTCTTCTGCGCTTAAAACTGGTTCTCATTGCAAAATTAGGTATAAACCAAGAGGTTTCAGCCAATCCTTCCGGCAGGGCGGGGGCGAGTCCAGGATAAACCCCTTTAAATGGCAGCATAAAGCTCCCGGGCGGTCGGGTTGAACTGCCTTCCTACTTCCCGCTTTCTCTCGTGCTCCCTCCCTCTTTAATCTCGCCATTGTCCCCGGCAAGAGAGACCTCATAGTGTTTCCATGAAAGCAAGAAAAATGGACGTTCCTGAAGGTATTGTGGGACCTGCCCAGGCGGAATGGCTCACATGCCTTTTTTCTCACTATTAGCTTGAGATGATCTTAAGAGAAAGAAAAAGAGAAAGGCAGAGAGACCCACACACAAAACACAAACAAAAAAGTCCCGTCCTCGGTGGCTGGTGAGAACTAAAGCCGCGCTCCGTCTCTCGAGAGGAACATCAATTGCCAGAGCGCCCAGGTTAGCGGAGACGCACAGAATCAAGCGTCCCACTCACCCGGCTGAAAACAAGAAAGCAACCTCCCGATTGATTGGGGGAAAAAAATTAATTGCGGCTTTAGAAAGATCTTTTCTCTCCGGCAGGGCCTGGGGCCCATTGAAGGCCAGGCTGCTCGGCGGGGCTCTCAGCGGTTATCACCATTCACCACGCGCAGGTGGCTGATAAATTTCCCAGGGTTCAACGGCACGGAGACCGCGCCGGGCCTTTCAGCGGGGGCTGCCGGGATCTATACAGGGCCACTTAAATCAGTCTGAGGCCGTGAAAGGCTCCGCCGCTCGCAGCCTGGGCCCGGCCGCCCCAAACAGAGCCCCGGGAGGGCCGGCAGGCGGGCGCAGGGCCGGGAGGACAGTGCCAATTAAAAACCCCAGCCTGGGGGTCTTTCTCTTCTTCATTTTCATTCCTACAGCTACATTGTGTCCACTGGCAGCCGATTCCAAAAGCGAGGCGGCCGCATTCACCTCCAGGGGCTTTGGAGCCCGCCGTCCCCAAACCAGGCTAATTAAAAGTGTGATCCCGCCCAGGGCGCTCCTGGGGAGGGGCCCAGACCGAAGGTTCAGGCGCAGCTGTGAATGTTGGGCTCTTCCGGGGGCGACTGGCAGGCGAGGAGCAGGGGCCTCTGGAAGGAGTAGGGCCCGCCTGGGCATCGGCCGCTGGGGTCTGCGGAACATTTTCGAGCCTGGGTGGGAGTGGGCCCTGCTCCAGGGCTGACACGCCTCGGGGGCGAATCCACCACCCCCCGCCGGCCCCCGAGACGCCCGGAGGACAGCAGGCCAGCAAGCTGCAAGCCAGCAAGCGACTGTTGAGACAGTCATGGTTGGCAAGAAGGAAGGACCCAGGCCTGGCCACATTCTAGCTGTTTCCCCAATGCCCAGCCACTCTGGCCCTCTGGGCCTGTTTCAACTGGAAAGCGGCAGTGAGGACGCTACCTTGCGGAATGGCCGGGCCAGCACGTGTGGGGCACACACGGCCTCGCCCGGTGACGGCCAACGCCATGACCGCTGAGCACCGCACGGCCCAGCGGCCACCACGCTCAGAAGCTCTGCTAGCAAACCAAAGAGCTTGGGCTCCACCAGGGCCAATCACACCCCCCAGAAACGGACGAGGGGCTCTTGCTGCCCTGCCGCCTCCCTTCCTGGCGCCCTTTAGAATTCCGGGACAGCGCCTAGCCCGGCAATGGACGAAGATGTGGGGGGCGACTCTGTTTTTCAGCAAAATGCACGTTAATTCCGGCTGACCTGCGCGGCATCGGCAGCTCTGCTCCAAATTACCAGGGTATCTGAGCAGCATGAGGTCCTCCCCCAGGCACGTCTCAGAAGCGCACTGCTCAAAACTTTCTGCCACAGGAGGAAGCCAGAGGACACTTCCCTGGGTTGCTCGCAAAGGCTGGGGATGTCTGTTTCCGAGATGGCGCCTGGAGGGGGCCTCTAGAGAGAGGAGCAAAGCCCGAAAGCTTGACCAGGGAAGGCGGGCGGGTCCTGGGGGTGGCGGTGACAATGCAAATGGGGGAAGGACGCAGAGGCGGATAGCAGAGCCTCCTCTGGTCAGGAGACTGGGAGACAGAAGGGATGGGGTCTCTCGGGTCTCGACTATGGGCCCAGCACTGCTGGAGCACCTGCCCCCGAGCGGGAATCTGAGGGGGCCTGCGTCCTCCCCCGAATAAGATGAAATGCAGGGGAGAAACCAGACCCTCAAGGCGAAGACCCCAGCAGTGGTCACCTCTCTCGGGGGTGGCAGCAGCAGAGCCGTGACTAAGCTCAGGCTCGATGGGGGAGTCCGAGGGTGCCCTGGTGGCCCCGCAAAGAGGTGGATGGGCCCTCAGCACAGGAAGGGGCAGCCAGGGCCCCCCCAGAGGCTTTGCCATCACGGTGCTCTCTGAGCAGAGCCGGCCCCTGCCCCCTCCTCCTCGTCCTCAAAAGAAGGCCTGGGACCATGGGTCCGGCTTCGCTTTTCTAAGCTTTTACGCTGAAAACAGAGAGCCCTAACAAAAACAACACTGGTCCTAACGGAGCGCTTTCTGGGGCCCCGCTGAGAGGCGCAGTCTCGGCCCCTGAAACAGGCTCTGGGGACGGGCCCGGTTGGTGGCGGCACCCTCCCTCCTCCGGTCTCCCAGGAGAGGCCCGCTCTCACGGCAGACAGGTGACGGCAAATCGAGTAGGGCTGGTGCCAAGCAGTTGCTAAGACGGCCCCAAGAATCCTGAAGTCCTGATTAATGAGCAAGATGGCTCTCTGCCGTGGCAGTGGGACTCCGGCGCCTTTTCTCATGAGAAGCCGTGGTGCACACCGCCGGCAGCGGTCTGGCAAACGCCTGCTGGCCTGCTCCCCCTGGAGAGGGTCGGGGCCACCCCAGCATCGCCTGGGAAGCCATCAGACAGCGTCCCCATCCTTCCCAGCTCTGGGGACATGAACTCAGAGATGGAGAGAACAGAAAACGTGGGGCTGGCAAAGCCAACACACCCATCGGAGGGGCAGCAGGCCCTGTACTGCCCGTGTCCGCAGGTAACGGGACGCCCCACCGCCCAGCTCCACCCACCCTGCATGGCACTCGAGCCGAGCGGGCACGGAGAAGGCACCTGTCCTTTGCCACTGCCCGGTTCAGAAGGATCAGGTTTCTTGTCTGAGACCAAACACGTAACAGAGCCCCAGAGTCAGTGGCCACCAGGGAGGCCAAGGTCTTTCACTCCACCTGTGGTTCTCCATCGCACAATGTCACTGCAGGGACTGTCGTGACGTGGGGAGGCGCAGGGACCGTGGGCATCTGGTGGGGAGAGGCAGGGGTCCCACGACATGGGACAGTGGGACAGCCCCTCCCCCTCCAACGAAGAGTCATCGAGCCGGAGACGCCAATGGTGCCGAGGCTAAGAAACTCTGGTCTTAAGATGGCAGCATTCCGTCTCCCCCCCTCCCCCCACCCACGTCCCCGATCTGCACCTGCAGCTTGCTTGCTCGCAGGCATTTGCTGGGTGCAGTAAAATGTTCCCCCTGCAGCTTTGATGCAGACTATGTTTGCTCCGGACCCTGGGCGGGCTCAAACACCTTCCCTGAGCCTGTTTTTTTGGGTTTTTTTTAATGTTTATTTATTTATTTTGAGAGAGCGAGCGAGAACAAGTGGGGGAGGGGCAGAGAGAGGCGAGAGAGAATCCCAAGCAGGCTGCAGTGCCGGCTGGGAGAGGGAGGGGAAACGCGCCCACTGTCATGGTTCCACCTGCCATTTCCTCCCTCGGTCCTTTCGCTCTCAGCTCTGGGCCTTTGGGATGTTAAGCCATGGGCTGAAGACACAAGGTCAGACTCTCAGTGGACGTGACTCAGTGTCCCTGCCCTCCCGGCGCAAGCGGCAAAGGTCGCTCTCTGTGGCTCTTCCCCCACCCCCCCTTACGTGAGCCCTGCCTTCCCTTGTTAGACTGCAAAACTGGGATTGTTACTTTAGGGGAGGCTAGAAGCAGGCATGACACATGCCCAGGAGTTCTGGGAGAGCTGCTGACACCCCTCTCCCCCTGCAGAAGTGCCTATGGCAAGCCGAGGCAGTCTGAACGCATGGCCACTGTTCCCTCCAGGTCTAAAGTGAGGTTCCATCCATCCGAGGTGTCCAGGGATCGCCACGGCGGGGTGACGTAGTCAACCGCCCGGCAGGGCCATCGCTTGGCACGAAGCCCTAGCCGGGAACCCCGAGCAGGGGATGCATGGCCACCTCTGAGGAGTTCACAGTCTGAGAAGGGATGAGGTCAGCAAGGGGTGCTCAGAGTGAGGTTATCAGGGCCAGTGTTTTCTGACCACTTGGACTGTACTGAAATATCATCTCATTTAATTTCCACCACTCTCCTGAGAGCCTCTACTTTATTATCAGTCCCATCTCATAGACGGGGGATTTGAGCCTCGGGAACTTGAGTGAATGGCTGGCAGAAAGCCCTGGAAGCCTCCCCACATCCATGGAGATGCCCAAGCCCCCCGCCCTCAGCTCACTCCCCTGCTCCTAAGCCCCACACGGTGACAATCAGATGCTTCGGGGCCTCAGACTGGATAATGATTTGTGTATTGCGAGGCCCCAAATGAACTGTAGGCATCGTTCAGACGGTCAGGCAAGAGCAGGAAAGGAAGGCAGCCTGCTGAGGACCCACTGTGGGCTGGATCCTTCAGAGCAGCGTGATTAAGTCTGCACAACGGCCGTCGGGGGAGAGGAGAGATGAATGTCACCGACACACTGATGTGGAAGCCGAGAGTTCATGCCCAATGTCACAGCTAGGGCGCAGCAGAGCGCGAGGAAGTCCTGTGCTCTTTCCGCCTCACCTGTGGTGGGACCCAGATCTCCTCTGGGGTCGCCCCCGCTAGCACCTGGCTGGAGGTGTTGAGGGCGGACCCAAGACGAGCCGAGGAAACATCTCTGGCTCCACGAGGCCCACAGAGGAGGACCTTCGGGACTCACGTGACGGCACGGGACTGGGGTCGTGCTTCCCGGCAGCGCCCAGGACAGCAGGAGGGGCACGGGGTGCACGCTGGCGGCTGCGTGGAGCTAAGGTGGCAGGGCCACCAGGGTGGGGCGAGGGATGGGAAAGGAAGTGGGTGTGGGTGAGGAGGGAGTCAACAGGAAATGCGCGCGGAACGTGCCCGTGAAGCAGGTCGAGGCCGAGCTGCCCCCACCCCCAGACTTCTGCTTTCTCAGTTCTCCCTCGGATGTTGCAAGTCGGCTTGTTTCTGCAGGGCAAAATGGCACGCTCTTCCCCCTTGAGAAAGCCCTCTTTCAGGGAGCGCTGGGGATGCCCAAGCTTCTGGGAGGAAACGGAGATCCTAAGGTGCCCCAGCTCTGAGAACATCTGTGAGAAACCCCAAGTGTGCAACCACAGGCCAGGGCACAGCAAAGGGCCAAGCCTGGGGCGGGAAGCCTCCAAAAAGGAGAGAAAGGGTGCACGGGCAGTGGCTGCCTCCACACCAGTGAGCCCAGCACCCACGAGCCCCGTGTCCGTGCAGGGAAAAGCCCGGCGAGGCGCAGGGGTACAGGGATGAGCTCCTGCCTGCCGCGTCCCCGCCTGCCTCGACACCACCTCTCCTTCCGCCTCGGGGCCTCCACCTCCCCTCTGGCCAGCTCAGCTCAGAGGACTGCTGGGAGACCTCAAGAACAGTGTCGTGAGGCTTCAGAAGGGAGAACCCCCTACCACAGTAGCATCAGAGCCCTGGAGACTGTGCTCCCACCAACCGCCCCCGAGAGGCGCTCTTATCTTCACCGTGCAGAAGAGCACATGGGCTGGCGGAGACTGAGTAACTTGCCCGAGGCCCCGTAGCTGAAGGTCGCAGCACGGCGGGAACCTGGGGGAACCTGGGCGCAGCCCCCTGCCCCTCCTGCTCGGGGCTCCTCCTCCCACGGAGAGGCCAGGCTGGGATTAGCCATGGCGCAAAGCTGCCCGGGGAAGACGAAGCACCAGCCCAGCCCAGGGCAGTGCCACTGGAGAGACCGGCGGAAAGTGCTCGCCACACCAAGAGAGGCGCTTGGAGGCTCAGGGCAAGGGCCCAGAGGACAGCCGCATCCCACCAGCTCGCAGGAACAGCTGCGGGCCCGCGGGGCAGGGTGTCCAGGTGGGAAGGGCAGGCCACAACGGCGACGGAAGACCGGAGACAGGTCGCCGTCCCGTCATCAGCTGCTTCACTACGTGACCCTGGGCAGAGGGCCTCTCTTCACTTTCCCCAGATGCACACTGACAGGACAGGATTAAGGTCCCTTAGAGCTCTGAGACTTCCAGCTTCCAGCTAGAACCTTCTGTACCTCACTCACCCTCAAAACTGGGAGCATGGAAACCATCCTCGATTACTGAAGTTTTCACCTGGTCTTCCCAGGGGACGATACCGTTGTCTCAGGAGACACCAGCACACCAACGTTGGTGGAGGCCCCCGTGTTGTTCTGGGACTAACGTGTCAACCTCCGACCAGCCTCCTGGCCGACCGGGATTGCAGGGGGAGGGTGGAGAGGGTGCCGCCTGGCATGCTGGCCCAGGCGTCAGAGGCTGTCCACGCGAGCCAGCCGCTGCTTCTCCCAACATATTTCTCCTCCACCGCGTACCACAGGGTATTGCAACCTCCCAACTACTGCACAGGTTCGAACAATGCCGGTTCTGACAAACCTCCAGATGAGCCCGAGTCCGCATTCGCTTCACCGTATGAAGGATCCGTGCCACGAACGGTATCCAATCGGAAGACGGCAAAATTCACGACCCGACAGCTGCCCTCCCCGCAACTCGGTCTGATGGCACCAGGGTCCCCCTGGCATGCACTGGGAAGGGTCACTTCATTCTCTCTCTTCCCCCACCGGCTCCCAAAGCACTAATATCCACCGGACGCACGTTTGTCCTGGGAACCACGCCACCCCATCCGCCAGTGCTCACAGCGCCTCTACAAGGCAAGTACTGTCAACCCTGTTTTTCAGAACAAAACAGGCTGAGGCCCAGAGAAGTCGCTTGCCCAGGATCCTTTAGCAAGTGAACAGAGGCGGGAGCCACCCCCAGGGGCCTGCTCGCCCCCAGGCGAGCTCCTGTTCCACGGTGCACTCAGACCTCTAGTTACCTACCGAGACATTTACAGCAATAAGAGCTAAAGTCATAAAAAGATGACTTTGTGACATATACAGACAACATAATTATCTACTAGACAACTTTTCTCCCTAATGGAAGCCAGAATATTTTATTCTTAGTATTCATAATTGAGTAGAGGGTAATTTTAAGATCCTGTAGGCTCTGCTTCTACTCTGAGCACTAAGGAGACAGCGGCTAACGCTGGGACCTCTTCCGAGAAGGAAAACTCGCTACCAGTCGGAAGAGGCCAACGGAAAAGCCCTCTTACGGGGGCAGAAGCCCGGGTCACTGAGTACCTGTGAGGTGACCGCTATCTTCCACTGTGATTCAGAGAGTCGGGCACGAGGCCAAGTCTTCAAGGGGTTCTGGTTGCACGCTCTACAGTAGAGGATGGCGAATGGTGATCACGGTAGCAGTAATGGCGATGGCGACGAGGAAGGTGGTGACGATGGCGAAGGTGACGATGGCGAAGGTGACGGTGGTCGGGACTGTGACGACAGCAGCTACCCTCTGCTGAGCACCCGCGGTGTGGCCAGGGGTGACTGGTGCTTTACGCCCTTTGGCTTATGTGATCATCAGACCAACTCTCTGAGGTAAGCTATTATTGTCCCCATTTTCCAAACGAGAAAACTGAGGCTCGGAGTGGTTACCTGGGTAGAGAGTGAGGAGGCTGAGACTCAAACCCTGGCTGACTGGACTCTGAGGCGCTGCTCCTCCTCTACCTCATGCTCCCCATGACCCACCACAGATGGCAGACAACTCCCGCTGAGGGTCAATCTCCCGTCTCTGCTTCCCCAGTGCAAATGTATCAAGCCAACCTCCCGCGGCCATTGGCCTTTGTTTTAAGAGGTGCAGACTCATCTGAAAGGAAAAGGGTTCGTCCTACAGCAGACCTTGCGTCTTCCAGCCTCTGACTTCTCTCCTGCCTTCATCAGCGACAGTAAAACCCAACTTCTTCACACAACGAACGAGGAACGGTAGGGGCTGACGGGCGCTGGGAGGACGAGGGGCGCAGCTGGGTTCCACGCACCTCCCTTTACCGACAGCTCCCCAGCCTCCCTTCAGGGGCTGCTTCCTGCCCAAACCACTCCAAAACCAAAGGCACAGCAGCAAGGGTGCCAGTGAGGCAGGGCGGCAGAGAGGGCCAGAGCAAACCTTCCGTCCCTGTATTCCTTGGTTTCTGCCTCGGCACTGTGGGGAAGGGGGACACGGTCACCCCTCCCCCCCCCCGGGGCCCGTGATGGCCCCGCCGCCAGGCTCCTACCGGCAGTCGAGGCCTCAAGGACCCTAATTCAGCTCCCCACGTTCCATTTCCACCTGGTGCAGAAGGGCAGAAGGCGGGGAGGGACACAGCGGGGTGGAAGGTGCTGCCTGCTGTCTGCCCGGGCCTGCTCTGGCCCCTAAGCTGCACAGAACAGGCAAAGACAGAGCTGAGGAGGGCCACGAAGGAGGGAAGTACAAGGGCGTGGCCGTGGCCAGTCTCACTCCTGACCCACAGGCACCACAACCGGAAGCGGAGCTTCTGGACACAAATTCAAGCCAACAGATGCCAGGGGCCCAGGCTGAGCACCCCACTCTCCCGCCTCCTCCTCTGCCCTGCCTCCCCAGCGATGGCTAATCCCAATCCAGTGGCCTCCCTGCTTCCTCCAGTGCCGTGCAGACAGTCACCTGACGTCCTGCCCTGGGGCCTGACCACTCTGTGGGAGGACAGGACACAAAGAAGGCTGGTGAACCCTCCCCGCAGACACCTGGCCCCCGCCCCGGGTTGGCAGACCTGAGCACCGATGCACGACACGGACTGCCATGTCCCTCAGGCAGCCCCTGCTGACAGAGCCCAGAATGTTCAAGCAGACCTGAGGCTGAGGGCCCAGAGGGCCTGCACTCTCAGGTTCCTTTACTCAACCCCACCTGCAAAGCCCCCACTGTGCAGCAGGTGCTGCCCTGAACTCCAAGGAATCAGGGGTGGGGAAGACAGGCCCCTGCCTTCTAGCAGCCCCCTCCCAAAGGACGTGCCCGGAGAACGTCAAATCCAGCCCGATTCCAACTCATCCAAGTGCGGTAAGAGTTCTTCTGAGGTTCAAGTGATCTCCCAAGGTTCTTCATTTCCAGCCCTCTTTTCCACTTGGGCCCCAAGACCTGCCCAAGTGTGTCCCTGCAGAGTGGAAAATTACCCATTCTCCAAATGGTTCCACTCAGTCGGTCAGAACCACAAGTGTGCTCGGGCTTCCTGGGGTTCGATCACGTGCACGGCACATCCACACCCAGTCCTGGGCGCAAGAAGAGCAAGCGACTCTGGCCCAAAGCACAGATCAGGAAACGGGCCCTGGGCAGCACCAGGATATGCCAGGGCACACTGCCGCCACGTGGCCGAGGAGGCTGTGGCCGTGGCCTCTCTGGTGTGGGCTCTGGGGAATTCTGAGAAGGAGCCTGGCCTGAAGCCGCCCTAGAATCTGGTCCCAGCCTGCGATCCCTGGTGACAAGCTCCGGAGTGACTGCAGCACAGCCACCTTCCCTCCTCCGGGCCTCAGAGGCTTCACCTACAGAGTCAAGGAGTTGAAGGAGGCGAGTGACGTTAGGTATTTCTGGGTCACCAGGAACACCGTGCCAGGACAAGGGTGGCGTGCAGTCACACGGTTACAGCGAAGCATCGTGGCCAAGAGCCTGACACCGCAGTGTCCCCTGCCCCACCTGGCTCCCAGCTCGGGGCCCCAGTCCCTTCAGTCTGGGGAACAGCAGGAGCCCCGCTGCAAGGAGACACGCGCTCTCCAGCAGAAACCCTCAGGTGCATCCCCAGGACACAGGGGATACACCCGGGCTCCAAGCCCTCTCTGCAGCCCCTTCCGCGCTACGGACCTTGGGCGGGTCCCTCCACCTGAGCCTTGCTTTCCCCGTCTACGAGCTGGATAAGCACAACCCGTGTCAGAGGGGCCCCACAAGGACGGAAGGAAAGAAGGCACACAAACGTACTTCGTGAATCTAACGCACTGGATGGACGGGAGGGGGGGTGGGGGGGGTGGTCCATGCCACACCAAGCCTAAAAGACCCGTCATCCGGATCAGGGCTGGATTCTCTACTTTCTGTTTGCTTGTTTTTAATGTTTATTTATTTATTTTGAGAGAGAAAGAGAGAGCAGGCGCAGGGAAGGGGCAGAGGGGGAGAGAGGGGAATCCCAAGCAGGCTCTGTGCTGTTAGCGCAGAGCCCGACGTGGAGCTCAATCCCAAGAACCGTGAGATCATGGCCTGAGGCGAAATCAAGGGACTCCTAACCGACTGAGCCCCCCAGGCGCCCCTCCAGCTTATGTTTCTGACACTGACCGGCACTGGTCCACCACAGGTGCCCGGTGGCACTTGGCCGACTTCTGGTGGCTCCAGTTAGCTTCTTCCCAGGTCAGCCTGGACACGGGAAAACTGGACACTCAGAGCCATTAAGGAACCCACAGCAGCCATGAGCTAAGCTGCCACCATCTACCCTCGTTTGGAAAGAGTATGGTTCTCCAGACGTTTGGGTATATTCTTTAAAAAAGGCTCATACAGGGGCACCTGGGTGGCGCAGTCGGTTAAGCGTCCGACTTCAGCCAGGTCACGACCTCGCGGTCCGTGAGTTCGAGCCCCGCGTCGGGCTCTGGGCTGATGGCTCAGAGCCTGGAGCCTGTTTCCGATTCTGTGTCTCCCTCTCTCTCTGCCCCTCCCCCGTTCATGCTCTGTCTCTCTCTGTCCCAAAAATAAATAAACGTTGAAAAAAAAATTAAAAAAAAAAAAAAGGCTCATACATAACATTACCAAAGGAAATAATGACAGCATTAAATGAGAAAAACACGTCATGCTGTGGTTGGCACATGCTAAGTATGACTGTCATCTTCATCCAGCATTAAGGTGCTCAGAGAAAGCCCTTAGGACAAAGGACCCAAAGCCCTGAACCTGGCTGGCCCTCCCCACCCCTGGGTGTGAGTGGTGATGTCCTCTCCACACGGGGACTCAAAGGGGACCGTGCTGGAACACGACCTCTCAGAAAGGGGCACTTCCGGTCGGTTGTCATGCAGGGGCCCATGGGAAAGAAGGGGGGCTCCCAGGGACGGGACTCGTGGTCCCGAGGTCTGCAGGCGTGAGGATGGCAGTGGGGGGTGGCGGGACAGGGGGGCTTAGCTTCCACTCGTAGCAGAACAAGCAGAAGGGAGGGACTGGAGGACAGAACGTGCCTCTGACTCCACCACGGCCCTCCCTTCCGGGACCGGCCGTGGGCACACAGTGGGTGGCCGGGGGTGGCAAGCCCGAGTTCCGCGATGCAGGGAAGCCATTTCCTTCCCAGCCCCGCACAGGGGCAGCGGCAGGAACGCGCTCCCTTCCACGACCAGAACGGCCAGGGCCGTTTTGGTTCGGGCCGCAGGTAGCCCAGCCTTCCTGAGGCCGCTGACTTGACCCTCTGTGGCTCGAGTCTGCAAGCCAGTCGCTTTTGAGAAGGAGCCCTCCCGTGACAGTTCAAGGAGCCCCGAGGGCAGGTTCACGCCAGGCCATCGTGGCTTCCTCGAAAAGCAACAGACGCAGGAAGGGCACGGAGGTCACCTGCCAACACTGTGAAGACTCAAATGAGCCACAGGTCCCCAAACGGGGCCCAGGTTATGTGAGCCCAGGCGCACATGTCACAGGCTTCTGGGAAGTCCCATTTTCACTGACGGTGACACAGAATACGAGTTCTGGCGGCCGACACCCCCCCCACCCCCCCGCCCCGAGGCCCGCAGGCTCTCAGCTCACTCATAACTTCATGGCCATACCAGACGCCCTCAGCCAGAGAGAGCGGACTGTCCACGATGACGTGCCATGTTCAGGTGACAAGGCTGCTAAGGATCTCCAGGGCAGGCATCCCCCGTGTCATGCTCACAGCCCAGGAACGCCCCTTTGCCGACGCGACGCCCCCTCTTGTGGGGCAGGCAGCCCATTCTGAGGCTTACAGTTTCCACGTAGGTTAGGAGTTTGTGCCAGGACCCACTGGGCTGGTAAGGGGCCCAAAAGCCACAGCCCTCGTGGGCGTCGGTAGGAAAACAAGGGGCTCCGTGAACTTGACACCTCCTCGCCTTTCCCCACAGACTTGTTTGGGCTAATACGAGACACCTCCGATGCTAAGGAGAGGGGAATGGGAAGACCCACCCAGCACTGGGACTCTGGACGACGGTCCCTCCGTGAAGAGGGCTTTACCCTCCGGGTGATGCACCGTCACCATTCGGGGCACTGCTCAGTGGGAACGCCGGGGCTGGGCCGGGTGCAGTCCCAGCCTCTGGGGCCGCTCAGGCCAACCCTCCCCGTGGAAGGTCACTCTGCTTCTCTACCCGCCATCTTTCCTGGTCGCCCATACTCCAGGTCTTCATAGCACTGACTCTGTCCGACGCGATCCTCTTTGCTCCCGCTTATCGTCTACGGACCCACCCAAGGGGGAGGCTTCTGGAGACCAGTGCCTGTGGCCATCCTACTCCACACTGTCTCCTCGGCAGTGACAGCAGCGTCTGCAACACAGCAGGGACACCCCCGACAGCACCAGCCCCAGAATGCACAGAATCCGTCCAGAGGGAGGGAACGGGATCTTGCTTCTAGTTTTCCCGCCTTGCAGTGCTCAGCACACCGTAGGAACCCAGAGAGAGGTTCTGGACGGAAGGTAAGAGAGACAGACCGGACACGGGTCCTACACGGGTATGGAAAGAACTAGACGGTAGCCCAGATTCTGCCCCTGGCGTGGAACAAGGCCCGAGAGTCTGGGAAGCAGACACTACGTAGGCGCATTCTGGGTTTCTGCACGCAAAACGCACGCCCCGGCCACGCACGGGCACTGTGGACACGCAGCAGGCCCCATGACTAAGCGTGTCTTGAATGAGCACGGGGGCTTTGGGCTCCGGGAGCATGTGGTGGCAGGCAGGCAGGCCCTCTGGGCACCGCTGCCCTGAAACAGAATGGTCTGCTTAGAGAAAACTACAGTCAAGCGAGCTCCTCAAACTCACAGGCAAACTCCTCAGAAAGAACAAAACCAAGGCACAGGCAGGGCCGTGCCCAGTCGCCGCCCCTGCTCCAATCTGTGGGACGGGGCTGACGCTGGGAAAGGCGCCTGTGCTCACACCGTCTGGAAACATCCGGTCAAGCCGTGTTGGGTGCGGCCGCCGGGCCAGCGAGCCTCTGGATGGGAAGCGGGTTGAAAGAGTCACGTGAGGCCTGTCGTCGGGCCAGCAGAGCGTGTTCTGTGATGCCGAGGGGAACCGCATTAGTAGAGACTCAGGGTACGAGAGAATCGACACGTCTCTACAGAGCTTGCACCGAACAGCCTAAAAGAATTCAATTCTATTTTGCGCTGGGCCAAGAATTTTGTGGTGACTTTTTTTTTTTTCTTTGAAACTATGTGTCTGCTTTTTTTTTTTTTTTTATTGGATACAGTGAGAAATTGGTGCTAAGCTCATGTATTTTAATAAGGACTGGTTTTTGGTTTTTTTTTTTTCATTTCTGTTAAAGGAATAAATTCTAGGCGCACCTGGGTGGCTCAGTTGGTTGAGTGTCCAACAACTTTTTTTTTTTTTTTAATGTTTATTTATTTTTGAGAGAGAGACAAGGCGCAAACCGGGGAGGGGCAGAGAGAGAGGGAGACACACAATCCGAAGCAGGCTCCAGGTTCCGAGCTGTCAGCACAGAGCCCGACGCGGGGCTCGAGCTCACCAACTGTGAGATCGTGACCTGAGGTGAAGTCGGGATGCCCAACAGACTGAGCCATCCAGGCGTCCCTGTCCAACTCTTGATTTTGGCTCAGGTCATGATCCCAGGGTTGTGGGATCGAGCCCCTCGTGGGGCTCCACACTGAGCGTGGGGCCTGCTTGACGTTCTCTCTCTCTCTTCCTCTGCCCTTCTCCCCGACTCGTGCGTGCTCACTTTCTCTCTCTCTCTCATAAAAAGAAATAAAAGACAAGGGAAGACGTTCTTATTTCTTGTCATAGCACTCTACTCACAGTATATTTGAACCTGCAGAATCAGCAGGCTCAGGGGGCTGAGTCTCCACTGAGGGTCATAGCTATTTAGAGAAAGGACTGAGGACCACACCACTTAGTGATGGCTACTTCTGGGCTGGATTCCAGAAGGATTTCACTTTCTGTGTTTTTACGTTTCTGAACCGTAACGTCCTTTACCTTCTAAACTCTGAATTTTTTACATGTACGCACGGACGCTGTAAGCAGAAGAAACGACACGTAAATGGATTGAGAAATCATTTAAGTTCTTACATAAGTGTTTGCCCCTATTCGACAAGAACATTGTTATGTGCCAAGAACTAAGCCTTCTGTGCCATTACGCTCTCCGTGGGAGAGACACATCGCCTCTTTTTAACTCCCTATTACCATACCCATTTTACAGATGCAGCAACGGAGGCTTGGGCTCCCACGGCTAGATCTGCTCCCAGCTCTGTCTGCTTCCAAAGGCCTTTTGCTCACAGCCACCTGGCTCCAAGCCTCCCAGCAGACTTGAGGGCTCCTTTCTATCTGTCCCTTTCCCTACCCGGCAACTGAAAGTAGCTGTCGTACTAACCACAAACAGCACAGAGGCCGTGAATTTGGGGGTGTCTGGGTCGTGACCGGTGACTTGTCTCCCACAAAGACCCAGGTCAGGTCCTGGCCTCCCCCGGCGGGCTGTCCAGTGCGGGGGAAGGGGCAGGCCAGCAGGAGCCTGGGGACAGGGCTCGGCGAGCGGTTAAACTGAAGAAGTCCCTGGAGTGTCTGGGACCGGGGGCCCTACCAGGCAAACGTGGGGGCCTGGCCGTCTCCGGCCCTGCTCTATGCGGTGCCACCCGGGAGGTTTCAGGACCAGAAGTTCCCGGCCACCTCTGAGGGGGCCCCAGCCCACGGACCCCAGCACAGCCGTCAAGCAGGTCTCCCCCTCCCCCCCGACTTGCTGCCACATGCCCGGTCCCGGTAGCATGTTAACAGTGTGTCTCAGGCTGCTGGGCGAGCGGGATCGGCCCCCATACGTGCACGCGAGACGCCATGCTCCCCACTCCGCTCAGAGACACAGCATGTTCCGGCTCAGAGAAGCGTCGCCTGACTGAGACCCGTTCGTTGGGTCAGACCTTTGAGAACCTTCTGTACGAGCCCAGCAGGGTGAGAGCCCACAAAGCTCACGTCAGGAGAGGGGCACACGGGTGCACACGAGTTCCTGGCAACGGGCAGGCACTCTGCGCAACTTACCTTCACCTCGCCCAGCACCCGGGGGTGGAGCTGAGGCACGGGTGGGGAGGGGAGGGCACGGGCCGCCGGTGGCAGGGCCCCCGGGCTGCGCTCCTCCCCTACACCTACGCTTCCAGTCTCCGCCTGTGAGATCTCCTCCAGCCTTCCTTCCTGGGACCCGGCCTCCCGGGCCTCCTGAGCCTGTGCCGGGCACCGGCTTGGCTTCAAGTCCCGCACCTGCCGGGGACTGGTTTTGTGGCTGCGGGCAACTTACTCACCAAGTCTCTGCTGCCGGGTCCTCAGTGGTCACCAGCGTGACGCAGACAGGATCTGTCTCCCGGGGCTGAGGGAGCATTAAGAGAGCTCACGCCGACGGGCGGCAGTGAGGGTTGGAGAAGTGCCCACAGGCTCGCGACGGGGCTTTCTCGGGGTCCCGGGATGCTGCTGGGAGGGGCTCAGTGTCGTGCGGGCCTCACTCGCCCTCATTCCGGCTAACCGCTCACACGACTCGCTCTCTCAGGCAGAGACTAGGGCTGGTGCACACTCGCCCCGGCATCAAGTACACAGTAGGCGCTTAGCTCGGCTGATAGCACTTGCCAGAACTTGGATAGCCTGGTGAATATGAAGCTAAAGGCCCCCTGGGAGGACCGTGACCCTAACCCGGTCTTCCTGCTGCTCTGCTTACAGATACCCTTGAAGTCTGTGCGGATTTGCCCACCGCGTGGCCGCCCCACAGCCCGAGGCGGGGAGGAGAGGGCGCACAGGGGGCAGCCTCGTCTGGCAGGGAGATGGCACCCACGTCCCTGCAGCCTCTCCTCCCCACCCGTCTTTCCTCATCATCCACCCCGCAGCGGGGCCTGAGCCAGCAGCGATGCCAGAAGTGGTTCTTGGTTGCTCTGAGAACTTTCCAGCCACATTCCTGGGTCCCCAAAGAGGCTCCGGCCCAGGCCACAGCCTCCTGGCTCTGTGCTGGCCGCTGCGGGTTTCCCAGGCGCAGGGCGGCGGCGGCCCTGGAACAGGCCAGCCTCTGTTGACTGAGTCTGAGGTGGAGCACAGGATAAAACCTCGGCCAACTGACGCCTTTAAATGTCAGAGCGGCCATCCCTCCCTTATTTCACAATGCTGCTCCAAAACCAGCTCGCTGGGCCAAGTTCTGTTACCGCAAAGCTAATATCCTCTAGCAACTTCCGAGCTGGTTGTCTGCCTCTGGGGCCAGAACACATCTGGCCGGCAGAGAGACTTCTGGATTCCCCAGCCAGGGTGAACTTTCTAGGGGTTTGCCTTGAATGACGAGAACCCCAGGGCCACCCCCACTATTTGCGTCTGAGTTTTGTTCCACCGGACGGAGAGGAACGGCCTCACCAAAATTCTTCGAGGCACGGGAGAAAATCGAGGCAGTGAGTGAAAGCAGAAGGAAATGAATAATCCTCACTTTGGCCCACGCGTCGCAAGCGTGGCAGCAAGAGCAGCCTGCAAGAGACGTTAGCGTCGGGACTGGACAGGCAACCCAGCAAGCGGTTCCAGAGCAACGCCGCTGTGGGAACGCGGTTTTCATTAAAAAAAAAAAAAAAAAAAAAAAAAAATCACACTTTTGTGCACTGAGATACGCCGAACCACTTGTCCTGACGCCAGGAGCCCCCTTCGCCAAAACTCACAGGCTCCGGCAGCTCCTTTTCCGCTGCCCCCTCTCCAGCGCCGTGTTCTCATTTGCCACTTGAGGAGCACAGGAAAAGGCCGCGCAGGGGCCAAGTTTCGGCTCGGCACAGCTTTAGACAATCGGGTGGGCCGCGTTACATCACCCCCACATTCCTGACCGCCAGGGTAACGGTCCTGAGGCCCTTTCTACGATGAGCTTCCACGGAGAAATTAACAAACAAATTCCAGTGGTTTTCCAAAGGGGGAAACTAAGGCACGGGGCCATCCAGATCAGGAGCTGGTGTGATTCTCTTAAAGGGCCGGACGGTAAATATTTTAGGCTTTGTGGCCCATCTGGTTTCTGTTTTAACAGGAGAGCAGCCATGGGCAGTTTTATACACAAGCAGGCATGGCTACGTGCCAATAAAACTTTATTTGCAAAAACAGGCAACAGCTTCTGGGCTGCGGTGTGCCAATCCCTGATCTAGATGGTCTGAGGTGACAACTGTCACACCTTTCCTGGAAGACGCTGGCCGTAAGCATAGGGTACCACTGAACCCTCCCCCCGACACACTTGGGAGGCCCCAGGGGTCCAGCTGGCAGAGCTCTAACGAGAACAGCGGATCTATCATAAAATATTAAGTCACGCCCCATATAGAACTCAGCAGACACTGGACCTTGGTCCTCCGAGGTCCTGCTCTGTGACGAGGGCTGTCCCCAGGCCTCTCCCAGCACAGGCTCGAGGGCTGAGGGGCTCGTGGTCCCCCTCCGCTCCACCTAAAACCCCACAGGGAGAAGAGAAGGCACCGGCGACTGAAACAAAGGCAAGGCCAGCTTCCTGGGCGCCCGGCCTCCGGAGAGCCCCACCGGGGTCCCAGAACGTGGGATGAGGACCGTCCTCTGCCCTGCCTTCTTCCTTCTCCGGGCTGCCAGGCTCTGCAGCCAGCCTCACGGCCACCACCCTGCACTGCGGTTCCCCCTGGGGCCTGGGGCTGAGGCCGCAGGGAAGGTCCACGGAGGGGAGAGGCCCTACGTCTCCACATCCCATCTCGTGCGGAAGCCTCAGGCATCGCCTCGGAAGCGCGGGACTCCTCACGCAGCTTCCTGAGCGCCATGGAGGCCACCGCTCGTGCCCCTATTTGGGCAATGCTCATTGTCACTGCTTCGAAACGGTCTCCAATTTCAGTAATAATCCAGGTTTGGCCTGCTTCATCCCCAACGGTGACAACTGTCACCTCAGATTGTCTAGACGGTTCCAGCAGCTGGTGGAGCAGGGGCCAGATCAGGCTCCCCTGGCGACGTCATGTGACATCCCGGCGGCGCGCCAGAACAGGGCGCTGCCCTCTGGCCGAGCCACTTCACGGTCCGCAAACCAGAGAGCCCTACACGTCCAGGGCCGACCTGTCCCATCAAGGGCCCGCCACAGCGGAGGAGGGAAGGCCTGCTCTGCTCCCAGCCGATCCTCAGCCTCCCTGTGTGCAGACACACGAGATGGGAAGGCCTAGGGCCCCGAATGGGGATGGCAACCGGAACAAGCATGGACTCTGCGGGCACGCCAGGCCGGGTGAGCTCGAGTGCCACTCCGAACCCCTGTACGATGAGGTCAGCACTCGCCACTTCCCGGGGCCGTCACGAAGACCACGTGGCCCAACACAAATGTGAATCTTGTCCCGGGCCCACGAGCACAGCGGGGACGGGGACACGCAGGCACCACGGGCACGCTTCCTCACGTGCGAGCACCGCCAGTGCAGCGTCTGTGTGTTCGCCAGACTTTCGTGGGCTGGGGCCCCGGCCACCGGGGGTGCGGGTCTCCGGCTAAAAGTTCCCGACACGAACTACGCTGTCCTCATTCCCAGGGACAAGGGACAGTGTGGGCAGCGGGCGGACCAGGCAGGCGGCCCAAACCAATGCAGAAGGCCCCAGGGTCTCATTGCTCTGGCTTTCTTGGTTCCCGAGAGGAAAAGGAAGCCATTTCGGACTTAGCTCGTCTCCCCAGGGACAAACTTGGTCATCCTCTTTGCCCTGACGAACTTCCCTGTCTGGTGAGGAAGAGGAAGAGCGGACCCGAGCAGCCTCGCAGAAGTCAACTCAGCCAGCAGGCACCCCATCCGGTCTGCACCCTCGGGCCTGTAGGAACCGGGCGAGGGACCCCCGAAGGCTCTGGGCCCATGCAAGGTGAACTGCCAGAGCTCCCACTGCCCCCTTCTCCGCTGACAGGCCCCAAATTCACGGGCACAGCCTTCTCTCTCTCTGCCCTGGGATGCTCAAACCTGCCCACAGCCAGAACGAAGCCCGGTCTCCCTGCTCAAAGTTGTCCCTGGCTTCCCGCTACACTCAGAATCAGCCTCCAGCTCATTCTCCCGGCCCTCCGTTCTCCATCCCAAGCACAGGGGCAGCCAGGTGGGTTAGTTCCTGGACTTGGGGACATCCCTGTGCCCTGTCTCTCCTCTCCACCCTGGCTGAGACGCAGTCTGGACTGCGGCTGGGGAGCTCTGCCTGGGCCACCAGAGAGCCGCTGTGCTCCCCTGCACGGGAAATGAGCCCTGCGTATGACAGCAAGAACCCAGCAAGTGCCCCTGTCCCTACTGCCGGATTCCTGGAACGCTCTGGCAAGTGTGCTAAGCGCCAAATGAGCGCCCGGCATTCGTCATCTTCTTTAATCCTACCGATGGCCACTACAGACCCTGCTGAACAGGGGAGGAGACCGAGGCTCAGAGGGCAGAGCTGTGAGCGGTGCTCACCCTCTCCGAGTTCCCCAGGGATGACGTGTCAGAGCCGTGGCCTCCAGGAGGTGGCGGCGGACCATCCTGTCTACTGGAGCCCACAGAGGGACCTGACACAGCGGGAGCTTGGGGAACGGTGGCTGAGCAAAGAGAGGAGTCCAGAATTGGAGTCGAGATCACTGGAGGACGCAACTACCTCTTCTGGCTCCACCCCAGCCTGCGGCTGCCACACAGACACGGCTGCCCCCGCCCACCCTCGGCGGCCTGCACGCTCCCTGAAGGTAAGGACAGCATGTCATGTGTGCTGATCTCCCCTCAGCCCCTGCGCGGGCACTGGCACACAGCCAGTCTCAGGGAACGCGTGCCGATGGGAACCCGCTCACAGGGTCGCCGCTGCCTGGGGTCTAGGGGCCCAGAAGGTCCCCGTGGCGGGCAGGGCTGTGTTTGAAGCTACAGGCTGCACATTCCTACAAGGCTGTCCTGACAGGGGGCACAAATGGAGTTTTCCTGCAAAACCGGTCAGGAGGCTGCTAAGCCCCGAGGACAGGCCTGCTCTGGGACCTTCTGCTCGGTCCCGAGCTTCCCCGGCCACATTCCACACCAGCCCCTGCGCCCCTCCATGCTCACACTTTCCAGAGTGCTGGTGGGTGTGGGGCCCAGAGCCCAGAACAGCTGTGTGGAGTCTGGCTCAGACCGCCTGCTCAGGGGTGGGTGGAGACAAATGCACAACCTCGTCGTTAGAGACCAAGACCACAGCCTAGAGAAGTGGCCCAGCGCTCGTGAGGCCGCAAAGCGCATCTCGGCATCCCCACCTGGCGGGCCCCGTGAGGTGCGCGAGCCTCCCTGTCTTCCGTGGCTCTCCTCTCCTCTCCTCTCCCCTGCCCTGGCCGCACACCAGGGACATCACACTGAGCGGGGCCGCACAGCCCCAGTCGCTTCACCCGAAATGAGCCCAGATGTGAAGGCAGGGTCTCAGAACGATGGCACCGCCCAACCACCCCCGCCCCCACCTCGGCCTCCCACGGCGGGAGGGGACCCGGGACACGATGGAGCAGTCCCGCCAGCTGCTCAGGCTCCCAGGGCTCACTCTCCCCTGACGTTGGTCCCCCTGGTAGACACAGTGCAGCCCAGAGAACCCAGCACGTCTGCACAGGCGCCTGTGGCCAGCCCCTCCCTCGGTGGCCGGCACGGGGGCCACCGAAGGAAAGGGTCCGAGTGCGGGGCCAAGTCGCTTAACCCAAGGCTGATTCCCAGCACCCTCTCTCACGCCCACACCCCAAGGCCTCCTCCCCACCTGCTTGTGCCGTGAGCTCCAGGGTCTGACGGTGGCTCGGCCCCTTAGAGCAGTGTGACCTTGGCTAAATGATCTGACCCCGCATCGTCCGCTGCGGGAGCCACCGGCCACGTGTGGCCATCAAGCACTGGAAATGTGTGGCCAGTCCAACTGCGATGGGCAATCAGTGTCATACACACCCCGGATCTTGGTACCAAATCCCACCATCCGAGACTATTCCAGACGAAAGTGACATAGGATTTCTCTAGGTGGGTTATGCCCATTTAAAGCTGGTCCCGACTGCCAAGGGGCTAGTGGTCACTGGGCCATGGCACAGAGTCCCAGGCAGGCTCTGTCCTTCCACAGGGGCCAGGATGGCATGACAAGATAAAAAGGCCAGGGCCACCCGGCCTCACTATCTCCTCAGGGTTCCCACATGAGAAAGAGGAAGACCAGAAGTGGGGCCACAGGGTGAGAAGAGAAACCCTCGGGGAGGCAGGGCTGTGAGGGCTATGCCTGCTGTGAGTGTCAGCACAGCCCAGGGCAAAGCCTCAAGGCCACCGTTCACTGTGTCAAGTCAGCTCGGCTTGCTAGAAATTTCCTTCTGGGACACAAAGCCCATTGCTCCCACCTCTTGTCCCCACACCCCCCAGTGCCAGTCACTTCACAGGCACCCCTTGGGGAGAAAGAGCAGGGCCTGGGAGGGAAGGGAGAGCAGTGCCCAGGTGCTAGGTCAGAACAGCCTGGCTGGGGGTCAGAGGGGAGGCCAGCCAGGCCCAGGGCTTGGGCAAGTGCAGGACTGGCTGGGACCCCTTCCTCCATCTGTCAGGACGAGCCACTCCGGGGACGAGGGGGGATGGCAGTGATCAAGGGCTCAGAGATCTCCCAGAAAGGCACAAAGATGGGTGGCCAAGGTTCTGCTTTGGGCACTACGAGGGTTACTCCAGATTGTGGCTATTCCATCAGAGGACATCACCAGCATTTTCTGGGGTCCTCTCCTCAGCAGAGCACAGCCAGACTGCCAGCCATTCTCCCTCGGGCCCTGGCCTGGTACAGTGAAAGGACCTGGAACAGAGCAGCCGAACTGCATTGCCTGGGCGGAGCTGAAGGGCCCCCCAGAGGGGCCCGGAGGGGCCATACCACCGGGGCCTCTCTAAGCCCCCAGCACCCCGACTTTACCAACTCGAAGGCTCACAGATCAAGAGTTGCAAAGTCCGCCCAAGGGCTGGGAGGATGGGAATGGGTGACGGGGTCCGGACGGTCTGATCCCAGAATGCTGAGAACACTTACGGCCTGGCAGAGACACTTCCTGAATGTCCTACAACAGCAGGCCTCGAGCCACAGGCTGCGAGCGGCTCCGTGGTGAGGATGTGACACCATCTCCACCCCACCATCAGGGACCCCGGAGCATAGAGTAGGTACCAGACTCGCCTGAGCCTGTGGTTCTCGAGTGGTGGCAGCACTCTACTCAGGAAGGGGCCCTTCGGTAAGGTGAGAGCGCACGGGCCATGGGGGCCAAAGAGTGAGGGGGGCTCCAGTCACCACTCTGCCCCTTGGCACGTGAGCAGACAGCGAATATTCAATCTTCTTCCCTAATCAGGGAGGAGAGGTGCCCTTCCCAGGGTCAGGAGAAGACCACAACCCCAGGGCAACAAGAGGGCCCCCAGGGCCACAGGGCAACCCAGCTGCCTGCAAATGCAGGCCAGCGTTGTTAGAAGTTAGGACCCTGCTTCCCGGAGCCAGACTGGTGTGTGCAGATACGGACAGGGGATGAGCCAAGGGCCACTCACTGCCACTGACCAGCAGCAGGGCTGGGAGGTGGTACCGTGAGAGGTACATGGCAGGAAGCACCAGACTTAACCCTCTGCAGCCCCCCACCAGCCTCCCAAAGCTAGGGCACCTGCCTGAGAGCTTCTGTCAGGTGGTTTCCCCCTTACCCGCCTTCTCGCCCTGACCTGTCTGCACTATGGTCTCCCGGGTGCACTCTGAGACCAAATCCCCAAGGCAGCTGATTCAGAGGGTCCCAGACCCAGCAAATCACATCGGATCCCTTGTGGGAAACCTGATGGCGTTCCCCGGGGCCCAGCACAAAGACCCACTCCTTACCACAGCCCACAAGGCCCACCCGAGCCAGCCCTGCTGCTGCCTTGCAGCCCCTCCTGCCCAGCCCCCTCGCACAGGACCCCCATCACACCAGCTTGCTCTGCCCTGAACTTGCTGAGCCCTCCCACCTCCCAACGTTTGTGCTTCCTCTTCCCTCCACTCAGTATGCTCTCCCTCCCCACCCGTGCGTGGCCGAGGGCGTCTCGGCATCTCGTCACCTCCCGACGGCTGCCCTGCCACTCTAACCTGAAGCTAACCTAACATCCGTCTCCCCTCTACCCACCTGACATCCGAATCGCACCAGCCTTTGTTTTCTTTATAGCACCCATCGCCGCCCGAAATCATCCTGCCTGGGGTTTGCTTATTATCTACTCCTCTTCCTAGAAGTAGCTTCTATGAAAATGGTAATCATGTGTGGCTTACAGAGGTATCCTCAGGGCCCAGCTAAGTGCCAAACACTCAACGACACCAGGTAAGACACGGAGGGAAGGAGCGGAAAAGAGGGAAAACAACCCCCCGCCCCGCAGCGTGGGATGCTAGATGGCACTGAGAGGACACGCTTGCCCAGAGCCGCGTGGTGGGCAGAGGGCAGACGTTCCCACAGCAGCAGCGTCAGATCCCAGAGCCCGGGGCTCAGCTCCAGGCCCCGCTGCACCCCTGAGCCCGGCGCCCAGTGGCCCTGCCATCTGCCCCCTCGAGGCTCTGCGCACGGGAGCGCCGGAGGAGGGAGGAGGGCCGTGCATCTTCCTGCCTGTTTCCCGCGGCTGTCACTGTCACCCGGTCTGATTTCTGACCCGGCAGCGCACTGTGTCCTGTTCACGGCGGCTGCTGCGCAGGACCGGCTCCTTCGCGTTTCCTGTCCTCAGCTCGGGCGGGCCCCGGGGCTGTGGCCGCCCAGCTCCGAAGCCCGCAGAACCGCAGCCTCCTCCCTCTGACGCCCTCGCCGGGGCGGGAGCGGCTTCCTGCAGTTGCTTCCTCCATGAGACCTGCTGCTCATGTCTTGGCTTCTCAGGCCTCCAGAAACCCAATTAACAAGTGCTCCCAGTGACCTCTCGGTGGACATACGGGTGGTTTCTGTCCCCCGATTGGGCCCTGGCTGCTGCAGGCAAGGCTTCCGCACGCTCTCCGTGCTCCGAGCTCTGGGAGGAAACAGCTGCAGCCCCCACCACCGCTGCCGCCCGCCCCGCGAAGATTAACTGCATTATAGGACCCTGCACTATCTCAGGGAAAGGGCTGGCGCCTGGTGGCCTTCAGTGACATATTACTGATGTGAGCTCAGTGCTACTGCTCACAAATGGAACTTTTGGCGGTTGCGTTATTATTTTGGAACCAAGCGTTTCTTTTGTTTTCCAAGACAGAAAAAAAAAAAAAAGCAAGCCCAAGCTCCCCCCCCCTCCCCCCACCAAAAGGAATTATCCGAGAGTCCTACTGTGTCCAACTTTCAAAGGAGGCCTTGCTAATCACTTGGCCGTGAACAGGCAATCGCCACCCATTCCAACCGAGTCCGCTCAGACCAAGTTCCCACCGACGCGGGGGCTGCAGCAAAGGGTCTGCCCTCCGATGCGGCGTTTGCTTTCCTTACTTCTCAAACTGTGGCCTTGAAGCTGGGAGAAGGAGCAGTCGTTCAGGGCACCGATACTGCAGAAACGTCATAAATAAACAAACGGCCCGCGTCCACAGGGGAGGGTCTACGTCGCTGGAGTGCTTGGGACAACGGAGGGGTGTGTTGCAAAAGACAAAAGGGGCGAACGTAAGCTTCCGTCCTGGGCCAACCCCACAAAGCCAGTGGCGTGCACCAGGCAAAAGCACAGGCAGGTGTCAGATGTGTTAGCTCTGGGCCTGGCTCCTCATGAAGCACACGTCCATCTCAGTGACACCTCGTCGCGCCTCGGTCACCAGCCCTCCCCGGGGCTCTCTCAGCCGCCCAGGCTCGCTGAGGGCTTGGAGCCCCTTCCCAGGAGGTGTTACCGCAACGTCCCCAATAAGGAAGCAGGAATAGGGCAGGGAATGTCAAAATCCCTCCAGGTCCGTCAAGCGCCCCCTTCCGCCGCATCCTTCTGGGCTGGGCTGGGACTACAGGCTCTGTTGATAGATTCTCAGAGGCCATGGCAGGCCCCACATTTTCCAAAGCTGCTGCCCCAGCCGCTGTAAACAGTGCAGATGTGGCCCAGTTGAGCGAGATCCAGCGTGACAGGCACTCGAGACTGTACGAGAACCCTCCCGTGGCCCCGAGCTGCCCCCGGCCTTCTCCAGCCCAAGTCCAGACGGCACCCGCTGTCAAGTGGACAAGGACTGAGAAACTTTGGCACAGGAGTCAGGGGTCTGGGGACAGGGGTAGCTGGAAAGGGGTGGGACTGAATTTCCATAGCAGGGAAGGACGGTCTGGGCTGGCAAAGCACTGATACGCAGGATTTGGGGGTGGGATGGTTCCAAGGATGCTTGTGAAAACTAAATGAATCACGGTGATCGACCAGACTTCACTTTTACTGAGAACAGGTGATGCCGGCTAAGTGAGGGCTGAAGGTTAGATAATAGGAAGGACTTAGAACCAGCACCCACTGAACACAGTAGTTTAAAGGAAGCAGTCTTTGAGCGTTGAGGCAATGGATTCTCTACCTGGTGAGGTCTCGGACTTGGGACTTGGACGCTAATGACAAGATTAACCCATTGGCCAGTCCTGTTGTACCATCTCCAAAACATTTTGAGCCTCTGACATAAATCAGTACGTCCACTGCCCCCGCCCACGGCCTCTTATCTCCCCATAGCTCTCAGTTTTTGCTGCCCACCCCAGCCAGAAGGAGCTTTCCCCGGGGTACTGTCTCCCCTGCTTAAAACTCTCTGATGCTCCCCCTGCACTCAGAATAAAAGCCAGATGACTTCAGAGTTGGGGCCCCCTATGCTGGGCCTCCTCCCTGTCCCTTCCTAACTCCGACCTTTGCACCCGTGCTTCTCCCGGGGGCCTCCCAACCCCATGTCACTCCTGAGCTCTTCCAGGGCTGCCTTGTGGCTTATTTCTGCCAGGAGGCTGATTCTGATGGGCTGTGAGAACACTCTGGAAGCCCAGCCTCTTTCAAGGGCTACCATGGTCCAGAGACACCAGACACATGCGGCATCTGGACAAGGCATAAACAGTCACACTTGGTTCCTGGTCATTCACTCTGGAATGGTGAGCAGGGACTCAGAACCCACCTTTAAGAATCCACACGTAAGGATCTGCTTACAAATGTCCAGTGCTAGGGGCACCCGGGTGGCTTGGTCGGTTGAGCTTCCGACTTCGGCTCAGGTCATGATCTCACACAGGGTTCGTGGGTTTGAACCCCGTGGCGGGCTCTGTGCTGACAGCTCAGAGCCTGGAGCCTGCTTCAGATTCTGGGTCTCCCTCTCTCTCTGACCCTCCCCCGTTCATGCTCTGTCTGTCTCAAAAATAAACATTAAAAAACAATTTTTTTTAAACACAAAAACAAAACAAAACAAAAAACAAATGTCCGGTGCTACACGTTAGATGTTTTTCCCATCAGTTCCAAGGCAGCTATGTCCCCAGCTTAGCATAAGTCAACCCCAAGCCCTCTTTGGTGCTCAGGAAGGTCGACTGTCAGGTAGGGATGCCACTCTTCTGCTGGCACAGGGACTCAGCAGGGGCCCAGCCGATGACTTGGAAGTCAGAAAACCAGGCTCTCGAATCCCTTCTCCAGGTCACCCCTTTCCCAACCCAGGCCAACCCAGTATCTCCTGACTGAGGGGCCTTGACTCCCAGTGCTGTCTCCACCTGAGATGAGCCCACTCCTGGCCTCTGCAGAGACTGCAGAGACTGCACCAGGCTGGACCTGAGCCCACCTCCACTGCTCCCAAACCCCACTTACTTGGGGAGCTTCTGAAACACTCTGGCACCGGGGCCCTGGCCCGGACCCACCATTCAGACTCTGGGGAGAGGCCCAGGAAGCTGCAGTCCATGCAGACCATGCTTGGGCAGAGGTGAACGTGGTCTGAAACCCGGGGCTCAGAGAAGCAGGACAGCTGGCTCCCGGCCACAACATAGCCAGGTGCAGGACTGGGTCTCAACTCACGTCTTCTGACCCCAAACGCAGCTACGTTCCAATGACAGGGCACACTCGGTCGCCCCTGTGATATGGGAAGCATCTACCATGTGGCAGCAGGGCGAAACCCTGGCACTGGAGTCACAGAACCCTAGGTCCAAACCCCAACGAGGCAACTCAACAACTCAACTCAGGCCCTCAGACAAGCCACATGAGCCTCCGGGCTCCAGGCCCTCTTCTGGGGAGCAGAGATACGGCTGAGGACCTCAGAACTGCAGAAACAAAGAATCTCCCCAGAGACGACAGCTCACGTTCAATGAACGGGGCAGTTCCTTCCTTCTGACCAATCTCTCTCTCTCCTCCTAAAATGTGACCACCAATAGCAGCGATGACGACCGACTCTTACTAAGGGCTGACCCCGGGCACACAGGAGCATTTCATGCTAACGAACTCATTCAGTGCTGCCAGTGCACAATGACCGAAGGGGCTGCTACCCCAACCTTGACGATGGGGACCAGGTGTCAAGGGGTCAAGTAAATTTAAGTTGCCAGGATGAGGCTTGAGCCCACCTCACAGGAAAGGCCAAGGCTCTGCTCTCCACCAGCCCTCTGTCTCCCCATGTCTCGGCCCACGGTCTGCGTCTTCTTCAGCAGGCTGGGGCAACACGAGGTTTCTCTAAACCCTCCTCTGTGGGCCCTTGGAGTTGAACCAGAGAGGCAAGGGTCACCCAGCCCGCAGACCCTTCCCACTCTGGCTTCCACGAAGCGGGACTCAGGCATGCTGGCCTCCGGCGGGCCGGGCCCCCAGCTCACAGGTCCCTGAGCCCGGGACCAGAGCAGGGCCTGGCACCTGAGGGTGCTCTGAGCACATCGGGGGGGGCTCGAAGGGCTCAGAGGCCCAACTGGCTTCCAAAGCAGAGGCCTTCCAGAACACCCTGGGCACCCCAGAACTGTGTTGCCTCACATCTTCTAAGACACCTCCCGGCTCAGAGAGGCTCACAATGAAAGCATGGAAAATCACCAAGTGCCACTAAAAGCTGCCTCCCTGGCATGTCCCCAGCTGAACTCCTTCTATTTTTCTTTTCCCGGGAGATCAAAGCTATTGTGTCAACACTCGGCCCCGATCCGAGTGACCTTAAGCGGGTTGCTTATGCAACCTGGTGGTGGCAGCCGGGGACGGCAAGGAGCGATCCGAGAGTCTGAACGGGGGTTTCCTTGAAGCATGAGAACCCCCGTCAGGGGTGCTGCGCTATTGCTGACGTGCCCGTTTTTGACAGGGAAGAAACCCCAGAGAGAGCTCCAACTAGCCTCTGGCTCGGCCCTCCCTGCTCTCCCGCTGGCAGGACCCTGGCCTCCCGTTGACGCCCTCCCCCGGGAGCGGCTGACTGCCCAGAACCAGAGCGGCAGGAGATGGGCCGCAGGGTGCGGCTCTGACGTTCCTCCGAGGGCCAGCCGCTGGCGGGACCCACGCCACGGGACGCCGCCCCACCCCGGGGAGAAACAGGAAGTGCTGTTCCCATTTTACAGACAAGGAAATGGAGGCTACGGAGGGGTGACCTGCCCAAGGGCGCACAGCTCAAAAGTGGCAGCGAGGGAAACTGAGCCCCTTTCTGACTCTGTCCGCGCCCTCTAGGTCTCACCAGGGTCGGCTACCTGGAAAGGCCAGCCGGGCTGTCCGTGTGTCGGATGAATCTCAGCAGCAGGAAGAGCACAGAACACAGAGTCAGGAGGCCCCGGTTCCAGCCTTCCCAGTGTCCTAAGGAACCACGCGGCTCTGGGCAAGTGGCTGACTCTCCCCGGACTCTGGAGGCCTCGCCCTCAGGTGAGGGGATGGACAGAGGGCAGTCAATTAGCAGCGGCTGCCAGGATCCCGGAGGGGAGGAGTCTAAGACCTCCTCAAAGTTCAAACAGAAAAAATGCTACTGCTTAGCAGTGTCCATCAAGAGCACAGAATCGACGTGCTGGATCCGTGCCCCCTGCCGCCACCCCGTGCCATCCACCCCTCTGATGGTCCAAGTCTTAAAGACTCTCTTCCTTTGTTCGAGCCCGTCCTGACTGGTTCCTCATCACAGGCAAGTACTCCCATGCACCCACAGTGTGTTTTGCCTTTACTTTTATTTAGCATTTATTTCATGCCAATTAGAAATCCCGGGCTTTCTGTTGACTGCCCTTCATCAGATCCTCATGCCTGTCTGCGTTCTGTGTTGTAAAGGGCGATGCATCTCTGAATTCCCCTATTTGCCATCCGCACGGTTCCCCACGCCAGCAGGAGAGGTCTAAGGGTGCAAGACTGCAGGCAACTAAACCCAGCAGAGTGGCCAGCCGGGGGCAGTGCAGGCAGGAGGCGGCCACAAAGGCTCGGACGAGCCAGGCCTGAGCCCAGGGACTTTGCCAAGGAAAAGCACGGCTGGCTGTGGCTGCCAGGGCTGCCTGAGCGGGAAGGTCACGTAGCCAGTAGTGCGAAGGGCCACCCCACACAGGGGCTGAGGAGGGCCGCTCCCCTGCTAAAGGCAACCCCTGCTGGTAAGCGGCGTGGACCGTGGAAGGCTGACCCAGGGACACCGTGCCAACAAAGAGCCAAGAGTTACTGATGAGCATCTGTGATACCCCTCCGGCGGCTTCGGGCCACAGCCCCCTGCCCTTCGGAGCCCCCAGGGCCCCAGCCAACCCCGCTCTCCTGGACTCGACTCCCAGACTTGTCCTGGATCAGTGCTCGGCACAGTTGCTACGTCGTGCTTCTCCCCTGCCCCACGCTGCCCCCGGCCAGCTTTCTGGGCCCCTCAAACATCTGCTGACACAACAGTTGCTGCCTGTTCTGGGGCTTGCTCCAGGAGGTTTGAGGACTCAGTGTGTGGGCAGCTGCGATCAATCAAACCTCTGTTTCAGCATCCCGACCCCTCCTCACAAATGCCTCGCTTCTGTTTGAAGCACTGTTGAGAAATACAATTTGTTGCTCCTGCAGGCTGACCAGCTTGGAGTCAAAAATACAGCAAGGACTGGGACACCCAGGGGCACGGCATTCGGCGGGTACCTCTTTTTAATTGTTGCTTTTTTTTTTTTTCCCCCGAAACCTTGGCTCCCACGCATGCGATCTGGGCCTAAATGGCCACGCACGGCGCAGGTCTCGCTGGGAGTCAACCGACGCTTGCTAGTCACGCCAAGTCTCCAAGAAGCAATAACTAATAAACACGTCAGCAAAAGTCCCGCTGATAAACAACTCCGATGCTCAGGCCGGGCCCTGCTCTCAATGGCACATATTCACACAAAACACCGGGCAGAAGGGGTCACGTGGGGAAAGCCGAGCGGGAGGTCAGCACCATGTGACCCGGGCAGGGGCGGGCGCGACTGACCCTCCGGGCCGCCTTCGGGCAGCTGCTCTGGGAGCTGCGTGGCTACGATGCCAATTCCGGGGCGGGGCCTCCCTGGGCTGGGTCCTCAAGCCAGTTCTCCCAGCGGGGACCCTCCTCGCTGCAGCCTCCCCCCTCCCGCTGCAGGAGCCGCCTGCAGCCTCGCTCGGCATCCCCGTCCGTGCGCTGGGCGCTGAGGTTTTACCAAGACGTGAGCAAAGGCGGACAGGTCTGAAGGCAATTGCTGACCCCCCGACCCACCGCGGTCCGGCCTCACTGCCCAAGAGGCATCGGCCACTGCCGGCCAGCTGTGCCCAGGGGTGCTGGCCAGGGGCAGGGCGGGGCATCCGGTGAGCTCCCAAGACCACGTCTACCTAGTCCCACGGGCTGCGGACGTGACACAAAACGCTCACACGTGGCCAACCTCCTCTGGCAGAGGTGGTTCCGAATCCGACACCGCTTCACGACCCTCGGCTCTGAGCATGGAGCTCACCGCAGGCCGAGCTAAGTGGCAGGGCAGGCCTCCTCCCCGTTCTCAAAAGGAAAGGACGAGGCAGGAAGAGGAACAAAGAAGGAGAAGTAAATGGCAAGGGCAGAAAAGGGAAGGGAAACACAGAAGGAAAGAGATGGGCAAATAGAGAAAAAAGGGAGTCCTCACAAGGGACTGAGTGTGCCTCCTGGGACCATCACCCCCCTCCCAGTTCTGCCTCTGGAGTCGCCCAGAACGAGCCCACACCTTCCCTCTCAACATGTGCAACAGCAACGCCAGGGGCACCCATCTGCACTCCCTGTGCGCCAGCCAGGGCGCTAGGTGGTGTGTGTACACACAGGCAAGGATACAGACACACACGTACGTTCACACGTACATATATCTGCATGTCACAGACACACACGTACAGGTTGACACATTATACGCAAGCGCACACGTGCATTATTTCCCTTATTCTTCCGGCAGAAGCCACAGCAGCTGTGGGGACGATGTGCTTTGCTGCACAGAGATGTCAAGTAATTTGCCCAAGGCTGCTAGCCTTCTGCCCCTCATCTAGACGCCTTCTGATTTGTCGCTGTGCCCCCAGGCCCCAACTGCAGATCCAAAAGTGGACACCATGTTCTAGAAGGACAGCAGCGTCCGCAGGAGGGGCTGGATGGACAAGGCTTCAGGGGCTCTGGGTACCCCCCACCCTTGCTCCGGGCACCCTGACTGATGGCCAGAGAAAAGCTCCTGCATGCTCACCCACACCCCAGGAGGTGTGCCCTGGGCCCCGAAGGCTCCAGCCCCAGTCAGCGCCTCAGGAAGCCGGGGTTTCTCACAACTCCCCGTACTCCGAGGGTCTAACCGGAAAGGCACTCTGCACCTTTGATGTGACAATCTCATACACCTGGTCCCAGATCTACGCACACAAAGGGGCTCCTTCACAAAAATGCTCAGTTAGAACCCCCTGCCCCCAGAAAAGTGAGTATTTACAAACCAAGATCACAAGACCTACAAAAAAGGTCCAAGATCTAGGTTGGAGAAACAGAGCAGTGCCGACCCTGGCTACAGGCCTGTCTTTCCATAGATGCGCAGCCCCTGCTCCTGCCCCAGCAGTTACAAATGCTGAGAAAGCCACAGCCCACGGGGGCTGGTATCTGGGCGGTCCTGTGTCAGCTGTCACCTGGCCATGGGCAGGTGTCTGTATACCAGTGACATGCTCAGCTCCTGGGCTTCCTAGGCAGAGGACCCTACACGTTCCAGGCTGGATTCAGGGCTCTCTGCAAAGGCACTGGAGTTGCCCTAGGCCTGGCTTTTAAAAAGGCTCCTGGAAAAGCAAGGCCCACCTGGCGAGGCCATAAATTATACAATGGGGGAGCCAAAGCAGGCAGAGCTCCGTGGAGACAGGACTGGCCGGGGCTCTAGAGGCTTGGTCGGGGTGGCTCAGGGTCCAACCCCAGGGCTCCAGTCGCCCCCTTCTGGCACATACACTTCCCAGGGGCCCCTTCTGCACTTGCCCCGGACTCTGCCCTACCCAGGCCTTGGCTAGAGAAAGGCGAGAGGAATCAGGGCGGCCTCACCGGGATCTTGGAGGCCTGCCTGGAGCCAATGAAGCAATCTACACATCTGGGCACAGTCCCACTGAGCAATAGATTTTCAAACAGTTTCTACCCGAGTGAGGACGGGAAACGTCTCCAGTGACGCCAGTGGTGTTACTCCGACTTGTGGCTAGTAAAATATAATAACACGTGTAAGTTGTTTTTATTACCTATCTAGCTTATTAGGTAATAAAATAAGCTCAACATTAAAAATTTAACTGAAGCCATTTATCGCACCCAGAACTCAGGGCTCCGGGTTTCCTTCAGAAGTCACCCAAATCTGTCACCTTTCCAGCCTCTTTACCTATTTAAATTTCTCCAGAGAAGGAAAATTCCACTCGTGTGTCCAACACAAATGAATGTGTTCGGCCGTTGTCTAGCTAGTAAAGCAAAACATGTCCACAACTTAGGAAAAAGAAAGGGACACACCTGGGGAGAGCGATGGAAGAAATGGAAACTGGAAAATGAGGGCAGAGGATGGAGGTTTCTTCCCCAACATGGGGGAGGCAGAGTCTGTCACGAGCCCGTCCTCCAGCTGCCCCGGGCCATGGCCCGGCTCTGGAGCAAACAGCCAGACAGTCTGGACTCTGGGGCAAGGTGCCTGCTCAAGACTTGAGACACCTGCCCCTCTTCTTTCTGTGGGCCGGGGGAGGGGAGGGCAGGTACCTCTAGGCTGGGAGGGGGTCTAGAGAAGAAAAGGAAATGCCACCGACAGAAGCGGCATTTTCACTCTAAAGCAAAAGGAGGTCCGGCTGAAAAAGCAGCCCTGGGCACTGAAGGAAGGCCGTCAGGTCCAAGAGGAGTCGACACGAGGCTGCCTGCCCAGAAGTGGCCACGGGCTGCATGAGCGAGGCCAGCCGGTCTTGGTCCCCTCACACCCAGCGGTGACCGATGCTTCCACAACAACACAAGAGGAAGGGGAAACCATGGCACGGAGCGCAGGACCTCCCGGACACAGGACACAGACTGCATCCCACCCCCCACCCATCCTTCCCTGGGCCTCACTGTCAAACTCACAACCTCAGGCTTCCTCGGGAAGAACCAAACGCAGGGGGCACTCAGGCTCAGAGACTGCCCTAAAGACAGAATATTAACTCCCAAGTTCATCTCGTTCGAATCAACACCCGCGATCAGTGTTAGCACGAGGCAGGGCTCCAAGACACAGAGGATAAAGTGCGCGGGAGGGCGCGTGTGGCCGGAGGCCTCGCCTACGGTGAACGGCGAGGCGGACGGAGGTGGCACAGAGGACAGCAATCACAGCGTCTTGGTGGTCTCACGTTGTTGACAGTTTAATCCAATGGCTAAGTGCTGCTCCGATCCCTCACCCTCTAAAACCATTACCCACAGTCCTGATCTCAGGACCAGCCTAATCCGAAGGACAAGGAGTCCTGGCCTGTGCCACAGGGACGGGGTTTCAGGCACAGAGGCTCCAGCGAGGTGCCGGAAGGGGATCACCAGTGCTGGGTGACAACGGCCTGCCCCCGTAACGCCTCGCCTCCCGCCATCTGCCTGCCCCTGTACCGCCAGCACTGTGTTCACAGGGAAAGAGCATTTCTGACTTTTCTGATTTTAAAGACACTAAAATTAAAAAACGAACTTGGTACCATCTTTCTTCGAAGAGGATTTTAAAAAACGGGGGAAGAACCCACTGCTGGGCCCCACGCATCTGCCTGGGATGGGCCAGGACCAGCAGAGGCTCCCACGAGCACCCAGGTGCTCCCGCGGGGCCTCCCGTGTGGCCGGGGCTCTTACCTGTGCCATCTTAGCAAGGTCTAGGGAAGGCCTCTGCTCCTGCACCTCTTCTGGGCGCCGCCGCTTAATGCCGACCTTCTTGTCGTTAAGGACACACGGCTGGGAGCGGCTTCGGGACAGCCCGCTGGAGCGCCTGGCCAGCTCTGGTGTTGAGGCAGGTGTGCTGTTGGCTGAGGGTGGACAGTACTCCGCAAAGGAAAACTGCTCGTGCGAGCAGGAGAAGGACCGCTGCATGTCGAGCCGGCCGCCTCCCACGGGGGTCGGGTCAGGGCTCCAGATGTCGCCTGCCTGTCCACAGGTGGCCGAGCCTGGCGCCCCTTGGCAGGGCTGACCTCCAAAGCGGTGGTGGAACCCTGCCTGGTCATAGGGCGAGGAGAGCGCATTGGCCCGGGAGGGGAGGCTGAAACTAGAGCTTCTCTGCATGGTGCTGAAGCCGTTGGAATAGCGCTGGACGCTGCCCCCGCTGTAACAGCGTCTCTTCTCCACCGGAGTCCAGACTTTGGAGCCCAAGGGCCTCCACGATGTCCGGCAGCTGGACATTTCATCGGAGAAGGACAGTGACCGGCACTGGCGTTTGCTGGGGGGTGCTGAGGGGTTCCCGTTGTGGTCGCTGAGGCTGAGGTCTTTGATCAGGTTGGTCACCGCGCAGGCGGTCGCTGCCTCCCGGTGCCACAGAGCGCCGTCCTGACACTTCTCGGGCAAGCACTCCCAGATGCTGGCGCTCGGCTGCTCGATCTGAAGAGGGCATTTCCTGTCCAGGTCTCGCCATCTGTCATTTTCTGGTTCAGAAATGACAAAGAGAAAACAGGATTTGAGAAGGCCTCCATGCCAGCCCTCTGCCTCCTCACCAAGAGTTCACCTTAAACAGGATTCTAGAGCCAGGAAGGCTCTAACTGTGTAGACGAGAAACTGAGGCTCAGAGAGGGGACGGGAATCCCAGAGTTTTGCATCAGGAGCAGAGCAAGCCTGAGATGCATGTACCACACTCCCCACCGCCCGCCGGCCTCCTGGTATAGCTTCCTTCCCAAAAGTCTGTACTGCCTCCCAGGAAAGTCCAAAACAACAGTTTTCACCCAAACGCTTTCCCATTTTATAGATGGGAAATCGACCTGCCCCACCCCTCCCCTGGCCTGCAGCGTCAGGGCAGTATGTTTGTTACGGTCTCTCTCAGTGCTTGGCTGCTCTGGGGCTGGGACTCAATGCCCTGGCAGAAGACCAAAGAGGAGTCTTTTGGTATGCGGGAGGGTCAAGGTCGAATTGGAGGGCGGGGGGGGGGGTACTGCCAGGTTAGTTCATCTGAATTCCATCTTGAGAATACTTGCTGACGACAGAAACTGGAAATTGATTTATGCCTCCACCACCACACTCTTCAACATCAATGTCATCACCAATAGCCGCCAACCATAGAGCACTCTTCTTGTGTTCACCTGATTTCTCACGGCATCGAGGACACTTAAATCCGTTAAAATCTGGGGGCACCTGGGTGGCTCAGTTGGTTAAGCACTGACTTCAGCTCGGGTCATGATCTCACGGTTCATGAGTTCCAGCCCCGCGTCAGGCTCTGTGGTGACAGCTCAGAGCCTGGAACCTGCTTCGGATTCTGTCTCTCTCTGTCTCTTAGCCCCTCCCCCACTCATGCTCTGTCTCTCAAAAATAAATAAACGTTAAAAAATTTTTTTTTTAAACCGTCAAAATCTGTAGCAGCATGTCTTGGGCTGCACAGACTTAAGGGTACAATTGAAACTTACATATTCAGGCCTCTGCTTGAACACATGAATAAAGAAGCTACCTCCCCGCCCCCCCCCCCCACTAGGAAATGCTGACTTTGCACTTGAACCTTTATTTTAGTGAAATATTCAGGACCTATTTGTTGTTTTTCTACTACAGAATCAGGCACTGTGCTGAGAATTTTAGGAGGGCAGGCACAAATACACCTGATACAGTTCTGGTGTTCAAGTTTATGACACAAAAGCAGAGTTAAGAAATACGTTGTGCTTCCAGGGATCAACATATTGGCAAGGTTCTGGCTTTCTTAAGTGACACACATTTATAAACTGTACACACAGGAATATACAGAAAACTACGGCTTGAGTCATTCAGCCTGTAGAAGGACGGACGTAAAGCCTGAAATGACATTCAGCTAGGGGTTCGATGCACACCGATTCTCACAGCACTGCAGTCAGTTACTCCCACGGGGGAGCAGATATCCCCCTGGCCGCTGTAACCCACAAGGCTCCCTGTGCACCATCACTGCCCAAGTGGGGAGACAGAGGCTGGAGGAAGTTGAGTGAGTGGCCCGGGCCACACAAATGACCGCAGCCTGGCCCAACCCAGAGCCCTGTTCTTTTCACTACACTGCAGCGCTGAGGGGAAGGAACCACAGGGAGCCCGACATCGGCCCTGCCCTCCACGAGTTTAGGAGTCGTACAGGGCGGACCATCCACTCAGAAAACCATGGTGAAACCCACAAGAGTGCACCAGTCTGCAAGGACCACACAGGGTCCAACTCCTAGGCCCAGATCCCCACCACTTAGGCCACTTCTCAAAGGACACAGAGAGACATCAAAGGATAGACCCTGGGCTGAGTGTCAGCAGCTACTGGACAGGCTCAAAGGGAATTGACCAGTGAGGCCCAAAAGGAGGCTCATGAGCCAAAGATAAGCCAAATTAGGGCTAAATGTGACACTGTCATCTAGGGTGCCCTGCCACAGTTATGAGACACGTCTAAGGGGTTGGGACCCTGTGCAGGGGACGTGGGAGGAACCGGCCAGAGGCTATTCCCACAAGGGGGCCTCAGAAGCTGGAGATGCGGGGGAGAGATTTTCCAGAAGCCCAGACCAGTTGGGACCAAACCAGGCCAGTCACCAAATGTTCAATTCCCGTCCCTCTCCGAATCCTCCTGGGCCCTGGTGCACGACAAGTCTCCATACGTGGCCCGTTCACTAAATTTGACAAATTATCACCATGAATCAATCGCCTTTGTGCAAGTAGCATTTATGTTGTTTGAAATAAGTCCTCACTGCCCATTGTCCCTGGAGCAGCCACTATTCTTTTTTTTTTTTTTTTTTTTTTTTTTTTTTTTGGGACAGAGAGAGACAGAGCATGAATTGGGGAGGGGCAGAGAGAGAGGGAGACACAGAATCGGAAACAGGCTCCAGGCTCCAAGCCATCAGCCCAGAGCCTGACGCGGGGCTCGAACTCACAGACCGCAAGATCGTGACCTGGCTGAAGTCGGACGCTTAACCGACTGCGCCACCCGGGCGCCCCCAGCCACTATTCTTTTAAACCAGTTTCGATTTGACATTTGTTAGCAGTTGAAAGATCAGTAAAATAATAAAGTAAAATTATCTGTTATCTGCTTTGCAAAAAGAAGAGTTATCCTCAGAACCAAGTGAAGATTTGCGTGTCATGATGTTCTGCAAAGTGACACGAGTGACAGCGGAATGGGAGCCACAACTGAAATGCCCTCCAGGCGGGGCTGGTGACATAAATGACCAGGGAGGAAGACAGAGCATGAAAACAGGACCGTTCCAGAGAACGTTAATGATGTAATTCCAAACCTGAAACAACAGGGCAGAAAAACCGTATGGATATAGCAGGATTCCTATTTTGTCAAATATGTATGTTATCTGTGAAGATGAAGAGAAAATAAACCAAAATGTTCACAGTCGAATGAGAGACAGCTGGCTGATTTATATGTTTTCCTTTTTGTTCTCCTGTGGTTTCTACATTCTCTATAAGGACAAATCTATTTCCAAACGTGTGGGGGATGTGGCCACCAAGCCCACTGGTGCAGGCCCGGGGTCACGGCCAGGGCCGATGATCCCAGCCTCCTCTGGGTTTGCTCCTTCGGTCTTTTAGGGAGTTCTCTTACGATAACACTGGCCACCAACTTCTCTTTGGAGACAGGGCCCTGAGGCATCAGGTGGGTCAGGAATGCGACCAACTGAGGAAGGACCCAGGGAGCCCAGCCACAGAGCAGCAGGGGCCCCAACATGGAGCCACAGTAGCCCTGCTTAAGGAACCCAAGGCTCAACACAGACTGCCTCTGTTCGAGGCCTTGGGAAACCCGTGAAATTAAAAAGAATTGATCCCATTCTCAGAGGAAACTGCTTTCTATTCCATTTTAATTTCACTGCGCTGGAACTTTCCCATCTCCAGGGAAGTCATGAGAAGTAAGTGGACTTGGGAGTCAATTAAGCAGAACATTCGGTCCCTCTCATCTGACAGCACCATCCCTCCCCCATGGCCACCTCGTGATCTTGGTGCATCCTGACAGGATGCGCAGGCCTCCCCATTCCAGGCTCACCTCCTCACTGCCTCCAGAGAACTTCTCGGGGCCCATGCCTAGCATGGTCTGACCCCAGGCAGTTGCCCATGGCCTTGCAGAAAGGAGGCAAACGTTTTAGCCTGGCATCCTGACCCCATCTCCCCAGTTCACCCTGCTCTAGACACCCTGAACTTCCTGTGACATCAGACATCAGACAAGAAGCAGGCAGAGTCGAAACCATCTTCAAGGACCCCTGAAAGAGCCCGTAAAGCACCCTCCCCCTGGTTTGTGGACACAGCCCAGAGAGTAGTTCTTACGTACCAGCTACCCTTAATAAAGCGGGAGTTTAGTGAAGCAGCCTCAGGAATGGGCACAGGGAACTTCTGTGAGAGGAGGTAGGTGCCCCAACTGCGTTCAGGGTCCCTCTCGAATCCCCGGCGGGGACCGGGTTGGATGGCTAGCGCTGGCGTGCTCCTGTTTGCCTGGGGGAACCACTCCGCTCCATTTCAAGAGTAACCCTCTGTGACCCTAACGGTAAGATTTCCTCGTTGAAATGATTAAGACTCGGTTCTTAACTGGGTCCACCGGTCAAACGTGAGCACGATGTGTCTGCAATGAATCTACCGTTTCCCCCCCAAACATCAGCTCTTTCACGCCCTTGCGCCTTGGCAAAGGCCTGGACTCTTCTCCTCCTGCCTTCACCCTTCCAGCAAGGGGCTCTTTCTAGTCCAGAAGAGCCAACTCCACATCACCTTCTCTGTAGATATGCCTTCTCCGTATTAGCCACTAGGCGCCCACAGCTCTCTGTCTGACTTTCGATCTTCCGGCCCAGACGTTGACTGAACCCTAATTATCTGTTTACGTGTCTGCTTCCACTGAGCCACAAGCTGTCAAGCACAGACCCAGCATGGCCACCCAGTGCCCGGCACGGAGCCCGGCACACCGCAGACCTCAGCCGGTGGCGGCGGGCGGAGGAAGGAACGGACAGTGTGCCGGAAAGCGGCAGAGCCGGCTGTGGGGGTTCGCTTGGCCTCAGTGGTCTTTCATCCTTGGTCAGGGAGGTACAGGCTGGGCTCCGCGTTCAACTTCCCACTTTACCGAGGCCGCGGATAGCTGCATGGGAAGCGGCCGGGAGTCTGGTTAGCGCTACGATGTCTGGGATTCTCTGGAAACACCACGCACTGCCCAACGTGGAGCGCTGCTTCTGTGTCTCAACAGCAGCCAGGGGGCCACCTGGCCTGTCTGAGGGACAGATAGTATTTTAACGGTTGCTATCTTTATCGCTTGAAGAAGTACAACATAAGAAAAGTAAAGACAATGGAGGCTATGTTTAGCCTTGGTGTTTTCCCCCTTCACTCAAGGAACATAAAGCGATTTGCTGGGTCAGGTCATCAGACAAAAGAAACAGGAATAGAAGCCACTTTTTAATGGCAAACCGCCCTGAGCTTCTGGCCCTGACGTCACACTGTACAAAAAGGACCTCAGGAGGGCTCTGAGGAGAGGACGCCGGATGCCCCCGCCCCTCCATTCAATATCACTCTGCACAAACAATTGTAACTCTTTCAAAAGTGACCAGGGCCACGGACCTGGGGAGTCCACTGAGCAGGGGTCACTTGGGAGGGTGGGAAGGGTACGGACACGGGTTTGAGTCTCAGCTCTGCAGAGTACTTAATCTCTCAGGGCCTCAGTTTCCTCATGTGTAAAATGAGAGTGACAGACAGTGATGCCCTCGCAGAGCTATTTTGAGAACCAAACAGTTGCTTGGAACAAGGCCCGCGAGGGCACTGCGGGCTCTGCTCCTACCGCTGAGGCTCAGCTCTCCGGCAACTGGGCACCAAGCACTGCTGGGAGTGCTGGAGTGGCAACCCGTAGGCTCTATGGCAGGATTTCCTCCGTGTGGCTTGGGACCCCCTGCAGGAGCATCCCTTGGGGTGTTACAATGCAATTCCTAGGCCCAGTCCCTTTCTCAGGAAACAATCTCTAGAGGGGAGGAGTCTGCATTTAAGCAAGCTCCTCTACGTCCGGCTTCGGCTCAGGTCATGATCTCACGGTTGGTGGGCTCGAGCCCCGCGTCGGGCTCTGTGCTGACAGCTCAGAGCCTGGAGCCGCTTCGGATTCTGTGTCTCCCTCTCTCTTGGCCCATCCCCTGCTCGCTCTGTCTGTCTCTGTCTCTCTCTCTCTCTCAAAAATACATAAACATTAAAAAAATTTTAAATAAGTTCCTCAGGTTATTTTGTGGCAAAATTGCTGAGAACTGCTCCTACAGGCTACTCGGGGACCTGGGTTCTCAAACACCTTTGTCAGAGTGGCAGCCACACCCAGGAAGCTTCTAGAGGGTTGACCAGTCCAGCCTCTACAAATCTGAATTCAGAACACCATTAAAAGTTGGTGTTCTGCTGTTTGTTTTCAGACAGGAAGTCGAACTACAGACAAGGAAAACTTTTACCCTTCAAGTACTTAGAGGGCCCTTTCCCGCAGGAGGGGGTGGGGGCCCCAAGTTGCACAGCAGGTCCTGGATGGAGATGGAGAGCCGCTGGAAGAGGCCTGGGAAACCAGGGGAAGAGTCTGAGGCCTCTCACCTTCTCCCTGGGACACGCTGACGCCAGGCCTCTGGTGGATGTGGGCACAGCACAAAGGCACCAGCCACATACGCTCTATGCAGTCCTCATTACGTCAACCTTCAGCAGCATCTAAAGCTCCTCTGTGCCCTGGTGAGCCATCTTCACAAGTTGGGGATGACTCACAGGGGAGTGTGTGTGTGTAAGGTAAATGCACACCAGGCTCTACCTCGAGACGGGAGGACAAACCACACAAACTTACACAAAAGCATACAAACCATCTGGTTCTCTCACTGCGACCTCCACGGGGTCTTTCAGAGCCGAGGCTTGATGCCCGAGCCTGAGGTTTCTGGAAGACTACCACCACCTCAGCCGATGCTCACACACATGGGAACAAAACCCCAGGTCCCCCAGCCCCACTCACAAGGCCCCAGTCCAACCACGCCCGGACTAAGGAGGGCAGAAGGCTGCTGGGTACGCAGATCTAGAGCTCAAAGAAAGAAAACACTTGGAGGAACACAAATAGCATTTGACCTCAAATGTTCTTGTTTCCATTTCTACCCTTGAACTTGAAGGGAAATTCCCAAGGGCCCAGATTCTTAGGGGCCTATGGCCTTCTTAGGTTCAAGAGATAGAGGAGATTTACGGCCCTGGGTATCTGTGTGCTGTGTTTTATAGGCTGCCTTAAGGTGACATAACCACAGCAGAATGTGGTTTCTAGAAAAGGTTAAGCACCTGAAGCAGAGACCCAAGATATAAGATTCTTGTAGCCTCCCAGGCCTGGGTAACAGGCCTCCAGCCAGATCAAGACTGGCTGACTCATTCTTGGATTTCACACCTATCTGCTTGTGCTGACGATGTGCTGATGTGCTGTCTCCCCAGCCCTGTGGGTTGGGTTGTGCTAACTTAGCCTCGGGGCTGCAAGGACTCTACCCTTGATTTCGGGGTAGAAGCTCTCACCGACCCTTTCAATGGGAAACTGGAGAGGTGTCCTTCCGAAGGCAGCGTTACTAAGTCCGTCCCACAAAAAGAACACAGGGGGAAGACATGCCCCAATGAGACGTGCACGGTCCCACAATGGGATCGCTGATTTTCAAACGAACTTGTAGAGCCCCCTGCCAACTGGAGTGCCTCTTTCTCCGTGTCATCAGGATGGAGACAGATTTAATTCAAGGCTGTGTCAGGAAGAAAACGTTCTTGGGCTTTGCCTGACTGGGCCCCATCCTCTGGATGTGCCCTCTTGAGTGCGATGAATCATAAAATGTCAGCTGTATCTTGGGTTCAGGCACACTGACACAGGACACCAAGCTCCTCGGCCAAGGCATGAGGACAGGGATTAGGACAGCTGGAGAGAACACTCCAGCAGCTCCATCAAGGGAAGCAAGAAGGCTGGCCTGAGGGGCTCTAGGAGAAGCGAGGCAGCTGGTAACCTTCAGAGTGGCAACCAGGGCCCTGCCCTCCCCAGCTGGGTAGGACGGCCCATGGCGGCCACCGCAGCTTCTGGGAAGCCTCTGCTCTTACAAAAAGAGGCTTGGTGGGATCCCCAAACAAGACAGTGTAGAGAGGTAAAAACCATACCAGACTGAGCACCCGTCTGTATGGGGCAGGGAGAACTGAGGCCCTGTAATGGCCCGTTCAGCTCTGACCCAGACCTCCAGCCCCCACCCCTGGCCTCCAGGGGCATTCAGAAATGTGCACGGAGCCAGGATTCCCAATGGCAACAAAAACTGTGAAGGGACAGAAAGGTCACTTTTAACCATCATCTCCTTTAGATCCCCATCCTGGTTGTGGGTACATAAACAGCCTGGGACATGGGCACCTGCTTGCGATTCATCTCTAAATTGATGCGCCGGCAAAGCTGAGAGCCACTACACAGGGGAGAACTATTCGGAGAACTCAACAAATTGCATATTAATTGTTAACTAACATCCCCCTGGGACCTTTGCTGAGGCAGAGAGAGCGCGTAAGCATACATCCCAAGCACACAGCTCAACCATGAGGCACCACGGCATTCCCAGGCTTGCGGGTGGAGAAACGGAGCTTCAGAAGAGCGTCACGCCTCAACCACGGACGCACAGCGAGCCAACGGCAGGGTCTGCAATCCCAAGGCCGTGCTCTTGCAGTTGGGCCAGGCTGCCCCAAACTTGACCACCTTCCTACCTGGCAATGCACCGTGGTGGGTGGTGCCCAGTGAGCCTGGCAGTTGTCTTCCCCTGTCCTCTGGCACCACTGTGGGCCCCCTCCCGGCCCCAAGGCAGGCCAGCCTGGGCGAGAAGGCAGCCCGGGAGGCTCCCTTCTCACTGGTCACCGTGAACAGCTGTCATGTGCCAACCACACTTTGCACCCACTTCCAGTCTGTACTTTATTCCGGAAACACCGTCTGAAACCAATAAATGGTGCGAGGAAACATTCAAAGCACTCTGCACGGACAAACCTGAAGCTATTTGAGGGAGTGAAAACTCACACATGTACCGATGATAAATAAAAACGAATAACAAAGAAAAAGCAAACTTCAGAAAAACCATACGTCTGCATAGTCATATATGGATGTGCTTTTAAAAATGAAAACGAAGCTCTCTCTAGCTGATTTTGGTTGATCATCTGTTTCTTATGGGAGGCTCTGGTCCAATGATCGGATTCCAAATGGCTACCTCTGAGAGAGACAGAAGCAGCGGCAGAGACCAGAAACGGGCCTGAGCCACTCAGGTGCCATTACCGTTGTCCATTTCGTCTCAGTCCTCTGCCGGTTCTAGGAAATCTAAAATGCCCCACCTCCGAGTGCCGGCTTTTGCACCCGAGGTGCAATCCCACTCCACTTCCAGCAATGAACAGTGGTGGAGTGAAAAGACCAAAAGCTATCAAATCTCAACGTGGAATCTTCCAGTCCCACGCGGCTCAGCACAGCCAACTGGTTTACCCCGTAGAAATTAACACGGAGAGTGCCCCCGGGAACAACCCTTTCATGTACAGAGTAGACTTTAACAGCCAAGTAATTAAACACAGAAAGTAAGGGCTTATAATTAAAATGCTGACAAACCTGAACCAGAGTGGCACAAGTAAGGGCTGCTATCATATTTTTACAATTCCCTTTTATACATAATGCATGATCCTTCTGCTCGTTTCTCTATGTTCTCTGCCTGTGAAATAATTTACATTAATAAATAATTTATTACCATAACTCCTAAAGTAATTATGGGTTTCCTTGCAATTTTTTTTTTTTTTTAAGCATACGAATTGTTTTGTTCTCTGTTCGTTGACTTGTATTTACACGACTTTTCCTAGTGGCCTTTTTGCAATAATTGGTATTGCGTTCGCTTTCTCACCTATTATTTGATTTCCAGGCCTCTCCTCGCCTGAGTGGTGAGGAAAAGGGAATATGCAGTGTCCATTGTCCCTGCAATACAGGATTCAGTTAATGGGTGCAATTAGCCAAGGGTGGTGAATGGAGGCTGCTCTCACCCCACTTGCCCTGTTTCACCAAAAGATTAAACTGATACACGCGTGCCCCTGGGTCAGCGTGAAGAAGCATCTCCCACGGCGAACGACAGAGGACCTGGGGGGGAGCCGTGTTGGAAGGATTCGCGTAGAGTCCCTGCCTCTCCAAGCACACGGCGATCCTCTCAGGGGCGGCCGAGCCCCTTTCTCCACCCGCTGGAAGTCATGGCCGGCAGCAAGGGCTGGCCCGCCTGCCAGGCCAGCTGACCAGCAGGCGGCCCACACCCACGAAGCTGCCACCTGACCAAGGTTTCCTGTGTTGAGAACACAATAACTGGGCACGTACACAGCTCTTCCCCACAGAAGCCGCCTGCAGAGGAAATTCCAGTTCAGCAAAGAAAGTGTCCTCGGGACGGTACGGGAGGTGAGAAGGGAAGCCACGGGGCAAAACACAGTCTCTGCTAGGAGGAGCCCTTCCGGGACCAGGCGGGGCTCACAACCTAGTAAGGAGCACGGGGCCCTGGTGCAGAGCAGGCCGGGCGGTGGCCTGGCTCCACTCTGCCCTGCTCTTCTCTCTCCCCCGCTTTGGACAAGCACAAAACCACTTCTTTGTACCAAGGTCCCAAACTTGGTGTGGGGGGGTGGGGGTGGGGGGAGCGAAAGCTGGGGAGGGGCCCATAAGCCAGCTCACAACAACATAAAGTACTTAAAAAAGAACACATACTGTTGCGAGCACTTGATCATATTAGTGAGGCATTTTATCTAAGTGGGTGCAGAGGAGGCTGAGCAACTTGAAAGGGTGGTTTTTTAAGAGGAAGCAAAAAGGCCACTGCACTCCCCACCCTAATGCCCTTGCCTGGGTTTTCTTAAGAATGCTTAGGAAACTCAAACTCGCACTGGCTTCCAGCTAGGACCCTTGCATGGCTCAGGAGGAGGGAAATGCCCTGAGTCACAGGGCCAAGCTGTCCCCAGCAATCACAGGAGAAGTCCACCGATCAGGGCCAGACAGGGGGTTCGGTGATTAGAGTAACAGGACATTTTGTCTTGGCTGAGTATTGTCCAGCCCTGGAAAGGCTCAAAACCCTCTTGAGAAGTCCGGCTGGACCCAGAGTGCTATTAAAAAGCAGGCAGGCCTAAAGTGAAATCTCACTCCCTGGGATGCTCCCCTGCCACCAAGTTCACGTCGCAGGGTGAGGCCACGCCTCGATTCGCCGGTTAAAGCGGGCAGGAGCGGTCACCTGAGCTTGCAGCTGCACACAGGCATGGGAGGCCTCAGACTGCTGACACTCCACCTGCACGAGTGCCCGGAAATGGGATGAGGGCGGGAGGGACTGAGCCGGCACCTCCTGTGTGCCGCTGTCCCTTTAAATCTCACCAAGAACTGCAATCTGCAAGATGAGGGGACCGAGGCTCAGGAAGATGGGCTGAATTCCCTGTTCCTCCAGACTGCACTGGACAGAACCCCCCTTCCCCCGCCCAGGGCAGGGGCAGACTTACTGTATCTCTGTGCCAAGTGCCTGACACTTAGTAGGTACTCGATAAACATCTAACAGAACACGTCCCTGAAATGTACCGTGAATGCACGCTTCAGATGGGTCAGGGTCTCCCCAAATCGAGGAGGAGTGGTCAACAGAAAGATGGGCACGCGGGAGAGAGAGGAGCCGAGGAGAAGGCCAGGAGGACTCTGGAGACCCCCGCGCCTGGCTGTTCCTCTGCTGCCTGGCAGTGCCCTGGAACCAGCCTAGGTCAGGTACGAGTGGCCTCGAAATAAAGACCCACGTCTGCACAGCCCCGTGTACTAGCCTGGCCCAGTTGACAGCTGAAATCCAGGCGGGGCTGAGCGCCCAGGTGCCTCTCTCTCCTTCCTGGCAGGACAAAGGCAGGCAGTTCAACCACAGCACAACTGAGTCCAGCCCACGAAGCAGGCGGTGAGGCAAGCTTCCGAGCCACGTGGCTAAGTGACTGAGGGTTTGTTGAAAGCCGTTAACCACCAACGAGGTGCTCAATCAAGCCCCATGTGGGGGACAGGTTTCAGAAGTGTGTCACATGGGTACACCGAGGCCAGGTGATCTCCCTGTTTCCATTTCCTCCGGGTGGCAGCATGAAGAGGGCCACCTGGGCTCTCCCACAGGGCTGTGGCTTATGACTGAGGGAAAAAAAAAAACAAAAACAATCTTCCTTCTCCCCCAGCCTGGGTCCAGCTCTGCCAAGGGAGCTTGGTCACCTCACTAGGCCTTGGTTTCCCCAGGTGTGAACTGAGCATCCCCACCCACCCCACACCGAGGCTGCTGCAGAATCCCGGAGACCCTGCAAAGTCAGGAGCCTGGGGCTCCCTGTGACTCTCCAGCCTCGTCACCCCACCTACGGGACGGAGCCTAAAGAAGAAAAAGAAAACCCTGTGCACAGAGTCAAAGGCTGAAGGCCTGAAGTGGTCGCCTATCTCGGAGGCTTGGTTTCTGCCTCAATGCAAACCTCACAGAAATTCATGTGGCAAGGTGTCCCCACGGGGGGCAGGAGTCACGGAGACACGGTGAAAGGAGGGATCGTGCTCGGTCATTGGGAGCACAGAAAAAAATCAATATGATCAATGCAGTCATCCCCTCTGCCCCCTTGTAAAAAAAAACAGTAATTCACACTCGCACGGGCACAGGGGACTGAGACAACCTTTCTGGAAAGCAAGCCAACAATATGAAGCAAGACCCTTAAAAACGTTCCTGCCTTCTGGCCTCTCTATTCCACTCCTGGGAACTCCTAAGGAATAATCCTGAAGGCAGACAGAAGACAATGACTTTGACGCTTAGTCACTGTTAATTAATCACACCGGCAAACAAAACAGCCACGCCACCCAACAGCCAAGAAACAGTCACAACGTTAAATACATATTGATACACAATTCAGTACTTCAGCCTCCTTAAACCAGCGTGTAAACCAACAAATGTAATGCGATGCGGGAATGATGGTAACTGTGACTCAGTGAAACAAAGAAAAGCAAAACTTCTTCGTATCTAATTCTATGTAATCCAGTGTTCATCGTGGCTACGTAAAAAAAACTCACAGGACATAAAAACACACCAAAATATTAATAGGAGTTATCACTGGGTTTTGGGGGGCTAGGAGAGATTTTCATCTTATACTTTACACCGGGGTACGTTTTCCGAATTAAAAAAAAAAAAAAAAAATGAACGTGGTTACCTTAAAAACCAGACAGAAACACTCAACGTTACGGTTGGAGACATTTGCAAAGCACGCACCAGCGCCCGTCCGCTCACTCGGCCCCGCAGCCCGGGCGCCACTCCGGCACCACTGGGGTCGGAACGGGGTGGCAGAGTCCCCACTCTGCTCTCTGTGCCCGTGTCCGTGTCCGGAAAGGGCTTCCAACGTCTCACCTGGAGGACTCAGGCCCTGGCGGAAGGACTAGAGAAGCACTCTTCACGGCCACCTTGGTTACTCACCCATAATTCCACAAGAGAAAAGTGTCGGTCCTTGACTCATCTTCTTTGGCGTGTGCTGAAAACAACCAGAAAAGCTATTCACTCTTCGCGTCATAAGAAGCACGTTTGCACATGACCCTGCACTGATCCCTTGCTAAAGTCACAGTTAAAGGGGTAACTGCCTCTTGCCAACGTCAGATTAGGGGACGGAGACAAAAGTGTTACGAGAGGCAACATCGGCCCGTAATCAGACCCGGACTCCGCGTCCAAAGTCTCCAGTGAGTTACGGAGGCCGTCAAGTTAATGGCTTCAAAAACACACAAGAAAGCCCCGTGGCTTCTGACGCTCGGGGACTGGGCCGTGTGAGTGACACGGACGAGGTGTGATATACATGGTTCCCCAAGCCGGGCTGCAGAGAGACCTCCCCACAGCCCAGGCTGGGAGAAGAGGGGGCCTCTCGATGACAGGAAGAGCCCCCAGTGAGGAGTACAGGCCCATCTGTCACCCTCGGCTCCTTCCCTCCACCCCCCCCTCCCCACCCCGAGACACCAGAAGAACAGCTCTTCCTCCTCTACACAGAAGCATCAGGTAAACCTCAGGAGGGTGGCCCTTCACCATGCAAGCTGCTTTGCTGCAACAAGGAGGCCACCCCCGGGCACCCTCTCTGAACTGAAACAGAAACTCGAAGGTGTTATTTGGTCACAGCAAAGAGCTATGCCTTTCAGACTCCTTGGCACGGTATTCCGACGGCTTCCCTTTCCACTGGGAGCATCGTGCGTCTCCCCTCACACCGCACACCCACCCTCAACAAAATGCTACGGCCGCTGGGAGAGAAACGGGCCACTGGGGCCTCCACGAGAACCCCAAGACGGGACACTGCTCCGCGGCTACACGGTAACCTGAGCACGGAACGTTCCGGGCTCCCCTGTGCCGGCTGCGGCGGGGGTCAGGCGGCCTATTCTGACCTCTGGTGAGGAGGAGACCGTGCCCACCGGGGCCCCAGAAAGAAGGCCCCGCCTCAAGCGTTCCTACGACTCCTTCCCTCCTCCTTCCGCCAGTCACCCACTCGTAAGTACTGGAAATTATTCACATGCAGGCTGCACGAGGGGACTGACCACGTGATGGGGAAAGAAGCTCTCGGCCCCAGAGGAGTCGGCCCGTCCAAGAGAACTCCATCTTCTGGGAGGAGCCCCAAGCAACAGGGACACGCAGGCTTCCAGGCTGAGAAGAGGGCGGGAACCCAGGCCCTGGTGCCTTAAGGGCCACAAGGCTGAGGGGGAGCTGACTAGGAAAGACCTGGCCCCACCCAGATAAGGGGCGCCAAGTGCCTGCCCCCAGCTCCCCAGTTCAAAGCCCTCTGCGCTCAGTCAGCTACGTGTTCATCCATTCAGGTCACTAAGGGGCCATCCCGGCCAGCCTGGGACACAGAGGTGAAGGACGCCCGCCCTGGTCCTCAGGAAGCTCACGTTTCGTGGAGGACGGAGTCACACAGACGAAACATCGCACGACAGGGAGCGTGGGAGCGGAGGGGAGAGGACCCAGGCCAAGGGTGCCGGGGTGCGCGAGGTCGGGGCCGGCGTCCTGCGGGGAACACCGGAGCCGGTGCTCAAGGACCAGAAGGCAAAGGGGGCGGGGCAGGGCTTCTCCGGTGCCCACTCCTCGGTTGAGAGCAAGAATCCTATTTTCAGGACAGGTTGCCCTCCTGGATCCCACAGTGACTTTAACCATCCAGTCTACAGCCAACCAGGAAACAGCTGGAAAAAGTCAGATGGCCGTGTCTGCCTGTCTTCCAAATGACTTGGCTCCCACAGCAGGACGCGCACTGAAAACCCACACCGAAGTCACCAAAGGGGAGTGGGTGACAAAGACCCAAGAGCCCGGCCTCTGGGCAGTGCCGCCCCCGACACCCAAGCGTGCAGCCCATGGACACCAGGCAGGCTCCGCTCCCGGGGGGGGGGAGGGTTCACAGAGGGAAGTCGGGTTTGGCCGTGCCAGGGGCCTCGCCTGCCGAGGGAGAAAACTCCAACACTACAGGGGCACCCTGGCACAAAGCAAACACCTGCTGGGGAACCACAGCCCCCGCCCCGTGGCCGGGTTGGGGAGGCAGGTGGCAAAGCGAGCCGGGCGGGCGGCGCACAGAAAACCAAACTGGGATGGGGCCGGGGAAAGCAGAAGAGAGCAAGGACCCTCGAGCAGCCCGCCTGCTGCATTGCCGCACAGACGCCACTGAGGACGGCTTGGGGTTTCCAGACGACAGGAAGCGAGCGAGCCGGTGAGCCAGCCCGCTGACCTGTCAGCGGAGCACGGCTCACGGGGCTTTTCCTCCCACTCGGCCGGCGTGGCCAGCCCACAGACGCAGAGGGAAACCACTGCACCAGCACACGGGGGCTCCCGGGCCCTCGCTCACCCGTTCATTCGCTCAGCAAGGATTCATCCCCATTGGCTACGGCCGCTCATTGGCCAGGCCGGGGAGCACACACGTGGAACGGGAGCGTGGAACCGCCACCGCTGCCCTCCGCTGTTAGACCGAACCAGCCTCCTAACCCGTCCCCAGCCTGTGCCGTGGGCCCATCGTCCGCTCTCCACCCAGAACCCACAGAGGCCAAGCGATGCTGCTCCTCTGCTTACAAACCTCCAATGACTTCTCACGGCAACCGGAATGAAACCCGCCACCCCTCTCCCTGCAGCCACCAGGCCCACACGAGCCAAGCCCGTGGGACACTGGCCCTCCCAATGCCACCTCGAGTCTTTCCACGACAGGCTCCCCGCCTCACTCCTGCCACACGGCCTCCTCGGCCACCCTCCCTGACCGCCCCAGGCAAAGGGCACCCTCCCCACCCGTGCTTTTCTCCACAAGGCCTTGCAGGCAGTACGGACACTCAGCAGAGGCTCCTCGCGGGGCACAGGGCACAGGTGGGCAGCGATCGGTCGCACCCAGATCTCACACCACTTGAAGGAACATCGCCACGTCCCCTGTTCTTAGCGAGCCCCACTCCTGCTCGCTCACCGAGCACGTGAAAATGCACGACCTGGTAACGCAGCCCCCCCTTCTTCTGCTTCCAGCACCCCACTTTTGCACTGGGACCCCTCCCTCCACACAGCAGTGTCTCGGTGGGACTGTGTCTCCATCTCCCCTGACACGGGACGGGCACAGGACGTGGGTGCGGCCCTCTCTGCTCTGCGGCCCGGCTCCTGGACTGAGCAAGCGCTGGGAGTCGGCAGGGAGGCCCTGAGCCTGCCATGAGCACCTGCTTCCAAAAGCCTCCGAGCCGCCCTGTCCCTGCCCTCTCTGGGACCTCATTCACCGCTCTCCCGACAGCCTCCCGGGACGTCAGGCCCAGGCATACCCTGACCAGGATCAGGTTTCCCTGAGCCCAACACCAAGCTCCCGTCTGGGCTCCAGGTGGCCAGAGCCGATTTATCCCAAGTACACCTGGTACATGATGAAATTCCTGCTGGTACATGCCACTCTGCAGCCAGCCTTCCCACTCCGTCAAACCCTCTGCACCACTGCAGGAAGGATGGGCCAGCCAGTCACCATGTGGCGAGGCCCGCCAGGCCCTGGGGACTCCTAGCCTCAAGGTCCATACGACACTCAGTGTGCACACTGAAGCCAAGGCCTTGGCTGGTGTTTGCAGAAAATACTCTATTTCTCCGTGACGCCTCTACTCCTAAGCCTACCCCAGGGCAGGGCCTGGTCTCTGTGATATTCCTTGGGTCACAAGACAAGGTTTTGGCACCAGATCCTCCGTAGAGAAGGCAAAAGCTGGAAATCAAACTGGGGCTTCAGGGGCCCATCTGAATAAAAAGACAATTCAGGTCTTTACTTAATGAGGAACTTGCTCAGACAGAAAATGGCAGAGCTCATCTCTGGCCATAATCCTGCTTCCTCAGAACGTTCTTCTGCAGAGTAGTGACTAAAGCAATCACATCACTCCTTCTCCATGACAGTGTGATGGGGAACCACAACGTGACACAGTCGGGCTCACACCCACGCACTTGAGCAGGACAAGCAGGGCACCCCAGCCTGCTGAAAGGAACACAGTGAGACTATGGCTGTGGGAAGAAGACGGAGCCACGCCTGACAAGGAAAACAGAAGCCAAAGAGGGACGAGTGCCCCTGTGTGGACGCTCTCAAAGATGCCAACACAGACGGAGTGGTGACCCTGCCCCCCACCCAGGCGTCAGGGTTGGCCAAGGCGTGGGTAGTGGCTAAGGGTAGGTGGGAGAAAGGCACCGGACTGCCGCGGACCGCACGTGCACCCCTGGGTTCTAACTCGGGCCAGCCTGGGGCCTGCCAGCGATCCCGGCTGGGGCTGCTGCGCCCAATGCCAACTCAGGGTGGCTGTGGGTATGAAGGCTCTCCGTGCCCAGGCAGCTGCGTGCAAGGCCTGGACGGCCAGGCTCTTCCCAAGAGGCAAATCACAGCCTCGGCATCCTGATCCGACAAGAACAAAGGCAAGTACTTGCTCCCAAAACCAGTGTCGGCTGTTGTGGGAAACACCTCGAGGCTGGGGAAACAGAGGCAGCCGCTCTCCACCCTCTACCCTGGGACAGTCTCCAGACTCGAGAGAGAGGGCTGTCGCTGGCCGGGGGGGGGGGGGGGGGGGGGGGGGGGGGTGGAGGCAGGCTGAGCCAGGGAAGATGGTCACTCGGGCCAGGGAGAACGGGCCATGGCCTGAGTGTGGGCGTGCAGGGAGGGGCCGGAGAACGCCACTCCCGAGGTCAACCGTCCGGGCTGCCTTCCAGCAGCAGTAGCTAATGTTAGAACACGAGGAGGAAGAGCCCACTCTGCAGAGGAAAGCGACCAGCAGAGTGGGGGAAAGGGGAACCGAGCATAGTCCTCACTGCTGTGCAGTGTGCAAGCCGGACCGGGGCCGGGGCCGGGTGGGGCCCTCAGCCCTCTCTCCCCAGGGCCAGGCAGCTGAGCACTCCTCGGCCCTTTTTTCTATTTCCTACATCTCTCTCGGGAACAAGGCCGGTCACTTGTCCCCCGCATTTCTTTTTTAGAAAAAGAACAAGAGACCTCAGAGGGCAGGGAGGGAGGGTCTACAGGCCAACTTGCCCCGTGTCCCCAAGGCCGCTGGGTGGCCCCCAGGTGACTTTCACCCACAGTTTCAGACTTTCTCACTGCTGTGTGTCCGGGGCCTGCTCCCCTAATTCCAAAGCGGCCTGTGACTCATGTTTTCTTTTTTAATCTGAAGCCCCCCCCACCCCCACCCCCCGCCCCCTGCTTTCTGTTATCTTCTCAGCCTGCTTAGAAAACAAAGGAGAAACACTTTTCCATGTTCCCGTTGTTATCTTGATGGTATTTACAGGAGGCTGGTGTTGCCAGTTTAGGAAGCCGAAGCAAAGCCCCCGTCTGCTTCCTCCCAGCACCGCCGGCCGGGGGAGGGAGCGCACTCGACCATCACCGTACTCTCTCTTCCGTCTCACGGACGTCAACACCAGGCCGAGGCGATGCGGGGTCCTCCTTCGGTTGCTGGCTGTGCAGGCCTGGACGTCAAGTCCGCTTCCCTCAACCTTCCTTTGCTTTCCTGAGAAGATGAGTCTCCCTTCCCAGGCTAGGGCTGGGAGGCCACGCTCTTGCTGGCAGGCACTCAGGCCCTGCCTCCTCGAAGAGCAGCTCAGCTGACCTGGGGCCCACGTGCCCCGGGACCGGCTCCACAGCCAGCCCCGGCCAGGCCGGCCCTGAGACGGGACCAAGTTCAGCAGCAGCTGCTGAGGCCAGCAGCACAGCTGGAACCGGGCAGGGACCCTCCCTGGGGACCTCCAGATGGCCCTCACCCCGGAGGTCGTTCCTTTTTGGTCAGAGCTACTCCAGATGTGTTCTTCAGATTTCGGCAGGAAAACACCCCACCCCCACCCCCCACCAGCAGAAAGCAGAGCGGCTCGTACCCGCACCTCGGCTGTGAACCTAAGCAGCAGCCAGAGAGGAACCAGAGCAAACCCGAGCTGAGCAGCAGCTGGGGTGCAGGAACCCACATTCACTCACTCTACAAATGTCCCTGAGCACCGCCCAGGCCCTGGTCTCAGGCACTGGGTACTCAGCAACAAGCAAAAGAAACCAAATTCCTTGCCTTCATGAAGCTCACATTTCAGCGAAGTCTTTCAACAAACGAGATCAAAATGTGGGATAGGCACTCCGAGGGAAGACAGACAGGGAGAGGGGCAGCAAGCATGGGAGAGGGGGTGAAGGTGGCAGAGTTCAATGTTAGGTTAAGTGAGCAAAAAAGAAAGGGAGGGAGGGAAGGAGCCCTGCTAAGCGGCAGTGTTCTGGGCCACACAGGAAGTGCAAAGGCCCCGAGGCAGGCTCCTGCTTGACACGTTGAGCGAGGAGGCCAGCGTGGCTTGAGCAGAGTGGAGGGAGCAGGGGGAGAGCAGAGAAAAAGCAGCATGGTCACAGAGAGCCAGAGGACGTGGGCCTCATGCCTCCCGGCCAGGTCTTTGGCATTTGCTCAACCTGAGGTGGGAAGCCCGTGGAAGGCTGGAGCAGGGGAGGGATGCATCTGCCTTGTAGTCCCTGTGGCTGCTGGGTGCGTAACAGGCTAACGAGCCAGAAGCAAATCTGTTACGACAAACTTCCAGACGAGACAGGACGGCAGGTGGGACCAGAGTGGCAGCAGTGGGGATGGCGAGAGAGAATTAGTTAGAGATACTCAATGCAAAGTGGAAAGGAAGCCGTGATGGGCGGAGAGACCCGGCCCACCTTCGCTTGCGGAATGCTTCCAGTCCAGTGCCCGGCACACCCACGGCGGCCCGTAAAGGCCTCGGGTCTCGGCGGCCTTCCCACACTCCTTCAAGGGCTGGAGACCCGGCCTGTCCTGTCTGCTCTAGGCCTGGCTGTCGGTGCGAGCCTGGGGAGGGAGCCCACGAGGGTGCCAGGGTGGGCTCACCCGAGGGGCTGTGAAGGGCACCGGGATGGGTGCCTGCTGACCACAGAAGCGGCAGAGTGCTGGGGATGTAGCTATCTGCAAAACTCCTCCCCGAGTGTATTCAAGCCGGAGCGGGACCTCTTCTCGGCCCCTCTGCGGGGAAGCGGCCCCGCTCACTTCTGAGGAGCTGGGGCTGGAAGGGGGTTAGGAGGCTACTCTGTTCTCAGTCGGAGAAGGCCGGGCCGTCTGCCTCTCTGGCCCAGCCCATCAGGCCGCTTGGTCAGAGGACAGCTTGGGCAGAAGGCGGCGGAGAGCGGCTGTCACCACAGCCCACCATCTTGGCCGCCAGACCGCGCCTTCTTTCCCCCTCCTCTCCCACCCCCGACATTCCCCAGGCGGCCGCCACCTCCCTTCCGGAAACCCCCTCCCCTCCCCGGGTGGAGACCAGAAGGAGCTGCAGGGACGGCAGAACCACGCTTGGTCCTATTTAGCAGGGCGCTGGCCGGACCTCGCCAGCTACTTCCTGAAAGTACTTGGCCAGGCTCCGGGTGACTGTGCCCACTGCCCTGGCCTGCAGCATCTCCCAGAGTTCTGCTCCCGGGCACTCTGGATTCGGTCTGCTAAGCCTGCATGTTCGGTCCACAGCCCCAGCCGGACACCAGGCCTCAAGAAAGGTCATCTGAGACACGAGGCCCACTGAGTCCTTACCAGCTCAGGGTTGAAGGTCCTGCATGCTACGGAGTCAGCTCCCTGGTTGTCGAGGCTTTTACTCAGGATCATCACCATGGTAACGACCTCAGGCACCGGGCTCCATCCCAGGGTGGGCACGAGCCATCTTCGGTTGGGCAGACTTGGGCAGAGGGTGACCTCCTGGGCACGTCCCAGGTGACTGGCATCAGCAGTAACAGCTCCCCATCGGCCGCTTGCCCTCAGGCTGGGGCTCTTCCAGGAAACGGCCAAGTGCAGTCAACTCCCTGGAAAGACAACAGAAAGGCAAAGGGATTCAGGTCTTGGGAAGACCAGGGCCCTGAGAGAGCTGCCCACGCCCCCGCCAACCCCATGCCGGGACCCTGCTTGGAATGGAACTGCCTCCCTGCCGAAGGAGAGGCATTCCGGCCACAAAGTCCAGAATCACCTTCTCAGAGTCCCCACCCCACCTCATGCCAGCCTTGAGGCGTCCCTAAAGCCAACGCACTGGTGGGTCCAGCGACGTGTCTCAGTTTAGCCACATGGCACCTTTAAGACCTATCTCAGGGTCTGGGTCGGTCACAATCTGCTGTCCCCCAGACTCTGCTCAAGTCACGCGACACCTTCCACCCAGCTGGCTTTACAGACAGCTTCGGTATATGTCCAGGGCTGAGGGTCAGATACAGACCAGCCCCACAGTCAAAACTGAAGGGGTCAGCCCTCAGGCAGCCTCAGTCAGCAAGGAGGCTACTACCCTCCTCCCGGTTATGAACAGAAGCTACTGGAAGAATCTGGAGGGTTTGTTTATTTGGAGAACTTACTTTACTTACTTACTTACTTATTTATTTTGAGAGAGAGAGAGAGAGGCAGAGAGAGAGGAAGAGAAAGAGAATCCCAAGCAGGCTGCAAGCAGTCGTGGCAGACCCCAACGCGGGGCTCTGACTCACGAACGGGGAGATCATGACCTGAGCCAAAATCAAAGAGTCAGGCACCCTGGCCACTGAGAGGCACATATCTAGGGGCACCTGGGTGGCTCAGTCTGTTAAGCGTCCGACTCTTTGATTTTGGCCCAGGTCATGATCTCACGGTTTGTGAGCTGGAGCCCCATGTGGGGCTCTGCACTAACAGGACAGAGCCTGCTTGAGATTTTCTTTCTCTCTCTCTCTCTCTCTCTCTCTCTCTCTCTCTCTGCCCCCCCCCCCATTCATGCTCTTTCTCTGTCTCTCAAAATAAATACACTTAAAAAAAAATTTTAAAGGCGCACTATTTCTCATCCCTAGAAGGACATCTCAACAACGACACATTTGCAATACTGGGGACTTTGTAGCCTGAGACCTCTCAGGCCGCCATGCCACACGGCCCACCAGGACCTCCTCCCGCGTCACCCCCCAAACAAATGCTGAAAGAACACAGCCCTTGGCTCAGGTTTGAAAACACGCTCCTTACAAATCAGTTTCTCTGATCCTGTTTCGCCATCCCACCCTTCTGTGGTTACACCGACAAAGGAAGTCACATCAGATGCAAGGACCTGAAGACCACCATCACAAAGTAAAAAAAATCACGACGATAATAGTAGAAAAGGCCAGCTCCTAATCTGTAATTAAAAACAAACTGCTCGGTGCAGGAAAATGTTTTAGAATCTGTTGCTCTGTGTAAAAATTAATTGCACCCTGGTATTTACTTGCTATCCAGATTGTAAATCATATTTTCCTGTTTACTTCGATTAGACTTTACAGTGGGTGTTATTGAAATTGCTCAATTACGGGCCAGCTGGCAAGCACAGGAAAATTACCTTCTACTGTTCTTCGAAAACAAGGTTCATCCAAAGTGCAAAAGCAAGGAAGGGAGGGGGGGAAATCAATACATTTTCAAAGGACTGGCTGTTCAGGAAGAGGCCTGGTGAAGGGTAGGCTCCCAGGTCGCACCGGGTGACCTGATGCGCACTTCAACACCACATCGGCCTAGAAGCAACACATTCTGACCAAGAGTGAGCTGCTCAAGGAAAGAATTTCAGACCACTCCTCCAAGCTCCGGCCAGAAAGCTGAGCCAGAAATGCCCGCCAGCCCCCTGGATGCTTGGCTGGGGAGCGGGGCTGGGAGGCGGGGTGCCACGGACTCTCCCTTCAAAGGGACCCTTTGTGCCGCCTCAATGGCGGAGTCGAGGCCCGCCGGCGGCCATCTTCTCTCTGGGTACGACCTCATGCAGTTCTGGGGCAGCCAGCCATTGGCCCAAGGCCCAGAGGTAACCTGCCCTGGCAACACCCCGCCCCGCCTCTCACTTCCGTCTTCCCTAAAAGGCAGGCGGGCTCGGAAGGTACCAGCTCACGTCCTCCTCGGTCAAGGACACCTGGGGCGGAATCCCAGCTCTTGAAACGCACCGTCTGAGTGACCTTTACCAAGTTCAGTCTCTTTCTCTCTCCATAAAATACGGACGACAGTGCCTGCCTCAGAAGACTGCTGTACCATCTGACAACAGAGTTCAAACTCTTTGCTCAGTGAGAAGTCCTAGCTCATGTGCTCCTGTGAGGAAGCGCTCGATGAACGGCAGCTACCGTCACAACTTTCGTCGGGGAGGCTGCGGGTCCCGATCCTTTCTCGGCAACGGACGCCCGAGCAGCGAGGTGTCCTCTCGGACTTTTTGAAAGAGAAAGTCCGTTAAATTGTTTTAAGGCCAAATTCGATCAGGATGGCACTGGTCATATGATGGCCCATCTCTCTGGTGAAACAGTAGGTGGTCATTAAGAATGATGCTGTGGGACTCCATTGCCATGGAAACACATTAGGCCACCAGGATGCCGCCGATAGGCACCAAACATGAAGCCGGACCGAGGCAGCGGTGCGGGCGTCCCTGCTCTTGGGGCTCTGCCCCCGCTGGAGCCCCGACGAGACGCGGGACTCATGGCGGCAGCACGAGGGGCGAATACCAGAGCCCCACATGCTTCTGGAAACGGATGGTCGGCAAACACAGCAGGCGCCCAGTGGAGAAGGGAAGTCGAGCGCGATGCCTGTCCTCAAAGGCACCGGAGCGCAGTGATAAACCGCCCCCCACCCCCGGACGTGTGCCGACAACATGCAGCATGACCCGGAAGGGCCCAGGAGTGGGGACAGCCAAGAAGCCACCACCCGGGGACTGGTCACACACATCGCGGTGGAGCCACGTGAAGGAACGCCGTGCCGCTTTAGCCACGGATGGAACGAGGCAACTCTGATGGTACAGATGTGAAACCCTCCCCAAGACACCCCGTGAAATGAACGGAGAGAGAACGGCGCAGTCCCAAAAGCATGGCCGCCTTATGGAAGGGCCTGCAGTTCCAGAGTACGAGGCGCTTTGGTCGTGCGGCCTTGCGTGCTCCTTAAATCCTTCATCCAGGGCATAGGATACTTTTTTGGTTAAAAAGAAAATAGGCAAGATTTCACCAGGAAGGGAAGGCACACTAGCGGAAGTAAGACCGTAGGCAAAGCACAGTGGCCTGCCCTGTGCACGGGACGCGGTGAGCACACTGGTGGCAGGAGCACAGGGTGTGTGGCAAGGAGAGGCGGCCGCCAGAACAAGGAGCTGGGACGGCCAGTTCAAGCCAGAAGAGCTCTGCATGCCCACTGAACACACTTTTTTTTCTTTTTTTTTAATGTTTTTTTCAGAGAGAGAGAGAGTGCACGCAAGGAGGGGAGGAGTAGAGAGAGAGGGAGACACAGAATCAGAAGCAGGCTCCAGGCGCTGAGCTGTCAGCACAGAGCCCAACGCGGGGCTCGAACTCACGGACCACGAGATCGTGACCTGAGCTGAAGTCTGTCACTTAACCAAATGAGCCACCCAGCCGCCCCATGAACGCAGACTTTATCATGTGGCCACAGGGGGCTCCCCAAGGGGCTCGTCTGCTTTGATCTGTTGAAAAAGAGTGATTTTTTTTTTTTCTGGGCCCTTTGCAACACCTAGCACAGTGCCCCGAATACAGTAAGAGCTCAAACACATTTTGAAAGAGACTAAATTGTAGCAACATCTGAAAGGATCCAGGCACATTCTTAGACTTTGTGAGGCAAATCCAGACCAGCAGAGCCTGGCACAATCTGGAATTCCCTGGGATTCCTTTGATCCCTGGCATGGGCCTGGCCAAGTTCACTGGGGAATGCCAGTGCCCGTCCAGAAACTCACAGCCCAGTCTGAGAACGGGGCCAGGGGCTTCTCAGGGAAAAGCTGGGGGCGGGAGAGAGGGGGGCGGTTGAGGCTCAGCCTTTGAAGGGACAACTGGTAAACTGGTAATGTGGCTCTGCCCAAGGCAGAAGGGGGTGCCTCAGAGTCACAAGTGGCAAGGTAAAGGCCTCCTGGAGGCCACCTCTGGGGCACAGACCCTGCTCTGGCCTGGCGGGTTTTCTTTTAACCCATATTAAGAACAGCTTCTAGGGGCACCTGGGTGGCTCAATCGGTTAAGGGTCCGATTCTTGATTTCAGCTCAGGTCATGATTCCAGGGTCATGAGCACGGAGCCTGCTTAAGATTCTCGACACCCCCCCCCCCCGTCCCTCTCCCACGCTCACGTTCTCTCAAAAGCAAAGAACAAAAAAACAGCTTCTATCTATTGAGAACCTACTGCATCCCAAGTACTTTATACACATCAGCTATACAACAGGCTCACTTTACCCCCATTTTACAGATGGATAAAGCTCACCAAGGCGGAGAGGCTGATCTTGCATCTGAACCCAAGTGGCCCAGCTCCCAGGCATATGCTTCCCACCGATGTCCACCTGCAACATGGCCCCACTCCTCAGCTGCCCCCCCCATCCCAAGTGCATCCTTCAAAAGCCCACTCAAGCAACTACCATAGACCCCAGCAAGCGGTCTCCTTGGCATTTATCCCAGAGGAACGCAAACTTACGTTCACACAAAAACCTGCACATGACTGTTCACAGCAGCTATATTCCTGACAGCCCAGACCAAGAAACAACCCAGATGTCCTTCAAGGGGCGAATGGAGAAACACACTGTGATACAGGCACACCGGGGAATACTACTCAGCGTTAAAAAGGAATGGACTGTTGAAACCTACTGGAATGACTCTCCAGAGAATTATGTGCGGTGAAAACACCCAATCCCCACACGTTAATTATGGCATGATTCCATTCACGTAGCATTCCTGAAATGACAAAGCGCCAGAAATGAGGCATAGATTAGTGCGGACCTGGGGTCTGAGATGAGGGTTTGGGCTGGGGGTGTGGGAGGGCGAGGCAGGTGGGGGATGAAAAGGCCACAGAAGGCATCCTTCTGGTGATGAGAATGTCCCATGCCTTGACTGCCTCTGTGTCGATTTCCTGCTTGTGATACTGAATGACAGTTGTGCAAGATGTCACTACTGGGGGGAACCGAGTAAACGACAAATAGGATTTCTACAACTTAACAATACATGTAAATTTACGACGATCTCAAAATTTTAGAAACCTACTCAATCTATGCATTTATCAAAACCAATAGAACTATCTGGGGTGCCTGGGTGGCCCAGTCGGTTCAGCGTCCGACTCGATTTCAGTTCAGGGCATGATCTCATGGCTCATGGGTCCAAACCCCACATCGGGCTTTGCACTGTCAGCGCAGAGCCTGCTCGGGATTCCCTTCCCCCCACCCCCTCTGCTCTACCCTCCCTCACTCACGTGCACATGCTCTCTCTCAATAATAAACTTAAAAAAAAAAAAAACTCATAGAAATATCAAAAACATGAATTGCACTGTAAGTAAATACAAAGCTTAAAAGTAAAAAGCAGAAGTCCACATGGCTGCCACTGCCTGTACCAAGGAAACCACGTGCAAGGTAGGGCAAGGACCCGTGCTGTGGGCTCTAACAGCCCCCGCCTTCGCTTTGAGCATATCACCTGACTTCAGTGTCCTCCTCTTTAAAACGAAAGCAGTGACACCTTTGCTCTGGGGGCTGCGGGGAGATCGAATAAGAAAATATGTATGGAAGAGTGGGGCACAGAGAAGGCCCCGGACATCAGTGCCTGGCCCCCTCGGCACAAGTAGCCACTGTCGGTCTCTCAACATCTTCCCGGTACATCTCCTACTGATTCCCTGCCTTTGTTTACATCTTGTACTGTCACTTCCCTGTGCCCTTATTTAGGTAGTAAATCAGACTCCCTGCACAGTGCTCATGGCAGACAGAGGGACCTCGCACCCTGCCTCCACATCCATCTGAGGTGCCACTGTGCACGGGAAGGAGGGGTCGCCCCCACCCCCGCAGGTGCCTGCTATTCAGGGGCACGTACACTCTCAGGCTCTGACCCCAGGAGCCCCCCACTCAGTGATTCACCTTCTCCAGCATTTCCATCGAAAGAGCAGAAAGCAAAGTCAGACTTTCTACTGATCTGTGATCCCACTTCCCTGACCACCCTCCTGTTCCCTGGGCATAGATGGGGTGGCAGAGGGCTCTGCCCACCCCCCCAAGTCCTGCCCCAAGGGTGCATCTACCTAAAGACAGCCCGGACTCCCCGACACTGTGCCCAGAACCAGGCTTGCAGGTTGGGAAGGGCACCAGGCGACACCGCCCACCCTCAGAGAGAGGCCCTGGATCCCGCACCACGGCACCTCAGTCCCAGAAACAACCCCCATCTCCCTTCACAGCCCCTCCCCCCATACGGCCATACCCCTGGCCTCCACCTCCCTGAGCACCAACCATGGGCCAGGCTCTTCTCATTTAACCTCTCACATTCCTGTGAATAGGCATCTGTTAGCAGAACTCCCATTTTCCAGATGAGAAGGTTGAGGCTCCAGGAAAATAACTCCAGCATTTGCCCAAGATCCTACAGCTAGCAGGGGGTGAGGTCAAGATGTGAATCCAGGCCTGCCTTTTCGGCCACTCTCTCCCTGATGCCACAGGGAACAGGGGACGGCCTCGATCCCTCACACAAGTCCTTCCTAACATGAGACGTCCTTGCTTTTGTTCGGGATCTTCAATCCAGAACATCCATTTGCAACCCTTGAATCCAGCTCTCTGATACCACTGTGGTCAGGGACTCTCAGCTTCTGGCAAACGGGAACCCTGCCGGGTGCATGCGAAATGAATTTATAGAATGCTAAAAAGTTTTGTAAACTCTAAACCTCTATAGAACTCTCAAGTAGATTAAAGGAGTTTACCAAATGCTTCTGTAATGCACTTTGAAGGGTTATCCCTTAATAAGAAACTGACCACACTGGAGATCGTCAAGACAAACTCTGCCTTCTTTTAAAGAGTATCTATATCCTGTGTTTACTACTTGCACAAGTTAGTTTTACAGCAGGAGAATATCTCACCGCCCTAAACACAGCGCTCAGAGCAAAAGCTAAACAGGACCTTGGCCACAGACAGTGACTCTCCTGATGGCTCAAGCAAGCCATTTCTCGGTGCGTCCACCTCCCCTTCCATTAAGCAAAGGAAATGGGAGGAAAACAGCCATCCTACAAGGTCTTCGGGAAGGCCGCATGCATTTTTAGACCTTTGAAACTTCAGCCGTCGGCAGGACAAAAGCAGTCTGGGGATAGGACTTAGAAGCAAATTCGTGAACACGTGGAGAAGTGCGTCTTTCGGTGGGTCGTGCCTTCTGCCAGACCCTGCGACAAGCCGATGGAGGGGCGGAGGGGGGAGCTGCAAGCCTGTGGTGGCATCGAGGCTCCCCTCTGCCGAAGGAAGGAAGGGAACGTGCCCAGGGTCACCTCTGGCTTGCTGCCTCTGCACCTCAGTCCCCCCAGAGCTCACAGGGTGAAAGTTAAAAGCTGCAGGAGCGTCCCCACAGCCCATCCTCTCGCGGACCCCGTCAGTGCCAGGAAGAGGGCCCGGAGGCTCAGTAAGAGGACGTGGGTCTGGACAGGGCACGCTTCCCAGGCCTTCGAGTCCTCCCGAAAGAGAACTGATGAGAGACAGCTATGCCTCCGGCACCTTCAACACACAGACAGAAAACCGGAGACGAGCAGGGCCCCTCTAGTCGATATGGTGACACCTCAGACGTGCTCAACACCCAACACTGCTAATTTAAGCGAATTTCAGAGTCCAGAAAAAAAAAAAAGTTTGTTTTTTTTACCATTTTCCCAGCATCTTCTGGGTCTGTATCTCAGGAAGTCAGAGGTGACACAGAGCCTACCTTTCATCAGAGCACGAATACCATAAGAGTAGCCATGGCAACCATACCACATTCTATGCTTACTGCTTCCTCAAGGTGTCCCTACAAACGGGCACTGTGGCTGTTCCATTTTACGGAGCGACAAACTGAGGCATGGGCCCAAGGTCACCCAGGCATGAAGGATAAAACAAGGACTCAAGCCACATCGGCCAAACTCCAAAGTCTTTGTCTTAATCATGGAGTCTTCTAGCAGAAATGTGTAAATTTCCCGGATCTGTACATTTCCCCGTAGTGATCCTTTAAGCATTTGATTTCTCAGTTAAACTGACCGGATGCTGAAGCAAATGCCGGGTTTGCAGTACACCCTTGCCCACACAGCTCACCCTGAGGTATCCCAGGCTGAACACCCACCTTCTGGAACCTAGTGCTGAAACACAGCACTAGGGGTTCCAAGGCAGGCAGGGACCGGGGGCGCGAGAGGGCAGCTCAGAGAAGGTGAAAAGAACATGAAGTCATCACTTTCTATCCTTAACTGCATGGATGGGCAGCTGAACCGGGTGCCATGCAGAAGGTGAAGTGCTCCCCAGGAAAGCCGGGGTGCTCCCAGCCCCGGGGGGAGTCCTGCTACGCCAGCCAGAATCTAGTCCATCTGTCCCCATCTCGCTGGGCCTCTGCCTCCGACCACCCCTCCGCCACAGCCCACCTTTCTCCCCGAGTCCACTCCCAGGGTGCTCCTGGCGGGGAGCGGGGGGGGGGGGCGCCCCTCCACCTGCACAGTCCGGCTGTGGACCTGCCTCAGTCACCCTCCGGTCTCAGCACAGAGCCTGCCCCAGCAGGAACCTGATACCAACGTCTTCAGTGGCGTCCACAAAGCTGGGGAAGGGTGCCGGATTCCCGTCCAGAAGCCACCCTTCCACCCAGCTCGGTCCCGGAGGAGCTGTGGAGCCCTGGGCGAGCTACGCAATTTTGCTAAGCTCACTCTCATCCTCTGTAATCTGTAAGAAGGGATCCTGGTCCTGCCCACCTCAGGTGGAAGGTTAAGGAGGGAAGACTCTGGAAGGTGGGGGCCCTTAGAGAATGTCCCTACAGGCACGCAAGGCCACAGGTGAGCACAATTCTGAGCAGAGTGTAGGCCCTTCCTAGATGCTTATAAACTATCTAACAAAGATCGCGTCCTCAACGGCCACGGCACGAGCTGCTGGGAGCAGGAAATAGGAATCCCCCCAGCCCCTCGCTCCTGGGATGGGGCTGCTGGACCTCCAAGTCCGCTACTGATTTTTATGCTCACGCAGGGTTCCATTTGCATGTGACAGGTGAGGAAAGTAGGCCCCCAGAGGCAAAATGGCCTGAAGCCTCACAGGTGGCACAGGCCTGCATCACACTCTCAGGGGAGAAGAGATACTTTGTTGCCGCAAAACTCAAGCACCTGCTCCTCACAGAGGGCGTGCTCACCCCACCCCAGCCCTCACCCCAAAGCAAGGCGTGTCCCTGGAGGTTATTTTTCTTCCCAACTGAGATGAACACACCTTCCCTGGCCTAGTCCTTCAGGTAATCAGAGGCCACCAAGGGTCCACGTTTGGAGAAGGACTGGCAGTCACATTACCTGGCTAGAAAGGAACCCACCCTGTGCCCTTGGCAGAAGAGACCCACCCGAGCTCCCTTAAGAGACCATCTTACTCAAGGGGAGAAAACCAAACCGCACAATGAGCCCCTGAACCAAATCGGGACTCTGTTCTCTGGGACTTTACACAGTCATTCTCAGTGTCGTAGGGATTTTCTGGGGTTTTAAGCAAATAACATTTCGAGGTGGGGGCGGGGGGGAGAGTGACATTATTCGGGGACGTGAAAGCGTCGAGACCCAGAGCCAAAACAAAGCTGAACATGGGAACGACACAGCCGGTGTTGCTTCTTGAAACCAAAGCCAACTGCATGCATAACTTGTCAGGAGCTCGTTTATCAATGAGAACCGACAGACACGTTTCCTACGAGCTCTCGGGCAACGCTCACTACCGTTCCTGCCACGTTAACCCACCAGACGCCGCGAGAGAAGAGCGTGCTTCGGGCTAGAACTTGCTGAGCAAACTCAAAAGGAAGGGAACGAAGGCCGGGGAGAGGACCGGTACTTACTGAGCACGGAAGCAGACACCAGCTTCGCCTGCAAGCCAGGGTGAAGGAGAGGAAGGCAGAGAGCAGGGGACAGGGAGACACAGCAAGGGCCCCAAAGATAATCTACTGAAATGTTAAGCCACTTAGCCTAAGACGACCATGACCTGTTCTTCAGTCAGACCTGTTTACGAGTACAGCGAATTTAATCAAACCATGATTAAAAACCAAAAGACGTGAAGAGTTTAAAAAAAAAAAAAAATCAAAAGTCTATATAGAGAAGCCCATATAAGAGGCAGTGTGCTCTGGGCGGAGCCAGCAGGGCTCAGAGGAAACATGGATTCTGGCGTCGGCTCCGCCCCTGAGCCGCTCTGCCTGCTGGCCAAGCCACATTCCCTCTCTGGGCCTCAGTTCCCTCCCCTGTCAAACGGGAGTCATTATTTCTGACTAGCGAGCGTGTGCGTGCAAGCCACCTGCCAGGTCATTCTACCTCTCTGAGCCTCAGTTTCCTCGCCTGTGACATGCAAATGGGAACTGAGTGTGTCTGAGTCTCAACCACGGATCTGAGGGGGTGTGAGCTGTGAGAAAGGATGGTAAGAGCGGAAGGAGCAACCGCTGTGGGGGGCTGTGTGCAGGCCGCCTTCCTGGTCCCGCTCGGAGCTAACCTGTCCTGTTCAAGGTCCCGGGACACTGGACAGCAGCAAAGGCCAAACCCTCACTCGCTGCGCAGCCTCAACTATCACCTCCCACACGGCAAAGCAGGAAGCAGGAAGCCACCCTGACGTTCCGATGCGTTAGCAATCCCAGGGGCAGGTAATGCCAGGTAACTGGAGGCTGGGGGAGGTGGGGTTGCAGAGCCCGCCCCTCTCTCTTACATCCTGAAGGAGCAGAGACAGGACTGTCGTACAAGTGCATGTTCCAAGCTCAGTCCCGAAGCACACAGGGGCGGCCTGGTGTCTTTCAGTGACACTGACAACATTCTGAATTAGGAGTTTCTTGATGGCCCAGGAAGTCAGTCGGTCACCAGCTTCCACACCTTCATCCCCCACCTCCGCTACGAGAACACCCTCTTCCTTTCTAAAACATTTATGGAGACTTTCGGGGTCCAAAGACGGCTACGTTCTCCTGCTCCCGCAAGATGAGCCGCCCCCCAGCCTGGGCTACAAGCATGGTCTTCATGCTTGTGTGGCTCCAGAAGGTCCATGGGCAGGAACAAGGACTCCAGCCCCAACCCCGGCCGCACCCCAGTGCTGCTCCCACAGGACTGCCACGCCCCCGCGCAGAGGGATCACGGGACACAGCTGGGAGGGCAGCGACCTCTTTATCTCGGGGGCCCGGGGCCCCCTAACAGTATCACAAGTATCACAGTGAAACACTGGAGAAGACGCAGGAGGCTCGAGGAGGACTGGTAGGGACACGAGAACCACCAGGGTCCCCACCTGCCACCCACTCAGAGGTCACACCCTGACCTCATCTTACAGGCAGGACTTCACCCGCCCGATCCCACCGAGTCATATCACCAACCTACTTTACAGGGTCTGGTGGAGAAATTAATGGACAGGCTGACAATCCACGCCAAGCCTTCCGCCTCCTCCCCTCTACCCGCTTCCTCCTGCAGAGTCCCACCACACGTTCTACAACGGCGTCATCTGCCAAAACCAAACTCTTCCAGAGACTCAGCTGCCTGATGGGTCTGTTAGAACGACACGTACGCCTGAACTCCAAGGCATCTCGGGTCAAATCCCCGAAGGCATCTCTCTGGTACCTCCCTGGGGGCTTCCAAAGGGTGAAACGGTGGGACAAACTCTACTAAGCTCACCCTGGCCGTGGGCTACAGCCCCGATGGGGGCGGGGGGCACTATCTGTGTAGCAACAGCCATCCGTCTACACAAGGGCCAAACCCGCACCGGACCGTCGACTGTCTGGACAGAGAAAGAGACTCCTGTCACAAGGGCTTCCCGGAGGTCTGGATGCAAGGCAAAACCCAGGCATTCTGCCCCAAGCCACTTGGAACTGGCCGCAGGATGGGTCTAAGGAGCTTGGGGAGCAGCTGCTTCCTGGGTCTGGAGCCCCATTTTTATCTTCTGGCGGGGCGTGGGTGCAGGAGAAGGGAGGGGCACCTCATCTGTAACCGGCCTCCACTTCCTTCCAAACACCCTGGATGGGACACCGGGGCCTCCTTGCACTCAGGGCAAAGGCCTTGGGGCGCTGAAAAGGAAATGATGTAGCCAACCAGATTCACCTGGCTTACAGGGAAGGTGCTTTAGAAGCCCCGCTGAGCTGTTCCAGAATGCTCCACCCAGATCTTGATGGCTCTAAGTGAGGCTCAAAGGGCCTTGAGACAGTTAACCCCATTTCCAGAGCTGAGCAGATCATGCTCCCCATCAGAAACGGCTCCAGAAGAAACTGATTCACTCCCCCGCTTGTCCCCAAAGTGCCTGAGAACCTGCCAAATGCACCCAGCTCCGGCTCTGGTTGTGTTATCGTCATTGTCCCCCTCCTGGAACCACCGGGACCTGTTATTGTCATTGTCCCTGTCCTGGAACCACCGGAACCGGGTTTTGAGCTGACTTGCCTTGCTCTCAGGAAGCCCATTTCATCAAGTCAGCAGCAAAACTCCACAGCCAGGCCTGGCCTTGGAGCACCTCCCAAAACCTGGCCCCAGGGGCCTTCGGATCATATGGAAGGGCCTGGCCCTGGTCAGGAGCCTCGTCTGGAGGAGATACCAGACGTGCAGGGCTCCCAGCCAGGGGCGACACGAGGGGAGGTGGGTAGAGATTAGCAACGTCCTCAGAGTCAGAACTAATAAGAAAGAAAACGAAGCTGTCAGGTTACATTAGGGGATGGGATCAGAATGGGTGAAACCTAACAGGTACCGGTCAGAGGCCAGCATCCGGGCACCAAAACAAGTTTCAGGCGCTCTCAGGGAAGACTTAACAGCAGGTTATCATCTCTGAAAAACTGTATTTCATCGTTCAACAAGCCCGCGCTGAGCGACTGGTGCTGCATGCGTGATGGGAGGGGCTTTGAAGGCGCAGCAAAGCCACAGGCCCTCCTCCCAAGGAGGTGAAAACTATTAGCAACTGATGCATGAGTGAAGTAAAAAGCAAAATAAAATACACTAGGAAGCAGAGCACATTCTAAAAAACAAGTCACAGGATAACATAATCGGGCCTTCTGAAGTTCAGAAACTGGCATCACAACTTTCCGGGCTAAGAACAAAGCAATGCTGGGGTCCCTCCCTCCTGCACCTAGGCGGGTTCTCTGCCTGGGCAGACTTTTGCTCACTTCTCTTACTAATGAACCAACAAAACATTGGCTATGGCCGTGATATGCACAAAGGCTAGAAAGCGCCCAGAAGCGGCCTCCACGTCCACGAGACCCCAGCAGACAAGGCTGGCAAAGCTGCTCGGTGGCCTGCTGCCCGGCCTGGCCACTGTGGGTGGCAGGAGGGTCTAAGCCTGGCACAGGTGCCCAAGAGGCAGTCTCTCTGAATGCTGCTGACGTCAGCCTTGTGCCAGCCTCACTTCACGAGCCCAGGTGAAGCCTCTACCACAGAGGGGTCATTGATAGATAGCAGGCAGCAAAGGGATAAAAGTTTCTCTCCCAAACTCTCAGTAGAACCCAACTTAAAAGTGACTTGCCTTCCGCAAAGAGGAAGGAGACAACCTCGAGGGAGATGAACCCGACACATGTCACGGGCAAAGTCCCCGTGCCATCCCATCACCCTTGAGCTGCGGGAGCGTGTAGTACCAAACTCACCTCCCCTACAGCTGGTCCTGCTTGTGCGCCGAAATTCATGCACCCGCTGCCGCAGCCAAGGTGGGCAGCAACCGAGCAGCCCAACAGTAGGGGCAGGTAAACAAATGCCACAGCACCCATGCAAAGGACAAAATGCAGCTTTTCAAAGGCCGAGAGCCCTCAATACATACTGGAAGGAAACCATCATCCAGTCTACCTAACGGGAAAAAACAAAGACCAGCAGTGCCCGGGGGTGCTCAGTCAGTTGAGCATCCAACCTCAGCTCAAGTCATGATCTCACAGTTCGTGAGTTCAAGCCCTGCATCTGGCTCTGCGCGGACAGCGTAGAGCCCTGCTTGGGATTCTCTCTCCTTCTCTCTGCCCCTCCCCTGCTTTCATATGCGCTCTCGCTCTCTCTGTCTCTCAAAATAAAAAAAAAAACTTAAAAAAAAGACCAGAACGGTGAGCATCGTCAGCTCCCATTTAGGTAAAACTAAACAAATAATTCTAATGATATGGAAGTCTCTGGAAGAATACCAAAGACAGCGGTGTCTGCCTGGTTCAGTCGGTTAAGCACCTGACTTTGGCTCAGGTCATGATCTTGCGGTTCACAAGTTCAAGCCCCATGTCGGGCTCTGTGTGTGCTGACAGCTCAGAGCCTGGAGCCTGCTTCAGATTGTGTCTCCCTCTCTTTCTCCGCCCCTCCCCCACTTGCACTCTCTCTCTCAAAAATAATAAACATAAAAAAAAAAAAAGAATACCAAAGACACTTAACATCAGTGATCTTTGAGGAGGGAAAGCAGGTAGCTGGGAACAGAAGCGAGAGGAGACTCTTCAAGGAAAGCCACTCTATTTGTTTTAAATCTTGAGCCACACATAGGATAGATAACCTATGCAAAAATATGTAATTTTTTTTTAACCTAAACTACATATACACATTATCTGTATACACTTGCACATGGAGGGAAGATCTCTAGGAAGATACACAAGAAAAGGACGACAGGAGTTCCTCCAGCGAGGGAAGGAGACGTGTGGCTGGGCGACAGGGACAGGGGACAGTTACTGTCACTGCTTTAAAAATTAAACACACAGGGGCGCCTGGGGCACACAGGGGCTCAGTCGGTTGGGCATCCGACTCCAGCTCAGGTCATGATCTCACAGTCCATGAGTTCGAGACCCGCATCGGGCTCTGGGCTGACAGCTCAGGGCCTGGGGCCTGCTTCAGATTCTGTGTCTCCCTCTCTCTCTGCTCTTCCCCCACTCACGCTCTGTCTCTGTCTCTCAAAGATGAATAAATTAAAAACAATTTTTTTTAATTGAACACATACAAAATGCTTACAAGTCCCCAGACACACCAGGCTATTCCGTGCGTCCGGACCCTTGTTCATGCAGGTCTCTCTGGCTAAAATTTGCTCCCTGCCCCCTTCAGGCTCCACAGCCTGACCAGCCTCCCCAGGCTAACCACTCTCATCTCAGACTCAGCACCTCCTCCAGGAAGTGTTCACCCTGAATCGTAGAAGCAAGAAGCAAACAGCGCTGTGTGCCTCCCCCAAGGGCTGTGAGCTTCTGGAGGGCACGTGCCCAGCCTTAGCCCCCCGAGTCCCCAGTACCCGGCACGAGGAGCAACTCAGGAAATGTTTGCTGCACCAGAAAACACATTTGCCACGTTAAGTCAAGTCGCAACTTTCCCGGCGCCAAGAGCTATCAAGACCTCTCTAGCTTGCAGGGTTTCCCACAGCTATCAAAATTGTGTTGTTAACACTAATTCGAAGCATGACACCTCCCGGTCCGCAGAGGGGCCGCGCTCAAAGCGGTGTGGGTTCCACAGCAGCAGAGTGTGGGCAGAATCCGGCCGGTGCAAAATCCCTGTAGCTGACAACGCTCACGCCTCCTCGGGGCCCCACGGACACTCATCAGAGCCTCCTCCCCCAGAGCCTCTGTGCGGGCAGCGGCCCTTCTCATGGAGGATTCTCAGAAACGTGGGCCCAAGATCCTTCCCGAGGCTCTGTCCTCCGCGTTCTGCTTGTAGGAGAGAGAGCTGGCCACCCTCAGGGCCTGCTGGGAGGCAGCATTTCCAGGGCACCCCCGTGGGCCAGCGTCTTCCGGGCACAAGGAGGCCCGAGGTCTTGGGAGCCTGCATGGTGAGCAAAGGAGGGTCAAGGGGCAGGATCGCCTAAGAGAAGCTGAATGTGTGTGCGAGGCTATGCTCCGAAACACAAGGTGTTTTCTAGGGGACTTTAGTTTAACAGGCAAATCCCACACACACCCTGCGCTGTCCCTCTCTTTTGTCACTATTCCCTCACGGTGTCAGTCTCGGCCCAAGTCCAACGCTCCCCGGACCAGCTGTGCCAGGGACTGAAGGAGGAAGATGGATGTACCCAGCCGGGTTCACACAACCCACCAAAAGTTCACACAGGTGTACCACGAGGCATAATACATGCCGGAATATGACAAACGCCACAGAACAGAGGAGGGGGCTGTAATCCCAAGTGGGGAGGGATAGCCCGGGCAGGTGTCCTAGAGGAGGTGGCCTGAGCGCCAGGCCTCAATGGACGCAGAGGAGTTCAACAGCCAAAAAGACAGGGCGAGGCCATCCCAAGAGGAAGCCAGTAAGCACATGTCTAACACCCCCAGCAAGCTGGGGTGCTGGGAGTTGAGAGGCCCTTCCCAGCTTCTGGAGGAAGGAGCCCCATGCGGCCCAAATGGGCACACGTCCAGCTGATGCCGGTGCCCCTCTTACATAAGGCCCAGGAGGCTCTGCCACGGAGGGTGGCCTCGGGCCAACGCCCCCCACCCCCACCCCCGTCTGGCCCGCACCTCGCTCTCAGGGGTCTGCCCTACCATTCCGGTCCCTCTTCTCTCCCTTTTGCCGGCGAGAACACCAGGCCGAGACGCGCAGACCCACACGGGACACCGGCTGGTGGTCTGCTTAGCTGAACAAAGTCAGGGGACCCCGGGGGATATTGACAAGGTATCCCAAACCTCCCGCTTTGGTAAAAAAAACGGCAGCGTAAAGATACAAAGCGGCAAAACAGTTCTTTCCATCTGCCAGGACACCAGCGGCCCCTGCACTGACCCACGCAGCTAACCCAGAAGGCCGCCACACAATGCGAGAATTGTGCTCTCCCTTGGGAAGGGGGAGTGGCCACGCACAACCCCACATGAGAATGTCACGATCGGCTCGGACTCCAGAGTTACAAATATGTGCTCAAGGCATGTGCTGAGCACGCGCTCACCACGTGTTTGCGCGGCTATGAAAGCACAAAAGCACAAGGGCCCGTGGGCCTCAGCGGCTGGGGACTGGCCTGGGGACGGCGGCGGACCTGGGGCCGCGGGAAAGGCCTCAGAGAAACCCCACAGAAAACACTGCATTCAAAACCATGACTGCTTTATTGTCCCTGAGGTTTTAAACTCAGGGGCAGAAGCAGGGACAACTCCTTTGCACAACAGAACTGCCAGGAAAACCGCAAAGCTCAGCCGAACCGGTGACCAACGCAACACCCCCTCCCCAGGTGGTCCAACGTGAGCTAAAAACAGGCCACGAGCAGCGATCTCAGGCTCACTCTGGAACCAAAAATGAGATAAAATCAGTCCTTGCGGGCAGCCAACAACCAGACAACCCAGAGTCTGGCTGGCTCTGCACAGACACAGGCGTGCTCCCTCCTAGCTCTGGGCCTCGGTTTCCCCACCTGCAACAACCTTTCTGCACCTCGGGCGGCCCAGGCGGCCCCTCCGTTGTCAGGGAAGAAGGGGGAGGGAAAAGAGCGGCTGCTCCCGGGGAATGTCAGTGGACCGGCCGCGCCAGTCCCTGGGGACACTGATTTCAGGGCACCTGAGACAAAGGCACCTCTGCCTGAGCGCGGACCCCTGGGAAGTCTGCAGAAGCATCCAGAGAGCATGAGCATCATGAGGGACGCAAGCTTCCCAACAGGATGAGCGCCACTGAGGCAGGGTTAGCTCAACCCAATGGGGGGGGGGGGGTCCTTCTCCGGTGAGAACGGGTAAAACGAACCTGAGAAACCAAAGCTCAGAACTCAAAACCACCAATGTTGCCTCCTTTGGTATCAGGGGTCCGGATAAGGAAGGGAGGGACGGCCGGGGTGGACGGCGGGTGGTGTTCGAGGAGAGAAAGAATCAACTACACGTAGGGAGTAAGTGTCCCTCCAACTGTTACCATGCAAGTCTGGAGATGAACAGCCTCCATGAAAATGGTCCTTGTCCTCGTCTGCTCAGTGAAGCTGTCACACAGCGCCATGAACCGGGTGGCTTGTAAACAACAGACCCTGCTTTCTCACAGTTCTGGAAACTGGGAGGTCCAAGATCATGCTGCCAGCTGATTCAGTGTCTGATGAGAACCGCCTTCTCGCTGTGTCCTCACGCGGCGGAAGGGACGACGGCACTTTGCGGACTCCTTCATCAGGGCACTAATCCCGTTCACGAGGACTCCACCATCGTGGCCCAGTCAAACCCCCCAAAGGCCCCACCTCCTAACACCACCACCTCGGGCACTAGGTTTCGACATACAGATTTTTGAGGGGGGACACAAACATTCGGTCCACAGCAGCTGGAAACGAAACCTTTTTGGGCGCCGAGGGTCAAGTCTCCCAGAAAATAAGATGCAAAGTTTTGTTAAATGTGCACCTCTGCACAGGGCAAAGATGAAAAGGAAGATCGGACCCACAAGTTGCCCAGAGCAGGCATTCAAGTCGCTAGCTGGGACCTGCACAGGCTGACCCACCCCCTTGCTGAGGTAAACACTAAAGCTTTTGACACCCGCTTCAACCATGTGGTTTTCGTGCGGTGGTTCTCAAAAGTGCGGTCCCGGGACCGCCAGCGGCACCCTCACCTGGGACCTTGTTAGAAATGAAGTTTCAGTCCCCTCCCCCACCCCCCAAATGACTGGATCAGACGCTCTGTGAATGGGGTCCAACAATCAGGTTGTAACAAGCCCTCCGGAAGCTTCCGGTCCTCCCAAAAGTTTGAAAACCAGTGCGTTGGTGCATTTGGTACCTAAAACTCTAGGAACGGGGAGGACAGCACTGTAGATGAAAAACCCGGGACCCATGGAGGAGGCTGAGTCTCTTGCAAAAGGCCGTGAGGTCAAGAAAGAGTGGGAGGCCTGGGCCCTGCCACAGTCACTTCTTCTGAGCCAGGACCTAGGGATCCAGATACAGTTGACCTAGTGCTTGTCCGTAAGGGGCAAGATATCTGGAATGATACTACGAAACCCAAAGGTTGACCGTCTAGGGAAATGCGTCAGAAACAAATGGAGAAAAAAAATTGCTTGCACGATACTTGCCACAAGAGGAGAGAAAAATGGGGTTGAGCAAAAAAAAGGTAAATGAAAGAGGTAACTGATATTAAATATTTGGGGGAACAGGAGAAGAAAAACTCAATTTCTGGGGGAATACAAATTGCCACCTGGGGAATCTTCCCCTCACTTGCACTCGCTTCACGGGGTCTCTGTCAAAGACGCTAAGCTAGAAGAATCTGAGGAGCGTGTTTTCATTTATTCGAAGAAATCTTTCCTCTCTACCACGAGCAGAAGCTATCTACTTCGTATGTGGCAGCTCGACTGCCTGTCAAGATAATTTAAAGATTAAATCTTTGTTTTAAAAAAAAAAAAAAAAATTCCTGCAGCCGCTGTTAAAATCATGGAAGCATTTTAGACTAGAAAGATTACTCAGTACCTGAGTGACTGTACAGGGCTGGGGGGTGGGGAGAGACATAGAAAAAGGATCCCCGGGGGCGCCTGGGTGGCTCAGTCGGTTAAGCGTCCAACTTCGGCTCAGGTCACAATCTCGCGGTCTGTGGGTTCGAGCCCCGCGTCGGGCTCTGTGCTGACCGCTCAGAGCCTGGAGCCTGTTTCAGATTCTGTATCTCCCTCTCTCTCTGACCCTCCCCTGTTCATGCTCTGTCTCTCTCTGTCTCAAAAATAAATAAACGTTAAAAAAAATTAAAAAGAAAAGAAAAAGGATCCCCGGGTCGCTGGGCATCACAGGGCACCCTGGAGTGAACGCTGGGTGGGAGAGCCCTGTTTGTGGGGCCGTCCTCCCGGCGGGGTGAGTGCTCCACTGAGGGGAAGGCAGCAGGTCCCCTGGGCTCCGTGCTGGCTCATCTGTCGGTTCACCTGAGGGCGGAACACCTAGTGGGATCATGGCGAGGACCCCGAGCACTGCACAGGGCCATTCACCGCTGCTCACCCTGCACCAAGTGACCCGGAGAGCCGGAAAACCTCAACCTGTCCTCAGAGTGTCTGGTCTACTCCAGGGGTCTCACACTCAAGTGCCTTCCAGAGCCAAGCAGGGAACATACATGGGTGAAGAGTGCCAGGTGGGAACTGGCCGGTGCACAGAGGGCGTGTCCCGGGGAGCAGACAGCCACTCTGACGGCCACGGCCGTGGCTGCGGCTAGCACTGTGCAGGTGTGCGGGAAAGAGGGCCCAGGGTGACGTCACTAATCTCCTGACTTGTCAGGAAGGGCTGAAAAGCAGACTTCTTTGTACAGTCCCAGCTTTGAAATGCTGTCAAGAAATGCAAAAATTCATAAAGCATCATGGGGGCCTGGGGCACCTGGATGGCTCAGTCAGTTGGGCATCTGACTCTTGGTTTCAACTCAGGTCGTGATCTCCCGGTTTCGTGAGTCTGAGCCCCGCATGAGGCTCTGTGCTGACGACGGGGAGCCTGCTTGGGAGTCTCTCTCCCTCTCTGTCTGCCCCTCCCCCACTGTCTCTGTCTCTCTCAAAATAAATAAACTTAAAAAAAAAAAAAAAAGGCATCATGGGGGCCAAACAAATCATGCCTGAGGACCACATCAGGCCCCCAGACCACAAGGGTGCAGACTGTGGCCTAGCAGATGCTGACTGCTCAGACAGAAACTACCTGTATGGTCATCTCATCTCGGTCCACAGAGCCGAGCGGCCTGGCCGGGCCTCAGTGCCCCCACCGTCGTGCATGCCCGTCTACATCACTCCTGGCTCACTCTGAGTTAGCTGAAGGCCCAAAAAATGACCAGAAAGCACAGACTGTCTGAACTCCTGAGCACATCAGAGTAGTGCCACGAAACTCCCAATCCCCAACAGTGCCCTCCCACTTGGGGAGGTGCCCGACCTGGGTTGTGTCCCTGCCTGGCATCCATTCTACAGGGCGAGCTGCGGCTTCACTGGGAGCAGAGAAGGGCCTGGAGCCTGCCCCTGCCCTCAGTAGAAGGGCTCCCTTCTGGGCTCTCTCACAACGTGGGGAACGAAAGAGATTCCATGCCAAATACTTTAAACAAATGCAAGTACGCCCAGCAGATGGAACAGACAATTCTGGATCCCTGACGCCTACAGATGGCTGGCTTCGGCCGGGTCACCGTGAACAGAACAGCTGCTTCCGCAATCACAAGTCCTGCACAGAACACAGGATTCTGTTTTGATGACTTCTGCGCAAGATATAGAAATGAGAGGGGGGTTTCCTGCCTTTTATTTCAAAATAGCCCGGGACAAATGAAGACTTCTTGTACCATAACAACACGTTAAAAGGGAAAGCTCGATGAAGTGGGTTTGCTTAAATGTCAACCCACAGAGCAACCTATTTGTCCGCCTACAGGCCCTGATAAAAATGTTGACTGCGGAGCCTTAGCCAGAGGAGCAAGAGATTTCTTTCAAATGGTAGCACAGTCCATGACTGAGGATAACACCGGCTGTTGAGGACACAGGCTCTGGAAAAGACGAACCAGGGTCAGGACCCACGCTCTCAAGGATATGGCTGGAGCTCAGCTCCTTTCCTGTAGAGAGGGGCTAATTACCAACAGCTGATGTGGGACAATCAGAGGAGAACGTACACACAGTGCTTGGCACATAGTAGGTGCTCAACAAAAACTAACCCTCTAAGTAGAAAAACCACTGTAAACTGACTTGCAACAGCATTTTTTTTTTTTTTTTTTTTTGCACACATGTAAGATCTCCCCCCACCCCCACTTGTGGGTGTTGGGAGGGCAGTGAGCAATTCTGGGCCCAGCCCAACCCGCGGTGCTCTCAGCCCTCCGCTGGCTACGGAAGGAAGGCGCAGGAGACCATTTGGGGAGTGGCTGGCTACAGGCAAGCAGTGTCAGAGGCGGGCATGCAGTCAAGCCTGGCCTTCCGGGGCTATTCTTTTCCTTTTTAAAGCAAGAGACAAAACCTCTCTGTGTGCATTCTCTTAACCCCAACTTCCTCCTTACCGAGTGCTTTGGTCGTGCACCTACTCCACAGCTAAATCCACCAGGCTGGTCTGTTTTTCCCCTTTCTTCACACTTGCCCAAGCTTCAGAAAGCTCTTCCCTGTATCTTATTCTTGCATTTTATCAGTTTCCATTCTGGCTACGAAGGGAGCGGGCACCGTCCAAGCTGGGGAGACTCGTGCAGACTCATACACTGACACCCCCAGCTGCTCCCAGGAGAGGACCAGACTCCCGACAACACACAGCATTAGAAACCCCAGAGCAGTCATCCTTGGACCCGGGGCAGCCCAGCAGGAAACCAGCACACAGCTCTCCTCTACACCCAAGAGTCCGGTGGCGTGCACGAAGGCGAGGGAGGGGGCCCTGGCACGGATACGTTATGACTGAGTCCAATGAACTGGAAACCCAGGTTCCCCATATTTGCTTTCCCGTCTCAAAAGGCCTCTGGCCCCGAATTAGCTTCTGAAGAGATTCTTACTCAGAGACTGTCGGCACCAAGCAGGACAAGGGCTACGGTTCAGCCTCGCTCCACATCAGTCAACGAACTGCCTCGGTGTGGCCGCTAACTGCATTTTAAGGAGAAAGCCGCATGCCACCAGCTAGCTGAGGGAGCCGGGACGCCTCTTCCTTCCTCGAGCTGCACGGTACGCCATTCTGAGTGCGCAAAGTGGTTCCTTATCTGTGTCCGTGGAAAACATGGCCATTCCGTCTCAGTGTGGTGGGGGCAGGGGTGGGTGGGTGACGGAGACAGGGACGGGCCAGGCACCCAAGAGCTGATGAGGCCACCAGCCCAGGTGAGCCTGGGAGTGGAGAAAGGAGCTGGGGTCACAGGCTAGAGAGGGGCAGGGCTGAGGGGGATCCTCAGACAGCAGCTGGTCACTGATGCCCAGGCTCTGTGGCCTGGGCAGTCTGGGCGGCTTGCCCGTGGTCAGACAGCAGTCTGGGGGGGTGGGGGGACAGCTTCTTCTGAACCCAGGTTCCCTCCGTCCATATCACACACTTCTCTGCCACCTCTGAGTCTGCGAACTCACTTTCAATTCTGTGTTTTGGGGGCCAGGAAAGGCCAGTGGTTCTCTCTCTCCCTGGGACGCCTCCTCTACACCTTTGATTCTCTCAGGTTTGGCTTTTCCACACACCAGGGAACGGTGCGGCGCACGTCCATCCGATGGAATTTTCTGTGATGGTGGCAGGGGTCCACACCTGCCCTGTCCAATAGGACACTAAACAGGTGCACGCAGCCTCTGAGCACTTGACGTGTGGCCAGTGTGGCTGAAGTTCTGAATTTTTCGTTCCACTGAGGCTCAATTAATCTCAATAACCGTATAATTCTGTCAATTATACCGCAACGAAGCTGAAAAACATTGAAATAGCTGTATGTGGCTACTGGCTACTACAGAGGACAGCGTATACAGCATCCATACAGAGAAGAGCCAGCCCGCTGTTCCTGTAAAAGGCAGGTAGTAAATACTTAAGCCTTTGTAGACTGTATGGTCTCTGTCGCCACCACCCAACTCTGCTGTCGGAGCGTGAAGGCAGCCATCGACACTACAAACACAAACGGGCATGACTGTGTGCCAGTAAAATTTTACTTACAAAAGCAGGCAGCGGGCCAGATGTGGCCCGTGGGCTTAGTTTGCCAACCTCTAATAAAGATTAGAGAGCCGGGCGTTCAAACCCCAGGGCTACTGCCCACCAGCAGAATGAACGTGGGCATCTGTACCGGGTGAAACCTCGATTTCTTCGTCTATAAAGAGGGAACCATCATGGCGCCCACTTCTGAAGATGGACGTGAGGACCAAGTGAGGTGCCCGTAACGCGCTTAGCACCATGCCTGCAAGGAGGGGGCGTTCGAAAAGGACTTGCGAGGGGCGCCTGGGTGGCTCCGTCGGCTGGGCGTCCGACTTCGGCTCAGGTCGTGATCTCGCAGCTCACGAGTTCGAGCCCCACGTCGGGCTCTGTGCTGCCAGCTCGGAGCCTGGAGCCTGCTTCCGATTCTGCGTTTCCCTCTCTCTCACTGCCCCTCCCCCGCTCATGCTCTGTCTCTCTGTCTCTCTCTGAGAAATAAACATTTAAAATAAAAGTAAAAAAAAAAAAAAAAAAAAGTACTCGCGAGGTGAAGAGAAGCTGGATACGAACCGGGGGCTCTGACTTCAGCCTCCTATGTATCCCTCCCCACCCTGTGAAATAGACACAGCTAGTCCCAGTCCACAGGGAAGTTAAGTGGCTGGTTCCAAGTCAAGTGCAATAAAACGGCAGGACTGGAATCCAGGGCTCCCATATCCTTGTTCCGTGTCCTCGTCTCTCCTCCACGGAGGCTTTTCTAGCATCAGCCTGCCTGGGCTCCTGGGTACCGGCCTGCCCGGTAAGAGGCTCACTCCTCTCTGAAGGAAATCCTCAAGAAAAAACAAAGTAGACAATTGCTTAAGGGCTTTCAGATGCTGTTCTCACCTGGTTCCTGTCCTGTCCACCACTCTGGAGCCCTGGTCACCTCTAGTGACCAGGGACCCCTCACCTAAGGCTGTCGATCACTGGCACCCCACAAGACACGCTCCCAGGGCGGCCCCTCTTTGCTGTGCATTGGGGCGGAGTGGGGCTGCGGGTGCCGCACGCGACAATCCCTGTCACCCTTCACAGCGCTGCCTCCCTACGAGTTCTCCAAAACGGCAAGACACTCCCCCAGCTCTGCTGGGCCACAAAGAGACGCCCTTCTGCGCTCCCTTGCGGGGCTGCAAGAGCTCCACGTGAGCAGGGCGCAGGGCGCAGGTGAACACAGCGACATACCCTTCCTCCTGCCTTCGGGATGAAGCCCCGCCCCTGACGTCTTCTCCCCCATCTCCTTAGTGGGGTGCGCCAGGGTCATTCCCAAGTAGAGGGCACTCGGGATCACGGTCTTCTCCTCCAGGGCCCTAAGACACCACCGGCCGCGACCCCCACACTGGTGGTTGGGACGAAACCTGAGCAGAGGCCAAATGAGCAACGGGCCCAACCTGATGGGGGTTCAAGCCCCTGGGCCCCCAGCTCTCTCCTTCTGCCACAGCTAGGAGCTGGAAATTAGGCCCTGGTGCCCCCCCTCCAGGAGCACCCAAAGCCCGGCCGTGCCACTCACTGCCTTCCATGAGGGGCGTCACCGGGTCTCCCCGAGGCCCCACAGATCACCCAGAAACAGACAGAAGCAGCTTGCTAGGTCATTCTCTCACAAGCGCAGGGGAAGGGCTGGCCCAAGCATCTTCACGTGGGTTCAAAGCCCAGGAGGACACCTGCAAGCCTCAGTCACCGCTCAGGCACCCGTGGAGCAGCCACGAGGCCGACCGTGCTCTGACGTGGCACCGTGGCCGCTGGGGACTCGGGCTGCATCTCAGAGCACCAATGCCCTGGGAGTCTTTTCTGTAATGCTCAGGGACGTGCCTGAACCTCACACAAGTTTAGAAAACAGACTGGCTTTTAAGGCAAGTCAGAAACGGTTCACCAGCAGACCATCGCCCCCTCGGCAGCCGGGGAGTTGGACCCACCAGGCGGGACCCCTATTCCCAGCACGTGGCTCTTCTGCTCCAGGTCACAGGTCACCTTGCGGCCTACTTGGCCTCGGCCGGGCCCGACCTCTCGTCTACTTTTCTTTCTAATAGGTGCGGGTGTCTGCTAACCTCCCCGGGCACGAGAAGAAGAACAGGGGGGTTTGCTGCCAAAATTAAGGTTTATTTAAAGCTAACTTCTCTTCTCAGGACTGAACGCTGATGAGCAAAAACCCTACGGGGCTTAGAAGAGACACCCCAAAAGCCGAGATGGGCTGCTGGCCTGCCTGCCCTCGCCGGCTCATTATTTTCCTTAATTCTCCTCCTCTGGGTCTGAGTCACGTGCCGCACAGTCAACGGGGCCTGGAATCCGGGCTGGCATCTGAGGGTGTGGAGGCCACAGGAGCACCGGGCGCCAGAAGTCAGGTGACCCAGGCAGAACATTCTCGCGTGTTTGTGTCAGCAACTCCCCCACCCTGGACAACGCCGGAGAGCACGTGCCATGACAGAGCCCAAAGGGCACTGAAGCTCCTTTTTCAAATCGCACCGACATGGTTACTTGTTTCCATCAAGGTGGGGGGTGGGGGGGGGGGCGGACAAAGATAGTTTTACACTGAATCGGATGTTTTCAACTCCGCCAACGCCAAAGGCTTTTGTCCGTTTTGATTTCTTTAGTTCCAGTGCAGGCACAGGTAAGAAACGTTGAAAGTTCTTGGGAATCTCAAGGGTCCCCGCTGAAAGCGAGAGCTCACACTAAAACTAAACAAAGCCCACATCCCTCTGGCCATCAAGAAGGCACTCGATGAAAGTTCCACGTATCGGGGGCTCATCTTGTGCCCTCCAAGGAGGTCACTCCAAGTCAAAAGGACTAGGCCCCAGGGTAGTCTCCCTGGAAGGCTGTACTTCCCCCAAGTGAGGACTGTTGAAGGCTGTTCTCCCCTTTCCAGGTGGTGACCGACCAACAGCTATGCCCTCTGGCCTTCGCCCCGCCCTGGTTCAACATCCCTCTCGCAGCTCAGTCAGCTGGCTCCCAGTTGTCTGCTCCAACCCAACCTGCGCCCCCAAACGCTGAGCCTCCAGAAGTACAGCATCGATATATGGCTCCCTGCTCCCAGCCCTCGAGATAAAGGCGGGACTCCTTTGCTTTGCACCTGCTGCCATCCCGACCTTGACCAGTTTAAGCCAACAAGTTCTTCTCGCCCAGGCACCCAGGTCCGGGTGACTGTCCACCACCTGCCGTTCCCCCCAAGTGCCCCACAGGCGGCATCATGCTTCCATGCCTCCACACTCACCTCTCCCTGCTCTGGAACATCTCCTGTCCCCCATCCTTCACCTGTCTCAACTCCTGCTCATTCTTCAAGACTCAGGGAGCCCTTCTACCCTCCTCCCCTTGGCTTGGTTTAAATGACCTTCCTGTGACTCCCACGGAACTGTGGTTCCCCGGTACCCTCCATCACACTCAGTACCCTCTGCCCGGCACGTAGTAGGAACTCAGTCAAGACAACTGCTGTCTGTGGGGGTGCCCGGCTGTCCGAGTCGGAAGAGTTTGTGACTCTTGATCTCAGGGTCATGAGTTCAAGCCCCACGTTGAGGGTAGAGATTACTCAAAATAAAATAATTAGAAAACAACAACTGCCGTCTCACTGTCCGTTACACAAGCCCGTGAGCTCTGCTAAAACAGGAACACGCTTTACTCATCTCTGAATTCTTCAGGGCCTGACACACACAGTGGGCGTTTACTAAATACTGACTGACTGTGTTGTGCCTGGGGGACCACCAGGATGGCAGAGAGTTCTGTGGTCACGGCAGGAACGATGACACATCTGAAGGGGCAAAGAGGGTAAGGAAATGAGTTCTGTCACATCCACCAAGACCAGAGGCCTTAGTTATTGCCTCCCTCACACAGAGCCCCACAGTCACAAAGCTCCACGATGCCAAGAAGAGGGTCTGTGTCAAGGCCAGCTGAGCCCAGTCACTTTGGCGGGTCCTCTGCAGGGGGCTCTCCAAGGCCACCCCCAACTACCCATGCCGGCCTCTGAGGGGAAGGGGCTGCTGCAGCTTGGAGTCAGGGCCCCTGCCCAGAACCCCGTAAATAATACCAAGCCTTCCCACTCCAGTACCAACGGGGTCTCCCTCAAAGCTGCCCAAAGTCCAGTAGGCAATCTCACATGCCAAGACGGTCCCCCCCGTTCACCCTGCAGGATGCCAGGCTGGGGCTGACGAGGCGTAATGCTCAGAAGACACGCGGGCGGAGACCGTCAGGAATCACCGGCTTGCGCCAAGAGAAGCCCAGTGACCACTGAAGAGGGTAAAGGCTGTTCTCTCTGTCAGCTGGGTCAAGGGCTTGGTTCAAAAACTTGGGACGAGCTTAGATGAGCTCTCGCTCCTGGAGGGATGGCCGGTCGTGTTCAGGCGGCGCAGGGGTCCAGAGTCAAATGGAATCACACGCCAGGGGTCGGCAAGAGGCGGCCCGGCTGGGGGGCGAACACCCCCAGCAGCGACACTATGCCCCGCACCATGCTGCAGGCAGCTTGTGGACGCGAAAGAGGGGACAAGACCAAATAACGACATCAGCTGCAAAGAATCCAGAGCGGATCTAAGAAGGGGGTAAAGGCGCCTCCCACTCAGTCCAGAGGTGAGCAACCCTGGAGGCCCGCAAGGGGCACCCTCACACTCAGAGGCTGGCGAGAACACAGCCCCGGTCCTGAGGCCGCACTGCAACGCTCACGCCAATTTACTTTTCCAGGTTTAGGACCAAAGTCGGTCACTTTTGGTAAACAGAGATTTTGTCTCCTAAAGAGAAAGCTTAAGAGGTTTCACCAGTCTCAACTCTTGTTCAGAAACACACTGCAGACTAAATTATAACACACGCCTTCAACCCTTCCTCCTGAAAAACTCCCAAGACACCTCAAGAATGGAGAATGCTGGGTGACGAAAGCCTCTACCCACCCCCATCTGGCCCCTCCAGCCGAGCTCAGCTCTGTGCTTCGTCCCGTCACCCACTGAGACCATGAGGACAACTGTCCTTGTCTTCCCCTTGCCCTCCCAGCCCTCCACCTGCCCTCCCAACAGCACGCGCCTGCCACAGGCCGCACAGGACGCTCACTAACACGTGCTGGGCTCTACGGGTCTCCACCCATGGTCTCACTCAGTGTCCCCCACCCGCAGGTCGGGTGCTGTCGGCATGGCCATCGTCCAGATGAGGGAACCCAGGCTGGGAGACACAGTCACGGGCCCAAGGGCAGATGGTCAACAAAGGGCAGACGTGGGATCTGAACCCCGGCACCGATTCCAGAGTGCAGCGCTGCCCTTGCCCCAAGTGACACAGACCTGGGTGCCACCCTCGCTCTGCCCGAAGCTCCTCTGCGGTTCGTCCCCGGCTGCAAGGCGGCCTGCCCCGGACTCTGCCTGGAAGAACTTGTGCCCTGTGGGCCGATGTGCATCTGCTACCTTGTGTCCCTCCACGCGGCACCACGCCCTTCGAGGGGGCTTCTCAGACAGGCTCTTAACGGCTCCTTAAAAGGCTGGGAGGCAGGGCCAGCAAGATGAGAAATCCGGGCCCAGAGGGTCACATCGCAAACCAGTCCAGCGAGCAAAGAGCCTTCGCAGGAGGGTGCCCCCCTCCCCGGACTATACCACGGGGGCCCCCACATCCCACCCCCTCTCTGGAGCCTCAGAACCACAGACACGCCCCCCCCCGCCCCCCATCCCCGGACACGACCCCTTCTCCTCACCCAGAGCGTGGAGGTGGCCGGCTATGGAGGACTCGGTCCTTCCACCTCCAAGCATGCAGACAGGCTGCTCCCAGCCGGCAGATGGCACCTCCCTCCGCTCCCAGGCCCCCGGCCAACGTGAATGCCAGAGCGAGGGGAATTCCAGGCGCGGCCGAGGCCTCTCCCAGCTGGGCCTTGTCCGTCAGGGCACTTCAGCCAGAGGGCCGCTGGGAGGAGGGTGGCCTCCCCAAGCAGGAGCACTGGACCCACACGAAGCCACCTCCTCTATCCAGGGCACTGCCGGAACCACCGGGATGCAGAGAGGCCCCGGCCGGGCCCTGCTGTCCAGAAAGGAGCCCCTGGGCCACCCGAGCCCCTCCTGGAAGTAGCAGCACAGTGCCCAGGCAGTAACGGCCCGGGAACAGCCCCCAGGACGACGCGCCGGGCTTACGGCAGGGACCGCACCGCCTTTCCACCGAGGCAGGCGCTGGACGAAGAGCGAACGCGGCATGGTGGCGAGAATGCGGGACTGGAGCCAGCCAGGATGAGCTGAGATCCCACTGCCCCTCTGGCTCCGGGGGGGATAGGGTCTCCAGCAAGGGACAGAGCAAGCACCTCGGCCGCAGGCTGCCCGGAGGATCAAATGAACTCACGAAGTGGAGTGCCCAGCGCCCCGTCGGGACGCTCAGCACGTGCCCGGTCAGCACCGGCTACGTGAACGCAGGCGTCACGGGCTCCCTCTTCCCACCTCATTAGGCCCAAACCCAACTGCTAGCACTGGAGAAAGGGCCCTTATTTACCACCATTACCAGGGCCCAGAAGAGAAGGTGGACAAACCTCGGCCAAAGCAACCAAAACCCTTTTCATCAAGTTCAAGGTTTTAGGACTTTTCCGTCGGGACTCAGTTTCCCCCACTAGGGGTTTATATACTGAGCCTACCCTTTGAGCAACCTAAGGGATCCCTGCTGAGTAGGCACCAGGGAAGGAAATTACAAATGGGACGGACTGTTGAAGTGGGCCATGGGCCACGGATGGCCTGTTTCACTGGCCTGAACTCTGAACCAGGACTCCTCTGTCTGCCGGTCTGTGCTACACACAGCACGCCATCCCGCAAGCAAGGCTGTGCTTCAAAGTCTCTCAGCAGAGAACACAGCCCTGGAGCAGGGGACCCAGAAGCCAAAGGTTCCCGTTCCTCTGTGCGCCAGCTGCATGACCTGGGGAAAGTCACCGCACCTGTTGGGGGGGGGGGGGGGGCTGGATTTCTCCTCCGTAAGGTAACAAGCAGGTGAGAGAAGTCCGTGCTCTCTTCAGCCCCTGGTCACTCTAGACATAATTCTACGACACCTGATTCCAAGTATGCCTGCAAGAGGACAGGTTCTGAGCAGTCAGGTACAACCAGGCGGCCGGAGAGCGTGACAGTCGCGGCCAACGCAGGTGGAAAGGACCAGCTCCTCATCGAGAATCAACCACGAGGCGCACGGGACCCAAACTGCGTCTTCCCTCCCCTGTACCCCGGCGGGACACCATGTGTCAAACCTGCAGAAGGGACAAGAAGCTGAAAAGACCAGCAAAGATGGCGGGGAGGCAGGGCCCGCCTGAGAACTGCTCCGAGGCAGCCAGCTGAACACAACCTGCCCTCTTCCTTCCACAAAGAAGGCAGGTCAGAGGGGTTGTGGCTGAATCCTGCTCGCGGGGAGGCGTGCCCAAGGCTTGGCCCAACAGAAATGGGAACTAACCCGATGATGTCTACAGCAGGCGCTTCGCCCAGACATGGGTACCTTTCAGATCCTCCTTCACTGAGATATGGCAGCAACAGAAAATTCCAGTAGGTTTATTCCACTCCCGAAGAGGAAGGTCCCTGAGGGAAGCGTGGGGTCTATCCCACCCCACATCCCTCCTTCGGGTTGCACAGCAGGATCAACTCACAAGTTTCAAAAACACCAATGTGGAGGGCACCTGGGTGGCTCAGTTGGCTAAACGTCCAACGTCAGCGCAGGTCATGATCGCACAGTTCGAGCCCCGCATCGGGCTCTGTGCTGAGGGCTCAGAGCCTGGAGCCTGCTTCAGATTGTGTCTCCCTCCCTCTCTCTCTGCTCCTCCCCCACTCGTGCTCTGTCTCCCACTCTCTCTCTCTCTCAAAAATAAATAAACACTAAAAAAAAAATTTTTTTAACACCAACGCTGAGCCTTCTCTCCAAGATTCTGATGTGACTGGTCCTGGATAGAGCGTGGGCACTGGGATTTTTTTTTCTTTTGTAAATCGCTCTCCAGGTGATTCTACTGTGCAGCTAAGGTGGAGACTGACGGCTCTAGAGTCTAGAAACTCTGCACAGAGGCCCCAGCCATTTCCCACAAACTTTTTAGGGCAGGAGATCCAGCCAGGCAGGTCTTGCTGGAGACAGGATGCTCACACCATCCCCCAGCCCCCAACCCAGGATCAACCTGTGAAGAGCCATGTGTCTGAGACAGAACACAGGGCCTCTGCCCAGCCCCGGCTGGGATGTACCAAGTTCCCACACGCTGAAGGCCGCACAATTGGGTTCAGTTATTTGATTACTTTAGGCATGTAAACAAAACGTGATATTATACAAATCTGGGGTGGCAAGCACCACAAAATGGTTTACTTTGCGAGATCTGAATTACAAACGCAGAGGGAAAAAAAAATGCCGAAATCCCTTTTAAACAATCTCTTTGAATAGAAAACAGAATCCGAATAAATGGTGATACCTCTTCTGGGCTGACAGATTTATTTCCCATTTCCCCTAGAAGGTCACTGGGAATAATTACATTTTCTTGTGAATCTGTCTTTTGTAAGGATGAAGCAAAATATTTCAATCTTCCCAATTGAGGCACTGCCATTGGTCCTGTGGTAGAACTAGAATCCAAGCCCCCCCCCTTTAAAATTTTTTTAAAAGCTGTAGGAAAAGGAGGGGCACGGCAAAGAGGGGGTCAGAATTGCTAAGTTTCCCTGTGGTGTTAACAACACTAAGCAAAATTTATGCTTTGAGATAAAACAGAACTGATGCCTCTATCTTAGGAAGGCACCAACCAACAGCACGCGTGTGGAAAACAACCAGGCTCTGAAGAGAGACAGACCCCGACAGAACTACGACCCTCTCCGGCCTAGAAGCTGTGCGGCCTTCGGCCAGTTACTTGGCCTCTCTGAGCCTCAATTCCTTCAGCTGTAACTGCAGGAATGCTTTGAAAACTGGAGAGCGCACGCAACGCCTCTGGCCCAGGGTAGGCCTTCAATACCCAGTGGGCACTGCTATTATTCTTGGAACAATCCACACCCATTTCGGCTGAAGCCTGCTGCGCCCAACTTTTCATGGTCCGGAATCCTGGGAACTAGGGAACCATATTACACCAGTGCAGGAGGAGAATCTGTTTCTTTGTTCCACGAGCCTTAAGGAAAAGAGCGAGAGCAGTCAGGAGTTGGCCTGCCCCCCCCCCCCGCCCCCATTCTGGGGTCAAATGGGCTCTTTAGCGACAGAATTTGCTTTCACCTCCTGAGAGTGGCCCCGTGGAAAAAGTGCCCCCAGGAACTACAGATGCCTAAGGGGCACCGTTGTTTCTTTCCTAGATATCCCGGCACGGTCTGGCCAAACTGCCCCCGTCGCACCCCCACCCCCTGCAAAAGACAGCTTCCCGTGCAGCCCCCCGCAGCAGGAGAGGAGGAGAACCGTTAAAGAAGCTGGGGGTGCCTGTCACACTTCTCCATAACCCCTGACGTGATGTGAAATTCTACAAGGTGGACCCTTTGAAATGCAAAATCTTCCAGAGTCCTTCAAATGTGTTTTTATTTTCTCGGGTTCCTAAGGCTGCTTTCAGACCCACCCATCAGTATTCCCCCCTCCCCTCCATCACCCACATTTAACAAAAAAAGAAGAAGAAGAAGAAAAGGAGAAGGTGGTGGTGGCTGCGGCAAAGACGTCTCTGTTTTGTTGTTGTTTTTTTTTTTTTTTTTTAAAGCTCAAGTATCTCCAGTCGATGCAAGGAAGAAAAAAAAAAAAAAAAAAAGAAAGAAAGAAATCTTGTCCTCAGCTCCAGCCTCCTCACTTCCCTTCTCCAAGACACCCTGAAGCCAAGTTTCCCCCTGGAAGATTTCCTCCCGTCCGTCCGAACCAGCTCCGCACGAACTCTGCTGCTGCTTCGGATCCCAGAGAGCTTTCTTGGATCAAGAATCCCGGTGCCCTCCGACCCGAGTTCGGGAAGGTTAAGGCAGGCACCACCAGACCACAACCCACAATTTTTGGAGCCCTAGCCTTGATCCAAAACCGTGTGCACAGGAGGTTTGGATTAAACATCAAAGAAGAAATTACCTTAAAACAAAGTTGTTTGGCAAAGAAAATTGCTTCGCCATAAGAAGAACCCTAGGGAATGGTAAATTGCTTTTGAATATAGACTTTTCAGTGGCGCGGTCATTAATCATGTTAATGTAAACTGCGCTAAAACAAAAATTTTCTAAGCAAGTCTCCGGGCACATCAGTGTATCTAAGCCTCGGGGGTTTGTTTCCAAAGCTCACATCCCAGCACGCAATGAAACTGCTGTTAATGGGGTCAGCTATTACAGTGCAGTCCCCGACCCTGGGCCATAATAAAGGTGACTCAGCCATGTAGAAAGAACCCTCATAAAGTTAGGCAGGAAACAAACACAGAAATTAATCAGAGGAGGAGAGGCAATGATTTTGGAAAGTGTATTCACGGGGCAAGTTTAAACAGCGACTCTCCCTGGATGATCAGACATTTCAGAGAGGAGTTGAGGGAGGCCAGTCAACATTCCTTGCAGCGCTCAAGTCCCCCGGCCAGGCCCTGTTTTGTAGGGTGCAGGGCAGGGCAGCAGCTGGACAAGACAAGGAGGAGTGTGGAGCCCAGCAGAGTTAAGCTGCGCGGAGCCCAGCCAGAACGGGCCATGTGCTTCGTGTTGGCAACAAACTGGTTCTTTCAAGAGAGGAAGGGTCTGACAAAAACGACAGCTGCAGCAAAGCAAGCAGCTCAGAGGCAAAAGCCTCGAAAAAAGCCCCAGGTTTAGGAGTCTCCCCTCAAGACAAAAAACAAACAAACAAACAAAAAAATCATCTTTGGGGTTTTGCAAGGGCTAGTTAATCTCTTAACGTGTCCCCCTTGCTGGATCAATTAAAGAGAGCCCCTCCACATCTGGTTTCCATCTAAAACCGAAACTTGTATTATCAGCATATTACATAACAAATTATGCCTGCAGGTTTCTTTTATTACACATCAGAGAGGTGTGTGTGGTACGGCTAATGATGGCAGTGGTGCTGACCTGCGTGTTTGCTTATATCAGGTTTGGTTTTGTTTTTGTCTTTTTTTTTTTTTTAAGGGCAAGGACGAAAAGTTTCCGTGCAGTATGCAATTCAAAAAAAGTCGCACGGCCGGGACACAACATCGGCTGAACAGTCCGCCAGTGGGTCCGGCTCTCGGTCTCCGGGACCCACCACCGCACCAAGCAGTGGGTGAGAAGGGCGTACTGTTTAAAGAGCACGGCAGACATACCAGCCTGCTCCGAGGCGTCCCCTGCTGCCAGCTCCCAGAGTGTACCGGGGTGCCTGGTCTCCAGTCTCCAGCAGGGGAAGAGAGCTGGCTAGCCCTTCCCAACCCTTCCACCATTGGTCAGGCGCCTGCCCGCTGAACCCGCTTAAAGGACACGCAGCCCATCAGGCTTCCACAGAACTGGGGGGGGGGGGGGAGGGAATGGAGGCCAGGTGACAGTGAAGTCATCAACATGGGGACAGAGAGAGGTGACAGGTGTGGAGAGAAAGAGCCTAAGAAATAACAACGGGGCTTCCCGTAGGATGTCAACGAAGGAGAGCCACCACGACCCCTCTAAGGTATCTTAACACAAAGGTCTTCCTAAAAGAACTTTAAGAACTTCCAAAACACTTACTACGTGTGCGACCTATCCTAAATTGAAAACAGAAGGGAGAAACTGACTGAAAACATTATCAATCACAATCGTGGAGCACTCGTGCTGCCAGCCTTAGGAATTCAAGTCCACTTCTGCAGCAGACAATACTAACTTTTATTTAAAACTGGTCTTCAACGTTAAAAGGGTCACGTTATCAACATCACATTCTCAGGGGAAAATAAGAAGTCCTTGGGCAAAATGATCTGAACCGGTCTTAAAACCACCTTCTTCTCTAGAGGGGCATTTGGGGAAAAAACAGACCTGCCCCAAGCCTCTCCTTAGTTTCCTAGACTGGAACAGCGCCCTGGGAGCTGGGTCGCCGCACGCTCCTGGGTCTGCAGAACCGCTGGCAGCATGCAGACCCTAGCCAAGTGCAGACCCTGGGTCGAGGGCCGCAAGTCCTGCACTTAGAACACAAACCTCCTCCCACTAACAGGGGCCTGTCAACGGGAGGTAGCTGTTTCTGGTTTTTTATCTAGCGGTCGCCAGTTAAGGGATGGGGTTGGGGGCGGGGAAACAAAACCCCACAGATCTGCAATTCAGTATCAAAACTGTAACTGAGACAAGTCACTGCTAAGTGGATAAATTAAAATGAAACCAAAACCTGGCCAAGTCCGGAACAGTGAGTTTCACCAGGTCTACTAACTCCATTCCCTCCCAAGTCCTCAGACCAGGTGACATCTTTCAACGGAGTCTAGGATCTGGAGCAAGGAGGGATCCCCTTCCAGCCTGTGGGAAGTGCTGGGAACACATATGCTAGTATGTCATTTGGAAGTCTGCTAATGCGTTGTAGGCAGCACAAGACGCTTGCCTGGCTTCCCAGGCCAATAAACAATGCCATTCCAACTCCTGCAGCAGTCAATAGAAAACACTCCCTTGTCTCCGCCATCCAACAATTCAACAAACATTTGTTCCTGTGGAACAACCGTCAGCCTGGCTCCATCTGCACCCGCTCCGGCAAGACAAGCGCGGCGGCGGAGGCGGCGGCGGCGGCGGCACCAATGCCCTGCCCCAGGGTCCCGGCCCCTGAAGCAGCCCTCCGCAGGGGCCACTCACCCAACACCACCGAGTCCGGAGACTGTAACGTATGGAAGACTCGGAGTGTGGCCTATAGGAGGCAGAATCCCATTCATCAAATGCTGCAAAGAGCCGTTCTTTGTTCACCATCGTACGAAGTACAGTACGTGTTAATGAACCCGGGCGGTCAGATGGAGGGAGCCCGGCTTCGGGGGGCTTCCGGGGGCGAAGGACCCGTGCAAGCTAGCTCGCACGACTCGCCCGTGCTCCGCCGCTCTGTCCCGCGCCTCGAGCATTGTTCCCCAAGTCTACAGGCGGGGGTGGGGAGCTGGGGGTGCCCGAGAAGCCCCTTGGGGCAATGCACACCGAGGGCCCTCCCCGGATTCTAGGTGTCCTCGCCTCCTACGTCCCTGCCCCACCAAGAGAAACTCCCAGCGGGAAAGCTGACTCCCACAGGCTTGCAAATCAAGGACTGGCAAAAATGTGACTCGACCAGTGTGCCCGTGCCGGACGGCCCTTCTCGCCATGTGCAAAGCCACGCCGGCGCCCCCCGCTCCGCAAACCCCCGCCGCGGCCACCCCGCGGGCTTCCCCAGCCGGGAGCAGAACGCCCCCTCACCCCCCACTGCGACCGCCCCGGCCGGTCCAGCAGCCACGGAGCCCGCCGCGGAGCGTCCGCATCCCGGGGGTGGCGGACGCAAACTTCCGCGAACAAAAGAGTTGTCTGCAAACGGTGCGGGAACTTCGGGGTTAGCAGGGGCGCTCGGGTCCCGGGTCCCGGCGCCTTCGCCGCTGGCGCCAGCCAGGGCTCAACTTGAGACGCGGAGAGGAGCACACCCCCGGGCGCAGCCGGCCCCGCACCCGCCCCGGGGAAGCGCAGACTTTTCCGCAGGGGCCGGGCTGGCTCGTTCCCCTGGCGGCGCTCTGACAAGTCTCACGCCTGCACCAGAGGCGACACTCAGCACCCCGAGAAACCGCCCGAACCAACCCGAAGACAAGGCGGAAAAAAGGAAACCAGCAACATTAAAAAAAAAAAAAAAAAAAAAAAGAGTAACAATTTAAAAATCTTAAAAGGGCAAGCCCAGCACACGCGAGAGCAGGGTCCCTCCAGCCGCCGGCTGCGGCGCACACGGCAGGGACCTCCGCTCGGGACCGGCCCCTCGGCCGCCACCGCCGCCGCGCGGCCCGGGGTCGCTTACTGTGCGCGGCGGGGCGCTCCGAGCGCGGGCCCCGCGCCGTCGCCGCCGGCGCTCGCCAAGTCGTCCCGGCTGCCCGCCGCGCGTCCGCCGCGCGCACGCTCTCCTGCCGGCGCCGAGCGCTTTGTACCGAGCGGCTCCCAGGGAGGAGGAAATCGACTTGTCACTTCCTGAACTGTTTGCAACTCGTCCCTTTAACCGGCCCCGGCCAGGCCGCCCGCGCCCGCCGCGCCCGCCGCGCCCGCCGCCGCCGAGGGGCCGCCCGACCTCGGCTGCGTGTCGCTGGGTCGGGCGCTCTGGCGGCGGCGTCGCGGGCCCGGGCGCTCGGCGCGGCGGCGGCGGCGGCGTGCAGGAGCCGGGCGGCGTGCGGCGGCAGCGGCGGCGGCGGCGGGCGAGTGTGCAGTGCGCGCAGCCGCCGGTGGGCGGGGAGTGGGGGGGTCGCGGCGCGCCGCCGGCGGGGCTAGAGGGCGTCCTGCGAGCCGAGCCGCGCGCCGAGCTCGCGCTTGCGAGGCCCCGGGACGCGGGAAGTGGCCCCGGGCCCGGGCCGCGCCGCCACCACCACCCCCCTCCTCCGCGGCTGCCCGGGGCCAGAGGTCCCGCGGGCGTCTCTCCCGCCACCCCACCGCCCCCCCCCCCCCGCCCCAGCCCGAACCGGGGCAAAAAAATCCTGGGCCGCGTGGACTTCAGACGTCCAGCTTCCGGGTTGTTGGGTTTTGAGGTTTCAAAGAAACGATCATTACGGTGGCGTGCTGGGCGGCGGGGGGCGGGGGACGGGGGGGGGGGCGTGTTAGTGTTGTTACACTTTGGGAAAATAAAGCGCTAGTTTCCTAACTCGGGGCGCTGATCGAAATAAAGGAATGTGTACTTCAGAAGCCACATGCAAAATATATGCAACTGGTGAAGGAAGGATTTGTGGTTGCTAAGCAGAGGCAGAGCATGTTTCGTTCTGTAACTTAGGATGTTGACTTAAGTTCAGGAATGTAACCCTGATAGAATAAGCAGAGCATTTTCATTGTACTGCTCACCTGGGGGAGGGGGATTGTTTTCCTTGTGAAGTGAACCCCTAGATTTCCCATTACTCCGTCCTACTAGTGTATTTTATTGACCTTGTATCCAAAGAGATTTTTAAGGAGGAGGTTTTTGTTTTTTTTTTTTTAAAAGAACTCCCCTATGCCTGTTTTGTGTTCTCCTTTGCCAAAAAAACAAAACACCTCATTACTTTACATGGATTGTGTCTGCGCCATTTGAATGGTTCTATTCATAAATCAGGAAACTTTTTCTGTTGCTTCTAGGAACATTTAATTGGTTTTAATCCAATGTTTCAATCCCAGTATCAAACATAAATGAACAATTAACTTCTTGAGCACTTGGGAAACTCTTATATTTCATGGCTATTGCTGAAATATTTCAGTTTCTCTCACACTGGACCCATTCTTTTTCAGAAAATCATGAGCTAACATCTTTCACACGAGCTACAGCTCACTCCAGTGGTTTCTTCTGATTAGGATGACCTACAGTCAGAAGGACGTGAGTCTACTCATTCAAGTAGATGATGTGGGATATGACCCATTCATCCCACAAAAGCCAAAATGAGCTAACAGGGAGAATGCTAAGATTCTGATATCCTTATCCATAAACATTGCTTTAAAAGAATTTATCAAGGGCCAATTTTGAAAGGAGCAAGAACTAAGTCTTCCTAAGTGAAACAAAGAAAGGTATAAGGGATAATTTGAGAATACTGCTACACTTCCCTAATGCCATTTTATCACAGTGTCACCTCGGCCTTTGAGAGCTTTAAGAATATAGTTTAATTTACTTTTTATTAGGAAGCCTAGAGTGACTCCTGCTGGCAAACATTCAGCTTATTCCTACAATTACTAGTTCATCAGGTCAACACAGAAAATAAAATGCAGGGGTCCAGAGCCTGGAGACAATTATTGCAACCATGATTCTTGTTTCTTTCGGGATGATTTTAGTCTCAGAAAATTCCAAGGATTGTGGTCATGGCAAGCCCGTTTACTGCAACGCCTCCTTTCCAACCTAAAGCAGCCTGTTTTTCTGGTTCTGAGGCTTTCTTGCAAATGCACAAACTAAAATACCTGCTCAAGGACTTGTGCTACTAACCAATGAATGGCTATTTCTCATGTACTTAATTTGAATCTCCAAAAGCTAACCGGTATATACATTAAGGCCTGGATCGCTTTACCTTCCAGATACTATGTGGCTCTTTCCACATTATGCAGTTAAGTCCTATACATCTAAAACACCCCCACTCTTTAAGGCTGTATACTACATAGTTGTTTATTACTTAAAAAGTCCTACCCAAAGGTTGTATATTAGAGTTTTGCTCAATTCAGAAGCGCAAATATAAATGCAGCTGAACTCTGGATGTAAAACAATGTAAGCTGTATTGGGGGGGGGGGGTGTCTACCTTTGTTCGATCCTTAAAGGTCAAAACCAAATCAAAACCAGATTTAGAGCACTACCAGGCAACTAAACACAAATTCGTAAGTCAATTTAGGAATAAACCCATAAATAATCCGAAATGATCACTTGTAACTTTTCCATTATCATTGACCAACACTAACCGGGGTAAGCCACGAACACCTGGGAACTATAAAATGCAGGGATCCCATACGGTCTCCCTCCAAGACCGATCAATGAAACAGGGATAACGCACAGCAATATTGCCTCTCCTGGCCCCTCTCAAAGCAGAACTACCAAAGGGAGGAACGCCTGTGCGTACAGCACGCATCCATCATGTCTCCTCAAAACTGGGAGAATTTAAACTGAATTAAATTCTACACTACAGAGTTGCCCTATTCCAAGTGTAAAGCTCTTAAGCAATAGGAGACAGTAAGGGTGTATTTTATTAAGAAAGGGTGTAACCAACTATAACTTGTATCAACAAGCTAATAAAGTATTCACCTAAGCACATTTGTGCAGAGGAGGGTAAAGGTTGGATTCTGATAGGCACTAAGGAGTGTCCTAGGTAGTTAGTGGGTGTTTTATTTTTGTGCCTTCAGAAGCAGATGAATGTGATATTCAAGCAACAAGGAGCTAAGCTTTGAAGTCTGATCAAGTACGAGCCAATGTTGTTCAGTTTAACCCATCAAATCTATGTGTGCCTATAGCTGTAAAAAGAGCTCACCACTAAAAAGTCATAAACTAGTTTATCTCTGAGAATAACACAGTATATTCTTTTTTAGAATAAAGTGAATGAAACAAACATCAAACTTGTTATACATTGGACCCAACAGCACAGTACACAGATGCGTGTGTATTAACCCCTTTATTCGGCTTCCAAAAGCCACTGCCTCTTTGTCACAACTGTTGTATTAAAAGCCAGTCATTCACATTTCACACTGTCCTTTCTAAATCTGAAAAGATCTTTTCTAAAGCAGAACCTTTTAAAGTTGCTTATAATAGATGATGGGAAGACAAACACCACCAAGTCCACCTGAAGCATTTTCAAAAAGACTGGCTACGGAAAACAAGTTAGCAAAATACATTTCTTTGGAAAATATGGCAAGTTTTTGGTTACAGATAAAAGCCAAAAATCTGAATCTACTATGGGGACAATTTTCTAATGTAGATTTTATTCATCTATGAGCCAGCTACAACTAACAGCCCTACCTACACATGCATGTTAGGACACACTAATCCTTCCATTCTTCCCTTTCTGATCTTTTATATTGTGTTCTGAAACTTTTCCACTGAGGAAAAGGAATTATAGCTCTGGCTGGAATCTCTCTCATATCCATAGACAGACAGACAGGTAGGAAGGTAGGTAAGTAGAAATATCTACACATAGAGCGAGAGGTATCTCCCCTATCTATATACACACCTTTTTTAAGAGGCACTTCGATTCTTGAAGACAAAGTTACTTTTTGATTCAAGAACTAAATAAAACAAATGTATTTTCATTGAAAAATAACCATGGCAGTGAATTTAATGATACCAATCTAACTCCTTTGATACAAAATGAGAGTTGAAAGCAGCTTGAAGCGGAATGCCTATTGAAATCAGCGCATGTGAATCCGCACAGCTTTGTAACCAAACGTCTAGCACCATTGAGGTACGAAGCATGCCAGCTGGGACAGCATTGTGCACCACAAAGTGTGGGTTGTAAGCCTAAGTCCTGAGCACAAACCCCGGTTTCCAAGTTGGCAGGTGCTGAAAACACAGCAAATGTCACGCTTGCAACTCACTGGATGAAGAGCTCTGGGTAATGCAAGCTAAAAAGAACAGAGCAACAGTTAAAACTTATTTAACTTTGAGATATATATATATATATATATATATATATATATATATATATTTTTTTTTTTTTTTTTTTTTTTTTTTTTTTTTTTTTGGCAATAGTAGCTATTGGTGTTATGTGCTACCAGAAAACACCAGCATGAAAAAGGAAGACAGTGAAAAGTTTCTGCATGGTAAATAAACAAAAGGAATACAATGAAGGCTCTTCACAATTTACATTCAAAGTTACTGGTGTATGTAAAACTTATCAAACCTGTGTTACTATTTTAATAGTAACAATGAAAAGCATAATTCATTCCTGACCTTTCCCTGATCTATTTATGATCTGAGCTGAAGGAGACTCTAATTGATATCACTGTTAACATGGTTACTCACCCATAACCTAGCTTGACCTCAGACCCTCCACCAAAAACACAGCTAAAAACAAGTGACAGTATCTTCATATTGTTATACACTGAGTTTTATCTAGAAAATATTTCAACAGCACAGCCAGACTAAATGTTTCTGCTATCATCTTCAAATGAAAATCTTTTCCATTTTTTTCTTATACAGACTTTAGTGGAATTCAGATTTGGTATTGATGATACAAGCCCAAAATCTGCCTTAATTTTTCTCTCCTGTCAACTGTCTACCATATAATGTCACTGCCTCAAGAAAAATCTATTTTTAACTCATCCCTAGTGATATGCTCAAAGCCACTGCTATCCTGCCTATCCCCATAAAAATGAAACCGAGTGAATTTCATTTTCATTATGTAGAAAGGAAACTGTGAAACGACATACAGTTTGTGATTTCACAGAGTTTAAATACCCAATCTAAAGACTGAATCCTTTGGGTTTAAAATATCAAGGAAAATAATCAGTCTCCGGCTCCAAAGGGTAGAACATCCTTGGGAGCAGTATGAAAAGAACATGTGCCCCACATAGTATATTAGCCTGTGAATTTCTTAACTCTCCTCAGCAGTTTGTCAACCTTCTGTTTTAACCAAAAGCAAAGATGTTTTGTTTTATTGTATCCATTATAAGAGGGACTGGCCTTGCCTATTTTGTATGCACATACCCTGCCCCTGACCTGAAACGAAGAAGAAGTGATGTGAGAAGTTAGCTTGCTTTTTAACTACTACTTTACAGCTTCTCTTAACTTTCACAAAAAAACCCTCCCCAAAAAACAAAAGTCGTGATCAAATCCAGGTTACTTAACCACCATAGCACTAAACTCCCTAACTCAGGGAAGCTTTTATTACGTCCATCCTAGGGACATACCTCCTTAACGTATTGATCTCCTCTCTATAGAGTTTTTAAAAAATAGTTCAGGGGCGCCTGGGTGGCACAGTCGGTTGAGCGTCCGACTTCAGCCAGGTCACGATCTCGCGGTCCGTGAGTTCGAGCCCCGCATCGGGCTCTGGGCTGATGGCTCAGAGCCTGGAGCCTGCTTCCGATTCTGTGTCTCCCTCTCTCTCTGCCCCTCCCCCGTTCATGCTCTGTCTCTCTCTGTCCCAAAAAATAAAAAAATAAAAAATAAAAAAAAAAAAATAGTTCAAAGACTTCAGCTCTTTGAGGATGACTAGAGATAGTGACACTATTCTGGCCAGTATTTCTCTAGTCACACTAAGCCGGGTCCAGGCACTGGGATATTCACTTACCCACCAATAAAAAAGGTTAAGTATACAAATCTGAAAACCAAATGTTTTCTAGACTAGGTAGGATAAACAACTGATTCGATGTACACAACATACTACACTGTCAGTTCCACTATAAACTAAGGTCAAATCAGATAAACTATTTAAAGTATTAACCAACCTCAAACTTTGAAATGTCACTGTGAATGGCACCGTTAACTCAACATAAAACGAGGAAACAAAATACAACTCACTGATCAAAGAAATTCAATCTAGATGATGCAAGGTGGAAATCAATGATAAAACCCTGCCCCACTGCTTCCTCAATGCCAGGTAAGACCCAAATCCAACTCAACCTTCATTGAACCTGATGCATGGTTAGTCGAAGGACCTGCTCTCGGTTCCCTTGTTGGAAATAACACCTTAGCATTCAGACCTAATGATGGAAGGTGCATCATGTCCTTGGCCATTTGTTTTTCAATTCAAATGCACCCAAATGAACATTTTCCCCATCATACCTACATTTATTACTAAATAATTACCACTTAAACAGATAACGACCTTAAATGTGAGTATCCTTAGAGTTTGCTAAAACACATCATAAAGATCATTTGTTGAAAATGACTAAAGAAGCAGCAGCTACACAGAACGGTTTTTTAAGAAATTCTGGAAGGCCCACCTGTTCCAAATTTTCACTCTTACTCACCTATCCACCACTTGGCCTCTCCCGGCCATCAAAACACTCTTGGAATACAGTGGACCTGAAGACATAACTCAGTGGCACTGAGGGGTAAAATCTCAAACAAGTCAATCTATCAGCCCCAATGGGAAGACGGATTCTTGGAGGAGAGAACATTTACCTGGCACTGGCGTTTGCTAGGAATCATGCTAAGTGGCTTCACGTTGATTTTTCTTACTCAATACTCATTCACACCCCTATTACGTGGAGTCTACACAACTGTTTCTGTCTCCGTTTCTCAAACCTGCTCCAAAGAAATGTTCTGAAGGGAAACCAAGTTTAAGTAAGTGTATGCTATCCACTAGGCACTTTCCCAGCACCGTTAACATACTTCGGTGTCACTGAGGGGAAAAGCAGGTACAGGACAGGAAGGCAGTAGCCCAGAGAGGTACAAGGCCTAAGAAGGGCACACTCACACACTGCACCCGAGCGAGGGTCTCTGTGCGGCATGAGAAGGTAGAAGCCTCAGCGCCCTGGGGCTGCAGGGTGCTAAATTAGGTCACCTGTCAGTGTGAGTCCTGTGTGCCTACTCAGGCCCAATCTTGATCTCGATCTTTCTATACATACAATCCAAGCAGACTAAACAATCAGATGTAAACTTCTAAGTTTCTTGGATAAAATATACTATGGTCAAACGAATACAAACTAAATTATCAAATATATCACCAGGGACAAACAATACTCAAATCTGAAGTTTACCAATGAATGTACAAAGATGTTTTATAGATGGAAAAATACATGATTTTATGCTCCAAATGTTTTATTATACGTACATATATTTTTTCACATACATAGATACCGTTGTTTAAAAGAACTGTAAAATGACCTAATAACTGATTCTTAGCTAATGGGAGTATTTAAACTTCCCATATATAGCAGAAACCTGGGGCACCTGGGTGGCTCAGTTGGTTAAGCATCTGACTCTTCAGCTCGGGTCATGATGTCACGGTTCATGAGACTGAGCCCCTCATTGGGCTCTGTGCCGACAGCACGGAGAGGCTGCTTTGGATTCTCTCTCAAAATAAATATTAAACATTTATTGTGGAGACCTATTTTGCAGACCCATCTCTAAACCTTAGATCAACTTCAGCAGGTATTATGGACTGAATGTTTGTGTCAACCCCCTCCCAAATTCACAAGTTGAAGCCCTAACCCTCAATGTGATAGTGTTTGGAAATGGGGCCTCTGGGAGGTAATCAGGGTTAGGTGAAGTCAGGCAGGCGGGGCTCTCATGACGGAATCGGCACCCTTATGAGACACACAAGAGAACCTGCTCTCGTGCTCTCTCTCTCTCCCTTGTAGGCATGCACAAGGGGCTCGTGTGAACATACAGGGGGATGGCAGCTGCCTACATGCCAAGAGCAGAGGCTTCAAAATGAAGCCTGCCTTGCTGGCACCTTGATCTTGGACTTCCCGGTCTCCAGACTGTGAAAAGTAAATTCCTGTTGTTTAAGCTACCCAGCCAACGGCAGCCCAAGCTGACCAGCACCGGGGTGGAGAACTTTAAATATCACCTACTGACCACCCTCATTTTACAGAGACGAAACCTGAACCCCAGAAAAGGAAAGCGACCTGCCTATATTGCAATCGTTTTTTCCTCCCAAATTGAATATTTCAAAATAATCATTTCTCTTTCATATTTATTCTACTACTTACCAGATTTTAAACACTCTGTTACTTTAGAATGAAAGGAACCAAAACAAATCAAATTTCAAGGCCAGAAAATAATCTGACACTGCATTTGTCATAAATTAAATCATTAATCAAAGGACTTAGTAATAATAAGATGATCCCTCTGACTTCTGGTTACGTTAGCACCTTCACCATACAGAGATTACAGGAGGAAACCTCAGAGCACTAAATGAACAAACTTCTCCAAGAGACGGGCTTATTTCACAGTGAGGTCCAGTATGTGGAATCCCCCTCATAGTTTAATCCAGTTAATTACTTTTTAATTAAACAATAACCACACTAGTCGGCACTTCCAACCTACGAGGCTATATGGAATTCAATCCTCTCTCTTGAGCAAACTATAGTATCAATTTTTTTTTTTTTTTGACCCAACTGGTTCTCTTCACAAAATCAGAGCTTTCCTGCTAGACATGTTAGGGCTCCCACACGGAATAAACAGCTCTGACTCGTGCGCCTCGTTTAGGATTGCTTCTCAAAAGTCAGCAAGTATTATTCCCATTCAAAACAACAGCAGAGAAGCCCTTTCGCTGAGTCACAACTGGGCCTCAAAGGTTACATTTTATAAATAAGACAACGCGCTGTGTGTTTCATTCACAACTTCAGGCCTGTCTTCCAAAACTTGCATACAGCTCTTTAATTCAGCCCAGTATGTTTTATTAAATGCCATATTATGATTTTCCCCATTCACACTCCAGCTAGGCTTCTTGTTGAGGACATGGAAGGAAAACTTAATTATTGCTGCTTCAGTGCATCTAAATTTATTTCATTACCAAAATCAACAGAGTAAGGGCGAGATGCTGTAGCAGAAAGGCAGCCGGACATGGAATGTAAACTGCTCCTTCCTCTACCCTTCCCCCGCCCACCCCACCCTCAAAGTTCCATGGTTGGAAAGCATCCTAACGTGGGCTTTTTTTTTTTTTTTTTTTTTTTTTTTGCCAGGATGTACTAAAATTAGATGGGAACAAAGGACTGACATTTTCATACACGAGGAGGGGTTAGGAGAAAAACGTGCACTGGCAGCACCCACTCTCTTCTACATTTAGCTTCTCCCCCTGCCCCCCCCCACAACTGCGTCCATCCTTGACAAGAGGCAGGGAGGGCATGGCAGGAGCGCTGCGGGGAGCACTGCGCCCAGTGCCGCGGAGAATCCCAGAGAATGCTAACCTGCCTGTCTGTAAGTATGTTAATGAAGAATGAGAAATACAGTTCACGGTGCCCTTATTCAACTGGAGTATTTTCACACTTCTTTCAAGGCTCCTCATACGATGTCCATGATATGCTCATCGCTGGTTCATGTATAAATTTGTAGGTATTTGGGAAAACAAATACGGTACATTTGCTTTCCTTACAAAGCTTCCGAGTAGCATGCACACAAAAAAGATGACTCACTAAAGTACTTATTTTCTGATGCGGTAATAACAATACATATTTTAAAACATAAAAGAATTTATCATTTCTTCCAAATGGGCCACTTAAAAATGAAAAAAAGTAGATTTGGGGTTTTTTTATTATCTTCCTCTTAGAAACTGGACAAGTAATTTGCAAATACTCTAAGGCACAATTGATCTCTTAGTTGTAAGTCTTTCTTACAATGGTATCAGCATGACAAAAGTACATTCTGCCAGCCTCTACATCCAGTTTTTGAAGTTCTACTTCATAAAAGCAGGATATTGATACATTCATGTCTTGTGAATTATTCCTATCTTTTTAATTTGGTTTCCCTGGGCCTAAACCACAGGTCTACACAGTGACCGCTCAAAATTCAGTTCGAGAAGCCCTTTAATGATTAGTCTAATGCACTGAGTTGTAAAGATTTTTAAAACTCAGTAAGTACCGACTCAAGCTCTCTTTTTTTCCTGGTTACTGGAGCCCATCTTGACATCTAAGCTGGAAATGAATGATCTTTCAACAACACGCCAGGGATTTTGCTAAGGTCATATTCAATCATTCATTAGGCTTCTTCCCCCTCGCTTTTCAGAGTTCTATTGTGAAGCTGGTTTTATTCAGCATTTATGTAGCCTGTGGGCTTGGGTGTTTGTCTGCTTAATGTTGAGTTTCATTTCTATGCCCCTAACATAGGAATCCATCAATTGACCAAAGAATTTCAAACTATTCTTTTACTTTTCTAACAAATTGCATGGTGTGTATGACGAATAAATTAGCATTAATTTTCTTCCATTAACTGTTAATAAAACATGCTCCTGTGCTCCCCCTTCTTCTAAGGACATCTCTGTTTCCTGCCTAACAGAGAAATGACAAGGGTTTCCTAATTTTTTCCCACTAAGCAATTGTCCTTCAACCTAGCATGCTTCTCGTCTCCCACAATCAAGCTCTAGGTCATGGGCAGCCTCCTTCCAGTGAAGTGTACTAGACAAGACTCCTTTCAGAGCCCATCAACACCCCCCCCCCCCCCCGCACACACACACACACAAATAGCTAAAGAGGTTTTACTACTGTGGAACACAAGACACTCGGTCCCTTGCTTTCAAAGCAGAAAGCTGTCTCTGGAGCACGTACACTCTAGTTCACAGTGCCAAAAACAGGAAATCAAACCCAGGTCTCCCCACAGCAGAATGCCGGCCTGGAGAGCAACGGATTTTTCACATTTGTAGAGATTTTCATCAGGGGCTACCAGACACATACACACGTGTGTAAATATATAAAATAAAATTATTTAAGAAAACATACATCAAAGTCTATTGACACAGGCAGGGATACTCTCTTTGCATATCAATTTAAGGAAAATTATTTCAAAGGCTATAGGCTAATATAGGTTTCTTAAAAATTAAAGCTTCTATTATACTCGGGATGAACGTAAATTAACATATACATATATATATATATACACTACATTACTACATCACAGTATCACAGAAAATTTAAAATAATAGTAGTGAACTGAAAACATATCATTCATTGCAAACACTAAACGCTTTTTGTATAGGTTTACCTCCCTTCTTTCCCCCAAATAACAGAAAATCGCATCCATACCGCAGACGAAGAAGAAAGGAAAATTTGCTGCTAGTACAATGAGGAGGGGGGAGGGGGATCATTCAGGGACAGTTGTACTATTTTAAAATGGCTTCAGTCGAGCTGCCAAGAGTAGTGTCAGGTTTGATTCTCATCTGCATAAACGCCAGTCCCAAAAAGCAACTCTAACTCGTGCACCTGGCTTAAAGCAAAACGTTCTGAAAACTTTCGACTTGTTCATCGGTGTAACCGGCCCATTCGGCCTCAAACCCCTTCGGACCGGCCTGCGCGCCTCCCGAGCACAGAAGCGCCGGCTACTGAGGCTGTGACGTCCTAATGAGAAGCAACGAAGCTGTGCAGGCTCCAGAGAGAAGCTTCGTTTGCACTTCAAACAAGTTTCCTCAAAATTAGAGCATCTTTTGATGAAATAAAGTGGCAATTCCAACTTCTCATCCAGAGAAACCAGCGCTCACCACAGAACTGACCGCTCCCTTTCGAAACCGCTTTTCTTCCGGGTCCCCACACGGTCACGTGACATAACAGACCGAAGTGCAAGAGTTACATATTTGCGGCCGGTTTTGGTAACTTGGGGGGCACCTGCGGGTCTGGTTTTTGAAGTGTGGTGTTATTTGGAAACACGAATTGACTGTTAGCATTCTGGTACCTTCCATTTGTTCTCACTGCAATCTCTGGGGGGCTGGCTTCCGGCATGATTCGCTGACAGGGAGAGACGACAAATCCCTTCTCCTAACCTTAGCAACAGCTCCAAGGTCCCCCCCAAATGCTTCATCTTTGCAAATGGGAGCAAATGGGTGGTACCACCACCACCGCCGCCCCCAACCGAGGGTGACTCGAGGAGCTTTTCAACGGAGACCCGCTCGGTGGGTTTGATCAGTGAATCAAACCCCATGTCTCCGTCTGGCGGCACGGAGAGCCCAGTCTGTCAGAGCAGTGCTTTAAAACAGCACACGTAGCCACGCAAAATTCTGAAAAAGTGCTTCCGTCCTATTGTCACATCTGACATCAAGAAAGAGTAATACGAAAACACAACAAAGACCAAACCTCCTTGGTAAATGATAAACCACGTTTCCGTGGGTTAAGATCCCATGCCTGGTTTGTAAAATCAAGACGAGTTTTTCACAAGTTTAAATCACATACATTTTGAAGGAACTTCTCAGCCACTCTGGCTAAAAATGAGAGCTTTTCAAACAATCGGATTTGTGTTGAAAGCTTATGTAAATGTCTGCGGTTATCTCGTGCCAGGCAGGTAGCAACCTTAATGGCTGGTGAACGTGGATCTAAACCAAACCCCTCTGCCCTCCACCCCGCCCCCGCCCCACTCAGGGACAAAATAGAGAGAGACAGGGTTGTGATGCCAGACTCGCTCGTTACCGGATGAACATGCGCCAAACAAACAAAAACCCCACAGACCCAAATAGCTGAAAATCATCAAAAACTGTGTCGCTTTCAAATTTGTGTAGCGGCTCCCGTATTAAAGTATTAGCCCAAATGCAACGATGGCGTCACGTGGTCACGTTATCTTCTCAAAAAACGTTAATAAATACACTGTTTCTCTTGCTAACCGGCCCTAACGGGAACATCTTTGTCCCCGCGTCCCCGGGGGCTTCTAGGTACACATCCAGCTCACACCCCCCTTCCCTTCGCAGAAGAGTCTGTCACGACAAAAGGGAGGTGGGGGAAAGTGACGAAGGACGGACGGCTCGCCGGCTCCGGCCCACAGACCAACACGGGCACCAGAAGGAGGGGCAGAGCTCCTGAAAATCCTACTTAACTTCCCTGGCAGCGTCTTCTCCAGACCAGTCCTGGTTCCCTCACTGAACCGCAACTGCCATTAAGGCAGAGCCTTACTTAGCACCTGGGAAGCAGAATATGCCGGGGGAACGGCCAGGGGAACAGTCAGACCCAAAGAATCCCGGCTCCACCCTGTACTCGTCCTTCCAGCGGAGACAGGCGTAGGTTACACACACCTTCACAAGGTATCGGGAGGATTCGCTGATTTAATATGATAATGTAACTTAACGTAACGTAACTTAACACGGAGCCAGCAGATAACAGTATCTGTTAGTTGTCTTTTCTACGTCTGTTTTTCCCTCAAAGCGGGTAAAAAAAATAAATAAATAAACAAAAGCAAAGCCCATTGGCGGCAACAAACAAGCTCAATAAATATTTCCTGATCAACTCACACATTTATCTGACTTTAATTGTATACACGAAAACTAGGGGACTTTCCCGGGTATTAAATAATTTTTTTTTTAAATAACCACCATTCAACCCCAAACAGTAAGTATACCTATGATGTTTCACAAACAGTCTAATAAAACACGAAGAAGGCTGGTGTTTATGACCCGGGCCCTGGAGTCGTTTCACCCAATCTGAACAAGCAGTTCCATTCGATTCGACTTCACCAAGGCACAAAAACCAAGAGCACGTGCTTTCTGGAAATTCATTTACTGCTTTAAAGTTTTTAACTGTTCAGCAGTTACAGAAAAGTTTTAATCGAAGAGAAAAAGATTTACATTCCAAGTACAAAAGAAAACCTGACATGATTCTCGGTTGGTCTCTAAAACTCAACCACCCCCGTGAGCGCGTATCTTTACCGACCCTTCGTATCCATTCAACACGTGCACATCCTGCGGTACTTACTAAGCACGTATTTGCACGTGCATTTTCTGTGTCAGGGCTACTTTGACGTGGAGCTTCTTAACAAAGCTAACTGAATTTGTCCAGTGAAAAGTCTCGCGTTTTTTGGAAAACCAAAGCTGTTACACTGTTTCCAGATCTGCCTCCAAAGCTGAACGTGGGTGTTGGCAGCTCTTCAAAAAGTTCAAACCCTGTCAGACAAGATTAAAATATTTTTAATAGGGGCTGAGTCCCACAGCGAAGGGAAGTCTGTATTAACGAGGTACCTGCGAACCTTTCGCGAAACTCTGATTCCAGACTCCAAGTCGTGACTGAATTTCACGTGGTAAATTTTCAATTCCCCTGCGTGCGTCCCCACTGACGCTTTAAACTGAGCAAGCAGCAGACAAGACCGAAGTCAACCGGCAGGAAAGAGGCTTTCCCTCCTCCCTCCCTTCCCCCACTTCTGGTCTCTTCTCTCTCAGACTCTGTATCTCCCTCGGTCTACCGCGGCACCTCGCAGGAAGGAGCCACCGTGTGCGGAGACGATCCCAGGTAGCGGGGAACGGTTCTGGGAGCTTCCTCTGTAGCGACTTAGCCCACACCACACACGCCGAAGTATTTAACACCGAAGGGTCAAACAACATGGAAGTGAAAAGGCGTTTGTAGACGATGAAAAAGTTCTGGAGGTGGAGGGCGGTGATGGCTGAACAACAATGGCAACGTACTCACTCAATGTCACAGAGCAGTACACTTCAAAAGGGTTAAATGGCGAATCTTACCTTCTACGCGTTTTACCACAACAAAAAGAGTGTGTAACCAAAGATCAAGACCCAAACTGAACTAAGAATCTGGGAAGAAAAGGAAGTAGGAATTTTCAAGGAAGCACCGTGTGGTTTTTAAATTAACATGGATTCAAAAGTCAGGGGTTCAAGTCCCAGCTCGACCACTTTACGAGGTGAAAGATAGGCTACCAGGATCCTCCTTTTCAAAGCAAGGAGGTTACACATGCCAGTGCCCCTACCTACCTCATAGTGATTTTGTAAAGATCAAAATGAGGTAACGTGGCATTTTCCTGAACTACAAAATAAAATGGAAATTTAACATTTGGGGGCGCCTGGGTGGCTCAGTTGGTTAAGGCCTGACTTCGGCTCAGGTCTCATGGTCTGTAAGTTCGAGCCCCGTTCGGGCTCTGTGCTGACAGCTCAGAGCCCGTAGCCTGCTTTGGATTCTGTGTCTCCCTCGCTCTCTGCCCCTCCCCTGCTCATGCTCTCTCTCTCTCTCTCTCTCTCTCTCTCAAAAATAAACATTTTTAAAAAATGGAAATTTAACATTTTATTATTTTAAACCAGGACAAACAAGGCTGGGAAGTTAAACCAGGGTTTTCCTTCAGTGATAGGTCTATTAGTTTGGAGGGTCGATTTTTTTTTCCCTAGGAAAGGGCGGTGTCCGCATTTTCAAACTGCAGCTGAAATAGCTCTGATAAACAGAAAAAATATAACAGGATATATATTATTGCATCAACTGGCCTCTTGTACTTGGTTTCATTGTGCATTCTAACTCACATTCTTAATCAAACTGCACCAAATTTTAACAAATGACCATATATTAAAATGCTCATTAAAACTGATCATAAGAAAGCTTTTCCAAAGAAGGACAGGCCTCTAAATGGAGCCACTGTGCTGGATATACAGGCACAAAATCTATCTGTTTTCTGAAATTTTACACAGGCTTAAAATACTTCATAATAAAAATTTGGAGAAAATGGAGAGGTCTGTGTGAATTTTCCAGGACTAATCTTTTAACTCCTTAAACTAACTATACAGAATTGAAGTGATTACATTTTAATAGATACTACACCAAAATCTTAAAAAGTGGTTGTATTCCAGTGATAGGTAACAAATGCTTTTAGTTTTGTTGTTGTTGTTTTGTTTTTGTTTTTAATTTAGGAGAGAGAGCACGCGTGAGTGCACGTGGCGGGGAGGGGGGGAGGCAGAGGGAAAGAATCTTAAGCAGGCTTCGCTCTCAATGTGGAGCCCGACGTGGGCCTCGGGATCGTGACCCGAGCCAAAATCAAGAGTCAGAAGCTCAACCGACTGAGCCACCCAGGCACCCCACTTTTAGTTATTTTAATCTATATGCTTATGTGTTGGGGTTACTGACATTTTTCAATCTTTCTCATGACGAATTTAGATTACTTTCATGGTAAAATAGGTTTTCGGGAATGTTTTTAATTCAGTAGTTTTAAGAAAGTCCAGTTCCTTGGACATCAAATTAGAACACCCCAATATCTGGCAAATGATTCCGGTAATCCTCACCAAAACAAATGACAACATAAAATGTTTATATAGATATGGCTGTAAAGGAAAAGTACAAGATTTCAACAGTTTTATGGACATTTATGTTTCAGATAAGGAAAGATTAGCAAAAAGTCTTTAAAGACCAGTAAAGCAAGCTTCGTTCTACGCAAAAGGGACCATGGGAGCCAATCTTGAGAAGCTACTGCCAAGACCCTCAGCAGTGATACACGTATTCTGTGAGTGTTCGGTGCCCAACTCCAAACACCATATTCTCAGAGACACATGGCTAAAAACGTCTTCAATTGTACATATTTAACATTTCCTGTTGTAACATTTTGCTTATTTAAATTCTGTATTAAGCTCTAAAACTGAACCTAAGTTAAAGTGGTTCTCAGACACAGACACGATTTTAAGGACCCTTTACCAGGCTCAAGTCTGTTCCTCATTATCAGAGACAGACAAATATGTTTTTGTCTGGTGGTTCCAGGGGTAAAAGAGAACACCTGTATTTAAGAACCGGGAAAGAAACTTGCCCTACACGGTGTTAACTTCGAGCATTTATTAAAACTGTCAAGCTTCTGGAACTGGGAAAGACTATGGAGACGGGGCCTCAACAGTTCTAAAGGAAACAAATTTAACATGGAAGATAGTAAAATTAATGGCACGAAGTACAGGACAATAAATCACATATAATTCTTGTTTTCCAGAGGCAGTAGTCATGAAACCACAAGCTCACATTTCAAGCCTCAAACACTTCAGGTCTTACATTATATAACGTGCCAAAGTCACTGAATGCGCACAAAAAGACATGTGTTAACCGTGCTCCCTCCCACCGCCTATTCCCTTACTACCAAAAAAGAAAACAAACTCTAAGATAAAGTGCATGCAAAACAGTTATAAATTCATTTCCCATTAGCTTGGGACAACCGAGGTTCAAATTTAAGAAAAATTTAGTAGCGTAGCATTTATTATTAATATTCCATCCTAAAAGTTCCTCTCATTTCTTTAAAAAACTCCATACTAATCTGAAAAAGGGACTGTGAAAAAAACAAACAGGCAAACACTAATTCTGGATTCTCAAGGTACTTTCCCAGAAGCACCTGTGCGCTGCATGAATAAATTGGCAGGTAATATATTCCTTAAGATATGCAAGGAACAGTCTGCCAAAGCTCTCAAAATATTTGTGTATAGGTTATAGATTCTCGATTCTCACAAGATCCCCACTTGGTAGACACGGTACTAATTATACCTCCCTAATGGGGCGAAAAAGGTTCCTGTCTGGGAACCAAAACCATGAGAAAGGAAGGGATTTCCCCAAGAGTTAACAGGTCATATTTCTACTACAAAGTGCCTACCTTTTGTTTCTGTGCCACGTTGAAAATAATTGTTCTACGTAAGCTGAAAAGAAGATAAATCCTAAATACCTGAATGACCATTAGCAAGACAAAGAAAGTATCGACAGAGTGAAAACTCTCACCACGTAAGATGTTTACAAAATACTACTTGCATTTGTGCACCACCGGGCTCCCAGAACACGAGCACAATGGAGCCGGGCACGGTACGCTGCTCTCTGTCCGAGTCTCTAAGTAAGAGAGTACGCAGCTTAATCAAGGAACTGAGGATTCACAGGCTCATGTCAGCACAGCACCCAACTGCCAGGATTGCTTGGAAAATTTCGGAAAGGACTCTGGGTCTCTGGGTATTATTTCTTTGTCCTTTGCGTACACAGTTAAAAGAGAAGAGAAGCAGGCAATTCCCACAAATGGAAAAGTAAAGCCCTCAAACGCCAAGCGAAAGAAAACCTATTTAAGTACGTTAAACCTGAGGTAAGCACGCGTTTAAACAACAGGTGACCATTTACCTTCACTGAATTCGTTTAGCAACTCTTCCTTGGTCCAATTACATGAGGTTATTAGGAAAAAGCCTTTGACGTTCAACACCCTGGAGAGGGATTTCACATATTGCTTCCTCTTCTCGATTGCACTGTCAGGATTAAGGCTTATGGCATCAAAAGTCCCCTTGTCAACACAAACATGAAATCCAGACAGCTCTGTGCAAAGATGCAAAAAGTCTTCTACCTATATTAAAAATCAACGTCTTTGTGAGAACGATTAACATACAGTTTTTACTGAATCTAAGTGACAATCTGTAAAAGGTCACAGCTAAAAGGACCAATTAATTATGATGGCGTTTTACATACAATAAGCATACTTCCGACTTTATAGCTAACTTTTATGCGCGTCATTCCAAGACCATTAAAGCGAAGATTGGTAAGAGAGACTGACAAGTGTTTCCTGGACATTCCAAATCTCTACAAATTTGGAAACAAATCAAAGCCAGGTGTACTGCCTAATAACACCAGCACATAACGAAGCTCGCAAGCCCGGCTGATGAAAAAGTTATTTCTGTCAAAAAGCAGAATACTGGGGGGCACCTGGGTGGCTCCGTCGGTGAAGCATCCGACTCTTGATTTCGGCTCAGGTCATGATCTCACAGTTCGTGAGTTCGAGCCCTGCACTGTCAGTGCAGAGCCCGCTTGGGATTCTCTCTCTCTCCCTCTCTCTCTCCCTCTCTCTCTCTCTCTCTGCCCTTTCCCCCTTCCCCTCACGTGCAGGCACATGAGTGCGTTCTCGCGTGCTCTCTCTCTCTCTCAAAATAAATAAACGTAAAAAAAAAAATATTTGACACATTCTTAAAGATGACTGAAAGTATATGGCACTCAAACGGGTCATTAGAAGGAAGATGCCTTTTGGCTGATATTACTAGCTGTGTGATGTAAACTTGGTAAATCAGAAGTTCTGTGGCTCTGACTCAGCAGCTCACAAAGGAAAGAACGGACGTAAGGAACGGCTTGAAGCTTAAGGAACGAAGTGACTCTTTACACTGCAGTGACTTCACTTGATAAGCGTGCGTTTTGGGTTGTGAAAGTCCTACACGAGCACAGCACACTCATTCGCCATCGCCTCTGAACACGTGAGGAGCGTCTGACGTGGTGACCTGCCTCGGCTTCACTGAATAGTCACAATAATTGGCCAGCGGACTTAATTCTGAAAAGCTGCTTTGAAAAAGTAATCACCTCATGATTATTCACACAAACTTAATGCAGGAACCATAAATAGCATGTTACCGAAAACACTCCGATTTAAAAATGTGGATTTTGTTTCCTTGCGTCTGAACGTGGGTTTTTTCCCCTCCTCCCTCACACCAAAGTATTCGGGATCCCTGAAGCAAAAAATGACTACCATTCCTACGAGCTAAGTTTAGAGAAGCTCCTATCCGAAATGTCTGTATAAAAGTACTCATTTATTCAGTAAGTATTTCGTGAACACCTGTCCTCTTCGGGGACTTTCCAGTCACTGGGAACATAACAGTAAACGAAAAAGAAAAGGGACCCTGGATGAGAACACACCTTACGTTCTCTACATCCAATCTTAGCCAAAAGGCCGAGAAGCGATATCTTATGTTCTCTAAAGAAACAGACAAGTAAATGAACTGAACAAATAATTCTAGATAAAGTGGCATGAAGACAATAAAAACAGAATGATGAAGACAGTGAGCGACTAGGAAGAGAAATGGTTTGGAAAACGCAGTAAAGAAAGACCCAAGAAGGTGATATTGGAGCACAGATCTGACTGATGAGAATGAGCCACGTAAGCTAAGATCTGAGACAAGAATATTCTAGGCAGAGAGCAGAAGGTGTAAAGACCGGAAAAGAACAGACTAGACATGTTTCAGGAGCAGAGAGCAAGCCAGCATGACTGGAACACAGGTGATGAAAAGGAAAAGAGGTAAGAAACGAGGGGCTTCGCGAGGCGCGGTGGGGGGTTCAGATTCCACTCTCAATGCGATGGGGAAGCCCTTAGAGACTTGTGAGCAAAGCAGCGACACGAGCTGGTATTTTAAAAGATCACTCCGCTTGACCTGTGGTCGTGGACGGTGGCGTGGCAAGAGCGGCAACGGAGAGGCCAAGTAAGAGGCCACTGTAGCCACACAGGCAAGAAACAATGGAGCCTGAACTCAGGAGAGAACGCTGGAGATAGCAAGGAATGGTCACCTGCCTGATAGACTCTGAAGATAAAACCAAGAGAATTAGAAGCCACACTTAAAGGAGAGAGAAGAATCAAGGATAACTCCTCGGGTTTGGGGTTAGTACAAGAGGTGAATGGTAGTAGCAGTAATAGAAATGGAAACTCAGAGTTTCGTTTCAGACTAAATGAAGGACTATTAGCTATCCAGGCAAAAGCATAAAATAGGCAAAATCAAATTTTTTGATCTAGGTAATCCAAAGTTAGCTATGATTTGCGTTTGCAGACATGAAAGAACACACTTGCACACAAGAAAGAAGAGAAAATCACTTCCCCAAGCTGACTAGACTCAAAATTTTAATAGTTACTTAAAAATGTTTCAATTTGGATTTATAACGAACCCTCAATTTATGAGTTCAAAAGATATTGTCAACAAATATATTTTAGAAATGTTTAAACTTTGTAACTTTTATTACAAATAAGTTATAGTAATATAATAGTTACCTTCAACTTAATGTTAGATAAACCTTCTTTCTCTATAATACTTCCAGAAAGCTGTATTGCAGAAGGAGAGTAATCAATTCCAGTAATATTAGAAAATCCAAATTTTGCCTAGAGACAGAGAAACAATTTTATACTTTAGTTTAAAATGAAGTTTTAACATACTGCTTTGCTTATGAATTATAATATTCCTTTAGGACCGGGACTGTTTTAATAGATCAAGTGACATATACTATCCAATAATCTACACTGTTTAAATTTTATTGTAGATCTAAATAGAAACTAAGAGTCTGAATTTACATCAAATGACAATTCATCTGTTTTTACAGTATTTGATTTCAATTTCAAAAGAAAATTCATTCTCTCAAACATCATGAGAATGTACATATGATATTTTTACCATTAAGCAGAAAAATGTAACATTAACTTCTGATGTGGATATGCTCTAATTCACACATAAATCTGTCATTAATTTTACTGAACACAATTAAGTTATACAAATAAATAAAATGCACATGTAGTAAATTCTTGAAAAATTTTCCTTCGAGTGTGATTATAAATTATGCAATTCTACATCCAGCCATGTGATTATTCAACACCTTACACATGTACTTTTTTGTTTTTGAAATGTTTACAAAACACATGTGAGGGCAGGTATTAATATTCTCAAAGAATGAAGGCTCACTGGATCTGAGAGTTTTGAGCCTAAAGCTGTAGTCCCACTGCTTCCTAGCCATATGAATCCACCTAGGGTGTGTGAGCTTGTGGGAAAAGTATGATGGCGTCTGTTCCTCACCCCCACCCCTAACACTATGCTGAACATTTTTAGAACAATCAGACTCAAGGTCATTTCAAAGGAAACTTGGAGAAAAGCAGCTGAAAAGTACAGTGTAGTCTAAAATTCTCTTCCTGCTCTTCAATATTTACACAATTTCTTTCCTTCAAAACTTAACATATGCCAACACCATCAAGATTCCCTAGACTTTTCAACACTAAGTGACTGATTCCTAAACTCTAGTAACATGTTGATTGTTTTGCACAGAATTTTGCAACCTTTGACTATTTTTCTTTTTAATCTAAAGGTCTTTGATGCCAACCTCCTACTCTTTTTGTTTGTTTTGTTTTTGTTTTGGGTTTTTTTTTTTTCAGTCTTTATTTAGTTTTTTGATTTACATCCAAGTTAGTTAGCATATAGTGCAACAATGATTTCAGGAGTAGATTCCTTAATGCCCCTTACCCACCCAGTTAGCCCATCCCCCCTCCCAAATCCTCTCCAGTAACCCTCTGTTTGTTCTCCATATTTAAGTCTCTTATGTTTTGCCCCCTCCCTGTTTTTATATTATTTTTGCTCCCCTTTTCTTATGTTCACCTGTTTTGTATCTTAAAGTCCTCATATGAGTGAAGTCATTTGACATTTGTCTTTCTCTGACTAATGGCATAATACCCTCTAGTTCCATCTACGTTGTTGCAAATGACACCAATCTTCTACTCTTAAAGCTGTCTCACTCCATACTCTTCGAGATCTTCATTTTCTCCCAGTTTCCCTCAATTCCTTCCCCATCAGGAACCCAGGATAATTCTATTAATAATTGACTCCTACCAGTTCCCTCTTCTCCCATATCTGTTTGTTCTTATAACAGCACTTATAAAAATATCATATATAAACGTTTTAGGTTTTCAGAACAGTCATCCAAAACCTCAAACTATCTCCAACATTTTTCACATTTGGTTTCTGGTACTCAGAAGAAAATAGGCAGACATTCAAGGAAATAACAAATGACCAGAAACCAAGGGGGAAAAACTGATATTAGAAAAAGACCCACAGGAGGGGCGCCTGGGTGGCTTAGTCGGTTAAACGTTAAACGTCCGACTTCAATCGGGGCGCCTGGGTGGCGCAGTCGGTTAAGCGTCCGACTTCAGCCAGGTCACGATCTCGCGGTCCGTGAGTTCGAGCCCCGCGTCGGGCTCTGGGCTGATGGCTCGGAGCCTGGGGCCTGTTTCCGATTCTGTGTCTCCCTCTCTCTCTGCCCCTCCCCCGTTCATGCTCTGTCTCTCTCTGTCCCAAAAATAAATAAAAAACGTTGAAAAAAAAAAAATTAAAAAAAAAAAAAAATGAACAATCCCCAAAATTATTTCAATAAAAATGTCAAAAAAAATAAAGACACCGTCTCCCCCAAATCAATCAACTCAACATTAACAGAATCAAGAAGAAAAATCCTCTAATAATCACAGTGGATATCAAAGAAAGCAGCTGATCAAATTCAACCCCCATTCATGATTAAAAACCAGGAATATAAAGGAACACCCTCAATCTGATAAAGACCATCTATAAAAACCTATAGCTGACATCATATTTAATAGTGAAAAATAGAAGCTTTTCTCTTATACTAGGCAGTGTTAACAAGGCTACCTGCCTTCATTCTATTCATTTCTATTCAACAATGTATTCAAGAGCACACAGCATTTCAGGGTGCCTCAGTGGCTCAGTCGGTTAAGTGTCCGACCCTTGATTTCAGCTCAGGTCATGATCTCATGGTTCACGTGATCGAGCCCCCCCATTAGGCTCTCCGCTGGCAGTGCAGAGCCTGCTTGGGATTCTCTCTCCCTCTCTCTCTCTGCCACTCCCCCACTTGAGTGCGCGCCCTCTCAAATAAAGAAATAAACAGACTACATAGCATTTCAATAAACAAGACATCAAAGTTGGAATTAAAGAAATAAAACTATATTACTATATTTGAGAAAATCAAAAAGAATCTATAAATAAACTATTAGAATTAATTTCTGAATTACTGGATACAAAATTAATAGAAAAACCTGTCGTTTTGTTTCTATTTCCTAGCAATGAACTATTAGAAAATACATTTTACAAGCATAACAATAACAACTGCAACAACAAACATCTAAGGATCAACCCAAGAAAAGATATGGAAGACCCCTACAGAGAAAACTACAAAATATTACTGGTAGAATATAAACAGCTAAATAAATGGAGGAACATATCATGCTTGTGGATTCAGAGATTCAATACTGTTAAGGTCTAAATCCTCCCCAAATTCAATGCAATCCTAATCAAAATCCTAGGATTTTTTTTTCCCCCAAAAGGTAATGAATTTAAACTTTAAATAAATATGCATCCTCCCTGAATTAATCTGTAAATTCAGTGCAACCCTAATCAAAATGCCAGGTGTTCTTTTTTTTTTCCTGAAAAGTGACAAGATTATTCTAAAATTTAAATGAATATGGAAAAAGCTAACTAACAACAGCCAAGACAACAATGGAAAAGAGATCAGTGTTGGAGAATTGACATCAACCAAACATGAAATCAGGACAGCAAGGCACTAGCATATAAGCAAACAGTCTCAAAGGAATAAAACAGAGGCTCCAGCAACAGACCCAAGCACACACCACTATATGGCTTATAACAGAACTGCCGGGGGAAAGAATGGACATTTCAATACATGGTGCTGGGTTACCTGGATAATCACGAGCAAAAAAATAAACCTCAACCTTTACCTCACAACATATACAACAATTGATCAGAACCTAAATGTGAAGAAAACAATAAAGCTTTTAGAAGAACACACAGGAAAATATCTTTATGACGCTGGGTAGGCAAGGTTTAACACACAATATTCAAAAACACTAACAATTTATTAAATTATATATTAAACTAGAGGCACTAGATGAAGATATTGGCAATACAACGATCACATGCCCAAAATATATAAAGAACTCCTACAAATCAATAAGAAAATCACAGGCACCTCAATTTTAACATAAGCCAAAAACTTCAACAGGCATGTCACCAGAATAGCCAAATGGCCAAAACGCGTATGAAAAGATGCTCAACATCTCTAGTCACCAGGAAATAATAAAACAATGAGATACCACTACACAGCCCGAGAATCACTGAAATCGTATAATTTCATAATCACTGTTATGTCATAATCATAATTGTATAATCACTGACAAGACCAGGTGCTCGCAAGAATGGACTTCTCACACACTCCAGTAGGAGCATAAACTAGTACAACCATTTTGGAAAACCGTTTAGCAGTATTGGTAATAATCCAGTACGAGAAACAGCCCAAATGTTTCTCCATCTACGGGAGAACGAATGTATAAATGAATGAATGACTAAATAATTAAATTGTGGTATTTTCATAGAGTACAATGAAATGAACAGTGAAATACCGAAAGCCATGTCTGAAAAGAGGAACCTCACAAATCCAAGTTCAGCAGAAGCCAGATCAAAAAAAAATAAAGCGCATAACTGTATTACCATTTACACCACGCCAAAAACAGGTAAAACTCAATGTAATGGACAAAGGACAATTTTTTCAAAAACTGATGGATGAAACAATTCAACAATCATATGCCAGAGAAAAAGAACCTCAACCAGTATCTCAAGCCTTACAGAAAAATTAACTCCAAAAGAATCACAGATCTAAACATAAGAGGTAAAACTTTAAACTTTTAGAAGACAACATAGGAGAATATCTGTGTGACCCTGGGTTAGGCAAAAAGTTCTTTATTATGACAACAAAAGCAATCCATGAGAAAAAAGTTAATAAACTTTTTTTTTAAGCTTCATCAAAATCAAGAACTCCTACCCTTCAGAAGATACTATTAAGAGAATAAAAAAAAAAGGGGGCGCCTGGGTGACTCAGTCAGCTGAGCATCCGTCTTCGGCTCAGGTCATGATCTCGCATTCATGGGTTCGAGTCCTACATCGGGCTCTGAGCTGACAGCCCAGAACTTGGAGCCTGCTTCAGATTCTGTGTCTCCCTCTCTCTCTCTGCCTCTATCCGTCTCTCTCTCTCTCTCTCTCTCTCAAAAAAAAATCAAAACGTTAAAAAAAGAATAAAGAAAGAAGCCAAAGAATGGGAGAAAACACTTAGAAACCACCTACCTGGCAAAGAACGTATATCCAGATTACATAAAGAATCCTCAAATCTTAACAGTAAGTAAACAAACAACCCAATTTAAAAATAGGCCAAAAATGTGGCACCCATTTCACCAAAGATACGCGAATGGCAAGTAAGTATGTGAAAAGGTGCTCAATATCCTTAGTTATTAGGGAAATGCTAATTCAAACCACAATGAGAAACCAGTACAGCTAATCTCAAAAGCAGCCTAACATATGATGATAGACATCAAAATAGTGGTTAACTTTAGAAGGGAATGGGGGTAAGGGGGGGGGGGGCAGTGCACAAAGGGGCTACTTCTATGGAGCTAACAATGTTTTATTTCTTGATCAGGTTGGTGAGTTACACAAAGGGTTCATCTTGTAAAACCTATATACTTAATGAGCACTTTTCTACATAAATACATTTAATAAGTTCACATTAAAAAAGAAAGTAACTTCCCTTAAAAGACTACCTATCTAGGTGGCTTCACCAGTGAATTCTACCGTTTTTTAATTCTTTTTTTAAAGTTTTAACTTATTTATTTTGAGAGAGACAGAGAGAGAGAAAGAGAGAGAGAATGAATCAGGAAGGGGCTGAGAGAGATGGTAAGAGAGAAAATCCCAAGCAGGCTCTGTGCTGTCATTGCAGAGCCCGACACAGGGCTCGAACCAATGAACCGTGAGATCATGACTCAAGCCAAAGTCAGACACTTAACCAACTGAGCCACCCAGGCACCACTCTACCAAACATTTAAGGGGAAAAAGAGCACTAATCATTAATAAACTCCTTCAATAAATACATTTTTATTCAGTGACGCTGGCATAACTGATACTAAAACTTAACAAGAACACTACAAAAAAGGAAAATTACCAAGACAATCTTTCTCATGGACAGAGTTGCAAAAATCCTAAACAAAATATTAACAAACTGAATCCAATAATATATATAAGTTGGGTTTCTTCCAGAGATGCACTTAACATTTGAAAATGATCAGTGTAATTCACCAACACGAATAGCCTAAAGAAGAAAACTCATATGATTATCTCAAAGAGATAAAGGAAAAACATTTGACAAATTACAAGATTCATGAGAAACACACACACACACACTCTCTCTCACACTCACTCTCTTTTAGCAAAGGAGGAATAGGAGGAAACTTCTTTAATCTGGTACTAACTGATCTACAAAACAAATAACAAATTTACAAGCTAACATCATACCTAACAGTGAAATATTCAAAGTAATCTCTGAAAGGGGGAAAAAAAGACAAGGAAGTCTTCTATTATCACATCTTTTCAACATTCTACTAGAGGTCATAGACAGTGTAATAAGAGGAAAAAAGTTATAAAGGCTTGGAAAGGAAGAAATAAAACTGCCATTATTCACAGTCTGCATAATTATATAGTTAACCACTGAACAACACAGGGGTTAGGAGTGCTGACACCCCTCACAGTCAAAAATTCGCATTTAACTTTTGACTCCCACAAAACTTTACTAACAGCCTACTGTTGACCGGAAGCCTTACAGATAACATAACAGTCAACACATATTTTGTACGTGTATCACGCACTGTATTCTTACAATAAAGTAGGCTAAAGAAAAGAAAACGTTATTAAGAAAATCATAAGGAGGGGCATCTGGGTGGCTCAGTCAGTTAAGCATCCAGCTCTTGATTTCAGCTCAGGTCATGATCTCATGGTTCATGAGTTCGAGCCCCTCATCGGGCTCCACGATGACAGCACGGAGCCTGCTCTCTCCCCCTCTCTCTCTGCCCCTCCCATGTTTGCACTCACTCGCTCTCTCAAAATAAATAAATAAACTTCAAAAAAAAAGAAAATTATAAGGAAAATACATTTACAGTACTGTATATATATTTATTAAAAAAAAACACACAAATGAGTGGGCCTACATAGTTCAAACCCATGTCGTTCAAGAGTCAACTGTATATGTGAAAAAATCTAAAAGAATCTACTTAAACTACTAGTTTCAAAGGATAAATCATTAGCCTTTACAAATAAACCATTAAAATCCAAAAGAATCTACAGGTAAACAAGAGAATGAATAAATAAAACTGCAATATAATTAAATATACAGCCCTTTCTTTCCGCCATCTTGGAACCTGCGGAGGCCTGCTGGGAGCAGGACTCCTAAAATGACAAATATGTCTGGAAGGCTGTGGTCCAAGGGTATTTTTGCTGGCTATAGGCAGGGTGTCCAGAACCACAGGGAGAACACAGCTCTTCTTAAAATTGAAGGTGTTTATGCTCGAAATGAAACTGAATTCTATCTAGGCAAGAGATGTGCTTATGTGTACAAAGCCAAGAACAACACAGTGACTCCTGGTGGCAAACCAAACAAAAGCAGAGCAACCTGGGGGAAAGTAACGTGCTCATGGAAACAGTGGCATGATTCGTGCCAAATTCCGAAGGAACCTTCCTGCTAAAGCCACTGGCCACAGACTCCGTGCGATGCTGTACCCCTCCAGGATCTAAACTAACTGAAAAGTAAATAAACAAAGGTGTAGGTTTGTAACATCTTGTAAAAACAAACAAAAAAACTTTACACAGCAGTGAAAATGAATGTGCTATTCCTACACACAACTTGAGTGACTCTCACAGAACGTGTAGAAGACACTAGAAAGAATATATACCCGAGTCTTCCATTCATACATTCAGAAACAGGCAAACTGATCTTCTGATGTTAAAATTCTTTGTGATTAATGGCTACTTCTAGAAAGGAAGGAGGGAGTAATTTAGAAAGGACTGCCGGGGAGTTCAGGGGAGTTTCTAGAGTCTGTAACACATTACCTCTTGACCAGGGTGATAGTTCATAGTTGACCATAGGTGTGTTCACTTTGTGATAATTCACTGAGCCACACACTTTTGATTTGTGCACTTTAACACATATATGCTACACCCTGATGTTTCAAAAACATTTACTATAAATTTTTCTAATCATAGTCCACTGCTTAAAACATTTTAATGGTGGGGGAAAACAAAAAACAAACAAAAAACCATTTTAATGGTGGGGCACCTGAGTAGCTCAGTTAAGCGTTCAATTCCTGATTTCGGCACAGGTCACAATCTCACAGTTTGTGGGATCCAGCCCCATGTCAGACTCTACACTGACAGTGTAGAGCCTGCTTGGGACTCTCTCTCTCCCTCCCTCTCTGCCCCTTCCCCACTAGCACTCCTTCTCCCAAAGTACATAAATATTTAAAAATTAAAATGTTGGGTTGGGGCGCCTGGGTGGCGCAGTCGGTTAAGCGTCCGACTTCAACCAGGTCACGATCTCGCGGTCCGGGAGTTCGAGCCCCGCGTCAGGCTCTGGGCTGATGGCTCAGAGCCTGGAGCCTGTTTCCGATTCTGTGTCTCCCTCTCTCTCTGCCCCTCTCCCGTTCATGCTCTGTCTCTCTCTGTCCCAAAAATAAATAAACGTTGAAAAAAAAAATTAAAATGTTGGGGTGCCTGGGAGGCTCAGTTGGTTAAGCATCCGGCTTCAGCTCAGGTCATGATCTCACGGTTTGTGAGTTCAAGCCCCGTGTCAGGCTCTGTGCTGACAGCTTGCTCAGAGCCAGGAGCCTGCTCCAGATTCTGTCTCCCTTTCTCTCTGCCCTTCCCCTGCTCGCTCGCTCTCTCTCTCTCTCTCTCTCTCTCTCTCTCAAAAATAAACATTAAAAAAAACTGCTAATAAAAAAAAAAAGTAAAATGTTAGTGGCTCCCCATAGCCTAAAAGTAAAATCTAACCTATGAAGCATGACATGTATGGCTCCTACCTTTAACTTAATCCTCAACTCTGTCCATCTTGAACATACACTTTATATTCTAATGTACCAATTTATTTACAGTCCCAGTACATGCTATGCTGCTTCAAACATTCACGTCTTCTTTTTTTGAGATTTTTTTATTTTTTTTTTTTAAGCAATCTCCATACCCAACATGGGGCTCAAACTCCCAACCCCAAGATCAAGAGTTCTCATGCTCCACCAACTGAGCCACCCACGCACCCTCAAACCTTCATGCCTTTAAACATTGTTTCCATTGCTTGAAATTTTCTCTCTTACAGCCCACCCACACTCACTACACTCTGCCTGTGCAATTTCCATCCAGCTTGGGTATTAGCTCCTCCAAGACCCTTCCTACCCCTTTTCCCCAAAGCTAATCACTCTTTTCTACACACAGTTATCTAATATCGCACACGTCAAGCTACAGTGTTAAGGGTTTCTGTGTCCACCCATCCTCTACTAAACTAGAACAACTCAAGCACAAGGTCTACATTTTCAGGCTGCCAGTGCCCAGCACAAGCCTTGGCCCATGGAAGTCATTCAACAAATTTCACCATTGTGTGTACACCCATACAAATTAAGACAGTAGAGCCATCTAAGAGGGAGTGTATTATCATTTCCACCACAGTACATGCCACAGCACTGAGCACACTACAGGCACACAACGATCGTTCAGTTAGTAGTAGAACCTGTGCCCAAACTCAGTTCCACGGACAGAAGACTCTTTTCAAACCATACGCTCACCTAAGATAAAGTATTTATGTCCTACCAGAAATTTAAAAAGGCTTCTTTCTTTCATACACACAGATCTCCAGAGTTTTGAGCTAGAAGAAACCAATTAAGATCACCTAGTCAAAAGTTTTCGGAAAGAACCTACACCCAGAGAAATTAAGTGGCTTGCTGAAGCTCAAGGTTAAGGCCAGAAGGGTCAAGACGAGCGCTCAGATGCCCTGCTTTCTCACAATCCACGCAGCCTCCTTCCGTACCATGTGACTCCTCAAAGAAGGTGCTACGACTGCTCTGCTACTTTAGACTCACATGGTTAATATCCTCATTCGCAAGATTTGTTTTTAATTTCATTTTAAAATTTGGCTTTAACACATGAATACTAAAAGTACCAACAAGTTCAACCAAGAAAACACCATTTCCAGTTCCAATATCAAGCACTGAAGCGTCCAATGGAATCTCGCGTTTTTGCATCCACCTTATTAGCCGATTCATACTCTCTTCTCCAAACCTATTAGAAACAGAGAATCCGTTACTCAGATACCAGAGGAATACAGAGCAAAGTTTACAACTAGATTCCATTTAAGCAGCTTATTCAATACGCTCAAGTAAGTCTTTGTTGAAAGTAAGAAGTAGCATCTGTGACTACTTAAACTTCACCTCTACTAGTACTTAGGAGAAAACACCCCCAATGGAATAGAATAGAATAGATAAAGTCAATATGCTACTTATTAATGTTTCTCTACATCAGCACTAACACTCGTGTATGGCTCAAAATTTCATCGCTTATTGAACAAGGACAATCACAGGATGACAGTAACTTCCTAATGCAGGTTTCCCCCCTCTAACCGCAAGTAGAACATTGCTATGAAATCTTCCTGTGGCAAAATGGCACAAAGCAAAGAAGCAATTACCAGTAATTTATACGGTAAAATTTTGTGAGCATTCCCAGACTCCAAAAATAACCTCTCTTAGGCCTAATACCTTAAGACACATCTTGCTAACAGATGCACAAAATAAATCAAGAAAAAGCACAGACGCTCACAGACACTGTTCAAAGCTATGGCGGCTTGATGCTGGGATGCTGAGTATAGTTCCCGGGGAAGGAGCTTGGCAGCACAACTCTTGCTGCTAGGGGTGTGCACTGCCTCTCTAAGGGCTCACTGCAAGACAAACGGTGAATGCTAGTTTTGTTCTTCAACTTTTTGTGCAAAAGTAAAAAGCTTCAGGCACCTGGGTGGCTCAGTCGGTTAAGTGGCCAACTTCAGTTCAGGTCATGATCACATGGTTCGTGAGTTCAACCCGACATCGGGCTCCGTGCTGACAGCTCAGAGCCCGGAGCCTGCTTCAGCCTCTGTGTCTCCCTCTCTCTCTGCCCCTCTCCCACTCATGTTGTCTCTTTCTCAAAAATAAATAAACATTTAAAAAAAATTTTTTTTTTAAGTAAAAATCTTCAGATTTCTTTCACGTACTTACAGGTACTAATGTAAGTCTTTCATAAAAGCCGAGGGGCATAATGTGCATTTTCAAAAAGCTGGGGGATACCTGCATAGTCATCCAATTTAAGTCTGGACCATTAAAAGTGGGAGAAGAGATTCTTTAAATCTATCCACTAAAGCTAGAATCAGTCCAAAGTTCCCAAGAACTTTAGGCTGTTTTCCTTTGGGATAAACACTTAAAAGACACACACACACACACACACACACACACACTCACTCTTCTGAATCATAATTCCACTATTTTTTCTAACTCACCAGATTTCTCCTGTATCTCCATATTCTTGGAAAGTTTGCAGTTCTCTCTCATAGACAGCATCCCAACTATATAATCAAATGCAAAGCAAGATTCTTGAATTAAACTGCATTACGAATTAAATATGTTTCTAATACATCCTAAGTATGACAGAAGGTTAAAACATTATTGTGTTATCAGGAAGTGCACATAGATCAACCCCTTAACATCCTCGTGTTAAAAGAACGAAAGAAACAGACAAGCAGTGTAAGTTTACACTACAATACCTGACGTATTAAAAACTACTCATAGGTTTTACCTTTAAAAAGTATAAGCAAGTATTTGTTCCAGGATCCCTAAGTCCCAAACACAAGTCCAAAACTTGACTGTACAAAGTGTCATTACAGCACATTGCAGTCTAAAACATGCAGACACAAAGGTCTTCCATCAATACGCTGGTGACTCAAGAAGGAAATCACCAAACATAAGCTCTGCCTAAAAGTTACTTGTAAGTTTAAGATTTACTCCTTTTAAGTACAATTCCCCGTCCTCATCACTTGCCTTCTCTTGCTACTTCATCTCCCTACAATCGCCGCTCCCTCTTACCCCTTCAACTCAGCCTATCCTTACCTTCCTCTGTCATTCGTTCATCCATCTATTAATTCGTTCAGAGTTACTGAACATCGATTTGGTCAGACCACTTTCTTCCACCCCAAGATGCCCCACCATCTCCTCGCTCTCTCCTCCGGTCACCCTTCACTCCCACCCTTTCCAGCTCCGACATCCCTACCCCATCCCCTAAGCCTTAACCGTGCCCCCCTTACCCTTCCCTATCCCCACTACCGTCGACCCCGCCTCCTCGCTCTTTTCCCAAGCCTGCCCCTCGGGTTCGAGACCCTTACGAGGCCTCCCCGAAAGCTTCGGAGAGCATTCCGCACCCACGATCCCTTTACACAATGACCCCTTGAAATGCCCCTTAACCACCTACAGGGTGGCCCCTCGGGATTCCAGCCCATCAATCCCCCCGCCTTACCTTCCACGCGCCACGCCCCCAAGGTCCTCCCCATCTTCCGGGGCCCCATATCCCTCCCGGTCCCTTTCCCGGGGCCCAGCCCTGGCGGTGCCGCTCACGCTCCCCCGCGGTACGCCACACTCACTGCTCTCGAGTCCCCAGCGCCGACGGGGCAAAGCCATCCCCTCCGGGACTGCCCCCTCGGGACCGCGCCGCGGCCCCAGCGCAGCCGCCGCCGCTGCCGCCGCCCGCGCCAGAGTTCATCCCGCTCCGCGACCCAGAGGGCCGTGGGGGCCGCCATAGAGACGAAGCACGGACAGAGCGGACTTGTGGACGGCGCCTCTAGGCGGCGGGAGGCCACCCACTCTACTGCTCCCGGCTCGGCTTCTTCAGTTCGGTTCTGGTCTTGGGTGCGGGTTCCCACGACCAGGCGTGGAGAGACTGGGCCTCGCCTCCCTCTCTGCCCCCTCCAGCCAGAGTCAGATGCACCCCCTTTCTGAAGTGCCCGCCTAAGCGCCACCACATTTGGGGACTGCTGTTTGCAAGGGACTGTGAAAAAGAAACATCCAAAGTGGAGTCGGTTTTGCTAACCTTCACCGACGCTTAACTAACCCAACTTAACTGCAGCTTCAGCCTCTCCTAGAGTGGAATTTTTTTTTTTTTTTTTAAGATTTTATTTTTGAGTAACCTCTAGACCCAAAGTGGGGCTCAAACAACCCAGAGATCAAGAGTGGCCTGCTCTTCCGACTGAGCCAGCCAGGCACCCCTCCCAGGAGGGGAATTTTAAACCAATCAGTCTGGAATTTTCTGGTGGGCACTAGTGAGGTAATCCACCTGATAAGACCCCCTGCCTTCCCTTGAGGGAAGGTGACCTTGCCTGAAATAATGCACTTTTTAAATTATTATTATTTTATTGAAGTATAGTTGACAGTCAATGTTACATTAGTTTGAGAGGTTGAAATAATCCATTCTTAATTTACTAGTCCCACCTTCGGCCTGTAAAAACGTTCCATTTTGTACAACTCCGAGCTCCCTTCTACTTGCTACATGGGATGTTGCCTGATTCATGAATCATTGAATAAAGGCAATTAGATATTTAAAGTTACTCAGCTGTTTTTGGTTTTTTTTGTTTGTTTGTTTGTTTTAAACAGGACTATTCAAGGTATTGCATTTTGGAAAAAGGCTGCCAGTGGGAAAACCCCACTAAATAGGTGAGGCCAACATTGCTCACTGCAAAGGCACAAATCACCTCATGCATCCACATCGTGGTCAGATGTGGAAAGTGGGTGGACAGTCCACTGCATTATTTGGCTTCCTAGTCAGAAAGCTAATTTAATTTGTAGCTGGGATTCTGCCTTAAAAATAGCATTCTGCCCTCTTGGGACTTGATATCACTGGTGGACACGGGAATTTATGCCCAGAGAAATGAATGCCTTATGACACCCCCCCCCCCGAACAAAAATATTCCAAAAACGAGGGTCGGATTGGAGTGTTGTGGAAGAAGGTGCAAGGGAGTCAAGATGCATGGATGCCTGTCTTCGCTGTGCCCCGAGCCAGGCACCTGATCTTGTCTGAGACTCCTAACCTTTGTGTGTCTCAACCTCCTCACCTGCACCACGCCGGAAATAGGGACTCGTTACACCAGGTTGCTCCCAACCAATGAACCTGAGATCCATCCGCCTCTTGGTCTGACTACCATTGGGATTTCTGCAGTATAATGTGAGAAATCTTGTGGGCCAAAGGTCTGGGGGTGTTTTCTGTAGCAGCCATGAACTACTGACAGTCGAATGTCCTAGGTAGGCCAGGCTCTCGAAGGCTTCTAATAAGGCTGCCTTCCAACCAGATGGAATGTTTCCTAGGCTACGTTTCTGTTGACTCAGCAGACAGAAGTCCAATAAGTCCCTAGAGGTAAACAGCATCAACAGTTGCCTCTCCAGTTCACAGAAACCCCAATTAGGACCAAAGTGCATCTCCTCCGATACAAGATGTTCCAAGATCTTCAAGCAACTGCTGGCGATAGACTACAGTAAAACACAAATGGGGATCCATGTGTGTAGTGATTAAAGAACTCTAGGAAGAACGTAAGTAACCTTATTACAGTGCAATAAAACCACCAAATGCCACGGCCATTTAGTGCTGCCCTGGGCAAATGGTTGTTTTGATCTTTTGTAGACTCTAGATGCTAGAGAAAGCAAGCTTGAATATGACTAAGTCTCAAAAAGTTTTAGGTTCTAATTACGAGGGATCCTTGAAAGATAAGGCCGTCTTCAATCTGGTGTCTTGCCAACACTTAAGATGTTTTTGCTGTGTGTGATGAATGCTATAAACAGTTGTTGGTATGGAACCCTGGAAAAACCCTCTGTTTACACAGAGTTCCTTCTGTGGCTCCAGGATTATTCTGGCTGTTTAGTCCTGACGGCTGTGTGGGGCACCACCTCTGATCACCCGGGGCAACGGGATTCTCAGTGGAGGGTAGAGAAGCCCAATCCGAGTGGAGCTGCCCATCACCAGGGAGAAGGTGGAATGTGCCAAGGAACACAGTGTCTCTCACCAGGTGCCCGTTACATAGGCAGGGGGAGGCTCTTTGAGTACTCTGGGTTGCCTCGTCTCCCTCTAATGCTGCCGATCACTGCAGCCTGGAACCCTGCTTACCTCCAACTTCTCTGAAACTGTGCTTTTAAGAGTTCTCAAACACTTCCTAATTGGCAAACCAAGGGTCAAGTTCCAAGCTTTACCTTCTTCGCTCCTCTGTAGTGGTCAACACCGCTTAGGACACCCTTCTTGAAAACCCCTCCTTGTTTTCCCAGCACCACCTGCTCTTAAGTGAGCTTTTTAAACATTTTTACTTAATGTTTATTTAATTTTGAAGGAGAGAGAGGCACAGCGTGGGCAGGGGAGGGGCAGAGAGAGAGGGAGACACAGAATTCGAAGCGGGCTCCAGGCTCTGAGGTGTCAGCACAGAGCCCGACGCCGGGCTGGAACTCACGAACCGCAAGATCATGACCTGAGCCAAAGTCAGACATTAACCGACTGAGTCACCCGGGGACCCCTTGAGTGAGCCTTTTAAAAAGGGAGGTAGGCAAGCAGCTCTGGAGTTGGACTCAGGTTTTGAGCCCTGACCCTATCATGTGTGACTGTAGGCAAGTTCTTTAACTTCTCGGGGCCTCAGTTTGCCCATCCTCATATAATAATAATAATAATAATAATAATAATAATAATAGGGCCCGTGGCATTAAATGAGGTAATTCCTGGGGTGCCTGGGTGGCTCAGTCAGTTAAGCGTCTGACTCTTGCTTTCAGCTCAGGTCATGATTTCATGGCTTGTGAGTTCGAGCCCCACATTTGGCTCTGCACTGACAGTGTGGAGCCTGCTTGGGATTCTCTCTCTCTCTCTCTCTCTCTCTCTCTCTCTCTCTCTCTCAAAATAAATAAATAAAGCTTAAAAAAGTAGATAGAGGCGCCTGGGTGGCCTCAGTTGGTCAAGTGTCCAACTTCAGGTTAGATCATGATCTGCCGTTTAAGAGTTTGAGCCCCACATCGGGCTCTCTGCTGTCAGCAAAGATCCTCTGTCTCCCCTCTCTCTTCCCCTTCCCCACTAGCTCTCTCTCTCTCTCTCTCTCTCTCAAAAGAAATAAACTTTAATTTTTTTTTTTTTAATTTTTTTTTTTCAACGTTTATTTATTTTTGGGACAGAGAGAGACAGAGCATGAACGGGGGAGGGGCAGAGAGAGAGGGAGACACAGAATGGGAAACAGGCTCCAGGCTCTGAGCCATCAGCCCAGAGCCTGACGCGGGGCTCGAACTCCCGGACCGCGAGATCGTGACCTGGCTGAAGTCGGACGCTTAACCGACTGCGCCACCCAGGCGCCCCACTGAAGTAATTTTTTTTAATGTTTATTTATTTTTGACAGAGAGAGAGAGACGGACCATGAGCAGAGGAGGGGCAGGGAGAGAGGGAGACACAGAATCCGAAGCAGGCTCCAGACTCCGAGCTGTCAGCCCAGAGCCTGACACGGGGCTCGAACTCACAAACCGCAAGACCATGACCAGAGTCAAAGTCGGACGCTCAGCCGACGGAGCCACCCAGGCACCCCAAAAGGAAATAAACTTTAAAATAAGTAAATAAGGTAATTCCTGTGACATCCTACATGCCTGACACACGGCAAATTCTCATTAAATGCTAGCTCAAGTTCTTCGGTTATAAATGGAGTTCAAAATGGACCTATTTCAGAACATTGTTAGGAAGATTACATAATAGACCGTGCAAGTGACGCGCTCAGAACAGAGCCTGACAGACAGTGAGCGTTCAGTAAATGTTAGCTATTGTTCTTACTGTTAGTGACTTCCAAGTTCATCCTCTACCCCCAGCTCCGGGCTTTTCCTGCAGCTGCCTAGACGTCCCTTGTTATGTTCAACTCAACCTGTCAACCTGTCGAAAACCCAAACTTCCTTGCACTGCTTCCTCCCCCAACCCCAGTACCTCCAAACCCTCTCTTCCCTGTGTTCTCCATTCGCGTGGCCCCTGACCAGCCAAAGCAGAGCGTCATCCTTGTTTTGTTCTTCCCTCACCCTCCGCACACGGCTCCTCCTGGCCTCCCCTGGCCTGGGCTCAGGGCCATTTTTTCCAGCCTGTCGCCACTGCTCTGCCTTCCTTTGGGCCACTCGGGCTCACAGCTCACTGGGGCCACTGCAACCCCTTTCGAGTAGACCTCCCTCGAGCCGCTCAGCTCCAGGCCCCTTCCCTGGTCCCAGCTATCCTCTGCTCCCCTCTGTTCCCCTCTCTTCCTCCACAGAGGCCTCCAGGACTCAGCCAGGTTTTCTCTCCTTCCATGCCTGATACCACTCATCCCTTTCCTTTGCATTTTCTTGCCTGATCACGGACTACGGAGTCAAGCCATCCTGAACTTCAGTCTCGACTTAGTCTATACCAGGTGTGACCTTGGGCAAGTCACTTGATTTAAACCTTTTAAGTCTCAGTTTCTTCGACTACCTAGAGGGCATAGTGAAATGGACTTTCTTGTTTCCTCTTTCAGATCCATCATAGCAGAGTGTGGCGTTTGCCTGCATACAGGCACCTGCTGAAATGCATGGGTTTTGTTTTTTTGATAAATATATAGAAATGGAATCTTACCATTTGCATTGTTTGCCAGTTGCATTTTCACTTAAGAGTATTGTGGTGAGGGGCACCTGGGTGGCTCAGTCGGTTAAGCATCGACTTCGGCTCAGGTCACGATCTCACCATTAAGAGTTCGAGCCCCGTGTCAGGCTCTGTGCCCACTGCTCAGAGTCTGGAGCCTGTTTCAGATTCTGTGTGTGTGTCTCTGTCTGCTTCTCCCCCACTCATTCTCTTTCTCTCAAAAATAAATAAATATTAAAAAAAAAACCAATATTGTAGTGATAGGGGTGCCTGGGTGGCTCAGTCAGTCAAGCATCTGATTTTGATCTTGACTCAGGTCATGATCTCACGATTCGTGGGATCAAGCCCTGCATCGGGCTCTGCGCTAACAGCATGGAGCCTGCTTGGGAATCTCTCTCTCTTTCTCTCTCTCTCTCTGCCCCTTTCCAGCTGGTTCTGCTTCTCTGTCTCTCTCTCAAAATGAATCAAACTTGAAAAAAAAAAGAATATTGTGGTGATATACTGGGAGGTCTTTTCTTATCAGAGCCTATAGATTTCTTTTATCTTCTAAACTACTTCATGACAATGGAAGTGATGGCTAACAGTCAGCAGGCTGTCATTGTGTGCCAAGGACTGGGTGAAACATCCAATATGCTATCTCATTCACTCCTTAAGATTGCCACAGCAGGCAGGTACCTCATTTTACACAAGAGCAAACCAAGGTGCAGAGAAGTTGCTCCGGATCACACAGTGAGTGCTCACCTGACACCGGAACCCAAGCGGTCCACTCTAAAACCTGCCTCGCAATCGCTACATGGGTGTGTTCGATCACTGTAGAAGTTTTGCTGAAGGTTTTCCTAAGAAGGCAGTCAAGAGGAATTCCGTCATACGATACGCAACACTACATTCTAAAAATTCCTTATTCTCATCTTTCCCCAAGTTTCAGAATCTCACTGCAGCTACTCATCTCCCTTTCTCTTTCTCTTTCTCCTTCTCCCCCAAAATGCTGTTGCTCCATCTGGCTCTTTCCTCTCTCATCTTCTCCTGCGTCTCAAATCTTTTCCTCGGGGGCACCACCCAGGGCACCTTGTTAGTAATGAACTTATTCCTTTTACTAGCTTCTTTGGTCTCCGTTCCCCTCTAGCACCTGCTGATAAAATACAACCATTTTCTGTGGGACCCTCCCACTTTTTATGCAACTTTCACTCAACAGTCATTGGGGGGGGGGCATGCAGTCACGTGCTGGGTAATATCTACATGCCAGACATTATCCAAATGCTGGACTACAGCAGTAAGCAAATCAAAGATGAATCCCTGTCCGCATGCAGTTCAGAATGTGCCAGCGGAGAGACAAAGACAATATGCTGAGAAATGAATAAAATAGGGAAGATGTTAGATGGTGATGAGTAGGAAAGGGGAAGGGAAAGCAGGGAAGGAATATTGAGAAGGTCAGGCTGGGGCTGCAGTCTGGTTAGGTTGATAAGAGAAGGATTCTCTGACCAGGTGGCCCTAAGTGAAAATCTGCAACAGGTTGTCATACGTTATATCCCCAGGGAAGCAGAGGCTAAGACTGAGATGAACACGAAAGACGATTACTAGGGAGTGCTCTCAGGATCACCGCCTACTGGGGAAGGGAAAGAAACAGAGCTGGATGGAGGAAGTTGGTGGACTGGGGTACCATTACAACAGCACCTCAGCTAACACCTCTTTCCCCTACAGGGCACTCTGGAGCTGGGATGACCCTTTGGGATTACCCCAGGTTGGAAGGAAGGAGGTGAGCCTTTATCCATCTATATTGATGAGGCATTGAATGTGGGTCACCCAGAAAATGAGGAATGATCTCAGGCAATGACACTATACTGAAGGCAAGTCCATGAGAAAGCTGACAATTTCCCCAGCTGGGGAAGAAGCTGGGTATGGTAGAATAGTAAGTCCTGCAAGGGTGGATATGGGTCACACATCAGAGCATCTAGAGCAGAGATAAAGGAGTAAACCTTGCAACTATCTGTGAGAAGAGCACTCTAGGCAAAGGGAACAGCAAGTGCAAAGGCCCTGAGGTAGGATGAGATAGAGATACCCAGGAAGGAAGCAGAAAGACTAGTGTGGCCGAAGCCGAGTGAACAAAGGGGGCAGGAGCAAGAAAGGAAGTCAGATGAGTGACAGGAACCAAGTCATTACAAGGTTTAGGTTTAGACCAAGAAGCAACATGCTTTAAATTAAAAAAATTTTTTTTTTATGTTTATTTAAACATAAAGAGAGAGACACACACAGAGTGTGAGCAGGGGAGGGCAGAGAGAGAGGGAGGGAGACACAGAATCTGAAGCTGGCTCCAGGCTCTGAGCTGTCAGCGCAGAGCCCAATGTAGGACTCGAACCGATGAACCGTGAGATCATGACCTGAGCTGAGGTCGGACGCTTCACCGACTGAGCCACTCAGGCGCCCCTAAATTTTAAGTTTTAGCATGACCAATTTAGTTGCTGTGTTGAGATTAGATTTGGCAGGGAAGGTGTTGAGGACAAGATGGAACCCAGGGTTTCTCAACCTCATCCCGTGGGGGAGGTGGGGGTCCTATGCATTGTAGGATATTTGGCTGCCCTCTAACCACTATTACCAGCGGCACCCTCCGCCAAGTTGTGACATCCAAAAATGCCTCCAGACACTGCCAAATGTCCCCTGAGGGGTAAAATTGCCCCCAGTTCAGGGCTCTTGAGTCAGAGACTGTTATAAGGACCCAGGAAAGAATTGATGATTTAGACCACCATGATAGGTGATAGGTGTGCTGGTGGTGAGTTGTAGGATTCTCGATATATTTTTAAGACTGTGCTGACTGATCAAAGGTGGGGGAGGTCAACCATGATTCCAAGGTTTTGGGCCTGTGCAACAGTCAGAAAACAGTCCTTCTCCTGAACTTTTGGAGAGCGTGGTACAAGGAGACTTGTGGGAGATCAGAAGTCCAGTTTCGAACCTGAAAGATCGGACAAAGAGAAAAATGGTGATTCCTGAGCTTCTTTACCTAACTTTGCGAGATTTAATTTTTGCTGTTTTTTTTTTTAATTTGTTGTTCCAATCTTCTTTCCATGATTTTTCGTTAAATTCGTGTCCTTTTGTTACAGAATCCAATCCCTTACCACCTTCACTGCTACCACCATTTCACTTCCAACCACCCCCAAAGTCACCTCCCTCCTGCGGATTACAGTACCACCCTTCCCCCTCTGCCACATTATAGCCTCCACGCCGCAGCCAGAGTGGTCCTACGAAAATGGAAATAACAGCATTTTCTTTCTATGTCAAACGCAAACCGCGCACTTGCTTGAATCATCTCCCTCCTTTCATTCTTGAGTTGGATTTTATTAGTTTCATTTGCAAAGAGAAAAAATGATTTGGGGAACTCTCGAGGGCTATGCAGAAGAGGCGGTATCTGAGATGTGCAGGGCCCGAGACGGAGGACACTTCGCGGGGGTTGGGTTCCAATAGGGCAAATCTGCGTCTCTGCGGGCGCTCCGGCCCCTTGGCCTCACCCACCAAAAACTTCATTTCCCAGGATGCCAAGGGGCGGGGCCGGCCGGAAGGCTGCGTGCCCTCCGCGGGGCATGATGGGGGAGTTGGAGATTTCCATCATGGCGGCTTCCATTTCGGGCTACACCTTCAGCGCTGTGTGTTTCCACAGCGCCAACAGCAACGCTGACCACGTAGGTGCCGGGCCCCCCGCCGCGGCCGCTGGAGCCTCCAGCCTCCGTCCCGGGCCGGCGCCTGCGGCCAAGCTGGAACCGCTCGCGGCTCACCCCCTGGGCTCCCGGGCTGGCCCGAGGGGCAGGTGACCCGGGCGGCTCCCGCCCCCGGCGAGCTCCTGCTACCCTGGGCTCCTTCGCCCCTGGGATGGGCCCCCTCATTCGGTGCCTGCCACCTCCTGGCCCTCTCAGGACAGCCGTCTTGTTTTTAGCAAAGCTGTCTCGGTTGGCAGCCAGCAGTGTCTGGAGTCGCTTAGTGGAAACCGAGCTCCTGCCCCTCCCTGAGAGGCTTCTAGACTTGCGAGGGGCTCCCGGGGTCGGCAGAGAGCGGAGAGACCGAGCTTTAGTCTGGGAACCGAGGCACCCTGCCCCGCCCGCCGGTCTCACAGGTTGTTGTGGGGTGCGACGAGGGAAAGAAACCATGGCTGTCACTATTCATACTCGTTAGATACGTTCGTGTGTTTTCTTCGCCTCGATGGAAAATGGAGAATGTAAACAGGAGTGTTTAGGTGTAGGGTCTGTTTGCCTTGAAGTTGCATATTTAGTTCCTTGGCGAATGTTCTAAAACCACGGCGCTCGTCGCAGCGAAATAGGGAAATGACAGGCCTACGTATGAGTGATCGGAAATGCATAGGCTTCGGAGCTCCCAGAGAGCAAAGCTTGTCTGCTTCAATGTCTTTATTTCGCGAATTGTCTTTTTAATGTCATTCGCCTGGATGGAAGTTTCTTTGTGAAACTAGGTAACTTTTATCTTTACATATGTAATCTGTCCACCAAATTGAGGGGTTATTTGAAAAGATGTCAATAGTGAATTATTCAAATTTATTTAATAAGTGTGGGGGGGGGGTTGTGGTTGTCATTACAAAGCAAAATGATACACTGCAGAATAAGGAACTGGGTTTGGTTTCATGTCTGCAATCTTAGCCTCCATTAGTAAAAACTGATCACACAGAGAGGTGATTCTGTTAGTAAGTTGGGTATCATGAAATTATTGTACTTTTCATCTCTTTGATGTTGATAGTGGAGATAGGAATACACATGGGTGTTTCCAGAGTTAGCTCACGTCTCTGGACACTAAGGCCTGTGATACTATAGGCAGCTATTTGATAATGTAATGAAGTTCCATATATAGGTGGTTTGTGATACTCCTGATGTCCTTAGAAGTATAAAATATGGTTTCAACAATGCTTCTTAACATCTGTAGTTCTTGGACTACCTAGTAATATCACAGTTTTTGCAGAAGGCAAGACTATTGTTAAGAATAAGTTACCTCTTGGATAGATGTTCTACAAACAGCAGTGACATGGCCATGTTACTTAGATTGTTATTAATTTAATTAGAGAAATATTCCTTTATATCTGTGCTTTGCCAGACATGGTGCTAGACTTTGTGGAAGTCTTTGCCATGATATGGAAGTATGTCTCCAAATAGTTTGCAACTTTATTTCACATGGCCATAGCTGTTTATGTTAACCTTGCCACGATTATATATGCAGACTACTTTAATTTCGATTTTATACATTTTAAAGTTGAGGAATCAAAAACTTGCTTTTGTAGCGCATTCTTGTTTTGTCCAGGAAATAAATTAGTTTAAAATCACTCATTCTGTAGAGCTGAGGTGAGCAAGCATTTTCCGTAAAGGGCCAAATAGTAAATGTTTTAGGTTTTGTGAGCCAGTCTCTGTAGCAACTACTCAATTCTGCTGTTGGATGAAGACAGCAGCCAAAGACAATAAATAAATTAGGGTGAATGTTTCCAATAAAACTTTAGTTATGGACTCTGAAATTTGAATTTCATACAATTTTCACATCATGAACTATTCCTATTTTTTATTTTTTTCAACCATTTAAAAGTAGAACCTATTCTTTCTTTTTTTAATTTTTTTTTCAACGTTTATTTATTTTTGGGACAGAGAGAGACAGAGCATGAACGGGGGAGGGGCAGAGAGAGAGGGAGACACAGAATCGGAAACAGGCTCCAGGCTCTGAGCCATCAGCCTAGAGCCTGACGCGGGGCTCGAACCCACGGACCGCGAGATCGTGACCCGGCTGAAGTCGGACGCTTAACCGACTGCGCCACCCAGGCGCCCCAAAAGTAGAACCTATTCTTAACTTGTCAGCTGTACGCTAACAGGCATGAAGCTAGATTGAACCCACATACCACAGTTTGCCTCCTTCCGCTATAAAGTAACAGTGGCTCAGATAATCCTGACCAGTAGATAATAAACATTCATTTTATACTTGGCTTTGGAATGTCTTGATGTCACTGTTGACTTTTTCAATCTGAGGACTATGATAGAGTTTCCAGGTAAAATACAGGGTACTCAATTACATGTGAATTTCAGATAAATGGGAAGTAATTTTTTAGTGTCAGTATATCCTAAATATTACATAAAAAATTGTTCATTGTTTATCTGAAATTCACACTTAACTGAGTAGCCTGTATTTTTATTTTCTAAATCTGGCAGTCCTAGACTGTGGAACACTAAGGATCTGTAGATACATTCTTAAGTGTGAAGTTCTATAGAAATTTAAACTTTTCTTCATTTTAATTTTTATTAATTTGTTACAAAGAGCTTCTCTTTTGTAGCGAGAGCTCATAACTGAAAGACTTATATGGAATAAAAGTCACTGTTTCTCAAACTAGTAGTCATGAACACTCCTTTAGGTTTGAGAGAAAAAATTTTTTTAATGTTTTAATTTATTTTGAGTGAGAGCACATGTGCATGCATCCATTGTGGGAGGGGGGCAGAGAGAGAGAGGGAGAGAGAGAATCCCAAGCAGGCTCCTCACTGTCAGTGCAGAGAGCCATGCGGTGCTCTGTCCCACGAACTATGAGATCATGACCTGAGCCAAAATCAAGAATCGGATGCTCAACCCACTGAGCCACCCAGGTGCTTGAGAGAAAATTTTTTAGAGGGGATCTGTATATTACTTAAGTTTGAGAAATACCCTGTACATGATGATTTGGGATTTTAGGACACTCCCCTAATTCAACACAAAAACTATGCTGTAAAGCATCTATCTCTCCCTCCTCACCTCCACAGATTCCAACTGGAAATATATATTTTTTAATGTTTATTTTTGAGAGGGAGAGAGAGAGAGTGAGTGGTGGGGAAGGGCAGAGAGGGGAGATAGAATCCCAAGCAGGTTCCGTGCTGTCAGCCCACAGCCCAACGCAGGGTTCGAACCCACAAATCATGAGATCATGCATGATCTGAGCTGAAATCCAGAATCAGATGCTCAACTGGTTGAGCCATCCAGGCTCCCCTCAACTGGGAATATTTTTAAACTAGGAAATTCCTTTAATTGACTTGAAGGGTTAGCCTAGAATAGAAAGGTATGTAGTACAAGGGCATTGTTTTGGAGCACCTGGGTGGCTCAGTCGGTTAAGCGTCTGACTTCAGCTCAGGTCATTATCTCATGGTTCGTGGGTTCGAACCCCACATCGGGCTCTTTGCTATCAGCTCAGAGCCCGTGTCAGATCCTCTGTCTCTCTCTCTCTACCCCGTGCTCTCTTTCTCTTTCTGCCCCTCCCCTGCTCTCTCTCTAAATAAATACATAAAACATTTGAAAAGGGGGGGGGCATTGTTTCAACAAATATCCTCAACCAGTATTTATTGAGCACCTCCAATGTGTTAGGCTGGGCACTGTGCTGGGTGCTGAGATATAGCAGTGAGCAAACACAGAGTCCCTGCTCTCATGGAGCTTACATTTTAGTAGGTGTAGGCATTTCTTTGTTAATACAAGGATGTACTATGGCGGATAGTGAGAAGACTGAGAAGAAAAAGAATGCAGGGGACAGGAGACAGAGTGTGTGACAGTCCCTGTTTCCATTACATTGGCCATCTAATAAGGTGCCATCTGAGTAAAGAGCCAAACGGACCGGGGCGCCTGGGTGGCTCAGTCGGTTAAGTGTCCAACTCTCGATTTCGGCTCAGGTCGTGATCTCATGTTTGGTGAGTTCAAGCCCCATGTCGGCTCCATGCTAACAGTGCGGAGCCTGTTAGGGATTCTCTCTCTCTCCCCGCACCCTTTCTGCCCCTCCCATACATCCTCCCTCTCTCTCTCTCTCACAAAATAAATATACTTTAAAAAAAAAAAAAAAAGCAAAATGGAGGAAGGAGTAAGCACATGGCTCTCCCGGAAGGGCGATTGCAGAACAGCCTATTAGTTCACCCTCTTAGGAAAGTTACTGTGACAGCCAGTGAATGTTCTCCAACTGTGCCTGTGCTGAGCATGGCAGCAAGTACACAGTAGGTTATGTGCCGAGTGACCCAGGATTTACCGTTCTCCCAAGGTGTAAAGAAACAAACCTCCGTGTTTATTAAGGAAAAATATTCGTGCGAATGATAAATTTATTTGCTGAAATCCTCATTTCCCACAGCCCGTACAAGAGCAATTCGTTGTGCTTTATGTTAAACTTCTTTATCCTTTTATCATTAACAGTGCTTTTAAAACAGTGAAATAAATTGTATGCTGTTTCCAGAAAACAACCTTGGAATATTTCTGCTTCCTGAGCTTTTTTGATATTGGTTATTACACTCAGTAGGATTTAAGAAATGAATTCACTCTACTTATTTTTGTTTCAAAAAAAAAGCAGTTTTTTTTTTTTTCTTAAGGGATTAAAGTATTTCATCGTGTATGGAATCCTTTTTTCAAACAATCCAGTTAATCGATATATCTCAGATTGCTTTAGTCTTCCTTGTGGGTTTATAGAAGAGTAGTTTCTTTGGCAAGCTTTTTGGATTATTGTTAAAAATTGTTATAAAATTATAATGCCCTCCGTTCCTTTTAATTCCAGTAAAAAATCATCTTTATTTTTAGTCTGCGACTATTTTCTCTTATTACTTTTAGGAAGGATTTCTGCTGGGAGAGGTAAGACAAGAGGAAACCTTTAGCATCAGTGACTCACAAATCAGCAACACAGAATTTCTGCAAGTAATCGGTAAGTGAGTTTATCACTGAGCTTAGAGATACTTTTTCTGTATCAGTGCTGTTTGTTTCGTTCTTTGGCCCTTTCCCGATTTTAATCTGAAAGATTAAAGGCACAGGGAAGACCATTAAAATCACAACGCAAATCACTTGCACCGATAACCGGTAGGGAATGTTTTATAAGTCAGTGTGGACTCGCAGCGTGTGACTCTATGTGTAGGAAGCCTTGCAAAGCTGTCTCTTACTAACTGGTCTTTTACTGAAGTGCTGTGTGCTATTTCGCTTGATTGTCTCTTTGAAACCACAGCGAATCCCAAGTTTGCGGCTCGGGCTATTCCCCATTGTCAGCCTCCCCGCCTACTGGAACCAATGGCTCTGTTGGGCTGGTGCTTCCTGGAAGGATCTGGCAACAATGTTCACACTTGTTTACACGAGCAGTTTGCTGAATGGAAGCAGCTTTCTTTCTTTTCTTTTTTTTTTTTAAAACTTTTAAAATGTTTATATTTGAGAGACGAGCAGGCAGAGGCAGAGAGAGAGGGAAACAGAGAATCCGGAACAGGCTCCAGGTCCGAGCTGTCAGCACAGAGCCCAACGCGGGGCTTGAACTCATGAACAGTGAGATTGTGACCTGAGCCAAAGTTGGACGCTTATCCGACTGAACCACCCAGGTGCCCCTCGAAACAGCTTTCTGAAGAACAACCCAGTCGATTTGGGGGCGATTGCTGAGGAAGTTGAAGAGCATTTATAGATGCGCCCACCCTCTTTGCATCAGCCCCCCTTTTTTAAAAAATTTTTTTAATGTTTATTTATTTCTGAGACAGAGACAGAGCATGAGTGGGGGAGGGGCAGAGAGAGAGAGAGAGGGGGACACAGAATCAGAAGCGGGCTCCAGGCTCCGAGCTGTCAGCACAGAGCCCGACGTGGGGCTCAAGCTCACAAACCATGAGATCATGACCCGAGCCAAAGTCGGTCACTCAACCGACTGAGCCACCCAGGCGCCCCAAGCCCCTTTTTGATAACTAGGGATCAAACTGCACCTCAAGCATGTCACCAAACAGCATGTCCTGATGCTCAGAACCCAGCAGGGGACATTTCACTTCTGCGGCCAACATCTGTTGACTATTGCGTGTGAGGCATGTGCCACACAGCGAGGGGGATATCCAGATGCATCGCTTGCTGCCAGGAGTGTGGGGAGGAGAAGACAAGTAAGCAGAGATACCAGACAAAGCACAAGATGGGTACTGTAAGAAAGGAACAGAGACGAGCCCCTAAGTGGAAAAGGAAAACCTGCTAGTCGGGAAAATCAGTAATGGTGACATGAAGGAGGTGAACTCAGGGCTAGTGGGCAGTGCATTCAGGGGAACCCAGAGCAAGGAGTGCATAAAATATACAGGGAATTTGGCCTGTTTCTACACAATTAAAATACAGAATGTGTGAAGGGGACCGGTTGCTGGTTTGAAATCTTGCTGGAAGGTTAGGTTATGTTGGGGCCACATCAGCAATTTCAAGCCTGTTCTGAAAGCCTTCTAGTACATGGGTTGGGAGGCCGGGATGAGGACTGGAGGAGGGGGGTTGGGGGGGGGGGGTTAGGATTGTGGGGGCGGGGACAAGAAATAGTTAATTTCCTAAAGGACCAAACCTATAAAACCTACTCCCCACAACAATGACTTACTAGAAATTTTTTTTTTTTTTTTTAACGCTTATTCATTTTTGAGAGACAGAGACAGAATGCAAGCGGGAGGGGCAGAGAGAGAGGGAGACACAGAATCCCAAGCAGGCTCCAGGCTCCAAGCTGTCAGCACAGAGCCTGACGCAGGGCTCAAACCCACAAACTGTGAGATAATGAGCTGAGCCAAAGCCAGACGCTTAACCGACGGAGCCACCCAGGTGCCCCAATAATGACTTATTATAAAGACTTGATATACGGGATGTAGCCCTTCTTTCACTGAGATTTTGTTTTTGTTTTGCTTAACGCTTTAAAATTCTGCGATAGAGACTTTGGTTTCATTGGACATGTGTGCAGTTTTATTGTTTGCACTTGGATTTTCAAAAACGAATTTGGTATTTGAAGGTTAAAATGCCAGAGTTAACTGACAGCAAACCATGCAAGAAAGAGCTCTCTTACCTGGCGTGCCCACCAAAGCAGCATTTCTGATGAATATTCTGGCTATTTATTTATTTTTAAAGAAATAGAATGGGAAAATAATTCCAATTCTACAGTTTAATGCGGTGTATCTGCTTTATAAGCCTTCGGGTTCTCGCAGTAAGTACGTTTCCATGGTATTGTAAATACGGAGAAGTACCGATTGATAGAGTGTCCCAGTTAATACAGCACCATGACAACCATCTTTTGCTGTACAACGTTTAGCTTATTAGCTGTATTCATTTCATTGTTTGAAACAGATTATGGATCTTGTGGGCAAAGCGTTTGCTGGTATTATCTTAAAAGTATTGTTATCATTGGAATAGTTTTCTTTTAAAAATGAATACATGTTAGAAATATAAACCGGGGACTCTGGAAAATCTGGGTGGGAAGGGCAAACGTTAGCTGAAGTGCCAAGAGTAGTGTTTCAGACCAGTGGTGTAAAGAAACTTCCTGGCACAGCTTAACCTCCAGAACGAGATGTTCTAAATAAAATGAAGTGACCAAAGTTGGTATTTGCTGCACATGTCTGAATCCACGTACAGATCCCTTTATCTTTCCCTCTATAATAAGGACTTCATAAAGAATGCTACGTTCAGAACACGAAGTGTCATGTTTTGTGTTGATTACATATTAATTTTAAAGGCTGTGCTAATTCGCTTTAAAATCTTTATTTTTGGGAGAGACACACACACACACACACACACACACACACACACACACAGCATGAGTGGGGGAGGGGCAGAGAGAGAGGGAGACACAGAATCCGAAGCAGGCTCCAGGCGTTGAGCTGTCAGCACAGAGCCTGACACGGGGCTCGAACTCACCGACTGCAAGATCATGACCTGAACCGAACTCGGACACCCAACCGGCCGAGCCACCCAGGCGCCCCTGTGCTAACTCACTTTAAATAGAGCTGTCCACCCTTTGTTCTAGGAAGGGGAGGGAGCAGACCACCACCCAAGGGCTTCCTTGGTTAATGAAGTGATGCCACTGCAGTTACTGGAAAGGTTGGGAGTAGTGGAACTGAGTCACCCCCAGAAGGAGAAGCAGAGAGTAGGACGATTGATTGGCAGGAACAGCCGAAGGTCCGGGGGTAGCGAACTTCTAAGGAAATGAGTGAAGAGACGCCCTGCACGTGTAAAGAGGAGTCTTGACCACACGGATGAGCTTAGAGGCACGGCAGACTCTGGGACCGCAAGCGAGGCTGCCCTGCTTCTGCCTGTTTTCAGAGGCCTACCTATCAGCCAGCGTGCCAGCCAGCTTCCGGGTCATCTGCGGCTTTATCACGTTTCAGGCTTTCACCTAGTCTTCTCCATGGAGCGCTTAGGCCTTGCAAAAAATCTTCTAAGAGAAAGATTCAGCTTCCTTTAGCAAATGCCACACGATATCTAGGACATAATCTTTAGTGTGCTTCTAATCCCAGTTGTAAACCATGACAAGTCTGCTGGGCAGTTGATGACAACAATGTGTATTTGGGGTTCAGAACTGACTCGAGGGGGTTTCTGAAAATACCCTTTAAAGTAGAAGGTGAGTTTTTTCTCTTTCTCCTGAACTCTTTTTAAAGTTTTTGCTACAAATGTTCCACGTTCTAATTGCTTTACCAATAGTATCTGAAATAACGTAAGATGGTGTAATGTATTATGCTCGGTGATGAAAGAGAACAATTTCTAGATGAAGGTTTCTTATTTGCACCACTTCGTCAACAGCTACGCGAGGCGACGAACTCATCTTCCCAGTGGGGGAACTGCATTCGTGCGCATGTTCTGGCAGCGTTAACATTAGGACAGAAGCTAATGGACACAGTCCCATGTCCTCCAGGGTCATGGTTTCATTTTAATTGCGTTAAAATTGTAGCCTGGAACTCTGTGCCTGTGGCTTTTTAAACAACAGGTGATTAGCCTCTGTCCAGAAGAATGTTATTAATAGAATTGAATGGTTAATTAGTCTCACGGTCTTGTAAAGCAACCCAGACCCCAAGCCCCCTGATGAGCTTGAAGAAATTGTTCACTCTGGTTAATCCCAGCAATAGTTCCAGAAGCCATTAGGATCTGCCTTCTAAATGACTGTTTCCCTTGGTGCTGACCGTCTTTGAAAGGGTTAACAGGCCTCCAGAGTCTCCTCCTCCCTTCCCCCTCAAAACACCTGGCCCAAGTTGTCCTGAGCCCATTAGTGGGTTATTGATGGTGGGGTGGTTAGGCCCTCCTCTCCCCAAGCTGTCCTCACTGTGCTCATACACTTTGATTAAATGCTTCCAGTCAGTTGTTACTTTTTCCTCTTATGCTTTGTTTAACTAGGTGAGATTGAATGAGGGCACACAATAGCTGCGTGTTCTGAATAAAAGCTTTCAGATGTGTGCTTCTCGTATGTGGACAGATGGAAACAGAACTTGTTCTCCAGTTGACTTTGTACTGAGAATGTGTCCCTGAGTTGAAGTGTTAAGAAGGCACACTGCCTTCACTAGTACCTACTAGGGAGAGGAAAGCTGTCTTTTTATTCAAGATTTTAGTTAAGAAAACAAAGAAAAATCCTGGGCTATTTGATACTTGCCTGTATCTTACCAGATTAACTGAGATGTGTTTTTTTCTTTCTAATTACAGAAATCCATAATCATCAGCCTTGTTCAAAACTTTTTAGGTAAGCCACATTCTTTGTCACTTTTAGTCCTCATTAAAATATTAATTGATAAAAACTAGTGAATTTCGGGGCGCCCGGGTGGCTCAGTTGGTGAAGCACCCAACTCTTGATTTCGGCTCAGGTCATGATCTCACAGTTTGAGAGACTGAGCTCCTCATCAGGCTCTGCGATGACAGCATGGAGCCTGCTTGGGATTCTCTCTCTCCCTCTCTCTGCATATGTGTCTCTCTCTCAAAAATAAATTAAAAAAAAAAAAAAAGAACTGGAATTAAAAAAAAAAAACTAATGAATTTATGTCTGTAGCTGATTGTGACTATAAAGTCACACGTAAAACTGAGGGCATCCAAATTCACTTGTTTGTGAACAAACACCTATGTGTTTGGGGCACTGTGTTAGGTTAGGGAAAGGGGAGGGATGGTATAAATCTTGGCCTCAGTGGTTTACAATGAAAGCCTGCTCCGGCACCCTCCCAAGGACTGTTCGGCCCCAGAGCAGGAAGTTAAGGATCACATATGGATAAAATAATTTAAGGGGTGTTTTTAAGAAGAATAAAAAATGTTCAGTGTTCAACTTTATGAGGAAAGGAAAGGAAACATGGAACCTTCCATTTTGTGTGTATATAAGTTAATATACACCGGTTGCATACTAAGACCAACTAAAGGACAGAAAGGAAGAAATGGGAGGGCACCGTTCAGAAGGGAGGGAGCAAATGACAGGGGTGGAGGGCAAGAGAGAAGAGTACCAGTGTCCTCTATGCACCACGCTTCTCCCCAGACTCCCATCGGGCCTCTGCCTGCTCTCTCAGCCCCAGACCCCTCCACCCGATGGTTGCCGTGATGGCTCCAACTCAGTGTTTCTTAACCCCCACCCCTGAGGGTGTGTTCTACCTTCCCAGAAGCCAGTACCTCCCTTCTGTATAAAGAGTAAATTGCCCACGCTAGTGCAATTCAGCGTTCTCGATCAGCGCTCCCTTCTCTAACACCTGCCCACCCCTCGTGCCTAGCCGTTCTTGCTGTAGGTCCCCCGCTCTCACCCTGACCCCTGTCTCGTTCTCAGCTGGCCCAAACACCCAGCCCCTTGCACCCAAGAACTCCTGGGGACCCCTCCCTCTGCCCCCCACCACACACACACACCTACCCATTGAGTATTTCAGAGGCATGCCCTCATGCAAGATGGCTACCTGTGGACAAAGCCTGAAAGCAGCCAAAAACCTCATCACTTTTAGATTTACACGTAATTGGAAGAGGAGTGGGAAGCAAGACAAGCAATTCATCTGAGGAGAATCTCAGAGCACACGACGTGATTCAGGCCCTGGCCCTCACATTCCCTGTGTTTGGTCCATGAAAGTATCCGATTTGGCCCTGATTCTGCAAAGCTCTGCTAGCCTTTCTGAGGAGTTCCTTAAAATGCTGTCAGTAAGATTGTACCAGAACAAGGATTTAACTTAAGTTTGCTTTAAAATGTTATTTATTTATTTATTTTATGTAGTCTACACCCGACGTGGGTGAGAACAACAGACTCACACTCCTCCAACTGAGCCAGCCAGGCACCCCAGGATTTAAGTTTAAATCATAGACCTATAATTCTTGGAGCTGAAAGAAACCTTAGAAATCTATGTCTACTCCCTGTGTCCGGAAAGGGAAATGGAGACCACATGGGTTAAGTGACTCACCCGAGATCATAAAGTGAGAAGCAGCATGGCAGGAGCTGGTTTCTCCTGACTTCCAGTTCCGTGGCTTTGTTTTTGTTTTTACTCTTTTTTTTTTTTTTTAAATTTTTAAAATGTTTTATTTATTTTTGAGAGAGAGAGAGAGACAGAGAGACAGAAAGACAGAGTACGAGTGGGGGAGGGGCAGAGAGAGAGGGAGACAGAATCCATGAAGCAGGCTCCGGTCTCTGAGCTGTCAGCACAGACCGCTCAGGTGGGGCTCGAACCTGTGAACCACAAGATCATGACCTGAGCGGGCCAGCCACTTAACCGACTGACCCACCCAAGCGCCCCTGTTTTTACTCTTTCTTGAACTTCTCACTGCTTTATAAGGCCTGGGCTTGTGGTGGTGGGAGGAAGGCGGAGGGACGGCATTCCTGAAAGCAAAGCCAGTGGTGGAAAGGCCCACGCATCATCGTGCCTGGCCTGCTCCTACTTGAGGGTCGGACCTGGCTTCAAATCTCAGTTCTTCCATCTGCCAGCTCTACGGTTGGAGGCAAATCGCTTACCCTGAGTCTCTCTATCTACAAAAATGGGAATAGAACTCGGAACACGTTGGGCTGTGCTAATACCTACCTACTCACCAGTATTGAGGCAAGAATGAAATGAAATAACACGAGAAATCAGCCAAACATTTAACAGATGTCCGTCTCCCTTCTGCATTTCTCAGAAAAGGAGCTCTTGTGTCCCCCTCCCCCCCCAAGTAATTGATACTTAGAAACAAGGAAACCACACGTTTCATAATTACTTGCTATCAGTACCTCCCACGTGTGGAAGTAATACAATTTCATCAGTCTCTTGAGTATTCTTTGATGCAAAAGATACCTTCTATCATCAGTAAAGCATTGAGATAGATTTCTCTGTATATCTGTTGAAGACAAGCAGTTCCATCTCTATTACCAACTTTTGGGATTCAGTGACCCATAGTCGCACGAGGCTAAGCGTATTCATGTCAAAATACTACACAGTTTTAATAAAATATATTTTCTCTTTAAAAAAAAACAGTTTTTATGACTATGCAAGCAAAGTTAATGAAGAGAGTTTGGACAGGATTCTTAAAGATCGGAGAAAGGTATGTTCTATTTCTTGCTTAGTCTGATTCGGAAATCCCTCTTTATCTTATCATCTAAACTTAAAACCAGAAAGGAATGTAAAATGAGACAATGTGATTTGTTATTAATGTATGAGAGTTCTGTTGACTTAAGTAGATTTTAAAGGTAAATCGCAGATGTGAGATAATGTTTATAACCTATCAATAGAAAAAAATTGAGATATTTATAGTATGATTCTATTATGTAAAACTCCAAAGGGGGGGAAAAATTATACTTCAGAGAGTTAAAAATAGTTGAGTTGATTCTGGATGGTTCTAATTTTCCATTTTGTAATTTTTGAAATAATTTTGCAAATATCTTCTATACATGCATTAATTTTATAATCAGGAAAAATGTTTCTAAAAAATGTAAGTCATAATTAAACGTCTTTGGGTATATTATTCTTTCAAGTTCAGTTAACATTGAACATAGATGTTTTTCCAAAAGGTCATGTGTTTATTATTTCTGTCAACATATGCATATCGTGTTCTGATTATATGGTAAGCAAGCCTGAATAGAATTAAAACTGGGGGGCACTTGGGTGTCTCGGTCGGTTGAGCTTCTGACTCTTGATTTTGGCTCAGATCGTGTTCCCAGGGTCGTGGGATCGAGCCCCATGTAAGACTCCACACTCAGCTGCTTAAGATTCATTCTCTTCCTCCCTCCCTCTGCTGCTCTCCCCTGCTTGTGCACTCTCTCTCTAAAAAAAAAAAAAAAAAAAAAAAAGATGGGGTACGTGGGTGGCTCAGTGGGTTAAGTGTCTGACTTCAGCTCAGGTCATGATCTCACGGTTCATGAGTTTGAGCCCCGCATCGGTATCTCTCCTGTCAGCACAGACCCCGCTTTGGATCCTCTGTCTCCCTCTCTTTCTGCCCCTCCCCCACTTGCTCTCTGTCTCTCTCCAAATAAACTTGAAAAAAAAAAAATTGAAAATGAGCCAGTTTTATTGCTGCAGCGTTGTCTGATAATCTCATTTCTAATTTACTCTGTTGTACCATGTGTAGGTTTTACTTTTTTCCCTTGACATTTTTTATTCCAGGAAAATAGATTTTTTTTATTAAACTATCACTTGAGGGAAAAAAGTTAATAAAAGTTCCAATTTGTCAAACAGAAACAAAATGCCTTTGTCTAGAAGCATGTATCACAAAAAAGCTTTCAAAAGCTCACTCCTGGTTACAAAGAGCCAGCACTGTGGGGACTTGGCCCCCGAGGTGTCTAACGAAGGGCATCGGGGGTAAGAGTGCAGGCAGAGTAGGTCAGCAGCCTACCCATCTACTGCCCGCCTCAGTAGCACTGCCAGTTGGAAAGGCAGAAAGAAAAGCAGGTAAGATAAATGAAGACTGGGAAGGCTGGAAGAAAGGACGGACAGCTTCGTGGACGATGGCGAGCTCAGGAGGTGCTCAGTCTTGGTGGAGTCTGACCCCATCGTCCGTCCACCTGGGAAGGGAGTTAGAGCAGCCGTAGACATCACGGTCCTGCTCTCTTGTCTTCAGTGACCTGCCCAAGAGCACGTATGCCGGAATCTCTCGGCAGCCCATCCTTTCCTCTCCTGACTACCAACCTACCTCCTCATTCCATTTATTTTCGTATTTTAGACACCGAACTTTTATTTTTTTTTATTTTATTTTTTTGTTTTTATTTATTTTTGAGACAGAGAAAGACAGAGCATGAGCAGGGGAGGGGCAGAGAGGGAGACACAGAATCCGAAGCAGGCTCCAGGCTCCGAGCTGTCAGCACAGAGCCCGACGTGGGGCTCAACCCCATGAACCGTGAGATCATGACCTGAGGCCAAGTCAGATGCTTAACTGACTGAGCCACCCAGGTGCCCCTCCTGCTTATTTTTTAAGTAATCTCTACACCCAGTGTGGGGCTCAAACTCATGACCCTGAGGTCAAGAGTTGCACGCTCCACCGACGGAGCCAGCTGGGCGCCCCAGTGACAGACTTTTAAATATGCAGTTTCACCTGTATGAATCTGGCCCAAGTAAACATTTGCATCCAGGCACAAAGATACGAAAAGCTGGCATTATTGAACATTTAACTCTGTGTCAGGCCGTGTTGTAAGCGCTTTGCCTGTACTGGAACAGTCTCAGGAGGTACATTGCTATTGTTCTCATCCCCACTGTACAATTGAGGCAACTAAGGGTAACTTGCTGAAGGTTGCCAGCAAGTAATGCCAGAGCCAAGGCTTGAACTGAGCAGTCTGGCCTCTGAATCCACATACGAGGATGTTTGTTGCACCTTTACTTAATAGTGAGGGCTTTGAAAGCAATCCAACCAGTGGGAACTGGTTAAGTATATTGTGCCAGCACCTCTGTACTGTGGGATATGAAGCAGCCATTCGAAAGAATGAGGGAAGTTCTCATGTCATGACCTAGAAAGATCTTCAAGTTGTGTTATGTGAAAAAAGTAGCGTTCTAATTTGAGCCTATTTAATATAGAGACAAAAATCTGAACAAGTAGTTGGATGTACAGAAAACAATCTGGAAGAAAGGCAACCAAACTTAAAAGTATTTACTTCGGGAAGGGAGAGTGGGGTGATGCTGCTGCTGGGGGGTACTTTGTAAGATACATGTGTATGTATATATATGCCTATTTTTAAATTTATTTTGAGAAAGAGAGAGCATGTGGGTGCACATGTAATGCTGGTGCATGAGCAGGGGGAGGGGCAGAGAGAGAGGGAGACACAGAATCCGAAGCAGGCTCCAGGCTCTGAGCCGTCAGCACAGAGCCCAACACGGGGCTCGAACTCACGAACAGTGAGATCGTGACCTGAGTCGAAGTCGGACGCTCAACCGACTGAGCCACCCAGGTGCCCCTAAAAAAAAGTTTTTGTTTTTTTAGAGAGAGAGAATGTGCAAGTGGGGAGAGGGGCAGAGGGAGAGAGAGAATCTTAAGCAGGCTCCACACTCAGCATGGACCCTGACATAAGGCTCAATCCCACGACCCTGGGATCATTACCTGAGCCAAAATCCAGAGTCAGAGGCTCAACCAGCTGAGCCACCCAGGCACCTCATACTATAAACTCTTTAAGAATTCTTTTAAAAAATGGGGCCCCTGGGTGGCTCAGTCAGTTGAGCATCCGACTTCGGCTCAGGTCATGATCTCATAGTTTGTGGGTTCAAGCCCCACATCCAGCTCTGTGCTGACAGCTGAGACCCTGGAGCCTGCTTCAGATTCTGTCACTGTCTTTCTCTGCCCCTCCCCTGCTCACTCACTGTCTCTCTCTCTCCTTCTCTCTCTCTCAAATATAAATAAACATTAAAAAATAAAAAAATTCCTTTCAAAAATCCAAATTTCTAGTGCAAAAGCAAAGATGACATACAATATTTGATGACTGAAAACTTTATAGTTGATTCTAGTTTGAGCCTCACCCCCCCGGAAAGGTACAAAATTGCATTGCCACCTCGAAACAGTTATTGTACTACCTACAAAAGTACATCTAAAACATTAGGCTTGGGGTGCCTGGGTGGCTCAGTCGGTTAAGCGTCCGACTTCGGCTCAGGTCACGATCTCGCGGTCCGTGAGTTCGAGCCCCGCGTCAGGCTCTGGGCTGATGGCTCAGAGCCTGGAGCCTGCTTCCGATTCTGTCTCCCTCTCTCTCTGACCCTCCCCCGTTCACGCTCTGTCTCTCTCTGTCTCAAAAATAAATAAACGTTAAAAAAAAAAAAAATTAAAAAAAAAAAAAAAACATTAGGCTTGGGGGCGCCTGGATGGCTCAGTCAGCTAAGCATCTGACTTCGGCTCAGGTCATAATCTCGCAGTTCACGGTGCATGAGTTCGAGCCCCGTGTCGGGCTCTGTGCTGACAGTTCAGAGCCTGGAGCCTGCTTCAGATTCTGTGTCTCCACCTCTCTCTGCCCCTCCCTCTCTCGTGCTCTGTCTTTCTCTGTCTCTCAAAAATAAATACATGTTTAAAAAAATTTTTTAAAGAACCATTAGGCTTAAAAATACATGTGTACTTTAAACAGTGTCTAACGTAGAAAATATTTTTCTATCTAATAATAACTCTTTAAGAAAATGCTGATAGAATCTCTTCAAAAATTGCCTCTTTGGTAGACAGGCTTCAGGTCTAATATTTAATTGAAAAATTCTAAGAATTGAACAAAAGTTTAGTAAGTTGAAATCACATAAAATAAACATACAGTAATTTTAAAAGTTCTCAGGTTCCTAGAATTTTCCATTAAAAAATACAAGCCAATAGGGGCGCCTGGGTGGCTCAGTCGGTTGAGCGTCTAACTTCGGCTCAGGTCATGATCTCGCGGTCTGTGAGTTCGAGCCCCACGTCGGGCTCTGGGCTGACGGCTCGGAGCCCGGAGCCTGCTTCGGATTCTGTGTCTCCCTCTCTCTCTGACCCTCCCCTGTTCATGCTCTGTCTCTCTCTGTCTCAAAAATAAATAAGCGTTAAAAAAAAATTTTTTTTTTAAATACAAGCCAGTAAAGATTTTTGTCACAACAGAAACTAATACGTGAAATATATTAGGAATGTGTTTACAAAAGAGTATGCAGCTCTCAAGTATAGGAAGTCCACAACATTGCTGAAACGTGTTTTGGTGGTAGGCTTGAGATAGAGGCTGAGGTTTGTGCTGTGAGAATCCCCCAGCGGGTGCAGTGTGGACATCCGTGGCAGCGTGCGGAATCACTGTCCTGGCAGAATCCATCTCATGTTTACAAAGTTCGCACGAGCCTCAGGGTTTTGGCTAAGGTCAAAACAGCAAGCGAGAGGAGGGTTCCTCCCTTCTGGACTATCTGCCCTGCAGTAGATAACGATAAACATAACTGCCACCTTAGTATCATCGTAAGGCCAAAAGGCGCATGGCGTGAAAGTGACAAGTGTGCCCAGGACTGGGGATGATAGCTTTGGCTCCAAAAAATGTAAGTGAATGTCTAGTTGAGAGCAGAGCGGGAAGTCTTTGTGAAAAGTTGTCTATAAAACTTCAGAAATAAGGTTGTAGGGAAAGATGTCCACACTTTTTCCTCACGGCCCAAACATAATTGTCAAAAAATGGGCTTTTTAGTATCAGTGAAGTAGTTTCTCAGTAGTCTTGCAGCTAGCTTGTTAAGCTCTAAAAGGTAGAATCCTAAATGTCACCAGTGTGGATTAATTGGGCATCTCATCTTTCATTGACCAGAATGACGGGTCATCTTTTTAGCAAATATCAAATGAATAAGCATATTACTATCAGTTGAAATCCAAAATAAATGTGTAAAGCTCCCCCGCTTCTCAGAAAATACAAATGGAGGGGCGCCTGGGTGGCTCGGTCAGTTGAGCATCCGACTTTGGCTTAGGTCACGATCTCGAGTTCATGAGTTTGAGCCCCGCGTCAGGCTCTGTGCTGACAGCTCAGAACCTGGGGCTTGCTTCAGATTCTGTGTCTCCCTCTCTCTGACCCTCCCCCGTTCATGCTCTTTCTCTATCTCGAAAATAAATAAAAATTAAAAAAAAAATTGAAAACAAAACCCAAATGGAATAAAACAATTGGAATCATTAGTGAAAAGCATTAGTGCTCACCCAGTAGCCCTTTGCAAGATTCTGTTCGTCAGTGAGTGTTTCTTGGGAGCCACCAATGTGCTGGCACCACTCAGGTCTTTGCAGGGGTGCGGGGGGAGTAGAGACCCCCAGAGGCGCTAACTCTAGTATTACTCGTCATACTCCTGAAGCTCGCGGTGCAATATGGCGTGTTCTCAGGCACCAGTAGCTCCAGAAAGGTGATGATTTTTCTTACCCACTTTTTTTTTAACTGCTTTTTACTTTGTAATGACCACTGTCATGTGACCAGTTTGGAACTGTACAGTTACCATTATACAGTGGAGAAGACAGGCAGACAGGCTCCCCATCTTAGGTGCTCACTCCTTAGCTCCGCGACTTTGGACAAACGTATTTATAAGATGTAACGTTGTCAGAAAATGTTTGGGTTTTATTTTCGTTTAAAGAACATCAGAATTGGGGCGCCTGGGTGACTCAGTTAAGCGTCTGACTCTTGATTTTAACTTGGGTCATCATCTCGCAGTTTGTGAGATTGAGCCCCACGTTGGGCTCTGTGCTGACATTGTGGAGCCTGCTTGGGATTCTCTCTCTGTCTCTGTCTCTGCCCCTCTCCCACTTGTGTGCACTCTCTCTTTCTCTCAAAATAATAAATAAGCATTTTTTAAAAAAAGAGTATCAGGGGACACCTGGGCGTTCAGTCGGTTAAGCGTCCGACTTTGGCTCAGGCCATGACGTCACAGTTCGTGGGTTCGAGCCCTGTGTCGGTCTCTGTGCTGATAGCTCAGAGCCTGGGGCCTGCTTTGGTTTCTGTGTGTCTCTCTCTGTCCCTCCTCCACTCAAGCTCTCTGTCTCTCTCTCAAAATAAATAATCATTAAAAAAAAAAAAAAGAAAATATTTCTTTAAAAAAAAAGCAGAATGAATTGCTTTATTGGAAGTTGTGCTTTATATAGTCAGTAATAACTCCATGAGGGCAGGAACTATTTCTTTGTTCCCTGTAGTTCCTTGCATGTGATATAAACCCAGTGGAGAAAACATTACTCACCTGCCAGAGTTGTGATAGTTAGTGAAAATATTTATAATACAGCTATCTGGGGGCTGGGCACAGGGGTTCGGCAAAGATTGGTTCATTTCCTTCCTACATGAAAGTTCCAAAACATATCGAAATTTACTATTAATTTTAAAATGACACTAACAAGGGCATCTGGGTGGCTCAGCTGGTTGAACCTCTGACTTCAGCTCAGGTCGTGATCTCATGGTTGTGGGTTCAAACCCCGCATTGGGCTTACTACTGTCAGCAGGGAGCCTGCTTTGGATCCTCTGTCTGCCTCTCTCTCTGCCCCTCCCACACTCGTGCTTTCTCTGCCTCAAAAATAAACAAACATTAGAAAAAAGTGATGCGACAATAAATTTCATATTAAAAATAAATAAATAATAATAAACATTAAAAAAGAAAATGTTAAAAAAAGAAAAAAGTGATGCTAACAATTTTTAATTACCTTTACTTCTTAAATCAGGATTTTCACTTAAATTGTATGTTTCAAAGAAAGAGGCTATATGAAGGTTATTTTTCTGATAGAGTTAAGTATTCCACAACAGAGATTTTCAAACTTTAGTGTGTATAAGAAAAAACTCAAGGAATTGTTTTAAATTTATATTCCTGGTTCTACCCTGGGATGTTCTGATTCTGCAGGTTTGGTAGGGTCCAGGAGCAGTTGATTAGCTCCGGGTGTCTAGGAGATCATATTACAAGAAATATTCTTCCAGAGAGCATAACAGTCTAATTTGCTTAGACAGTTGAGTTATCCCATAGTTAGAGCTGACGAAGCTAAACTTCGTTAAATCATTGTATTGAGGTATAATTGACATACAGTGAGCTGCACATATTTAGAGTACACACTTAAATAAGTTTTGAAATATTCATACACCCATGAAACCTTCAGCATAACATAATGAACATATCCCTGCAAAATCTCCTTCTGTCCCTTTTTTAAAAAGTTTATATATATGTATATTTATAATCTTTAATTCAAGTATAATTAATAATAGTATTGTATTTGTTTCAGGTTTACAAATGATTCAACAATTCTGTACGTTACTCAGTGCTCCTCATGATAAACATACTCTTAATCCTTCGTCTGTTTCACTCATTTCCCCACCTACCTCCCTCTGGCAACCACCAGTTCTCTGTAGTTAAGAGTCTGTTTTCGTTTTTGTTGATCGCTTTTTTGCTTTGTTCATTTGTTTCCTAAATTCCACGTATGAGGAAAACGTACAATATTTGTCTTTCTCTGACTGACCTATTTCACGTAGCATTAAATCCTCTAGATCCATCATGTTGGTGCAAATGGTAAGATTTCATTCTTTCTATACCTAATACTCCATCGTGTATATTACCATATCTTCTTTGTCCATTCTTCTATGGATGGACACTTGAGCTGCTTCCATATCTTGGTTATTGTAATTAATGCTGCAATAAACACAGGGGTGTGTACATCTTTTCAAATTAGTGTTTTTGTTTTCTTTGAGTAAATGCCCAGTAGCAGAATTACTGGATCATATGGTAATTTTATTTTAATTCTTTGAGGAACCTCCGTACTGTTTCCCACCACGGCTGTACCAGTTGCATTCCCACCAGCAGTGCACGAGAGTTCCTTTCTATGCACATCCTCACCAACATTTGTTGTTTCTTGTGGGTTTTTTGTTTTTTGTTTTTTAGCTGTTCTGACAGGTGTGAGTCGATATCTCCTTGTGGTTTGATTTGCATTTCCCTGATGATTAGTGATGTTGAGCATCTTTTCATGTGTCTGTTAGCCATCTGTATGCCTTCGTTACAAAAAAAATGTCTGTTCATGTCCTCTGCCCATTTTTAAATTGGATTATTTGGTTTTTTGGTGTTGAGTTGTAGGAGTTCTTTATATATTTTGGATATTAACCCCATATTGAATACATCATTTGCAAATATCTTCTCCCAGTCAGTAGGTTGTCTTTTAGTTTTGTTGATTATTTCCCTTGCTGCACAGAAGCTTTTTATTTGATGTAGTCCCAATAGTTTATTGTTGCTTTCGTTTCCCTTGCCAGAGGAGGCATATCTAGAAAAATGTTTCTGACGTCAAAAGATTGCTGCCTGTGTTTTTCTTCTAGGAATCTTGTTTGTTTATTCATTCACCTATTGATGAACAATTGGGTTATTTCTGGTTTTGAGCTATTGCACATAAAGCTGCTATGAACGTGTTTACAGGTGTTTGTATCGATACGTTCAGAATTAAATTCATAAGATTTCATGCAAGTTTTAATACCTTTCTTCCTTTTGTTTTCATTGCAGAAAGTTATTGGATGGTACAGATTCCGGCGAAACACACAGCAGCAGATGTCATACAGAGAGCAGGTGATCCATAAGCAGCTCACCCGCATCCTTGGGGTGCCCGACCTCGTCTTCCTTCTCTTCAGGCTTCATCTCTACCGCCAACAATTCCACTCATGCCTTTAGATATGTTCTCTTTAGGCCAAATCGACGGTAAAGAAAGAATTCCCACCAGCTCATGTAAACAGTAAAGATGTTGTGCAAAATGATTGAGATTTATGACTTTGAAAATGTGCATATTATTGCATCTTTAAAGAAAAGCTTTTGGGGCGCCTGGGGGGCTCAGTCCAGTTAAGCCTCCGACTTCGGCTCAGGTCAGGATCTCACAGGTTCATGGGTTCGAGCCCACGTTGGGCTCTGCATTGACAGCTCAGAGCTGGAGCCTGCTCAGACTCTGTGTCTCCCTCTCTGTCTCTCTGCCCCTCCTATGCTCATGCTCTGCCTCTGTCTCTTACAAAAAAATAAATAAACATTAAAAAAAAAAAAAGCTTTTATAATTCTCTTTCAGCTAGCTTTCTTTGTAATGAGAGAAGGTATTTTCCTGTCAGTTGTATAATTAAAATTGCTTTTGAATCAAGAAGCATTAGCAAGATATGTTAATTATGCATAAATTCTTATAGGAATAATAGCTGGAAATCATCATTTGCTTCTCCATAATCCATTATGTAGAAATACAGTTTTACTGCTCTGGTAGCCTGTAATTTTAAAACCAATTTCAAAGAGAAAATTGTAAATTGATCCACCTACTGGTTAATGAGGGTTTTGCATTGTGAACTTATGAAAGCAAAAAAAAAAAAAAAAAAAAAAAAAAAAAAAAAAAAAATCATGATTATGATCTCTATCTGTAAATAACAGAAAGGTTCTTTCTGGAAATTCACTTGTAAACTATATTACATCAACATTAGTGAAAATAATTGTTATTAATAAAAAAAAATTTTTTTTTACTGTTTTTATTTATATTTGAGAGAGAGACCGAGCTGAGCGGGGGAGGGGCAGAGAGACGGAGACAGAATCTGAAGCAGGCTCCAGGCTCTGAGCTGTCAGCACAGAGCCGGACGTGGGGCTCGAACCCACAAGCAGTGGGATCATGACCTGAGCCGAAGTCGGATACTTAACCAACTGAGCCACCCAGGCGCCCCTAAATGTTTTATTTATTTTTGAGAGAGAGAGCACATGCAGGGAAGGGCAGAAAGAGGGAAACAGAGGATCCAAAGCCGACTCCTTACTGACAGCAGGGAGCCCAGTGTAGGGCTCGAACTCACGATCGTGAGCTCATGACTTGAGCCAAAATCGGATGCTTGATCCGACTGAGCTACTTACCCAGGTGCCCTTTGTGAAAACAATTATTAATTGTTAAATAGCCGTTTTGCAGATTTCCATTAAGTAATCAGTGGGTATTTCCTGAGCTCTTAACAGCAACCTCAGCGCTCTGCCAGTTGCTGTGGGGATGCAAAAGGAGGTATGAGACGGGACCTCTGCTCTCAAGGAGTTTACAGTCGAGTTTCTACCAGTTCATATGTCCTTGGGTTGTAAAAATAGGTGCTCCTGTGAGACCTTCTGGTAGTTCATCCGTGCCGAGACTCCCAACTCCTACTGCCAGGACCCATGGTTCAAGCAGAGCAGCGCCTTTGACATGGTCCTTTCTCCATGCTTCCGCAGGTATAATCAAAGGATATCCCTTGCTATCCCCAATCTAGGCATACTAGACCAGCAAGAGTACAAAAGTTTCTTCAGTTGCCAAATACTTCTCAGAGTTACGCCAAAGTTATCAAAGAGCATGGGTAAGTTGAAAGTAAAATGGAAGTGTTTTCCTTTCTTCCGTGAACAGTGTTTAACAGATTCATGGAAGACAAGCGAGATCAAGCTTGATGTGATTGAAGTGGAAAAATGCAGCTGGGTCATCCTCTAGCCCACCCACCGCACATGTCAGAATTTCATGCTTATCGAAAAGATAGTTTACCTTCACCAGTACTTTTGTTTTAAACATTTGCCCCAGTTTTTTTGTTGTGTTTTTTTTTTGCAATCGATATAAAAGTTTTGAAAGAGTATGCATATTTCTGAGGTTCCAAAGCTAAATGTGGTCACTGCTAAATGGGTAGCGTTTTATTACTTTCAAGTTGTCTTGGTAACGTGGGTTCTTTTTTTGTTCTCTTCCGTGATGTCTAGTGGCATGGGCATTGCTGCTGAGACAGTCACTTGGAACTGTAGCATTTACGTAATGAATTGAGGCGGGAAGAGTGATAGGAGAATGCCCTTTCTGGTCGTGATAATTTGTGTGACGTCTTTTTCCTGTCTTCTAGGTACTGACTTTTTTGACAAGGATGGAGTCATGAAAGACATCAGGGCGATTTATCAGGTGTATAATGCACTTCAGGAGAAAGTGCAGGTAACTCTCTATTTACTAGTTTTTTATCTTATTCATAATGCCCAAGTGCTTTTAATTCTACTTTAATTTTTAATCATCTCCCAACTGACAAATGAATCATGGTCCAAAAGTCAGAATGTGCTTTCCCCAAATAGTATCAGATGTGTGGGGTAGTTACTCACGTCAGCCTACAAAAGGCCTGTCTCATTATGCGCCTGATGAAAGTAGAGAGTCTGAAGTACAGTATTAGTATTACTAGTTTAAATACTTCTGACCCCGTTATAACAGTGTTTTCTTTGGGGAAATACATTCCACGTTTAAAGGATCGCTGAGAACACAGCTGTCTTCATCAGGACACTCGGAGTTGGGGACCCGCATCAAAGGGCGCCCGTGACCGGTACAGCCCTGCTCCTTCGCTCCGGTTCACTCGCTTTGCCCCCAGCTGCCTCCATCGAGTGGGAGGATCTCCCTGGAGCCTGTTCATTCCTAGTCATTCATGCAACAAGTATTTATGGAAACATCTCCTACAAGCCAGTGATTGAGCTAGGTGCTAACAGTACTTTCCCACGATCTTTGCATCATCCCCAGTGTGTTCCTATGAGTAATTTGCTCTGAACCCTAAGGACAAAAGAGGCTCTGAGAACAAGAGGGGAAGTGGTTGTGGCTGAAGAAGCTCTCCCAGACCTGGAGAAAGCCTAGCTTTGAGGAAGAAAGCCCCAAGGAATAGCGAGGGGAGTGCAGGCAGCTACCGAAAAAGAGGGAAGCACACTGATCGGCTTGGGGCCAAAGCAGAAAGCACGCACGACGCAGTTTCCAGCGTTAGTGTTCCAGAGTAGGGTCCCGGCCCACCTAGCAGCACAGGGAGCTTTATACAGGCTCGCTGGTGACCGGCCTACTTTCTGCAGTTTCTGGTATTTCTGCTATGGAAGGAACGTGCAGTGAAAAACAGCTTTTTGTCCTAAATTCATGACCGTGCTCTTTGCAGGCTGTCAGCACTGTCCTAGCCGACCTCAGAGTGGCTGTTCTCATTTCACTGCCGACTGCATAAGGCCTGCTGTGCAGCCGCCAGTAACGCATCGAGTGCCTTGATGGGAGTAGCCAGGTGGCATAGGGTGTAGACTCCCTGGCTGTCTTATTAAGTCCTCGACTTGAAACTTTGCCTCCCCGCTCTCCCCAATGATAATCTTTTTCTGTGAAATAAGTTTATTTGTGACATCTGATTTTTGATTGTTGGTTATAAATTAAAGTTGAAAGCCTCTCATTCCTGTCCTATCTGTTGTTCATCCTTTGGATGTAGACTGGTATGCAAGGAAGAATCAAATCTTTCCCATCTTACCCTATTTTCAAGAGTCCAGAGACTCAGTAGCATCATCATCTTCACAGAATTAAGAAGCAAGTCAGTGGATAACAGGACCTGTCCCTTGGGCCCTCCTGATCCTGCTCTGCCTCCCACATCTGCTTTGTGACTCGAGGCAGCGTCTGAGCTCTTCCTAGGGCTCCAGTCAGTGCTGTCTCCGTGGAACACCTCGTGCTTGAATTTGAAACGGACTGTTTCCTGTTGTCATTTTTTCCCTCAGGCAGTGTGTGCAGATGTGGAAAAGAGCGAGCGCGTTGTTGCGTCTTGTCAGGCAGAAGTGAACAAATTGAGAAGACAAATCACTCAGAGGAAACATGAAAGGAGCAAGAAGAAGTGAGTTTCCATTACTTTCACCATTTGGTATCAGGGAAACGTCTCGTTTCAAAACGTCGAACCACACGATAAATCACAGGAACCCTTCTACACTCGTCCAGCCCCGCGTGGGCTGATGGCGAGAGAGCGTTTGCTTGTCTCTAAGCTTTCCAGAAGAGAAGTACTGTTTCCCATGGTGTCCTTCCCAAGTCTCTGAAACCAAAAGAGGAGATTAAAAGGAGAAAGGTGTGAAGCAAGTGAGAATAAATCCCAGGAAAGGGTTGCCGCAGACTTGTGTGCCTTGACCGCTACGGTCTGTTCATAGCAGACGTGAAGTTCTGACTGAATTTTAATAACCCCGAACGCCTCCCGGGTGGGGATCATGTCCGTGTTCATCATACCGACCATAAAGGAGCGACCCAATATTCTCTTTTTTTTTTTAATTTATTTTTTAAATTTACGTCCAAATTAGCGTGTAGTGCAACAAGATTTCGGGAGTAGTAGATTCCTTACTGCCCCTTACCCCCTGTAGCCCATCCCCCTCCCACAACCCCTCCAGCAATCCTCAGTTTGTTCTCCATATTTATGAGTCTCTTTTGTTTTGTCCCTCCCTGTTTTTATATTATTTTTGTTTCCCTTCCCTTACGTTCATCTGTTTTGTCTCTTAAAGTCCCTCATAGGAGTGAAGTCCTATGATTTTTGTCTTTCTCTGAGTGACTAATTTCATCTTAGCGTAATACCTTCCACGTGGGTTCCCATCCATGTAGTGCCTAGTGGCACATTTCCTTCTTTTTGATTGCCGAGTGATACTCATTGTAGATATATACCACATCTTCTTTATCCATTCGTCCCTCGATGGACATTTGGGCCATTTCCATCTTTGGCTATTGTCGATAGTACCACTCTAAACTGGGGGTACATGTGCCCCTTGAAACAGCACACCTGTATCCCTTGGATAAATGCCTAGTAGTGCAATTGCTGGGTCGTTAGGGTAGTTCTGTTTTCAGTTTTTGAGGAACCTCCATACTGTTTTCCAGAGTGGCTGCACCAGCTTGCCTTCCCAGATCCAATATTCTTTTACATTCACTTGATTCTAGGATCCACAGCAAAGGCTGTGTAATGTCTGTTTTTTTGGTAGCTGTGGATGAATGGATACAATTAGGCTAAGGGAACCAGCTGTTGAATGAGAATTAGGCCCAAGAATCTATTGATTCCAGCATGGGAAGAGACATGTTTGCTATAGCATCACCACATTTAACCTGTGTACATTAAATGTATAATCTTTTCTGATTTAAGAAGAACTACTTGCAAACCGGGACATCTGGGTGGCTCAGTCGGTTAAGCGTCCGACTCTTGATTTCGGTTTAAGAGATCGAATCCCACATCAGGCTCTGCACTGACAGAGCAGAGCCTGCTTGGGATTCTCTCTCTCTCTCTCTCTCTCTCTCTCTCTCTTTCTCTCTCTCTGTGTCCCTCCCCCGCTTGGATGCACATTCTCCCAAAATAAGCAAATAAACTTTAAAAAAGTAACTTAAAAAAAATATTTGTAAACCAATTAAAAGGTAATTTATATTTCCAGGTAAGTGATACCTGATTCACATTTAGTGTTAACATTTTTTGAGAGATAATCAGGAATGCAGACAAGGATTTCTACACAAGAATAATAATCACAACTTTGTAACTCTAAAATCTTAGAAACAACCTATTGGAGTAGTCAAATAAATAGCAGTAGAATAATTGAATAAATTATGGCATATATATGGTGGAAATTGTACAGCCATTAAGGTGAATTTTTAATGACCTGGGATAATACCCACTATATTACCAGCATATTACCAGATAATACCCAGTAATGACCTGAGATAGTACCCAGAAAGCACTAGGATGTAAAATGACATAAACACACAATGTCAGCTATGTTTAAAATACACACACACACACACGCACACACACACCAGGCTGGATAATGAGACTGGAATTCAGAAACGGGGGGAAGGGTTGACATCTAAAATCTTTATCTTTTTTTTTTTAACTTTTAATATTTATTTATTTATTTATTTTTATTTATTTAACATTTATTCAGTTTTGAGAGACAGAGCATGAGCAGGGGAGGGGCAGAGAGAGAGGGAGACACAGAATCTGAAGCAGGCTCCAGGCTCTGATCTGTCAGCACAGAGCACGACTGGGGTTTGAACTCACAAACCGTGAGATCATGACCTGAGCCGAAGTTGAACACTCAACCAACTGAGCCATTCAGATGCCCCTAAAATGTTTATGTTTTAACTCCAACAAATCCTGTACTCTTTTCACCAAAAGTCTAATAGTATTATCTAGGCGATAGAATTATGGGTGATTTTATTTTCTCTGTTCTATTCTAAATTTTGTATGAGTGTTTTTCAAGGCTGTGGACTCCTAGTTGTGGTATTATTCCAGAGCATACACAAAAATGCACTATATTGGGGTGCCCGGCTGGCTCAATCGATGGAGAGTGCAGCTCTTGATCTCAGGGTGGTGAGTTTGAGCCCAACGTTGGGGTAGAGCTTACCTTAAAGAAAAAAAAGAAAAAAAATGTGCTGTATTTATGGCCTAGAACCTGGAAAATTGGCCACCTAATATAGGGCTTTTAAACTTGGAAGGAGAAAATGGTATACGAGTGTATTGTGATGAGTAGTTGTAAAGAGAAATGCTTTTTGATGTCTATCAAAGAAGAAAGTCACATTCAAATGACTGCCACGGGTGGTAAGGACTGTTTATTCCCGTCCCCACAGTCTGTAAGCACAGTAAGCAAGGGGAGGGAAACAGCACAGGATTTGGAATGAGAAGATCTGCCTTTTGAGTATCAGGGCCTCACTTCTAGTTGCTCCCTTAGTGAAGTCACTTAGCCTTTCTGAACTCTGGTCCCTTGGTTAATCATTTGGCGAACAGTGATATTAATAATGACGACTTCAGAAGGTTTTTATTAAAACCTTCTGAATAATAATAATAATAATAATAATAATAATAAAACCTTCTGAAAACCTTATTATTTTGTTAAATGATTATTTATTTTTGAGAGAGAGAGAGCACATGAGCCGGGGAGGGACAGAGAGAGGGCGACAGGATCCGAAGTGGGCTCTACACTGATAGCAGAGAGTTCGAGCTCACAAACTGCAAGATCATGCCCTGAGCTATAAAGCCGGACGCTCAACCAACTGAGCCACCCAGGCGCCCCCCGCAGAAGTTTTTTTTGAGGCTTAAAAAATTATAGGAACATGTTTTGTAAATTATGAAGTACCGTGCACATGTAAGATAATTAAGAGTAGTAATCAGTTTCACTGCTTTGTTGCCATTCTCTGGAACATTCAGGCTGACTGCTTAGTGCGTTGAGATGCAAAGCTGCCAAAATGGAGAAAGTGTTACAGTTTTCTTTGTTTTGGTCCAGGACTGCAGCAGGCGATGATCAGCAGGCAGGTGCCATCCGAAAGTTCGGGACCGGCCTTCAGCCCCCGGATGCCCTACGCTGGGCTTGCAGCCGAAGGTAGAAGTACGCTTGGAGACGCAGAGGCCTCCGATCCTCCTCCCCCTTATTCTGATTTTCACCCAAACAATCAAGAAAGTACTTTGAGCCATTCTCGCATGGAAACTAGTGTCTTTATGCCTCGGCCGCAGGCCGTGGGTTCTTCCAGTTACGCTTCCAGCAGTGCCGGACTGCAGTGTCCCGGGAGCGACACAGACCTTCCTCCTTCCCAAAGAGCAGCTGGAGACAGTGTCGAGGAGTCTGATGACAGCGATTACGAAAATTTGATTGACCCCACAGAACCCTCTAACAGCGAATACTCCCATTCGAGGGATTCTCGGGCCCTGACACATCCCGACGGGGGCTCCAGGAACACTCAGACCTCCCAGATTTAGCTGAACAAGAAACTCTCCACTTAGCATGGTTTTTCTTCATTGCTTACTGAGAGAGGTTTTTGAGGACTTAATCTGGGGGAGGGGGGAGAACTGCTTTCTCAGAGCCCCGGACACCCAACAGGAGGGTCCCCGGGCACAGAACTAACTGGTAGGAGCCTCACGTCCGCCGGTTCCCACCTGCAGTCGCAGTGCGCAGGTTTCGCGACCGAATCATTAAGATAATCAAATTGTCCTAATTCTGGTGCGATTCATGGATGTACTGGTAATTAGGCAGAGTGAAACTTATCAACATAGTTTCTGTTCTTTCAAATAATTGGAAAAAATTAGAGACTAAGCACAATTAGTCTATAAATGTTCTATAAATCAAAAACTTACCTCTTGCACTATCATGCTTGAAATTTACTTTTTCAAAGGGAAACGAGTTTAGCAGCAGCCTTCAAAGAACCTTCTTTCTATGATGAGCCAAATTCATCTTTGCCAGAAAGAAATTTTGATAATTCCAAGAAGCCTGATTGGAACAAATCGGATGGACCTTCTCTTGTCTGCATGACTTTGTGAGATCAAAGAGAGGGCTTTGTTTCAACTCTTTTCTACTAGCCTGATATTTGTTGTCACTTAAAATGGTTGCCTTTCAAAGAAAAAAAAAAAAAATGTAGAGATACTAATTACCAGTAAGTAATCATCCAAATAAGTATGTCATAAAATAAATTACTTATTTTTCTTTCGGGGTATGACAGTGACTGCTTTGTTGCACTAGCCACATTTATGGTCTCTGTTCTGGAGTCTTCCAACCGAAGGACACACAGCAGCAGATAACAGAAAGGAGTTCTGCTCCAGACCTGCGCTTCATGCGGAACAGACTCCAGACGCAGTGGAGTTAGCCGAGTTCGTACGTAAGGGATAGAACGCATTTAGCAATTCTGACCAATCCTAGTGTTAGTTTTATTTGTGGAGGAAAGATGTTTGATAAACCATTTGGGAATCTTGGTGACTAGAGATTCATTTTAAACCTGAATAACCATACTTATTATTTTTTAAATTGCTACTTGGAGGATAGTTGCGGAATGTGTAGAGACTTTCTGTTGGGATGCACTTATATTTTTATTTAATTACCGCTTGTTTCTAGTTTTGCCCAGAATGTGTGAAACCACTAAAGACATTCATGAGCGCGCTAGGTTCCTGGTTTGGAAATGACAAGACCCAGCGTTTGTGATGAGGTCAGCCCGCCGAAGTTAACGCTTTGGGATGTGACTGACCTTTCCCGTGAACTAGTTAAACCTGTGAGGATAAGAAAGGTTTTAAAGAGGCTTAAATCCGGGGTTCTGGAAAAGTAGTTTTATTTCGTTGGAGAGAAGTCGACTCCCTTGAGCTTCGGTTCCAATACTAAATGACACCGTGTAGACCGAAAAATGAATGCTAAAAGTGCCGTTCTTCCGAAGATCCACTCTGGGGTCTGTACTTTCTGCTGTCACTGTTTTGTTGGCCTTACACCACTGCCATTCGATTTGAGATGGTTGCAGACCTCTTCATCTGCACATGTGTTCTGGTTATCGGCTCCTTTCTAGCAGCTTCAGCACCAGTGTGAATTTCATTTTTTTAAGTGCCATAGCCATCTCCTCTGTTCAGATTCTGACATTCAGGAAAATACCTTTATTTTTATGCCATACTGAAACCTACAATGTGTATCTGACAAAGCAGTTAAATGTGACAATAAAAACTTATTTAATCATGGTACCACCGTTGTGACGTCTGTCTCAGCACCCACCAAGGTCCTTGCCTCAGTTCACTCAGGCCATTCTTAGGAGACTTAATACCAGTGTTCTATCTTTTAAATGTTCGTTTGTTTGTTTGTTTTTTTGAGATAGAGCGCACGTGCAAGCGGGGGAAGGCAGAAAGAGAGGGACAGAGAGAACCCTAAGCAGGCTCCATACTGTCAGTGCAGAGCCCCACACAGGGCTCAAGCTCACGAACCATAGATCATGGCCTGAGTCGAAATCAAGAGTCGGACGCTTAACCAACTGAGCCATCCAGGGGCCTTTTAATACGGTTCCTAAAGGTCACGAAAACTTACCGGCGTTCAGACTTTGGGTTAAGGCTGTTCGGGAAAATCCGAGAACGCTTTACTAATATGTTCCTGTTGATTCAAGGAGCATGTGTTGAGTACCAAGAGAACGGAGTATCCATTGAGTGCAACACTGAATCTTAGAAAGTCCCCCAAAGGCACCTTTCCCATAAGAACTGGTCTTGTTTGAAGAGATTCCTGCCTGAATCAAGCTAACCATGTTTAGATGTTTAGACGTTATAGACCTGGGCTCCTAGGTCATAGGGATTACAGAACTGCCTCTGAGAGGATCTGCTGGCTAGCGCAGCACTTCTGGGCTTCTGTGTGAGCCGTTCCCGGGAGCAATGCATCTCTTCCAAAATCCAAGGCGAGAGGCTGTTCAGTGAGATTTTAAATTTTTTTTTTTTTTTAACGTTTATTTATTTTTGGGACAGAGAGAGACAGAGCATGAACGGGGGAGGGGCAGAGCAGAGAGAGAGGGAGACACAGAATCGGAAGCAGGCTCCAGGCTCTGAGCCATCAGCCCAGAGCCTGACACGGGGCCTCGAACTCACGGACCGCGAGATCATGACCTGAGCTGAAGTCGGCCACTTAACCGACTGAGCCCCCAGGCGCCCCTCAGTGAGATTTTAAATGGGGGCTCTAGCCCTTCAAGATTCTACTCTGTGTCTCCTCCAACTATTTAGAAAAAAGAAGACAGGATTCTTTTTAACTTACTTAGAAGTCTGGCCTATGCTTAGTTACATGTTGGAATTGGCTTTTCTGGGGAAGGACCAAAACATAAAAACAGAAATTTCATCCCCAAATTCAGACTCTAAGGATTTATGTTTTAAATTCCAAAGTGGAGCAGTGACAATAACTGCTTTAATAAAAAGACTTTTTTTTGAAGTTTATTTATAATCTCTACACCCAGTGTGGGGCTTGAACTCTTGACCCTGAGATCCAGAGTTGCACGTTCCACTGACTGAGCCAGCCAGGTGCTCCCAAAAAGATTTAAATGTACCATCTTGTGACTCCATATCTTTTTTTTTGGAGCGAGAGAGGGCGTGAGTGAGTGAGGGGCCAGAGAGAGAAGGAGAATCCCATGCAGGCTCCACACTGTTTAGCATGGAGCCCAAAGTGGGGCTCGAGCTCACCCGATGCAGGGCTCGAACTCACGAACCGTGGGATCATGACCTGAGCCGAAGTCTATACGTAACCAACTGAGCCACTCAGGCGCCCCCATATCTTTTTCTTTTTTTTAAGTGTTTATTTTTGAGAGAGCATGAGTGGGGGAGAGGGGCAGAGAGACAGAATCCCAAGCAGCCTCCATGCTGTCAGCACAGAGCCCCATGCGGGACTCAATGACAAGATCTGTGAGATCGTGACCTGGGCTGAAATCAAGAGTCCAACACTTAACCGACTGAGCCACCCAGGCATCCTGTGAATCCATATCTTACGCAGCTAAAAAAAGGAGGTCTGGGGAATGCAAATAAAAATACAGTAGAAAAAACAGTTATTACCTTGTTCTGGGTCAGTACAGGTTTCATTCAGTTGCTAGAAGATCATCTACAAGGCTCTGCTTCCTTCTGTCTCACAGCAAAACCTTAATTCTGTCAGACAGGAAGACTGAAAGGAAACTGGTTCTGCAAAGGTGGTGCTAATAAATAGTGGAAAATGTTTACTTTTCGACCTCATGGCAAACAGATTCAGGGAAAGTTCTGGCATTTCACTTACACTTGTCTTCCCTTTTACAGTGATTTTCATGATGTCCTAAATAAAGCAGGAGAGTCAGGACATCGGGTACATCCAATGGGTTGCTCTGGGTTTCTCTGACCCCTGGAGATTGGGGAGGGGTGCCTCTCTCTAGCAGTGAGGCCTTAGAACCTCAACAGGGAGAGGTCCTCTTGAATGCCAGGTGCCACGCATGATCCAGAATGTAGTACTGAGAAGTGGCTTTCTATGTGCACAAAGATTTAGCAAAAAGGTCTTTCACTGTAGCTTTTTTCTAACAGTAAAAAACTGGAAGTCAATGCTAATGATAGCAGAATGGTTCAATTTGGTACACCCATAGAAGAAGCAGTCTGTAGCCATTAAAAATACTGAGATAAAGTAAAAAGATGTCTTGATGTGGGAAGATAGGTTCTAGGTACATGAAGAAAGCAGGTTTCCAAGTAGTATGTAAGTTATGGTCTGATTTAAGAAAAAAAATTTTTTTTAATGCTTATTTTTGAGAGAGAAAGAGAGTGCAAGCAGGGGATGAGCAGAGAGAAAGGGAGACAGAATCCGAAGCAGGCTCCAGCTCCGAGCTGTCAGCACAGAGCCCAATGTGGGGCTCGACTCACAAACCGTGAGATCATGACATGAGCTGAAGTTAGCCACTTAACCGACTGAGCCACCCAGGTGCCCCAGTATGGTCTGATTTTTAAGGGGAAAAATATATAATACTGCTGTTGATAGAAAACAATCTGGAAGGATCTTCGCCACAGTATTAACAGTGTTGTCCCTAGGTCATGGCAATACAGGTGATTTTTTTTTTCCATCCTTATTTGTATTTTTTTTAATGTCTATTTTTGAGAGAGAGAGAGAGAGGTGGGGTGAGGGAGGGGCAGAGAGAGAGGGAGACTAGAGGATCCAAAGCAGGTTCTGGGACAGCAGAGAGCCCGATGCGGGGTTTGAACCCACGAACTACAAGATCATAACCTGAGTCGAAGTCGGATGCTCAATGGACTGAGCCACCCAGGTGTCACCGTCCTTATCTGTGTTGTCTAATATCTCTGCAGTAAGTATTTGTATAATAAAAGACCTCGGAAATGGTGGGTCATTGGTTACATGAATTATTTCACGCACACCACCCTAGAAATGATTCTGTAAACATTCTTGATTCCCTGGGTCTCTTCACCACCTCACTGCAGTTTTTTAGACTTGTGGCCGATGTAGATCAGCCTTCTGAATGCTGCTAACTTCTCTGCATTCAACTTTTACCTGATTTCCAGATGAAATCACATACAGTAAAACCTTGGTTTACGAGCTAATTCCTTTCAGAAACATGCTTGTAATCTAAAGCATTTGTATATCAAAGCAAATTTCAAGAACCATTGGCTCAGTTGTGGTCATGTGACATTCGGCATCAGGTACCACTTGTATGGCAAGGCATCACTCGTCTGTCAAGTTAAAGTTTATTAGAAATGTTTGCTCAGGGGCACCTGGGTGGCTCAGTCAGTTAGCATTGGACTCTTAGTTTCGGCTCAGGTCATGGTCTCACGGTTCATGGGTTCAAGCCCCACATTGGGCTCCACGCTGTGGAGCCTACTTGGGATCTCTCTCCCTCTCTCTCTCTCTGCCCTTCCTCTCTCTCTCCAAAATAATAATATATAAACTTAAAAAAAGTTTGCTCGTCTTGCAAAACACAGAACAAGTTACTCACAATCCAAGGTTTTACTGTACTTACATTCTGTTTGACATTGGCCCTGATTTTTTTTCTAATAAATCTGGGGCCAGTTCTACTTTTCTTCATTTAGAATCCACTTCCTAAATTTCCAAAAGGCACATAAGAAATGCCTTCTGAGGTTGAAAGTGATGAAAAACTGAAGCAGTTATTTTGATATTTTTCTAAGGTAAACGTGCTTGCGTTTACGAATGGACTTTGGAGGGTTAAGCTGTAAGAATGATTTCCTTGATCTTGTAGAGAACTAAATTCTTGTGTCCTGCTTGCTATTCGTCTGGAGCATGGTACCTTTCCTGCTCGGGGGAACCCTGCATTGTGTTAAGTATTAGCAGTCATATAGACCCTGATGATTCATCGCACATGCAAACAGGTCTGGGAGGTGTTGATTCCAAAGCAAATATATGCTTGCTTGGGACGTTTGCTGTGACCAATCAGCTGTGGGCACTGCTTGATAGAGCTTGGGGCCACTAGTCATTAGTCTTTTTAATTTTTTTAAAATGTTTTATTATTTTTGAGAGACAGCATACGAGCGGGGGAGGGACAGCGGAAGAGGGAGACACAGAATCCGAACAGGCTCCACGCTCTGAGCCGTCAGCACAGAGCCGGACTCGGGGCTCGAACCTGTGAACCGCGAGATCGTGACCTGAGCCAAAGTCAGAGGCTTAACCGACTGAGCCACCCAGGTGCCCCCAGTCATTAGTCTTGATTGATTAGAAACAGACGTGGTTTAGCTGCACTGAAATGTGGACCCTCCAAAAGAACTTCCAGACGGTTTCAGGGTGTGGAGCACGGGAGGACTTTGGAGGCCGTTAACTAAGCTCTCTCTAGAAACAGTAAGTCCGAGGTAGATGCCTGGCCCACAGGTGAGGTGGGAAGTTAAGAGAGATTTTATGCCACTTGAATCCTCAAGAGTTCGTCATCTTCTCAATGTGTCACAATCTTACTCACTGTTTAAGGTCCAGATCAAATGTCGCCTCCTTCAGGAAACCTTTCTGACTCCCCCGGGAGGCTGGTGCTGAGTACTCGTTCAGACGTCTGTTGGGCGCCGGGCATGCGTGTTGTTGGAGCATCGGCACTATGTTCTCTGGAGTTACAGCGAGTACGTCTAACTGCCCTGTAGGACACGAAGCCCTCGAGAGCAGGAAATTCTGAGGCATCTCTGACTGAATCCTTGGCACGAAACCAAGCTTGGCAGAGAGAGGGGTGTCCACAAGTATCTGTCGCCTGACCGTTGAAGGAAGATTGGGGACCCAAATAAAACTGCCACTGCTCCTGAAGAATTAAGCAATATACTTGCTCCTGAAGAATTAAGCAATATACTTGCTCCTGAAGAATTAAGCAGTAAGTAAAGGGTCATCTGAGGAGGTTACTAGTGTAATGTTGACTTCTTTAAACTGCATGCATGCTGAAAACACTTTTTTTTTTTTTAATGTTACTTATTTATTTTGAGAGAGAGGATTCCAGGCAGGCTCCACACCATCAGCCCAGAGCCCAGCACGGGGCTCAATCTCATGAACCTCGGCCGAGATCGTGAGCTGAGTTGAAATCAAAAATCGGATGCTTTAACCGACTGAGCCACCCAAGCACCCCTGAAAATACTCTTGATAAGTTTCCTACCTAAGCCTGTTGGGGCCCATCATGCAGTGCACAAGGGCAGGCACAGACTGACCTAGTGTCAAGGCTAGGCAGAGGATGAAGAGATTTCCATCCAGGGGCCCAGCTGCCGCCTGTATCAGCTATGTGGTCTCAGAAGTCTCCTAGCCACTCGGGACCTCTATTATCTTATCTGGAAATGGGCTTGAGGATAGTTGAGGGAATTGCTGAAAACATAAACATGCCTTGGCAAACCGTAAGGCACCACAGAAGCAATTACCTTAGAGCTGGCCGGTTTTCCTAGGTAAGGTGCCCTAGGAAGCCGGGGCCCATCTCTGAAGAGAGTTGCAACCGTCCCTGGAGAAACCTGGAAGGGCCAGGAAAGCAATCTTGTGAGTCTCATTTCTTTCATGGGTTGGGTTTCCTCCAGGGTCAGAATGGGTTCCTGCCTGAGTGGATCAGTCATTCAGGCGTCCGGCTCTTGATTTTGGCTCAGGTCATGATCTCTCAGTTCATGGGTTCGAGTCAGGCTCTGCACTGCTTGGGATTCTGTGTCCCCCCCCCCACCCCTTTTTTTTTCCTCCCCTCCACCATCTGCGTACTTTCTCTCTTTCTCAAAAATAAATACATACAACTTTTTTTTTTTTTTTTTTTTTTTTTTTAAAGGGAAGAATGGGTTTCTGTCACCCGCGCTCAAACACAAGTCCTGGTTGGCTCCCAGATCAGCCTCCTTAGTAGAACCAGAAATGTGCTCAAGGGATCTGTACCATTCCTCCGAGAACAAAACGTGCCCTTAGGAAGGGCTATCGTTTTCAACTTCACCCTTTGGCCATTTTGGAAACTAACTGTGACCTTTTGTTAAGCAAACAAGTGCGAGTGGATCTTCCAAAGTTAAGGCTGACAAAAGGTATTTTGCCCTTTGGAACAGTGCTGACAAGTTCCACCGTGCTTTACAGAGCCGGCCGTGCTGGCACTAGCTCAGGACGCTGCCCGAGCAAGGAAAGTCCTGATGACCAGGGCGCAATCGGGAAGCTGGGGGATCTGGGTTTGACTCTGTTGCGCTTCACCATCGCGAAATCACTCGCTCTCTTTCTCTCTAATATGAACATTTTCAAAGGTAGGTATGTAGAGAGGGGTAGTACGAAGAACCGTGACTCTTCCGTTTCAAGGATTGTCACCCAGGGGACACCCTTGCTTAATTCTTCCTCTTTTCCTTTAAAAATTCTTGCTCTTGTCCATCGACGGATGGATGGATAAGAAGACGTGGTATGTACATGTAGACAAAGGAGTATTACTCGGCGATCAAAAAGACGAAATCTTGCCATTTGCAACAACGTGGATGGAACTGGAGGGGATTATGCTAAGCAAAATAGAGAAAGACAAATATCATATTGATTTCACTCATATGTGGAATTTAAGAGACAAAACGGATGAACCTAAGGGAAGGGAAGCAAAAAGAACATACAAACAGGGAGGGGGACAAAACAGAAGAGACTCTTAAATTTAGAGAACAAACTGAGGGTCGCTGGAGGGTTGTGGGTGGGGGATGGGCTACATGGGGGAAGGGCTTTAGGGAGGACGCTTGCTGGGATGAGCACTGGGTGTTGTATATAGGGATGAATCACTGGAATCTACTCCTGAAATCATTGCACTTTAGGCTGACTACATGGAGTAAATAAAAATAATATATAATATATGCTCTGTTCTTTCTTTCTTTCTTTTCTGTCTTTCTGTTTTTTTCTCCCAGCCCCATTTTGCTCTGTTCCTTAAAGCATGTCCACACATCTTATCCATCTACAAACTCCGAAACACGTCCGTGTGTCTAAGAAATAAGGACATTTCCTTACACAACCACACCATCATCACCCCAATGAAATGAATAATTCCTTACTGTTATCTAGTGCTTTGTGCATGCTCCGGGGGCCTCGGTGGTCTCAAAATTGTCTGTTTCCAGTGGAGAGATCTCACTCAGCAAGCGATCAGTGTTACTCACGGGAACTCCATGACATCCCGGGCCTCCTGACATGATGGGACTATCACCTGTGACGTGATGTACTTCACCTGTGGAGTATTCCGACTTCCCAACCTGAATCAGCCATGTCTTTGGGTCTAACGTCCCGTTAACAAGAAACACACAGGGACAAAGTCAACAGTGTCTCAAGGAAACCATCGAAGCCAGAACATGGGACACTGTGACATGAATGGCCTAAGTTCTTCAAAAGTCAGTGTCATGCGGGGAAGAAAGGGTGGGAAGACTAAAAGAGATTCTAAAAACACAACAATCTGGATTGGCTTCGACTTTGAAAAAACTACACACTCGGGGGAAATTTGAATGAAGACTGGGTTAGATGATATTAGGAAATTGTGGAGTTTTCTCGGCTGCCATAATGATGCTATGATTATGTGAGAAAAATCTCCTGATTTTTAGGAAATACAGGCTGAATGTTTAGGGGTGAAAAGTCATGATGTCTGCAGCGCACATCCAAATGATTTGAAAGCCACATATACCGAGAAAGAAAATACGGCAAAGGTCAGCAACCTTTGCTGAATCTAGGTGATAGGTATATATATGAGTGCTTGTTGTACAATTCCTTCTACTGTTTCGTATGTTTGAAAATGTACATAATAAAGAATCGGGGACAAATAAAAATAAAATGTGGCTGATGACAATTCCTACTCCACTATTCCACAGGCAGTATGATATTAAAAATATTCAATGGCTGATATGGAGTTTAAATTAATACAGAAATAATAAAAGTAATGTATTTTCTTTCATTCTTGAAAGAACCTAAGATAGATAAAGATATTTCATAGAGAGAGAGAGAAAATGAAGGGGTATATATTGTAATAGATCACATTATTCTAATAATTTCCGGGTCATTGTTTGAAGTTTAGAAGTTGTTAGTGTGTTGGGGCGCCTGGGTGGCTCAGTCGGTTAAGCGGCCGACTTCGGCTCAGGTCGTGATCTCGCAGTCTGTGAGTTCGAGCCCCGCGTCGGGCTCTGTGCTGACAGCTCAGAGCCTGGAGCCTGTTTCAGATTCTGTGTCTCCCTCTCTCTGACCCTCCCCCGTTCATGCTCTGTCTCTGTCTCAAAAATAAATAAACGTTAAAAAAAAAATTTTTTTTTTAAAAAAGAAGTTGTTAGTGTGAGTTTGTGTCCTGTGCATCCGTCACTGGCTAAATGGCACCCCTGTCTGGGCCACGATCTGACTTAGGATGCCATCAAATCTTTCCAATGACTTTGTCGTTAAAGCAATAGCATCGAGTGACACATAGTTTCAAGAAGTAGAGAACCACTTATATCCTCAACAATCTTTGGACACTGGACTCTCTTCTCTGAACACTGGACTCTCTTGGTTTCTACTAAACCCGTGAATGCATCTGCACTTGTAATTTTTCAAGCCTTTATCATAGTTTTTTTATACAGCCAACTTACAAATACGTTGTTAGGATGCCAGATGAGTTGGCTAAATTTTATTAATTTTTGTTTACTTAAAATCCACAAAGCTTTGCCAACACCGATTGGCCACGTTTCAGGATGAAATCAATTAAAACACATCAGAGTTTACTATGCTTATTTATTTTTATGGTAAAGTATGGTTTCGTGTAATTTATTGGACAATTTAATAGTTTCTTTGTCCCCCTAGGAACTGCCACTTTATTGTTGTTGGGTTTTTTTATGTTTATTTATTTATTTTTGAGAGAGAAGGAGAGAGCACGAGCAGGGAAAGAGCAGGTTGAATCTCAAGCAGACTCCTTGCTGTCAGCGCAGAGCCCGATGCGGGTCTCGAACTCACGGACCTCGAGATCATGACCTGAGCCGAAGTCAGACGCTCAACCAATGGAGCCACCCAGGTGTCCCCACTTTCTGCTTATTTAGATGAATGCCATGCTAGCTTATGTCTCTTCCGGTCAAAACCCCAGCAGGTTCCCTTCCAGACAGGAGAGAAGGAACATCCTCCACTCACCAGGGGAGACTGGGAACACCTTCTTCTGCCTGAGGGTTTCATCCTTGTCCTTGTTCCAGCTGAGGCCTGTGTATTTCCTGAAGCCTCTCAGCACAGGTGCTCAGCGAGGGTTCCATCTCAGGACACATGGCCCACCATCCGCATGCCAGCCCCTCAGGCTCAGCGGTGGCCAACCCACCCTGTTTCTCCTGTTTCAGCAACTGTGCTGGGAGGTTTCCGGCACTCAAGCGTGTGCGCATTTCGTGTGTGTGTTCACCGCATGGGTTTTTTCTGGCATGAACGGCCCATATGCCAAGCCAAGGCTCCCATCATCACCCTCTGCTTGAAAGTTCTCAAAGCGCCTTCAGGTGGCGAAGCCTCATGGGACCAGCAGCCTTCCGAAAACACAGGTGAGTTTCCTGGAGAGAAGGCACTTACGAGGGTTACCAACTCATCCTGGTTTGCCAGGGACCTCCTGGTTTTAGTGCTGAAATTCCCATATCCTGGAAACTCTTTGACGTGGCCGATCACCCTACCCCTAGTCTCAACTCAAGGATTCGAAGGGCGTTTGTGGGATCCTACAGGATCACCACCCCTACAAATTGCACTGGCTTCCGCAGCCTGTTTGACAGCCTGTTCTTCCCTGGGAGAAACTGGCAAGCCTGGTAGCATCCTGGACCAATCAGGGTAGTGAAAGTCTTCTCTCGCTTTTTTTTTTATTTTGAGAGACAGAGAGAGAGAGAGAGAGCATGGGCATGTGAGCAGGGGAGGGCAGAGATATAGAGGAAGCGAGAGACTCCCAAGCAGGCTCTGCTTTGTCAGCACGGAGCCTGACGAGTGGGCTAGACCTCATGAACCATGAGATCATGACCTAAGTGATAAGGGTCATAGGCTTAATGGACTAAGCCACCCAGATGCCCCAAAATTCTTCTCTTTTGAATGTATTCACTTGTAGGCTGTATAAGCAAGAAGAAATGAGCATGCCCGGAATGAACAGTGACCTTGGGTTAAAGAAAAGCCACAGGTAAGAAATTCACTAGGGGGGGCAGGAGGAAGGAGAGGAAATAGACAAGTCCTGGCCTACATGGGGTGCCTTAATTGGAGTCCTCCGGTCAGGTCTGCGGGCATGCTGTTCTGTGTGAATGACCTTTGCACTGTCAATACTTTTTGAGCGAGGCACTGTCTCTCCCCACCCCACCCCACCCCACCCCACCCTGCCCGTCCAGGCCATCAACTCTGGTCCGGCAGCAAGGCCATCGGCCCTGTCCATCCAGCCCTGGCTTCTCTCCTGAACCCCTCCCAAGCCCACCCTCCCTTCCAGCTGTCCCAGGGAACCAATAAGGCTTTCGGCACAAACTCACTCCCTGTCCAGTAGTGATAGAGCCCTACACTGTGGAGCTGGGAAATCTGGGGTCTCCTGCCACCTCTTCCAGACCTGGGGAGTAGGTTAAAACAGCACTGTAAAGCGGCCTTCGGAATCAGAATCAGCTCGGACTTGAAATCCTTAACTGTGTGCTGTGGGGCAAGATTCTCAACCTCTCTGATCCCCCTCTGTGGGCAGAGATGGGCGGTATTACCTTCCTCCTGAGGCTACTGTAAGGATTGACTGAGACAGAACGTGTGAAGTCCCGAAAACAAAGCCTAGAAGAAACAAGCGCTGATACTTTGGGCTGCTGTTGTCTCAGACTAGGTCTTCATCCCGGACACACAGTTGTACAGGTCATAGATCAGCAAGCACGGAATCTGGAAGCTTTTCCACGCACCGGGTCTTGTGGGACAGCCTGAGGGCCACTGTGGGATATAAAGAACCACCAGAACCCCAGTCACCACCCACCCGCCTCATTTTATGTCTTGACTACAATGGGCTTTGGGTAATAGAAACGGTCTTGAAACCACAGATTGGTCTAGACCAGCCCCGATGAAAATGTTCTACGTCTGTGTTGTCCACGACAGAAGCCGCCAGCCATGTGCAGCTATGGAGCACTTAAATACGGGCTAGCACAATGGAAGAACCAAGGTTTTATTTTTATTCATTTTTTTTAATTTTTATTTTTAATTTATTCTTAAATGTCTGTTTCTTATTTTCGAGAAAGAGAGAGAGAGAGTGGGCAAGCGGGGGAGGGGCAGAGAGAGAGGGAGACAGAGGATCTGAAGCGGGCTCCGTGCTGACAACAGTGACCCCCACACGGGGCTCCAACTCACAAACCGTTGAGATCGATCGTGACCTGAGCTGAAGTCGGATGCTTAACCCGACTGAGCCACCCAGGCGCCCCTATTTTCATTCATTTTTAACTAATCGGAACCTAGATTTAAATGGCCACACACCATGTGACCCATGGCGACCACACTGCACAGCACAGGATGCTAACCTCTTATGGCACAAAGAGGGCAGCATGGTGAATGTGCCCCAGGTCACCAAGCCAGTGAAAGATCCAGAGCCCAGGCCGCCTGCCTTTTTCAGCTGCGTCTGCTCCGGACCATCACAGACTCAGAATGTTAGCCCAGCAGAGACCATCTCGGCCGCATTTGTCCCAGATTGAGGTAAACAAAGAACAGGCTGCAGAGTTCTCTGTGGAGCCCCCACGGGTTGGCCACCCTGCTCAGGAAGCTTGGCTGTCCTCAGCTCAGCCTGCGATGCCCTTTTCGGTTGTCCTGGCCCGCAGAGGCAGGCAGGCCGGCCAGAGCCGGGCAGGGGTCAGGGGACCTCGCCTGAACAGCTGCAGTCCCGGCGACCCCTTCCTGACCAGCACGCTCCTTTCCCCTGACCCAGCTTGGACAAGAAGAGCTGGATCGAGGTGGAGGTCAGCCACATCTCTGCAAGCTCCGCACACAGTCCACCTGCTCATTCCCCAGGCCTGCCCGCTCAGAGGTACCCAGGTGCAGGATCAAATTAATCCCCATTCTCTATCCGGAGGCTGGCACGAAAATGTTCACCCACCCGGGGAGAGCGGGCACGGAGTTGGGAGCGAGGCTGAGTGACATCCAAGCCCTCAGGAGAAGGGGGATGGCGGTAGAGAGCGCTGGTGCCTTCCTCCAGCCATCTGTCCCAACCAAACCCTGCCTGCATGCACTTTGCTGAGGCCGATGCTGGGAAATCGTTGCCTCCGGGCACCTGGAGACCTGGTGGGACCAATTGTCAGCCCCGTTTCCATAGCTGGAAGATGTGGCACCTTCTCTCCCTTCCTTCCTCTCTCTTTTTCTATTCCCCACCCCCTCCCACTTTCCCCGTCTCTTCTCTTTCGTTGGAGCAAATTTTTGTGAGAAGTGTAACATACACAGAGAAAAGGACACAAATGATAAATTCACGGCTTGTTGAACGTTTACAAAGCACACATACCTGTGAAACGAGCACAAAGATCAAGAACTACACTTCCCGCGGCAATCATTTTACAACGTATATAGTGAATCATTATGTACACCTGAAACTAATGTTACATGTCAATTACACCTCAATTGGAAAAATAGGGACACACCTGTGCCTTAGAACGCCCCCTTTATGTCCCCCTGTCAACCATCCCTCCTGCTTCCTGACTTCTCTCCCTGTTGTGGACAATATTCATGTCCTTCCCAAATGCATGCATTGAGTCTCTGTCCCCCCAGTGGGATGGCATTTGGAGGTGGAGCCTTTAGGAGGTGATAGGGTTAGATTGAGGTCCTGAGGGTGCGGCTCTCAGGTTGGGATCAGGGCCTTTACAAGAGAAAGAGTTTCCAAGCCAGGAAGAGGACCTTCCTTCACTGGAACCCACCTGCTCCAGCACCTTCAGACCTCCCGAACTGTGAGTGATTCCTTTCCGTTTATAGCCCCCCGGTCTATGGTTACCGCAGCCCCAAGCGAAGCCATTTACCATCCGTTAGTTTTGTCTGTTTATAAGCTTGCCTACTTCGTGCGCTCAACGTTATGTTTGTTGGATTCATCCGTGTGGCTGAATACGGCAATTGGTCAACCCTGGGTGGACTTGGAGACTTTTCGGGGACGGGGGCACAAAGAATGCAGGGTGGAACATTCTCGTCCTGTGTTTTGGTAAACCTACGTCCTCGTTTCTTTTGGGTAGAGATCTCAGCGTCGATTGCTGGCCATGGGCACTTAACTGGTTAGCTTTAGCAGACACGGCCAGCGGTTTGCCGTGTGGTCACCCCAATTTTTGCCCCCAACAGCCGAGTATGAGGGTTCCAGGAGCTCCAGTCTCGCTCGCACTTGGTATTGTTAGCTTAAAACACGTTCGCCGTTGCTGTCGGTGTGAGTGGCCACCAGTGTAATCTGCAGTGTGCTTGATGGGATCTAAGGAGGTGGAACACCTTCCTGTGTGTTTTCTGGCCGTTCGATAACTTCTTTTGCGACAGCTCCTCTTTGGGCTCATTTTTCTGTTACGTGGTCTGCCTTTTCTTACCGATTTGTAAGAGTTCTTGATTGATTTGTAAGAGACCTGTTTTCAATTCCAGGTATGTTTTTCAAATATGTGTATGTGCACATATTGTACGTGTGGGTGTTACCTATATACATACATGCCACATATGTAACTAAATATCTTCTTTCTCCCACTCAGTGACTTACCTTTTTACTCTCTCCAAGGTGTTTTTGCTGAACAGAAATTTTAAATTTTAATGTAACCCAATTTACCAACTGTTTTCCTTTATAGTTAAGAGTTTTTGCGTCTTATTTAAGAAATCTCGGTGTTGGGGGCACCTGGGTGGCTCAGGTCGGTTAAGCGTTCCGACTTCAGCTCAGGTCATGATCTCATGGTTCATGGTTTGAGCCCCACCTCGGGCTCTGTGCTGACAGCTCAGAACCTGCTTCAGCTTCAGATACTGTGTCTCCCTCTCTATCTTGCTATCTCCTCCCCCGCTTGCTCACACTCGTGCACGTTCTCTCTCTCAAAAATGAATAACATTTAAAAAAAAATTAAAAAAAAAGAAATCTCGGGGTGCATGACTGGCTCAGTCAGAGCACGTGACTCTTAATCTTGGGTTCGAGCCCCACGTTGGGTATAGAGATTACTTAAGATGAAATCTTAAAAAAAAAAAAAAGGAAGAAATCCTTACCTATTCCAAGGTCATGAAAATTTCTTGCTGAGTGTTTTTCTTTATTGTTTTGCTTTTCACATTTTGATTTTTGCATATTGTATAACATCAGGGTCAAAATTTTTATATGGTACGTGATCTGAGGGTTAAAACTTATTCCTCCCCCCCCCCCCCCCCCCCCCCGCCGTGAATACCCAGGGGGCTCAGCACCAGTTAGTAAAAATAATCCTTTCCCTATAGCACCCTGCTGTCACAATTGTCGAATCAAATGCAGGTTTATTTCTAAACTCTCTGTTGTCCTAGTGGCCTGTTCATCACAGTGTTGGTTTATGGTAACTGTTGATGTCTGGTAGGAGAAATCCTGGAGTTTTATTCGTCTTTGCTTTTCTCAGCTCTTTGCATTTCCACGTAAACTTTAGGATCAGCCCATCAGCTGCTACAAGCCCCAAATAGGCTTGCTGTGATTTCAATGGCAATAGATCAATTGGGAGTAATTGGCCTGTTTAGAATAGTGAGGCCTCTAATCCACAAAACACTATATCTACCCATTTTTTTAGGTCTTTATGAAGTTCTTGCAATACTGACTGTGTTCTGCGTAGGCATCTTGCCTCTCTGTCATTAGTTTTATTCCAATAATAAAAGTTTCATTCAAATAAGCATTTGTGCGTATGTGTATGTGTGTGTGCGCGCACGCGTGTGGGTACGAGGCACACATATAACACTATAAATAGTAATATTGAAAAACTCCATTTCCTACCTGTTGTTACTAATATGTTGAAATACAATTGATACTTGTTCATATTGACCTTGTATTCAGCAAACTCTAAATTATTCAAGGGTTTATCGACCGATTTCTTGATTTTCCTATACGTGCAATCATGTTTTCAAGAATGACAGTCTTACAGGGGCGCCTGGGTGGCTCGGCCGGGTAAGCGTCTGACTTCAGCTCAGGTCATGATATCACAGTTCATGAGCTCGAGCCCCACATCAGGCTCTGTGCTGACAGCTCAGAGCCTGGAGCCTGCTTCAGATTCTGTGTCTCCCTCTCTCTCTGCCCCTCCCCTGCTCACACTCTGTCTCTCCCTCTCTCTTAAAAACAAATAACATTAAAACTTAAAAAAAAAGAATGACAGTCTTATTTCTTCCATTCTTTATACCTTTTACTTCCCTTTTTACCTTTTTGCTCTTGCTCGGACATCCATATAATGTTTTTTTGTTAAAAAAATATTTTTTAACATTTATTCATTTTTATGACAGAGATACAGCATGAGCAGGGGAGGGGCAGAGAGAGAGAGAGAAAGACAAAAAATCTGAAGAGGCTTCAGGCTCTGAACTGTCAGCACAGAGCCTGGCACGGGGCTCAAACCCACAAACCCTGAGATCATGACCTGAAGGGAAATCAAGAGTCAGATGCTTAACTGACTCAGCCACCCAGGTGCCCTCTATGATCTTCTATTCCTAGTTTTCCGAAAGTTTTATTACTATGAATGATGATTGGATTTTATCAAAAGCATGTGATTCTTCCCTTGATTTGGTTAAATAGACTACATTGATTTTTAAATGTTAAAACAATCTTTAATTTGTAAATTTTTACGGGACACGGGACATTATCCTTTCCATATGCTAATATTTTGCTAAGGGATTTTGCGTTATTGTTCATGAAAGACATTCACTTGTAATTTTCTTTTCTTGTAATGTCTTTATCAAGTTTTGAAGTCAAGGTTATGTTGGCTTTACAAAATCAGTTACAAAATCTGCTCCACTGTTTTGATCCTCTGGAAGAGTTTGTGTAACATTGGAGTAATTTCTTCCTAAATTGTTCAGAAAGAATTCTCAGGTGAAGCATTATGTACCCGGAATGTTTGTGTGTATATTGTGTTGAAAGTTTTTATTTATTTAATTTACTTAAAGTGTGTTTATTTTGAGAGAGCGTGTGCAAGTGGGGGAGAAGCAGAGAGAAGTAGAGAGAGAATCCCAAGCAGTCTCCACACCACCAGCACAGAGCCCGACGCGGGGCTCGAGCTCACGAACCGCAAGATCATGACCTGAGCCAAAGTCTGATGCTTATCCGACCGAGCCACCCAGGCGCCCTGTATTGAAAGTTTTTAACTCAAAATTCAATTTACTCAGTAGATACAGGACTGTTCACATTTTCTCTTTTTTTTTTGTGTCAGTTTTGGTAAATTACTTTTTCAAGCAATTTGTCCATTTCATCTCACTTTTATTTTATTTTGTGTATTTAATTTTTAACGCTTATTCATTTTTGAGAGAGAGACAGAGAGAGACAGAGAGAGAGAGAGACAGAGCATGAGCAGGGGAGAGGCAGAAAGAGAGGGAGACACAGAATCTGAAGCAGGTTTCAGGCTCTGAGCTGGTAGCACAGAGCCCGACACGGGGCTCGAACTCACGAACTGTGAGAACTGTGAGATCAGGCTCACGAACCTGAGCCACCCAGGTGCCCATCATCTAAATTTTAAATTACTGACATAAAGTTTGTGATATTATCATTACACTATGGCTTTTTGTATAATTTCGTACTAACAGAGTTGTATGTTTAGTACAGATAACTCCTGCCTACTCTTTACCCAGAGTTCACCGGTGTTTACGCTTTGTCCCATTTGCTGCTTTGTATGTTTTTTTCTGAATCGTTGAGAGGAAGTTGGAGACATAATGCTAATTTGTCCTTAAATACTTCAGTGGGTATTTATTTCCTTAGGACAAGGCTCTTTTTACCTTTTTAATATCTGTTGCATGAGTAGTTATATCTTCTTTGTCGACATTGGTAGCAGGTGCTATTTGTATTTTTTGATCATTCTTCGCGTAAGTCTGCTTTGAAAAACAACTTTTTGACTGGGGATTCTAAAAAATGATACATTCATTTATTTCATTTTTTGCTCTCATCGGTTATTTGCTTTCTTCCACCTGCTTATATTTCACATATTCCTGACCTTTTTTTGATTGCTGTGAAGGACAGAGTGGTATTTGTTTTCTAAGACACACATTTAAGACTACTAGTTTCCCTTTAAATACAGCTGTATCTGAGTTCCACAAATTTTGCTATTCACTGTATCTGGCACTCTTCATTCCTTTTGTGGAGATCCAGCTTTCCATCTGGTATCATTTTCTTTCTGCCTGAAAAACTGCCTTTAACATTCCTCCTAGATCTGCTAGCAATAAATTCTCTTGGCTTTTTTCCCCTGTCTGAAAAAAGTCTTTATGTTGCTTTCATTTTTTAAATGATCTTTCCACTATGTATACAAATCTATGTTGATGGCTTTTTTCTTTTCTTCCTTGAGAGCAATTTTTCTATTATCTTCTGACCTAAATAGTTTCTGGTAGCAATCTACAGTTGTTGTTGTCTTTGTTCTTCTTTTCCTAATGTGCCTTTTTTTTTTTCCTTTTTAAACTCTATCGCTGTTTTTAAGATCTCCTTTTTTTATCACTGGTTTTCATCGAGTTGATTATAATGTGCTTTTGGTGTCACTGTCTTTGTGTTTATCTTGCTGAGGAGTTGAAATTTCTGGGTTTATGGTTTTTCATCAAATTTGAGAAATGTTCAGTTATGTCTTCAGACAGTTGTTCCGGCCTCTCCCTTCCCCTTCTGGAACTCCAGTGACACAAACCTCCAATTTCTGGCTACTGTCCCATAGGTCACTTGATTCAGTTTTCCTTTTACAGTCTTTTTTTTTTTCTTTGTGTCTTTCATTTTAGATAGTTTCTGAGCTGTGGCTAGTTCCTGATCTTTTCTCATGCAGTATTCTATTTGCTCTCTATTTTATCCAGTTAAAATTTTATCTCAGATACTGTAATTTTCATCTCTAGAAGTACCATCTTGGGTCTTTTTAAAATATCTTCAGTTTCTCTCCCATTGGGTTCCTCTTGCCTTTAAATCTTCGAGCATATTGAGCACATTTATGATAGCTGTTTAAATATCCTTGCCTGGTTTCATCATCCCTCTCACTGTTAGGGACCGAATATTTGTGTCCTCCTAAAAATGTGTATGTTGAAACCCTAGCCCTTAATGTGATGGTATTAGCAGGTGGGGTCTTTGGGAGACAATTAAGACAAGATGGGATCATAAATGTGGAGCCCTCGTGAATGAGATTAATGCCCTTATTTTTTTTTTTTTAATTTTCGAAGTTTATTTATCCCGAGAGAGACAGAGACAATGCGAGTGGAGGAGGGGCAGAGAGAGAGGGAGACAGAGAATCCCAAGCAGGTTCTGCACTGCCAGCACACAGCCCAATGTGGGGCTCGAACTCATGAACCGTGAGATCACGTCCCGAGCCAAAACCAGAAGAGTAGGACGCTTAAACGACTGAGCCACCCAGGCGCCCTGAGTGGACTCTCATAAGAATCACAGGAGAGGAATACCTGGGTGGCTCAGTCGGTTCAGTGTCTGACTCCGTTTCGGCTCGGGACATGATCTCATGGTTCATGAGTTCAACCCCAAGTCAGGCTCTACGCTGATAGCAAGGAGCCTGCTTGGGATTCTCTCTCTCTGTCTCTCTCTCTCTCTCTCTTTGCCCCTACCCCCCACCCTCAAAATAAATACACATTAAAGAGTCAGGGGAGAGCTTGCTAACCCTCTCTGCTCTCTACCAAGTGAAGACACAGCAAGAAAATGTCAATCGGCCAGGAAGAGGGTCCTCCCTAGAACTCAGCCATGATGGCACCCTGATCTCAGACTTCCAGCCTCCAGAACCGTGAGAGATCCATCTGCGTTGTGTATAAGCCACGCAGTGTTCTGTTACAACGACCCGAGCTCACTACTAAGACAGTCGCTTTTGGGTCTGCCTCCAACAATTTCTCTCCCGTTTGTAGGTCACGCGTTCATACTTTCCCACATGTCTCGTAATTTTTTATTAGATACTAGACATTGTAAACTTTAGGTTTTTGACTGCTAGATTTTGTGGTATTTCCTTAAAGAGTGTTATTCTTTGATCTGGTAGGCAGGGAAGTTACTGGTGGGTCACTTTTGATCTTTTGAGAGTTGTTCTTAAGCTTGTTAAGGGCGTCGTGTTTAGCATTTAAACAGAGAGAAATTAAGCTTGAGGAACATTTTTAAAAATCTGAGTGCATACTCTTCAAAGCTGCCCGCAAAAGTAGGAAAAAATATGAAAGTCTGTTCATTTGGTGAAAGACTAAGGAAATTTTATGCTCCGCTGTGAGGAAACTTCATAGTTGCTGGTAGGATGAACCTGTTTGAGTGTTTATTTTTATTGCTCTCAAATAGCAGCTCTGAAACTTTTTGGTCCTAAGACCCCTTAGACTCTTAAAATTAATGAGGACCCTAAAGAGCTTTGTTATGTGGATGATATTTATTAATAAGATCCCAGGGTGCCCGGGTGGCTTAGTCAGTTCAGCATCCGGCTTCCGCTCAGGTCATGATCTCATGGTTTGTGGGTTCGAGCCCCACGTCGGGCTCTGCGCGGACAGCTCGGAGCCTGGACCCTGCTTCGGACTCTGTGTCTTCCTCGCTCTCTGCCCCTCCCCTGCTCATGCTCTGTCTCTGTGTCTCAAAAATAAACATTAAAAAATTTTAAGATCCCTATAAAAATAAAAACTGAGAAAATCTGAAAATATTCACCAATTCATGGGGTGTCTGGCTGGCTCAGCTGGTGGGGCATGCAACTCTCGATCTCAGGGTTGTGTGTGCAAGCCCCACGTTAGGTATAGAGCTTATTTTAAGAAATAAAAAATAAAGGGGCGCCTGGGTGGCGCAGTCGGTTAAGCGTCCGACTTCAGCCAGGTCACGATCTCGCGGTCCGTGAGTTCGAGCCCCGCGTCAGGCTCTGGGCTGATGGCTCGGAGCCTGGAGCCTGTTTCCGATTCTGTGTCTCCCTCTCTCTCTGCCCCTCCCCCGTTCATGCTCTGTCTCTCTCTGTCCCAAAAATAAACGTTGAAAAAAAAATTTTTAAAAAAATAAAAAAAAATAAAAAATAAAAATAAATTCACCAATTCATCTTAAAATTACACTAAACCCATGAATATGGACACAGCATATCTTTTTACAAAAAAAACCTTGTCTAGAACAAAAAGTTCAGTGAGAGTAACACTATTGTACATTTTTGTAAATCTTCCTTAATGTATAGCTTTATAGAAGACAGAAGAATCCTCTTGCCGGGTTCTACATTCCGTCTGTTGCAATATCACACATCACGTTGTCTCTAGAAAATCCCCACGGTTCCCCATAGAAGGAACTGGAGTGCAAGAGGCAAATATCATGAAAATAATTTGGACAAAAAAATAGTTTGGACACGTGGGGCCCCGGAAGAGTCTCCAAACTACACTTGAGAATCACTGTGCTAGGAAAGCGATGTCCTTTATAACAGCCCCCAGATTATCATGAAAACTCATTTCTGGAAGGAAGCTCCCATGGAAGGCCAGGCAGAGTAGCTGGCGGTACAGCTCAGACCTGGAAGGAGAGGTTTCCTGGAGCAGCTCAGGGGCCCGCCTAGGAGTGCTTCGCTGACGACTCCTGACAGCACCTGATTCTTTGTGCTGAGATCACACTCTTCCCCCAAACATACATCCTTCAGGAGTTTCTTCAGTGAGGCTTTGGTGGTAGTTTGTATGCCTGATGCCTTTTTTTTTTTTTTTCGTTTTCATCTTTGAAAAATACTTTCGGTGGGTTTACAATTCTGGGTGTACAGTTTCCCCTCCCCTCCTCCCCACCCTTCAGGAAGGTATTAGCCTGCCGCCTTCTGTCTCCATCAGTCTGCTGTCAGTCTGATTATTTTGGGAGCGCGATCTGCCCATTGTCTCTGGCTGCTTCCGTGATTTTCTCCTTGCCTCTGGTGCGTCTCTGCTGTCTGAGCTTGAGACGGCTTTCAACCTCAAACGTCTGCCATCTCTACATGTCCTTTTTTGGACTTATTTCATTATTTTTTTTTAACGTTGACTTTTGAGAGAGCAAGAGACAGAGCACGAGCGGGGAAGGGGCAGAGATACAGAATCCAAAGCAGGCTCCAGGCTCTGAGCCGTCGGCACAGAGCCCGACGTGGGGCTCAAACTCAAGAACTGTAAGATCATGACCTGAGCCGAAGTCAGACGCTTAACTGACTGAGCCACCCAGGCACCCCTGGACCTATTTCATTACTGTCCGGAATAGTTAATATCTTTCAAAGTCTCTTACTCTTCATTAATAACAAAACAAAACAGTGCATTCTTAGATGGGAGAGCATTACGGACATCAGTCCTAAGAATGCCCCATTCTACCTCAAACCTCTAAAAATAGAGGTTCTAGGGGCGCCTGGGTGGCTCAGTCGGTTAAGCGTCCGACTTCAGCTCAGGTCACGATCTCACGGTCCATGAGTTCGAGCCCCGCATGGGACTCGGCTGATGGCTCAGAGCCTGGAGCCTGCTTCCGATTCTGTGTCTCCCTCTCTCTCTCTGCCCCTCCCCCGTTCATGCTCTGTCTCTCTCTGTCTCAAAAATAAATAAACGTTAAAAAAAATTTAAAAAAAAATAATAAAATAAAAAAACAAATATAGAGGTTCTGGGGGCACCTGGGTGGTTCAGTCGGTTAAGCGTCTGACTTCGGCTCAGATCGTGAACTCACAGTTCCTGAGTTCAAGCCCCATGCCAGGTTCTCTGCTATCAGCACGGAGCCCGCTTCGGATCCTCTGTCCCCGTCTCTCTCTCTGTCCCTCCCCTGCTTGCACTCTCTCTACCTCTCTCTCAAAATAAATAAAAACATAAAACAAATTTATTAAAAATAAAGATTCTTTTCAAAGTTTGAAAAAAAAAACCCTGTTATTTATTTTTGAGAAAGAGAGAGTGTGAGCAAGGGAGGGGCAGAGAGAGAGGGAGAATCTCAAGCAGGCTCTGTGCTGTCAGCAGACCCTGACGGGGCTTGAACTCACAAACCGTGAGACCATGACATAAGCCCAAATCAAGAATTGGATGCTTACTCGACTGAGCCACCCAGGCGTCCCAAAATAAAGGTTCTTTTAATGGAGCCTTTAGTCTATTCGCATTTATATAATGATATATTAGGTTTTAAATCTGCCATTTAATATTTATTTTCCATTTATCCTACCGATTTTGTTTTTCTCTCCCTTTTTTCTTTCTTTGGATTAATTATTAACATTCTTTTAAGTCGTGGCTGTCTCAGGAGCTCTCAGATGCCCTCAAATAGAGAGAGAGAGAGAGAGAGAGAGAGAGAGAGAGAGAGAGAGAGAGAGAGAGAGAGCATGCATGAGTTGCTCAGTTTTTCTAGTTTTCACTGGGAAACTTGATCTTCTAGAAGCTGTAGCATCCTAGCTGGAGGCAGAATTCCCTTGTAGTCTCAAGCTGAGCTTTGTTGCAGTGGGTCACAGCTGAAATAACTGTCCGTAAAGAGCTGTACCCAGCTTCCCATGCACCGACAGACGCAAGTCTGGACAGTGGGCTCCCGTAACTGGCAGCCTCAGGCCCACCTGGGGAGCCAGGGGGCAGGGTGGTTTGGCAGAAAGATCTGGGCCAACTGGACCCCTTCCGCGAGGGAGTGAATTCTGGCTTAGCAACTTTACTCTTGATGAGAACGTGAGCTCGTTACCGAGCTTATTTCTTTATCTATAAAGTTGGGACCATACCCGCTGTCTCGTTTGAGGCAGTTAGAATTGCTATGGGAGTTAGAATTTGTTATTTTTTTATTTAAAAAAAATTTTTGGAGGGGGGGCCTCTGGGTGCCTCAGTTGGTTAAGCACCCAACTTCAGCTCAGGTCATGATCTCGCGGTTCATGAGTTCGAGCCCCGCATCAATCAGGCTCTATGCTGATAGCTCGGAAACGGGAATCTGCCTGGGATTCTGTGTTTCCCTCTCTCTCTGCCCCCTCCCCCCATGCTTGTACTCTGTTTCTCTCTCAAAAATAAATAAACACACATATATATTTTTATTTATTTTTGAGCACAAGCAAGGGAGCAGGGAGGGGCAGAGAGAGGAAGAGAGAGAGAATCCCAAGCAGGCTCTGTGCCGTCGGCACAGAGCCCGACACGGAGCTCTAACTCACAAACCGTGAGATCATGACCCGAGCCGAAACCGAGAATCGGAGGCTTAACCGGCTGAGCTTAACCGACCGGGCACCCTTTATGGGAGTCAGAATTTGGCTAATGCATGTGAAGGAGGCAGTACTCAGCAGATACGGAGCCAGCCGTCAACAAATGGCTGGTTACGAAGTGGCTGTTACAATCTTTGGACCCGTCCTTAGCACTTTGCCGACCATCGAAGATCTGAAGGGGTGGGAGCCCGCGGCTGGCTGACCCGGCAGGCTGACCCAGCTGTCAGAGAGAGGCTGGACCCATCCTACAGCAGGCTGCCCTCCCCGGCCCACGGGTGGGTGTACTATTGAACCAGGACCCTGTTAGGCAAAGCCCGTGGGCGTGTGCAGAACTGCCCCACCAGGCTCACAGCCCAGGTTAGCCTTGACCCCTGACCCCAAAGACTCTCGGACAAATCTGCGGCTTCCGGACTAGGGCAGTAGAGCAGGCCCCGCCGACTGAGCTTTGAAACCCTGCCTTTGTATGGCAGCCTGGAACTCGGCCAGGACGGGGCAGTTAACCCAGCTGTCCCAAGTTCATACCTGAACACCAGTGGCCTTGGATCTGTGAGGCTAGACTATCGATTCCACGCGAGGACATCTCTCTCGTCAGTGCTTGTCCGCCCTGACTGTACTCTAGAACCCCCCCCCCCCGCCCCCAGGGGAGCATTCGTAAGATACCAGCACCCAGGCCCCACCACTGGGCTCCCATTTAACTGGCCCCTGGAATGGTGAAAGAGGGTGATGGGCCCTCTCAACGCTGCCTGCCCGTTACAATCTGAGTCTGCACGGTCACTTGAGGGCACGGCCTGTTGAGGCGGGAGGGGCCCCAGGGCACCTCGGTCTATAGCCCTTTCCACGTGAGGGGAGACTGAGGCCTGGGAGGAGCTCTTAGGCCAGTAATGACAGGGTGGCAGGCAGGCTCCGTTTCCTGCCACTCTGCGGCTGTGGCCCGACACGTTCCCTTTTTAGAGCCCAGCATGGCAGCGAGCCAGCATCTCCGCCCAAAACCAGGTCAGGCCGGCGGGCGGAGCCCAGGCCCTGGTGGCCATAGCTGCTGTCCCTCACGGCACACCCACTGCCCGTCAGGCTCTGGGCACGTTACGTGTATCCTACAGGTGACATCATCTACACTCCGTGGTGATGCCAGTGAGTGTCTTGGCCAAGGCCACGTGGGAGGAATCATCTGGACTCAGAGGCCCATGGTCTCTTTACCCTCTCTCCCAGGGGAGGCCCGTGAGCTAGAAGTTGGCCCAAAGGGCTCCTCCCTGGGGCTGCCCACCTCCCCCCACCGCCCCCCTGCCTCCCCGAGGGCGGGGAGGGAGAAGCAGAGACCTGTTCCTCCAAGCTTCAGTCTCTGGCAACCCAAACGCCATCTGGTGCAGAGAGTATTTCAAAGAAATCCTGCCCAGCAACAGCCGAGCTTCGCCAGACTCACCTCTGGACATTTACATATTCATTAACACATGTCTGCCATTAAAAGAGAGTGATGGTCATCTGATGCCCATATGTTCCCTTTCAAAACGACAGACTGATATTTGTCCTCCTGAAAAGCATGAATTCTAGAACGGAGCTGAGCACACATCCTCCTGCGTTGCAGGGAAATAATCCTCTAAATTAAAAAGGTCTCAACAAAGCCCACCAACCAGTGGATTCTCTGCCCGTGCGGCGCGTTAAGCTCCTGTTTGGATCCACTCACATCTAAAACCATGAGGTTTGCTTTCTTTTAAAGGAAAGTAAGTATGTTGGCAGAAAATGCACCCTTCTATCTTTGGGGTTTTAAAAAAAGTACTTCAAAGGACATGAGGAATCTGCCTTGATTTTTCTCAAGTGGCCCACTGGCTGCGGGGGGGCCCCCTGGGGGGAGCGGAAAGACCAAGGGGCCCCGAGGACCAGAAAGTGGGGGCCAGCCCGGCTCGGCCACCCACTGCCCGCAGGCCCTTGGACAGGCCCCTCTCGGCCCCCCCGCCTCTGTTCCCTGACCTGTCCAGGGAGCGATTTCCACCAGCTCGGTCATCCGTGAGCCCGGCCACCTGTCGGGATCACCTGGGGATCTTGGTCTGTGGGGTTTGGAAGCTCTTTAGTCTCTCCTGAGGTGCAGCCAGCCAGAGTCAGGGACTCGGCCCGGCTCGGACCTTCTGCGTCGCGAGAAAACGTAGCCAAGCCCCTGGCTGTATGGCACGTCCGACCTGAGACGTCTGCCTGCTTCGATTGCTGGTGTATTGTAATTACAGCAGGTCTAGCTAGTCCCTGGGTGGTGTGCTTGGGGATAATAACCGTGGCTAACATCCGTCAAGTCCGCAGGGAGGTCGGGCACGTGCGTCCCGCGGTTCTTCTAACCCTCGGAACGACTAGGACCCGCTGCCATTGGCTCTAGCGTGCCATGAAGGACAGCAAAAGATAAAGCAACCAGCATGAATTTAGGCCGTAGGACTCGTACGGGCCGGAGCCAGGACCAGAACTCGGCAGCTTGGCCACGGCCCTAGCCGCTCCGTCGTTCAGTCGTGGGGCCGCTTCGAGATGCAAGGTGAACCCAGCTAGAAAATGGCCTCTCCCTTCACCGAGTCTGGGCACCCCCTGACCCGGATGGTTCACGGCCTTCCGGAAAGGTGGCAGGGGTGGGGGTGCTGCACAGTCTTGGGTGTTGTGGCCAGAGGTGACAAATTCCCTGAACATCCGGTTCCTTCTGGAATGGGCCGGCCACCCACGTGTTATCCTTCCCCTCTGTGACTCTGGAAGGGATTGCTCTGGAAGACGCCCACTGTGTGGATGGGAAATCCAAGAGGTAGGAGTCTGGCTACGCTGTGCACGTGGACGCGTGCGGATGCGTGGCTGGCATCTACTCACCGAGCTCCATCCCTACCCTTGGCCCTGCCCATGGGCTTAGCAGGGCACCTGTCTCATGCTGGCCACATAGGGGACTTTGTCTGATAGGCCAACACCTCTTCAGCTTTTCTACCAGTTCCAGAAAGTTCAAGGAGTCTTTGATGTGCATGTTATTCCTTTTTTTCTTTTTCTTTCTTTCTTTCTGTCTTTCTGTCTTTCTGTCTTTCTTTCTGTCTTTCTGTCTTTCTTTCTTTCTTTCCTTCTTTCTTTCAAGTTTATTCATTTTGAGGGAGAGAGAGACAGAGTGCGAGCAGGGGAGGGGCAGAGAGAGAGAGGGAGACACAGAATCCAAAGCAGGCTCCAGGCTCTGAGCAGTCAGCACAGAGCCCCACGCGGGGCTCGAACCCACGAACCGTGAGCTCATGACCTGAGCCGAAGTCGGACGCTTAACCGACCGAGCCACCCAAGCGCCCCTATTCCTTTTTCTTATTTGATCTTTCCAAACTCTAATCAATGCAGTCTGGGTAGAGGAGTGGCCCCAAATTCAAACGTGGGTGGATACATGTGCCTTTAAGGAAGAGAAGGAGAACTATTTAGCTCAGGAAACAGACTTCAGATTGCTGCTTCTGGGGGTGGTAGAGAATCAGCCTGAACAACAAAGAAGACAAAGGACGGACAACATCACATGCCAGTGATTTGCCCTTTTGAACAAGAGGAGGCCGCATTCCAAAAAAGATTGTTACTCATGTGCTGGAGGCTTGAACAATTTTAGGCACACCCAGGCCCAGCTGGATTTTTCTTCCCATCCAATTTGTCATGAACTTGCAAAATACAAGTGTACGTTGGGACTGACCGAGGTGCTGCTCCCCGGGCTTGCTGCAAGGGCCTTGGCCGCGTGGGAAGGCAGGACATTGAGAAAGAAAAACCCTTTGACATACATAGGTGATCTTTTTCTTTCTTGCCAACTTATTTCCGAAATGTCGCGCTAAATTGGGAGCCGATCTCAAGGTCCTGCAAAAGATGGCATGTCACTGAAATAGACAAGGCTGGGCTTGACGAAGTCAAGGGGTGCTGAGGTAGACAGGGAACGGGTCTTGTTCAGGTGGGTTTAAAAACAAAAGCCTCGGGGCGCCTGGGTGGCGCAGTCGGTTAAGCGTCCGACTTCAGCCAGGTCACGATCTCGCGGTCCGTGAGTTCGAGCCCCGCGTCGGGCTCTGGGCTGATGGCTCAGAGCCTGGAGCCTGTTTCCGATTCTGTGTCTCCCTCTCTCTCTGCCCCTCCCCCCATTCATGCTCTGTCTCTCTCTGTCCCAAAAATAAATAAACGTTGAAAAAAAAATTAAAAAAAATAAAAACAAAAGCCTCGATGGCGTATTTCAGAGCGGTTACCCTTCGGCATGTGGTGTGGGATTGCACAGAGTGACAATAGAGCATCTATTTCAGCAGAATGTCCTTCAGCCAGCAGAGGTTAAATCAGTTATGGTATCTCCAAGGTACGGAATGTGATCCGGCCTTTCTACGGAACCAGACATATCTGCATATTTACATATATATACTGATATGTAACAAGATATATTATTAAGGAAGATGCCCTTTCTTCTGTGTGGCCTTTTGCACCTTTCGAAGCTTGACTTTTAAATCTTGTAACTATATATTTGAATATGCCTATAACCAATTGAAAAAGTAACCAACAAATAGAATCAACTGAAAACCGAGTTTGTGCAAACCAGAAGTAATCCCCAAAGTGATCACTGAGGTTCTCTGTGGGTGTGGAATTTTGGATCATTGCCACGTTCTTCTTGGTATGTTTATTTATGATAGACATGTCATTTTGATAAATGAAGCTTTTAAAGATGACTAAATCAAGGCTAAGGACTTGGAGAACATTTCCTTAAGAATGTTAGCAAATGAAACAAGTGTGCTTTGACTTACTGGGTAATAAGTACATCAACTTTACGGTGGTGGAATAGAGAAATATTAGGAGACGGGTTGAAAAGTCATATTTCTAATGTCCTACAGATAATAGGATTGCTTTTTCTTCATTGTCCTTTTTTTTTTTTTTTTTCAATGCGTACATATTAGGAAAATTTTCAAAGACAGAAAAAAAATCCCTTCTGGATCCCGCCCCAACACAACCGTTGTTAATATGCTCACACATTTCCATGTAGTCTTGTATCATAGCCCTGGGGATCGTTGCTGTCAGATGGTCCCGGCATAACCCCACGACCACGATTAGTCAGCTACCAAAACAGCAAAAGGATTCCCTTCTTCATTCGTCGTGAGCCCCCAGTTAACGCGGTTGAAGTCAGCGTTTAGTGATCCACCCTGAAGCTCACAACACGGGGACACCACCTCCAAGGGTGGTGAGGACGCCGGCCGGCTAGGGACCGCACCCTCACGTGGAACGTTTCTGCTCCGTGATCACAGACCACCAAGCCTGAGCGGGGATTCTAGCTGGAAAAGTTGTGGCTCCTTTGTCCCCCTGTCCTTCCCGGGAGGGTTGGCACCTGCTTTAGGCCTAAGACCTCTGGTGCCAACTTCCAACACACACGATGGGCGGGTTGGGGCTCAGGGACTCAGAGCTAGAGGAAACTGGACGTGAGGGTCCTTCAGCAATGTCTATTAATCCCCTCCCACTCACCCCAGAGGCTGAGGCAGCAATCTCTCTGTGGGAGAGGGGATGAGGAGGGGAGGAGAATGGCAACAAGGCTTCAGAAAAGTAAGTCTCGGGAATGTCGAACGGCACAGCCGTTACGGAGAATATTAGGGTACTTCTGCAAAAAGCTGAACACGAAATACGATGCGGTTGCGTAGTAACTCCACTTCTGGGTGCGTACCCCAAAGAACTGAAATCAGAGTCTCAGAGGGGCGCCTGGGGGGCTCAGTCGGTTGAGCGCCCGACTTCGGCTCTGGTCACGATCTCACAGTTGGTGGGTTCGAGCCCCGCGTCGGGCTCTGGGCTGACGGCTCGGAGCCCGGAGCCTGCTTCGGATTCTGTGTCTCCCTCTCTCTCTCGGCCCCTCCTCTGCTCGTGCCATCTCTCTCTCTCTCAAAAAATGAATAAACATTTTTTTAAAAAGTTAAAAAAAATTGGGGCGCCTGGGTGGCGGAGTCGGTTAAGCGTCCGACTTCAGCCAGGTCACGATCTCGCGGTCCGTGAGTTCGAGCCCCGCGTCAGGCTCTGGGCTGATGGCTCAGAGCCTGGAGCCTGTTTCCGATTCTGTGTCTCCCTCTCTCTCTGCCCCTCGCCCGTTCATGCTCTGTCTCTCTCTGTCCCAAAAATAAATAAACGTTGAAAAAAAAAATTAAAAAAAAAAAAAGTTAAAAAAAAAAAGCAGGGTCTCAGATTTGCACATCTGTGTTCATAGCAGCATTATTCACAATAGCTAAAAGGGACAAGCACCCTGAGTGTCTATCGACAGATGAAGGAGTAAACAAAATATGGTAAGGCCAAACACTGGGATATGCTTCAGCCTTGGAAAGAAAGAAATTCTTTTTAAAAAATGTTTTTAATGCTTATTTATTTGAGAGAGAGAGATTGAGAGAGAGAGAGAGAGAGAGAGACAGAGAGAGACAGCACAAACGGGGAAGGGGCAGAGAAGGAGACACAGAACCCAAAGCAGGCTCCAGGCTCCAACCGGTCAGCACGGAGCCCGACGCGGGCCTCGAACTCCCGAGCCGAGAGATCATGACCTGAGCCGAAGTCGGACGCTTCACCGACCGCGCCACCCAGGTGCCCTGGAAAACCAAAGAAGTTCTGATGCGTGCTACAACACAGGTGAACCTCGAAAGCGTTACGCTAAGGGAAATAAAACAGTCACAAAAGGACAAATACCAGATGATTCCATTTTTACGAGCTTCTTGGAGTGGTCGGATCTGGAGGTAGAAAGAAGAAAAGGCGGCTGCCAGGGTGTAGGAAGTGGGGGGTGTGCAGCTAGTGTTTCCTGGGGACAGAATTCCAGCTCTGAAAACGTTCTGGAGACCGGTGGTGCTGCAGATTGTACGACTGTGTGGGCACTGAGTGCCAGAGAACCGTGGGCGCGCTTAAAAATGGGTAAAACGATACCTTTTATCATCTGTTACAAGAAGAAAAGAAAGCCAATCTCTTGAATAGAAAGCCCTTCTTGCACCCCCCCACCCTGCTGCCCCTCTGAGTAGACAGGGCGGCTGGGTGGGTATAGGGCTGGCTGCATATTCATGGGGCTTGGGTTCCTAGGCCCTGGACACCAGGGTCACCCACGGGGGGCTGGAAGACGAGAGGAAACCCTGCTCTCTCTTGAAAACTCCTCAGTGGTGGCCATTGCGTTTCAAGGGCATTGGGGCCGGCCCAGGACGTGAGAATGTTGGTCATCTATTTATGCATTTATGTATTTATTTATTCACTTATAATGTTCATTTATTTTTGAGAGAGAGAGAGAGAGAGAGAGAGAGAGAGAGAGAGAGTAAACGGGAAAGGGGCAGAAAGAGGGAGACACAGAATCCAAAGCAGGCTCCGGGCTCCGAGCCGTCAGCACAGAGACTGACGCGGGGCTCGAACTCACGAACGGTGAGATCACGACATGGCCGAAGTCGGACGCTTAATTGAATGAGCCACCCAAGTGCCCCGGGACGTGAGAAGTCTGGAGCAAAGCCAACAGACGTGCATGGCGAGGACCAGGGGCTCCCGACAAGCCCACCACGGTGAGCCAAGGCAGCTTGGTGGGGGCGGCGGTGGTGACGGAGGCCGGGCTAGAAACCGGACGGGCCTGAGCGGTAGCCGGTGGTCTGACAGGTTGCTGAACCTCCTCCTCTCAGAGCCTCCGTCTTCTCACCTGTTAAATGGGAATAACTACCTGCCTTCTTCATGGGCTGCTTATGAGATCAAAAAGCTAATGTGTGGGAAAGTGTTTTATAACCCACAGAGAGCACGATGGCTTGTCGGTGTTTAACTCCCTCCCTCCCTCCCTCCTTTCTCTCTCCCACTGAAGCCTTCAGACCTCGCCCCTCCGGCCACCGACCACATCCTTGTGCTCTCTTACTCTGACCCCGTAAGCCCCTCCTTCTTCACCTTTCTCTGGGTGGTGGTGGCAGCGGCTCAGAAAAGCCCTGGACGGGCCTCACAGCGTCTGCAAACCATCATCCACGCCGTCCCCTTCCTGCGTGGGGACCAGCCGCCCACGCCCTTGCAGCCACGGCAAACAGGTGGGCTGGGATCTAGAGGGGCAGTGGCAGCGCGGCTGGGGGCCAGAGTCCCCCCTCCCTGCTACAGGCAACCATGACTCAGTCCCTGTAATCCACGAGCTCCGAGTCTACTAAACAAATTGGCAGAATTACAAGCAGCTTTATCATTGTTTTGAGGTTTTTTTTTTTTAAATGTTTATTTATTTGTTTTCGAGAGAGAGATTTTTGAGAGAGAACACACGCAGAGCAGGGGCAGAGGTAGAGGGAGGCACAGAATCCGAAGCAGGCTCCAGGCTCCGAGCTGTCAGCACAGAGCCCCACGTGAGGCTCGAACCCACGGACTGAGATCCTGATCTGAGCTGAAGTCAAAGGCTTAACCGACTGAGACACCAGGCGCCCCACAGGATTACCAGTAGCTTTAAAACGCACTTTCATACCTGGTTGGGTTAGTTCTGCCCTCATCTTACTTCCTTCTCTGAATCTCCCTGGCTTTTTTTTTTTTTAATATTTACTTACAGAAACCTCAGAAGCAGTTTAATTTAAAAAAAAGAAAATCATTATAGGGGCTCCTGGTTGGCTCAGTTGGTAGAACATGTGACTCTTGATCTTGGGGTCGTGAGTTTGAGCCCCCTGTTGGGCACAGAGATTACTTAATTTTAAAAGTTTTTTTCTTATTAAAAATGAAAGATCGGTAAATAATATAGGTGGGCTTTAAGACCACTGGGAGAAAGATGGATACTTCAGTGGACAAATTGAACAAAACCTAGGTAGTGTTTTTGAAAAAATACCGCATGACGAATTCCAGGAGGAAGAAAGGTTTACGTGTGGGAAAGGAAAGCATAAAAATACTAGAAGAAAAGTTTCCAGGTGGGGAATAAACTTTCTGGATATGACACAGAAAGGGAAAGCTAATCAACTTGCCCGAGTAAAAATGAAAGCAGCGTTTGTCTTAAAAGTTGTCAGAAACAGAATTCGAGACACATAACAGGAAGAATGTTTGCCGCATGTGTGACAAAGCCCGTTGTCCCTAACGTAAGAAAGAATTCCTGGAAATCCTTATGTAAAAGACAGAAAACAAAATTTTAAAATGAGTGTGTGTGAGCAGAAAAGGGAAAACAAATACCTTAAAAAAGAAACTTATTTTGAGGGGCAGGCGCCTGGGTGGCCCAGTCAGTTAAGCTCCTGAGTTCGGGTCAGGTCATGATCTCACAGTTCGCGGGTTTGAGCCTTGCATCGGGCGCTGTGCTGACAGCTCAGAGCCTGGAGCTGCTTCAGATTCTGTGTCTCCCTCTCTCTGCCCTCCCTCCACCTCCCTCGCAAAAATAAAGATTAAAAAAAATTTTTTTTAATTTATTAAAAAACCCAAATCAAACCTTATTTTGAGATCACTGTCCACCTACAGAAAAGTTGCAAAGATAATACCGTTTCCGTGTACCGTTCTTCCAGCTTCCCTTCATATCAACATCTTGCTTGCATAACTAGAGCCCAATTATCAAAACTAAGAGATTAAATTGGATACAATGCTATTAACTACAGCACAGAATTCATTTGCATTTTATCAGTTTTTCCACTAATGTCCTTTCTCTGGTCCAGGATCCAATTCGGAACCGCTCGCTGCATTTCATTGTCTTTTGAGTTTCGTCTCTTCCCATCTGTGGTGGGTCTTCTGTCTTTCCTTGTCTTTCATGCCTTGGCACTTTTGAGATACTGATCAGATGTTCTGGAGCATGTCCCTCCGTGTGGATTTGCCTGGGGCGTTCTCGTGATGAGACTGAGGTTGTGCTTTGTTGAGAAGGACGCATGGGGTAAGGCACCCTTCTCAGTGCATCATCAAGAATACATGATGTTGGCATGTCAACCCTGATCACTTGGTTGAAGTGGCATTGGCTGGGTTTCTCTGCTGGAAAGTTATGATTTTTTCCTTTGAAATGCTGAGATTTTTTAGCGCGATATTTTAGAGACTATGCAAATATCCTGTTTGTTTCTAAACATTTACCCCATTAATTTTAGCATTCATCAGTGATTTTGCCTGTAGCGGTCATTATTGTGATGTTTTAATGGTGATCTGATTTTGGCTCAGGACATGATCTCACGGTTTGTGAGGCTGAGCCCCGCGTCATGCTCTGTGCTGATAGCACGGAGCCTGCTTGGGATCCTCTCTCTCCCCCTCTCTCCACCCTTCTCTCTCTCTCAAAATAAATAAGCATTAACAAAACAAAACAAAAAAGGAGAATAAGGGATGGGGCACCAGGGTGGCTCAGTTGGTTGAGGGTCTGACTTCGGGTCAAGTCATGATCTTGAGGTTCCTGAGTCTGAGCCCCACCTCGGGCTCTCTGCTGTCAGCCTGTCAGCACAGAGACCGCTTCAGATCCTCTGTCCCCAGCTCTCTCTGCCCCTCCCCCACTTGCACTCTCCCAAAAATATTTAAAAAAAAAATTTTTTTTTAACGTTTATTTATTTTTGAGACACAGAGAGACAGAGCATGAACGGGGAGGGTCAGAGAGAGGGAGACACAGAATCTGAAATAGGCTCCAGGCTCCGAGCTGTCAGCACAGAGCCCGACGCAGGGCTCGAACTCACAGACCATGAGATCATGACCTGAGCCGAAGTCGGCCGCTTAACCGACTGAGCCACCCAGGCGCCCCATCCCAAAAATAAATATTAAAAAAAAAAAAAGAATAAGAGAAATGGAACTCATGTCAGGACGGGATGATAACGGTTCCAGCTCTACAGAGGGGAGTCTGGCAAAATTAAATTAAAACTCAAATGCCCATTTCCTTGGACTGAGCCATTTAACCTCTAGGAATTTTTCCTAGAGATATACTCTCACATGGAAAATGATGACTATGCAAGTGTGATATTGGCCATATTACTTAAAATGTCAAAAAATCAGAAGCTGCATAAATGTCAGCCATTAGGGGACCGGTTAAGTAATTATGAGCTACCCCATAAGGGAATATCTTGTGGTTACAGTGAGGCAGCCTTTACCCACTGACATCAGGAATGATCCCCAAACAGTGGAATTTAAGTGAAAAGTCAAGATTTACAATGTGTGCATAGAATGCTTTCTGGGGAATTTTCTAAGATTATTTGATGATCCCACCTCCTTTATCATTTTGGTTCTCCTTTAATTGGGGGGGGGGGGATTCATGTTACTTATATGTAGGGCCCCCTCTGGATGGGATTTTCTAATCCTTTTTTTGACTAATTTTAAATTTGTCTTTCTACTTTCTGGAAAATTTCTTCAATTTTATCTTCTAAATTTTCTGTTAAGCTTCTTTAATGTATATGGAAGTATAATTTACATAAAAGAAAATGCATAGATTAAAAATATACAGCTTCAGCAAGGGAAACAATGGCAAAAATAAACTACTGGGACTACATCAAAACAAAAATCTTCTGCACAGTGAAAGAAATAATCAACTAAACTAAAAGGCAACCTACAGAATGGGAGGTGATATTTGTGAATGACATATCCGATAAAGGGCTAGCATCCAAAGTCTATAAAGAACTTACAAAACTCAACACCCATAAAGCAAATAACCCAATTAAAAAATGGGCAGAAGAGGGGTGCCTGGGTGGCTCAGTAGGTTAAGCCCCCAGCTTCAACTCAGGTCATGATCTCCTGGTTCGTGGGTTCGAGCCCCGCGTCAGGCTCTGTGCTGACAGTTCAGAGCCTGGAGCCTGCTTCAGATTCTGTCTCTCTCTCTCTCTCTCTCTCTCTCTCTCTTTCTGCCCCTCCCCTGCTTGTGCTCTGTCTCTCAAAAATAACAAACGTTAAAAAAAAAAATTTAATAAGAAAAAAGGGCAGAAGACTTGAACAGACACTTTTCCAAAGATGATGAACGGGTGGCCAATAGACACATGAAAAGTTGGTCATCATCACATTGCACTACCAGGTACTTACCCAACGAATACAAAAATATTAATTAATTCAAAGGGATACATGCATCCTTATATTTATAGCAGCAATGTAGCCAAGATATGGAAGCAGCCCAAGTGTCCATGGACTGATGAATGGATTAAAGAAGATGTGGGGTATACATACACGATGGAATATTACTCAGCCACAAACATAGCATGAAATCTTGCCATTTGCAATGGGCTACATGGAGCTAGAGAATCTAATGCTAAGCGAAATAAGTCACGCAGAGAAAGACAAATACCATATGATTTCACTTTTATGTGGAACTTAAGAAACAAAACAAACAAGCAGAAGCAAGAAATAAGAGAGAGAGAGAGAGAGAGAGTCAAAGCAAGAAACACTTTTCATTATAGAGAACAATCTGATGGTTACCAGAGGGGAGGCGGGTGGGGGGATGGGGACTAAGGAGGGCACTTGTGATGAGCCCTGGGTGACGTATGTTAACTCTTTTGTTTTTTTAATTTTTTTCATGTTTATTCGTTTTTGAGAGACAGACACAGAGCATGAGCGGGGAAGGGGCAGAGAGAGGGAGACACAGAATCCTAAGCAGGCTCCAGGCTCCGAGCCAATAGCACAGAGCCCGATGCGGGGCTCGAACTCACGAACTGTGAGATCATGACCTGAGCCGAAGTCGGACGCTCGACCGACTGAGCCACCCAGGCTCCCCATGTATGTTAACTCTCGAATCACTATATTGTACACCTGAAACTAATATAACATTGTATGTTAACTAACTGGAATTAAAATAAAAAATAAAAACTTAAACACAGGAGTGCATATGTCTTTTAAAAAATGTATGGCTTGATAAACTTCAGCAAAGGTATATATCCATGTTACCACCACCCAATAAGATGGCTTTATTCTGTCATCCCAGTAAATTCCCTCCTGCCCTTTTCTAGCCCATCTCCTGCCCCCTCCCCTCTCCCCTAACAGAATCACTGTTCTGATTTCTATTAACCCAAATAAATTCCTGAAGGATAAAGATGTGAAAATCGAAACCATAAAAACGTTAGAAGAGAACATTCTAAGTGGGAAAAGGATTCCCTAAACAGAACACATGTTTTTTTGTTTTGTTTTGTTTAGACTATTTTTTAGAACAGCCTTAGGTTCGCAGAAAAATTGAGCACAAAGCACAGAGAGATTCCTGTACACCTGCTTCCCATCCCCTCCTCCCCACCCCTCCCAGCCTTTCTCACCATCACCATCGCCATCCCTGCATCGGTGTGGTACATTTGTTGCAATCAATGAACCCACATCGACACACTATCAACCAAGTTCATGTTTTATGTTAGGGTTCACTCTTGGGGTTGTGCAATCTATGGGTTGGTACAAATGTAGAATTACATATATCCACCATCATAGTATCATCAGAGTCGTTTCACTGTCGCCAAAATCCCCTGTGTGCCCCCTATTCAACTTTACCCACCCCCCAACCCTTGGCAAGCACTGATCTTTCTGTCTCCATAGTTTACCTTTTCCAGGATGTGCCATAGTTGGAATCGTACGCTATGTGGCCTTGTCCGATTGGCTTCCTTCACTGAGTAATGTGCATTTAAGGTTCCTCTGTGTCTTTTCGTGGCTTGATAGCCCCTTTCTTTTTAGCACTGATTAATATTCATTGTCTGATGGGCCACTGTTTATTCGTTTACCTACTGAAGGATATCTTGGTTGCTTGCAAGTTTGGGCAATTATGAAGAAAGATGCTATAGCTCTGTGTGCAAGTTTTTTGGGGGACACACATTTTCAACTCCTCTGGGTAAATATCAAGGAACATGAGTGCAGGACCACGTGGTAAAAGCATGTTCAGTTTGGTCAGAAATTGCCAAACTGTTTTCCCAAGTGACTGTACCATTTTGCTTTCCCACCAACAATGAAGGAGAGTCCCTCTTGCTCTGTGTGCTCACCAGAATTTGGTGGTGTTCACCTTCTGGATTTCGGCCATTCTAGCAGACGTGTCGTGGTAACCCATCATTTGAATTTGCAATTCCCGAATGAGGTACAAGGTTGAGCCTCTTTTCACTTGCTTATGTGCCATCTGTGTATCATCCTTGGTGAAGCGTCTATGGGGATATTTTGCCCTTTTCTTTGTATCAAAATATCTAAAACCTTATTTGTTACTAGTGTAAAGAAATACAATTATTTCTGGGAATGCAGGCTGGTGCAGTCACTCTGGAAAACAGTATGGAGGTTCCTCAAAAAACTAAAAATAGAACTACCCTACAACGCGGCGATTGCACTACTAGGCATTGATCCAAGGGATACAGGTGCGCTGTTTCGAAGGGACACATGCAGCCCCATGTTGAGAGCAGCACTATCAACAATAGCCAAAGGATGGAAAGAGCCCAAATGGGTCCATCGATGGATGAATGGATAAAGAAGATGTGGTACATATATGCAATGGAGTATCACTCGACAATCAAAAGGAATGAAATCTTGCCATTTGCAACTACGTGGATGGAACTGGAGGGTATTATGCTAAGTGAAATTAGTCAGAGAAAGACAAAAATCATATATAACTTCACTCCTATGAGGACTTGAAGAGACAAAACACATGAACATAAGGGAAGGGAAACAAAAAATATATAAAACCAGGGAAGGGGACAAAACAGAAGAGACTCGTAAATATGGAGAACAAATTGAGGGTTACTGGAGGGGGTGTGGGAGGGAGGATGGGCTACATGGGTCAGGGGCACTAAGGAATCTACTCCTGAAATCATTGTTGCATGATATGCTAACTAATTTGGATGTCAATTTTAAAAAATAAAAAAGAAAATTAAAAAAAAAAAGGAAAACAAAAAAAACAACAAAAAAAGAAATACAATTATTTCTGTATGCTGACCCTGGATTCTTTTCTTAAGGTCATAATAAATAACCTTAAATTCATTTGTTATAATATATTTATAGATTCCTTGTGATTTTCCATATAAATAACCATTTTGTCTACAAATATAGTTTTACTTCCTCCTTTTTGATCTTTATGCCTTTCTATTTTTCTTGGCTTAATGCAGTGCTAGAACTCTGTTGAGTTTGTTTTTTTTTTTTTTAAATTGCTGCACTCCCGTTTTCCAGAGATGTTGTCTCTGGATATAACTTTTTCATGGTGCCTTATTCTTGTTTCACGATGTTATGGCTTCTGTTATCTCTCACTGATGGTTTTTTTCTTTTAATTTAACTTTCTTTCTCTCTACACACTTTTTGTTTCCCCCTAATTCTTTTTTTCTGTTTCTTTTGGTTTCCTTCGATCAAAGGTTTTCTCAGACGTTTTATATCCTTGATATGAAACAGGAACTCAAAAACGGATTGGACACTCTGTATACATAAGCAGGATTTGTCTTCATGCTCCTCTATAGGGTGATCAGGTGGACGACTTCCTGGGGGCGACTCCTGTCGCCTATAACCTGAGACACTTTCTCATAGCTAGCCAGATTCCCCAGGACACAGTCTTTCCGTAGAGAGGAACAGCTTGGCTACCAGCCATCTAAGAGTTCAGGAGGAGGCAAGGGCTCTTAGTGTCCAACGTTCATAGGTGTTTGGTATGGCGCCCACACCCTCAACCGTGCCTGCCATCCCCTGCTTTAGATCCTATTTTACCAAGATGGCTCTGGGGGTGGGACTGTCATGCGGCCACATAGATTAGGGCCTCTAGGAATCCAGGTGACTACCAAATAGCTTCCACCCAGCTCTCGTTTTAGCACATTCCCTTCCACTTCCATTTCTGGAAGTCCCTGGTATTATCCACTCCGGCACCTTTTCAAGGTTCTGCAGTATAAACCAAGGGCTCTCTAAAAACATAAAATAAAATTTTAAAAAACTGAAAGAAAAAAAAAGCCGAATGGCTCTCAGCTGCCCTCACAGTTGGGTAGGAACTGGGTTTCTTGGGTCTCCTAAGTCAGTGACAGCTTGATGTACAGCTTCCAAAATGTGGTCGCTGTTTCCCTCTCCTGTTCCCTCTGTCCTTATTGGTTTCTATTTTTATGTTTGTTTCCTTGTTTGTTTAATCCCTTTACTGGAGATTTCAGGGGGAAGTGAAGTTAGATGCATGTGTTTAATCCACCATTTCAACCCAGAATTCCTCCTAAATAATGAACTAAATAAAATTACATCCTGACTGTTCTCCCGTTCTTATACGGCGAATCTAGCAGAGTTTTGAAATATAAAGTTGGCCCTCTGAGCCGAAAAATATTATTCCCAACGTTGCTGGCTTTCTCATGTGCTTACTTCAAAATTCATTTTAAGAGTGTTGGAAAAACGTCCTGTTTTGCCTTCGTCGTGATTGTATGAAATTTCTTGGAAGCAACATATGGTACCGAAATTTCTCTTGTGTGAATGTTAACATCAATGCGGGACTCAAAACATCCTTGAGCACATGCTGTGCCCCGGGCCTGAGCCGTGATTGCTCGGTGAGGCTTCCGTGCAGACGCAGCACCTCCACCTGCCTTCTCAGTCCTGCCTCCAGAAAGTCCTGGCACAAAGCTCCTTGGTCACTTGCAGCCAGCCGTCCTCGTCCAGCTGGACCTGTGGTTTGGGTCTCCTGCTCTGCTCGGCCCACTTGGCTGCTTCTACTGCCCGGCTGCTGAGAACAGAGTTCTGGGGCTGGTGACCACCTAGTTGCAGAAACTTACGTGAAATCTCCACTGTGGGTCACTTTCCTCTGGGTTTAATTTATACGGCCATGAAAACAAAAGCCTCTTTCTGCAATGAGGGCACACAAGTGATTCCCAACAGCTGATTGAAATGTGGTCTCATTTGCTTATGTAACTTTTCCTCTTTTGTTTTTTTTAAGTTGATTTTTATTTATTTTGAGAGAGAGAGATAGAGAGCAAGTGGGGGAGGGGCAGAGAGAGAGAGAGAGAGGGAGAGACAGAAGCCCAAGCAGGTTCCACACTGACAGTGCTGAGCCCCACTCGGGGCTCCAAAATGAACCGTGAGATCATGAGCGGAAGTCAAGAGTCCGACGCTTAACTGACTGAGGCACCCGGGTGCCCCTGTAACTTTTTCTGCCTAGGAAGAGAGGTCAGTGAGTGATAAGGGTCCTCGTTGCAGAGAAAGGAACGGGACCCATCACAGCAGCAGCAGCAAAGGGGGAGAGAAGGCCAGACTGGTTCTGCAGAAGGTTCTGCAGCAGGCAGACTGGTTCTGCAGGCTGGCAGCCTGTGGGCAGTGGGTGCTGTGGTCTCCCCACCCCCTTCCCTTTCCAAACGAGGGGAGGAGGCACTGACAGGACCACACCAGGCAGTGGGATGCTCGCCATAAGGGAGACTGCCCCCTCAGCCGTCAGTCTGATGCCTGCAGAATTGCACAGACGCCCCAGTGGCGTCCTAGTGATGAACTCAGGAAAGCTCTTGGGAGGGGCAGGACGCGCCAGCTTCACCCCCGAAGGAGGGGGCAGTGGATGGGGGCAGGGGCATTGGAAGAGGCCAGCCTGACCGTGCCTCACCTGCATCCAGCAGCTGTGCCATATCGAGGATAGTGTCGGGGGTGTGGGTGGGTCTCTAACCCCTCCCCCCTTGCCCCCCTCTCCCAGTGCATCGCCAGGAACAAGGAGTCCACGTGTGGACATCTGCTGGGAGGGAGGGCATCGACCTGCTGAATGAGAATAACACATAAGTAACAATACATTCTCGCTCCTTTACTGTCCTTCCCTTCTCCCTGCCCCGAGGCTGGGGGACCCACAGGCAGCGGTTAGCGAAGCTGGGGACAGGATGGAATGGGAAGGGGATGGAGTAGATGACAGATCCCTCTTCAGGCTCACGTTGGGAGAAGAGGGGAGGCCTGGCAGGTCCGGGTACAGGCTCCTCTAAAGATAAGTTCTGCTAAAACAGCAAATGGCTGTTGTCTCTGCCTTTTGTCTGAGGGAAACACTTCCAGCTGAATTTGGAAAGTAATTCTTTGTTGAATAAGACTTGCGATTGCAAACCTAGAGTCATTTCTAAAGCACTTGTGTGTGCGTGTGTGTGTGTGTGTGTGTGTGTGTGTGTGTGTGTGTTGCAAAGCCATCAAAGTAGCTTTGCTGGAAGAAGGAAAGACCCCTCCAGCCCCCAAGGCCATTTGGCTACAAGAGTAAGAGTCTTTCTCTAAGTTTTCATTTGTAAAATGCATGGGATATACATTGCTAAATAGCCTGTTATTAATTGTAGGTCAAAGTCAGGACACAGGAGGCAAAGTGATGTATCAGGAAATGGGGACTTGAGCAAGAATGGCCAAGGTCAGAGAAGCGAATGAGAAGTTTAGGAAGACGAAGGGCTTTCCAAATCCGTCCCTAAATTGCTGATTAAGTATCTTCGTATGTAAATAAGCAGTCCCAAATATCCCGTGGGTTAAAGGATAGCCCATGGAAGAATTCTCCATCTCGGCTTCTTGGACCTCTTTTCTGTGTGTTGACTCATCTTGCACTTTTCCAAGAGACCAAAGTTCTGAGCAGCAAGAGAGAAAAACGTGTGCGATGCTGTTTCCAAGCATAGCAACGCCTCCCCAGCCTCCCACGTCTGCGATCGCGTGAGGTGTGGGAGGCTTGCAGATGTTGTCACTACTTTAACTTAAATCTTCCAGATGAGGACACTGAAGCTCAGAGAGGGTGAGTGGTTGGCCCCCCGTCACCGGAAGTAGGCGGCGATGCGGCCAAACCATTTAAGGAATCCTCCCAGATTTTGTGTTGATTTCCACAACTCCCTGCTGCCAGTCGGGATGTCCAGAGGGCAGGAGGCGGGAAGATCGGCAGAGCGGATCGGTCAATGCAATGTTTGTATGTTCATAAAGTATGTTTAGAATAGAGATCTAGAGAAAGATTTTGGCACAAAGATGTTCACTGTAGCGTTGTCGATGACGGTGGTAAGCACGTGTGTTTATATATATTGCCTATTTTATTCATATCATTTCCCTATAAAATTACACGTAGACGTGTGTGTACGTGCGTGTGTATAAGTTCTTTGAAAACATTTTGTTAGACCACTCTAGGCAATCCGCTTACAGCCCCAGAGCAGAGCCTCCTGTTGATGGCTGGCCCGGAGACCTCTCCAGGACCTGGGGCTGAAGGAGGTCTCTTCCCTCTCATGCCTAATCTGGATTCGGGCTCTGCACGGTCAAGTGCACTGTGACACAGGACACGGTAGAAAGGACTTCGTCTCCGCTCCTCCCAACAACTGCACGAATGACAGTCCCAGGTGTCTTTACGCTGGGGGCGGGGTGGAGTAGTACGTAGTGATGACTGCCATGAACGAGAAATGACATGGCGCCCGCTTCTGAGGCCCAGGAGCCCTGATCACTGGTAAAATGTTGATCCCAATTAGGGTCCACCTCTAGGCAAGGGGATTAGCTACTCCCTCTCTCTCGAGGAGGAACTGGGAACAGAGACAGTGCTATGGAAGCACCTTTTCGTGTATGTTGAAACAAGAGCGTTGGAGACCTGACGTGTTCTTTCCTCCTACGAAGAGTGAAATTCGGAAGCAACCTAAATGTCCAGCGGTAGGGGAGTGGCTAGCTTCTGGTATACTCGTAAAACAGAACCTCGCGTAGTTGTTTAAACGTTTTCAAAGAATTTGTGGTGCCTGGCTGACTCAGTCAGTAGAGGATGCAACTCTTGATCTTGGGGCTGTGAGTTCAAGCCCCACATTGGGCATAGAGCTTACTTTTAAAAAAAGATTTACACACACACACACACACACACACACACGTAAATGTGAGTTAAAAACCCCAGAATATATACATAAATATACACACACCAAGTCTAATAATGGTATATTCAAGTAATACATCTCTGGAAATTCCTTACAATGTCATCTGTGATTATCTCTCTTGGTTTGAGGTGTATTTATTTGAGGTAATTTTTATTCTGTTTTTTTTGTTTTGTTTTGTTTTGTTTTTGTTTTTGTTTTTTGGAGAGAGAGAAAGAGAAAGCATGAGCAGGGGAAGGGACAGAGAGAGAGGGAGACACAGAATCCAAATCAGGATCCGGGCTCTGGCCTGTCAGCACAGAGCCCGATACAGGGGCTCGAACTCACCAACCGTGAGATCGTGACCTGAGCTGAAGTCAGACACCTGACCGACTGAGCCACCCACATGCCCTGGTAATTTTTATTCTTCATCTTCTCCTAGATTTTCCAGATCTTCTGTAAGAAATAAGTACTGCTTCTGTTTCTTTTTCTCCTCGAGAAGCCAGGATTGGGTGGGCTATGGGAGAATGTCACAGCAGAAAGCCAGAAAAACTGTCCCATGTGTCGTCAGCTGCAAGGGGCTCACGAGAGAGATAATCCAGGGGCAAACTCAAGAACCAGATGAAGTCCAAAGGTCAGTGGTGGAGGGTGTAACACTGAGCAGACAAGAGAGAAGTGTCGGGGCGGTTTCACCAGACAGGAGAGGAGTCATTCGTTTCACCAGACAGGAGAGGAGTCATTCGTTAGTGTGCCAATCGCAAGGGGACGACCTTTATGATCACAGAAATACTGGAAAGCATAATCATGGGGTAGTAAACCTTCTGTAACCTTTGGGACCCTCAACAGTGATAACAGCAGGACTTGGAGCCTCAAGAGCCACAGCCCAGAGGGTTCAGGAGACACAGGCTCAAGGTATAGCGGAGACCACGAAGGTGACAGCAGCAGCGGCAGCTTCCGGGGAAAGACAGGAGCCACCCAGGGCCAAGGAAGGGAGACGGTCTGGGGAGTGTGGCATCTTCCAGCTGGGAGCTCGGTGTCAGATCGCTGTAGTTTGGTCCCCAGGCTGCTGCGGCCTGGCACACGGAGCTTTGGCATAGCCCCTCTGACCTCCCGTGTCCCCTTCCTGCGGGCAGCCTCTGTCCCCACCAAGTCCTTGTGTGGCCTCGCTGCTTTCAGACCCCACCATTCTTCACGAGAATGATGGGGGAGCTGAGCCAGGGTTCACCCAGGCCCTTGAGACACACGCAGCTCTTCTCTGCATTTTTTTGCGAGCTGCTTTCTTAAAAGTCTGGGATAAACGTCTGGCACAGGCATCGTGTCTTTGGTCACTCCGCGGCGACCCTCTCTTGCAGTGGCCCTGCTTCTTCTCTGCCACTGACCAGTCACTCCTGTTGGTCGGGATGAGACCAGGGACACAGCTTTGCTTCCTCTCCTATTACGTGACGAAAAATTGTCATCAAGTCAAGAACGTATCAAGCCTTCGTGTCTTAAATTCTTCATCTTCATTCCTTCCGTGAACGAGCTCGTTGCCTAAACGCTGCAGCTCTTTCTTCTGTTTCTTTGGGCCCCAGGCTTATGGTTTTGAATCTCCAGATGCTGTTATGCGTTCTGTATGGGTTGCCATGGTGCTGGAAATGGCCTGTAAACGCGGACCTGCTGTGATTTCCCGGTGCCTCTCGGAGAGGACGGTGTGTTACGTGTGGGCTTGGGGTAGGTGCAGATTAAGCCGCTCAGTGACATCTGAGGTGTGATTTCGGGGTTCTCATCAACTTCAGAGCCCAATCTGATCGGCCTCTTGACTCCGACAGTCGACTGAGTTACAATCCTCTGTGAAAACAGCCACATGACCCATTCGATAAAAGGATGCTGAACTCAAAGCTCCCGGAGGACGCGGCACTCACTACAGTCTCGGTGGCCGTTGGGAAGTCCCTCTGGATTTGGGGCTGGTGACTCTAAATCTCTGAAGAGCTGTTGCCACCTGCTTTGCTCATTGTCTCCCATTCCTTGCCTCCCCTGGGCAGCGGCCTCTCGACCCCACTGTCAGCCACGCTCAGAGCTTTTCCCCTCTGTCGGGGGAGAGAACCTACCCCTAGTCTGGGGAGAGGTATGTAGCCTCAGGAAAGGAGCCTTGGAGTTCCCGGTTTTCCACCCTGATCCTTCACCCCTAAGCCTCTGGGCAACCATCTGTCACCGACACATCGGGTGTAGACACATATGTCAGGGACACGCCGGGGAACCCTCATGCTCTGGACATGAAGGGGTAGGAGCTAGGCCGCCATGTTTGCATCAGGCCATCTCACCCCTGGCCCAAGGTGATTGGATGCGCCCCCTGACCTGTGCTGAGCGGAGCCGATTCTCTAGGATTCCATCCGGAGATGCGGTGCCAGAGTCAGGTGGCCCCAGTACCGTGTCAGATGTTGCCCTGGAGCCTCTGCACTTAGATCCGCTCTTAGACCCACACACCCCCACCGGCCACCCCCAGTACAGCCCTACTCACCTTCCGAGGGCTTGGAGGGAACAGCAGGTCCTCCTAGCGTCTGCTTTGGGCAGCTCCACAAACACGCTCACGTGGACTCACCCCATTTTAGCTCCCCCGGTATTGGACCGCCCTCCCCCACTCCAGGAGCTCATCCTAGCTCTGGCCAGCCGCCCATTGGCCACCTCCCGGTCCTACCCTTTCTTTCTTTCCTTCTTTGAAAAATTTTTTAAGTGTTTATTCATTTCCGAAGGAGAAGAGAGAGACAGAGCATGAGCAGGGGAGGGGCAGAGAGAGAGGGAGACACAGAATCCAAAGCAGGCTCCAGGCTCCGAGCCATCAGCACAGAGCCCGATGCGGGGCTCGAACCCACAAACCGCGAGATCATGACCTGAGCCGAAGTCGGACGCCCAACCGACTGAGCCACCCAGGCGCCTGTGGTCCTACCCTTTCTTAAGGCTCAGAGCCCATCACTGGGGTCTTGGGGTGACTTGTACAAAGACCCAGAAGGAGGAGAAGGATGAACTGAAGAAATGCATCATCTACGGAGTGGTTTCCACCCACCATGCCCCCTAGATGCGCTTTCCTCCTAGCTCTCTGACCAAAGGGGCGCCTCCCCTGGAGATGCATCAGAGATCTTGTGACGTAAATCCGAACTGTCAGGACGCCTGGGTGGCCCAGTCGGTTGAGCGTCTGACTCTTGATTTCAGCTCAGGTCGTGATCTCACGGTTGTGGGATCAAGCCCCGCATTGGGCTCCGTGCTGAGCAGGAAGCCTGCTTGGGATTTTCTCTCCCCCTCTCTCTTTGGGCCCCTTCCCCCGGTGCTCTCTCTCTCTCTTTCAAAATAAATTAAAAAAAAAAATTGAAAAAATAGAATAAAATGGAACTATCCACCATTCATGCATACGTGTACCAAAAGTGGAGGCCCAGCATACAGGCCTTCCCCTGCATTGGCAGGGCCCCCGGGGGAGGTGGGAGGGGAGGCCCACTGTGTCCAAATGTTTAAAAGTCATTAACGATACCCTACCTGATACATAAAAATATGTTCTGCCCTCCTGCCTCAACAAATATATCTTCATACCGAGAAAACAACAAAATATTTCTATTTATAAAGACACAGCTTTTACTTTCAGAAAGTCAGCCAAAATATCAAAGAAACTGACTTTAACTATTATTGTAAACGTCTAGGTGGTGGTGATGTTTGTGTGGGTGATAAAGACGAAATTCATAAATTATTCTGTGTGTGTGCTGCGATATTTATTTTTTTCTCTCCCGTATTGATTGCAGCAAAATCATCATTTACTTGGTCATAGGCAAAATTTTCAGATAAGTTGTAGTCTATCGGCAGTAGTACTAAATGTAGACCAGCTTTTATTGAGCCATTGTAGTTCTGGGACGGGTTGTTTTGTTTGTTTTGAATTTCAATTTGGAGAAACCTCACTACGTTAAAGCAATAGCAACTGAAATTGTCAATAAAGTTATGAAAGAAATATTTAGATTCAGGAATGAGCTGTGGAGGGGCCCCTGGGTGGCTCCGTCGGTGGAGCGTCCGACTTCGGCTCAGGTCATGATCTCGCGGTCCATGGGTTCAAGCCCCGCGTCGGGCTCTGTGCTGACAGCTCAGAGCCTGGAGCCTGCTTCACATTCCGTGTCTCCCTCTCCCTCTGCCCCTTCCCTGCTCATGCTGTGTCTCCCTCTGTCTCAAAAATAAATAAACATTAAAAAAATTAAAAAAAAAAAAGAATACTGTGAATCGTATAATATTGCCCGGTATGCCTTCGCCACGGTGAGGACTGTATTACTTTACGAATACCTTCCAATCCTGAATTAGGACATGAAGGAAAGGGGGGGAAAAAGCGGGCACACAGGACGACTGGGGAATGACGCCTTCTCTTTGCACGAATCTGTTGTGGTTAGGCCATTTGAAGATTTGACAAATCGACCGATCTGTCTTTCTCTTGTCTTTCTCCATCTTTTCCCCTGGCCACATCCCTTCTGCTCTTGGAAGTCGTGTCTGTCTCCAACATTGGTAACGGCGCAACCACAAATCTCCAAGGTGATCAGAGTCAGCCACCTTCTGTTCAAGGACGGAAGCCAGGAATTGTGGAGAAAGCTTTCCCCGAGGGCTGACAAGGGTGTCCTGGGTGTGCGTGTTCCCAGTGATGATCTGCGCTGTGCCAGCGTTGGGTGTAGGATCCCGAGTGGCCCGAACACCGTGCGCTCTTTAAGGTATGAGCTTTGCGTGTGTGTTTGTCACGTATGAGGCCACGGAAGGGGCCTGTTGTGTCTGGTGTGAAGACTTGGGAAAGACCCCTCTGTAGTGACAACAAAGCTGCTCTGTTTCCTGCAGAGTAGAGTGACAGAACCTGCTAGGTCCTGTGCCGAGCCCTCCCTTCCTCTCTTTCTTCCTTCTGGCTGTCCTGTCTTCCTTTCTCCTTTGAAATGGAGCCACACGCAAAGAGCAACACATTCCACCTGCTGTGTCCTAAGAGCACCAGGAGCGCACTGGAGAGCGGTACCCTGACTGAGTGGAGGAAGGTCAGGTTCAGGAGGACGTGGGGCTCCAGGGACTTGTCAGGAAGAAGGACCTGGGGGCGTTGGCCTCTTGAGATTCTCCCAGAATCCCACTTGAAGCTCAGCTCTGAGGATGGTTTATTCTCATTGTTATTGGCTCCCTAGACTCCATCTGGGGCAGATGGAGAAGGCAAAGGTTTATTCTTTAAAGGTGAGTTCAGAACACTCAACAGATTGAGCTTAAGAAAACTTTCTGTGACACTATTTCTTCCGTACTGAGCAGAGGACTCACATTGTGGCTACCTTGTATGCTCCTTTCATTCAAAAAATACACGACTTGACTTTCTCCTTGCCAGGATCTAATGGTCGAGCCCAGCTTAGTCCCCCTGCGGTCAGATCCTCATCTGGAAATGGGTGCCGATGGCCTCTACGAGGCCAGTCAGCACAGCGTGAGCCCGGCAGCCCAAGAGATGGTGATTCTCTTCATCCTTCCCCTGTGAGTGAAGAAGAAGAAATGAAAACCAACCCAACCCAAGCGCATGTTGTACATATATATGCATACACACATAACTGTACCCACTTTGCCGGGTGTGTTAATTTCCTAAGGCTTTTGTAACAAATTACCACAAACTGACGGGCTTAAGACAACAGAAATGTATTCTCTCACCGTTCTGGAGGCCAAGAGTGAAAACGCAAGCATGGCAGGGCCACGCTTCCTCCAAAGAATCTAGGGGAGGATCCTTCCTCTCTTCTGAACTTTTGTTGGTCGCTGGCAAGTTTTGGCGTTCGTTGGGTTGTAGACACATCACTTCCATCTCTGACTCCACTGTCTTCTGGACTTTGTCCGTGTCTCCTCTGTATCTTTGTGTGTCCTCTCCTCTCCTCTAAGGACACCACTCATGTTGGTGTTAGGGCCCCCCAACACAGTATGACCTCATCATAACTGACTGCATCTCCAAAGACCTGGTTTCCAAATCAGGTCACATCCCAAGGTTCTAGGGGGACATGAATTTCCGGGGGACACTGCTGAGCCCAGTACACAGGGTTAAGACAGAAAGCTAAGAGTCCATTATGAGATGCATCCTGAATTCAAAGACGTTAAATGTGAAAAAACACACATCTTAAACTCCATGAGATATGGTATCTTATATGCACATTCAAATGATTTAACAATGGCAGCACCTGGGTGGCTCAGTTGGTTGAGCTCCCGACTCTTGATATCAGCTCAGGTCGTGATCTGTAGGTTGCAGGATTTAGCCCTGCATCAGGCTCTGTGCTGAGCATGGGACCTGCCTAGGATTCTCTCTCTCTCTCTCTCTCTCTCTCTCTCTCTCTCCCTCTCTGCCCTTCCACATGCGTGCACACACTCTCTCTTAAAATAAATAAACATTAAAAAAAAAAGATTCAACAATGTAGGTGGGAAAAATACATTCTCAAAAATTGCCATGATAATCTTTTGGTGGTAGCCCCAGCTGAGGTGCCCCAGTTTTGATGGATTGGAGACACCCGCATTCTCCAGAACAGTTAGTTTCTGGAAAAAGATTTAGACTTAGGATGAATTGGCTCCGGTGGGAGATAAGGGTTGTGCGAATGCTTGCAAACGACCAAATATGGTACGAATAAATGTTAATGGATACACGAGTTAGCCCACTTTATGCCCTCAGGGAGGGATGTCCATCTACACACAAACGCAAGGACACGGACTTTGCAGGGCTCTTTAAGTGCGTTCCCCATACGGAGGTTTAAATCACAGAAGCGGGGGCTCTGTCGTCTGATCACGACTTCCCGTAATCTAGGATTTGCATAGTGTGTTGTGAAAACAAAGGACAGTGGGTCGCTCATTTCTGAAGGAGTTAATAGAATTTTATGCCTGGCCCGGGACCAATGACCTCCTCTAACCCACTTTTTTTTTTCCCAAAGAGGCCAAGAGAGAAGGGGCTGGTTGGCCCTGAGTGGAGAGAGAGTTGGAACTGGAGTGTCGGCTTGAGGAAGAGCTGTAGAAGCTTCTGGGATGCTCGGTCCCGTGTTTGGCCCTCTCTGTCAGGCTCCTAAGGTCAGGGTGACACATTGAGTCTTCACCAACGGCGCTGCTAGGTAGGTATATTACTGTTCCCATTTTACAGATGGGTAAAGACAGGCTACTTGATGCAAGGTCTGGCTCAGTATCACAAATTGGTGCTAAGTGGGTGACCCCAGAGCCCAGGTCTGGACCATCCCACGATTCTGGGCTGCTGGACAAAAGCCATGAAGGGAGACTCGGCGTGTTAGGAGTTTTGCCAGCTTCCCCGTACCCTCCACCCCCAAGAGCTGAGCCAGGGTGAATGACAGGCGTTTATTTCCACAAAATACATGATTTCACCCTGGCTGTAGGTGCCACGATAAAAATTTCAAGTCAAACAACTGTCCTTTTAAGTAAACTAAGTCAATAAAGAGAATGTTTAGGGGATTATAAAAGCGGGGCGGGCATTGCAGATTATAGAGACGAAAGGCACAAAGCTGCGTAAGGCCTGGGATGGGGGGGAAGCTCCGTCCAGGAGGAGGACGGCCCTTGCCCTGTAGACGGGGACGCAGCAGCCGCTTTTGCTCTCAGAGTAGGTGACATTCGTCCTCTGACGATGTCCCATCATTTCATTGCTTGTTTCCGTAGTGCTCCAGATGGAGGTTCAATCTGATGCCACCGCAGCCGTGGGGCGAGCTGTGGATGTCCGATTACTGAAAGGCTAACCAGATCCTTGTGCGTTCAGGGCGGCCACGGGTGTTTTGTTCTTGCTTTCTCCTTTCCTCCCTGCCGGCTCCTTGCTGCTGAAAATCCAATGAGTCAGTAACGATTCGTCCCGACAGTGAGAACGAGACAGTTTGGGGGATTACGTGGAGTGTGTAGGAATTACAAAACCATGTTCCACGTGGAGATCATGTTCTCAGTTGTATTCTGGAAGTTTTCGAGCTCTTCATCAGAATCTAAATATAGAGCAGTCTACTCAGGCTTTGATGCAGCATCTCTTAAAATGTGAAAGTGTCTCATTTTTCCTTTTCCACTTTTTTTTTCCAGTTTATTTACTTGTTTTGAGGGGAGAAAGAAAGCATGAGCAGGAGAGGGGCAGAAAGAGAGGGAGACAGAGAATATCAAGCAGGCTCCACATTGTCAGCACAGAGCCCCACGTGGGGCTTGAACCCATGAAAACCGTGAGATCATGACCTGAGCTGAAATCAAGAGGCAAGGGCTTAACCAACCGAGTTGCCCAGGCCCCCCTCCTTTTCTGCTTTTCAACCTCTGGCCTATTCATTTTCAAATAAAACAAAATTCTAAAGCTCCTTCCACAAATCACAGAGCAAAGCAGCAATTTGGAAAGGGGGGGGGGTTCTTTTGATTAATGTCGATGATCTGGAAAGTCACTGCTATTAGCAATACTTTTTTCAGTACGAAATATTACACGGAGAGAACATTTTTAGAGGTGGCAGTGCATTTAGCAATCAAAGGTCACTGCTATTTTAAAGACCTCTCGTGGTTATTTATACATTTGGTATTTATATTGACTGAGTGTAACTAATCAGGTGCATATTTTCAAGTAATGATGCTAAAGTGTAATATTCAAGGGAGACATCATGAAAACATGAGGCAACCCTTACACTGGAAGTTTCTAAGGACCATGCAAATATCAGTTCTGAGTGTATTATCCACTAAGCTGATTACCTAGCACAGATTCTATTTGACCTCCAAATCTGCCAGGCACCAGAAGGCTGTCCCTTCAGCCTGCTGTGTCTGGTAGGGAACAGGGACAATTTCCTCAGGGAGTGCACTTGAAACATTACTCTTGAATCAGCCAGACTCCAGAGCACTCATAAAAGTACCTTTGCCTTTTTATCCACCCTTCCCTGATTACTGTCCCGGAATTTCTCTTCTGCAAGCAGAAATATTTCTGGATGAGGGGCGCCTGGGTGGCTCAGCCAGTTAAGCATCAGACTTCGGCTCAGTCATGATCTCGCAGTTCGTGGGTTAGAGCCCCACATCCGGCTCTGCTGACGGCTCAGAGCCTGGAGCCTGCTTCAGATTCGACGTTTCCCTCTCTCTCTGACCCTCCTCCACTCTCACTCTGTCTGTCTGTCTCTCTCAAAAATAAATAAACATTAAAAAAATTTTAAATAATAATATGGAAAGTGGGGGAAGCAGACAGGGATACAATTGGAACAAGACTGGCCATGAGTTGATAATTGTTGAAGCTGGGTGACGGAGCAGCGAGCTCATTCTGATCAGCCTGTGTGGAACATCCCCAATGGGTGGGGAAATCTCCCTGAATTAACCCAGGACAGGAACTGCTGGCCTGATACACATCTGAAATTGACTGGATACTATCAAAAGGGCTTTCCAAATCTGTCTGCACAGATTTACAATCCTGCCGGTCATGCATCTTGGGAAACCTGAGATTTAACGTTTTTATCAGTCTGGTTTTTGAAAAGTAATATACCCCCCTGTTTCATTTGTGTTTTCCTCATCACTTTGAGAATCTTTTCTCCTTTGCTGGTTCTTCAGGATTTTTTTTTTCCTCGTGAATTATCTGTCCATATTGTTCTGTAGATGAAATCATAGTGAGTTCTCTTTCCTCTCCCCTCCAAGCAGGAAGGGGCAGAAGCGGGCTTGTGCTAGCTTTTGAGAGCCGATTATTGATTGTCAAGAATTTTGCGAACTGGTTATCAAATATAGGTAGCTCAGAATCAGCCCCGAGGCTCCCACTCTCAGAGAGCTGGTTATTTTGAGAAGAGAGAGAAAGTGGGAGTGAGGGAGGGGCAGAGAGAGGGGGAGAGAGAGAATCCTAAGCAGGCTCCACACTGTCAGCAAAGGGCCCGACGCGGGGCTCGAATCCACGAACCACGAGATCACGACCTGAGCTGAAATCAAGAGTAGGGTACTCAACAGACAGAGCCACCCAGGAGCCCCCCCCACCCCCGCTGACCTGCGCCCCCAAGAGCTGGTTTTTAAACCTTTTCCGGCACACCGCTGCTTGGCAGGACCCTGTGTAGAGTCTATTCCGTGGCCCCCTTTCCCTTCTGTGCGGGGCGCAGACAACTACATCATTTGTGGGGCCCAGCGCAATGTGAAAATGCAGGCTTCTCATTCAAAAGTAGGAAAAGAAGCCTTTCCCTTATTTGCCTGCGATCTCTCTCTTTCTGCCAGTCACAGCTTTCTTTATTTCCTAATTAATGTCATGTCCTCTTGGGCATGGGGATTTTTATGGGGTGAATGCCAAATCCCATCATCGCCCGGGGCCTTGCCCGGTGACTTGGCACACAGGGCATGCGTGACCCACCTGGCTCCTTGGGTGCCCTCTCCCGGGACCCTGCCAAGAGCAAAGGCAGTGGCGGTCACTGCCGGGGCCAGGGGATTGGGCCGTTGAGCACCTATCCTGAGAACGAAGCGGCATGGACGGAGGCAAGGTGCTGAGTGAACCCGGGAGCATGGGCCGCTGACCCTTCACTCTTCATTTACAAAACGCAGATGCAGAGATGAAATTAATTCCGAAATTCCAGGCAGCAACCAACCATGGAGCGTCACACTCCACGTGTGGGGCCTCCGGCGCACAAGGCCTGTGTTGTGCGTTGGCTGCACGGCCCGAAGCCGGCCCCAGACCTCGCTGCAGCTGAACCCTTCCGCCCTGGAGCTGTAGGAACCTAGATGTGTCTTAAGTGCCATGGTGGTTGCAATCGAGGCGGGGAGCAGGTTGGTTCTGACAGTCCTTCTGGCATGTGTTTACTGAGTAAATGCTATGAGATAGCGCTCTTCTGGATGTAAGGACAACAGCGAGGGAAAAATCCCAACTCCAAGGTGGAGTTTACCCTTCCAGTATAAGACATAGGCAATAAGTAAGATATCGTATATGTAATGTATATAGTTAAGGCTATGTTGGTGGTACGTACTAATAAGAAAAATGAGGGGCGCCTGGGTGGCTCAGTTAAGCGTCCGACTTCGGCTCAGGTCATGATCTCGCGGTTCGTGGGTTCGAGCCCCACGTCGGGCCCTGTGCTGACGGCTCAGAGCCTGGAGCCTGCTTCGGGTTCTGTGTCTTCCCTCTCTCTCTGCCCCTCCCTCGCTCATGCTCTGTCTCTCTCTCTCTCTCTCTCTCTCTCAAGAATAAATAAGACATTAAATTAAAAACAGAAAGCTTTGGGGGGAAGGTGGGGCTACTAGAAGACGGTGAGTTACAATTTTAGATGTTGGGGCTTGGGAAAGTGACATCTGAGCAAGACGCTGAGGTGAAGGAGGGGCACACCAGGCACCGCATCCGTCCTTCGTGTCACCTTCGCTGTCATCCCTGTCAGGCTCCATCCGGATCACAGGAGTTGTGAGTGGTATGCACTACCACAACCTTTTTAGTTACAATCTGCCCGCATAAGAATTCAATTTTAGTTAGAAAGTTATTTTAAGCTTTGGAAATGTCATATAACAAATATTCTGGTTAGAATCTCCCCCTTTTTTTCCCCTGAAACTGTGATGTTTATGAATTCACTTCTCTTTGGAGCAGATACTTCATTTATTGTCATATTTTTAGAGACTTGGGAAAGTTATCTTTGGCGTCTTCTGAGGATTAAACACTTTTTGCTACGATCTTTTTCCCCCTCATTCTTTCAGTGGCTCACTAGGGTTTCTTCCCAAAAAAGAAAAATCGGGCGTTAAATAATAAAAACGTAAAGCCGCAGGAAGAGGAAAAAGAACAATCCTTCCACATCAGGAAGTGGACTATTATTCCATCAGGCTATTTGCAAGAGAAAATCCCAAAATAACAGTGGCTGCAAAAAGACAGCTAGATCTTTCCCACATACAAGATGTCTGGGGAAGCCAGACGGTGCATGGGCTGTATGTCTGCTCTGCCATCCTCAAAACCACCTCATGGTTCAGGATGGCCACAGGCGCTCCGGCCATCACGTCCGTGCTCCAGGAAGGAAGATAGGGTGAACAGAATGGCCTGTTTCCTTCCTTTTGGGGGAAATTTCCATCAAACCCCTCATAACACTCCCCCCGCAACACACACATACACACACTGATTATGGGCCAGAGCTTAAAAACACAGCCACACCGGGGCGTCTGAGTGGCTCAGTCGGTTAAGCGTCCGACTTCGGCTCAGGTCATGATCTCGCGGTTTGTGAGTTCGAGCCCCGCACCGGGCTCTGTGCTGACAGCTCAGAGCCTGGAGCTGCTTTGGATTCTGCGTCTCCCTCTCTCTCTGCCCCTCCCCTGCTCTTGTTCTGCATCTCTCAATAACAAATAAACGTTAAAGAAAAATACAGCCACACCTACCCCTGATGGAGATTTGGAAATACAGGGGAGGCATTTAACTGAGTGATAATTTTGTTAGAAACTGATGTTCTATTGCTTGAGAGAGAAAGGATAATGGATGTTGGAAAGAGTCTCCAACGATGTCTGCCACAACCTCCAGCCTCCTTTTCTTTTTAAGTTATAAGGGCGATAAATCTCAGGAAAAGAAATCAATATCTAACTCTTAGGGCCATGAGAAACTACATTGCAAAATGTTCTCGTTCTAGCTTTTTAAAAATTCAGATGAGAAATTCCAACAGGGAATTTAGATTCTGTCATCTTTGTTCTGTTTTGTGTACATTAACTTAAGTAGTGTACCATTTCTCCTGCTTTGGGATTTTAAGTCAAATGAAAGAGGATTTCACTGCAGTTGGACAGAACTTTGTATTTTGTAGGACAAAATATATATTAAAATTTTTTTTCTTTTACATTTATTTATTTTTGAGAAACAGAGAGACAGAACTCAAGCGGGGGAGGGGCAGAGAGGGAGGGAGACACAGAACCCCAAGCAGGCTCCAGGCTCTGAGCTGTCAGCACAGAGCCCAATGCGGGGCTCGAACCCACAAACCGTGAGCTCTCATGACCTGCGCCGAAGTCGGACGCTTAACCGCCTGAGCCACCCAGGCGCCCCAAAATACATTTTTAAAAAATGCATCTGAGAAAGGAAATGATAATGGGCTGGTTACTATGTATTAGTTTGAGTTCTGGGCCCTAATGTTGTCAGCTATCAGCTGTGCATGGCAACCTGGTGATTAAACTTCTTGGTTGGGGGTGGGGGGGTGGTTTCCTGTCTGATTAGCGAAGTTTTCAGGAATATTATGTTAACACAAAGCTCGATGTCCTTTCTGAGTCTCTCTGCTGTATTAACACATAGTTATCTCTGAGTTAGAGCAGGCTTCTTAACATCATTCTTTCCTACCTCATAACAGAGAAGATTCTTCATCTCTAATCCCTATTTCAGTGATGGAAATCCTGCAGACACACTCAAAGCTATACCATAAGACAAAAATCATAAAGGGACAGTCTATTTTATCCACTAGCTGGGGAAATCCAGTTTAATTATTTAACATATGAGGATGGTGGCATTCAACTCAGTCCAGGCTCCAACAAATCTTACCTTTTGTGATACATCATTTGATTCCGAAGAGACGTTGGTGGAGAGATGACCCATCAGTTGACGGACTTGAACTCTTTCCTTTCGCCTTAGGAAGCCTTTTCTTTTTTTTTTTTTTTTTAATTGTTTTTTTTTTTAACGTTTTATTTATTTTTGAGACAGAGAGAGACAGAGCATGAACGGGGGAGGGGCAGAGAGAGAGGGAGACACAGAATCGGAAGCAGCCTCCAGGCTCTGAGCCGTCAGCCCAGAGCCCGACGCGGGGCTCAAACTCACGGACCGCGAGATCGTGACCTGAGCCGAAGTCGGACGCTTAACCGACTGAGCCACCCAGGCGCCCCAGGAAGCCTTTTCTTGATGACTCTCCATTATTTCACTGCAATGTGTCTGTACCACCTCTGACATTCATCTTTCCTGTGTTTCAGCTCGAGGAAGGATTAGTGCAATTCTTTTTTACGGCATAAAACCATGCTGAAGTGGTAAAAGGAAAACTCAGACGTTCTCAAAATACACTGTCTTCGGGTGAAGTCTTTGCTTCGGCAAACGGATTCAAAATAGCTGTAATGGTTGCCTCCAGGTCAAGTTCTGGAAATATCCATTCTTTTGCATTTGTTCTGCTGTGGGGTCTGTTGGCTGGAGAGTTTTCGTTTGTGCCTCCAGACCCACTTGCTCTGTGTCCCCGGGGCAGACTGGCCTGCAAGGGCTGTGTCGATGGCTCCCTGGCCTTATGGTTGCCACTTTGGTCTGGCCAGTAGGAGGCCCTCGGCAGAGACTGGAGGGAGGAGAGACAGGCCAGGATGTTTAGTCTGGCTCGTTCCTGTGTGCCTCAGGTTGACAGTGGCTGTGTTACTCTAGGAAGGCTCCTGCCAGGTGGCCCTCCCTACAACCCCTCCCTCCCCGGGGTCTGGTAGTGGCTCCCTAGTACTGCCCTCTCAGGGCTGTTTCGCTTCCTTGTTGGTTTTCTTCGGCCTTGCCCACACTTTTTTTTTCCTTTTATCCTTAAAAAAAATTTTAAGGATAAAAAAATTTTTTTTTTTAAATTTTAAGTAGGCTCCACACCTAACGTGGGGCTTGAACTCACAACCCTGAGATCGAGAGGTACATGCTCTACCAACCGAGCCAGCTGGGTGCCCCTTGCCCACACATTTGTGAAGAATTTCAATTTTCCTACTGGAGTGTGCTATCTGTTTGTGCTTGGGACATTGATATGCAAGTCTTCTAATGACAACCTCTAGAGAATAGGGACAATAGTTATTTTGCCTCTGACTTGTTTTGGGAAGATGTTTTCAGTGAGAGTAGGATTTAGACAAGCTCTGTGCCCTTGGGCAATTTAAGTTTTTCCCGATGTTTGTTTTTTACTACCGGAATTGTGAATTGTTTACATTTTCACAAGAATGTAAAGAGGAAGGATGTAGTTCTGCAAGGCATTTGTACAGTTCAGTGAGTTCTCAAGGCCGGTTGCCGACATCTTGCTGGAGCTTCCAGATGCTTGTATGTGGTGGTCTTACCATTCATTTGTGGTCAGGGGCAGACGACTGTAGTACTGAGTGGGCCCTAATCTAGTCAGCACCTTCTTTCCCAGGCCTGTCTACCCTGCAGGGCACATGGAGCTAACTCCCTTATCTGCTCGCTTCCTTAGCCCATTACTATCCTGCTTGCGGACCCTAACATTTCAAGGGAATGGCTTGGCAGGCAGGGCTCCTGAAACAAAGCGCTCTGACAATGATGCTAATCACCTTCCTGAAAGGTGGGGTGATACGGGGCACCTGGGGGGCTTGGTCTGACTTTGGCGCGGTTTGTGAGTTCGAGCCCCGCGTCGGGCTCTGTGCTGACAGCTTGGGAGCCTGGAGCCCACTTCCGATTCTGTGTCTCCCTCTGTCTGCCCCTCCACTGCTTGCACTCTGTCTCTTGCATTGTCTCGAAAATAAATATACGTTAAAAAAAAAAAAAAGGTTGGGTGACAAGTTCACTTAGTTTGAGCACGTTCTTTTCTCAAGTTCATCACTGAATGAGATGGCCTTTAGGCTGGGTGCTTGTGCTGTTTCTCATTTTCCCCACAGCTGGGAAGCCTCTTATTTTATAAGTGCAATGGGGCCAGTCATCTGTGATCTTCTGGCAAATTCTATCTGCAAGGACTGCTTCTTTTTGTTGCTGTTGTTTGTTTTGCGTTTTTGTTTGCAAAGACTGCTTCTTGAAAAAAACTAATCTTAACATTAGAGAAGGCATTGATATTTAGTTTGTGGTTTTTAAGTTTATTTATTTATTTTTGAGAGAGAGAGAGAGAGAGAGAGAGAGAGAGAGAGAATCCCAAGCAGGCTCTGTGTTGTCAAGTATACAGCCCAATGCAGAACTCAAGATCATGACGTGAGCCGAAGTCACTCAACTGACTGAGCCACCCAGGCACCCCATCGTTTAGCAATCTTTAAAAAGAAAACAAGATAGAGGTGGTTCGTGAGTTCGAGCTCTGCATCAAGCTCTCTACTATCAGCGTGGAGCCTGCTTCAGATCCTTTGTCCCCCTCTCTCTCTGCCCCTCCCCTGCTCTCTCTCTCTCTCTCTCAAAAAGAAATAAAAACATTAAAAAAAAAGATTGCTAAATGAGGGGCACTTGGGTGGCTCAGTCAATTAAGCATTCAACTCATAATTTCAGCTCAGGTCATTGATCCTAGGGTCATGGGATTTAGCCCTGAGTTGGGCTCCAAGCTGGGCATGGAGCCTGCTTGGGATTCTCTCTCTCTCTGTCTGTTTCTCTCTGTCTCTCTCTTTCTCAGGGCACATGGGTGGTTCAGTAGGTTGAGCATCCAACCCTTGGTTTCAGCTCAGGTCATGCTCTCACGGTTCCTGGGATAGGGTCTTGCGTTGGGCTCTGTGCTGACAGCACAGAGCCTCCTTGGGACTCTCTTTCTCCCTCTCTTTCCGCCCCTCCCCTGCTCACGTTCTCTCTCTCAAAATAAATAAATAAAAGGAAAAAAAATTCTCTCTCTTCCTCTGCCCCTCCCCTGCATACACTCGCTTGCTCTTGCTCTCAAATAAAAAGGTTGCTAAATGCAAAAGTGTATGTGTTAGATATAATTTTCATCTGCGTTCATTTATGAGACTTGACATTTAAAATTCTGCACAAGATACTGCATAAGATATATAAATTACAAACCAAAAAAAAAAAAAAAAAGAATCAAAGGGAAATACCAAACTATTCTGAGTTCTTGAACAAAATTTCAATGCATTAGGTTTGGGAACTGGAATCATGGTGGTTGAAAATGGCCTGAAGTGTAAAAGCAAGAAAGCAAATTTAATTCATTCAGTAAATATTCCTTGAGCACCTGTATGTGCCGAAGATCATGCTAAGTGCTCAGGATTTAAGAGCAAATCAGTCAAAATATCTACATATATTTGTTAGGTAAACTCTTCACCCAACGTAGGGCTCAAACTCACGACCCTGAGGTTAAGAGTTGCACGAACCACCGACTGAGCCAGCCAGGCACCCCAAACAGTCAAAATCTCTAAGATACAGAGATGATGTTTTCTATTCGTCGTGAAAGCTGTAGACTCCAGGTCACGTATGGATACCAGCCAGTGGTTCCCTTGGTTATAGAATTCATGTTTGACTTGCTATGTGGAACATTTGAATAATTTTGTATTGGTCACAAAAGTACATTTCTGTCTGACCGGCCCCCTTTTAATTTTTAGCTGGTGTAAATTTCCAGCTTCTACAAATCTTCTACATTGAAGATGACTGAATATTGCATACTTTGTGGTTTCCTCCTAGCTATGAAGCTACAACACATTCTTCTCTGTGGTCCACAGTGTGAATTTACATATTGTTCTTGAAGCCAGTGAAATCATTTGCTTGAATCATTCCCACTAATTTAAGAAATACTTGAATGACATCATGAATGCTTTCAAATATTTTGAAATATTTTTAGACTGTGGTCTCTGAGATGATTGGAAGGAGAGGAATGCAAAATATTGTGGCATTCCTAACTTTTTAGATAATTTGTCACTTTAGCGTTTGGCAAAGCAGCGAACTATTTTCAATTCCATGAACGTTACATAATAAGACATGAAAGAAAGTATTAGATTCTAGATCAGAATGGTTTTTTCCTGTGTGTGTGTGTGCGTGCGTGCGTCTGTGCGTGTGCGTGTGCACGTGTGTATTAGGGGTGGTGGTCAAGGTGTCATCTTGTCAGTGCCGAAATGGGAAGAGGTTTATAAAAACTGTAAACTGGATAAAATACCTCAAAAGGGGGTTAGATTTAAAGCACATTTGAGATTGATCAATCATCAGTCCTGCTTTTCACTTTTTCAAAATTTTCTCCTTGGGACCCATCTTGCCCCTCATCTTCCTCACTATGTCCTGCCTCCTCTCCTTTCCTTGCTCAGCTAATCATATTTACCTGTAAAACACAGCCTTTTCTTTGCATGTGTACTTTTGGAGGCAATTGCCTGGCTTGCCTATTGTGTGTCCTCTATTAGAACATTAGTAATCAGATTATCTTGTACAGACTTTGCCTTTCTGTCTTGAGAAATGAAGAAAATTCAAACTTCATTAACTAGATTTGGGTCTCAACCTTTTATTTTTAATTTTATTTTTTATTTTTTAAAATTGACATCCAAATTAGTTAGCATATCGTGCAACAATGATTTCGGGAGTAGATTCCTTAATGCCCCTGACCCATGTAGCCCATCCCCCCTCCCACAACGCCTCCAGCAACCCTCAATTTGTTCTCCATATTTATGAGTCTCTTCTGTTTTGTCCCCCTCCCTGGTTTTATATTATTTTTGTTTCCCTTCCCTTATGTTCATGTGTTTTGTCTCTTCAAGTCCTCATAGGAGTGAAGTCATATGATTTTTTACTTTCTCTGACTAATTTCACTTAGCATAATACCCTCCAGTTCCATCCAGTTGCAAATGGCAAGATTTCATTCTTTTTGATTGCCGAGTAATACTCCATCATATGTATGCATATATATACATGTAGATATAGACCACATCTTCTTTATGCATTCATCCATCGATGGACATTCGGGCTCTTTCCATCCTTTGGCTATTGTTGATAGTGCTGCTCTCAACAAGGGGGTGCATGTGTCCCTTCAAAACAGCACACCTGCATCCCATGGATAAATGCCTAGTAGTGCAATTGCTGGGTTGTAGGGTAACAACCTTTTTTTTTTTTTTTTATGTCGTGGGCATTTCAGAATGATTTCTTAAATGCATAAAATAAATGAGATAACTTTCTTTCGATTTAATTGGTTTCCTTGTTTCCAAATGTTATAATATCTGTAACATTAAGCGCTTTTAAAATAACATATTATGGGTGTCTAGGTGGCTCAGTCAGTTAAGCAGCTGCCTTCGGCTCAGGTCATGATCACAGTTGGTGGATTCGAGCCCCACATCAGGCTCTCTGCTGTCTGCATGGAGTTCGCTTAGGATCTTCTGTCCCCCTTTCTCTCTGACCCTCCCCCACTTCTTTCTCTCTCTCAAAAATAAATAAAAATTTATAAAATAACACATTAAATAATAAGGCTAGTGGCAGGTCTAATGGCCACCATGATTTTACAGTTGTGATGGGAATAAACTGTACTTTGAGATATCTGCAATTGTAATGTGTTCTAAGAAATCTGTGATTTCTGTTGTTGCCAAAGCCACAGGTTACTGTGGTTTGTTGACTTATGTTGACAACTAATGTAAATGCTACATTTCAGTTACACATTAGTGGAAAGAAAGCTGTATTTTCTTCCCATCTGCAGTCACAGACCCCTCCAGGGAATGGGGAACCCCCCCCCCCCCTGCACCACCCCTGACTGTTAGCCCCTTGGCCCAGCACACAACACAGTGCCTTACGTGGAGTGATTCCTCATTAAATGTTATCTGAATTGAGTGATAGCAAGGAAATTGATGTTTATCCAATACTTACGATTATTGTTAGGACTTCTTGCCTCTAATCTCACTGAATCTCCAATTTCTTGCCAGAGCAACCCTAGATTTGTCAGATGAGGAAATGGGGACCCAGAGAGGATAGCTGTGTGGCAGACAAGAATTTAAACTCTGGTCTGTTTGACTCCAAAGTTCACATCTTTCCACCTCACATTGTTGCCTGTTACGTAAAAACTTTTCTAGGTCCAGAGAGTAACACAAGGGAAGTTGTTTCAGATTATTTGATGTCTCCAGACGTCTTTAAAAGACTCAAAAAACCTTCAATTGTCTTGTGACTCAGTGAGTGTAAGTTACAAGCATACCTAGTTAAAGGTTTATGAAAATTTCTTTATCTAGACGTAGGGTGATCTCGTTTCCATGAGCATAAATTCTTACCCATGGAGACGAGACTAGTTCCAGCATGGCCGGGAGTTGGTTAAATAAATGAGCCGTATTCTGTTTGATGCCTAATACACATACCCTTTCATGAGAGATTTTATCCCAGGCAGGTTTATGGTTGGCGTCCAGAAGGGTCACAGGATATATTCCACAAAACAGCGTCATTTATTATATGAAAATGGATCGGGCAATATGGCCGAGAATTTGTTCTTGGAATTCGTTCTCGCATTTCTTTTGAGGGGAGCTCACCAATTTTATAAAACGTGCTTCGGAGAAGCACAGACCCCCACCCCCCACCCCAACAGACCCTAAGCTAGCTGGACGTGTTGGCATTTCCTTCAGCAGGGCGCCTTCGATTTTCCTCATTTGGAAATGTCGCCCCCCCTGGGTGGCTTCTGAGGTCTGGCCTCCCAGTTCCGGGCCTGACTCTGGGCTTCCCGGCCTCGTTGGAGAAAGTGGTTCCTTGTTGCTCTTCTCCTCCATCCTGCTTGGTTTGCTTCCTCACAGCCTTTGTCCCAACATCCTTGGTCCTCCTTCGCCTCCAGGCCCAGCCCTGAGCAGGTGACCCGCTCCTGCTACAGGCGGGAGGACAAAGGGTATGCAGTCCGCTTCATCACCTCCCTCCGGTCAGAATCGCCCTACGGCTCTTTCACAACTTCCTCTCCTCTCCTTGCAGAGAAAGAAAGGGCCCTCCCGCCTGCCGAGACAAAGCACTGCGCTCCAGTTGACCTCCCTATTGGATCCGAATCACTTTCTCCTTCTTCACCTTCTCTCCTCTGTGTACAAAAGTACACGGATACGCTTATTCTTTTAAAAATATGTAAAAGAGGGGCGCCTGGGTGGCTCAGTCGGTTAGGCCTTCGAGTCATGATCTCACGGCTCTGGAGTTCAAAGCCCGCGCCGGGCTCTGTGCTGACAGCTGGGAGCCTGGAGCCTGCTTGGGATTCTTTGTCTCCCTCTCTCTCTGCCCCCTCCCCTGTTCACGCTCTCTGTCTCAAAAATAAATAAACATTAAAAAATTATTTAAAAATATGTAAAAGAGGGGGCACCCGAGTGGCTCAGTCTGTTGAGCATCTGACTTGAGCTCAGGTCATGATCTCAGGGTTCATGGGTTCGAGCCCCACGTGGGTGGCTGTGCTGACAGCTCAGAGCCTGGAGCCTGCTTCGGATTCCGTGTCTCCCTCTCTCTCTGCCCCTCCCCTTCTCGTACTCTGTCTCTCTCTCTCAAAAATAAAATAAACATTAAAAAAAATTTTTTTTTAAATATGTAAAAGAAAAAACCTTTCCCTTATTCTCGTTACCCCTGTGTCTATTATTAGAGTTCTTGCCTTTTTTTCACTGCCAAACGTCTGGGCCTGATAGTATATAGTCACTACTTCAATGCCCACGTATATCTTCGGCTTTTGAAATCTGGCTTCTTTCTCCACCATCCCACTGAGAATGCTTCTCTAGAAGGTCACTTAGCCTCTTGTTTGTCAAACCCAGTGACCTTTTCTCTGTTCTAATTCCTAAGTCTCTAGAATCTGCCATTATTTATTACCACGTTCCCGAGGCTCACTGGCTGCTTTGACTTCCGGACACTTTTTTTTTTTTTAATAGTATTTATTGATTTTGAGAGAGAGAGAGAGAGAGAGAGAGAGAGAGAGAGGAGGGGGGAGAGGCAGCGGGAGGGAGATAGAGTCCTAAGCAGGCTTCTCGCTTCGAGGAGCCCGAGTTGGGTCTCAATCCCACAAACCACAAGATCACGACCCCAGGTGAAAATCAAGTCAGGTGCTGAACCAGCTAGCCACCCAGCCGCCCCCAGAACACCTTTTTAAATGTTCTTTCTGACCAGTTGTTTTCTCCTCCTTGGTAGTTCTGGTTTCCTACCCCTGTGACTTTAGTAGTAACTTCTACATAGATAATTCCTTGGTGTTGATCTCTAGCTCCAGCCTATCCAATTTCAGACCAGCTTTTCTGCTGCTTGCTGCACATTTCCTCCCGAGCCCAGGATCTGGACACACCCGATCTCCTCTTATCTAATTCCTTTCCTGTGTTTCCCACTGTTAATCATCCCACTTAGCAGTCAGAGTTCTCCGAGTTGTGATTCTTCCGCCCCAGATTCAGACACTGGCAAACCCTGACCCTTCTCCTGCTACCCTTTTTCATGTCTGTCCCTCCTTCGCATTCCCATAACTACTTTGGAGTTGGGTTCCTGTCTATTCATTGATTTCCCTGTCTCTAGTTCTACCCAAGTTTGTCTCACGGACGTGCCAGGTTATACAGTTCCAGTACTGGCATTTCCTGCTTCAAACCTTCCCGTGGTTTTGAATTAGTAAAGGAATTAAGTACAGATGCACAATTAGGCATTCAAGACCTTCACAGTAAGTACAATGGAAATTTCGCTGTTTCTCAAATAAAAGCCAAAACAAATTGTCAGCCAAACAGTACTGTTCCTGCACTTTTACAAGAGTTGTAAGCAAAAGAACTTTTTAAAAATCGTGCATACTTTTTTCCAGCTTTAACATTGGGATTGGCTCTTCCTCTTAATTACGAGGTAATTTTCATTTGAATATACTTAGCGCATTCCATCTCATATTCTAATTATGGCTATATTTGTCTTGCTCTCTTCCCTACCTATGCTTTAGTCCCTCAAACACAGAACGTATCTTATTCACCTTTGTGTACTTCTTGTTCCTTGGCACATGGTGCTCACTTGCTAACTTTCCTTCGCCCTACCCCAACAATATCCCGTTCTCTTAACAAAATCAGCTACAACTCTAACTAAATAAAAACACCTAGGGGCACCTGGGTGGCTCAGCCAGTTGAGCGTCTGACTTCATTCAGCTCAGGTCATGATCTCGCAGTTTGCGGGTTCGAGCCCCACACTGGGCCCGCTGCTGTCAGCGCAGAGCCCGCTTTGGATCCTCTGTCCCCCTCTTTCTGCCCTTGCCCCACTTGCACACTCTCTCTCTCTCTCAAAAAACAAGCATAAAAAACCCCCACCAAACTCCACCTAATTCTGCAGTTCTTGTGGACTCTTAGGTGAGGTGGTTTGCAGCTGAGGTTCAGGAAGGGGAAGCTGGAGGTACTCAGAAGCTCTTAAAATATTTTCAAAGTGAAATGTTGGTTGAACCATTTGTTCTAACATAGTCATATGGTGTTTAATTGACAGTTGTGTTAATTATATGTTTGAGGATACGTGTTAAATTTTGCAGGCAAGTGACTGTTGCGGTTTAAACTCAACTTATTGACAAGTCTTTGACCAAATAATGTTGTTTTGGGAAGATGGGGATTATTGAAAATCTCTACCACAGGAATGGCCGTGAGGATAAAATATAGTAACAGTATGAAAGAGGTTGTTGGTGATGGGTAGCTATACAAGGTATTATTCTTAAGTGGCCATAGTAAAGCTATACATATATCCTCAACTTTCTATTTATGCAAAGAGAGACTGAGAATAATACCATGAATCGTTTTACTAAATGAAATCTGCCAGTTTTAAAAATCCAGTTAAACTCTTAATCTTCCCATTGAAGCTGAGGTGTCCCATAAACTGCTAATGCCCTTTGACAGTGCTATGGTTCCTCAACAGATAACTTTTAAAGAGGTCTATAATAGAGTTGCTGTACTTTACAGTTTTTCAAATTCTTGAAATACAGTTTTGAAGTATGAAAAATTCAAGGCAAAGTCCCACTAAGAAAAACAAACTTCTCCAGCTGGAAAATTTTGACACATGGGCTTTTAGCAAAAGGCTCAATGACTTAACTATTTGACTATATTTAAAGTAAATACACACATGCGAGCGCGCGCGCGCGCGCGCGCGCGCGCGCACACACACACACACACACACACACACACACACACTACATCACCATATAACATATTCCCTTTAAGACTTAGGCTCTGGGAATTCTCCTGGCAGCACTTTTACCACGGCTGTAATTTATCATATTCTAATTATGGGGCTCCAAGCCCCAGAAAAGGCAACCATAAGAAAGCTGGGTTTACCCCAAATTAGAGTTAGGTAGCAGAAAAGAAAGCAAAGTCTCCGTGGCTTAAAAAAGTTAAAAAAAATTTTTTTTAATGTTTACTTATTTTTGAGAGAGAGAGGGAGTGGGGGAAGAGCAGAGAGACAGGGAGACAGAATCCGAAGCAGGCTCCAGGCTCCGAGGTGTCAGCACAGAGCTGGACGTGGGAATCGAACCCACAAACCCCGAGATCGTGACCTGAGCCCAATCCGGGCGCCCACCGGATTGGACCACCCAGGCACCCCCCAATTTTTTTGTTTTGAGATAGAATTGGCATATAAACCCCATGGCTTTTCATCATGCACATATGTACGTAATATGTAACAAACGTACACAAACACACGTAGAAATGGATAGCTGCCTCGAAGGTAGGGCTTACGTAAAAAATAGACGTTGTAAAAATTTGGAAAAAAAAAGAGAAAGCCCTAAACATTCATCTTTCCCGATGTCTTATAACGAGTTTGAAACTGTTATTAGTTAGAATGAGGCAGAATCTGTCACTAAGACTACTCGGGACACCTGAGCTCCACGGCTGGGCTTGGAAGTCCGGGGAACCGGGGGCACAGAGCGGGCAAAGGGAGTCCGCCAGGCGAGAGGACGCCCCGCCCGCGTCCCCCAGCCCCGCGCACGCCGCGCCGCCCCGCCGCCTCCCGGAGTGCCACGCACCTCGCCGCCCGCCCGCAGCGCCGCCGGCGGAGCTTCACAATCGGGGCCGGACGCCGGCATGACGTCACCTCTCCGCGGCCCGCCCCCTGCGTCCGGAAAGAGGCGGTCTCCCATTGGCTGCGCCGCTGGAGGCCTCCGGGCCAATGACAGGGCAGCGAGCGGCGGGGTCGGGCCTTGACGTTGTGCTGCTCGCCGTGGGGTTTATTTGGCTCCGGGGCCCCTCGCCGACGCCATTAGGAGCCGCAGCGCCCGAGGCCGACTACCCCCCGTCGCTCTGCCCCCTCCCCCTTTGCCCCTGGAGTGCCCCCCGCCTCCGCGCCTGCTCTCCGCCCCTCTGTCCCCCGCCCCCGGTAGCCGGGAGCCGCGCGCGGGCCCGCGGAGACCATGTCCTGACTGAGGGGAGAGGGCGGAGGCGGCAGCAGCGGGACGGGCGGCGGCACGGAGGGAGGCGGAGAGGGGCCGGGCTCGGCTCGTCGCCTCGGGCTGCTCGGGGAGTCGCCGCCGCCGCCGCCGCCGCCGGGCGCCGAGCATCGGACGGGGAGGAGGAGCAGGAGCTGGAGGAGCCGCCGCCGCCGCCGCCAGGTAACCGGGCCCCGGGAGGGCGCCCCACTGCAGGCCCCTCGCGGCCCCCTCTGCGGCCTGCCCGGCCCCTCGCTCCCTGCAGGCCGCCGGGTGTCCGGGGCGGCCCGCCCGCGCCCCCTGGGGCGGCGTTGCGGGCGAGGGGAGGGGGCCCGGGCGGCCGCCGCCGCCGCGCTCCCATCTCGGGCTTTCTCGGTGCGGGGACAGGCCCCGGGGCTGTGGGAGGGTGGGTCCGCCGCGCTTGTTTACCCACCATCGATCAGCCGCGGCTGGCCGCGCCGCCTGCCCCGCCACCTCTCTTCCGCCAGAGTCCCCCCTCCCTCCCTCGCCCCCCAACTTCTTTTTCTGCCACATACGGGCGGGTGAGGGGGGCTTCGCTCCTGCTGTGCAATAGGCCGTGATACTTGGTTCCATCTTTCCAAGTTAGTGCTGGCCTCCAAACTTGCATTTTGGCCCTCTGGCCGCTCCCTCTCCGCCTCCCGAGGTGGCCTCCCGCCGGTGCCGCGTCTAAGAAAATGAGGGTGGAGGGCGACGGGGGGGTGGGGGTGGGGTGGGGGTGGGCTGGGGAGGAGGAGCTGGAACCGGGGGAAAGATTGTTTACCCTGCTCGCTCGCGACCACGGTGGTGCGGTGCAAGTATCTGGTTATTTTCTCCGCGGTGGTTTGCTACGGGTTATTTCACAGACAAAAGGACTGTAATGAATACTTGGCGTTGAGCGCAAGGGACGGGCAGTTTAGGTCCAGCCTGGAAGTTTGAGCCGGCCCCTTATCTTTGAGATACACTGGTGTTTTGAACCCCTTCTGGCTGAGAATTTTGAGTTTCTGTGGCCTGAGCCTCCTTTTCCGTGACTCCATAGACTATTACCAGGTTCAGCGCCGTCCTCTTCACCCGGTGTTTTGGTCTGTTTGCCCACCGCATGACCTATGGTGTTGTCAAAAAATTTAGCGTACAGAAATATTGTTTGAGAGTACAGTTGAGAGATCCCTAGCCCTTGGAAACCTCCTACAACGAGAGGTTCTTGTATCTGTGGCCTTTTTTTTTTTTTTAAGTTGACTTTATCACTCGCGCGACCTCCAGGGTCCCCCCGTTTTGAGCAAACGTGGATGACTCAGTGTACAACTCATACGCCAGGGGAAACCATAAAGATTTTTGATCTTGGTTTAATGCCAAGGGCCTGGGAAAAGTCACCTAAACTGTGTTTGTGGCAAATAAAGCTGAGTCTCTTCTCCTGGCTATTATCATTAATGAAATGAGGTAATTCTAAAGAAACTTAGACTCTTGCTCCCTCTTGCTTTTTGGATCTTAAGATACGCGGTCACTTCCTTATACTGAAATTTCATAACATTGTTTTTATTGGGCCGTGAGGGAAACTCAGAGGACGGGAGTGACACCTTTTAAGCTTTGGGGAGGGTATTTGAATGTCAGGAGGGGTCTTTATTTCTGTTGGTGTTTCATCACTTTTATTAATGCTTCGGAGCGTTGAGACTCCCATTTATTTACTCTCGAAGCGTGCCTGGGTTAGCATGGGGAGCTCATTCATGGTGCTGTACTTTCTGCTCCGGGCCTCAGCCCGGCTCTGTACCCTGGGAAGGGTTAAGGCGCGTCACGTTTAAGTCTGAGGGCTGGCCCAGTTCTGGAACTCACAATCCAGTTGTACGCTATCCGAGGTAAATCGCCTCCTCTGTGTCACTGACATGGTGAGGGCTGCTCCGGGTGCTCTACACTTACATCGCTTTTGTAATAAGTGGAAACTTTAGGTGAATGGGAGTTGGAAAAAGCAGAGCACTGTAACTTCTTATTTAACCCGGTTCAGTTTTATCATGTGAGCACTGCTGTTGCCTCCTTTCTGCCCCAATAAGCTCTTCTACCTGGGCTTCGAACACGTTTTCTCCCAGTGATGTGCTGTTCTACTTGGAATATTTGTGCTTGCTTATGCTTTGGGTGAATAACATCTTGAACGTTTTAACACTCTCGTCTCCTCACATCACAACATGAAAACTTCCAGAACTCTCCTTATCACATGCGAAGTAAGGCTTAAGCTTCCTGGTGTGGTGTTCAGGTTTCTCTGTAATCTGGCCCTGGTTCTCTTCAGTCTTAACTCATTTCTTCCCTTTGTGCATTCTTAGTTCCAGCCAAACTAACTCGTTTGTTGTTCTCGTGAAGTCCCTCCTCGGCCTTTCTTTGTGCCTTTCTTTCTGTTGGAAATCCTCTTCCGCCATTTATTCATGGATCCTCTCTTTACTTTGGGCCCAGTTGAGTCCTGTCTCTTGAGAAGTCTTTTTCTCGAGTTCAGCCTCAAGAGATCTATCTATTCACTCCTTTTTTTGTGTGGGACTCTTACACCAGCGTATGCTAGCCTGGATTTCAGTTCATCTTTTTAAGCTTTTATTCTGCTTCCCAACTGGATTTCAAGACCTCTGAGAAATGGGTATGGATTCTTTTTCTGTGGTTACCATATATTCAGCATTGAAAGATGGATACATTGTTTTACCAAGTATTTTTGGTTATGGAAGTATTCTAGGACATGCTGTTTGTAGTCTTTTTTCCCCCCTTTTTCTTTTAAATTTATTTATGTATTTATTTTGAGAGAGAGAGAGATTCTGAATCAGAGAGCATGAGCCGGGGAGGGGCAGAGAGAGAGGGAGGCTGACAGCGAAGAGCCGGATGCGGGGCTGGAACTCACAAACGGTGAGGTCCTGATCGGAGTTGAAATCAAGAGCCAGATGCTCAACTGACTGAGCCACCCAGGCACCCCTGTTTGTAGTTTTCTAAGTAGTGGGGTTTCTAGGATTTTGATGATTTAGGAGATAACATACTTGAAATTGTGTCTCTTTTTTAAATTTTGTTTTCTTAATGTCTATTCTAAGAGAGAGAGAGAGAGAGAGCATGTGCCTGCTCGAGCGTGAGTGGGGGAGGGGCAGACAGAGAAGGAGACAGAATCCGAAGCCGGCTCCAGGCTCTGAGCTGTCAGCACAGAGCCGGGCACTCAAACCCACCAACCATGAGATCATGACCTGAGTCAAAGTTGGACAGTTAACTGACTGAGCCACCCAGGCGCCCCGAAATTACGTCTGACTTAAAAAAATTTTTGGGGGGGGTTAGTATGTTTTTTTCTATTTTTAGTGTGGTTCTTTTCTTGTAGAGGATGCTCAACGATATGATAATGGTCATGTCTTTTTCAAATAGAAATGTAACTACTGCAGTTCTGTAGTTCAGATTTGAGTCTGCTGCAGTTATCGCGGTTTGAGTTTGGAACCAGGGACACTAAGGGAGGTCATTCCATGTTTGTATATAGGTAACATTTAGCATCACGAGAAGGAGAAAATAATCTGTAGTCTCAGTTTGCATCCTTAACCTCAGATGTTGGCAGCATGTGTCATTGATCATGAGGCAGATGAGACACAGGAGAATGTGTGATTCACTGCTACCTGTCAACACTGTTGGAAGAAAACATAAACAAGCTGGTCCATAGTATTTTTGTATACCAAGGATAATATGTGTAATTATATGGTACATGGGTGGATGCTGATGTAGTTGGAAAACAGGTGTATGTGTTTCTGTTGTGTGTGTCTGAGTAGGAGGCTTGGAAGGCTTGGTATTTTATGGATACATACATAGTCTCTTAGCAGTAAACAGTCTTGATTTATCCACTGCGTGTACGTGGAAACTTGTCCACAACTTCTGGAAACTTCTTCCAGTTCATCAGAGTATTTTTTCCTTGTAATTGATTGATTTTGTTAGAAACTAGTTTACATCAAACCTTATTTTAGGCTTCAGAAACCTTTTTAGAATAATCAAAGCTGAAATTAGTCCATTAACGAACTTCCCAAACATGTTGGGCAGGCTTTTTGCGTTTGTAAAAGGCACTTCCGTGGAGTCTATACCAGTAATTTTGCCACTTGAGAAATCCAGATCAGTGAGCATTCTTTGCTTTGTGGGAAGCGGTATTTTGGTTAAGATGAAATTTTTGACAAGAGCCGTCAGTTTGAGGGTTTTTTTTTTTTTTTTCCTCCAAGTTTATTTATTTATTTTGAGGGGCACCTGGGTGGCTCAGTCTGTTGAGCGTCTGACTTCACCTCAGGTCATGATCTCATGGTCTGTGAGTTCGAGCCCCGCGTCGGGCTCTGTGCTGACAACTCAGAGCCTGGAGCCTGCTTCAGAGTGTGTGTCTCCCTCTGTCTCTCTCTCTCTCTCTGCCCCTCCCCATCTTGTGTTCTCTCTCTCAAAAATAAACATTAAAAAAATAAAGTTTATTTATTTATTTTGAGAGACAGCGCCTGTGGGAGGGGCAGAGAGAGGGAGAGAGAATCCCCAGTAGGCTCTGCACTGTCAGCACAGAGCCCAAGGTGGGGCTTGAACTCAAGAACCGTGAGATCATGACCAGAGCTGAAACCAAGAGTCTGACGCTTAACTGACTGAGCAACCCAGGGGCTCCCCAGTTTGCGTTTTAAAATGGATGTTGGTCGGATAAATTGAATGTAAAGTTGATAACTTTTCAGCTGCCTAGTGAATTGAACTTTTTAGTAATGAAGAAACTAATTTTTTATTTTTAGAGTTCATATATTGAGGGCAGACTGTCCCAATCCCTCCTAACCAACAAAACATAATTTGGGTTTTTTACCATTTGGTAAGTCAGAATTTTATGTGGCTTGAATTCACATAAATAAAAAAATATTTGAATGTATAAAGCATTGTTGGAAATCAGTTGCATAGCTTTCCATTTTTTTCTTTTTTAAAATTTTTAATGTTTGTTTATTTTTGAGAGAGAGCGACAGCACGAGCAGGGGAGGGGCAGAGGGAGAGGGAGACACAGAATCTGAAGCGGGCTCCAGGCTCTGAGCTGGCGGCACAGAGCCCGACCGACATGGGCTCGAACCCACGAGTGGTGAGATCGTGACCTGAGCCGAAGTCAGACGCTTAACCGACTTTTTCTTAATTTTAAAGTAACCATTTCATTGAAATTTATTTCATATACCATAAAATTTACCCTTGTAAAGTATGTAATTCATTGGTTTTTAGTGTATTCTAAAAGTTGTGTAGCCATCACCATTATCCAGAACATTTCATCACCCCCCCAAAAAGACTGTACCCATTAACCAGTCACTCCCTCTTTTGCCTCAGTTCCTGGGAACCACTAATCTTTCTTTCTCTATGGATTTGCCTGTTCTGTACATTTCATGTAAGTGGAATCATACACTATGTCACCTTTTGTGTCTGCCTTCGTTCACTTAGCATAATATTTTCAAGGTTTATCCCTGTTGTAACATGTATCAGTACCCCTTTTTTATGGCTGAATTATTTAATTGTTGTATGGATATAGCACATTTTGCTTATGTTTATGCATTCATTGATTGATGGACATTTAGGTTGTTTCTACTTTTTGGCTGTTATGAAGTATGCTGCCATGAATATCTGTGTGCAAGTTTTTGTGTGGGCTTAAGTTTTCATTCCTTTTGGGTATGTACCTGGAGGTGGAATTGCTGGAACGTATGGTAACTCTGTGTTTAATCTTTGAGGAACTTCTAGATTGTTTTCCAAAGTGGTTGCACCGCTTTACATTTCCTAGCAACAAATGAGGGTTCCGTTTCTCTACATCCTGAATACTTATTACTGTTTTTTTTAATTATTGCCATCCTAGTGAAGTGATATCCCTTCGTTTTTATTTGCATTTCCCTAATGACTAATAGTATTGAGCATTTTTTCATGTGCATATTGGCCATTTGTAAATTTTCTTTGGAGAAATGTTACTCCAGTCCTTTTTCAGTTGGGTTATTTGTCTTTTCATTCTTGAGTTGTGAGAGCTCTTTATGTAATCTGGCTACAAGTCAGATACATGATTTGCACGCATTTTGTCCTTTTCTGTGAGCTTTTTCACTTTCTTATTGGTATGCGTTGAAGCACCAAAGATTTAAACTTTTTTTTTTTTTACGTTTATTTATTTTTGAGACAGGGAGAGACAGAGCATGAACGGGGGAGGGTCAGAGAGAGGGAGACACAGAATCTGAAATAGGCTCCAGGCTCTGAGCTGTCAGCACAGAGCCCGACGCAGGGCTCGAACTCACGGACCTCGAGATCATGACCTGAGCCGAAGTCGCTCAACTGACTGAGCCACCCAGGCGCCCCTACACCAAAGATTTTAATTTTGATGTAGTCCAGCTTATCTATGTTTTCTTTTACTTGTGTTTTCACTGTTGTCTCTAAGAAGCATTGGCCAATCCAAGGTGCAGAAGATTTGCATCTTTGTTTTCTTCTAAGAATTTTATAGTTGTAGTTTTTTTCATTTAGATCCATGATAGTTTAAGTTTTGTACATAGTGTGAGGTGGGGGTCCAACAGTGCTTTTGGAAGTGGCTATCTGGTCGTCCCGGCACCATTTTCTGAAACATCCTTAGCTTTAATAATGCAGTTATTCTCAACTATAAACTGATTATTGCAGGACAGTATTCCCTGGATAGATGAAGAAATTGTCCATATTTTGCAGATGGAGAAAGGGATCTCTACTTGGTGTTGCACGTTAAGTTGCGGCAGTACACTTGCGATTGAAATCCTGAAGGGAAGACATCATATAACACCACTTATATAGCCTTTGCTTTTTTTGATTCGGGTGGGTAATTTGTTATTATAAATTTTTATTATAAAAAATCCATTTCTTGGTGTTTAATGAAGCTAAAGTTTGTTTTCAAAAGGGAAGCTATAGTAATTTGCAGAACTGGTTTTGACTGATGTTGTTTTGGACTGCCATCCTTTGATACGAGTAGAATATTTAGTACTTGCTTTTATTGCCTAAATGGTAAGTGGCTGTCGCATAGCAGACACTGCTTACAGAGACGTAAAGGTGAATGTTTCACAGGCAGCCATTGGAAAAAAATCATAATTCACACAAGTAAGTGCTATGAAGTGGTGAAGAAGTGACTGAATTAGCACAAGGTTAGGTTTGGGTCAGGAAGAGCTTTACAGAGATGGGAACATTTAAGCTGGTCTTCAAAGAAGTAATAGGTTTCTAAAACCAGATAAGAATGGGGGGCGGGAGTGGGCAAACATCCTATGCAGAAGCAAGCCTGTGAGTGAAGGAGACATGAAAATTATGTCATGATTAAGGACCAGCCAGAGGGTTCAGTATAGCTACAGCATGTGGATGAGGCTGGAAAGGCATGCCTTTCCAGTCCCTGCCTCACTTTCCCTAGAGCTAGTATTGTCAAGGGGCTGGCGATTACAAGGGTGGAGTGATCTGTTTGGAACGGATCATCTTCACAGGTAGGAAGAGAGAAGCAGTCTGTCTCCTGTTTCTGTGTCTCTGTGTATGTGGAGGAATATGTGGGAGATGTTACTAAGTTGAAAATCTGAAGGCATTTGATTTTGTAGAAGTTCTTTTAGCAGATTGATTATTGGGCACCTGTTGTGTGCTCTGAAGTTGTTTAGGCTTTTCAGAAAGTAGATTACATAAAACACTTTACAAAGGCTACTGAAATTGCAACATTTAGTAATGGCCCATTCACTGTTCAGAAAGCAACTATACTGGGTGTTGAGATAGTCATGTGAACAAGACAGGCACTGTTGCTTGTATTTACGTTCTAGTATGAAGAGCAGTCAAGGAGCAAACAAGGGAAAAAACTCCAGATATTGGTAAGTGCTGTGCAGACATGCAAGCAGGGTGGTGTGGTGGATGTGACTGAGCGGCCAGGGAAAATCTTCCTGCGGAGGTGGTATTTAAACCAAAACCTCAGTGACAAGAGCTGGCCATATGAAATCTGGGGAAAGAGCATTCTAGGCAGAGGAGATTTGGAATACAAACTCTTAATGTGAGAATGAGCACGCTGGTAAAAGGAACGGAAGGAAGTCTACTTTTATGTAAAGATTGTCGAGAAAGGCTGGTGAATTTTAATTCAATTGTGAGTGGATTGGGAAACCATCAGGATTTTAAGTCCTTGTGCTGTGATCGGTTTACACTCCTAAAGGATCCATCTGGCTTCTATGTGAAGATGGTGGATAGAGTAGAAAACAGTAAGACTGGTGGGAGGCTTTGAGGTAATCTGCGGGAGGGGTGATGGTGGCTGGGGCTGGGGGCACGGTGGGGCGTCCTGGAGGAAAGCGAAGATTCTGGATTTGTTTTGGAGGTAGCGTCAGTACTGTGTGGTGGCTAGAGACAGTGGCTATAAAGTCAGCCTGTCTTGTTATCTAATGTTCATGTTTTGTTCTAGGGAAATGTTGCCATAATTGTGGAAGGCTGTGGTGCACTATTGAGGAAAAAAAGTGAGAGTCAGAATCTGGGGTTTACTTGCTAAAGCTTTGTGACCCTGGGCAAGTCATTTTGCCTTCCTGGAGCCCCAGATCCCTTGTCATTAAAATGAATATACTTGTACCTAAGGGAGATTCTAGGGTACGTTAGGGGGAAGTACCTGAGGGTTCTTAGGATTCAGTGAAATAATGTAAGTGTTCTGTGACGTAAAGCTCCGTGCAGAATTTAAAGTGGTATTATTTCAAGCTGGCAGTTGTTGGTGGTATTAATTATGGGATATGGATTTGAGGTTATTGGTTTTAGCCCCTACTTAAAGACAGGTGTGGCATTATTATCATAATTTTTTTTAATGAGATGCTTGGGTCTTAAGGTTTTGGCCAACATTCCAGATTCTGTAAGGGGTGGAGAGGGACTTGAACTTGGATCTAAGACGTGCAGTGCATTTTCCTGTATGTGAGAGAAATGAATATGAATATCAAGAGATGGAACTCTGGTCTTCCCATAGTAAATTAGATTTCACTCTTGCAACACTTCGGTGAAAGGCATTAGTGAATCACTAAAGGAAAATATTCTAGGGTATTCTCGAAGTGCTTATGTGTTTGTGTTTGGCAGAGTGACCTAGGAGATACTTGAAGACCGTCAGGAAGGACCTTTTATGCCCTGCTTAGGATTTTTCACTTCAGTAGGATATTGTTGAAAATTTCAGAGCTACAGAATAGCAACATCAGGTTTTTTTTTTTCCTTTTTCTTTCTTTTCTACCATTCTGGCAGAGATGTGGAGTACGAAGATAGGAAGACCAGTTAGGAAAACAGTTGAGGGAAGGAACGATGAACTAGGGCTTGGTGAGAGGTGTGGAAAGAAGGGCTAATTCTTGAGGAATGTTTAGGATATAGGAGGCAGATTTATTTTCTGCTGAAAGAGCTCTTCTGTACCTGTTACATGGTTTTTTGTCAGAATAAAAATGATGTATGTGTAAGTATTTTGTAAATTTATTTCCTCTAAACGTATGTTTATTTTTGAGAGAGAGAGAGTACGTGGGGAGGGGCAGAGAGAGAGAGGTAGACAGGATCTGAAGCAGGCTCTGCACTGACAGCAGAAAGCCCTACTTGGGCCTCAAACTCAAGAACCATGAGATCATGACCTGAACCGAAGTTGAATGCTTAACCAGATGAGCCACCCGGTATTTTGTAAATTGTAAGATTTATTGTGTGATGTGGATATATAAAAATAACAAATACATAGTTTGCCCAGAGCTGTTCGAAAATCATTTGCAGACTTGATCCCCCTTTATCCTTAAATATTACAGTGTATACTTCCTAAAAAATAAGCGCTTTCTGCTACAGAGCCACAATATACTGATCAAAATCAGGAAATTAACATTGTTTGATATTATCATGTAATTCTTTTTCTCTTTTTTTTTAAAGAACAGTAATTTTTTTTAGAAAATTTTATTTTGAGAGAGGTGGAGTGCAGAGAGAGGAGAAAGAGAGAATCCCAAGCAAGCTCTGCACGGTCAAGTGTGGAGCCTGATGGAGGGCTCAGACTCCTGAACCGCAAGATCATGACCCGAGCTGAAGTCAAGAGTCACTCAACTGACTGAGCCATCCAGGCGCCCCTATGATTCCTTTTTTTTTTTGTTTTTGTTTTGTTTTAATGGTTATTTATTTAGAGAGAGAGTGTGCGTGCACACCAATGAGGTAGGAGTGGGAGAGAGAATCCCAAGCAGGCTCTGGGCTCTTAGTGTAGAGCCTGACTTGGGGCTTGATCTCATGAACTGTGAGCCAAAATCTAGAGTTGGGCGCTTAACTCACTGAGCCACCCCGATGCCCCATTATGCAATTCTTAATAAGAAAAAGATTCTACAGATTTCTCTCCTATTTTGTCGATTGTTCCATTAATGTTCTTTATAAAGGTAAAAGAAAATCTCAGATTATGTATTGCAGTCTGTTGCCATGTTTTTTATAAGCTCCTTTAATTGGAACAGGAAAGTCTTTGTCTCTCATGATACTGATGTTTTTGAAGACTCTAGGACTACTTGTTTTGTAGAAAGTCTCTTAATATGGTGTGTCTGATATTTGGAGTCAGATTATGTACTTTTTGACAAGAATTCCACAGAAGTGATGTTATGTTCTTCATATAGCATGGCAGGAGGCAAATGATGTCATTAATAGTGTGGTTAACTTTTGATTATTTGGTTATGGTGTTATCTATCAGATTTTGTAATATACTAGTTACTGTTGTGGAGAGATACTTGGAGACTGTTTAAATATCTGGTTAATCCTCAAATTTTCACTCTCTAGTTTTAACATCCATCGATGATTGTTTTAATTGTCAACGTGGACTAGTTTAACATCTGTTGAAGATTGCCAAAAGGTGATTTTCTAATCCAGTTATTCTTTTTGCATTTATTAGTTGGATTTTTATCGTAAGGAAGAGCTTTCGCTCATTTACGTATTTGCGTGTTTATCAGTGTCTGTGTAGATTTACAGATTTTTATTTTAGTCAGTGTTTTAAAATCTTTATTGTCATTGTTTATGGTGATGCTCCAGTTGATCCAGATTTGGCCAGTGGGAGCGCTTCATACTAATTTCCGTGTCCTTTTTTTTTTTTTTTTTAAGGAAAGTGTTTCCTGTATGTTAGTGACTAAAAAACACTAAGAAACAGATTTTTAAAAATAGACTCTACTTTTCGAGTCGTTTAGGTTCATAGCAAAATTGAACAGCAAGTATAGAGAGTTCCCTTATATCCTCTGCCCCAGAATATGCATAGCCTCCCCCAATATCATCCACAACAGAGTGGTATGGTTTGTTAAAATTGTTGGTATATCAACCAGATTCCATAGTTTACACTAAGGTTCACTCTCTATATGTGTTAAAACCCATAGAATGTACAAGTATCCACCATTATAGTGTCATACAGCACATTTTCACGACCCTAAAAGTCGTCTGTGCTCTGCCTGTACATCCGTCCCTCCCAACTCTTGGCAACCTCTGATCTTTTTATTGTCTCCATAGTTTTGCTTTTCCAGAATGTCATATAGTTGGAATCACACAGTATATAGTCATTTCATATTGGCTTCTTTTACTTAGTAATAGGTATTTAAGGTTCCTTTCTGTCTTTTTTGTGGCTTGATCCCTCCCTTCTTTTTGGTGCTGAATAATATTTCATTGTACCACAGTTTATCTGTTCACTTCAGCTCATGTGTTGCACCTACTGAAGGACATCTTGGTTGCTTGCGTGTTTTGGCAGTTATGAAAAAAGCTGCTATAAACATCTGTATGCAGATGTGGACGTGTTTTCAGCTCCTTTGGGTTAAATACCAAGGTGCACAATTGCTGGATTGTATGGTAAGAGCATGTATGGTTTTGTAAGAACCTGTCAAACGCTCTTCCTGGGTGGCTGTATCGTTTTGCATTCCTATCAGTAACGAATTGAGATTTTGACAATATTGAGTCTGCCCATCCATGAAGATGGAATGCTCCGTTTATTTAGTACCTCTTTGATTTCTTCTTTCATCAGTGTTTAGTTTTTCTCACATAGGTCTTGTATGTATTTTGTTAGATTTATGCCCGAGTGTTTCAGTTTTGGTGGGTGTTAACTGTAAATGGTGGTATGTTTTTAATTTCAAATTCCATTTGTTCGTCGCTGGTATATAGGAAAGCAGTTGACTTATATATGAACCTTGTGTCCTGCAACCACGTTATGTCACTTAGTAGCTCTGAGTCGTTCTGTTGAGGGTTTGTTTATTTATTTTCTACATAGACAATCCTATCATCTGTGAATAAAGACAATTTTATTTCTTCTCAACTTGCGTACTTTTAAATGTTCATTTGTTTCGAGAGAGAGAGGGAGCGCACGTGCATGTGCGAGAGTGGGACAGGGGCAAAGAGGGAGAATCCCAAGACGCCAGGCTCTAACCCACGAACTGTGAGATCATGACCTGAGCCAAAATTGTGTACTTTTAATTTTCTCTTATAACATTAGCTAGAATTTCCAATTCGATGTTGAACAGAGTGATGAGGGGAACATCCTTGCCTTATTACTGATCTTAGTAGGAAAGTTTCTAGTTTTTCACTGTTAAATATGGTGTTACCTGTTGGTTTTTTGTACATGCTTTATCATGTTGTGGAAGTCCCTCTGTATTTCTAGGTTGCCGAGCACTTCCCCCCCCTTCATGAATGAGTGTTGGATTTTGTCAGATGCCTTTTCTGCATGTATTCATGTGATCGTGGTTTTTTTTTTTTGGTTTTGGTTTTTTGGTTTTTTTTGGTCTGTTGATATGAAGGATTATGTTAATTGATTTTTTGAACATTGAACTAACTTTGCACATCTGGGATAAACAGTCTTGGTTGTGGTGTATGCTTTTTATACATTGTTGGATTTGATTTGCTAATGTTGAGAATTTTTGCATCTATGTTCATGAGACATTGAAAAGACAAGTTTTTATCACTTTTTAACTTTTAGTTTTGTAAAGTGTGATATTCATCTGTTCAAGCTTAGGACGAAATAAACTCTGGTTCATATTTTGATATATTTCCTCTATTTTGTGAACTGTACCTGCAAATTGTAGAAAGAAGCTGTATTTGTAAGTTTTCCAGATGTTTTGACATTGCTTTTCAAACACAAGCCCAGATATTTTATTATTAGATTCAGCAATCAAATATAATTGTTCTGTAAAATTGCTACAAAAGTTTGAAAATGCTTATTCTCAGTTTCTCTACAGACCAGTCAGCAGCGTGTAGACTATCACAGGCCCCTGGACCAAGTTTTGAGTAGCAGCAGTCTGAATCCTATACAGTGTATTGCTTCCTGCCCCTTGTCTAGTAGTCTGAGCCTTACTTCTCAGTCTTGAACAGCATTTGGTACTTTCCTTATAGATTTAAACATTTTTCATTATGAAAAACTTCAAACATACAGAGAGGCTAGGAGAATGAATTCTCATGTATCCATCACTGAGTTACTAATCCATAGCCAGTCTTTTCATTTGTGTTCCTCTTACTTCCTCCTCATGGAATATTTTAAAGCAAATTCCAGACATTTTATGGCACTGTAAATATTTCAGTAGGAGAAGAGGACTGTTTGTTTGTTTGTTTATTTATTTATTTATTTATTTATTCATTCATAAGACCAAGCATGAGCAGGGGAGGGGCAGAGAGAGAGGGAGACACAGAATCCGAAGCAGGCTCCAGGCTCCAGGCTCCGAGATGTCAGCACAGAGCCTGACGCGGAGCTCGAACTCATGAACTGTGAGATCATGACCTGAGCCATAGTCGGACAGTTAACCATCTGAGCCACCCAAGCGCCCCGAGAAGAGGACTTTTTTAAGGGCATAGATACCACACTGTTAATCACATCTTAAAATTTTAATAATTTCTTAAAAAAAATTTTTTTTTAATGTTTATTTATTTTTGAGAGAGACAGAACATGAGCAAGGGAGGGGCAGAGAGAGAGGGAGACACAGAATGTGAAGCAGGCTCCAGGCTGTGAGCTAGCAGCACAGAGCCTGACATGGGGCTCGAACCCACAGATCTGGAAATCACGACCTGGGCCGAAGTCGGATGCTTAACCAACTGAGCCACCCAGGCGTCCCTTTTGTGATTATCTTAATTCATTTCTTTTAAACAGTTTATTTATTTTTGAGAGCTACAGTGCAAGCGGGGGAGGGGCACAGAGAGAGGGGGACAGAGGATCTGAAGTGGGCTCTGTGCTGACAGCAGCAAGCCTGATGCAGGGCTTGAACTCATGAACTGCAAGATCATGACCAGAGCTGAAGTCAGAGGCTCAACCTTCCCGAGCCACCCAGATGCCTCTTAATTCTTTTTTTTTTTTTTTTTTTTTTTTTTTTTACAGTTGAGAGAGTTGAGGCTCTGAGATAAAATTCATTTACTTACTATCTCATAGTCTTTGCTTTCCTTTAAAACAGGACCACATATGGGTGCTGCAATTCATACACTGTCATTTATGGAGACTTTTTCCAATTGCGTAAATGAGAATGGAAGCCTTTTCTGTATTTTTAATCGATATACTGTGGTTTCTTTTGGATTAGTGTATTAGTTAAGAGAAGTCAAACTGGCTTTCATAATTTCTTCTTCAGGGATTGCCTCCAAAATTAAAAAATATATAAAACGCCAAAAACCCTTAAGGTATTTTATAGCCTAGAACCATGGTGAATATTCCCAAGTTGTCTTTTTTCACTCAATTTTAGATGCTAAATTTAGTATATCTTGTTTTGTAAATAACTTTTTAACGTTCTGCTTATTGCTCAACTTTTCAGATGTTTTGTGGTAATTCAGTCTAGATACGCTGTGTGAATATTTTGTGTAGTTGTAAAACAAAAATTTGAGCAAAATGTGTGTTAAATAAGTTTTTCTAAGTTTGCTCGTGTAAATATTGTATGTCCTAGTCCTCTAGGAAGGGACTGCTTAGTTAGAAACTCATTGCAGTTTATTAATAGTCCAAATTCTAGGTAATGGGAACAAGTGACTATGGGCTGCAGTATAAATATATTATTTATCACCTGGTGTGTGTAGTGTAGTACTGACTTTGGAGCCAGAATGCCTGGGTTCAAACCCTGGCTCTGCCACTTAGTAGCTTTGTGATTTTGGGCAAGTTACTCAACTTCTCTGTTGTTTCCAATCTTAAAATTTGGTGATAATAATAGTACCTGTTTCATAGGGTTCTGAGGATTAAATTAGTTAATGTATATGTACAGTGCTTAGAACATGTCTGGCATGCAGTAAATGCCTAAATTTTAGCTATTTTCTTAGTTGGATAAAGCTGATCCTGGAAAAATTGTGAAATAGACAGAGTTGTCCTAGAGGTTCATTCATTTCTAATGATTGGGTAACAGTGCGGTCAGCTTGCTGCTATCTTTGGCATTCCTTCCCAGGTTGCCCTTTGCTAATAAACCTTTGCCTACTTGTTCTCCTTGTCTCTGCGATGTAAACCCCAAATTATAAAATCTCCATCCTATTTTCCTGTTATTCATTACACTAGGAATCTTTTTTATTTTTTTTAATTTTTTTTTTTATTTTTGAGACAGAGACAGAGCATGAACAGGGGAGGGTCAGAGAGAGGGAGACACAGAATCCAAAGCAGGTTCCAGGCTCAGAGCAGTCAGCACAGAGCCCGACACGGGGCTTGAACTCACGAACCGTGAGATCATGACCTGAGCCGAAGCCCGACGCTCGACCGACTGAGCCATCCAGGCGCCCCAAGGAATCTTGAGATAAATGATCAGATTGAATGACTTTATGTTATTAGTAAATAACATTTGTAAATAACTTGGGCTTATACAATAAGTGTTTTTTTGGAAAGTGTTATTTTTAAGTAATCTCTACATCCACTGTGGGTCTTGAACTCACAACCCTGACAAGAGTCATGTGCTCCGCTGCCTGAGCCAGCCAGGCACCCCATATAAAATAAGGGTTTTAATTAAAATAACTTAAGTGGAATGGAAGTTAATCAAAACAACAAATTTGGGCAAAGTTAAAGTATTGGGAAAAAGATATTTTTGGATAAGATGGTGCCTCTGCGTTTGTTTTGCCTTGGAATATTTCATCCATTTGGTTCTCCCAGATTTTCACATCTTTTTCTTTCTTTTACATAGAACTCATTGATTGTCTAAAAGTTCCAAGTTTGTACCCCTCCTTCCTGTAGCCCACAAATAACAACATCCATGGTGTTTGGCAAAAGGATGGCCTTTTTGTTGGGCTAGGTATAGTAATGAATCTTTGTTTCTATGGATACTTTGTTAATTGGGATTAATCTGTTTCGTATGAACAGAGAATAGGATAATGAAAGAAATTCTTTTTTAAAAAGATGTTTATTTTGAAAGGGGGTAGAAAGAGAGTGCGTGCACGAGGCTGTGTGTTGAGCGGGGGAGGGGCAGAGAGGGGGGAGAGAGAGAATCCCAAGCAGGCTCCGTGCTGTCATTGCAGAGCCTGACTTGGGGTTCAACCCCATGAACTGTGAGATCATGACCTGAGCCGAAATCAAGAGTTGGATGCTTAACTGACTGAGCCACCCAGGTGCCCGGAAAGAAGTCAAATTCTAAATGAGGTAGCATCTTTGTAGTTCTTGCAAAAGGTGTTATTTTTTATTTTTTACTTACTTACTTTACTTACTTATTTATTTATTTATGTATTTATTTATTTAAATTTTTTTTTTAACGTTTATTTATTTTTGAGACAGAGAGAGACAGAGCATGAACAGGGGAGGGTCAGAGAGAGGGAGACACAGAATCCAAAACAGGCTCCAGGCTCTGAGCTGTCAGCACAGAGCCTGACGCGGGGCTCGAACCCACGGACTGCGAGATCATGACCTGAGCCGAAGTCGGCCGCTCAACCGACTGAGCCACCCAGGTGCCCCAAAGGTGTTATTTTTTAAATGCTGGGTTGATATGCACTCTTGGAGATAATCACCCCACTTCCATACATATTTAAGAAAACCATAGTCCTGTTTCATCTAATTGGATTGCAGATGCCCTGAGCATTGTAGACCTTTGGTAACTTGTCATAGGTTGTTAAATTTGTTGTTTGGAATTATTATGTGGGGTACATGATTGACCTGTGAAATCTCTGAAACTTGTATAGGAGCTCAAGGTACGTATTCACATATATATGTGTGTGTATATGTGTATATATACATACACATATATACGTGTGTATGTATATATGTATGTGTAGGTGTGTGTGTTTTATTTCTGTTACTGTCTCGGAAGTAAAGAGTATAGAGGAGGTTGGCAAGATTACAAATAAAACTCTAGTACATGCTTAAAGGGGTAGAATTCCTCTTGAAAAGAATAGAGAGTAGATTAAAAGAAAGAGCATTACTTTTGTGCAAGATTTTTGGCACAGTTTATAAATTTTGTGTCTATGGATCTTCCATTCTAATCAATGGATTGCTAACTGGTTTGGAAGAAAAGCTATTAGAGTTGTAGCTTTTATTATGGTTTTTCCTAATTATGCAGTGTTCACATGTTAAAATGTAAACTTTATATTCTTTGTTTTATTTCAGGGACTTTGGTTGGAATGAAGTTAGATGTACTAATTGTATGGGTAATTGGCTCATTTAATCAGGTACAGTGTCGGTAAGACCAAAGTCATCATGGCAGGTGTTATTTAACCTTTGTTATTTTAACTCAGTTTACTTTGTCCAGCTTGTCCGCAAATTCTTGGAAAGGGACCTTAGCAAGTATGTTTAACTTAAATCTACTCATTAGATACAAATGACGTAGATAATTGTGATCTCTGTATAGGAGGGTCAGCACGTATTTGAGATCTAATTCTTGATGATTTTCATAAAATTTTGCATACACTTAGCACTTTCAGCAGGTATTTAATGATTGCACAAGTTTTTGTACTCGTGTCCTTTCCATTGCAGGACTTGAACAGTTAACCAGCTCATGAGTGCCTATGGTTTGACACCTAGCTGTTAGCAGTGGACGCCGTCTACTGAGGTCTTGCCACAGGAGTGGATCCCATCCTGTAGAATTTCTCTTTTTTGCCCGAAATTGCTCTAAGCTCCACTCCTGACTTCTTTTTCCAGGGCCCTCAGTGTGGTCTGTTCTGTGGGTTTTATAAACACAAGGCTCGCCCACATTTCATGCCTCTTGATGCCCTGACCCACAGTTTTTGAAGGCTCGGCTATCTGATTGAAAACTGAAGGCAGGGAATTATACAGGGAACACACATGCAAATCAGTATTCCCGAAACTAGCCTCGAGAGGAAATACAGTAAGTGCCAAATGCCAGTAGAAGTGTGGTTGCTTGGCGTGTACTTGAACTAGTTTGGAAAAAAACCCATGAGAGAGAGGAGACTTGAACATTGCTTTAAAGAAGGGGTGGGATTTGCTGCAAGTTGAGTGTGTGTGTCTGTCTTGCTTGTATTTTTAAGGTAGTGCCTTGGTGTCTGGTCTGGGTGTGGGCGCCGGTAGGGTACCTGCAGGTGGCTGGGCATGTGTGGTATGTTTGGGAGTGAGTCTGTGAGGTGGGCTGTGTGTGTGGTGGGAAGGAGGTGGGAATTTATACTGCGGCAGAAGAGCTTCTGAAAGAGGGCCTTGCTGTTAGGAGGATTTTTCTGGTAACAGTAAGCTGGCTGGATTTAGAAAGGCAAGGCGCTTAGGAAGCTATTATAGTACTTCTGACCTGAACTGAGAAGGGTTGATGACGGTGGGAGTGGGGAAGAAAGCAACTGATTGGACAGAAACCACTAGTGAGAATCGGAGGGGGCTGGGCAAGGCAGAATTCACGAGGATTCTGTGTTTCTTCTGTGTGGGGCGCAGAGGTCTTCATGGTGTCCTTAATGGATAGTGGGGAAGTCTGGGTTAGGAGTTGGCCGTGAAAGGAAGATAAGAGGTTTAATGTAGGATGTGTTAAGCTGTTGGAGCCCTGAAATGAGGTCATATTTGTGGATAGAGGGTTCACCATGTACTCAGTCTTCAAGATCTTGCTCAAGGCCAGTTTCCTCTCTTGTGAGGAGAGAGAGTGATGAGAAAGAGGTGGAGGAGAAAAGAGGGTATGACTGTGGGATTTTTGGCTTGAGAGTTAAGTAGTACTTCTTATTTATAAATATTGCAGTTCAGAATTACCATGTGATACTGTAACATACTAGAAATTCAGCATGCTTGGAATATCATGCTAGTTGTAACTTTCATCTGTATTCCCTAAGATGCTTCCTGAGCATTTGTAAATTTCCACAGTTTTATGTTAATTAATGTTTATATCAACAATTTACACTGATGAGTTAATATTTATATTACTGAATATAGACTTTAAAGTTAATAAAAAGCCTTAAAGACTGCTATTAGTCCTTCATTTGGATGACTTCTCATTTGGAAATAACTGGCAACTGAGCTTCTCTGTTTTTTAAGTAGTTTGTACTTGATGAGGATTATTTCACTCCGCCAGTTTTCTTTCATAGGGTTTTAATAGGTGGTTGGGAGAATTTGTAGGGTGGCTGCAATTTTGAGGAATTGCCTTTCATATAGGTACATTTTTCCTACAGTGTTTGGTAACGCTTCACAAATATGGCCTAAGTAATTCATTATTAAGCATGACAGTATAAAAAATGTTTAGTTGCTAGCCTCTCCTTTTCCCTGGTCATTAATTCATATACCCGTAATACTTGTGCCTTTATTATTATTTGAAGTGGCAGATATATAACTGAAAGCAGTTAGCAGTTTAGAAAATGGTTGATATACTTGAAGACATTATTCAGTCTGTCTATAGATAGAGCTTGATGCACAAATGGATTCATGGACGTTTTGGTCCATGGATGGGTATTGCATTCGAACCAAGGACTATTTGTTTGAAGAGTAGCAATTTTGTCTGGTTCTGCTTAAAAAGGGTCCAGATTGTACAGATTTTATTTTTGCTTTTTATTGTACCAGTTAATTGAAGTATGATTCATTGGCTAGAGTTTGAAAATCTGTGTTACATGTAAAATTAGACTTGTAAATTAAATTTACTTGAGTATATGACTATATGGTAACTAAAAAGGTATTTAGTAACAGTTTTGTTTTGCTGTACAATATTAACTCTCACAGCTGATTGCTATTAAAAATCAGTTTATGAATTTTTTGGGGATTTTTGATGCCCGGAAGAAAAATTGTACTTAGTTTCATCTCAATAATACAAAATCATAGTTGAGCTGATGTTATCTTTCTTTACTCTCCCATTCCATTTACTGATTACAACATGTACAAATGGCTGTCTCAGATAATCCTCTCCAATGAATTTTAGTTTTCAGTTACTGAAAAACAGTATTTTGGGGCACCTGGGTGGCTCAGTCGGTTCAGTGTCCGACTTTGGCTCAGGTCATGATCTCGCGGTTCATGAGTTCGAGCCCTGCATCGAGCTCTGTGCTGACAGCTTGGAGCCTGGAGCCTGCTTCGGATTCTTTGTCTCCCTCTCTCTTTGCGCCCCCCCTCCCCAGAAATAAACAAACAAAAAAACATTAAAAACAGTATTTCTACAAAGTCTAAATTTCCCATAGAGTTGATACTGTATATGTCATTATCTAATATAATGCACTTACCTTAAACTTTCTGGCATGGTTTTGGGATTGCTTAGTTACCTGGGTTTTTGAAGAGGGAGGCTGTTTGCCAGGCATATATGACAATGATTCTTTATTTTTATGGCAGTTTTTTATTTGCTTTTTGTCAGACATGGACATTTAAATGTGTTACGCTGGCACATTAGTCCCGTGAAGATTTGCTAAGATAATGTAAGGTCTCAAGCTGTTCAGATGAGCCTGCAAACATATAGAAGACAGACTTACCAAAGCAAGCATGACATTTTGAATGTGAATATTTTATTTTATTTTTAAATGTTTATTTTTGAGAGAGTGCAAGCGGTGGAGGTGCAGAGATGTGGGGGTCAGGGGTGGGTGCAGAGGATCCAAAGTGGGCCTCTTGCTGATAGCAGAGAGCCCGATGCAGGGCTTGAACTCATGAACTGTGAGATCATGACCTGAGCCAAAGTTGGACACTTAACCGACTGAGCCACCCAGGCACCCCAGAATGTGAATGTTTTAAATGAAATACTGAAATTACTTATGGTAGCCCTGGATATATATTTATTATGTCATTTGTTTGTCACGATAAGTTTTCTCCTTGGTCATTTTATTTTCAAATGGAATGAGACAAGTTGTTTATATTTCATTCCTGAGAAACTAAAGGAAGAAACTGAATATGAAAATGGCCATTAAATTCGATTGTCCATCTTATGGATGTTCAACGTCTTATGGATGTTCATAAGATAGTTCCTTGCTCTTAACACACTTTGGCCTGGTGTTAGATTGTGTGTAATTAGCGTGTACAACTTAAATGTCAAAATCTAAGCAATATAAATAACCTGGGTTAGGAAAAAAACATAGTTGCTTAAGGCAAAAAAGACTTCAAAGCTAAATATAAGCAATATTTGTTTTTTCCTTTTTCTCGTTTACATGTTTATACCACCTTTCTCTCTCAAGTAATAACAAGCAGTACGGGTCCGAACTGGCTTATTAGCACTACCAAGTTAATATTAACGATAACATTAGTGCACATACATGCACACTTAAAGGTTTGGAGAAAAATGTCTTTCCCATGTCTGATTTCACTGACTAGCCCGATCAGTTTACTAATTTTATTGCGGCGTTAAACTAAAATGCTAAGTACGGTTGTCCATTATTAAAAGAAATGAGTAGGATTAAAATAGAGACTTAAAAAAAATACTTCTGGATAAAGTAGCAGGCTTCAAGTGAAACTCAGTTTTGGTTTCCTTTACAGGACTAGCTATTCACAGTCACACAGAACTACTTAGCACGCTTTGCCAGTGTCTCCTGAGGAAGTCAGAATCTGAGCCAGCATGAAGACTGAATCTGGTCTTTGGTCTGATTTATAAACTGTACTTTATTCTAACCATGTGCAAGGTGGAGGTTATAGCATGGAAACTAAAACCTTAGTAAGTGATTTTTGTTTTAGCTTTTAAATAATAGCCTTTCTTGTAGTGAATTTGTCCTTTTAACTGAGTTCACGCTATAAATGGGGTGAGGACTTGGCAGACAGAGACACAATACTACACTTACAAAGTGAAAGATTTAGCTTTTCAGGTCAGGGAAAATCCCCGAGAAAGGGAGGCAAAAGCTTCTATTAACTTTGCGTAGGATTTTCACTTTTCTGGTTAAAAATAGGTGGCAGAATGATAATTAGTTTAGGAGGGATTTAAGAAAATGGAGAGTCTGTCTTTAGTAGCCAACGTCTACATTCAAGCCATTTAAAAAAAATCATTATAAAATTTGCTGTGTAAGTTACTTTATTTATAAATTAGTTGGCATTAAGCTATGCAGTCTACATTTTAGTGTGTTAGTAAGCCCAGTGTACAATCCCAGGAACCTCTTAAATACTGAATATATTTTTAATATGAATTGAGTTTTGAGTGTATCTTAAATATCAAATATTTTGAGTAGGACTATTCAGAATTCTATCGGAGTAGGTATGCTACTGGTAGCTGTCTAGGGACGTTCCGTCGATTTTATTGTCCCAGTCGGTGATGTACAATTTTTATTTTTTTGTGTTCCAGACAACTAGATTTTGAGGATGTTAGGCTGTCACGGGACTTGATCTGTATTTCACAGTGTCACTTTCTGATTGTAAGGATTACTCTTCAGCATTTTTCTTTCTGCCTGTACTTATTAAGAACAGTGGATAGCACTTTTAAGCTGCTTTTCCTTAGCAAAAATGATAGAATTTGTTTGATCTTCTGAATTCTTCAAGGAATCAAACATTATGATACTGTACCTAGATAGCATAAGAATCGATGTCATTCATAATTTGAGAATGGTTCTGTATTTAAGTTGCTTGGCTTGTGTTCTTTCCTTTCTCTTTGAATCTTAATTTTTGGTTACCTTTCTAAATTGATGGCTTAAATTAAACTTCTATTAGTGGCTTCTCTGTTTTAACGTGCTTCCCTCTTAAAAAAACGAACCTCCCTTGGGGCGCCTGGGTGGCGCAGTCGGTTAAGCGTCCGACTTCGGCCAGGTCACGATCTCGCGGTCCGTGAGTTCGAGCCCCGCGTCGGGCTCTGGGCTGATGGCTCAGAGCCTGGAGCCTGTTTCCGATTCTGTGTCTCCCTCTCTCTCTGCCCCTCCCCCGTTCATGCTCTGTCTCTCTCTGTCCCAAAAATAAATAAACGTTGAAAAAAAAATTAAAAAAAAATATTTAAAAAAAAAAAAAACGAACCTCCCTTTATTTTCTGCTTATCTCTTCTGCATTCTAAAGTACAATTTCATTAAATCCCGAGGTCTCGGATTTTTCTTTGGAAACTTACCTCTGGTGTCTCTGATGGAAATGAGAAAAATAAGTATAAGAAATAGTTCAGTATTAAATCTCACATGCGTCTTCTGAGAAGTTTATATTTTAGAAGTTGAGGGGTACTTTGGTTTTGGGGCATGTTTTCAGAGATGGAATTATGTAGTTACTGTTCTAATAACCATGTCCTAATTATTTATAGCTTCCTGCTTGACATAACTCACTTCAAGAAGAGCACAATGTCAGAACGTGGAATTAAGTGGGCTTGTGAATACTGTACGTACGAAAACTGGCCATCTGCCATCAAGTGTACAATGTGTCGTGCCCAGAGACCAAGTGGAACAATTATCACAGAAGATCCATTTAAAAGCGGTTCAAGTGATGTTGGTAGAGATTGGGATCCTTCCGGCACTGAAGGAGGAAGTAGTCCTTTGATATGTCCAGACTCTAGTGCAAGACCAAGGGTTAAGTCTTCGTACAGCATGGAAAATGCAAATAAATGGTCATGCCACATGTGCACATATTTGAACTGGCCAAGAGCAATCAGATGTACCCAGTGCTTATCCCAGCGTAGGACCAGGAGTCCCACGGAGTCTCCTCAATCCTCAGGATCTGGCTCAAGACCAGTTGCTTTTTCTGTTGATCCTTGTGAGGAATACAATGATAGAAATAAACCGAACACAAGGACCCAGCACTGGACTTGTTCTATTTGCACGTATGAAAACTGGGCCAAGGCTAAAAAGTGTGTTGTTTGCGATCATCCCAGACCTAATAATATTGAAGCAATAGAGTTGGCAGAGACTGATGAGGCTTCTTCAATAATAAATGAGCAAGACAGAACTCGATGGAGGGGCAGCTGCAGCAGTGGTAATAGCCAAAGAAGATCGCCTCCCACTACGAAACGAGACTCTGAAATGAAAATGGATTTTCAGAGGATCGAATTGGCTGGTGCTGTTGGCAGTAAGGAGGAACTTGAAGTGGACTTCAAAAAACTAAAACAAATTAAAAACAGGATGAAAAAGACCGATTGGCTCTTCCTCAGTGCTTGTGTGGGTAAGTGTCTGCATTTGTTGAATGGGATAGGAAGATACTAAAAATGACATGAAAGATATAAGTAGGGTCATTATTATTTAGCATTTCGCTCATTCAGCATGATAGCTATATTCCCAGTATGCATGCATAAGAATCTCTGTATTTTTTATCTTATTACAACTTTGTGCTAAATTGCCTTCATTTCATTGTGTGTTTTTCCAGCATTAGGGAGAAAAACTTTTAAGTTAAAGCAAAGTTCTTTACACATCAGTAGAAAAAGAATATACCTGGGGTTTAAAACTGCTACTCTATTTATTGTAACAAGATGTGACTGAGGAACACCAGCTGCTGCTTCAGAGTGTTTGTAAACAGTGTGAGCATCTTGTGATGATAGAAGCTTTAGTCAGATGTTAAAAATATCACAAAAATGTGACTCCAAGAAGTTGAACAAACATAGTATTGACCTTGAAAATACCGATGTTAATTTAACATGAATGTCATGTAGTAAATATTTGCAGATTTTATGAAACTGATTTCATGTAGCTAGCTGAATTCCACAGTTCAGATTATGCTTTGTGTGTTTTGTGGTTTTAGTGCTTCCTAAGGAAATTCTGTATTGGTCCCAGTTACTGGCCCAGACCTGTTAAAGGACCAGGACATGATGTGAGAGCAGGGTTTTCTCTGGTTACTAACCTTGTGAGTTAAATAGTTGTGATGTAATTCACAAAAGCAGTTATTGGATTGTCTGTGCTTTTTCTTTTCTTTTTGAGTAGGTTAGCTATTGGCATTTTATGATTTAAAATATTTGGATGGGGTGCTTATTCTGACATTGTGTTTTGTAAAGAAAATTTTTGTAAAGGATTATTTTGAGTGAGAACTCAAGTTAAATATTGCATGGAACAATACCTAAGCCTTAAACATAGCTTAGCTCTGTGTGTATATACGTGTGTGTGTGTGTGTGTGTGTGTGTGTGTGTGTGTGTGTATAAACACACACGTATGTGTATGTATATATGTATGTATATATATATATACGTATTGTGTATGTGTGTATATACACACATATATGTACGTATATATATATTTTCCCCAGTATGAATTTCTTTTATCTCTCTAACTATAGCTCCAAGAACATAGAAGACATAACTATATGAACCTGCAAGTCCTAAGAGTAGATTTCAAGAAATCTGAGTTTTTTATTTTAATTTTGCCCTGACAAAAAGAATGTCCCAGGAGATGAGTCCTTCTTAACACCCAAACATAGTAGGAACTTAGTAACTCTTAGTTCCAATTTTCTCCTATTTTGAGCACTAGGGATGAGAATCCACTGAGCCATTTTAGGCTATCTGTGTTGTCCCATTTCATCCCGTTGATTTTTTTTCTTTTCTCCCCAAATTGGGGTACCATAAATGTTATTCTTTCTCTTTTTCTTTTTCTTTTTCTTTTTCTTTTTCTTTTTCTTTTTCTTTTTCTTTTTCTTTTTCTTTTCTTTTCTTTTCTTTTCTTTTCTTTTCTTTTCTTTTCTTTTCTTTCCTTCCTTCTTTCTTTCTTTCATTCATTCATTCATTCATTCATTCATACAAAAGGGTTTTATGTATTTTATTGAGGTCAAAGTCCTATAACCTAAGATTCACTATTTCGAAAGTGAACAAATCAGGCATTTAGTGCATTCACAGTGTTGTGCACCCTCCACCTGTCTGGTTCTGAAACATTTTCATCACCCTAAAAGGAAACCCTGTACCCCTTAAGCAGTTACTTCACATCCCCTCCTCCTCCAAGGCCCTGGCAATCACATCTTTCTGTCTCTGGCTTTACCTATTCTGGATATTCCATATAATAGGAATCTTATGTGACCTTTTATATCTAGTTGTGATTGTCTTTAAATTACCTGCATGTCTTTTGAAACAACTCTTAAAATCATTTTTGCCTAGTGGTAGTGTACCATGCATACATTTATTACAAGGTCATGTGGTAGTACACATATGTTTATATAGATGGAAATGGAGTACATTGCGACGCTTATTAACCTTTGTTGGGGTCATAGAATCCTTCAGAAATCAGAGGTTCATAGTTTTTTCAAGTTAGTGGATCTCAGGATAAGAACTTCTGCTTAGGAATATTTTCTCTTGAAACACATAAATTAGACCAATCGATAAAACTCTGTGGCTATTACTTCTTGCCTTTAGGATTACTCTGTCTCTCTCTGATGCTGCCTTTTATTTCTTTCCACATAATCCTTATGTCTTTTGAGATAACTGTCCTTGTACTTCACATTTTGATAGCTGTGAGTTCATTTTAAAGGTGGAACAAAAACTGCCAGCAGGACTAATATTGTATTTATTTGTTTTTGTTTCGTTTACAAAACAGTTTCTTTGTCATTAAGTCACTGTTCCCACCCACTCCAGAATTTCTAGGGTCTTAGGACCGAGTATTGATTGTATTTGGTTCTTGGTAATGTGCATTGTCTTTCCTATCAACAGATATTTTTGTTCACCATACAATATGGTTCTGAACTGTTGTACTAAAAATTAATGACCCCGTCTTTATTGAGTAGTCCTGTCCTGATTTGTAAACATCACTGAAATATGGTTAAAACTTTTTTTTGTTTACATTGTGTTGGGTTAATTAACAGAAGTCCACATGTACTGAAAATTAATCTTTACTTCCCTTTTTCTGCCTGCCTTATGTTCTCCAAATTTCATCAGATATGGTGTATAATGGCTTGTCCATGTTAGGCATTTAAGAAAATCATCTCTGTGCTCCCTTTGGCAGCGCATATAGTGAAACAATCATCTCCAAGGTATATACGCTAATTACAAAATGCTTGCTGAGTGTAACATTTATACTAAGTATAAAATGTGAGACTTTCCCTTTTGAAATTGGAAAAAGTCTCAACTTCTGGCCAGCTTTGTAGCTGGTTAAAATAGGAATGAAGAAGATGCAGTTGTTAAGAAGGCAAAAGTAAACTGAAGTGCCAACAATATTGAGCGAGTTTCTTTTTTACATGACTGTTGAGTGTAAGTTTCACATGAATCATTATTATCTTATGTGGTGAGAGAAGGACATCGGGGACAGCAATGCCAAACAAAACCTGACATCAGTAAAAGTGGAATCTGGGGGTGGGAACCGGGATGGAAAGGGCAGAGGTGTATTTAAATATGCACTTGTCTCTGGAATGTCTGCAGTTTGGTGCCAGGTATTTTCTGGGAGGTCATGTCAGTGCTAATCATAGACTGCCTTTCCCACTGGATAGATAATGTCCCTCGAGAATAGGGCAGCACTACCTAACGCCGTTTTACTTCTGTTGTAGTGAATTGGTTGCCCCTTGGAAGAATATTTAAATTTGTGGCCCAAGTTGATCCCTTGAAAAGATACGGGATCACATAAGAATCCCAAATTAAATCCGTGTGATAACGTTTTGTATTTCTGAATCCTGGACTCGTACATCCAGCTGTGTATACCACATCTTCTCTTGAATAGCTAATATTTCAAATTTCTTTCCAACTCAGCGAAGCTGAAACTGAACCGGTCTCTCCATTAAGTGTATTCTTTCACAGTTCTTCTCTCCCCTTTCTAAAAAAATTGTTTTTATTTTTATTTTGAGAGTGCACTAGCGGGGGGACAGAGAGAGACAGAGAGAGAGGGAATCCCAAGCAGGCTCTGCTCTGTCAGTGCAGAGCGCCTGATGACGAACTGCAAGATCATGGCCTGAACTGAAACCATGAGTGAGTGGGACGCTTAACAGACTGAGACAGTCGGTCCCCCTCTCCCTTGATGGCATGTTTATCTTTCCACTGGCTGTGCCAAAAGCCTCCGCCATTCCTGATTCTCCTCTTTTTTCTCTCACTCCTTTCCTTCTTGTCAGAAAATCTTACTGGCTCTGCCTTCGAATTATATCCAGAATCCGACCACTTCTTACTACCCTTGTCCAAACCATGATCCTTGTCCTCTTTTACAAACTATTCTCCACATAGGAGCTTCTCTTAAAACTCTGCTCAGTACTCTTCAGTGATCGCCTGCGTGGCTCACAGTAAAAGTCAGAGTCCCTCAAAGACTCCGTAGGCCGCCCTCAGCTGTGCCCCGCACCTTTCTTCCCCCCACATACATTGTTTCCCTTCTAGCCTTCTATTGCTCTCAGTTTCTCTTAGCCCATGTGGCCACCTTTCTTCTCTAACAGATGAGCCTCAAGCCTTTGCACTTGCTGTTTCCTCTGTCTGGATTGCTCATTCTCTAGATTGCAGGATTAGTGGATTTGGTCACATATGTTCTTTTCTCATTTGTTACCTTCTCGGTGAGGCCTCTCTGACTGTCTAAGATTTCAGCCCTGTCCTCACTCCCTTTCCTCAGCTTTAATTTTCTTTTCAGTTGTCACTTTCCAGTATACTCGGTCACTTTATTATTTGTCTCTTTCTTCCTTAGAATTTAAGCTTTGTGAAGGCCAGGAATTTTTTGTTGTTCACAGCATATCCTAGTACCTAAAACAGTACCTGGTATATAGCAGGCATTCAGGTATTTGTTAAACCAGTCAGTGAATCAACCCTTCTGGAAACTGGGATCTGAATACATACTTTACGCTCCTTTCCTGAATTTCTGGATTTTTTTGCTTTCTTCCTAGCTTTCTGTATTTTTTACTTTACAGACTACCCCTGGGGCTTGACCCAGTGGGAGCCAACTTGACTTCTCCTTGTCAGAAAAAAGTAGGAAGTTGGTATAATAGAGTCTTACTGTAAGAGGCAGGCCTCAGTTTATCACTAGACAGTCTGTGGATTTGAAAAGTCTGAAGTCATTTCTTTACCTTAAATTCTTCTGTCTTCCTGCCTTCACTGATGAATATTTGACAATTTGATGAATATATGATATAAAGAAAAAAATCATGTGTTTGCTATAAAGTCCTAAAGCAAATTAAATTTTTACTTCTTTTATATTCAGTTGTAGTTGGATCTGTTATTTCTGTTTGGCATTTTGTCTCATGTCTTACACAATAGATGCATCTTTCTTATGTTTAACTTTCCAGTGACCCTGCTGATGAAGATGGGAAGGATTTGAGATTGGGGGTGGGGGGGGGTATTGAAGGTGTAGGGGAAGAAGAATCAAGCTTGTATAACAAGTACATGTTGAAACTGGATTTGTATGCTGAAAATAATTCAGTTGCCCCATGGCAGTGACATTATAGAGAATTTGTGCAGCAGTAATGTCTCCTGTTGCTCCCAAGCGTTGGGGTGGTGACCTGTGTGTGCACTGGTGTCCCGTGTTGAGAATCACTGACTTACAGGCTAAATCAGAACCTCCTTATCAGTGAGCATGCTGGAGTGGCACATGAGGCTTATAGTCTGGATTATTCCTGAGCAAAAGTTTGATGTGTTTAAAAATTTACATGATTCTGAAAACAGAAAATATGTTCGAATTAACCTTTTCTTTCAAGTTGTCTACAAAGATAGTTCTATTTGATCTATTTCACTTTTTCTCATAACTACGTTGAAAATAATATTTACGGCATCTGTTTTCTCCGTAGATGCCAATTGTATTCTGGCCCCTTGTCTGTCTGCCGTCTCCTATATACCTGCTTCAAAGTGCCAGATGCACCTGTAGAAATACCTAAAGCTTGTATGGTGCCAGACATGTGAGAATGTATTTGTTTGCTTCCACTAATAACTTTTTTCATTTTCGTTTTTTTACCTTTTTTTCATTTTAACAAATTAGCAAGGTATAGGCTTGTTACATTTAAAAATATTCGATTTATTTGGTATCATTCTTAAGAATTATACATATAGATGGTTTTTCTCAAGAAAATAAACTTATTATAAGGTTGTGTTAGTGTTTTTCTTTTTGTGGAAAGACAAATGTATTGCAAACATAATGTTCCATGGTGACTTTTTTTATTCCTGGTTTTGAGAGATGGTGTATCTGGTCAAATGAGTGTTGTACAATAACCCAAACAAAATTATATTAATATTTCTTTAAAAATTTTTTTAAATTTTTTATTATTTTTTTAATGTTTATTTTTGAGAGAGAGAGAGAGAGAGAGAGAGAGAGCGCGCACACAAGCGGGGGCTAGGTAGAGAGAGAGGGAGACACACAAGCTGAAGCAGTCTCCAAGCTCCTAGCTGTCAGCACAGAGCTTGACGTGGGTTTGAATTCACAAACCACGAGATCATGACCTGAACTGAAGTCGGACACTCAACCGATTGAGCCAGCCAGGCACCCCTAAAATTAAAAAAAAAAAAAAAAAAAGTATTTTGAGAGAGAGTGTGCATGTGCATATGTGAACAGGGGCAGGGTGCAGAGAGATGGGGAGAGAGAATCCCAACCAGGCTCTGTGCTGTCAGCACGGAGCCTGACGTAGGGCTCTATCTCATGAACTGTGAGATCATGACCTGAGCAGAAATCAAGAGTCGGATGCTTATTTAATCAACTGAGCCACCCAGATGCCCCTATTATGTTTCAGTGGAAGAAAAAGCCCTTTATGATTAGTTTTTGGGAAATGGTAGTAGTATGAACTGGAATGATAATAAGCTGGTATATACCAAGAAAATTACCACATCAGAACAAAACAGAAAAGGAAATCTTTGACCTAAGACACAGTTGCGATTTTACCCATTTATTAAGGTGTCTTTGTGGCTGACTTTTTAACTTTAGAGGAAACTCAGGGTATATAAATTATTGTAAGGAAATAGAAGAGGCTTCTGTTCTCTAGTTTATTTTTTTTTATTAAAAAAATTTATTTTAATGTTTATTTTTGAGAGAGAGACAGCGTGTGAGTGGGGGAGGGTGAGAGAGAGAGGGAGACACAGAACCGGAAACAGGCTCCAGGCTCTGAGCTTGTCAGCACAGAGCCTGATGCATGGCTCCAACTCTTGAACCGTGAGATCATGAGTTGAGCTGAAGTCGGACACTTACCGACTAAGCCACCCAGGCGCCCCTATTCTCTAGTTTTAAAAATTGTTAACTTGCTAAAAAAATAAAAATTATGAATTTGATGCACAGAGATAGCTTCTTGATGACTATCTGAGGGCACAAAACATGAAACATCTTACAAAACACACTATCAGTGAGAGGAGTTAGTGTCTAAATTTGTATTTTTTTGTGGCCCACTACGGTTTGCTGCTTCTCCTCTTCTGATTTACATGACTGATTGAAATAGTGTAGCAGGCAGAGACGCCTTCCAGGCCTCCCAAGATGTTTAAATCCTAATCCCCAGAGTATATGAATATGCTGCTTTGCATGGCAGAAGGGAAGGACCCTGAGATGGAGAAATTACCTTCTGTTATCCAGGTGGGCCCAGCATAATCATAAGGGTCTTTACAAACAAAAGAGGGAGACGAAAGAACATGTGTCACAGAAAGAAATGTGACAGTGGAGCAGTGGAGGTCTTAGTGATGAGGGGCCATGGGCTGCAGAACGAGGGCAGCCTTTGTAAGCTGGAAAAGGCAAGGTGCCCCCGCCCCCTCCCCAAGGAGCAAACCTGATTTTATTAGCCCAGTGAGGGCCACATGGACCTTCTGGTCTTGCCCAGATTTTAAGATAAAATATTTGTATTATTTTAAGCCACTGTGTTTGTAATAATTTGTTATGGCAGCAATAGGAAATTAATACAAACAGCATTTTTTTTTTTTTAATTACAAATAGCAAGTTCAGGGGGTCACCTGTGCTTCTCATCTACTGGTTATAAATTATAGGTTTCCACGACCGCTGCTTGGGTTCAGTTAATTTGTGAGAATTGCTCACAGAACTCAGGAAAACCTTTTACTTACTTGATGACTGGTTTATTATAAAAGCTTAGAACTCTGGAACAACCACGTGGGAGAGATGCAGAGGGCAAGGGAAGGGGCTTTCCATGTCCTGTGTTGGCTGCCACGCTCCCAGCACCTCTGCATTTTCACTGGCCTGGAAGCTTCCCAGCCCTCATAGTTCAGGGGGTTTTACCGAGGCCTAATTACACGGGTGAGATCCATCAAATCTTTGGCCATCGGTGATTAATTCAGCTTCCCGCTCCTCTCCGCTCCTCTCTGCTCCTCTCCGCTCCTCTCCGCTCCTCTCCTCTCCCCTCCTCTTCCCCCTCTCCCCCTCCCCTCCTCTTCCCCCTCTCCCCCTCCCCTCCCCTCCCCTCTCTCCTCCCCTCTCCCCTCCCCTCTCCCCTCCCCTCCCCTCCCCTCCCCTCCCCTCCCCTCCCCTCCCCTCCCCTCCTCTCCCCTCCTCTCCTCTCCTCTCCTCTCCTCTCCTCTCCTCTCCCCTCCCCTCCCCTCCCCTCCCCTCCCCTCCCCTCCCCTCCCCTCCCCTCTCTCCCCCCCTCCCCCCTGTTTCTCCCCCCGTCTCTCCCCTCTCTCCCCCTCCCCCTCTCTCCCCCTCCCCCTCTCTCCCCCTTCCCCCTCTCTCCCCCTTCCCCCCTCTCTTCCCCTCCCCCCTCTCTCCCCCTCCCTCCTCTCCCCCCTCCTCTCCCCTCCTGTCCTCCTTTCCTCTCCTCTTCCCAGGAGGTGGGAGTGGGACGGGGCTGAAAGTCCCAACCCTCTAATCCCAAGGTTGGTTTCCCTGGCAACCGGCCCCCATCCTTAGGAGTTTTCCAAAAGTCACCTCATTAACATAAATCAGAAGTGGAGAAAGGAACTTGTTTTATGAATAACAAAAGACATTCGGTTTCCCTTTATCTGTCTGGAGCTATTTCAGGAACTGGGAACAAAACTAATATTGTAACAAAAGATGCCCCTAGGGATCTTTGGAAATTACAAAGGTTTTAGCAGTTATGTGCCAGGAACAGTAGATGAAGATCAAATGTATGTTTCTTACAGTGGTTTTTTGTTTTTTAGTTTGTTTTTGCTCTATATGTTTGAAAGGAGTACTGTTACAAAAACTTTTGAATAATGTTTGATGCCTGTGAATATTCATGTTTTCAGTCCTTCCTTTTTTCCAAGTCAGCTAAGTGAGTATGCCTAGATGAAGCTGATTGCTGTGCCTCAAGATAGTCTGTCCTTTGCTGATAGTTCTGGGCATTCCATGGTTAGGGCATGTTATTTATACTTGTAGGATCTTCAGTGTGGCATTTCTGTAGCATTTGTTCCGCTTGCTTTGCTTGTGTTTGCCTGTTTTCAGTTTGGTACACCACAGCTGTTTGGACAGTCTATTTTCCATCTTCAGATTTTTTTCTGCCCTATGGAGCTGCTTCATGGCCACTGCTACTTGTGAGTTTTTGGTAGCCCAGAGCAGATCTTTGTTCTAATATTTAATTTTTAGAGATCATCTTCTGGGGGTTTAGAAAGGAAGCTAATGAAATTGTTCACTGTTCTGATAGATTCAGGTGATGGTTATTTTTCAAGTGCTGGATTTATTCCAGGATGCTAATGGACCACTTTGTTTGATTATGAACTTGATTTTGTATTGATATCAGACTGAATATTTTACTGAAAGATAACTCTTCTGACTTAGTGTCCTTTTCCCCTTCATACATTGCTTTTTTCCTTAATGCAGGTAGAACCCGGAAAAAGGCCTTGGGTCTTTGACGTTTAAAACCCTCGTATTTTTTAAAGAACATAAAAAATAAAAATGGTTTGTTAAAATATTCTATTAAAAGCTTTTAATAGAATCCAAAAACATGCAGACTCCTGCTGCAGATCTTTGGCCCTGCCTCCATAAAAGGAAAGTTAGCTGCTAGAGTGCCTGCAATGCCTTGTATGTCCTTCATTAACTCTCTGTGATACTCTTACTTGGGGGTGGGGTGGGGTGGGTGAAGGTATAAAATCTGAGGCGTCTTGTTCGCTCTGTACACATGCTGGCTTGTGGGTCTCCTTCCTACCCAAGGTAGTTGATATTACAGGTAATAGAATTATTTTTAGCGTCGTGAATGGAGTATTCTCTTCAGATAGCTTTTGTCTTATTTTTCCTCAAGTTTCTAAGAATTTTCTCTTGTGATTTGAGCTCTGGATATAAAATAAAATTTTATGTCGTGATTTTTAAGTGAATTGAGATAATTCTCAGCATTGTAAAAGAGTCTCATCTGTAGGGAACATGCACATACTTTCTTTCCCCTGGCCAGTGCATTCTGGCTTTTGAAAGTGCTTTCTGACTCCTGGGATGAGAAAAGCTTCCAGGAATGAGTGTGTCTATTAAGGCAAATGGATGAGAATGGCAGAAATAGACCTCCCCACGGCATGCTTCTGGTTGCCTTTGGTCTGAGATGCAATTTTTGGCTTTTAGAAATGATTGATTACACTGGCCTGCCAACTAATAACGTGCCCCCTTATGCTGAGAAAGGGAGTCTGTTGGGTGATTTCTTAAGTATATGATACTGACATTTGAATATACATCATTGGCTTAGTAAAGGGTTTCATTTTTATTTTTATTTACTTATTTAAAAAAATTTTTTTTAAACGTTTATTTATTTTTGAGACAGAGACAGAGCATGAACGGGGGAGGGGCAGAGAGAGAGGGAGACACAGAATCGGAAACAGGCTCCAGGCTCCGAGCCATCAGCCCAGAGCCCGACACGAGGCTCGAACCCACGGACCGCGAGATCGTGACCTGAGCTGAAGTCGGATGCTTAACCAACTGAGCCACCCAGGCGCCCCAAGGCTTTCATTTTTAAAAAGCACTATGTTAAATGAACATACTGAGTTATAAAATCCAAATGTATTGTTTAAATATTAAATATAAAAAGATATGTTTAGACTCCACTGAACTTTACTATTTCCCATAAAATAATTTTAATTTAAAACATTTATTAAAATTATGCACGTGTTTAAAAAAAATCAAGCAGTATAGAAGGAATTTATAAAGAAAAACAATTTATTTTTTTCTTCACCTCCAGTCCTGTGGTGTAGAGACAACTTTTCCCCCCATCAACCTTTTATTCTGAGAAATTTCAACTTTCCTGCAGAAAAGTTACAAGGATAATACATTGAATACTATTTGCCTTTGATCTAGATTTTCCATTTGTTAATACTTTGCCTCATTTACTCTCTCCCTTTCTGTTTGTCTTTCTCTTTTTCCTGAACCATCTGAGGGGTAATTGCAGATGTCATGACATTTTGCCCTAAAAAGCTAAGCACGTATGTCCTGAGAACAGAGACCTTTTCCCTGCATAACTACACAGTTACCTAGAAAATTTAATACTCAGAGTCCGTACTCAGCCTTAGGACTAGCTGTAGCTCCAACCACATTCAGTAAGGACCGTGCATCTGAGGTGTTTGCGTTGTCTCTTTAGGTCTTCTAATTGAAACGGTGCCTCAGATGGTTTTGGTTTTGGCTCTTTATTTCTTCTTTCATGAGATAAACATTTTCAGAGAGTTCAGGCATTTTTTTTTTTTCTTCACAGAGTGACACTCGATTTGGAAATTACTAGATTAAAACATTTACCTTTATTTGGAGGGGGGATACTACATAGGTGATTTGTTTGAAGCAGCACCTCTAAGTATGTCTGCATTGTGTCTTTGTAGCATTTTTTCCACTTTTTAAAAAATTTATTTTAATCGTGGTAAAACATACGTAAAAAATTTTTGCCATCTTAACCATTTTTAAGTGTGCAGTTCAGTGGCATTAAGTACATTCATATCGTTGTGCAATCGCCACCACCATCCATCTCTAGGACTTTTTTCATTTTGCAAAACCGAATTCTGTATCCGTAAACGGCATCTCCGTTCCCCCTCCCCCAGCCCCTGGCAGCTTCCATTCCATTTTCTGTCTCTGTGCACGTGACTGATCTCTGTGTCTCACATAAGTACCATCCTACAGTGTCGGTCCTTTTGTGACTGGCTTGTTCGATTTAGTGTAATGTCTTCAGAGTTCATTCATGTTGTAGCGTGTGTCAGAATTCCCTTACACTTATTTTTTAAGTTTATTTATTTATTTAGAGAGAGAGAGAAAGAGAGAGCTTGAGTGAGTGAAGGAGGGCCAAAGAGAATCCCAAGCAGGCTCCATGCTGTCAGCGCTGAGCCTGAGGTGGGGTTCGAACCCATGCACCGTGAGATCGTGAATTCTAGAGTCAGATGCTTAACTGACTGAGCCCCCCGGACATCCCAGAAGTTCCTGCATTTTTAAGGCTGAATAATACTGTATGTATATACCACATTTTGTTCATCTGTCAGTGGACACGCCAGTATTCTTGTTTCATCAGATTTAGACATTACGTACTGACTTCTTGTAACAGCATGAGAGTTTAGTTCATTTTTAAATAAAAGCAGAGCATGCTCATTGTAGACTATTTCAGAGATAAGAAAGCGATAAAGAAAATAAGTTTATAGCTGCAATGTCTAGAGGAAATCTGCCATGTTTTTGTTATTTTCACTTTTTTTACATTTATTTTTGTGTAATTGAAATTATATGTGTATATATATAAAATTATATATATATATGCTGAACTTTACATTTTGAGGTAATTAACATGTTTTCATCTCTTACAAAATGAATGTGTAGTATGACATCAAGTTGCCGTACTCTCAGTTAACCTACCCCTGATTATTAGCCTTTGGGGTTATTTGAAAATTATTCGGACAGTGTTTTGGTGAGCAGAATTGTCAGCATTTCTAACTATTTTCTTACGTTCCCTGAAATGGGATTATATGATCAAATTATATGAACATATTTAAGGTACTTTGTGCATATTGGGGAATAGCTGCCTGGACAAACTGTCTGAATTATGGCCCATCGTGAGGGTGACTGCGTGGCCATATCTCTGCTGGGGCTTAGTCAGGGAGGCCTGCTGCCTTGTTTAGTCATTTGTAGTTTTCTCTTTGAATTGTTCTGATTTATGTCTTCTGTCCATTTTCCTTTGTGATTTTAGCAAGTTAACATGAAGTCTAAATAAAAATAATACACCAAAAATATGTATCAGTCATATTTGTTGCAAATTTTCTTTCTCCCCCTCCTCCCCCTCCTCCCCTTCCTCCCCCTCCCCCTCTCCTCCCCCTCCTCCTCCCCCCGTCCTCCCCCCCTTCCCCCCCCTCCTCCTTCTTCTTCGTGTGTATGGGGGTGGTGAGGGGGAGACTTACACTAATAATACTTTATCTTTGTTGTCTTACACAGTCTTTTAGATTAAGGTTTAAAATATTTTTCTAAATTCCATTAGTGATTTATTAAATTATTTTCCCATGGATTTGGTGGTTCTGTTATACATAAAATGATTCTACATCATTTATCTTGAGGCTCTTTATTTTGATGTTTTTTACATCAGTATCACACTTTTGCTTAAATAATTATGGCTTTATTATGTATTTAAAAGTCTGACAAGGCAGATATTCAGCCTGTTCCACCCTCCAGTTGCTTTCCAGAATTGACTTAGTTTTTACTTTTTCTTTGTTGGTCCATTTATTTACACATTTAGATATTCGTGGAGTGTGTTCCCAAGCACTGTGGAAGAAGCCATGGCTCTCACTGAGCTTGTGCTCTGGTAGAGGAAGATAAAATTCAACAAGCCAGTATAGTGCGAGAAGTTCAGTAGAGGAAGGGCAAGGGTGCTAGAGGAGTATATACTTGAATCTCATTTGAAGATGTGGAGAGGGCTTATAGGAGGAAGTGACATCTAAGCCAGAACCTTACACAGAAGAGGGAAGAGAGCTTTGATCTGAGGGAATGGTATGTGTTAAGACCTCAGAGTCAAGAGAGCATGGCCTGTCCATCAAACTGGTGAAGTTAGCGGGATTGATCTGTAGTCTGGGAGCTGCAGGTAACTGTGCAGGGTGATGCCGAACCTTTCCGGGCCTGTTGACCTGGTCAAGGAGTTTAGTTCTTAACACAGGACGCTGGTAAACATCTGGAGGGAGACTGCCTTAATCAGATTTGTGGTTTAGGAAGATCACTGGGATCATAGCGTGGAGACTGGATTGGAAAGGGGCAGCACTAGAGGCAAGCCGATCGCTTACGAGAACATTACTGCAATGTAGGTGAGGGCGATTGCAGTCTTCACCTAGGATAGAGGCAGTGGAGATGGGGTGGGGATGTATTTGAGAGACTTTTTAAAAGGCAGGATTGATAAAACTTGGCAAATTGTTCTGGGGGCTTAGGGGAGAGGAGACTCGAGTTAAGAAAGATGTCCTGGGTTTTTTTGGTTTGGGCACTTGGGTCGGATCATTTTTTTCCTAAACGTAGGAGACGTCAAGTTGAGTTTTAGACATGATGTAGTGAGGCTGTCTACTGGGTTTTTGGATATTTGGGCCTGAAATTTATGAGGCAAATCGACCACTCTGCTTATGTGGATACTTGTGTGGCCACGAATGTTAACTGAAGCTGTGGAACTTTCTCTCGAAGTGGCAAATTATAGGGACGTTCTTGTTTTATACTTCCACCTCGGGACCTTATCAAGATGGACTCAGTTACATTTTAGCACCTCTTTCAATTTGATGAATGTCTTAATTCTATCAGTGTTTTTGGCTAGAAGAAGAGTTACATGGCTGTATTATGAACAGTGTAATAATGCTACATGGCGTGAGTTTTTCCTTTTAGAAACTCTTTTACAACTTGAAAAACAGTGGGTTAGATTATTCAATAATCACTCCAGGCCTACCTAAAATAGTGTAATTCTAAAACTCCAGAATTGGTTTTACATTCAGCCAGGATAACTTGGCCTTGTTGCAGGTGAGGTTTTTACTTGTAGCCAGAAAACTTTGGGGACTTGATTTTAGTGGTGGTTGTGGTTTTGACATACTATTTTATATAATTGGAACCCTAGGTTTTTTTGTTGTTGTGCGTGTGTGTGTGTGTGCGCGCGTGTGTTGTGTGTATTGGAGAGAGTGAGTGTGAGCTGGGGAGAGGGGCAGAGGGAGGAGAGAAAGAGAAAAAATTAAGTAGGCTTCACGCCCATTCTGGAGCCTGACTCGAGGCTCCCATGATCCTATGACCCTAGGATCGGGACCTGAGCTGAAATCAAGATGCTCAACTAACTGAGCCACCCAGGTGCCCCTAGAACCCTAGGTTTTGAAGAACCTTAATATCCCCTCAGTTGACTCTTTTGGGCAATATTTTTGGTGACCTTTTTAATTTCAACTCCCATCCATCTTCTTTAATTTGTTGACACTGGCCCTCATCTCTGATCACCTCCCTCCCCAAAGAACTTGGTGCCTGTTCATTTAGATCCTTCCATTGGGCTTTCAGCAGTAATGCTTTCTGCATGGCGAGATCTTCTTTCGTCTGAAGGGATCTATTGATCCACATAGTTTTTCATGACTTTGGGGATTTGTATATTTCCACAGCAGTTGGGTTGTTAACAATCTGATCAGAGATGTGAAGACGTAAAAGCTCCAAAGTATAAATTATATTTGGTGCAGTTTGTCATGATTAATAATGGAACATTTAAAGGCCTTAATTAGAGATTATTTTGACTTCTCTATGACTGAATCTTTTATTCTAAAGAAGATGTTTTCATAAGAATGAGTTTATTGAATGAATTGAATAGGAGTTCATCTTGATATAGTATAGATTAAAGGATTTATTTCCAATTTGCGATTTTCATTTTTTGGAAAAGGTTATTGTTCTGTAGCACTATTCTAGGCATAGAAGTGGTAAATTTTCACTTGCTGCCATTGGTTATTATGTGAATAATGCCTTTAGGTGGTGGTCTGGGCTGCTTACACTATTTCTGGGATTGACCCTGAGCTTGTGCCCACTCGAAGATACACTTAAAAAGTACTGAGGTCATTTTATTCAAAAAACAGCTCGTGTTTTGAGTACTGAAAGAGATTACTGCAAATATGAATATCTAAGCCAAGCTCATGATTGAACTATAGCCAGATGGTTAGGAGTATAAAGAAGTATTATTGTGGTAGAGATTTCTTTTTATTATGCAAAACCATCTAGTGAGCTAAACTCTGGGTGGAGGAAAGCTACCCAGACATTGTAGCCAGCCGCGTCTGCTCCTTTCTACTGACCATGGTAAAGGACATTGTGAGCATTACCACTTAAAACTAACTTTTCTCTTTAAGGGCTCCTGAAATTGTGCCAGCTGACTCCAAGTCCACCCTGACCCCACAGCATAAACCCTGCTGTGATGTCACAGCTACCATAGAACTCCAGGGTAGTGTTGAGCTGGCCCATGTGGGCTCAGGTAAGTCCTGGCTTTTTTTTTACCATTTGGCATTCTTTTCAAAGTTAGTTACCATTATGATTTTATGTCATAAAAGAAAATAAGGCAAAACTTTGAAAACTGTGCCATATATGGGGGAAAAAAATAAGTCTGTTTTCTAAACATCTATGAGCCAGCTCCATATTCTAACCAACGGAGTTCCATAGTAGCTGTGAAGTCCCCAGTGAGTTACGACCCGTGGCTTCAAAGTATGTTAAATCCCACACCTGGCCCAGCTTGTAGAACAATATGAACTTTTATTTTTAAACTTCATATTTGTAACATGTAGTAACTTTGATTTACCTCTAGGCATTCATGTTTTTAAAAGGATATTAACCCTTTCCATTACCTGTAATTCTGCACCACTGCATATAGTTGGCTGTGTATTTCACTCAGTTTTGAATGTGTGTTGGTAACCATAGGTTAGTTTTATAAAGTTCATCTTCTCAGAAGCCTTCAGCTGTCCGTTCAGTTTGCCTTCGTAGCATGGAGGAAGAAGGGACAGAACATGTAATGATACATTTGTTAAGTTTAAAAAAAAAAAACACGAGGAGAAAGATGTTTCAGTTGCTCTTGGAGGCTGTATGGGAGGTCAGTGACTAGGAAGGCATGTGCACATCACCTGTCTTCTGCTGGAACTTTTTCCTGGTCATTGTTACACCAAGTGAGATTTTACCACTTGGTTTATTTTGCTGTCTTTTCCTGCCTACCAGCTCTTCTCCCCTCTTCCTTCTTTTCTTTATCCCCTGATTTTAGAGGTGGTAAAAATGTTATGTGAAGAACTCAAAAGACTTTTTGTAAGTTGTTTTGCGTATAATCGGATACTTTTTCCCCCTAAGTAGAAAACATTTGGTAGCTAAAACTTTACATGATCTGAGTATGGGCCAGATCCTTTTAAATATCCCGTTTACAGTGAAAACTTCACCATCTGTCAAGAAACTGTCTAAACTTCAATCGGTAGCTGTCCTTGAACAATGTGTCATAAAGATAGTCCAAAATTTGGACAGTTCAGTGACAGTCTCATGAAATTTGTAATAACAGTACTCATGTTTGTAGCTGAAAATTCACCGGTAACTGAAACTGTGAGTTCTTTATTACAGTTAATGACAAGAATGGAATCCTTTGTTCCTCAAACATTAGATAATAAAATATTTTTCTTCAAAACATTACTTTGTGCCTATACTTAAATTTGTGTTTTTCGTGTTCTAGAAGATGTGGAGGATTTTGTGCTGTGAAGAATAGAGAACAAAGTCTCTAATCTCTTCATTCCTGTTTCCTGCCCTCCTGGGTGTACTTCGTGCTGGGGGGCGCGCTGAGGAGCGGCAGCACCCGGTCTGCACTTCAGTGGGCGGAAGGAGTTGTTTTGGTATTTGGATTAGGGCAGATAGAAGTCTTGGTTTTGTGTGTATGTATGTATCCGCACGATTGAAATAGAATTGCTATACCGTGCATTGCACTATTTGACATTCTGTTTATATTTAAAAAAACCAAAAACAACACTCTGAAGGCTGATTGGGAGATGTTGTAAATCATAATCCCAGAGCGCGCTGTACCTCCCGCCCCCCCCTTGATTATGCTAGTTTCTAATTACAGAAATCCCTCAGAAACATTAGCGAGGAAATGAATTCTTAAGCAAGAATTTCTAAGAGGAGGTTCTTCTAGATGTCAGCTGCACGGTGAGTTAGCTAGAATAGTGAAGACAGTGATTTAGAAGACCTTGCCTTCCCGCAGCCAGAAGAACCGAGTTGGTTGGCAGTCACCTTCATCGGTGGGGAACAGAACCATGCGTGTGTGCGCACGTGCCTAACCGGGGCGTGTGTACGTGCTCCAGGCAGGGCTTCCTCTTTATCTTTTCACGTCTGTTGTTCTGTCTTTGTGGTCCTTGGGTTGCTTTTGGCAGAGCTTAGAACGTTTCTTATGTCCTATAAAGAAACTTTATAAACTTATATTTTCTTAGGCTAAAGCTTAAAACCTGTAAAAGGTGCAGTGATTCTGCAGGCACCTGGAGACTAGGACTCGAGTGAAAAGTAGTCGCCTTCACAAGGAGGTAATATATACACAAAAGGAAATGGCCTAGGGCATATTTGGTTCTAAAAAGATGAATGGCATTAAATTATTGAAAAGGTTACAAGCTTTCTTTGATGATTCTCATCTGTTCACTAACACAAGTGAAGCAGAAATTTTAGTTTTTTGTGTACTTGATAACCGTAGATTTGTTTTTTATTTCAAGTAGGATTTCTGTGTCTGTTCTTAAGGCTCGCCCTTTGGAGAAGATTCATGCCAGCCGTATCACGTTGTAACCCTGATGACTTCTGTAGGGCGCTGTGCCTCCTAAGGGTGTTTTAAAGCCCCTTCTGTAGTGGAGGTGGGGGGTTACAGCTGCACTTAGGTGTTTCTGTTGAAGAAGGGATTGACCTACATTGCTGTGAAAATAAAAGTTCCTGTAAGGAGGTGTTCTCATTTGATACCTTGGATTCTTCACCTGAAAAATGTGTGTGTTGGCAGCATGGTGTCCTTTTTCTGGAGAGTGGGTCTAGATTTGCAGAAAGGGTCTTTGACGGCAGAGTCTGAAAACTTTTGAAGCTGGCCTTTTATGGCCCACAGATGTGATGATAAAGGGCTGTTTTGAATATAGGAATCCTTTTTTACTGTCTGTGCTTCTCATACTGCCTAGCATAGTGCTGTGTGTCATGGGCATTCAGGGAACGTGGGAATTATCATTTTAAAGCTTTGATATTTTTATTTATATTCAATTTTTATTTATTTTTTTAAAATTAATTATTTTTTTAAATGTTTATTTTTTGGGGAGGGGGGGAGAGGGAGGGAGGGAGGGGAGACAGCACAGAGCCTGATGCAGGGCTCGAACTCACCGACCGTGGGATCATAACCTGAGCTGAAACCAAGAGTTGGCCGCTTAACCAACTGAGCCACCCAGGCGCCCCAAGATTTGCTCTTTTTAATAACTGGGAGAAGTTGTTGCATTGTACCAGTCTGTTTTTCTCCAAGGAATAGTTCCTATTTCTCCAATTCAAGATGACAATAAAAAAATGCTTTTAAAGAATATGCTATGAATATTTTTAGCTAGTTTTAGCATTTTACCCAACAAATTTTTCATGATGTAACTTAGGAAACACTTAAAATTACTTGTCCCTACAGTCTTGGGGTGTGTGTGTGTGTGTGTGTAACACTGTGGTAAATTGAAGCTTACCTACACCTTTATTTTTTTGCCAAGGCTATTTATTATTCATAGATGTGTACTGTACTGCTTACTAAATAGGATTACTATCTTAACATTAATTTGTGTTAAGATTAGTAACATGGTTTCATGGGAACAGAAAGTTCTTTATGGATTTGGACAAAGTGATAGTTGTTTCATCTCTGTCCCCCAACTGATTTGTAATGTTTCCTTTTAGCATATTTTTGTTCTAACTCATCTGTTTCAAATTTTACTGTATCGATACTTAATGACTGTAAGGAAGACTTGGCTATGAGAGGTTCTGAAATCAAAATGTTGCTCACTTTGGGATGAGTACTGGGTATTGTACGGAAACCAATTTGACAATAAATTTCATATTAAAAAAAAAAGAAAATGGTTTTAATTGCTCTGAGTTGTTTCGAAGCTAACAGCAGTACGGAAGGCTCTGCATCTGTTTCAGGTTAGAGAATTGCAGTGTGAAGGGCGGGAGAGCCCAGAGCCAACAGGAAGCACATCCCTGTCTCCTTGGCTTCTGCAGAGGCAGGAGCACAACCTGTTGTGTCTTCTGTAAAGTCTAGTTTCTCATACTAAGATACTGATCTTTGATCCAGTTAATACATTCTAATGATTCCTCGAAACCTCACCAGAGCCTGGAGCCAGCCCTGATGTGAAGGTAAGTACCTAAGTAGGTAGTTCTGGTTCTGGAAAGAAATTAGACAGGAATTCACTAATTTTCTTTACTATTCTTTTAGGACATTTAAATGTTGCCCCAGGGTCCAGGCATCCTAGAGAAATACTTAGGAGGGTTTAGAGTGAATGTAACAGGATATGCCTTTTGAAGGAAAATAGGATTAAACTCTTTTCTGTTTTGATGTTTGTTCTAGGGGTTGTAGAAGGTGATCTAGCTGCTATAGAAGCATATAAGTCATCAGGAGGGGACATTGCGCGTCAGCTCACTGCGGACGAAGTGCGCTTGCTGAACCGCCCTTCTGCTTTTGATGTTGGCTATACCCTTGTACATCTGGCTATACGTTTTCAGAGGCAGGACATGCTAGCAATATTGCTTACAGAGGTGAGTATGGCCATTTTGGTTAAACAGTGTTTTACATGAAGGAACCGTGTTCATTAGTTTTCATTTTTGATGTAATGGTTTTCTAAACTGTTCTTAAATGTTTTAGATTTTTCTACTCCCTTTATAAGTTCACACTAAACTTGAGACTTCAGCAGGATATAATTCTTAAGGGTGTATGTTTTATTTATTTTTATTTTTATTTTTTAAAAATGTTTTAATGTTTATTTTTGAGAGAGACAGGGTGCGAGTGGAGGAGGTGCAGAGAGAGAGAGAGGGAGACGCAGAACTCAGGGCAGGCTCCAGGCTCTGAGCTGTCAACACAGAGCCTGACGTGGGGCTTGAACTCACAGACTAACGGACTGTGAGATCGTGACCTGAGCCAGAGTCGGCCGCCCAACCTGCCGAGCCACCCAGGCGCCCCAAGGGTGTATGTTTTAAAAACGGGACATTTTGCCACGATATCTGAATCCTCTCTTGGATTAAAAAAATGGTAGGATGTGTCTTTCATTCATTTCATTCACCTGATATTTATCAAGTACCTTCTGTGTGCTAGGCACTGTGTTAAACAGGGATGTAATTGGGAAGACACTGGCTCTTCCTTTACCGAGTCTCCAGAAAAGTAGAGGAAAATAAACTCTATACAGTCATTCTGTATAGAGTGTGTTGGCATAGATACGAATGCCAAGTGCTGTGGGAGTACCTGAGAAAGTCTTTCGGGGTATCTCACCTTCTCATGGAGAGCAGGTAACATTGTAGTGGGGGTCTGAAGGAGGAGAAGTACTTAGCCTCGTAAGTGGGTGGAGGAGAGAAGGGAGTTGAGGAAATCGTTTATTTGGAGGCCCTGGTGGTGGTGTTTGTGGTGAGCTCAGGAATTTGCAGAGCTGCTCAGCATGGCCTTGGGAGTGACCAGATCGGTGTTTTGGCTGCTGTGGATTGGAGAGTGGAAGTCTCGTTAGAAGGGCACCCTGTGATGCTTTCGAGGGCTCTGCCCTTACGGGAGTGCAAAGAAGTGGGTCCATTTGAGAGAGCTGGTGCTGATGGGAGTCAGGATCAAGGAGACAGACTGGATGTGAGGAGTAATGGAGAGGGAGGGATCAAGTTGCTTCTGAGCTTTTGGCCTTAGATAACGATACAGATGTCACAAATGATTGCAAATGAATGATTCAGGATGCGACCACATTGTGCAGGTAATTCTTTTAATTATAAGGGAAATGGAGAAAAAGTGTAGAGAGTCAGATCAGTTGTAGATTGTGATTTTTGTCAGTATAGGTCTTCTCTGGGACGCTTATACATATTTACATACTCAGATTTGTCTGTATGTATTTGGGAACCATTGTGTACAAAGCACTGGGGGGGGGGGATCAAGGGATATGAAGGTTACCTGGAAACACGGTTGAGATGGCTAGCCATTGTTTAGTGTGGTGAGGGTCAGGTGACACCAGAGGCACCTGATAGAGGAGGGGGGAGGGCTTGAGAGATAGCCACGGTGTAAACAGGGGGCAGGCCTACTGCGGATAGGTTAGGGGAAGGGACAGTTTGAAAAGCAGCAATGTGATTAGAAGGACCAGTGTTCTGGAACAGGGGATGGGACAGTTAGAGGTACTTCCTGTGGTATCTGAGGTCTGGCTACATTTGCGTTGTATATTGGCAGAGTCAGTGTTTGGAGCAGTAGTTGCTGGTGGTGGCAGGAGACTGGATGGAGAGGGCAGCTGTGAACCAAGGCTCAAGTCCGTAGGGGGTTCCTGGGCTCCGAGCCCTCAGGCTGGTAGAGGGCTGAGAACGTTGCAGGGCTGTTGTAAGCCCTGGCCTCCTAAGAGCACTCTGGGGACTAACGGTGGGAAGGCACTAGAGCCCCAGGGTATTTGTTATTTACTGCCTAACAGAGCACCTCAACTTTGCTAAGCTTTAGTCCACAAACCGCTGTTTTCTCCCACAGTTCTGGAGGGTGAAGAGTCCAGGAGCAGCCTGGCCGAATGATTTTGGCTCAGGTTCTCATGAGGTTACAGTCAAATGTTCAGAGCTGCCGTTGTCAAAAGGCTTGATGGGGCTGGAGGATCTGGTTCCAGGCACACTCACATGGGTGTCGGTAGGAGGCTTCTAACCTTGTCACACGGGCCTCTCCATAGGACAGGGTTCACCCAGAACAAGTGATCTGAGAGACCAAGCGCGCGCCTGTGATCCAAATGGAGGCTTCAGTGTCGTTTAGATACAACCTAATTTAGGAAGTGACATACCATCCTTTTTGCCATATTTGGGACACAGAGACCAACCCTGGTGCACTGTGGGAGAGGTGGAAGGGGGGTGGATTTCCAGGGAAATAACCAAATTGGTTGTGGAATTTAGTCTCAGTGGAATAGACACTCCGGAGGACGTCACTGAAAGGGCCAGTAGGGAGATTGGACTTAGGGAGGTGTCTGCAGAGAGAGGACAGAGCCAGATACTTTGGGGGATGAGAACAGGAGAACATTATATTTTGGGGATATGTATGTGAGGCAGGGGTTTTAATTGGATATTAGGCCATAGACTCTGTTGATAGTGTGGTGGAATCTGTGGGCTCCCTTTCAAAGTACTGTTTTTAAATGCATAAAATAAAAAATCACAAAGGAAACCAGTTATATTGAAATAGTAGTTTTCCAGAATATTAGCTTTGTGACATAGAAGGGAGTGCATTTTAAATCTAGGCCAGCGGTTAGTGAAAATGAAGGATTTAAATTTAATGACCATTTAGGTTCACAGATCCTTCCCAACAAGTTCACGCGCTCGAAGTTAAGAATTACTAGCCTAAGGAGATAGGGTTGAAGAGGCTAGGAGACCAAGGGGTAGGCGACAGGGTCCGGGGCTGAAGGACGGCAATGGGAGGAGGATGCGTGACCACCCCCCGCTGTAAGGTTCCCCTTACAGGAATGCGGGGTGTTCGCAGTTTTCATGTCACAGATCAACTTGTTTTTGAAGAAACCGTCCCAGGTTTGGGCAGAGGACTAGCAGATTAGAATCAGCTGTTTTTGAATTTATTTTGGGATCCATTTAAACTGTTACTTGAGAAATTGTTACATTCTGAAAATATTTGATACTTCATTTTCCATAATTGGAGTGTCACATAATGATTGGATTTATGGAGTTAAGAGGTAGTAAGAATTTCATTGTTACTGGTAATCCTGGCCAGTAAAATTTAGAAGCACTGAATTTTCATGTGGGATTTTTCAGAATACGATGTCTGATGCTTGTGTTGATGCAGGGTTTTTGAGACCCTGTTCACTTACCTTGATAAAAATTACAATTCATCGTCCCCATATATGTAGATGACATTATTGGTCAAACTGTGAGTGGCTTATTGGCAGATCTGCTCCAGACCCCACTTGTGACTGGAGACGTTCGTTTGGGCAGGTTGTCCAGGTCAGAGGTCAGTGGTTGTGGTCTGGTGACTGGCTCACACAGGATTCACACCAGACTCCCTTCCTCTGCAGAAGATACTCACCTTTGATTTCAAAACTCTTTGTATGCCGAGTTTCTGAGCTCCACAAAGGCATGCGGCTTAAATGTAAAATATCTCTGCTGCTTTTGTGGCTGGCTATCCATCATTAAAAAGAAGAGGAAGGTTCTAGCCATCTCCTTGTTTAGAAGTTCTCTGTCGGAGTGCTCACTACCTACATCAGTGCTCACATTTCATTCCTGTCGGGCTAGACTTCGAATGTTTGCTGTCTCTTCCACACTTAGAGAAGCCAGCTGCTTTTCTACATATTCAGAATTATAACAGATGGGGAAGGATTTGAGGTCAGTGGGAACTAACCCTTCAAAAATGTCATGCTTTCCTTATTCCACGTCAAGGTACGTGAAATATTCTTACTTAACCCAGCGGGAGAAGAGTGTTTGCACTTTCCTCTTTCTCCATGAGCTGGAATTTCCTGTTTTTTAAGAATGCTTTTATTGGGGGCATGATGCTTAGTTTTACTTAGGTGGTTTTCTGTCCTCCCTCCCTCTCCCTAGGATGAACCTTTGTGAACAACACCATTTTACATAAATTTTATTTCCTTGGGAGAAATTCCTAAGAAGTAAGTTTCCTCCTGGAAAGTTGTACTGAACCGTACTTCCACTGGTGAGGAAATAGTGCCTAATCTATTTTAAAATGAACAAAACGACACCCTGAGTTACGGGGAAGGTTTGGTCATTTCTTTTAAATACTGTTGTTTTCTGCTTACGTTAATGTTAAATGAGATGCAGAGGAAAGTTTCTTTTGTATTTAAGGTGTCTCAACAAGCAGCCAAGTGTATTCCTGCAATGGTGTGTCCCGAACTGACAGAACAAATCCGGCGAGAGATCGCTGCCTCTCTTCATCAGAGAAAGGGGGATTTTGCTTGCTATTTTCTCACTGACCTTGTAACATTTACGTTGCCAGCAGGTAACTCCAAATTTCAGTGTGAAAAGAGATATTCACTTCATTATAATTGTTTTTGTTGTGTGTGAGTGAAGTGGTTTCTGTTAAAGCAGATAACTTAGCTACTGTGTGTGCATTTTAAATTGCTTGACTACCGTATTTATCCTGGAAGTGACCAGTCCAGGGGCTCCTTGTAAAACTTCAGCTTTGGATCTGGTAGGAAGATAGCGGCTGATAACCACTGATTTCGGTGTGGGCCTTAGATGTTTCAAAAAATCTGTTTTAGCCGTTTATTTTTCTCTCCAGTTTTACTTTAGGATATTATCAGTGTACTTTTTTTTTCTTATTCATGCCTATTTTAAAATTACATAGGCATTGGTTATTGGTATCAGGAGATAGGATTAGAACATGGGCTTTTGATGGGTGGAGTCAGATTTTTTGAATCGAAGATACTGGCATTCTTTTGAAAGTGTCATTACTATGTTCTTCACTCATTCTATTAATTTCTACCGTGTTTGGGACGCAGCTTTTCATTTTTCCATTCAGTGACAGTTGGAAGTGTCTTCCGGGATCCTTTTGGTCATTTGGCGTTGAATAAATGCACCAAACACCAAAAGTTCCTAAAATAAAGCTTCCATCTTGATTCTACGTGTCTTGAGCTTTTATATAGACATAAACACGGGCGTGTACAAATGGTAGGAGATCATCACTAAGACTTTTAAAATCAGATTTCACTTGAAGTGCACTCTGTATATTTAAGCTTACTCTGGTGATGTTTAGATTTTTACTCTGACTTGAAAATAGCTTAAAAAAAATTTTTTTTTTTTTTTAAGAATTTTTAAGGGGAATGCTTTTTACTGTAGACTGCTCCATTAGCAAACTGAACAAACCGTAGAGAATTTGAGGAGGGTGACAGAACCAGAGATCTGTGTGCCAAAAACTAATGGTTCGTTAGCTTTTATGAGAAGATTCTGAAGTCTGAAAACAATAGGCCTGAGCAGAGGTTGAGAGTGTGGGGAGACCAGGGCAGATAAACATTTGTATGTGGTTGTTACTATTATCATTAACTTGAATATCAGATAGCCCTGCTCTTTTTTTTCCTTTTATTTCAGTTTTAATGAGAGAGAGTTGTCATTTACTTGTCAAATATTTAATGTGTCTGTTGTGATTTCATCCTTGCACAAATTGTGAAAGGATTCCCCCCATCTAGTTAATTAACACACCCACCATCCCATGTTTATGTATCTTTTTTCCATGAGAACATGTAACTTCTCCTAGCAAATTTCAGTTATACAACACAGTGTTAAATAGTTACCATGGTGTTTCCTTAGGTCTTCAACATTATTCATTTTATAGCTTGGAAGTTTTTGTACCCTTTTACCAATTTTTATCTTCCTCCCTTGCCCAAGCTGTTAGTAACCTCTTTTCTACCGTTTCTATGAGTTTGACTTTTTTTTTTGTCGTCTTGTCTTTCTCTGGCTAATTCCACTTCACCTAATGCCCTCAAGGTCCATCCATGTTGTTGCAAATGGTAGGATTTCTTTTTTTCACCTGGCTGAATAATAACATGTCATTTTACACACACACACACACACACACACACACACACACACTCACACACTCACACCCCACATCACTATTCATTCATCCATCGATGGACACTTAGGTTGTTTCTGTATCTTGGCTGTTGTGAGTAATGCTGCAACAGACATGGGGGTTCAGTACCTCTTCGATATCCTGTTTTCATTTACTTCGGATACACACACACACACACTGAAGTGGGATTGCTGGATCAGATGATACTTCTAACTTTTTGAGGACCCTGTTTTAAGTGGTGGCTACACCAGTTTACATTCCCACTGACTGTGTACAAGGGTCCCTTTTTACACTTCTTTACCAGTATTGTCTTTTTGACAATAGTTATATGCAATTATTGGTCCAGATATACTTTATATTATTTTTAGGTAGACAACAGTTTTGATAATGAAGTACAGAAAGAAAATATTTTACTTTACATGTATGCACACACATTACACATGCATGTTTTTTAAAATCTATATTTTTTAATGTTTATTTATTTTTGAGAGAGAGAGTGTGAGCAGGGGAGGGGCAGAGAGAGGGAGACACAGTATCCGAAGGAGGCTCCAGGCTCGGGCTCATGAGCTGTGAGACCATGACCTGAGCTGAAGTCGGACACTCAACCGACTGAGCCACCCAGGGGCCCCTATGCATGGTTTTTAAAAGAAGCTATCCGACCGCCTTCACTGACAAGGGAGTTATTTTAGAGGAAGTTTCTGTTAGATGCTGGTATCAAATTAAGTTACGAAACGTAAGAAAATCTTTTAAGTCTGTTTTTTGATTTGTAGATATTGAAGACTTGCCTCCAACAGTCCAAGAAAAATTATTTGATGAGGTGCTCGATAGAGATGTTCAGAAAGGTAAGTGTGGAATTAATGAGTGTGATTTAGTTTAATTTCCCTAAGCTCTTTGTTTTCTAAAGTTTGGAGCACTTCAGTTGTATGGTTGACTTGTTTTATTTTTACTTTAATTGAAAACGTAAAGTCCCTCAGTGTCACATTGTGATGTTAAAAATGTTCATTCTATCGGGGTGCCTGAGTGGCTCGGTTGGTTGGGTGTCCCGACTCTTGATTTTGGCTCAGGTCATGATCTCATGGTTTGTGGGTTCAATCCCCTCATTGTGCTGACTGTGCAGATGGAGCTGCTTGCAACCTCCCCCCCCCCCCCCCTGCCCCGGGCCAGTCCGCTGCTCATGGTCTTTCTCTATCAAAATAGATAAACATTTTAAAAAAAAATGTTCATTCTGTCAATTTTATCTCGGTAAAACTGGAAAAAAAAAATTACGAATGCTTATTCATGGCTCTTAACTGTGATACAGGGAATAAATAAAGGTATAAAAATGTTTCACCATGGTTTTCTACTTCCTGTTCTAGAATGAGTATATTTCCATATTAAACATTTTTAGAAAATAAATTGTAAAGAACTGAAAAGTTGAGAAAAATATTGTAGAGCCACAAGATGTTTCCACTACTCAGAAGGTTTATATTTCAATTGATCAAAATTATTTACGTGTTTAATAGTAAATTACACATAAACTTATTAATATATCTACAGAGTGGGTTCTTTCCTCCAGTGAATAGTCCTGAATTGCATAGGCATGAAAACAAACATGTTATTTTGGGGCACTTGGGTGGCTCAGTCGTTCAGTCTTTGATTTGCGGTTTGTGGGTTTGAGCCCCAAATTGGGCTCTGTGCTGACAGCTCAGAGCCTGGAGCCTGCTTCAGATTCTGTGTTTCCTTCTCTCTCTGTACTTCCCCTGCCCACACTCTGCCCACACCCCCCCCCCCCCCCAAATAAACATTAAAAAACAAAAAAAACAAAAAGAATGGACTTGATATTTAAATTCCTTATACAGAGTTAGAAGAAGAATCTCCAATTATAAACTGGTCTTTGGAGTTGGCTACCCGTTTGGACAGTCGACTGTATGCGCTTTGGAACCGGACCGCAGGAGACTGCTTACTTGATTCAGTGCTACAAGCTACCTGGGGCATTTATGACAAGGACTCGGTGCTTCGGAAAGCCCTGCATGACAGCCTGCATGACTGTTCACATTGGTGAGCTGGCACCCTTCCCTGTTTAAAACCAGGCATGCTCCTGCTGAGTCATTTCCTTACAGTGTTGGGATAGTTTTCTCCTGTTATATTTCCTGTGGAAGCTAGGCAGGAAAAATTTGACTTTGTACATTGAGACATTTGGAACATTTTGATGGCTTTTATACCTTTTTGCTGAGCTTTAGCACAGAAACATTTAACATTGCAGTAGTAGCCTTAAATAGTGATAAGGTCTTTGCCCACATTTTTAAGTATTATGATTTCATAGTTGTGTTTAATATTGAAAAGATTATGTTGGTATTGTATTGTGAGGTTTTTTTCCTTAGGGACATAGTCTTCAGACCACATATTATTTTGCACATTTTGAAATCCATAGAAAAGTTAAAAAAATCAGTGCAACAGACCCCAGTGTTCCTTCATTGGATTGCCCAATGGCTAATGGTTAGCCACGTGTGCTTCGTCTCTGCATGTGTAAGCACTTCCCTTTGCTCATGAGTTTAAGTCATCACGATGCTTTGTACCGGTCGGTATTTCAGCATGTATCTTTGAAGAACAAGGATATTCTCTTACCCAACCATATCCTCATTACCACATCTAAGGAAATCAGTAGTGTGGGGCACCTGGGGGGCTCAGTCAGTTAGGCATCCGGCTCTTAATTTCATCTCAGGTCACGAGCTCACGGTTCTTTAGATTGAACCCTGAGGTGGGCGGCGTGGAGCCTGCTCGGGATTCTCTCTCTCCTTTCTGCCCTTCCCCTTCTCATGCGTGCACACGTGCGCTCTTTCTCTCAAAATAAATAAACTTGAAAAAAAAAATCAACCATGACCCTGTAATTCAATGTACGGTGCATAGCCCATCTTCCAATTATCTCAAAAATGCCCTTTATGTATACAGATTTTCCTTGCTATCCAAAAGTAGCATTTCTGTGAAACCTTTTGTCAGCTTTTGAAATGGCGCAAAGCAAAGATCCAGCGACCATTTTGTAGCCGTGAAGATCCTCTTCAGATTTCGTTTTGGCAAAAACAGGTGCTAATGTAGGTCTTTCATAAAAGTGAAGGGGCGTAAAGTGAACTTTCAGATAGCGGGGGGATCCTGTATATGTTTTTGTTTTACCCTGTCATCCAGTCAAGTATATAACTAGTCTTGAACTGTAAATTCACCCACAGGGGTATTGTTCAGTGGAAATGACAACTGTGCTTGTGACTCATAGTTTGGCTTTATACTGACTTGACTTACGATATCTTCTTGGTTCTGTATATACATTGTCTCCATGAGAAAACTGAGGCCAAAAGAAACTTAAATTAATGAAAAGGTGCTTTTTTTCTCTTACACCTACTTGAATGCTGACAGAGTAATGATAATGGCCTTACTCCAAATAACTTTATTACCCTAGTATCTCTATATAATTTTTGAGCACTTACTAGTTGTGAATTTTGTTGTCAGTATTTAGGGATTACGTGAAGTCCATTAGAATGTAAACTCTGAGAACAGAGGTTTTGTTGTGTTTCATTGTGGAAGATGTAGTGCCTCCAATAGCGTGACACATAGTGTGCAGTAAACGGTACTGAATGGAAGCACTCTCGAGAATTCGAAAATGAGAGCAGCTGAATCATTTCCTTGAGAGCGAAATTATCGATCAAAGCATAATGCAATAGAGGAGAACTTTGAAGTGACCTGAAAAAAAAAAAACAAAACTAAGCTCCCTGGCTGGCAAACCTAGAACCTTCCCGATTCAACGTATAATACGTACAGGCATACCTCAGAGATACGTGGGTTGAGTTCCAGACCACTGCAGTAAAGTGACTGTCTTAATAAAGTGAGCCAAAGGAGTATTTTGGTTTCCTCAGGGCATATAGAAGCTCATGTTTACAGTATCCTATAGTCCGTAGTCAGTGCTATAGCAGTAGGTCTTAAAAAAAAAAAAAAAAAAAAAAAAAAAAAGAAGCCCTGAGCATCAGTGGAACTTTGAGTGAGTCATAGTCTTTTTGCTGGTGAAGGCTCTTGCCTTGATGTTGATGGTTACCAGCTGATCGGAGTGGTGGTTGCTGAAGGCCGGGGTGGCCGTGGCAGTTTCTTAAAATAAGACGCCAGTGAAGTTATCGATTGACCTTTCCTTTCATGAATGGTTTCTCTGTAGCGTGCGATGTGATTTGATGGCATTTTTCTTAGAACTTCTTTCAAAATCAGAGTCCGTCCTCTCAGAGCCTGCCACTGCTGCATCAACTACGGTTGTCATGTTCTAAATCACTCTGTTGTCATTTCCACAGTCTTCACGGCAGCTTCACCAGGATTAGATTCCATTGCAAAAAACCCTTTCATCGCTCATCCATGAGAAGCAAGTCCTCGTCCGTTCCAATTCTGTCACAAGATGGCAGCAGCCTAGTCCCGTCTTCGGGCCCCCCTTCTAGTTAGTTCTCTGCTGTTTCCACCACATGTACAGTTAACTTCCTCCACGCAAGTCTTGAGCCCCCCAGAGTCCTCCGTGAGGGTTGGAATCAACTCCTTCTAAACTCCTGTTGCTATTTTGACCTCTTTACATGAATCAGGAATGTTCTTAATTGCATCCAGAATGGTGAATCCTTTCCAGACGCTTTTCAGTTTCCTTTGCTCAAATCCATCTGAGGAGTCAGTGTCTATGGCTGACTCATATAATGAGTCAAATAATGCCTAGAAAGTTGAAATTAGTCCTTGATCATAAGCTTCAGAGTGGGTATGGTGTTGTCAGGCATGAAAACATTAATCTGGTTATCTCCATCAGAACTCTTGGGCGAGCAGGTGCGTTGTCAGTGAGCAGTAATATTTTGAAAGGAGTTTTATGAGGGGTAGGCATTAATAGTGGGCTTAAAATATTTAGGAAAGTATATTGTAAATGGACGTACTGTTATCCAGGCTTTGTTGTTGTTTTTATAGAGCAAGAGTATATTTAGCACAGTTCTAAGGGCCTTAGGATTTTTGGAACGGTCAGTGAGCATTGGCTTCAACTTAAAGTCACCAGCGGCATTAGCCCCCTTAACAAGAGAGTCAGCCTGTGTTTTGAAGCCAGGCACTGCTCCTCTCTAGCTATACCAGTCCTAGATGGCATCTTCTTCCAGTAGAATGCTGTTTCATCTGCACTGAAAATTTGTTTAGTGTAGCCACCTTCGTGATTTTGGCTAGGTTCTCTGGAAAACATGCCATAGCTTCTGTATCACTTGCTGATTCGCTTTGCACTTTGATGTCTGGAGATAGCTTCTTTCCTTAAACCTCGTGAACCAACCTCTGCTAGTTTCAGATTTTTCTTTGCTACTTTCCTCACTTCTCTGAGCCTTCATCGAATTGAAGAGCATTAGGGCCTTGGTCTGGGAGCGATGTTGATACACCTAGTGAATACGTGGGCTGTTTTCCAGTCTGTTGTTTACACAGTGACCCAGTAGTGAGTTCTGTGCATTAACGTAAAATGGTAGTGTCTTTGATTGTATCCACAATCTCAGATGATTCCGAATGTTCCATTTCTTTTTGAACTCCATCAGTCAGTAGTAGACATTTGAAATGAATTGATCTCATTATTAGTGTTTAAAGTTCTGGTGAGAACATGTTACGTGATGTCTGCTGGTAGAGCGTAGGCATTTTCGATGTGAAAATAAATGGCAAACTGGGGAAAATTAATAAAATTGTTCATCTCTTTACATGAATTGCTTGAAGACTACATTAAATGATTGGCACATTAAACGTACTGCTTACAGAAGGCTAATTGTTTACTGTCTTGCCGTTTTAGGTTTTACACACGTTGGAAAGATTGGGAATCGTGGTATTCTCAGAGCTTTGGTTTACATTTCTCCTTGAGGGAAGAACAGTGGCAAGAAGACTGGGCATTCATACTGTCTCTTGCCAGCCAGGTGAGAATGCCGCGAGGCGTGTTGCTTCCGTGAGAAGTTGGCTGCGTGTTCTTCAGTCCCTTGATGTACACGCGGAAGCCAGATTGCAGGTGGCTTGGGAGGAGCAGAAGAGTGCTTGGCTTGGCAGCGGGTGCCTTGGTTTCTGGTCGTGACCGTGGTCTGTCCGCTGGGTGACCATACGTGAGTCCTCCTGCAGGACAGAGACGCTACTGCGTGTTTCGCAGTTCCATTGAGTGACAAGACGAAAGTTGTCCTGTGATGATCGTAAGGGCTTACGTAGCCTTTTCAGATTGCTCTTCATATGTGTCGTCTTCTTAGAAAGGTGGCATTAGGCCTGTTTCATCTACCTACTAGTTCCGTGTCCCGAGGGGGCACCTAACGAAGATCACTGTGCGGGCGGCGGGCACTCCGGTCCCGGTGCTCTGCTGTCGGGCCCACGGGGGGAGGTGCCATGGCCAACAGGTGGAGCTATTTGTAATTAACTTGGGAATGAACTTTTATAAAACTGAATTTGTGCATGGTCGTTCCTCTCGGGTTCTGGCTTTGAAGCTAGTTTTATTCCACGAAGCATGTTCAGTATAGCGAACCAGAACATTCAGAAACACACACAGGAGACCATTCCTTTTCTTTGCAGAGAGCACTGTGATTTATTTGAACCTTGTGAACGAAGTACCTTCTGTCACAGTGGCTGTTTTACAGCTGTGACGTGTACTTTCTGAAAACGTGTTGTCCCATTTGTTGTCAGAGGGGCGGTGGGCCTGTGTAGTCGTCTTGAATTAGGCGGTGCTGCGTTTAAGTTTGCCTGAAATAGCAGCTCCTCTTTTTACTTGGGGAGGACCTCGTCGTGGGCGTGGGTTTCGCAGGGACCTTCCCCAGCGGGCGGTCACCGTGCACCAGGCATCCCTCGCCGTCTGCGGCTTTTGTTCCTGTGATCAGTATTCACCCCAGTCTGTTGGCTTCTTGAGTTTGGATAGTGAAAGATACCTGTATACGTACGCTTCGCAGATTTCCTTTATGATCGCGTTGGAAGAATTTGCAGAATTTTATGCTCACTTAGCTTGACGGTGTTATTTAAAAGAAAAAAACGGATCTAGCGCACGGACGGGGAGGAGCTCTGTGCTCTGCACATCAGTTTTCCTGGGTGGCAGTGAACGTTTTAAAGAGAAATTACTTTTTTATTTTACTCCGCACAGCCTGGAGCAAGCTTGGAACAGACGCACATTTTTGTACTTGCACATATTCTTAGACGACCAATTATAGTTTATGGAGTGAAATATTATAAAAGTTTCCGGGGAGAAACTTTAGGATATACTCGGTTTCAAGGTAAGCCCTTACTCAAGTGTATTTTGTATTTTAGAAGTCTCCTTCTGTAGGATACGCTTTGCAGCCCAGTCCCGATGACCCTGTTGTGCTGGTCTTTCTTCCCTCCAGGTGTTTATTTGCCTTTGTTGTGGGAACAGAGTTTTTGTTGGAAAAGTCCGATCGCTCTGGGCTATACAAGGGGCCACTTCTCTGCTTTGGTTGCCATGGAAAACGATGGCTACGGCAACCGAGGTGCTGGTGCTAACCTGAACACGGACGACGACGTCACTGTCACGTTCTTGCCTCTGGTGGACAGCGAAAGGAAGTTACTGCACGTGCACTTTCTTTCTGCTCAGGAGGTGAGAGGCGCGTCGCTCCCATTGGCTCCTCCAGTAGTGTCTGTGCCGCAGCCCGGCCCGGGACACCTCTCCGGTGGGGTGTTCCCTGTGCTGCCAGCGGACGCTTCGGATTTGGCTGTAGTTAGTGTCCCTTTGTGTAAATACAGGTCAGCCAGACTTCGAAGTTTACCTTTTTTCAGCTGTGGGGTGGGTTGTGTTACGTGGAGATTTCAGCGGTGACGCGAAGACAAAAGGCCCCCGCACCCTCCCTCTCAGGTAGCAAGGAGCGCTGAGGGCAAAAGTAGAAAGACAGGGGAAGGGGACAACGGGGGACTTGGGCCTGGTGATTTAAATTGGGTGGTAACCAGGGGCCCCTGGGTGGCTCAGTCGGTTGAGCGTCCGACTTCGGCTCAGGTCAAGATCTCACGGCTCGTGAGTTCGAGCCCCGCATCAGGCTCTGTGCCGATAGCTTGGAGCCTGGAGCCTCCTTCCGATTCTGTGTCTCCCTCTCTCTCAAATAAATAAATACATAGAAAACATGTTTAATCGGGTGGTAACCAAAGGCATCTGAGGAGGAGGTGACCCTGCCCCCGAGACCCGGAAGAGGAGTCTTGCAGGATAGGGAGGATGAGGGTGGTAGGTAGAGGGGGGTCGAAGGGCTAAGGGATGGGAAGGGGCTCGCTCAGCAGCAGCCTTTTAAAGCCTTGGCTTTGACTTTGCAAGCTGGGAAGCCAACAACCAGCTTGCCCAGTAGAGGAACACCAGCTGCTCCGTGTGGAGAGGAGATGCCTGGGTAGCGGGGGGAGCGGGAGCCCAGGTCGGAGGGTGTTGCAGATGGGGTGGGGAGTGGAGGGAGGTGGAGACCCAGGCAGGGGTGATGGTGAGGATGCGCAGAAAGAACGCTCTCAGAAAACGCACATTCTTACAAAAATTATTGGTCTTTTATTTAATGTACTAGTCATTATTATAAAACTGTTATAATCACATTAAGAAAAAAATTAATAGACCATAATTTTTATAACTTCGTTCTGTAAATACTGAGTAAACTTACCTTGTCATGTGTTTGAAGCTGAGACTTTGTTTTTCTAGCCTTTTCTTTGCCACGATAGGTTTATTAGGTTAACATTTGGTTTTTCCTGTTCTGGCAAACAAATTAACCTATTACTAGATGGTTCTTCCCCTCGAGGTCTTTTTCTGCCAATTTTCCTACTGAATTTTTTTTTTAATGTTTATTTTTGAGAGAGAGAGAGAGAGAGAGTGAATGAATGAAAGAAAGAGTGAGCAGGGGAGGGGCAGAGAGAGAGGGAGACACAGAATCCGAAGCAGGCTCCAGGCTCCGAGCCAACAGCACAGAGGCCGATGCGGGGCTCGAACTCACGAACTGTGAGATCATGACCTGAGCCAAAGCCCTGACGCTCAACCCACCGAGCCACCCAGGCGCCCCCACCACTGATGTTTTTCTGTTTAACCGTAGGAAACTGGGTTTTAATCGTAAAATTGACAAGAGGCTGAAACCATGTGAAGTTTGTTGCTTTGACCTTTTCATCAGTAATCATACCAGCTATGTTTCCATGCATTTTTCCTAGCAGGCCTCTGATCTGTGATCCTCTCTTCCCTCTTCACATCCCTCCAAAAGCTAGGTAACGAGGAGCAGCAGGAGAAGCTACTCCGGGAGTGGCTGGACTGCTGTGTGACCGAGGGCGGCGTGCTGGTGGCCCTGCAAAAGAGCTCTCGGCGGCGCAACCACCCGCTGGTCACGCACATGGTGGAGAAGTGGCTTGACCGCTACAGACAGATCCGGCCTTGTACTTCCCTGTCTGACGGAGAGGAAGACGACGACGATGAAGATGAATGAAAACAAGACCCAAGAGCAGAAGACCAGGGTATCGGCTCTGCGGCGACCCCAGAGCTAGTGTGGTGCGCGCTCCCGCCGGAGTGGGGGGCGCCGAGGGACCCAGATGTGGCTGGACCTGCCGGGAAGGGTGTCTCTTGTCCACACCCGGTGGAGACGACGAATCTGCTGCGTGAGGAGACAGAGACCTTTGTTTGGACTACAGTTTGTAAAAAAGAAAAAAAAAACCCTAATTTTATTAAGACAGAACTTTTTTCCTTTCAAATTGTAAATCTGTCTATAAATGTAACGCATGTGGTTGTGTAAGAAGTTGTGTAATAGGACAAGTTGTACCAGCATCTTCATATTATCGAGACGTTTTTTTCAGCACGGGCACCTCCAAAAGCACATGGCAGATGACTCTTTGTTCCTCCGAGATCTTTTTTAAGTAGAACCCGACATTCTACTTCGACCTTAAAAGATCCACTTTACGTTGAGTCTCACTAGAGCTCATTAGAGATCTGGAAACTTTTTGTACAGATTATCCACAGCCACACGTAAAAATAAAAACAAGCTTTTATTTTATTAATAATTTAGTTCCTGTTGTGCCCCATAAAATGAAACCAAATCTTCAAGGAACAAACTGCAAGGAAGGAAAGTAAGGATCGAGGGAACTTCATACAGACGTCATTCCCTTGTTTTGGAAAGGGTTTGGGTTTCTATTATTTTGTCCTTTTTAAAAGCTCCTGATATGCCCCTTTTCGGTATTCAGGCATTTATTCGTTTGGAAAAGTGCCCTTAAAATGAGGGTTCTTCCACCAGAGTCCACACGGCAGTGTCCTCGGGAACAGTTCCTCCCTGGATGTCAGGGAAGCGCTCGGGGCGCAGGCCCACGCGTGACTACATCAATTATGTGAAATTCGCTCACTTGATTCAGTTGACAATGTTCTCCCAAATTGCCATGCAGAGGCTCTTTGGAATGCTTCCTTTTATCATCAGCTCTGCTTTTGGCCAATTGTGTTAGGGAGGCATGCCTTTGCTTGGGCTAATTGGGAATCAGTTAAGCATAGAATAAAGACTTAAAAATGCAGTAAGGTGGTAAATGCATTGTATAATGAATTTCTCAGAGCAGTCTGAGAATTTGTGCATGTTGGTTAATTGTGGCCATTCTTATTTAAAAGTTCAAACTATAATCTTAGATAGAAATTTTTTTATAAAAAGTATTATTTGACCACTTCAGGTATATGTTCAATACTGGGTAAAAATTTCAGACCTATCTCAGGAGCACAAAGACTTCGTGTCCTGATAAGCACTTTGTAGACTATTGACGTGGCAAAGGAATTTGGAAAGAACCCCCCCCCCTCCCCCTGCACACGCTTCCTTCCCTTTGATGAAAAGGCCGCGAGAAACCTTTAAATACTTGTTTTCTTCTCAGTTCTGTTTAGATGGTGTTTGAAATGTGCACAGCCTCTAATTTGATGCTGGAATACTAAAAATAGAAAAAACACCCAGGAGATGTCCTTTTAGTTCTTTCTCCTCTCAGAAATGTCCATTGAAAGATACTCCCAGAACGAAGGATCACTTTTGCTGTATGCTCAAACTTGCAGGAAACTCTTGCAATTTGATTCCGTATAAATGAAATGTGATGTAATAATGGTAAATGTCACTGTTCCAGGTGGGTATGTTTTCCTACAGATTGACTATGGTTTACTTTCATTTTGGTCAGTAATTTTTTAGAAGGCTGTCCGACTACTTAGCATCTCTATAAACTTTTCTCCGTACGTAGGAATAATTCTTCAGTGGGCACAGATCCTGTTCTAGTTGCTGGTAAGCACACTGCCCTCCCAATTGAAGAAGCCAAAGAGAAATGCTTGAGAGAGAAGCATCTAGTCACTATGGTCTACACGGCAGTCAGTGCTGTCCAGAAAGCATAGGCTCAGTTATTTAGCCTGTGTGTGGTGGTCTGCTGAGTGGTTTCCCCTGAGGTGCCTCTTTATTTATTTATTTATGATCAGTGAGCCCGACCACACCTAGTTTAACAGGTACAGCGTTCTTCCCTGTGGGAAAGGTAGAGGATTGCATTTCCTAGGCTCCAGGCAGGGACAGGGCTTTAAATGGTTTTCACAGCAGATTGGCTGGAAGAGGCCAGAATGTTGGTGAGTCAGTGCTAGGTTCAGCTCTTGAGCGATTAAATAGCCATGGCTGTCATCCGAAGATGAGAGTACGCGGTCCTTTCTCGAAGGTCACGTCTTGGTGGACTCTGGACAGTAATACCAGAAATGTATGGAATTAACTTTACGGTTTGTTTTGTTTTTTTAGGGAGAATACAGTGTGGTGTTTTCTGTTCTAATTAAACAAAACCTAGGTGCACCACGGACTGGAACCGGCCTTTTTGTTTCCGACTCTAGGCTCACCGTGTCCCAGACTTCGTCTGTGTTAAGGGAGCACTGCTCTCTTTAGGCAGGTGGGGAATCTCGTGTGCACGTGTCACGCCCTCGTTGCCAACATCCTGGTTGTGACGAGGATGTTCAGCTCCCATTGGGTTTCCTGGGGTGGTGGGTGAGTTACCACGTGCTCCTGCCTGTCCAGAGGAGGCTGTTTTAATGTGATTTTTCTGGGAGGGCTGAGATGGGACCACCACCTTCACCCCAGGGAGGGAGGTTGATGCTTTGAAGACGCCCTTTTCTTAACGGGAAGGGAGCGAGAGGGAGTTTGGTACCTGGAATTGGACTGGAGTGGTCGACTAGTACTTGCACAGGCCACAAGTACAGAGGGGTTTAATGCTAGTCAAGAAGGAAAATCCTTTACATCTAAGTTCTTAACACATGGAAATGACTGATGTTACCATTTTGCAACATTTCTTTGTAAATATCATTTAAAAGAATTTTGAGATTCACTTCCCTTCCTGCATTAATGCTTGAGCCAGGTAATTTTGCTTTTGGGCAAATTAAAAGCAGAACTCTCTAACTTGACCAGTTTTGTTTCTTGAATCGACTTAGTTCCATCTGAAGGATGGCATCATCTGATAGCGATGGGCTTCGTAACGTTGAGGTTTTGACTCTTCCCGGGTGATCGTCAGCATTCTTGAGTCTGGTTGTGAATAGGTAGAGAAGGCAACTGTTCATCTTTGAACCCTGCCTGAAGTAACAGGAATTGGAAACTGGCTGATCGAAAATGTATTTGCTTTTAAAACATCTCAAGTAGAGAACTTTTACATGTGTGAGATGTACTTGAATTTCAGAACTTAACAAATTTTTATTACTTTTTATTGAAAACTGCACTGAACGCTATATGTCCACCTTTACAATAAACAAATACAGGAACGGTGACTCACACGAAAACAAAACAGTTCCGATAGCCATTATTTTTCTGTTTGGGACAGTTTTAAAGGTTTTTTTTTTTTTTTTTTTCTTTTTGTCACAAAAACAGGAATGTACCTATACAAAGGCTCAAAATAGGCCATCTTTTAAACAAAAAGGCGATGATTCACAAAAGACTATGAATATAACATGTAACTAGTTGATACAAATCTAATAGGATTTGTTAAAATCAGTCACATCTAATAACACACCTGAAGTGTTCTTGTATAAAATATCACGTGAAGAAAAGAAGACTTTATCAATGTCTAAAAAAGTGGGTTTGTTCATAGACAATCTGACAAGTTACCATAAAAAGTGTTTCCTGAGACATAAGGAAATGCAACATTATTTTTCTTGAACTCTTTTAGCTCAAGACTTTCCACTCAATAAAATAGCTGAGGATCTGAAACTGAGAAAATATATTTGAGTACAAACAGTTTGGGAAACTTAATACTTTTTTTTCTTTTTTTTTCTTTTTTTTTTTTTTTTTTTTTTTTTTTTTGCATCATCAGAGGGTATTACTGACTTCACAACCAACTCGCCCACTCAGTATGCAGTTCAGATGGGAGAGAGGCTTCTGTACAGGAGGCTGTATGGTCCTCGATCCTGTGCTTGTGGTTGTGTGACACAGGCCAACAGTCTCCTCCCCATCTTGTAGTAACTGAATCTTCCTACTAGCAAAAGAGGTCACCAGCCCCCACGGACCGAAGGGACTAGAGTCATAGGAGGGGGACTTCCTCTTAGCATTTTTTATTTTGACGTTTGGAACTTCAGATGCAACATTCTAGAGCAAGGTGTTGAGGACCTGCTGTGCCCAAGGGGCTGATAAAGGAAAAAGATCTATTTATTCTTTGTGATTTGATGCACAGATGAAGAACGTAACACACAATAACAGAAGTTGGTCGTTAATAAATCGCGTCCTAGTCTTTTCAGCGCCTCCGTAACCAGACGACAGCTTCTGCTTCTGCTTCTCCGCGTCTCGGCGTCTAGCTCGTACGTAACACTGCGACATCAGTGAGGCGTGTGTCCGGAATCGGTTAAAAAGACGGTCGGATTCCTTTTCCTTAGTTCATCTATTTGTCACTGTCTCTTGGTCCCAGGTTTATCTGAAGGATGACCGTTCGTCACTCTCTGCTATTGCTCATTGGGGTGCTCTCTATTGTCCCCGTGTTTTGTAGGCTGGTTGGGAGAGGGAGCTTGGGAAGGGTGTGCCACGGTGGGGAGATTGTGAGTCACCGGGATGCCTCCGGGGATGATCCCTTCCATGGCCGCAGGAAGTCCTCCGGGAGCCACGCCCACGATGCCTGGCGGGTATCTGAGGAGCACACACAGAAAGGGCCAGTGAGTCCCGGGCTGGAAGTGGCCAAGCTCTTGGCTCTGCCTGCTTCGGGTTGGTTTTTTAGGAGTTACTTTGTCACCCCTTACCCCCAACGCAAGGAGACCTCTATGTGAAAAATCTAAAGCGCGGACGTTTAACTCGCAATGAAGTCTGTTTAGTTCAATCTGGAAGCTTCCTGTCACACGACAGGACCCGTACTACATTTGGGAAATACTTTGCACAAAAAAGACACATCGATGCTTTTAATGACTTGCCAACAGGCAGTATGAAGTCCTCTTTGATAGTTAAGTGTGGCCTCCTAGGCGAGCTAGCTCCGTGCTGTCGTGGCCTGGACACAGCGGCAGGGGGAGAGGGGAGCTGGTGGTGGGCCATCTGACGTCGCGGGCACACAAGTCGCTGCGTGTGCAAGGACACGTGGCATTAAGCCGCCTGCAGAACATACGGTTCTTAGGCAAATGTGAGTCAGTGTATTTAAACATCCCTAGGATGAAACATACTGAGGGGGCAGGTGCTTTAGAATTCCAAGACTCCTCCTCCTCAAAGGTATCAAGCCCTTTACTCCTGGCTCCCTCCTCTAGCCTGTCACAACTGTTTAGCGCTCAAGAATCCTGTGAGCGCGACAGCCCCTCAAGCACAAGCATTCCGAGGGGCCACGGGGTCTGGTCTGGCCAAAGCAAGAATCAACGCTGTGGCCTCTAAAGGACAACGGTGCGGAGCGGGAACCAGGGTCCGGCACTGATGGGGACGCCAGGAGACCGCGAAGAAAGCAGCATAACTTCCCCCGAGTCCGGGCCTGCGTGTGTGGGTCCCACCACACGAGCTGTGTTTCTACGTCCCCGGCCCCGGTGGTCAGAGCGGTGGTTTGCAACAGGGGATGTTAGGCGACAGCTAGAGCCATTTCCGGTTATTCCGGTTGGAAGTGCGAGGCACTGGTGGAGGGCAGGGCCTCTGCTGCACGCCCCACGATGCACGGGACAGGTTCCCAGGAGAGAATGATCTGGCCTATGTGAATATTGCCAGGGACGGGGCAACTGTGCGTTCCAGTAAACAAGACAAAGACTTCCTTCTGGAGTGCTCAAGGCTGCGGCTCCTTTATGAAGCAGGAACAGTGATTCTGTGAGCCCAGCATGCCGGGGAAAAGAGAGCCAGGGGAAATGACCACCAGTGAAATTCCGCTCCCTTCTAAGGGGCTGTGGCTCGTGTCCCCGGAGCAGATGCCCCTGCACTGCCTCCATCACACATGCCCCGGGCCAAGCTTTCTCGTCACTGAGAACCCGTGTGTTGCGGGCACTCTCCCCAGTCGAAAGCACCAGGCTCTGGGCCAGAGCATTCAAACCAGAAAGAGTCACCAACATGCCCTTTCACTTGAAAATCTTTCCGGTACCTTTTCACCTAGAAGCCCTCTGGTTTTGCAGTGGCCTGGAATGCAGTGGGGGTTCTTACAGTGATCAGACCCACTCCTGCTCCCTTTATAAATAGGAGCCCGGACTCGAGGCTGCATCCGAGAGTTGTGTTTGCTCCATAGAAATTGGGCATCGGAACGAAGGACTGTAGAGATCATGCCGGGAGCACTCAGGTCGGGTAGCTGACGCCACTCTCCTCCCATCTCCCCTGAGCGGCACACCAGCCTCGGCCAATGCCATCCCGCTCCTCACCTGTATGTGGCGCCGTTGAGCTCCGGATGAATGGCTTGCTGATCTATTACTGACCAGGGAGCTGTTGTGACAAAGAATTCCTTGTTCACACAGTTTCTTAAGCTTTCGGGGATGCGACCTGGAACACGATGATTAAAATGAATCCTACGTGTTTAAAAAAATTTTTTTTTTAATGTTTATTTTTGAGAGAGACAGAGACAGAATGCGAGTGGGTTGGGGCAGAGAGAGAGGGAGACACAGAACCCGAATCAGGCTCCAGGGCTCCGAGCTGTCAGCACAGAGCCTGACGCAGGGCTCGAACCCACAAGCCGTGAGATCATGACCTGAGCCAAAGTTGGGTGCTCAACCGACTGAGCCACTCAGGCGTCCCAGAATCCTATGTGTTTTGTAAGGAGTGAGTTAAATATTCTACTTCGTAGCTGGTACTGGCGACAACCACCTACAATGTTTGAACTGACGGTAGTCTGACTGTAAAGTCTCTTTATAATAAGAGGACCGACCCTTCGAGTTTCAGAAAATGTGCCGTGTTCCGGGGCCCACACACCAAACTCTTCGCCCCAGACCTCAGCCAGAGCACAAAGGAGCTCGGGGTCCCTCTGCAGTTTGCACGCTTATGATGGCCAACGAGAGAGGAAATCGGTTTTGTCTGAAATTCAGTTCAGGGCTCGAATAAACTGCGTCAATTCGTTCAAAATGGAATCAACTTGATCCCTAAACTCTCTCTGCCCGTCGCAAGCCTCCGTCACCCCTCCTGTGTGTGTGTGTGTGTGTGTGTGTGTGTGTGTGTGTGTGTGTGTGTGTGTTACCGGTACCAGGAGCACCTGAACCGCGGGGCTCACGCCAGGCACCGGCTGCAAGGGGTGCAGAGGGAGGGCTCACCTGTGATGGCCCGGCGGATCTCGGTGGCGGCTGCCTCCCGCATCTCCAGTGAGGCTTGCTCACTATACCAAGCTGTGTGGGGCGTACAAATGAGATTCGGTGCATCTTTCAAGGGACCCTGAGCAAAGCTGGACAAATGTACAAAAACGCAGCAAATGAGAAAACGTGAATATCAACCCCTGTCCTATTCGTCAAAAGGGAGCTCCCGCCCGGGTGGAGGATGGGCTCTTTGGCTTGTGGAGAGGACCGTTTGGTAGTATGTCTCCTAAAGGCTGGGAGTTTAAGAACGTATCAAGACTCTTACAAGGGGTGTCAGGAGTAATCAGGGACTCAGAACGGAGGAGGAACCATCTACGCAGGCCGGTCTCTAAGAATCAATGGCCCAGGGGACAGATGAAGCCTCGGCCGACCAACACACCATTCTTCTTCCTTTCAGAAGACTTCTGCCCCCCCCCCCCCCCCCCGGGGGCCCCCTGGCCCTCCCACGCTCGCTTCAAGTACAGCATAGCCCTCAGGACAGAGGCCGGAGAATGTCTCTCCTTTCCTGCCCAAGGAGCTGCTTCTCTGGGAAATGCCCCAAGTTCACGGTGGGGGCGGGGGCAGCCAGGTATAGAAGTGGGCCCTGGGAGTTCCTGGCGTGAGGCCGGGAGCTGGGGTAACACGCGTGCCAGCAGCCCGCCAAGGCTCACCTGAAAGGCTCCGATTCGTGCACGTCGAGGGCTGCCCCTCGTATCCTGCCTTCCTTGAGGGCTTGCGCTAAGGCCTTCTCGTCCACCAGCCCGCCGCGGGCCGCGTTCACTAGGAAAGCTCCTTGCCTCATCTGTGGGAGGAAGGAAGAGCCGTTAGATGCCACCACGCCGGAAGGCACCTGTACTGCGGTTTCGAGACGCCAGCCACGGCCCAGATGAGTTCTGTCCACCTGGCTACTGAACGCGTGTGCAGCGCTCGGGAGGAAGGCAGTGTGGTGTCTCAGCGACAGCTGGAGGCAGCTGGGTCAGTTTCTGCCGATCCCGAGAGAGGGCCGGAGGGCAGGCCGGTTGGAGCTGTGACCGGTCACCTGCCTGTCGCTGCCTGGAGGCCAAACCTCATTAAGGCAGGTCCCTGCTGGGTAGGTCCTGCCAGTCCCAGCTCCACCTGGCCCATCCTGCCGAGGGGCCTCACCTGGCTTCTCACTCATGTCTTAGGGGACTGTCTTCCTTTTTGGCCAGTGTGTCCACGGACCGTTTCCCGTCCCCCTTTTGGTTCTGATGGACGTTTCCGGGGGCTGAGGGGATCTAGGTCCCGTTACCTGCTTTATAGTAAAGTCATTGATGAGGTGGTGGTTATGTTCGTTGAGATTACAGTGCAAGGAGACACAGTCGCTCTGGTACAGTAAGTCCTGCAGGGTGTAGACCCTCTGTACGCCCAGGGACCGCTCTATCCCATCCTGCAAGTAGGGGTCATAAAATAGGACGCTGAATCCGAAGGCCTTGGCTCGAACAGCAACCGCCTGCCCCGTGCGACCTGTGCAGAGAGAGAGAGTCTGAGTGAGCGAGTGCACGGCGCTCCGGGTGCCAGGCCTTGCGTGGGCCCCAGCGTTGCTGCCTCCGCTATTTCTGGGGGCCGGAGCCGGCACCTGGACCCAGCCCTGTGCCCAATGCTTGGGGACGCTGCAGGCTTGCGCTGTTTAGCTTAGAGGGGCTGCAGGGGTGGCCACCTTCCTGGATGAAGAGGAAAGGGCTTATTGCTTGCATTGGGGTACTTTTTTTTTTTTTTAACTTCCTATTACATACATTTTAAACCCAGAAAGAGTGTTCTAGTGAACTCCACCTACCCCAGCCATCAACGATATCCTCGAGGTCACGAATCACCCCTCCCCTCTGTTTCCGTGGGCACAGCAGGCTTCCTAACCCGGCCTTGCTTTCTCTAGACATCGAGGGCAGGAGCCGGGAACGTTCTCTTGCCAATTAGCACTGGGTTTGCTCCCGGAAGGGGCAAAGCGATCAACACGAACCAGGGGAGAGCGGCCTGGACACAAACTGGTGAGGGGAACCGCTTTGACGGGGGGTGGGGGGTGGGGGGTGGAGGCACGTCCCTGTCGGGCTAATTCTCAGGTGTGCGGGGGTGCCCCGACCTGCGGGGGAGGCCCCACGCCCCTCTCTAAGCAGGTCAGAACCCCGTACCACCTACCGGGACACGGAGGCCTCCCTGACTCCCACGCGGCGGTCATTGGCACAAACCCCCCGAACCCCAGGGGCGGCGAGCGAATCCTGCTTTCCAGAGCGGTTTTCAGCTTGAAAACGCAGTGGTGTGAGTGATGCTTGCACGGGCTCGTGAGGGAAGTGGGCACAGCCCATCTTTATCTAAAACCACTGCTCAACTGTGCAGGTGAGGGGGGAGGGGGGAGGGGGGAGGGGGGGACAAGGAAGGTGTCCCTTTCCAAACGAGGAAGCCCGCGTGGGGGCGACTTGGTGGCGGAGGTTTCAGGAGGTCATTCTGCAGGACGGCCGCAGGGTGATCGGCAGCTGGCCGTCCCTCCTGGCCCCCTCCTTCCATGTCCCCGCTTGGATGCGGCAAAGCACGAACCCCAGCCACACCCCCCCCAGGGGAGGCAGGTGACCTGAGGTGACACACTGGAGGCGGGTGTGGCAGTGGCCTACAAGACCCCCGATGCACCTGAAATACGGGACCACGGGCCCCCACGCAGGGCGGCTGGGGGCTCACACCCAACAGTGAGGCCCCCACCCTTCCCCCACCTCACGGGCCCCCAGCCCCCTGCTTTACTTCCACGTCCTGACACACTTTGCTTCAGATGGGGTTTCCCGGCTGCGGCTCTGGGGGCCGGAGAGCAGCCCGCCCAGATTTCACCAGGGGCGCTGCTACCTGTGCGTGACTTCCCTGACCCTCACCTTTTCCCGGGCTTCTACCTAGGCCGTGAGGTGTCGTGAAGTCTCTACAAGACTGGAGGACTTCACTCCGTTCCTGACTTGGTCAAGACGGAGCCCTGCAGGAGGAAGGGCCAACGGCCTCGGCCTTCAGAAAGCATACAGATGTCACCATTGGCTGGCTGGCTGGCCCTTCCAGTTTTTGTGCAACTTCCCGACTTGGTGGCCGTCCTCGAGCACCGTCCCACCGCCAGCCCGGGCTGGGGCCACGCTGGGGACCTGCCCGCCGCACGCTCCAGGTTCTGCTGCGGCTTCTCAGCCGAGCCCCGGGCAGGCGAAGGCTTTCGGCCCCCGAGGCAGCCGTGGCAGTCAGGCCGCCTACCTCTGCGCCCCCTCCCACCCCCTCCCGAAGCCGCAGTTCTGGAAGGCGGCAAGGAGACGTCACAATCAGAGTGCGTGCAGAATGTGGCAGGTGCTGGATTATAGTCTGGGGCACACGGGGCTCAAACCATGGGACTCGAGATACTGAAAGGGTCTTCAGAGGATGGGCGGCCTTCGAAGGGCTCGGCCAAAGAAACGACCCCAGGAAGGGCTTGGGGCCTGTGGCGGCTACCACGGGGCTGGGCCGCTGCGGGGGTGAAGGATGTGTGACGGGGGCGCCTGGGGGGCTCCGTCGGTTGATCTGACTCTTGATCTTGGCTCAGGTCACGATCCCGTGGTTCATGAGTTTGAGCTCCGCGTCGGGCTCTGGGCAGACAGTGCGGGGCCTGCTTGGGATTCTCTCTCTCCTTCTCTGCCCCTCCCCCACTTGCACATCCCTCTCTCTCTCTCTCTCTCTCTCTCAAAATAAATAAATAAACTTAGAAAAAAACCAGAAGAATGCCCAATGTTCTAAGTATGAACCACGTCCAAGAGCCACTTGGCAGAACGGGAGGCCTCCGGGCACCAGCAGAGGGCGCTGCGGGCCTCACACTCCGCATGTGCGTCTCCTACGGTCCTTTGTAGGAAAGTACGCCAGCCTCCGTCGTACATAGTTTTAGAATTCCTGCGTGAGTGTGATCACCCCCGACACCTGGGTTCTTAGACCCCGGGAGTTAGAAAGACGTGCGCCCCCTGAAGAAGCCCAGCTCCTCCTGCCTTGTTCAAGCTGGCACCCGGGCCGTCCCAGCAGTCCTGACCCTCGGTCTTCCGGAAGCAGAGCCCTGAGCTAAGGATGAGTGACGGTTTGGGGAGCCCTCTGGAAGCCAGCCCAGCACTTACTACCCGGGCCGCGCTTCTCATGCCTTCTTTGCGTCCTAAGAGGCAGCCCTGTGTATCGCTTCCTTCCCGATGTACAGACTGGGACACTGAGGCAGGGAGGTCGGTTAATCTCCTCAACCATGGAGTGGCCAAGTGGTGGGGAGGAGACTCAGCAAACACAAGCAAGCACCCCCGCCCCCCCGCCGTGCGCAGTGTGGGACCCACCCGAGCCCCTGGGTTGCTGACGCTGCATCATCGGGCTGCTTCCTGTCACAGCCCACCTGGTCCTTGATAACCTGCCCCAAATACGCCCTGGGCCACCGGCTGTGGCCAGGAAGACCTCTTCCTGCCCCCCGACCCCAGGTGAGCTTTCTAAGCTGGTGTCCTGACCATGCCACCCATGCCACCGTCTGGGTCGAGATCCTTCAGTGACGCCCTGCTGTCACCCCGGCCTGGTGCGCGGGAACTCGTCCACTTGGTTCAGACTTGGCTCAGCCCCTCCTGCCGCCCACCCAGCCACGGCGGACACAGCCGCCCAGACGGGGGAGCTCCCTCATCGGTCTCGCCCCCCCACCCGCCTCGGCTCCTCCAGCTCCCAGGGGACCGGCCACGGTGGGCGGGGACAGGGCTGGGCAGCGCCACGTACCGAAGCCTATGAGGCCCAGCGTCTCCCCGCGGATGCGGGCTGCTCCCGAGGCCACCTCCCGGATCTGCTCGACGCTCTGGACCCGCGTGCCTTCCCGCAGCGCCTGGTACAGCCACGTGTTCCTCCGGTACAGGTTGAGGATGTGGCAGATGGTCGAGTCGGCCGTCTCTTCCACCGCCGCGGACGGGATGTTGCACACGGCGATCCCTGGGGAGGACAGGGCCGGGCCCGGTTCTGTGGGGAGGCTCCGGGACTCCGGGGCACCCGGCTGAGGGGCGGGGGCGGCAGGCAGAGCCGGCCTGTCCGGCCGCAGACCGTGACCCCAGGCAGGGCCGGGTCTCCGAGGCCTGCCTGTCGCCTCGGGGACGCTGACCAACCCCCCCCCCGGCTCTGACGCTCAGGGGCCTTCAGCCTCCAGGCTTGGCTCACCCCCAGGTCCCCTACCCGTCCCGCGTCCGGCCCACCCTTTGCTTCTAGACCCCGTGTTTCTGGGAAGCAAGCAGTGGGCAGCTGGTGAGGGCGGGCCCACAGGCTCTGTGGCCGAGAGCCTGAAGGAACCACCCGAAGTCTTGGGCAGGAAGCGCTGGGAAACAGGACCCAGGACCATCCGTAACGAGCACCCCCATTCTAGCAGCTGTGTTTCCACCCCATGAGGGCTGCCCAGAGGGCCAGGGTCTCAGCGACGCCCTCAGGAAGACCGCTCAGAGGATGAAAGCACCCACGAGCACATCATTCTACCTGGCCCATCTGGTCACGGCCACCTGCCGGGGGACAAAGCGTCTGACATCCTGGCTGACCAACCTTCCCCAAGCTGGAGGTCAGTCGTCTTGTGGAACAGCCACGGTGTGGCCTACACTTCACTTGAAATAGCCGGGCCTAGAATCCGGGCAGCGCTGGAAGCCATGGTTTATCAGTCTGGACAGATGGAGGCAGATGCCAGGATTTACGGGAACCTTCCGGCATTTGGGCTGGTTTTCATTCCTCTGAGGAACCTGAAGTGTTCCGGCCAAAGCCCAGCAGGACAAGAGCTGAGCGCGGACCCTCCACCCCCCTCCCCCGCCTGAGCCCCGAGAATGGCTGTACCCTGGGAGGGGATGTCCCAGAGAGGGGTCCCCAAGAGACAAAGGACTGTCCAGCCCTGACGGCAACGGCACCTTCCTCCAAAAACTCTAAAGCCTCGCCAGCCCTCTAGAGGTGCCGACTCTTTCTAAACCCTCGGCAGGTCGGTGGGCGTGGTCGAGTCAGGGCAATTCTCCAAAGGCTTTTAGGACAAGCTTCTAACGCCCACAGGGCAGGAGTGGCAGCTGCCTGACCCCAAGAGCTGAGCTGCTTTTTCAGTCCATGTTTTCACTCTCCACGGTCACCCCTCCAGAACCAGAGATAAAGGAGTTTGCTAGAAAGGCACACCAGGTGAGAGCCTGCGGGCTCCATGCCCTGGGGCCTCCGGCAACCTCCCACCTCCCCCAGTCCAGGCCCAGGCAGGTGCCACCTTTGTTTCCTGAGCATCGCCCTGCTCTCAACCCAGACCACCCATCTCAGGGCCTCCAGTGTGGCGGTCTGGTCCCCAGACGGCTCCAGTGTGCCCCGGGAAGGGAGCGCCCGCCCAGCAATGCCGCACCGCAGGCCCGACCCAGGACAACCCGCGGCCACGGGCCATTCTGTCCTCACCTGCAGAAGGTCTGGGTACAGAACGATCTGGGAAGTGCAACCTGCAGACAGGACAGAGGCCCAGAGGCGTCCCGGGCAGCCCCCGCATCAGACCGCATCAGGACCAATGAAAACACCAGGGCCGACATCCTTTAACGTTGTTCAAAACCGCAGGCCCCTGGGAACACCACCTCCCGGGGCCAGTGCGGACGTGTGGCCGGGTGAGGTGAGCACCTCTGGTTTTAGGGAGATGAGGGTCCCCTCCAGGCCCTGCCCGGCTGCGCGGTGGCATTTGCCAAGGGGAGGGGTGGCAAGTTTTGCTCAGGAGAACTTCCTGTATCTCGCTGGAGAGAAGTGGCTGGTTCCCGTCGAGGAAACGCAACACGAACATTTCCCTCGAACCCAGGAGGCTGTGGCTGCCGGGAGCGGTTGGCGGGGGTGGGCAGAAACGCTGAAGAAATGGGAAGGCGTGCACAGGTACGCGCATCTGAGGACCCCCCCAGCCCATTAAACCACATTCTCCGTCGCTGTTTGAACTTGGGATTTCAGCTCTACCAAGAGCACAAAACGAGTCTGGAACGTGAGGTCACCCCTTCCAGAGGGGTGCTGAGAGGAGCGGGGACCCAGGAAAGCCAGCGTCATCTCCCAAGCCACCTGCCACCCCGCCCCCACTTCCAGAAGGGGGCAGGGGAAGGAGGCAGGTGTTGGGGAATGACCACCTCTCGCCTGCTCCTCTCGGGTTCACCTGCGGGGCAACCCCACCTGCCACACGCACGTTCCCAGAGCACCCGGAACCACTACGTAGCGGCACGGCAGGCTCAGCACCAGACAGGCTCCGCCATGGCCAGGCTCCCTCTCCCCAGCTCACCCTGCGGCTCAGGGATCGGGGTGCTCCCCCAGTTCAGGGGAGAGAGCTAACCATTCAGAGAAACCCGGGACCTTCACTCAGAGGTCCGGGCTGGGACCTTGGGAGAGGAGGCTGGGGCCCGCTGGGGTTCCCAGGGCTGAAAAGGCAGCAGGTGGGCACCTGAGCCGAAGCCAGGGCTGCGGGACGCCTGCTGCACGTGCCGGCACGTCCCTGGGGCCCACAGGGTGCTCAGAGGGCGCTGAGAGGCTGACTTGGGTGGGGGTGGGGAGGAAGACGGACCCCTGGCCCGTAGACGGCCCACCAGGGCCTCAGCACAGCCAAGGGCTGGGGGACTGGAAGGGCCTGGGTTCCTAGATTAGCAGCCTTGTGGCCTCGGGGCACCCTGCTCCTCACCAGGCACAGCACCGGCCCTCGCACCCAGGAGCAGATCCGGCGTATGTCAAACACACAGCAAGGACAGTGACCAGGGAGCTGATGTAGAGGGACCTTGGAGCCTCCCAAAGAGAGCAGGACAGCCCGGGGATGCTTACTATCAATGCTCTGCAAACACCCGACGCATACGGAGTCCACACCAGGTGCTGGGACAGGGAGGCCACGGTGCCACGGGCCTACCCCGGGGCGCCCACCTCCCGCCTCTGCCCTTCTGTGGTAACCCCCAGCGACAGGGCTGGACAGGAGGTGCCGGCGTCTGTGTGGACAGCAGCCCCTGGGAGGAGGAGGGGGGGGGGGGGCTCCGTGCCAGGACCGGAGGAGACCTACGGCCCCCCACTCCCCGAGCCGCGCTCCCGGCACTGGTATTTCAGGATGACGGGTCCGCGCTGGCCAACGCGGACATGTGGCCACACACACACACGGTCCCCTCTGCGGCGAAGGGCTCCCAGTTCGTCTGGCTTCAGGTCCCTCACTTGCGAAGGCCGAGGCGAGCACAGCCACTAGGCGGGGCCGCCTGGCAAGGGCACCTCCCTGCGGCCAGAGCGGCAGGCGTGCGACCCAGCCCCGGGCACTCACCGAGCTCACCGGCAGCCTTGATGTCAACGTTGTCGTAGCCGCTGCCTATCCGCACGATCACCCTCAGGGCCTTGAACTTCTCCAGGTCCTCCCTGGTGAGGGTGATGGTATGGTACATCATGGCGCCAACAGCTTCGTTTAATACCTGTGACGGGGGAAGCAGAACGCAGGCTGGAGCCTCGCCCCGTGTCCCCCATCGCCCTCGAGCCTGCAGCCGAGGATTTCAGCGGGGAAGCGACCGGCTGAGTGGCCCGTGGTTGTGCCGGGACTCTGCTGGTGACAACCGGGGGGGGGGGGGGGGATGGGGGGCGCCCACCTTCTCGTGGATCTCCTGAGTGGACTGTGCATCACAGAAGGCCACGGTGGCCAGGTCCTTCAGGATGGGCATCTCCACGGTGCAGTCTCTCCCGTCGAGCAGCGCCACCAGGGGGCGGGGGTGCAGGGGGCCGTTCATGATCTGGGGGCGGATGCCTGTGAGGACGGCAGGGTGATGCGGCAGGTGGGCAGGGTGGCCTGGCCTCCACTGGTGGCTCTGCTCCGCCCCCACTCACACCTGTCGGCTCCACCCCTACCCACCCCCATCAGGCGCGGGGGGACCCCACAGCTCCCTCCCTACTCCCTGGGCCCCCGGGGTTCAAAGACCGCGGACTACTTGGGAGTCACTGGGGAAGATTCCGGGATGAGCCAAGGAGACCCAGAGAGAACATCTGTCTGCCGGGTCTGTCCGGGTGGGGGTCCGAGGGGGACCCAGGTCTCGGTGAGCCATCTCCAATGCTGTGCACATGAACCACCGTGGTTCCTAATTCCACCGCCACGTGGAATCAGGCCAACAAGACACAATTGCCCCCTGCACCTGCCAGGGCCCTCGGCGGGGGGGGGGGTGCTCCCCTCTGCTTCCCTGCCCCCACCTGTCCCCACTGTCCTTCCAAACAAACAAGAGGGACACATCATGGCTCCCGAGGAAATCCCTGGTAGAAACAGGCACCCTGGGCTCAGCTCATGACCCCTCTTCACCTGGGCCAGGTGGCGGGAGTCGTGCATGAGGGCGCACAGCTCTCTGGGGACTCGGGAGAGCAGAGAATTTCTCCGAGGACAGCAAAGCGAGCAGCCTCTCCTCGGCCGGGTACCAGCATGTCAGAGAGGTCACGTGTCCTGCTGCCGTCAGACCAGGGACACCTGTCCCCACAGCTTGGGGGGTGGGGGCCAGTTCTCCCTACACGCTGCCGAAGTGCGGACTGTCCCCCTGCTCCAGGCCGACCGGCTGGCTCAACGGGGCAGAGCGACACCCCCAACCCAATCGAGAGAGGAGCGGAAGCCTGAGGTAGGCGCCCGAGGCTGCGCGTGAGCCCTGGCACGTCCTCCCCGGTGATGCGGGAGCAGCATTTTCTCCAACAAAACCATTCCCTTCAAATCCACGTGCTGGCAAGTCTTGGACCTCGTGCCCTCCCGCCCCGCCACCCCCACCCCCCTGCGGGACCCCGGGACCCAGACGGCCAAGGTGGAATGACTCCCGCTTTCTCGACACATCACGTGTGGGCTGTCACAGGCTACAAGTAAAAAGGAGAAAGCTTCCCGCACATCTTCCGCTTTCAGATGTCGGGACAGGCTTGGACAGTGACCGGCGTGTCAAGGCCGGGCTCAGTCTGTCTCGTTTCCTTCTTGCACAGAATGTACTTGTGCCGGCTCACGGGGCCTGCTGGGCACGGCTGGGCTCCTGTAGCCCCTGCCAGGAGCATGTGACGTTCCGGCCCTGGTGGCCTTTGTGTGACCACGGGGCATGGGGTGAAGGCTCCGGCAGAGGCTCGCACAGGCTGCGCTCAGCTGCGTGGTCTCCCGAAAGGTTCCTCTCCAGCCAGCCCTGCAAAGGCCGCTGGGGGTGCCGGCCGGGGCCCCAGACACGCGAAGCCCCTGCGTGACCAGAGAGGGCTCATCACACAGCGCGACATGCTTATGTCAGAAGCTGAAAGCGAAATCCCCACCTGGAGCCGTGTCCACGTTCCCACCAGCACGTGGAGGTGGGGAGGGTGTCCCCGTGGTGCCCACATGACCGCCGCAGTGGCCTCTCTGCCCCGGGAGAGCACTCCCACGCCACAGCTGCGGCCTCCCGGGACAATCACCTCATTGAACGAGGAGCAGAGAAAAGGCTTTTGTCCTGGCCTCAGAAGGGGCCAGGGCGCAGGATTCCTCCGGGCAGCGCTTTCTCCATCCTGGGCCGGGATGCACCCAGTGATCCAGTCCCTCCCAGTCTGCGAGGGCCAACAACACTCCTGCCTAACGCACGACGTGGCTCCCCAGCGCAGGGCGGTCAAGTGAATCGAGCCCAACAGCCTCGGTGCCAGGCAGGAAAACAGGGACCCCCCCACCCCACGACTCCATCAGACCTTACCCCGCATGGCAGGTGGGGATCAGGGTGCCGAGGCGGTTTGTGGGCAGGGAGGGGTTGGTGAGCCCTCTGCTGGCGTTCTTCTTGGCTCAACTGGCAGCTAAGCCCCACAAGAGGTCAAGAGGAGTGTGTGCAAATGGGAAGAAGGATGCCCCAGAGACCGAGGGTGCCATCTTGAGACCAGCCCCGCGGGCCCTGCCCTTTACCCCAACTCTGCAGAAGGAAGTGATGGACAGTAATTCACACGGCGGCCTACACCCTCTCATTTCATCCCTGAGATGGCAGCACCGTCCCCTTTAACAGATGAGAACACTGAGGCACAGAGTGGAAAGCGGCCCCTGGAAAGGGGGTGGGGGGGCTCGACGTGCTCACTAAAAAGCTCTTACCTCTGCCCATCCTTTTGGCCAACGAAAGGGTGAGACTTTGACCCATCCTTCTTCCACCAGATTCTTCTGCCCCTCTCCCTACCTGCTACCAATCCCAGGGGCGGACTCCCATGGACTGGGGGTCTTCCACTGTGTGGTCAGATTGGCCCACCTGTCCCAAGCTGTCCCCCCTACAGGGTGCAGAACACCCTGACTTGCCTCCGAAGGAGCTGGCAAACGTGTTAATCAGACGATGTTTGCAGAGTTCAAGATCATAGTCAGAAACCCAAGTTGTTAATTAAAAAGCAACCACAGAGGAAGACGCCGGGCAGGCACAAGGCAGGCATCTAGAGCTATCCAAGACATCTGTAGAGGCTGAGGGCCCTCATCACAAGATGTCCATCCACAGCATCAGCGCATGGATCCCGTTACCTGGGCAACACGCTCCAGGTTGCCTAGCGATCGCCCCCCTCCCTGGCTTGGGTCGCCTCCTCTTTGGCGAAACCCACCCTTTGCCCTCGTTCAGGTTGGGCATGCAGAATGCAGCTGAGGCTTGTGCAGGAGACCCAGGGGCTCCCAGCGGAGGCCCCGGGCTCAGATACGGGCTGCAAGGCCGTATGGGGAAGCAGGAAAGGGCAAGGCGCAGGGGGTTGTGCTGGGAACGGATGCTGAGGTGGGGGGTGGGGGGCAGCTGCATGGGAGGCGGGTATGGGTGAGACCCACACGTGTCCTGTGTGAAGCGTGGGGGCCGCGGGAAACCCCACTGCCGAGGAGGAGAGAGAGCTGAGCCAGGCCACTGCCGAGATTCACTTCCAATGAGGAAGGGACCATGCCATACATGTTCCCTCAGTCACAGCAGGGACTCGTCGACCCACTCACCAGAGAATCCAGTTTAATTCAAGCCACCCTGCTGCCCAGCACCTGCTGTCCCTACAGTGTTGCTGAAGTTGGGGTAGAGGTTCCCAGAAGACCCCAGAAAATGCCAGCGAAGGGAAGCTGCAAATAGACTTGCCATGTTGCCTCATATTAACCAAGGTACTCTTCATTGCTTCTGACATTTTGAGTAATTTTTAGTATTAGGATGTAATGGACGGGTTGTTGCAAATAACCCATTAAGGGACTAGGGGAAAGGGGGTACCCAGGGGCAAGGGCGAACCCTAGGCCTGGAGGGAGTGCCCCATTTCCTCTACAGCCAGGGGATTTGGAGGGGAGAAAGCCAAGGCACAATGAACGTTTAAGGAAAATCGACTAAAAACCGAGGTCTGTGACCAGAAGCTAGGGTACCGATAAGCAGACACTGCTCAAACCCCAAAGGTGACATTCAGAAGCTCACAATGTCACTCTTATTCCCATGTCACGGCCAGGGCAGAGCCAAGTACGACCACATCCCGCACCAAGGAACAACACAGAAACAAGGAGAGAGCCCCTCACACAGTCCCAGAGACCCAACAGAGCCTGAGGAAACACCTGCTGAGGAGGATCTGAGGGTCCTGGTGGCCCTCTAGTCAACACGACTACTCCCTTTCTACAAGCTTGCCTTATCTATCTCAGGACAATTCCGGCTGCAGTTGGACACATCGCAAAAAATATATCACCACACTCCTTTCAACAACTTGTCCAGCATTAACTTTGCAAGGCTGGCTCCCCTGCTGTCAATTACTTGCTGGTTTCAGGCTCGCCTCTGCACAAGCAGGAACGTGTTCATCATCAGGGACGCAGTGCCCCAGCTCGAGGCCAGCTCCAAAGGCCGTCCTCGGGCCTGGTATTACTTACAGCAGGAGCTGCACACAAAAAATGGTGAAATTAGCCATTCAGCGGAAAACAACGACGATGCCAGGGCGCAATGCTGATCGTCTCGGGAAAGACAAGTCCACCGGCCTCATGGATTCAGGAGGAGGAGAGGGAGGTCCCCAGGCAGGACACTGGCAGCTCTCTGGCCACCCGACCGGAATAGCACCCGATTTCTTCTAAGGAGCTGCTGCTTCTACGGGTGACACAGGCTGACAGGGTTGCAGTCGGACTAATGGGACCCGCCACATGGAACGCAGTTTTACCCCAAAGCAAAGAGGCCACAATGAACACGTTTCGTCCGGCAGGCAGAGGCCTCTTTTTACAACCGACCGGATTTTGCCAAAGCACCCCTGCCCTGCACGCCTAGCCAGAGGCCCTGGAGCCAATCGAATAAAGGGGTTGTCAGTTCCTACCGCAAGGTGGTCTGGAAGGTGGGGAGAGGAGACGCGGCCTCACAAAGTCCCAGAGGCCCGCCGTGGGCGGGAGAGGGCACTCAGATCTGGACTTGCAGCCTCTGCAGCCCGGACCACTTCACTAGGGTCTGACCATGTGACCACGTTGCCCACCACCCCAAGAACAGCATCCCCTTAAGTGCGGGTGCCCCCCAATTAAAAAGCCACTTCCTGCCACCTTGCACAAACCAGCCCTCATTGGCTGGGCTCAGCAGTCCCGGCTTCTAGAAGGCCAGACACAGAATCCGATCTCGGGTCTGATAAGGAGCATATTTCACAGGCTTGCATTTCTACAATCTAGAGCTCAAACTCATGACCGGGGCCCAGCTGGGGACCAGATGCTGACTCCGGGTCACAAATGAACCTGCATCTGAAACTCGGCATTAAACTTGCAGACAGGATGCGGCACCTGGGGGGCTCAGTCGGTTGAGCGTCCGACTTCGGCTCGGGTCAGGATCTCACGACTCGGGAGTTCGAGCCCCGCGACGGGCTCTGTGCCGACAGCTTGGAGCCTGGAGCCTGCTTCGGATTCTGTGTCTCCCTGTCTCGCTGCCCCTAACCCACACTCTGTGTCTGTCTCTCTCACAAACAAACAAACAAACAAACAAACAAAAAACTTGCAGACATGGCTGTGCTGGGGGTGGGGGTGGGTCCATCCATCTACTGTGGTGCTCAGTGTTTTAGAACCTGGCCTGGTGATGGAGGTTGTGGCATCTTGGGTCTCGGTGCGAGGTCTCCTTGCTTGTAAACACGTTTACTCGTGGAATAAAAACCGCTCGAAACTGTCAGACACGGGATCTCGACAAGTGTCCCGTGGTTGGCTGCAGTTTGCTCAGAAAGCGGATCTGGAGAGCCAGCAAAGGCACAGTGACCGTCCCCGGAGGCCCAGGGAAGGCCCCGCGCACACGGCAGCTACTTTTGCCCTTCACGAGAAGTGACGTGGGAGAAGACGAGGCCGAGAGACCTCAAGGCAGCGAGCGTAGTAAAATGTGTGTTTAGTGTGGCACTATTCTATTTAAAAAAAAAAAAAAAAAAAAAAAAAAATTTTTATGTGTATTTATTTTGACAGAGAGAGAGAGAGAGAGAGCGCGCGCGCGCGCGCATGAGCGGGGGGAGGGGCAGAGAGAGAGGGAGACACAGGATCGGAAGCAGGCTCCAGGCTCTGAGCTGTCGGCACAGAGCCCCACACGGGGCTCAAACTCACGAACTGTGAGATCATGACCTGAGCCGAAGTTGGATACTTAACCACCTGAGCCACCTAGGCACCCCGAGAAGAGGACTTTTTTAAGGGCATAGATATCACACTGTTAATCACATCATAAAATTATAATAGTTTCTTAAAAAAAATTTTTAATGTTTATTTTTGAGACAGAGAGAGAGAGAGAGAGAGAGAGAGACAGAGCATGAGCAGGGGAGGGGAGAGAGAGAGAGGGAGACACAGAATCGGAAGCAGGCTCCAGGCTCTGAGCTGTCAGCACAGAGCCCAATGCAGGGCTGGAACCCATGAACCGTGAGATCATGACCTGAGCCGAAGTTGGACGCTCAACTGACTGGGCCACCCAGGCACCCCTAGTGTGGCACTATTTTAAAGTTAAAAAAAAAAACCCAAAACCAGAAAACCTGCGGTTAGCGTTAGAAATCTCATCTTTGTTTCCACGTCCCTGCCTTTTCATCTGGCAAACTTGCTTTGTGAGGTGGTGTCCCCAGGCAGCTCTCCCAGGCCGAGCCAGCTGTGTCTGCGTCCTTCCCATGCCCCCGGGGCCGTCTGGGGACACAGTCCAGGCCTGTGTCCCAGTCCCCATCCCCCCCAGCGGAGTACCTGATTTTTCTCAGGTTGTCCTGCTGGGGGAGGCCTCTGGGCAGAGGGGATCACGGCGGGGGGGGGGGGGGGGGGGAATGAACGGGCACGTACAATCTGGGGGCTGAGGATCTACAGCAGTTTCTGGCTTCACGTCGGGCAGGCAGCACACTTCCCAGCGGAGGCAGAAGTAAAGCCAGTTTGGTGAAACCAGCACCGGCCGACAGCTCGGCCCCTCGGAGCTGGGTCTGTCCTCACGCCTTCCCAACTGCGTGCTTTCTTCAGGCTCTGACACGTGGCCCCGGCCTGGCTCTAGGGACCCACAGAGGAACCACCTCCCTCTGGGAGCTCCAAACGCACAGGCAATCTGGAAGAGACGGCGATCCCTGGGGGGTTTCAAAACCAGGAACACGAAGGGAGTTTAGGGCCAAGCATGGAAGGCAACTTTTCTAAGCACACAAGTTAAATCAGAACACCCCCAAATTCAGCTCCGGCTGGACCACAGTGGCCATTCTGCACACCTTGGGACGGCGAGAACGGAAGAGGAGAAAGGAAAGCGAACCAGCTGAGGAAAGCAAACACACAAGCTCGTTTTCTGCGCTCAGGGCAGGCATCACTAATCGAGCTCGGCACTCGTAGCCTGCAAGTCCCTGTCGAGCACGCCGCCCCACGGAGCCACCCTGTAAGGCTAGCTGCCATCTGCCTGCCGCGTGGAGCCCAATCCCCTCTTGAAACCGGCGAAGGAAGGTGAAGGTCGAGGTTTCCCACGATACGCGAACACTGCGAGCGTAAGAAGGGAGCAGGGAGGCTCCAGGAGAAGGAAGCAAAGGCCCACCCAGGATCAGACCCCGGGTGCCGCCCCCGCCAGGCCTGTGACCCGCTGGGCTCCATGGTGGGTGCCTTGGTCTGCATCCACGTCCCTCACGGCGAAGAGTGTCAGCTGCGCCTGGCATGGGTCATCGACCGCTTGGGACACCTGCCTCCTGTGGTGAGCAAAACCCCTTCCCAATGAGACTTGGCTGCTGCACCGCACCTCAGCCCCCGAGGGGGGAGTGCACCTCCTCACCCCCGGAAATGGGCTGGCCTCGTGCTTTGCTCTGAACAACATCGGGTGGCAGGAGTGATGTGGCATCACTTCCGAGGCGAGTCCCCACAGGGTGGGCGTGGTGCCTTCCACATTCACACGGGAATGTGCGCCCCCCATGGTGCGAGGCACCTGGGAGGAAGGACTGCTAAGTGCAAGGCCCCGTTGGCCCCACTGACGGGGCCCGGAGTCATCTGCTAAGTGGCATAGCGGGCCAATGCACTCAGGAAGGCAAGGCCTGGGGGGTGGGGGGTGGCTGTGGGGTCGGAGCCCATGGTATGACCCATGCCCATGCTGCAGAAAGCCCTGGAAGCTTGTCCCCAGGCCTCGCCAAGACAGATCAAGTCTGGGTTCTTTTCAAACCCAGAGGCAAGAGCTCCCCTGGGGGCTGGGTTTGTGCAGGGGGGGGCGCCCCAATCACAGTGAGGTGTGGACGGCTCAGTCATGGGATTCACAGTCACCGGCGTCCCTGTGTGAGGGCCTGGCCGCGGGAGGCTGAGACCCTGGTGTGTGGCCTTTTGAAACCACTTTCCCGTCTTCCCACTTTCTGGATGAGCCCCCAGCTCTTGGACTTCTTACTTGGAACATCCTAGAACTCCTACCTGATGCTAAGCCTTACGGTCGGGGCCTTAGGAGCCTCGTGTCAGAGGTCGCTCTTCCTGTCTGGAATGGAGTTCAACCCTTTCCTCCACCAGCACCGAGACCCGGGACAGCGACAGGGTCCACGCGGTGACTGATGGGCGAGCAGTGGCCTGAGGGCAGAGCCCAACACGGCGACCCTGAGCTCTGTGACGTCACCGCGAGGGGCCAGCATCGAGAGCCTGGCCCGGCAGAAATTTATTCAACTCGACCCTGAGGAAGGGCTAGCCCCAGGCCAGGTGCCGGAAAGACAGCAGGAGTAAAGAGCAAGACAGAACCAGCCTGGCTCAGATCTGGCGCAGGGGGCCGGAAAGGAGCGAAGTCCTTTGCAAGCTAAGAGAGCGGCAAGGGCCACGCCATCCATCCCTGTGTGGACCCTCAGCCACTCTGGCCGTTGGCCCAACTCTCTCCAGGGATGCGCGACACAACCAGGCAAGAGGAAGGCTCAGCACGGACACCTCGCACGCAGCCCACGCTCTCCTTGGCCTGGGAGCACCAGCGACTTAGAGGCAGCTGGGTCTCCCCAAGGCCACGTTCTTCCCCTGAGCTGTGGACCTACTAAAAACCACTGCCTCGCACGTTACCAGGTGACGGGTATAGGCCTGAGTGCTCTCTCAGTGAAGCTGTTAGGAAAATAACACAAGGGTGGGAAAACCTGGCCTCGCCAGGCCCTCCGAGCACCCAGGGGCCGGACTGTCGGCGGTAACTCGCAGAAGGGGACTGACTCCCCAGAGGGCTGGCTGTGTCCCACGGGGGCGCCTGGTTTTAAGCCACTCCTCAGCTCTGATTTTAATGTTGTCCGCAGTCAGCTGGAGGTTCAGATGGCCACAGGATAAGGAGATTAGCTTCTTAAATAAAACATGGATCTTAATGAGTCACGGCCCTCCCAGGGAGGTGCCTGCAGGCCACCTCCTTTTGTGGCTCAGGTAACAGGTGGACAGAAAGCCAGCCACGCGGGCGGCTCTCAGGTTCCCAGGAGCCCAAGCCACCGCCCCCTCCCCACCCCAGGCTTGCGGGGCGACTGCAGTTATTAGCCCAGTGTGCGTGTGTGCTCCTGTGTGTGGGGACTGCCAGAATAAAGAAGCAGGTGTCTATATTTGCGGGAACCACATCATCCAGTAAAAAACCCCAAAAAACCAAAAAACAACGTAGAACTTCTGTACCTCCAGAAAGACAAGCATTTGTTGTCGCTTTAACTGGTTCCTTAGAGCAACCCAGGGAAACTGTCCCAGCCGCCTGAACCGTACAGAATGTCCACACCACACCGGGGACCTTGAACAGAGAAAAGTGACAGCAACTTTTCCTTTTTCCCACAGAGCTTAAGAACAAAACCAAGAGCCATTTATTGCTTGCTTGAAATCATTCCCGTGGACACTCACACGCGCAGGTGCCCCCCAGCCCTGCCGCGCTCGATGCATCCTTTCCAGAGTGGCTCCTGGCTTTGAGGGTGTGAGCCGTGTCACCCTCACCAGTCGCCAGGGGGTCCCAGGTTTCAGGTGAATCCCTCTGCCCTGAAGGAGCTCCTGAGGCAGGGGGGGATGAGCTTCGACCAGCTCAGGGCCACGGGGACAAGACAGAAAACCAAGCACGCGGGTGCGGGGCACATTTCCACAGACAAGGATGCAAGGTTCTGCTTCTATTTGTGGTAAAACGTGATTCATGTTCTGGATTTCCCCAAAGGCCAGTCTCACGTGGGTGGTCCTGGAGCGCGGAAGGAGGGAGGACGGGCTGGAGGGATGTAATCTGGGTCCAAGGGCAGCAGACACTCGGCTCAGGACCAACCGACCCCCAGGTTCAAGGACCCACTGGCTTCCCATCTAGGCGAGGTCACAATTCACCTTCCAGTTTCCCAGCATGCCTTGGGCCTGGGACCCAACTCGCCTGATGACAGGTGATCCCAACAGCTTAGGGGAGAAGGTGGGCCTTCAGGTTCCCCTCTCCCGGGCAGCACTGGCTACCTGTCAATCAAGAATCCTGGGGTTTCTCACGGCAGGGATGGACCGTTCCCTGTGGGGTTGCTCTGGATTTGGGGCCCAAGAGACGAATCGCAGGGTGGTTAATTGTCATCCAACGTGATCTTGAGGCACCAAAAGAAGTCAACCCCTCCCTCTGTGGTACCCTCCAAGCTGGGACCTCGCCCAGGGCCCACCAAGTCCCTCTGGTCTGCTGGTGGCCCCTGGAGCCCCGAAAACGACGGAGACTGAAAAGATGTATCCATCCAGACCAAGTCCCAGAACAGCACAGAATGTTGAGCAAACTGAAGAGCGGGTGGTCCCATTCCCCAAGCCACTCTCAGGGACACGAGGTCATTCCTCGAAGTGCCCTAAGAACCAACAGGCACCCATGGGCCCGGCTGATAAGAAACCCGGTCTGGCAAACGCCGGCTTGGCTCTCGACCTCTGCCCCCGAAAGCATTAACCCAAGGACGCCACGGACCGACGCTTTGCCAGACCGTGCTTACAGGAAGCAACCTGATGGCGGCCCCTGGTCAGGCGGGCTCGCTGAGGCTCCAGGGGAGGCTCTGGGGTTCGGGATGTGCAGGCTTGGAAGGAGGAAATAGTTCCCCGGGGCCTCGGGGAAGGGATGAGCTCAGAGGACTGAGCTTCGACCAGTGCTGGTGGGGGAGCGGGGGGAGCATGACACAGTTCAGTCCCTTCTAAACGTTAACTGGAGAAATGGTCGAGCCACCAGGCCTCGTGGAAAGAGGACAGAGGTAAGAAAAGTGAGAATTCGCCACCCAGAGCTCCCCACACCAAGTATTCTTTCCTAGAAAATACTCAGAGTGTGTAGGGTATTTACCAGTTACCATATGTCTGTTTCCTTGGGCTTTCAATTAGCCTGGGGTGGGGGTGGGGGTGGGGGTGGGGGAAGAAACGTGTTCCACAGCCTTCGACAGAAGCTCTGGGCAAGCGAACGAGGCCTGTTCACGGCCCTGAGGTGCTGCCCCGGAGAAAACCTTACTCCCCTCCTGTTACTGGGCTGGAGTCCATTTATCGTTTAGCTCGTAGACGGTGCCGGACGTAACACGCCAGCCACGTGGGAAACCATCCACGCAGGTGTCTGACCAACACACTGCCAAGGTCACCGCTTCCCCAGGGACTGCGCTTCGCCACCGTGAGAGCCGCGTCCCACACGGGAGAGCAGCTGCCGGTGTTTGTCAGGGAGCAAACATCCGCGGGAACCCCAAGGGCTCCGAGCAAGGATGACGACGGCTCGTCGCCACCGTAGGGCCTTTCCCGAGTGGCCGGACGCTCAAAACCGTGCACCTGTCTGCCCGGAACGCGCGGACACCGTGCTACGGGGCCGTGGGACGCAGGCCTGGCTCCCAGGCCTCGTCTGTGCACCCCGCTCCAGCCCTGGGGAGCGGGGAACGGGGGCGCAGACCCTGGTCTCCCCCTGGCCCACGGCTGCGGAGGGATGGGCTGTCCCTCCGGGACTTCCAGAAAGGCTCTACCTGCCCACAGTGGGGGTGGGGGGGGGCCACCAGCAGAGGCCACTGGGCTGTTCCGTCGGAGTATGTCTCAAGTGCTAAAAATGTGCCCATGGCAACAACAGAAGGAGATGTTTGAGAAAAATAAAATGAAATAAAGATGAGAGAAGAAGGGGCAGGCTTTGCACGCCCACTTGCGGCCTGTGTGCTGCTGGAGTGTCTCTGGCTCATGTAGGGCTGACAGGACTCTGCGGGAGCCCCAGGGGGCCGCAGTCAACCCACCGACCGCAGGGACTCGCCTACCCCAACCTCTCTCCACGGGAGCACTTGAGGGCCCTCGCACTCAGAAGGGGGCTGTGGCAGTCTAGGGGACACAGCAAGGTCAAGGAAGCCCCTGGAGGGGGAGGGGGGGATGACCGACCAGGCTGAGGACAGACCCCCACTCTCTTTGGGGCCCGGAAGGCCCTTTCCTTCCAAAGGACAGCAAGCCAGGTGCTCAGGTGACCTGTGACCCGGGAGCAGCTGCGAACGACCCTGCCCCTACAGGCTTGTCTCACCAAGGTCCTCGGGCTGCCCGTGCATGCCCGGCACCCTGGTCTTTCCTGGTCACCACATCAGCCACTGGGTCCTCTCCTGGAATAAGATGGACTGACTCCTTTGGTGCCCCCTCTCCCCCCACCCAGGGAACAGACAACATGCTTTCTTCCTGAAGGCCCCTGGAAGAGCCCGGGAGACCCAGGCTTATTCTTCTGCCCATATACCGCCCAGGCCCAGTGCCCGCAAAAACAAAATAGTGCCCTGTTTCTTAGTTACAACAGCCACCAAGGCCGGGACGGGAGAGGGAAGAAGCCCAAGGCTTTCAGCTAACTCGGTTTTTTCATGTATCCCTAAAACCAAAGAGGAAAGAGATTCTAAAGACCCTTTAACAGGCTTGCTATCCGGTGGGCCAGCAGCCAAACGGGCTGCCCTCGGGCCCCAGAGTGGCCGGGAAGCTGATTTTCCCAAGCACGGCAGCTGGTGTGATGTCCCCTCCCTGCTCTTCTCCTCTGTAACTTTTTTTCTTAAAATCTAATGACTCCCAAAGTGTTCCAGGCTCGAAGCCCAGTTCACAGGAAAACACTAGAACCCATCACAAAGTCATATTTATTCCATCAAATGAAAAGCAGCTCATAGAGAAATCCCCAGTGGGGAAGTGGGGCAGGTTGAGAGGTCAGCTTTAAGCACCGTAGAAGGAGGGGGGTGGCCGGGCCCATGCCGTGCGCCTGGGGACAGCGTTCGCCTCTCCAAGGCACAGCCCCCTTCGACAACGGAGGAAAATCGCTACTTCCCTTGGGCCTCGGCGATGCCTCCTGAAGGGCTGGCCGGAGGAAGAGGCAGACACCCTGGAGAGGAAATCAGACGCCAGCTGCAGGAACAGCTCACCCAGACCCCAAACCTGCACGTGGTGGGTTTAGCAATCGCGCCTGGAGGAGGTCCAGTGAAAATCTTAACCAACGTTTTATAAAAATTAGAAGACAGCACCGCAGGAAGTGGTCAGAGGTCAGGGAGCCCCTGAACGGAGCGGGGAAGGTTGGGCCATCATGGGGAAGTAACACACGGAGGCAAACTGCAAACCTGGCTCGTGCAGATTCTTTGGACGGGTGGTCAAGGGCAGGAGACGCCTTGGGATCGCTCAGAGAAAGCTGCTTCTGAGCGATGGGGCTCAGTGGTTCCCTCCTGTGCACGGTGTGGATTTTTAAGGGATCTCATTTCCCTCTTTACTAGGGTTACTAGGAAGCCTGGAGTGAAATTCCCACCTGTCTTTGGGCACAAGACCGCAGGGAAAGCTCTCTGCGTTCTGGCCTCATCATCCAGTTTCATTTTTTTTCTTCTGTGTTTTCTTTTTCCACCACCTACTCGATTCTTCCCTCGTGTGTTAGAGCCCTCCCCTTTGCTAGGCTTACACCCTCTTAGGACAAAGGGGCGTGTGCCCTCCGCTGGAGCACACAGAAGAGTTAATTTCCTTGGTGCTCCCAAAGGCAGCACAGCACAGAGGGAAGGCTCTTGGCTCTGGGGCACAGCGGCAGGGCCCCCGTGCAGCTTGCAGGGCCCCAGCTGGGGACAGGAATGTACCCAGAAGGCACCCAGGGAGCTGTACGTGCACCAAGCTTGGCCATGAGCAAAGCCTGGGCCAGCGTGTGGTGTGACATAGTCCTCAGGTCTCTGGGGACGAGGGGAGCCCATCACCCCCATGTCATATTTGAGGAAATGAGCCTCAGAGCACCATGGGACTCCTCCAGAGTCACGCCCTTGACCCTGTTCTTCTCGCTAACCTAGACCTCAGCCTCCAGCCTAGGCTGGTTTCTCCTTCCCGGCTTTATGCCACTTGACTGTCGCACTGAGCTTGGTGGCTCGTCGTGGCACAGAGACCAGTCACAGGCTTGGAGTCAGACAGGTTGGCTTCACGTCCCAGCCCTGCGGTGTGACCTGGGCGAAAGCACGAACTCCCTGAGCTTCAAGATTCGTCATCTTCACGGGGAATCACCCAGTTTCTCAGGACTTCAGATGGGATAATCCTTGTCAAATGTTCCAGAATGGTGACCATTCCCACCATTTCCTGGGCTGATTCACCCCTACCCTGCTTTCACGTGGTCCGTGTTGGGAGCACTCACTCCCCCTCGGCCCCACCGGCACCTCGGCTACCTGGGATGGGGACCCCAAAGTCAGAGTTCCTGCCCAGAGCCCTCATCGCTTCGTACAAACTCAGCACACCGGGATGCTTCCTCCCGCAGCGATCTTGTTTAAACAACAAGTTGTTCCGCTCACATTTGGCAAAACCTTCCTGGGACCAATTCTCAACGGCTCTCAGGAGAACATGTCCCCAGAGCCGCCCACCTTCTCAGCGGGGATGGGCATTTACAGGTTTGATTTTATGCTCTCCTAACAATTTGGCAAAAAGTTGTTTTATTCATACGCTGCGTACTGCTCGCTATTTGGCTAAATTTAACTGCCGTGTACCTTCCTGTTCCTTGAGCGGTGGAGGGGGTAAGTACAAGTGAACAGACTGTTTTTTCCCTTTACATGAAAAACAACTAGAAAGTTCTTTGTGTCAGCCAGCCTCTGAGTGGGGAAAACACCCAACAGCAGCATGTTTAATCACATTCAGGCTCCGTATCGCCAACATGGGCTAGTTAGTTATGGGCTCCAAGCATTATTTCTTTTTCATAAACCTAAAAAACAAAACCAAACCCCAAGCTCCTATGTACTAGCAAGGCTCCTGTGAAAGAGCTTTAGAATTCTTGACTCGTATAATCTTGGCGACAAGAAATTGGTTCCAAATGCCTGAAAATCTTCCAACATGTGCCGGTTTTCTCTTTTTAAAAAAATGTCAACTGGGGCGCCTGGGTGGCTCAGTCGGTTAAGCGTCTGACTTCGGCTCAGGTCATGATCTCGCGGTCCGTGAGTTCGAGCCGCGCGTCGGGCTCTGTGCTGACAGCTTGGAGCCTGGAGCCCGTTTCGAATTCTGTGTCTCGCCCTCTCTCTGTCCCTCCCATGCTCATGCTCTGTCTCTCAATAATAAATAAACATTAAAAAAAAAAAAGTCAATCTTCTTTGGAAGATTAATCACCAAATGCAATACATCTAGGGTGTGGTTCCCCTGCTGCCCTGGCCCTGGGCCCCCTCAGGTAGCTCTGCTCCTCTGAAAGCAAATGCAAACAGAACTGAACACCTAGATACCCACAGGCGGTAGAATGAAGGTGGCTGGACCCCTACTTCACACGCGCGCACACATTTGCACTCAAAATGGTTCAAACTTGGCTCTTCTGGATGGAAGAAGTAATGCTGTCAAACCCTTAGACAGAAAATATAGACATAAATCTTCATGACCTTGGATTAATACCAAAGCACAAAGCAAGCAAAGGAAACAAACTGGACTTCATCAAATGGAAAAACATTTGTGTTTCAAGGTCAGTATCGAGAACATGAAAAGACAGCCATAGAAAGGCAGAAAATATTCGCAAGGCACAAATCTGATACCAAAAGCCAGTGAGGACTTCCCATCTGCTTCCTGGGCCCCGGGTCCATGGGAAGACCCATGTCAAGCCCTGGGGTCAATGAGGTCAAATGGAACCTGGAGAGCCCCAGGGTAAAGCACAGATCACGTGGGAGACCAAAATGGCAAACAGACACATGAAAAGATGCTCCACATCACTAATCATTGGGGAGTTGCAACCCCAAATCACAAGATGTCAATTCACACCTGGTGGAATGGCTACCAACAAGGAGACAAGAGACAAAGGGTGCTGGTGACGGGGTGGTAAAAAGGAAACCAGGTTCGCCGTTAGTGGGAATGTAAACTGGTCCGACCACCGTGGAAACCAGTATGGACGTTCTTCAAAAAATTAAAAATAGATCCGTTATATGATCCAACCATTCCACTTTGGGGTATATGTGCAAAGGGCAGGAAAACAGAATTTTCAGATGTATGCGCTCTCGTGTTTATCAAAGCATTATTCTCAACGGTCAAGATGCGGAAACAACCTAAATGCTCCTCCACAGATGAATGGATAAAAAAAGATGTGCTCCGTGTGCACAATATTACTCAGCCACGAGAAAGGGGGAATATTCTCCCATTTGCGACAACACGGGTGGCCCCTGAGCACGTGATACTACGCCGGAGAAGTGAGACAGAGGAAGGCAAGTATGTGTAACCTCAGATATAAGTGGAATCTAGGAAGGTTAAACCTGAAAAACCCAGAAGGTACAATGGTGGCCACCATGGGGTGGCCAGAGCATAGGGACAAGAGTGATAGCGTTTCACACGCAAACTTGCAAAAAGTGTAAGCCATAGAGATCTAACGCACAGTACGATGAATTTAGACGACACTGTATCATAATACCACTATATCAGCAATCATATTGCCATACATAAACGTATCAAAGTAACACCTTAAACTTGCACAACATAACACGTCCGTCCGTCATATATATGCAGTTAAGAAAATAAAGAAAAGGTCATGTGAGAAAGCTGATGGTCGGGGAGCCTGGGTGGCTCAGTCGGTTGTGTCCAACTCTTGATTTTGGCTCAGGTCATGATCTCATGGATTCGTGAGCTCAAGCCCTACACTGAGCTCTGTGCTGACAGCGTGGAGCCTGCTTGGGATTCTCATTCTCTCTCTCTCTGCCCCTCCCCTGCTCGCATTCTGTCTCTCTCAAAATAAATAAACTTTAAGGGGGGGCGGGGGAAGAAAGCAAGTAGCATGGTGAAGGGCTCAATCAGCTTCTCCTTTCCTTGGGCAGATAATTGCACCAATACTCACCCCGACTGTCGATCTGGCTCAACCCCTTGTGTCCCTAACTCTGCAAATCTTCAGGGAAATTTGGCTGTGTGGTTGGGACCGCTGCCTCTTTGACAGATTTGAGAGGTAGTCACCCCTGGAGGAGTCTGAAGATAGGAAGAGATACTGAGACACAAAACTATTCTTTGGAAGCCGAAGTGGATGGAGTCTGCCAGCTTACTCCTCGAAGGCAGGGCTCGTGAGGGCGGAGGAGGCCCCACTCTTTCTAAAACAGGAAGACAGAATGGCCATCTAGAGATAAGGCACAGCCAACCTGTGCCGGGAGACTTCGGGCCCGCTCGGGTCACGCCGGAGAGGGTGTGGTGACAGGAGCTCAGGCAGAGGTGGCCAGTGTCCCGGGGAGGTCCAGGCACCAGCTCCTCCCATGAGAACACGGCTCAGCTCTTCAGACTAACTTGGAGGAAAACACAGCAAAGACTAACCTCATTAACCACCCCCTGTGTGTCCCACACATTAGGCAAAAGCCCTGTGGGGACCCTGTAGCCCTCCAAGAGGGCCAGAAGCCCCCGTTACACAGAGGGGTGGGGACTTCCTTGCCGTTAGGCAGAGGACTGGAGTTCAAACCCAAGTACCCAGGCCACACTCCCTGTATGATCGCCGACACGCACCTGTGCAGAGGGGGATGCAGTTAGCAACACAACGTTGGAGGGTGAGCTGCGTAAGAATTAAGTTCATAGAAATTCCCAGACACCCAGATTTGGGAAAGGCCCGTTAAGCTCTAACGACTCTAGCCTGGCCTCTGAGCCCCCAGTGCCCCTCAGCCCAGAGTCCTGCCTCCAGCCTCAGAAGTGACCAGGACATAATGACGAGAAAGGCACCATTCCCGAAGCAGGCCCGGTCTCTGGCCAAGGCCACACACAGGTTTGAGGACCTCAACGCTCAAGTTACTTCTTCCTATGCCCGCTGCACGCACATACACCCACAAGGCAGGTTCGGTTCCTACCCTCATGTGGCAGACACGGACGAAGAAACCGAGAACTCCATACACTTACCAAAAGACACACAGCACGCTATAGACGTCCCAGCCATGCATTCAACCACCTTGCTATGTTCCTGGGCTGCAGGGTACATGGGTTTTCTAGGAGCTCAATAAGAACTGAGAAATTCAGGGGCGCCTGGGTGGCTCAGTCGGTTAAGCGTCCGACTTCAGCTCAGGTCACGATCTTGCGGTCTGTGACTTTGAGCCCCGCGTCGGGCTCCGGGCTGATGGCTCAGAGCCTGGAGCCTGCTTGCGATTCTGTGTCTCCCTCTCTCTCTGCCCCTCCCCCGTTCATGCTCTGTCTCTCTCTGCCTCAAAATAAATAAACGTTAAAAAAAAAAAAAATTAAAAAAAAAAAAAAAGAACTGAGAAATTCAGACTCTGCCCAGTAAGATCTGGAACCTATAGGAACCTATAGGAACAAAAGGTGGTATGGAGTTCAGGTTCTGAGTTTAGTCCGAAAAGGAGAAAATGACCGAGATCCAGATTCTTCTGGGCGCTGACAGATGATCATTCCCACTCTGGGCAAACAGTCAACAGTGATGACTGGGAATGACCCATCAGTCCAGGTGAGCTCCAACAGGGGTGGGAATGGTGGGGTCTCCAAGAGGGAACGGCTGCATCTAGGCCTCGAATGCAGAGGCCAGGAAGGAGCAGGTGACCACAGAGGGAGGGGGCACCTTGAATTTGGAGAACAATGAACCGAAGAGCCACATTTGACTCCTAAATGTGCACAGGGGCCAGCCTGAAAGACGGGACAAAAGCTGCCACTTTTATGGGCACTGGGAACGCATTTTAGGGGTTTTCCTCGCTTGGGAAGGCTGAGCTGTCAGCACCTCTGAAGTGCACGGCTCCTTCCCGAGCTTGATTTGTAAGGGAGGCAACTGTAGAAAAGAGGGTCCTGGCCAGAAAGAGAGACGAGAACTGGCTGAGTGGCCTCACACAAGTCTCCTTCCTGCTAGAAATTTCTTGGCCACCGAGGTACAGACCACTCTGTAAGAAAACAAGTCCCAGAGTTGCCTCGAGGGGGGGGGGGGGTCACAAAACGACAGCCCGGACTCTAAGAGCCCTTGCAGGCTGTGACTCCTGCACACAGGTCTTTGCTCCCTCACGCTGGCTCGAGTCACGTGCTCTCCCTCGACCTCCCCACAAGGTCTGCATTTGATGGCTGTCCTAGGGTTTGTACTGTGCCCTCAGCCTTTCCCTCCACTGCACACCATGTCCATAGACAAGTGTTCCCAACCACATCGGGCTCCCAGAAGGCCCCCGCGTGGCCCCCTGGTTTCACATGGCAGCACGCCCCACCCCTGACAACACCCCAGGCTGTGGAGCATCTGAGGACCACGCTTGGGTCTTACACGATTGTGAGGGTCAAAACATCTGACTTGGGACTCAGCACACAGCAGGGGCACGGTCAGTGCTGAAGAATCGTGCCCAAGTGCAAAGCTCACAACCTGCCTCACTTGGTCCACGGTCTGTGTTCAGGAGTTTTAAGGGTCTCCCTGCTTCCCTCACTCATCTCTTTAGTCAAACGGCAAGATCTCGCCAAAGTAATGCTATTCAGCAGAAGGGATGGTGTCAACCTGGTGTCCTGCCGGGTCAGCTCAGGGTCACAGTCCCCAGATCCCCATCCCACCCCTCCCAGGCTGGCTCTAACCTGGGGTAGGGAATGGTGCGAATGGCTGGCACTGGGTGCCTCTGGGGCCTCACGGTGACCTCCCTCCAGCCCGATGGTTTGAGAGTCCTCACCCTCAAGACCAGGGAATCGCCTCCCTACCCACCTGTCAGCACAGACCTTCATATGCCCAGGGCCCCTCCACAAAAACCAAGGACCGGGAAGGAATCACCAGGTGTGCACGGCCCAATCCTCTGATTCTGTTGAGACTGGGGGGGGGGGGGGTCCCAGCTTCCTACCCAGCAGGCCAGGTGCACACACGTCAGTGCCACATCCAACCCCGCCACACGCGTGACCAGCTCTGATGGCGGAGAACGTGGGGACAACCCCCCATCTCCCCACAACCCCGGTGGAAACGGACCTTGGATGGGTCCTGAAAGGTCCTCGGGGCAGTGGCCCCCGCTACCAGCTGGGGGTCACAACGCTTAATGAATCCAGCTGCATGCAGAAAAAAGCCTGGAAGGAAACAGACAAGCCCCAGAAAGAGCGAGCCCTGCTGCATTTCTCATCTGCAGCCACGAGCGCTGGGCGTGCTCTGGGCGAGCCCTCCGCAGGCTGTGTGCTCTGTCGTGTCCGGGGAAGACAGATTCCGAAGATGGCTGCAGTGCCGCTGTTTACAGGAGGCGCCCTGCTGCACTGTCACAGAAAGGGCTCAGTCGACACCACGTGATGTGGGGGAGGGGGCACCGCCGGGTTGCAGCCACTGCCGGAAGGTTCCGCAGCTTGTGCCACACAGTCAACCAGGTCAGCGCGTGAGCCACAGCAGGTGCACCGGGGGCCGACGCTCACGCAAGTCTGATGTGCAAGCCCCCTAATCCCGGGTCACGTGGGAATGGCGGGCCGCACGGGGGTCCCTCCTCGTCCGGTCACCCTGAACTGCCACGGACTAGCAAGCAGCCTGGTATTTATACCCACAAAGCCGGCCGAGATGAAGCAGGTAGTTCGTGGACTAAGAAAAGCAAGTAGGTGTCCCCACATCCAAAGCCCATAAAAAGGAAACCAGGCACTGAAGCCCTAACACGCAACCCACTGGAAACCTACAGATTCCCTCTCCAAAGAGAGAGAAGACAGTCCCCCTTCCTGGCCTTCCCTGCTCCTCCAGATCACCCGGAAACCTTCGGAGTCCGGTGAAGACCAAGACGAAGAAGATTTACTACTCCTGCTGGCCGTGTCACAAGTGACCACGGCGGCCAGGGCTAGATTTGAAGATGGTCATCGCCCAGCTCAGCAGGCAAGCGGGGACCGCGGGTTTCCAGACTTGAGGTCTGTGCTGCTTCCCTTCAACGTAAACGTTCCCCTCGCGGAGGGGGGGAAAGGGCTGCCAGGAGCTCGACTGTAGGTTCCAACCGATCGAAAGCCGGCTGTCGATTCTATGAAGCCTGCCACCCCAAATGCCACTTCTGCAGGCTGCGAGCTCCTACCCCCGGGTCCCCGACACGCCGCTTTCAGGGGAGGGTTATAAAGACACACTGCATGTACGAGAAGGGACGCGGAGGAAGACGGCTGCTACGGGCTAGATCATCCGACAGAGAAATTTATTTGCTGGCAGACTTCCTACTTCAGGCTTCCTTGGCACTGGCTCACTGCCACGCAAATGAAACAGAAATCAATATCCTTTGGTCTGCAAAGCCGTGTGTTAACAATCAGACTCCAAACAACTTAAATAATATCCCTTACCCCGGACCCAAATAATGGGGAATGTTTTTGTGAGAAGGCGGTGCAAAACAAACAGGGGAAAAAAAAAAAGGAGAAAATAAGGCAATTTTACAGGTCCTCCTTCAGCAAAACCTTTCCAGGACTTCAATGAGGAGATAATCTTTCTGTGATTATGACCAAACCCTCTCGTTGCTTAGCAACACATAATTAAGGAATATGTTTTCAGATCCGCTTTGCAAGCCCGGCCATTATCAGATGGAATTACTGGAGCAACAAATGTCATCGCCATGCAAATTAGTTGGTTGCAAAGAAAGAATGTTTGGGAAGGAGGAGGTGCACACGCTCTTGCTGTGTGCATCTGACTTCCCTCCCGTTGTACATTGATCTTAAAAAAAAAAAACAAACTGTAAGTCAAATACATTGTATGATCAAACTTAAAAAAAACAAACAAACAAAAAAAAACCCCACACACGAGACAAAACCAGAATCTACGGTGCGAGACAACAGAAAACTCCAATTGCTCAGTCCCCTTTCGGAAAGAAGAAAGACACTGCGAATGCGGGTGGATCCGGAAAAGCAAAGTAGCCATTTCAGTCCCCTGGTAGCCACTAGGTCACCAGCTCCGCGCACAAGATAGATGAGCTACCTCAGGGTTTCAAGATCAGGCTCCCACAGCTCTCGAAGGGGTTATTTCCAAAAAGGCACATCCTATTTTCACACAAGTCCCTCCACCCAAGCATTCTAGTTATTCAGAAAACAAAAATTCGTTTAAAAGGGGTTTAGTTTTCTAAACTGGGGAGGCAAGAAGGAAGAAAGAAAACGGATGTACAGCTTGAATTAGCAGCAAGGATTTTACAGTTCACAGTAAAGCGTTGTTCGGGGGACGTCCACCCGGAATCTTACCCACAATGCCCAAGGAAACACATGTAATAAATTATACCTGTCTCCTGCTTTGAAGACAACCACCTAGGATGGTTCTCTCATTCCTCAACTTGAAAATATATTGTTCCCTACAAGTCAACAGAATTCCCAACCAACTGTATTCCAATGAGATTAAGTCTGTTTTTGAAACAGGGAGTTCTCAGGGATTTCGTTCGTCATCTCGCTTTAACACACAAGTCTGGCAGCACACCAGATTTCAGCTCTATGGTGGGTGACAGTCCCACCTCTGACGCTGTATAGAGACACGTCAGGGCTGGGGGGGCGGGGTTCCATGCTAGAACATACTTCTAATGGCAAATGAATGATCAACGATTTACAGGAGGCACCGGATAAACACCCCTGCCTTCTCCAAAGCCACCGAAGGTGAACTGGAGAAAACGTCACACGCACCCCCCCTCCCACGGGCCAACGGTTTCATTCTGTCCTGAATGAAGCCTGGGTTTCTCCCAGATACACCATTGTGGGTCATCACCATAAAGGCAAGTTCCCTAAGCAACCTGAGCTGAACTAGAGACACAGGAGGGTGCTGTCCCAGGGGGTCCGCCTGAAGGCAAACCCGCGTCACCCAAGCGAACCTGTGTCAACTGGCTAGCTGTGGCCAGCTGCCTCGCCCGGGAGTGTGTGCGGGCACGAGGGCGCAGGGGCTGGTCTCTCCAGGCGTGGCAAGAGAGCAGTAAGAGCGTGAGGCCCCACCGTCCTGTGCTCAACCTCTGCCCGCACCATCCCCTCACCGTCCCACGAGGAAGGGCAGGGGTGGGTTCATTACTTGGTTCTGGAGCGAGCATGGTGGAGACGATGATGGGGGCGCCCGTCCGCCGGGCCACCTTCTGGTAGGGCGAGTGAGGCGTGTGGAGGCTCTGGCCGGCTGGCGGCAGGGTGGACGGTTCCACGGGGACACCGGGCTTCCGCAAGAGCTGGGGGCTGCCATGGGGGGTGGGCAGGGGAGACGCGGCCCCAGTGCGTTCCCTCTTGAGCAGCTCCATGGGCACCGTGTATGCCGTGGAGTAGGCCGTTCTGGGGCCTGGGTGAAGGGGAGGGGCCGGGCCCGGGTAAGTTAAGGCCACCCCGGCCTGTGGGGGGCACGTGGGGCCCGGCCGTGCTGTCAGGGCGCAGGGGGTGGGTGAGCCGTACCCAGAGTTGGAGGGGAAGGGGGGCGCTTGGGCGCCCACCCCGGGGGCAGAGTAGGTGGCCGCCGTCTCCAGGAGGTGCTGGGATGATGGCGCGCTGGAGGGGCGGCGGGCCGGGTCTCCTGCTCGGGGAGATGCCGCCTGCAGGGGACCCACGGGCTGGGGCTGCGAGGCCGCGGCGCCCAGAGAAGACAAGTCCCCGTGGAGCTCGCTTCGGTGGCTGAAGCTGCTGGAGCGCACCCGGGGGAGGGGGCCCACCCGGCCCTGCCTCCGCAGGTGCATCTCGGTCCTGCAGCCGGCGGCCAGGCGGCTCAGCACGCGGGCCTGGCCCAGGTTGGGCGCGACGCACTTGATGTCCGCGTCCTCCATGGTGGCCAGGACGGCCGGAGAGTCAAAGCCCTGCTGCAGCAGGGCCACCAGGGTGGCCTCCGCCACCCCCTCGGCCCGCAGGAGGGCCAGGAACTCAGGGAGCGCGCTCCTCCTGCCGCTGGGGCCCTGGAAGGATGGCAGGACCGCCTCGCAGTTCTCGTAAACCAGCCCGGAGACGCTTTCCCGGGCAGGCCCGTAGCCTCGGTTCAGGGCTCCCGGGGCCACCCCCGGGCCGCCGTCCGGCGCCGCGGCCGTGCTGGGGTCCACGACCAGGCAGGTGGGGGCCGCCTGCCTGGAGAGGGCGGAATCCACAGGCCTCTCGGCGACGTCGTTGTAGATCTGGCTGGCGGGGTAGGCGGGGGCCTGGGCCGAGAACCTGCCATCGAGCAGTTCCCCCGCACAGTGCGTGGGCGACGGGGCCCGGCTCTGCGTCCGCTGCCCCTGAGCCACGCCTTTACCCGCGGGGTCCCGGTACAGGTGCCCGGCATCCTGCAGGGCGGGGACCCGGCCTTGCACCTGATCCCATGTCAGCCTGCCGCCGGTCACGCCGTAACCAGGCAGCGACCGGCTGAGTCCCGGGTCCCGCGGGTGGCGAGCCTCCTTGGGCACCCGGGCGGCCGCGTCGCCGTAGTAATCCCGCGGCAGCAGGGCGCCCCGGCCAGACATCAGCGCCTGTCTGCTGTCGTAAAAGGCGAAGTCGGCGACGGGGCTCTTGCTGCCAGCCACAGAGTTGAAGAAGGCCTCCCGGTAGAGGAAGGGCTCGCCTGCGCCCTGGGGCTCGTACCACGGTCCCGCCGTGCCGCCGTCCGCCACGGAGCTGCTCCTCGCCGGGGCCTCGGCCACCTCCCAGGGGCCCTCGTACCACCCGGCAGCATCCCAGCTCTGGGATCGGCCGATGGGGACCTGCCGGCTGGGGACCGGCATCGGGAAGGAGGGACGGCGGCGGCCGAGGCGGGGGAGGCGGCCGGTCTCTACGAATCTTCAGTGACACACATCACGGCGGGCCTGCTGCATCCGAACCCTTCCCGGACGGCAGGAAAGACCAACTGGGGGTTTTCTGTTTCAAAGTACGGCCTAAATTATTAATCCTCCGAAACCTTAGTAGGCAAAACACAACACTCACGGTAACTTCGCCTCACTCCCCAGCTGCAGCACCAGAGTCCCGGGGACGAGGCTGCGCCCAGCTCGCCGGCCCCCCTTCCTCCCGGCGGGCGAGCTCACATGGACCTCGGCTCTCTCAGCGTGGGGATTAGGAGCTAAATAAAACCCCTAAAGCTTTTGTTCCATGTGACATCTCGTTAGACGGAGGAGGAGGGCTGAGGGCTCCAGCCAGGCCTCCCGACCCACGACTGGGAATTATTTTCACACTGAAGCCCTGGCTTATCTCCTTCGTCCTCACCAGGGCACTTTTGGGATGAGCACCCCCACACCCCCCGCCTCGGATCGCCTAAAAGTGACAGAAGGAAAATAGGAAAAGACTGCTTTAATGTCAATTCAATCTTAATCCAACCTGATGAAATGTTAATCCATTGCACACGGCTAAGAACAAATTAAATGTGAACAGGCAGGCAGGATAAAAAGGGGAAAAAAACAATCTCATGCACAATTCTAGAACACGAGGTACCCTGAGAAATGGGCCAGGCCTGCAGCCCGATGCCCCGCCGATAGTGAAATCTGGCTCTGAGAGGACTCCGGGGTTACCAATCACATGAGTTCTGCTGCTCAAGTCCAAATGCATTCTTTGCCTTATTATCATAAAACACCAAACCCTCCATCCTGCCAGGGACAAACAAACAAACAAACAAACACCTGCGGTGTGTGATCTAGAATTTACCATCTTAAGGACTACAACAGAAGGGCACCTGGGTGGCTCAGTCAGTTAAGCCTCTGACTTTGGCTCAGGTTGTGATCTCACGGTTCTTGAGTTTGAGCCCCGCGCCAGGCTCTGTGCTGACAGCCTGGAGCCTGGAGTCTCCCTCGCTCTCTGCCCCTCCCCTGCTCATGCTCTGTCTCTCTCAAAAATAAACAAACATTAAGAAAAGAAAACTTAAGACCGCAACAGAGGTCAACGACTAAGCCCTGACGTTAGGAAGCAAAACCGGGAAGCTTCTGCAACTTAGGTGTGCCTTCCTTCATATCTGTTCGCAGGCAAAGCGTCCTTCCAGTAGGCTCGGCGAGCTTCAATGTTGGGGAGGCTTCTCCATAGTCCCACGGATTAAGATCCTTCCATGGCTCAGAGGGACTTCAGGCGCAATAACACAAAGGACAACAGTTACTTAATTTCGATAAGGAACGGCCCACCTCTGAGCATTCAACCATTTCTTTAAAGAGAGAGAAGGGTCCCAGAGAAACAACACAGAGCCAAGCTACAGGTTCCCCTCCTCCGACCACGGGAGCCCATGACACCGAACCCACCACAAAAACAAAAGCTCGTGATCATGATGCTGCAAAGGCGGCGTGCCGTTGAGAACCTTTACAGACGAGACACTGTGCGCGTCTGCAGCCGTTAAACCGGACTGCTGTCTTCACCCACGTCTACGTCAGATTCGATTTTTCACTTACGAAAAACACCGGTTTAAAAAAAAAAAAAAATTTTTTTTGGAACGAGAAATACCGAAAATTTACCGCGAGAGGGGAAAGTAGGTGCAAATCCTACTTTGAACTGGGGGTGCGTGGCAACGCGAGACAGTTTAAGGGAGCAGGGCTCTATCCCATCTCCTTGTGTCCCGGTGCACACGGGCATACCAAACGTGGGGACCGGCTGTTTACAACAGCGCTGTTCCCCCAGAGCTCTGTAGCCACCCGCGGACTGTTGAGAATCCGCGCCAAGGATGAAGCCCAGGAACCCAGTCTGTTACCACTTCTGACCCCCCAAAACACCAACAAAGCCTCAAGGTATCTGGAAACATATGCTGGCAGGAGGAGACCCAAATCTTCCCCCGCGATCCCCTCGACGCGTGGGGGAACAAAAAAAAAAATTAGCAAGCCACATTGCCGAACGTAGGGTTTCCGCGTATAAAAGCAGCCTGCTGGTGCCAAGGTCGGTCATTCCTCTGCTGGCACGTTGGTGCCCGTGGGCTGAAAGGCCTGGCTGGGCAGGCAACGAGGAAACAGGCCTGGCCGCACGCAACACAGTATTTATACGCCTCCCCAGCAGCCCCGGGATGTGTCCGCTTAGAAGACACGTCCAAACGGACGGGAGGGCGGTCTGGAGCCCACAACCAAATGGAAACAGGGCTATCTGGTTACAGCAGATCACTTCCCGGCACGGCTGGGCTGGCAAGCTGGGCAGGCCCACCGTGGGCAGGTTCTCACAGCTCAGGGCTGTGGAGGCTGGGGCGCGACACCCGGGACCCTTCTCAGACGGAGCACAGGACACAAGCTAGGCACGTCTATCAGGTAGGTCACACCTCAGCCTGACGGAGGACACGGGCCAGACACCCCCGAGAAGCCCCGGCCCACGTCTACCTCGTCACCTTCCCCTTCCGGTCTTGGGTTTTGTGGCCAAAAGGGGGAGGGGTGGGGACTCTGCCCCATCGTCAACACTTCCACCGGCTGGCCGGGCAAGACGGGAAGAGCAGAGGTGACCAGAAACAAGGCCTCTCTGGCGTCACGTTCCTCCTACCGTTTCCTTCTTAGAGGACGTCCACGTTGGTCAATGTCTGCACCAGGCCCCGTTCCAGGTGCTCTGGCCCCAAGTGACTCTAGAAGCAGCTATGATTATGTCACACCCCAGTCACTGGGGATGGAGCCGGGGGCCCTGTCCGGGGGGGGGGGGGGGGGGGCGGGGTACAGGGCGTGGGACGCGGATCACACGGCAGAGCAAACGCTCCGCTTTCCAGAATTCCCTGCGCTGACCTTGGGTCACTCTGCCCCGCTGCTGCCCGAAACAGGAAACCTCGTTAGCACAGTAATTCTGTCATTTTGCTTACGATTTTCCAGAACCCCCAGGTACTGAAGAGGTCACCTACAAAATTAAGTGCTAGAGTATCAGAAAGGAACTTCCTGAACTTGGGCTGTTCCCGCCCCTCAGCGTGGGGAGCACTGGGCCCCCCGCTCTGTTCGTGGAAGGTATAAAACCACCTCAAGCCTCAGGATTAGTCAGTCCATCGTGCCATTTCCTTTCCTTCCCATCTTGTCACGAAGAAAACGTTAACAGTGTGTGGTGCTGGCCTGAAAGGCTCCGCTCCTGGTACGGACACATCGCTTCAGAGGTGAGCGCGTCACCCCTGGAGCGCACCTGCTCACCCGGCTTACAAATACCTCGTTTAAGGTTCAAGTTCTCTGACTGAAGCAGGACCGTCTAGAAGAATGTGCACCCGACAGCTCCTATGAAACCAGTAACAGATTTCTGAGAAGGAGGGCAAAGTGCAATGCCAGAGGCAGGGTTGGGGGGGTCGGGGGGTAGGGGGGAGGCTCCAGGGTGGGCGCCTCCCCCCTCCACACGGGAATGAGGAGGCCCGGGTCTCCTTTCCATCCTCGTCCAACTCATCCCACTTGGAAGCCACTCAAACTCACGCAGCCCCGGCTCCACAAGCCGCCAAATATTAGGACAGATGTTTTCCTGTGTTAGGTGAAAACACCTGTAACTTGACTCACGCTTTCCCAAACGCTCTGGCAGATTTTTCTCAAGTGCGCTGCAGCCTCTTCGAGAGAGCCGCTTTTCTGCAAAGCTCGTGTTTACGAAATAAAGCGAGATGGGCCCAATTTCTGAGAGGATAAGGAGTCCCCCAGACTTAACCCTTCAATCCTGCAGAGTTTCGCTACGGAAAATTGCACTGAGGGAAAAGCCATCTTCTGAAAGTTAAGAGACAACCCAAATTCTCTTGCAGACAAAATGAACCCAAGCCAGAGCGGACGTCGTAGAATAACCCGAACGGCAGCCCTGGGGGGGGTTAGATGCCAACACCCTCCCCCAAAGCCAATTGTTCATTTTCCCTGTGTGACAGACCAGAAGATGCTCAGAGATGATCTAGAAGGTTCCAGAAGGACAGGGAGGAAAATCAAGGAGGGCACAACCAGCCAGCTCGCCCTTGGGCAAATCACCAATAAGCACCCCGTGTTCCAACCGCTACCATGACCTAGAAAACTGCTTGAAAAGACAAGGAAAGTACGGCTCTGGGGTCTAAGCCCCACATTCATTCACAAATAAATTACACGTTTCTCAAGCATGAGGCGGAGTCACCCAATCTAACGTTTAGACTCACATGAAGGGCACTGGGTCTGACTGCCGGTCCACAGACAGCTGTGCTGTGTCCCGCCTGGTGGCAATAAATGCTTGCTCCTTCTCAGGAGGCAGCCAGGCCGAGCTGTGGAGCATTTCTGGCCAGCCTTCCATCTCTTGGTCCTCCTCCAGCCCTTGGGCCCCCAAGATCACGGCAGCTCCACAAGCGAAGGTAGAAACCGGAGCCCCCAGAGATGCTCCCCTGTGCCTGCTGGGTCCCAGGACGGAAGCCACGGCAGTGCCCACGCCTCTGCCTTCCACGGGCGGCATCTCCTGGGGGACACGGCAGAGGTCGGTGGGTTACGCACTATTTTCCCGCAGAAACAGGGCCAAAGATGGGCTTAGGACATCCTGCTTCCTACTTTTAAATGTGTACAGGCTGTGTTGGTTGTTTGTTTCTGTCAAGTGTTTTAGGATTTATGTTTAAAAACAGCTTCCTGCCTTTAGAAAAGTTTTCTGTCCCTTCTGTTCCCGCAGGGCCCCTACCAAAATAACTTCCTTGGCTGATCTCAATCGCAGGGGGCGGGGGACCCAAGTGCACTGGTGAAATAGGAAATAGGGTTTCAAGGCAGCCTGTATGTACGTTCTCATGAATGCAAAGAGAAAACGAGAATGGCCAGACAGCATTTCAGTCATCAGGGGATTGACACAGCACTGAATGCCCTCGGAAGAAAACCCCAGACCTGAAACGGGGCTGTGTAACCAAACCTACCCTTCCAAGATGAGCTGCCATGTAAACAGTCCCAGCCTTCAAGGAACTCTAGACTTAGCCGTTTATCATTGTTTAATTTTTTAAAATGTTTTATTTGAGAGAGAGAGAGAGACAGAGACGGAAAGGGCTAGAGCAGGCGAGGGGCAAGGAGAGGGAGACACAGAATCCGAAGCAGGCTCCAGGCTCTGAGCTGTCAGCACAGAGCCCGACGCGGGGCTCAAGCTCTCAAACCTCAAGATTGTGACCTGAGCGGAAGTCGGACACTCAACCAACTGAGCCACCCAGGTGTCCCAAGACTTAGCCATTTTAAATGAAAACAAAGGCTTGCACATTGCTCAGGACTTGATTTCTTAACTAGCCTATAAAACTCTTAAAAAAAAAAAAGTGTATTTGAGGGAGGGAGGGGGAGGCAGAGAGAGAATCTCAAGCAGGCTGGGCTTGAACCCACAAACGGTGAGATCATGACCTGAGCTAAAATCAAGAGTCGGACTCTCAACCGACTGAGCCACTCGGGTGTCCCTAGATTATGAAACTTACTAACAGCTGTATTATGAAAATTAGCTTTGGCTGCCTCTTGTGATGGGGGTAAAAGTCCATTCCTCTTTTAGGACAGGTTTTGAAAATAAGTATGAGCTGGAGCCCTGGGCTGGGATGCAGGCCTGGGCAAGCCACAGGACAAAAATCTACCAGGAAAGCTGACCCGCACAGGATTTGCCTTCAGCAGGTGCTAGAACAAAAACCACTTTCTTCTTTCCTCTCTGTAAAAACCTCCGATAAGAGCAAAAATCCCACAAAATCTTAGCATCTCAGGTAACCCCCTAACCCACCTCAACGGTGCCACCCCTCACTCCATCACACTCTGTATTTTATGTGACTTAATCTGTATTGGGTTCCCAATATTCCAGAATTCCTTCCTCTTGGCTTTGAGATGCCCCAGTCACGTCCATCCACCAGGGTCCAGCTCAAGTAACCCACACCTCCAGGAAACTTCTTCGGTTCACTCGAGGTCTCTTGGTCTCCAAATCCAAGGAAATCTACCCTATAAGGGGAGTACACTACCAAAGCAATCCAGGGGATGCATCAATTGGCAGAGACAGCCCTTGGTTTTCTCACTCAAGGTGATGGAGCCCTGTCCCTCCGACATGTCCTTTTCTCCACCATGTGCCTGTTCCTTCAACACACAGGCTGTGAAGGGACCAGATGGGTGTGACTGTACAGGACAACAGGACTCCATGGACAGCCAGTCCTTGCCCTCAAGGCACGTCCTGTGCAATGGGGAAAGCTGACAGGCGTATGGGGTCACCGGGAGGACCTCTGAACCCACGCCCAGGCCAAAGCATAGGCGCTCACCTGCAATGGTCTGCGCGCGGAGGCACCAAGCTAAGAGCGCAGAGGACCTGCCGCCCGCTATCTGACGCTGCCTGGCAACACTCTGCATTGGCTCAGCCGGCTGTGCCCGGGGGCAGTCGGAAGATGGGCTGCCAAGACCTTGCAGGTGTAAAGACCGACGGTCCACCCCGCTTTGAGAAGCTGTTTCACCCATTCCGGGGTGTGAATGGGAAGGATTCTCTTGGCACACACATCTCTCCCAGCAGGACACGGGAAACAAGCCCATGGATGGCCCAGCCCCCCGAGGAGCAAGTAACAAGACAAAAGAGGGAGACCACTGTGACCAGTGCACGCACATCGGTTCCCGGAAGACATCCCCTCCCGGTACCTCACAGCTCGGCTGGTGGTGCTGAGCCAAGTTCTTGCCTGGACCCAGAGGGGCATCCGGAGGCCTCTCTGGAGGCAGACAGAATGCCCCAAACCCTGAGCTTTGTTAGAGCAAGAGTCCCATTAACGTCAGGATACTCCTAACATCGTGGTTTGGTGAACTGAGTATGAGTTGATCAGAAACAAGGGTCTCATCTCACAGCATATCACCTGTAGGTCCTGAAAAAGAAGTCACAGCACAAAAAGCTGGCACCAAAGTATATTCTGGGGTTCCGGTGCCATCGTCCCCCCAAATGCCTGTAAGGACACTGAGCGGTGTTGGGACCTACCCAGGCCCAGGGACATCCTCCGGATTTGTGGGGGGCACTGTGGGCTGGGCTCTCCGCTTCTTCACAGCCAGGACTGTTCTGCTGTCCTGGGACCTACTCTGTTGGAAGGAGACTGGGCCTGGGTCCCTCGGAAGCCTGGTTCCTGGGAGGGGTTTACTGAGCCTGAAAGCAGACAGCCTTTCCTAAAGGTGCGGTGACCCAAGGAAAGGCACTCAAATCCAAGCAGGTTGGGAAGATAAGCCAGGTGGCTCCAGGGCACTTAGGAGGTTTGACCATCAACAGGGACACAGACAGGGGTCTGTCTGGAGCAAGAGCAAAAATCCACTGGGGTGGGGCGGCCGCTAAAACACCAGCCACCGGCCAAATACGCCACACCCCCAAAGCACAGGTGGATACGAGCGGACCGGACACGCTGCTGTTAGAAACACAGGGAGTTAAAGGACATCTGCCAGCTGCAGTCAGAGCCCCTTCCGCACACAGACAAGTTCAGAGAGAAGCCGATGCCTGTATCTTACAGATGAGAACAGAGAAATACAACGTTTAACCCGATTCCCACCTGCAGAAAGCGAGGGCCTGAGTGTGGGCAATTCTATGAACCCAGCCCCTAGTTGACAAGACGCACCCCGGGGGAGGAGTTTATCTAAAAACCACACCAGATAAAGGGGAAATGTGGATTTTTATCCCTTGCAAATAACTTCCATAAAGCTTCAACTTGACCTCGCTCCCTTCCTTTACATGAGCACATGGCAGTAACACGTTCATTTATGCTTTTGGAGTTTAAAGTCGAGTCTAGTTGACTATTGTATATTTACACAGCTAACGTAATTATCGCTAATCACATAATTACTGGAAACATGCGTAATTGCCCAATCCAAACATACAATTATAATGTACAGCAACATTATAAATCCCCCTTTTAAAATCCACATTTTGGGGTTGTTTACGGGTATTTATTAGAAATGATTGTGGTCTACCTAGAGATGGCCAGCTTCGATGCTGTTTCTGTAGAAAGTGCTACATACGCTTTAAAGACCGAAAAAGGTAGGGGCGCCTGGGTGGCTCAGTCAGTTAAGCGTCTGACTTTGGTGCAGGTCATGATCTCACGGTTCGTGAGTTCGAGCCCCATGTCGGGCTCTGCGCTGACAGCTCAGAGCCTGGAGCCTGCTTTGGATTCTGTCTCCTTCTCTCTGCCCATCCCCCGCTTGTGCTCTGCCTCTCAAAAATAAATAAGGGGCGCCTGGGTGGCGCAGTCGGTTAAGCGTCCGACTTCAGCCAGGTCACGATCTCGCGGTCCGTGAGTTCGAGCCCCGCGTCAGGCTCTGGGCTGATGGCTCAGAGCCTGGAGCCTGTTTCCGATTCTGTGTCTCCCTCTCTCTCTGCCCCTCCCCCATTCATGCTCTGTCTCTCTCTGTCCCAAAAATAAAATAAACGCTGAAAAAAAAAAAAATTAAAAAAAAAATTAAATAAATAAATAAATAAATGTAAAAAAAAATTTTTTTAAACTCCACACCCAAAACCCAAATAATCCGTGAAGAAATGGGCAAAAGACATGAAAAATAAACATTAAAAAAATTTTTTTTAATTAAAACATTACCAGAATTTGTAACTACTCCTGTATTTAACAGATATCAGTTAGTCTCTATTTTCCCAGTATCCATTCAACGAACCTACCTTCTCACTTTTTACCTCTGCTCGTGAGGACATCCTAGAGGTAAGCAATGTCAAACAGGGCTGTTTATTCAAAGGGAGGTTCACGTCATTTCTTCTTGACATGCAGAGGAAGGGGGAAAGTCCACTCCTGAGTTATGGTATGAGGAGGGCACTAATCACAGCTCGACGGATGCGATCATTAGGACCATTTTTCCACGTGCGTAAGACATTTGAACAAAATAAAATGAAACATCTACTTTTGCCAAATGACATTCTCCATAGCCACAGGGGAGGATGGCGTTTGGTGATTTATTCTACCATAACCCACAATAAGATGTTCCGACAAAATGTCATCGGCAGAGCCATTCTGGTATATTACACTTCTACAAACCCAGAAAATGCTTTCCGCAAAACGCTTTCCTGGGTTACTCTGGTGATGCCGAGAGATAGTAAGCCCTCTTCTCTGACCAACAAATATCTGGGGAAAATCACACCAGCTGTGTCTAGATGTAACATACTGAAACTCCGACGGTCCAATTCACAAATGCGATGTATCAGTTATGCCAGCAAACTTAACGGAGGGGGAAACCAAGACCGGAACTGTCCATCAGAAAAGATGGACTGCAGCTGCAGCCCAGCTCTGACCAGTCCCTGTTATCAGACCCTACTCCATACTAACCCTGACACAACAGCACTCTGGGATTGAGACCAGGCATCGGCAAGAGCGGAGAACAAATTATCAATATCAAAATAGAACGGTTCCTTTAAAAAGAAAAATTAAAATCTGGCTTCTAAGTCAGCTTGAAAGGCCATTATTCCAACTGATTTGGATGGAGTCCCAAAGACTGGCTGGTGAGAAGCAAAGCCATACTCTGCACGGTGCTTCCATCTCGAACAAACATCCCGTGGCGGGGGTGGGGGTGATGGGAAGACGCGGCCTGAGTCAGATTCTGCCTTCCACCCTGTCTTCCCTTGGCTTCAACTCGGAACCCCAGAGGGCAGAGTGGCTAGGAGTGGCCACAGGACATTGAAGTTCAGGAGGACAGAGTCCCTCAGGTTTCCAGGAGGAACGGGCTGGGCCTGGGAAGGCAGGTAGGGGTTCTGTGCAGGGGTGAGGCTCAGATTGCACCAGACAGGCTAGGCTGGAGCAAAGGTGTTCATTGAAGAGACAGAGGGGGCTGGAGGCGGACCCAGGAGGGCCTGTCTGGAAAGGGATCCTGCAGCTGGGGATTGCACGGGGGTCTGGTGACAGGAGAGAGGACCGAAACCTGAAGGAGGTTTGTTCCCAGAGACCAAAGAAACCAAAGACAAAGCCCCTATGAGCTCAGAGTGGCTACAACACAGAAACAACTTCATGCTTTTAACCTAACAATCAGAAACAACGAGAGAGAGAGAGAGAGAGAGAGAGAGAGAGACAGACAGACACACACACAGACAGACAGACGTGGTCCTGGGGGTGGGGCACTGGCAGGTAGGAGGAGAAGACTGTCTGCTGGGCTCTCTGGATTTCCAAATAGAATGTTCAAGAGCAGGTAGACCGGGTTTCTAGAACAGACACTGGAGACAATCCAAAGCCAGGGATGGAGACACAGGGGGAAATGACTGGATCCACAGAACTGATTTGAGGGAAAGGTCAAATAAGGGGCACACATACCGCCTCCTCTGTGCCTCACTGGTAGCAGCTGGGCCATGAGCACCTGACCCGGCCTGGAAAAATGTTAACTCGGTGTACAAATGCAAGGGTCACCAAAGGAGCACCTTGGAACACCTGTTGTATTTAACAGGACAGCAAACGAGCGTTTGGGATCATGGGTTGCAAGTAACACCCGAGTAACTGGATTTCAAATGTCTGTCTTGATGGTGCCTATTGAGAAATTTCAAAAATTGTAGCTTTAACTTATCTTGGGAATGCCGTTCACAGGTGAAGGAGACGCTGAAGTTTCGGTTATAAAAAGTGGGCGGCAGGTGGGTGAACCACGCTGGGAAGAGAGGGTCTGAAAAAACCATCATGGTCTGCCCTTGCCAACAGCCCTGAAAACGCAGAGGGGACAGGCCACTGGCTCTCCAATCCCATTCTCGTCTCCGATGCGGTACGTCTCGATAAATACCGTAGAACGGGTGGAATCTGCACCACAGGCATCAAGGACACGAACGCTGGAAAGTTGATCCACTAAAGGCTTTTTAGAACAGGAGACCCAGTAACCTCAAACGAAGCACCTTTCCGCCAGAGGTCAAAAAGTAAACTGACTAAATCCCCACGCGATCGGGTGGAAGCCAGAGTCTGGGACACGACCAACCAGTCGGTCTGGGCTCTTCCATGACTAGTCATGCTTCTGAAAGTCAAACAGGCTTTCAAAAAATTACGTAGGCTAAGGAGACCAAGGACAAGACCACTAGATGGAGGGTGCGACCCCTGAGGAGTTCCTGCGCGAACAAGCACCCGCACGAATCACGTGCACGGGGGCAGCGTGAGTGCGCCGTCTGTTATCAGGACACTGCGGTGTGGTCCGGTCCCCTGGGCGTGATTACGGTGCTGTGTTTACATCAGGAGACGTCCTAAAAGGGCACACAGGCCACGCAGGTATTTGGGAGCGAACCGCTGCACCTGCAACTTTCTTCTACATGGTTCTGCAAAGCCCAGCCATCCATTCATACACGAATGTATCTCTATCTGTACAGCTATAAAAAGAAAGCAAACGATGGCCAATCTCATCAACTGGCAAATGCGGTTGAAGGGACTATCAGCATCCGTTCTACTACCCTACCGACGTCTCTGGAGGTTTGAACGTTTTGGCATGTTTATTAAAAAACAAAACCAAACCTTTAAATCTCCAACCCCCTGCACAGCAGCAGAACCTCAGGGGTGTGGGGGACAGTCAGCACCACTACCCTCTCGTGTCACAGAGCTCTTGCCGGGCATACGGTCACACAACACGTCTTTGATGCTTTCACCCCACGTGGCTGGAGTCACCTCTGCTTTCAGGACAAACCGTTCCATACGGGGCAGCTGGTGGGCCAACCGGTGTGCGAGCCCAGGGGGTGCTGCTGAGCCCATCCTGCCCGGGGGGGGCTCCCTTCCGTGACCTGTGTGACACACGTCGCAGCCAAGTCACCGGTAACCAGGCCGAGCCAGCCCAGTCGGCAGCCGGGACGAGGCTGGCGAGGAGCACTCAACTCCAAGCCCAGGGCCACGCGCTCTGGATTTCTTACCGCTCCCTCATTAGGGAGGGATGGTGTTTAATCAACATCGCAGAGGTCTGTCCCCAGGTTTCCATTAGATTTTAATTATGTTTATTTTTCCTTTCATGAATAAAACACTTCCAGACATTTTCAAAGATACCAGGGATGTGAACACGTAATGAGAGACAATGCACGGACTCTTCAGTAATATCTTGGAATTCATCACCGTAAATACCTTAATCCGAAACAGATAAGAGTCCGGAAACCTCAGAAAGTGAAAAAAGATGACCCTGTTTGTTACGCAGCGTCTGTCATACGCAGGATGACCTGAGGGGTGTGCCAGAAACAGACCTAGGGCCGCTCCCTCCCCAGCTCTCCTAACCCCACCCCTACACCCTGGGAGCTGGGCACCCCTGCTCGAAGGTCAGGTCTACTGACCACAGCTCGGGACACGGGCAGGGGGATCTCTGGCTGGGGGGGGGGGGGGGGGGGGGGGCGCAGTCTCAACAGGGAACCGTTCCCCCACTGGTCAGCGGTGAGCGGGGCGAGGGTTCGAGGGCGGGACTACGCGCCTTTGGTTACAAACCGCCAATCACGCTGGCTCTTACCTTCACAAATTCTGTCCAATCGCTGTCGCTTGACTTTGTGCTTATCCACAAGGGCCATTCTTTATCGAACTTTGCAACTCTCTGATTCAAAAGGCAAAGCGGTCCTCTAAGAACTTAGGGGAACGTGCAGGAGTCTGTGGGCATTACGCCACTATGAACCCTGAAACAAGGAGAAAAGAATCCTTACTCTCTGGACACCCTGGGGGCACAGGACAACAGTCATTCAGGGCTTTACTGCCACTTTCTATAAGGGGACCTGCCACCAGCGCTTGCTCTCCTGCCCTCGGACTTGGACAGGAAGGGAGCATTATTATTGGTCTCTGAAAGCAGTAAACGGCAGCATCCAGAACCCTAGCTTTTAACTTCGGGCTGTAAACACCAATCGCTGACAACGTGAATGGTAGTTATTTGTGCTCCGAGGCCAGAGACCACGCTACAGCCAGCTGGGCCTTGCCCTGTACTTCTGTGAACGCAGAGGGGCCGACTCCAGACCCACCTGGACCGGCGAGGGGGTCCCAGGCCCACCTGCACTAAGACAGACACCCAGCCGTGGCTACGGGACAGCCTCTGTCCACGCCTTCTGCCAGGCAGTTTACAAAGCTTCCCCAAACTGCCCTTTGGGGTCAGCAGTCGAGGCCGCCGCTCAGCACAACACAAGCCCCCGACCCCACCGCACGAGAACGGGGCAGGAAGTCACAGGCCACCTAACCGCCTGGGCCAGGGGCGTCCAGGCCACAGACGGTATCGGCGATGGGAGGGTCCAGGCTGCCGGCCGCGACACTGGGGAACGGAGACCGCACCCGCACCTGTCCAGGCGTGCCCGGTGTTTCTGGCAGAAACGAGGCAGCAGAGGAGGGTCTCCCGTGTGGGTTGGGGTCTGTGGGGCTCTCCAGAGGGAAAGCCACGAGCCACCTGAAGAATGGGAAGCTGATGGCCAGCTTGTCTGTGGAGGGTGTGTGTCTTGGGGGGGACCGGACCCTCATTTCCTCCTCATCCGACGTACCAGTTGAGGCCGCAGATCACGATCTGCACCCCGCAACGTCCGAACTCTCGACTCACTGCGGTGGTCTTACTTTATCAACACGGTCAGAGAAAGTTGTCCTCAGTTACCCAGCAAATGAGGGGGGACAGGAGACAAGAGTGAGGCTCCAGGGTTAATAATGAGGATTATTATGTATGGTCATCAATTATGCAAAACGCTGGGAGTTACTTTATCAAAGGTCAGAATATGGGTCTGACTATGAGAAAGCAGACTTCCTGGTAGTTAATGGCTAATTTCCCAGCAATGAGGCGCACCTCAAAGATTTATGGCAATAATTACACGTTTTTTTTTTGGTTTTTTTTTTTAAAGAGCTAGGAAAGAAGCACAGTTTCTAATGACATAAATAATTAACGTAACATCCCAGAGATACTAAGCCCTTTTCAAACCCGGGGAGTTCCCCAAACCTGAACTTCAAACCCGGAGAGTTCCCCAAACCTGAACTTCAAACCCGGAGAGTTCCCCAAACCTGAACCGGCCATACTGGGCTAGGGAGACAAAGGTGGTCCCAAAGCAGGTGAGACAGGTGTGGCGGTCATGTTATAAAAATTCACTTTTCTTGGGCTTTAGGAGAGGCAACAGCGCAAGGCAGGGAAGGGGAAGTGGTTCCTAACTCAAACCAATGGGAGAAGGGAGTCCCAGGCAGAGGGAAAGGTGGCCTCGAGCCCCAGAGCTCGGCCGGCAATTTTCACTTGCCAGCGTTCTGATCACCGAGCTGCAGTGCGGCCCCTGTCCTCGACGCTGGCATGAAGACAGAACCTCGTGTTAGCCAAGGGGTGAGAGAATTAATTAGTTAATATTTGTGAAGTGCCTTGGAGATGAAAAATGACAGCATTATCATCCGAGGCAAGCCGGGTTTCACACCCTCCTCCTTCCATTACGCCCAAGTGAGGCGTAATCATTCTTTTTGCTTTCCTTTGAATTTTAATTTGTATAATTAGATGGCGTCCTGAAAAATTGATAAGTAGGATCTCGATTATGCAATCAAAGGAAAGATCAGACATCCGCTTACACAAATAGCCTGGGTCCTATTATTTACCAAAAGAAAAAAAGAAGGAAAGGGGCAAAGGACTCCTGTCTGGATATTTTTCGGGCTGGGGGCTGCCCCTTCCGTGGGGGCCCCTCCAGCTGTGGCACCCACCCATGTGGACAGCGAATTCAGAGTCGCACAGCCACCAGGCGGAGTCTGGTCAGGATCTCGCGGCAGTGACCGCTGATGTGCGGAGCCTCGTTCTTTCCCCTCGGTATCTCTTTGAAGCAAGAATGTACGAAATGTGACATTTTCCTCCTCGGCTCTCCCGAGGAGCAAGCTACTTATGAAGACTTAATTAACACAACCCTCCTTCCCGACGGCAGGGACAGGCCTTCTTCAGGGCAGAGCTGCGAGCTAGGGTCTCCGGCTGGGGTCCATGGAGACCACCAGCACCCCGTGCCCCCTGCATGCCGGCCCCGGGCTCCCCGGGCAGTGCCCGCTCTGACAGCCGAGCTCTGTCTTCATTTCTATGTCTCTGCTCACAGATCAGGCCCCTTTCGGCCCCTGAATTTATCACCACAATCGGCAGCTGACACTATCTCATCAATGCTTCACAACAAATCAGGGTGCACGGAGGGGAGAAAAAGGAGAGGGGGATGGGTCCCTCTTTTGCTCAGACTATGGCCGTGGTGTCTGTCGTGGATGGAAGTAGCATTCTAGAATATTCTAGAACCACAAGTATGTGGAATGACCGTTGCGTGAGCGGGATCTGCATTCGTGAAAAAGGGATGTTTTTACGTTCCCAAGGGGAGCGGAATGCGTGTGAAAATATTCAGTGCAAAGCAGCGGGCTTCAGAGGGCCGCGCGTGGCCTTCCTCCTTTGGTGAGCCAGCCCCTGGCATGCGGGAGCCAGCCATTGATACCACTCCCTCCAGCTGAGGCTGGGAGGGACACCTCAGTGGAACTAAAGAAACGTCAGAAGGGAAGTCAGGTGTTTGTAGAAGTAGGATCCCACTGCCAAACCTTACGAGAAAACCACTGCATTCTGCCCCAGAAAGGGAGATCCTAAAATTGCAGGGTAAACCACAGGAAGGTCTACTTGACCTTTTATCTTAGCTTGAGAGGAGAGATGATCTAGGGCTGAAAGGTTTGGTGTCAGTGAATCTGGCTCACTTCAGAAGAGGAAAGATGCTTGCATGAGAAAGGTACTTAGATTCTCGTTGCTGTCAGAAAGGAGCAGTGAGGATGGGAGGTTTACTCCACGTGGATTTCCAAGAGAAACTCGAGAATTCAAAGGGGGGGACGAACAGGAAGAAGAACACTTCATTGTATAACCACCTGCTTGCACATCAAACACAAAACAAACACCCAAAACCGAGTACAAGAGAAATGGATGTTTCCCCCACCCAATGAGGTCTAAAATACGGGCAGATTGATTTCATCAAACATGACCATTAGCAACCCACCTGCCGGGACCCAAAACACTACAACCTAGTCCTTGCTCATTTACATTTTTTTTTGATGTTTATTTATTTTGAAAGAAAGCAGGTACAAGCGGGGAAGGGGCAGAGAGGGAGAGAGAGGGAGGAAGGGGGGGGGGGAGAGAGAGAGAGAGAGAGAGAGAGAGAGAGAGAATGAATGAATGAATCACAAGTACGCTCCCTGCTGTCAGTGAAGAGCCCAACTCGGGGCTTGAACCCACCAACTGTGAGATCATGACCTGAGCTGAAATCAAGAGTTGGGACTCAACTGACTGAGCCACCCGGGCACCCCAACTCATTTACCTTCTTAAAATCACAAGTTTTTAAGATGCCCTCTGTTTCTTTATTCCGATTCCTAGTCTCCATAAACACTAGGCAGACGAAGAAATTTACACAAAGTAATTGATGTCTTTCACAATGAAAATTCACCTAAAACCGTGGTGATTGCCTTCAACTCTTTTCATGAAACCTACTTAGACATTATGTTCATAAAGGCAGACCAAGTTTCAGGATATGCTAACGAATCACTATTATCACAGTCAAGCAAGAGCTGCCAAATCCTGAGTGGACCCTTGGAGCCCTCCAAGTATGTTGCACTGTTATTTCTGCCAAGGGGCCGAGAGGCTGGCATCATCCAAGGTAAGGAGAGACGGCCCCCTGCAGTCCCGGCAGCGAAGGCTCCCACCTTCCCCAGCCTGGGGTCCCTAAAGGAACAGCAGCACTCCTCAGGTTTCCTTCACCCCATCCTACAAGGCTCCACCAGCCTGTGAGTGACCCGGGAGGGCGGTACCCATCAGGCTAGGGCAGCACACCCCACCTGCTGGCACAGGCAAGGACCCTGTGTGTGGCGTGGATCCAGCACGTTGCGGGGCAAGGTCAGCACGTTTTACGAGAGCCTTGACGATGCTGGCCCAACAATGACAACTGCCCAGAAAGCCCTCTCTGGCTCTTCATGGAGACCCAGTAAAGTCGCTGATCTTCAGGCTATCGCAAAAGGACCTGTTCCACCATCTTTGGAGGCCAAACGGGAACAACAGATTCCGTTCTGGGGAAGAGAGCTGGAGAGAGTCCTCTGATCAGGGGATCTGGCTTTTGTTTAGTAGACTCTTATCTGGAGAGCCAACTGAAATCGAGACAAGACAAATGTTCTACAGGGGTCAGGGGACAGCAGGAAAAACACTGGCCTAGCCTGTGGTCAAATGGCTGACATAACACCACAATTAACAGAAGCATTCGAACTGCATTTTAAGGAAGAAAATGAAGTTTTGGGGGGGATGATCAACTTGTGGGAAATCAGCTTACTGAAGTCAATTTTGTAAGTGTCTCAAAGCTACTACTGCTCCTTGATTGTTTTTGTTCAGTAGCTTTGGGGCATATTTAGGTTTTTGTGAAAGGGGAAACCCGGGTGCCTGGGGGGCTCAGTCGGTTATCGGCTCAGGTCATGATCTCATGGTTCATGGGTTTGAGCCCCACATCGGGCTCTATGCTGACAGCTCAGAGCCTGGAACATGCTTCGGATTCTGTGCCTCCCTCTCTCTCTGCCCCTCCCTCGTGTTCTCGTTCTCTCTTTCTCTCTCTCTAATAAATAATAAAAACAATTTTGAAAGGGGAAACCCATGGCTCAGACATCACGTGGCATATAACAAGGGGCAGAGGTGACTCGGAGAGCCCCCTCCCCGTGCCCCAGAGGTAACCAGCAGGACCTTCTGATATACACTGAAGGTTCACTCTGGTTCCCGAAGCCAGACCTGTACATTGTTTGGCAAGGCCGTTCATCTTTCCCCAGGTAACTCCCAGGAGCCAAGCCTAGGGTGACAAGGTCACACCCTGGTCACATGCCCTCAGTCTGTTCCAAGGGTCCCATCCACACATCTTCAGACAGAAGGTGCACAGACAGCTTGATTAGCACAGGTCCGCCATGCTTTTCCAACACCCAGGGGCCTGGCAAGCTTCAGAAGTCAGATGCATTTCGGTTTTTAAAAGGCAATACAGAGCTCACACCATATTACTGTGAACCCCCAAATCAACCATTAAGATTTCCACCATACAGGATGCAAAAATTATCTTCAACACTTCAGGCCGGGTCAAAATCTGCTGCCAAATGGATTACAAAAGAAAGAAAAGAAAGTTTTGAAGGGTGCCTAGGTGGCTCATTGGTTAAGGGTCCCACTTCCGCTCAGGTCATGATATAACGGTTCGTTAGTTCGAGCCCCGAGTCGGGCTCTGTGCTGACAGCTGGGGGCCTGGAGCCTGCTTCGGATTCATGCATTCATTCATTCTCTTTCTCTCTCAAAAATATTTAGGGAAGAAAAAGTTTTGAAAGCTTTTTACAATTTGGATGCGAGGCTCAGGAATTGTGGGCCTGGAATTTTATTCTTTCCATCCAACCCCCAGCAAAATATTCTCTGGGGCTCTGAAGGAGACAGAGGTGAAGGGCAAAGACCATGTAGCCCAAAGAGCTGGGAAGGTCACAAACCTAGAAAGCAGTCTTCCAGCATGAAGAACCCCACTGCCCATGGGCGAGGCCCGTGAGGCTAGAGGCTGCCACCAGGAGGGAGCAGATGTCAAAGGCACTCTTCTGCTCAGACCAGCTCCCTGGCCAAGGATGCCGAGCGTGTCCTTCAGCTTGGGTTGTTAGCACGTGGAAATTCGTTTCCTGGTGTTAAATGTAAAACTCAAAAATTCTCAAGATTTCCACGTGCTAACAACTATCACCAAGAACAGAACCGATTCATGATTTTCTTAATTGGTTGTTTTGTGTTATAATGAAAACTAAGTGTTGGTCTACCCAAGCTGAAGGAAAATGAGATGCACCGCGTTCAGGATTTTCACACATTTTTAAAGCCCTTGACTTACAAGTATGCTTCAAAATTAATATATTCATTTTCGTAATAAAATAGCCTTTAGGAACAAAAGCAAACAAAACAAGAAAAGGCGAGGAAACACATTTTCATTTACATTAAGAAATGCAGAACACCAACTTTTACTCCCACGGTATTGAGACCGAGGCACTGTAGACACACGGGTTAATTGTTCCTTTCCTAATTTTCTGACCCTGCCCTCCTTTGGCATGACAATCTTGACCGGTAGCGGGGAAGTCTGCGTGGACAGGATGAAGGGCGTAGGCCTCAAGTTCTCTGTGAACAGAGGAAGTTCGGCGGTGACCAGACAGCTCATCTCCCGCTCCGTACCGAACGTAAGAAACCATTACAGGATGTTGCATCCGAGTGAGGAAAAGTCAGCATCCTACACAAGAAGCATCCGGAACGTCCGTAAGTTCTCATGAAAGGCCTGCAGAGGGGCCTTGGCCGTGGTTGAGGCTTTTGGGGTGGCCTCTCCGATGCCCCCAAGGTAACCCGAGGGTACTGTCCGCAGCCTGTGAGAAGCCCTGTGTATGCTTGCTGTGGTCCAGGGCAGAGCAAAAGCAGGGATAACTAACGGCCAGTAAGGGCTTGGACCCTCGGGGTCAACCAAGGCAGGCATCACCAGGGGACAGCTACCTGTGTTAGTGGACAGTGTGCTACACGTTAGCCTATGGCTGGCTCCGTTCAAAGAGCATGTGACTCTTGATCTTGGGGTTGTGAGTTTGAGTCCCACGCTGGGTATAGTTAAAGATAAATTAATTTGAAAACAGCCTATGGAATGGAGGGTGGGGAGGGCAGGAGGGTGGAGAGTAGAGAACATGTAACACTTTTAAGGCGGTTTGGATTGTTTGGTTTCTTCCAACACAGATGGATTGCACTTGAATCGAAATGTCTGATAAGGACAATTTTATAGGAATTGGTTAACAAATAAATGAACTGCAGGGGCGCCTGGGTGGCTCGGGCGGCTAAGCGTCTGGCTTCAGCTCAGGTCATGATCTCGCGGTTTGTGAGTTCGAGCCCGCCCCTGTCGGGCTCTGTGCTGGCAGCTCGGAGCCTGGAGCCTGCTTCAGATACTGTGTCTTCCTCTCTGTCTCTCTCTCAAAAATGAATAAATGTTAAAAAAAAAAATTTTTTTTTAAGTGAACTGCAATAAGGTCTTGAATTTTGAAAAATCTTCACGTTAGATTTTGAAGACCTCTGCCTCTTGATTTCTTGCCACTGGGAGGCCCTGAATCCTTGGCTGCCAGCCCAGAGGAGGGGACTTCCTTAGGGGACACAACTGCTCTGCTGCCCCTGAGGATTCCAGCCTGGTCTCTGGACGCTGTGCACTCCGGAATCCACGCGTGAGGTCGTGCCGTCTGCGGTCTTGGCTCGCTGGCAAAGCTAAGGGAAACCACAGGTGTGGGGCGGACCTTCTCCTGGTCCAGTCCTTCCCAGGAGCAGGACTGGCGCCCAGTGATGGGGCCCTTCGGCCGGCAGAGGGCACTGCACACCCTGCGTGGCCTTCCCGGGCCCCAGAGCCCTGAGTCGCTGTGCTGAGGGACTCGCCCGGTTGACGGATTTCAACCCCCAGTTGGGCTCTACAAGAACGTAGAGGCAATGAGGCTCGACACCTCCAGAAGGAAAGGTCTGAGCTGATTTCAGGATGGCACACTGCACTTTCCCTCCATCTCCGGATGCAAAAAGAACCCGCACCTCCCACTCACCCTTAAAACAACAGAAGTTTAGATTTAGGCACATGATCGGCCAGGGAAGAGGGAACCCAGGCAGGCCGCCCTGTCATCTAGGGCCTGGGCTCGGCAGTGGAGGCTCCCTGATGCAGGAAGGGCACGGCCACCCTGAAGGTTGACTTTCTATTACGCCCTTGCTTCTTGTTTAAAGACACATCAGTGAGGAATGAGCCATAGTGAGGAAAACGAAAACAACGTGGCAGGGACGTAACGTCTAAGGAGAGGAAAGCAGAGACGGAACGGGGCAAAGGCGCGTCAGGGTTTCCACCACAAAGCTCAAGACTACGTACACCTGCCGAACTGATTGTGCAATTCTCCTGGACCCCCAGCATGGTGCGTTGTGAAACACCGATGACCTCGGAATACACAACCTTCTCAGGAGGCACTAACTTGGAGAGGGAGGTGAAAAAAGCGAACGTCTCCCACCATATTCCGGAATGGAGATTCTGAGCGGCAGGCACGGGGCTGGAGGCGGGGCCTTCTTCCTGGGCCCCTTAAGTGACCACAGCAGAGGGGCAGCTGAACTCTCGGGGCTTCTCTGATCAGCACGTTGTAAGCAGCCAACACACTGAGGCAGTGCCTTGGCTCCCCTGCCCGGTTCAGGGTGGAGGGTGAGGGGCTGGTTTCGTCCATCGACGCTGAAAGCAAGGGTGATGCCGATGCCTCGTCGGATCTCCTCAGCATCCTCTCTGAGCACCGCTTCGAAGCCAGGGTTGCCATGGCAACGGACGCCCCTGGGCAGCACAGCTGACTCTTGGCCTGGCTGTCCCACCTGACCCCCAATTCAGCCTTCTCCAGGAAGTGTCCTGGGACTCTCTCCTCCCCTTTTCTCTCAGCACCTGACACAATGCCCTCCCCATCACGTACCCGAACACATCGATTTGGAGAAGGCTCCTCCGTAGCGCCCACTTGGGGGTAGACAACCCAGCGAGGTGTGCGGGCCACCTGGTGGCCGAGGAGAAACCGGAAGAGGCTGACAGGCATGGCCCGACCAGGTCAGAGGCCGGCGGGAGAGGGGCATTTGAGGTGTTCTGCTGGAGATGAAGTCAGCCATGTGAAATGCTGGCCGGCTGGGACCCTTTGTTCATTTCCAAAAACAAAGTGTCTGGAAAGATGATCTCTAACACTAGGAAGAGCGAAGAGCTCACTCTGAACCCGCTTGCCTGCCCAAAGGAGCAGGGAGGCTCAGCCTCCCAAGTGTGGTGCTGGCTGGGTCACAGAAGCCGGTCGAGGACCAAACCGAATAGAATCCTGAGCAGCTCTGCTCAAACCTACGGCCCAGCCCGGCCAGGGGAGAAAGCGACCGGTGCCCCGAGAGACGCCCCATGACACAACTCGGCTTATCGCTTCTCCCGTCTCAGGAGCCAACGCTTCAGGGCACGAGCAGCAGGCACGCCATGGGACAGGAGTGTCCCCAGTGCAGAGGGGTGGCCCCTCTTTTATTCCAAAGGAGGCGATCGATGCTTACACAAAAGCAGATACGCAGGAAATTCAACTCAGACCTCGGGAACAGAGTAGTAAGTTTGTTTTATGACAACGGATGTTCTACATCCGGATCTTTACAAATACCCAAATCTCGCCCTAACATTTCTCTACAAGAGAAGTCACCAGGCTGTAGTCGTGGAGGCCTCTGTAAGCCCACGCGGCACTGTCTCAGGTGACAGTTTTAAGGAAATGAGACGATGGAATCAAACATCCCTAAGTCCACAAAGTTTCTCTCTTTTTTTTTTAAGTTTATTTTTCAGAGGGGGGTGGGGAAGGGAGGGAGACACAGAACCCGAAGCAGGCTCCAGGTTCTGAGCGGTCAGCACAGAGCCCAACATGGGGCTCGAACCCACAAACTGTGCAATCATGACCTGAGCCGAAGTCGGATGCTTAACCGACGGAGACACCCAGGTGCCCCCACAAAGTCTCGATTGAAAAGTTCTTCCCAGACCTGGTCTTTTCAACCCGAGCCACAAAAAGGAAAATCTTAATCTTACGTGTAGCTACTTAACAAAATGAAATGCAACAGCTTGCAGCTATTTATTTTGCTGAGCACAGTTTTAATGTGGAGGATGGGGGGGTGTGGCGGAAACCCGGGAGGGGGGAGGCGGGCTTTGTATCCATGACTGCAACTGAAGGAGCCTGGCCAGCTGGCAGTCAGATGGGGGAGGAGAATCGGGTGACACTTCTAGGTCACACAGATTCATTTTTGCCGATCGAATTCGAGAAGGGAGCCACTCCATAGCTCCTTTTGTCTTTCTGGTTCGGGGTATTATTCCTGGAGTTAAATGGTCTTCTTGAATTATTTCCCCCGAGTCACAGGAGCCCCCGGTTCTGTTTCTCCAAGTCTTTGGTGGGTAAACGATATTGTTTTTAAGTTTATCGTAGCCCAGAATATTCTGAACTGTGGCTAAAATATCCCTTGGTGTGGAGAGGATGCTGGAACAGGGGAGAGGGGGCGGCCCCCCATGGGAATTTTCCAGAGGTGTGAATCTTTGTCACGGCGAAGTGTTCTTCACAAACAGGGCAAACATCGGATGGTTCACATGAATACAACCACCTGTTTAGATAATCACAGCTCACCACGTGCCGATGCCGAACTATACTGATTTTATGCGAAATCCTATTCAAGAACTCCTGACAAGGTGATGGCCATTTAAAACTCTGCTCTAAGTGGGGCACCTGGGCGGCTAAGTCAGTTGAGTGTCTGACTTCGGCTCAGGTCATGACCTCTTGGTTCGAGAGTTCAAGCCCCACATCGGGCTCTGTACGGACAGCTCAGAGCCCGGAGCCTGTGTCTCCCTCGCTCTCTGCCCCTCCCCCACTCACGCTCCATCCCTCTCTCTCTCTGAAAAATGAATACATGTTAAAAAAAAAAATTCAAAAAAAAAATCTACTCTGAACTAATTTATGGGGATGCTGTATACCCTGGAGCCCCCTCCAGACAAAGAACAGACAGAGGAAGGGAGGCTCAGAGAAGGTGGGATATGACCGGACACTATGTTTATGTCCCGGACCGGACAGCATGTGCAAATGGCACAAGATGTCATTCTACGGCAAGACAGGTTCCCGAAAGCCCACCCTTGCAGCCTCGACTGCGTATTATGGTCTGCTTGTCCGTATCAGAACACCCAAAAGGGATTCACACACGTTTTCAGCAGACTGCCCACGGTCACAGCAAGGGTGAGTGCGCTGTTACACGGACTGAATCGTGTCCCCCCAGCCTCCCCAAATTACATTCAAGTCGGACGCCCCAGTGCCTCGGAATGTGACCTTATTGGGAGACATGGTCTTTATGGAGGGAGACAAGGTCTTTGTGGAGGTAATCACGTCATCGTCAGGGTGGGTCCTAGTCCCACAGGACTGGGGGTCCTTATGAGAAGGGGAAATTGGGACACTGGGCTATGGACAGAGGGACGATATGTGAGGACACAGGGAGGGGATGATCATCTACAAGCCAAGAAGAGGTCCTTCCTTCCTAGTGTGCACAAGAAACTAACCCCGTAGGCACCCTGCTCAGACTCCTGGCCCCCAGAACCGTGTGACAATGCATTTCTGTGCTTTCGGCCACCCGGTGGGCGGTACTCGGTTACAGCGGCCCTACGAGGCTGATTCACGCCTGCTGATGATACTGGGGACGGCCGCCCCAAGACATCGTCTGGGATCTCGCACCAGTGATGCTTCGGGAAGCTCAGATCACCCTCGCAGGGGTCCCGGCTGGGGTGGAGGGGTGGCCCCCACAGGGCGTGACGTGTCGAGAATCCTGGCTTTATCACACAACACCAGTGCCGACCCACCCGAGTCTGGCCGTGGTCCCCGAAAACTCAGCACACACAGGCACACCCAGGAGCTGCCAGCCCAGCCACCAAACTCCTGCAACATGAGCGGTCGCCTCCTCGAAGATGGGGACCGGTGTTTTCAGGGAGAGACGCCAAGAGAAAAAAGGTCCTCACCGTTCCCTTCAACTGTGTTCTGCTCCCCAAATCTGAGAATTCGCTGTTTCAAACACACTATGGTCGCTGATACGACACAAGAGACGAAAACACAATGATACCCTCGAACTACACTGGCACCAGGTTACGCTACCTACAGGACAGAGAACGCTCACAGAAAGCCACCAAAACGCTCTACATCCCCAGCTGCCCACGCTGACAGGAGGCCCGCGATACACCCGGTTCTGTGAACTCTGGGATAGGCTGTGCTGGCCACATGTCAGCAATGCCCACGGGCCCGGAGAACACAAAGTCCTCCTTGAACTTCACAGGTGCTTCCAGTGAACTCCCAGGTGCGTTCAACATGCACGGAGTTAACTAAGGCACGCTGGGGTCTCCGCTCTGACTCACGCACACCCATCCGTCTGGGGACATTAAAAAGATCTGTCAGGGGCCGGGCCCCACATTAAGGATGCAGCCTTCCAGGCCACCCTCGGCACAGCAATCCACTGGATTAACAGGCCCTCTCGCTTTCCTATTCTTAGAAGTGGTCCTTGAACTGCAGCTACTATTAAAGTCGAGCGCTCCTAATCAGAGATAAAAGAATGCAGGTAACGTGAATGCGGCCTGCAGTTTCCGAGCATAAACATAGCCCATTCCTGCAACAGGAATGACAGATGGCAGTCCCGAGATGTCAGCAAGCCCCACCCAGAGCCCAAAGGGCAGAAAAGGAGAGCAGCGGTACTGCATGAACGAACACACACGCGCACGCACGTGTGGGCCCTGACGTTTTCTTGGAACCACAGCTTTTCTGGAACATTCTGAGGCTGGAGAAGTGACCGACTCCAAACTGCTGCCGCCTTCACAGGTGTGACAATGTGAGTCAACCACCCTGGGTCACTCCCCGCTCAGGTTTCTGCTCATCCCCGAGGGGCCCCCACGTCACTTCCCACCCAAGCGGCTTTGCAGAGGCATGGCTAGTGCAAGAATCTGGAAACCCAGGAGCCACTTTGGGCCAGGCCGAAAACGTGGCAGTTACGTCTCATTTAGCTGTACGAACCACAATTAACACTGCCCGCACCCCCCCCCCCCAAAAGGCGGAGCTCCCCAGACCCAAGAGGGAATTACCCGCATAAGTAAGCCAAGAGATCAGCGAAACAAAGACGAACTGGTTTGTAAACTCATCAGGAAAACAAAGTCCAGGTACAAAAACACGCCCAGTTTCCAGAGCGGGCAGCTCCCCCCGGTATAGACCCGAATGGCTGGGGTGTTTGTTACTTTTAGCAACAGCGAACGCTTGCAGAGTGCTTCATGTGTGACAGACACTGTTGTGGACGCTTTCGAGCGTGAAGTCACCCAACACGCACAGGAGTAGCTGGCCAGCACGCTCCACTCTGCTAAATTCAATACACGATTGTGCAGTCTACGCTGCAAACAACACACCCAGCACCACCTCAGTTGTCAAACCTGCTCTGGGGTGGCTTTGGGCAAGTCTCCGACACCCCAGGTGATCCCAGGACAGGGGTACAGCCCCAGCCCAGACACTCTCAGAGGAGTGAGCCCAGAGGAGGCTCAGATCAGGGCCTGAGGGATCAGTAACGGCGGCTCAAAACTCCCTCCCCTCCAGGAACTTGCTGGTTGGTCTCCTAGCCGAGCTCGTGGTTACTTTCAGATCAAGGCTAAAATACCAACACGTTCTCCCTGCCTCCAGAACAGATCCCGCGTCTGTGCTCTCGGAGTAGGGATGTGAGCGACACTTTGGTGGATTTAGGACCTCTGACATGATCACTCCCAACCGCCTGCCCCAGGCAGTGACTTGTCCAGGTCACACGGGCTGCCATGATGTCACCTGCGAGGGACCCACCTCCCGGTCACACCCGGGGAACTCCCAGTGTCTGATGAGCTACAGTCATGGCACACATCTGCATGCGATGCCTGTAGATTCTGGAAGTTTCTCTCACAGGGACACATTGGGTCCTCTGTTACACTCCTGGCTTGTGAGTCTCCATCAGACCTTTTCTTCAAGTCACGGCTTCCCCCAGCTCAAGATCCACGTGCTCTTGAGAGCGGTGGCTCTGCCCAGCTCCCTGGTACCCAAGGGTGGGCTGGGCTCCCCCTCCCAGGTCCAAGAGGGACAACAGGAAGTGACAGAAACAGGAGGCGGGGTGATCTTATTCTCGGAGAGGAGCTCAGGACGGGGTAAACGGAATTTGAGAAACAAAACTTAGGAAAATGGCTTCCCTAAAATATGGCGAGGTCAGCGAGTAGAGACAGCCCTAACAACACTTACAAGAAAAAACATCTGTCAGTGTCGAAAGGTCGGCAGGAAGTGAGTGGGATTTACACGGCCCTGATTGGCCAGACCAATACTCCTAGAAAGAGACACACACATGGCTTAACTCAGCCCGGAGAAACAAAAAACCCCTTTCAATTGTCCTCTGACTGGCCCCCGCCGCTCTCTAAACAAGAGGCCAAACTCTGAGCTACGAAATCCGTCTAGGACCCTGACTGGCAATTAGCTCTTTGTTCATTCACTGATCAGCCACCGAGGCTAAAATACTCCTGAATGAGCAGTCTTTGGGGAATGATGTTCTTGCTGCGTGTCTCTCTCTGTTGCCTCTTGGGGCCACAAAATCTCCAGTTTTGTTGTTTTGGTTGGAAAACAACGTGGGTCCCTTGAATAGCGAACGTTTCAATAAATCCATCGTTACAAAAACCAAAACAAGAGGTTTCTTTGGAAAAACAGGAAGTCTTGGTACATAACATGGCTTAAAATAGAGCCAAGTTCATTTGTCGACAAAACCTCAGCCTCCAAAGCCTGTTGGCCTGATTTGTCCAGGATCCAATTTACCTTTTAATCCCTGTTGGAGGAACCCATCCCGTTCCCTCAGGCGGCAGGCTGGCCTGGTCTTTGTTATTGCTCTGACACAGGTCACAGAGCTGGCTGGCCAGGCCGCTTCCTGTCCACAAGCCCCGGAGTACAAGTGTCAGGAGAAGCCAGCCCCAGCACAGCCCGCGGCGGGAGGCAGGCCTGGTGCTTTTCATAAACCCGGGGGCCCGTTTCAGGCTTTCTCTTCGGAATCACGTAAAACTCGGAGGCCTTCTGGAATTAATGATGTTTGTTCCTTGTGGACAGTTACAGAGCTTTACAGAAGTCCTGGCCGGGGAGCCAACACTCTGGGCTACGACTACCTGAACTTAACCCTTGGGCAGCGGGCAAAGCAGGGTGCCCAGCTTTATCCATGTCTGGAAGAACGAGCCTCTTTCTTTCTTACTTAAGACGAGGCGGGAAGGAAGCCAGGAGTTTACTATTTCCATTCTTCCCAAAGGTATCCAACTTTCAAGAATACAGGCACACGGAAACTCCCAAGGAAATGATACAGAAAGTTCTTCCAACGGCAGAGAAAGCCATCCCCGTGCGTGAAGCTGCCCTTTCCCCAGCAATTTTTGCCTCTGCTTCTTAACCACCAAGCACAAGGATGGATGTGTTGGCCCAGCAGGGCGTGAGCGTGTATCACAATTATCCCCTTGTTCAAACACGAAACCACACAATGCACGTGGAGAGATCAGACGCTCAAGTCAGCCGAATTCTTACAGACATCATCATCGCCAAACTCCACTGGCCCAGGTCTGTTGGGTCTTCTAGGACCCTTCCAAGTTTCCTCCCCGCCAGGGAGGGCAGAAGAAGGTTCCTGCACATTAGAGTCTGGCCTGAAAACCGTGAACTATGTTAAGTAACTTTTCTACGCAGTTGCTGATCCAAAGGGGAATTAAAAAAAATTTTAGAAGTCCAGGCTTAGCTAGAAATGCTAAGTTGTTTCAGGATTCTGGTGGGTTTTGGTTTACAGAGGTGAAAAATCAGCACTGCTACGTAAAGAGTGAAGGGCAGGCGTGATCTAAGGAGTGAGAATTTAAACTTCAGTTTCAGCTAGGTGCATAACTGTAGTAAAAAACGGGGGGCGGGGGGCCGACACAGAAGACGTAACTCCAAAAAAGTAACAGGATTTGGATGAAGTTTAGTTTGGACCCAAGACTCGCCACCATTGACCCACCCTGATTTTTCTCAGGCATTCTGGACCCTGGAGAAGGGCCGCAGCCTAAAGCCAACATGCTGTTCCAGCTGACCGTGCACCAGAGTGTTTCACATCCTTTATAACGTGGCCCTTGGGAGCAATATTCCAGGGGCACCCACGCCGGAGGGAGCCCTGCCGGCGGTCTTCCTCTCCGATTTCCTGCCTACCACCTGGTGGGGCTGCCAGGGGTCGGAGAAGACGCCGGCCTCTGTCTGGGCTCATCGGGAGTCGGAGGGCTGGAGAGCCAGGTCTGGGAACCCTTCGAGGGGTCTGGCTTTGGCTGCAGGTGAAGTGGGCTTACCCAGGGCCGTCGCCCCCTCTGCACATCCTCTCCAGCCCCAGCCTCGGGTCCTTGGTTATTAGCAGGACCAAAGGCACCAAGGTCTCAAGCACATCAAAGAGCTGTGTGCCATGGCGGCCGCTGCAAACCACGTACCAAAGTCCTTCTTCTGAAGACGGAAGGACATGAAGAACGCGAACACATGTGACAGCATACAGCTGATGCGTACAAGCACTCCACGCAGCCACTTATTTTTAAGGCATCGTGTGCTATTTTTATGCACCACCAAAACACTGCCAAGGGAATCCACAAAGAAAAACAAGTCCTCTGTGGCCGCTCTATTTGGGACTCGTGTTTTTACGAACACACGGTCACGGCATGCGGTTTGCTTAACCTGGACTGAGAAGCAAAGGGCCTAACAGAAGTCGTTTGAAATGATTCTGAGTCCTTTGTTTTTAAAAAAGCCTCACAAGTGGCTTTTAAATGGAAATGCAATTTTCCTAGTCACCTTTACTTGCTGGGAGGTTCCCCACCCTGTTGTGTGCCAGTGTGCGTGTGTGTGTGTGTGTGTGCGTGTGCGCGCATGCGTCACAGCTCACCTGCAACCCTGGTTCTGAGCAAGGAACCAACTTGCAACTGTGCTGTGGAAGGAAGTGGCGATGCTTCTGCCCTGGGAGGGAAAGTTCTGGAGCCGATCCTGGCCTGTGATCATGTGCAGGGCAGTCATGCAGAAGGAGGCTTGAGTGTATCCTGTGTGGGTGGAACCATGACAGAGGAGGGGAGCAAGCCAAAAGGAGATTTCAGATGCATAAAGAAGTCCCTCACAGTCAAGAAACGGCTGACCCCAGGGTGTGAACTGGGGCCCCCTGGAGAGATGCTCCGTACCCCTGACCTAGGACTTGGCAGTGTGGTCCAGGGCCGTCCCCAGAGGGAGGAGCGGGCACCAAGGTCAAAGGGGATGGGGGAAGGACATGCGGCCTCCCACCTGCAGATGTTTTTTTTTTTTTCTCCGTTCTAGAATCTTCTGGCCTGTCCCAGAGGCGTGCCCAAGGGGACCGGCAGCCAGCCCCCTGTTGGATCCAGGTTCCCCATGGCCCTTATAATCCTGAACTCTTCCGGGATTCCCGCGGAGGCGAACAGCCGTGGTATGTATCATTTTATTTTCACTCAAAACATCCTTCCTGGGACCATCCCAACAAGCTGAGCATACTATTTTCAACTAAGGCCCTGGCATTGTCTAGGAATGTTTTCAGGACTAAGCACATCGCTAAAGCAAACATCTTATTTTTGTCTGCTAGGCCAGCCAAGCTCTGTAAAAACATTTCCCTCCAGGACTTGCAATAGAACTGCCCCCTCTGCACCAGACACCGTGTCCGGGGGGGAAAAAGCTCTCACTCTGGACGCCGGCATGTGGGGCGTCCCCACGTCCTCCGGGGGGTGGCTTCTGCTTCAGGAAGGAGTGAAAGCGGGGGTTCCCTCTCCTCCCCACTTCCCCCCACTCCCCACGCTGTCTGAAACCAACCAGCAATTCTCTCCAGCTCTGCTGGAGAGGACACACCCCGTCCTTACTGGAGGGACGCGGGACTCAGCCACCAGGTGACACGGTGCATGGGAGAGAACAGGGCCACGAGAGCAAAGCAGTGAGAGTCCAGCCCCCCAAGCCAGGGGCAAGGGTGAGCGGGTATTGCAGGGCGGGGAGCAGAGGCCAACACGCCTGGGTTCCTGCACCCACCGCCTCAAGGTCATTGGCTCCTGGTGGCCACGACAACGACTGGCAGGATCACGTGCACTGTGACAGGCAAGTCAAAGAATCCCGGGAACCATCCTTGCCGGGACCTACTCACTCTCCTCCCCAACAGCCTTAGGAAACAGGTACGTAATTAGCATCATTAAAAATGACAAAGTTGAGGCCCAGAGCAAAGCAAAACTTGCTCAAGGCGACACAGCTGGATCCAGAACTGAGGCAGTGCCTCCTGGTTCCCGTCCTCCTCTGCCCCCTGATGCGCCTGTCATCAGCGTATTCAAAGGGCCGGACCAGGGGCACAGAACCGAGTGACTTTGCAACTGGGTCTGAAAAAGACAACGGGGGCGGGTGAGGGGGCAGCGGAGGCCTGGAGTCTAGACCCCTCACGTCTAGATTGTCAGAAAGGTCACCCAGAACAAGAAAGGAGGGGGTGGGCACAGAGGTGCCTTGTAAAAGTCACAACTTGTTGAATTTTCTTTCGGCAACGCTACTATCGCCCTATTTCTCAACAGAAACGTTCACCTGTGCTATGAAAATGACAGCCAGGGTGCACTTGCAGGATGCCCGTCTGTGGGATGTGGGGGGGAGCACATGCGACGAGGCCGGCCGTGGGCTGCGGGCTGCCCAGGCTGGTGGGTGGGGATGAGGGTGCCCAGGACACAACTTTCTCTGCTTTTGTGGATTTGAAAATTTCTGCGTTTTTCCTTTAAGCTCCCCTTCTGTGACACGGGGACGGGGTCATCCGCCGCGGCCGGAGGCTGACTCCTGGCACACGGCGAGGCTCGGAACAGCCAGGTCCCTGCGGACGGCGATGCTGTTAGTCACAGGGAGCACTGAAAGCCTTGCCTCCTCCCGGTGCTCTTAAGGGCGGCGGAGCGAACGCAGCTGTGCTCAGGTGAAGGTTCTGGGGTTCGGCACAGACGGCGGGGCCCTGCTAGGAGGATCCTTCGAGCCACCTCCCACAGCAGCCCCGGGCCCACCAGCCCAGCCACCACCGGACCGTCGCTGTCACCGGGCAAACGGAGGTTGCAGCAAGAAAGAGCAACGGACAAGTTATCACATCATCCTTCTCCTTACAAAGCGATCTGGAAAGCTAACGACGTGTCACCCCGAGCGCATCTTCACTTCTGACGTGGAACCCGCGTGGTGGACGGCACCAGCGGGGGGCACGTCGTACTTAGAAAACTCGGAGAATTTGTGAATCCACCACCGCGACGCGCGAGTGCCCGCGGCACACACGCATCACGAGGCCCTTCGCGTGTCTGCTCCCAGCCCGGCTTCGGCCACGGGAGGAAGCAGCGAGCGAGGGCCGGGATGCGATGTGCCACCACCCAAACCCGCCGATTCCCTCGCAGGCCTGAACCTACCACGCTCCTCTCTCGGCAGACACAAAACCGCGGTAGAATTCTAGGCCTCTGGCTCCCCGCCAGGAGTTAACAATGATTTGCCGCGTGAAACTGCTGATTCCTACCAAATGGAGCTCTACGATTTATCAACTCCCGGATGGCGCAAGCTCAGTGGTGGCTTAGCCACATCACCTGAGTTATTGCTGTGTTTTGTATCAGTGACAGCTTTGCTGGGAATGAAAGTTTTGCAAATTCGTTCCTGCAGGACAAACTTCCAAAGTCAACAAGGAGCGTTGAGCAGACACAGAGCTCCCCTGCGGCTGGGTCGCACCAATTCTCAAGGCCAGGCAGCCGTCTGCAGGGACAAAGTTTTCCCAGCACGGGCCCGGGGCGGGGTTCCCCGGGATGCCCACCTGCAGCCGAATCACACTCCCCGGTTCCCGGGCCACAGCAACACTGCAGTGAACAGGTAGGGTACAAGCCAGGGGTGCTGCCCTCGGGCACCCCAAACTTTAAAGCCCACGGCAGTTGAATTATCCAACTCTGCTCGAATTATGCAACTCTGCCTTCCCGTAGGAATGAGGTTATTTAAAACACGTTAGGGGAAAAAAAAAAAAAATCACTGCTGATTGCTTTATTTTCATCCAAGGCAATGAATTTATAAATAGCCTGTAGAGTGTGGCAAACAAATAGATAGAGCGCGACTCTGTGAAAACCATGTGCTAGCGACAAGGGGCAGGCGACGCCGGGCTTTCAAGGGCGGACAATACCTTTGTGCTAGCGGGAGCCTTTGCCTGGGAGTCTGGGTATCCCCACCACTCTGTGGGCTGTTCGGGGGGTTCCCTCACCCTAATCCCATGCGGTTGGACAGCGGTGGGTTAATGTTTTTTTTTTTTTTTTTTTTAATTTGAACTGGGCTGGGCACAAACGGGTACGTTTCCTTCCAGTGTCCCCATCAGTGGAATAGGCAAACACTTCTTCCAAACGCCCCAAACTCAGGCTTTTGGCGGGGAAACCAACACCTTGGGGGCATGCCTGGGAGAGCGGCGGTCCCCCGATGCTCAAAGCAAGCACTGGAGGGTCACCGATCCTACTTCAAAGGGTGGGAGCCCAGGCTGTCGAGGGAGGATCACCCCAACCTAAATTCAAGAATCTCAGTTATGTTTAAAACATCAGTGTCACGATCCACTGTGTAGGTCTGCTTCCCTTTCCGCCCGTTTGTATCCAGGGTGGATGCTCAGAATCCGTTTTAGAATCGGATTCTTAAGAAGAACCTGAAACAAAAATCAGAGGTTAGCTTCTCGAAACATCAGAAAGGGCGTTGGTACCTCCAGCGGGCTGATTTTCCCCATTTGCGGCCGCTCCCAGTATGGCTTTTGTCACCCTGGACCCCTCCCTGCCCAGGGGAGTGAGGAAGTAGGGGTGCAGCCTGAGGTCTGTGGTCAAGGTCGCAGGAAGACGGAACAAGAATGAAACCTTTCTGGTTTGGTTACTTAGCTCAAAGCCGGTTTTGTTCTTTACTTCTTTTTTGGCCAAGTGTTTGCATATTTAGGGTTTTAGTTTCACAAGTGTCCCTCCCTCGCTGGTTTTACTACCTAATGAGCAGACACTATTCTCTAATGATCATCTGAACCACAACGGTGTCATGGAGAACGGGGAAGCAGGCTGAGCTGGCAAGGAAATGCTGGGCAGCACCAGACACCCATATGTCCAGCTGTCCCCACTGCCGGGATGTGAACCCGCTGTCTCTAAACGGTGGATCAATCAGGAGGCTGCTTCCCGGCACGCCAGACAGCTCACCAATTCAGCAGGGGGTGGGGGCCGGGGGTGGGGCGGGGTGGGGGGTGGAGAGGGACAGGGCTCCTCTTAACCCAAACAAAATTCACATGCAAAACCACTCTCTCTGCCATGAACTAGGATCCGGAATGTTCTTTGACTCGGGGGATCCGACCCTCCCAGGAAGGCTAAGCCATCATCAGAACCCAGATGGCGGGCCCGCGACTGTGAGACTCTGCTGGGGCTCAAAACCCAACAAGGCCCTGTTGGCATGACAACTCACTGTGCTGTGCACGCAGGGCTTATATGCTTCTCCGTGGCCGTAAGAACACTTTTAAAAAAAAGTTCCCCAACAACGCAGGGGAGGGTCAACAGTTAAATTCAACTTATGCCCGGCTATCAAGGAAACTCCAGCAAAATCCAGCCAGGAGGCCACTGATCTCACCAAGCTGTCCCCCTGATGCCCCTAGGGGCTGGAAGATCTGGGGCAGGGGCGGCTGGAGAGGGGAGTGGCTGGATCCAGTTAAAGGACGTGGGACCAGTGAAATGGCAAATCCACACCCCTGAGCCACCAGCCCCCCCTCGCCCAGTGTTTTGCTTCTGTGGGTCTCTGAGCTGGGAACCAAGTGGGGGCCCCCCGAGAAAGTGGCAAGTCCCGTTAGAGGAGGAGCCCACGGCACCCACACATGCTGGGGCAGGGCAGTCCCAGGGGAAATGGAATCCTACCAAGGCCAAAGACCAAATTAATATTCATTCAGCCTCCATCTGAAGACAGTGATGTTCATTTCCTTCTTGTAGATGCACCAGAAAGTGGCCCAGAGATGCAGCCAATCTCAGGCTGCAGCTCTTCTGTCCCACGACTCAGGGACCGAACAGGCAGGACAGAGCACACATGCGGAGCTTAGATTCTAGCTCCTCCAATTAAGTGGCGGGCCCTGTGACCCTCAGCCCTCCACAACCGGTTCCTGATCCGTAAGAGGAACTACTGGGATCCTAGTTTTACTATTTTTTTTCTATATTTACTTTGAGACAGAGAGGGAGCAAGTGAGCAGGGGAGGGACAAAGAGAGAGGGGGAGAGAGAATCCCAAGCAGGCTCCGCCCTGTCAAGCTCAGAGCCTGATGCAGGGCTGGATCCCACAAACTGTGAGATCAAGACCTGAGCTGAAATCAAGAGTCGGATGCTGCACGACTGAGCCACCCAGGCACCCCGGAACTACCAGGATTTTAAAAATCTAAGAGGAGGGGTCTAGCATACATTAGCCCCTAGTGATGCCTCACGGGCTACTCAGGGTGACGCAAGGAGACTGCACAACTCCCGGAGGTCGGTGTGCACCTGTGGACGGCATCTGTGGTCGACAGGCAGTGGTTTGCCTCTACAGTCTTTCCAGCTCCCGCAGAAAAGTCTGCAGTGAACCAAACACGAGCAAGGCCACGGATTCCTGGAAGCCCCCAGACCCAGCAGAGCGGCAGTCCACACCAAGGTCCCAGGGAGGGCAGCTCATACCCTACGTTCACCAACGAAATGGGGCAAGTCATTATGGGCTGGCCAGATTTTACCTTTAACGCATTCTTCGCTTAAAAAGCACACAAAAATGGCTTCCGCGTAATAGAACCTGGTGTAATTGTGAGAAAACCATCAGACAAACCACAATAGAGGGATCCCTCCACAAAATACACAAGTATACGCCTCAAAACCATCAAAGCCAAGAAGGCCTGAAGGAGACGTGACTACCTGTAACGTGCTATCTGGAGGGAATCCCACAACACAAAAAAGACGTTAGGTGATCTGGATAAAAGGGGAACTGAAGTTAATAACGTAGGGATACTGGTCCATTAATTCCAACAAATGTACCACACTAATGGAAAATGTTAGTAATAGGGAAACCGAGGGTGCTGTAAACAGGAACTCTATTGTACTTTTCTCAACTTACCTGTGAATCTAAAAGTGTTCCAAAAAAGAACGTCTATTTAAAAAGGAAAGTAATTGCTTGTATGAGTGCCATTTCGCAAACTTCTTACCACTTCGACATCCAGCCCATTCTAGCTGCCAAAACACGGTGTACGTGTCCTCACGTCCTAAGCATCAGCTTGCCTTCCCTGGTTGGGGTCACCGGGTCCCCACCCCTGCAGCCATCAAGGGCAGGGTCAGCCCCAAGGAGCCACTGAGCTACAGGCCCCATAAGCGTAGGCACAGGTGCCCGGCCAGGCCCTCCAGACTCCTTCGTGGGCCTCACTGCCCACCGACTCAGGATGCAACACTGAGAGTAAACAGGCGTGTCCAACAAGAAGCCAGAAAACAAAGTGAGGAAAAAAATGACAGCCTCGAGGTCAACCCAGCCATGCGGCAGTTGCCCTGGCTGCGGGAGATCTGGGATGCTTCACGGCAGAGGCGGGGTCCTGCCCCAGTGACCTTCCTGGTGTGCAGAGGACAGATCGGTCCTGTCCACGAATGTTCACCAAGTCCCTCCCTGCTGGATTCAGATAAGCCCCACAGAAGGGCTGTCCCCACATTCAGGAATCTGAAACTTCACCTGCATTAAAAGAACACAAGCTATGTATGTACAGAGACAGTAACGTAAACCGAAGGAAAAGTTACCCTGTGCTTTTTATAAATCCGTATCCCTTTTCCTTCCAAAAGGTAAGCTGTAAAAGATGCAAAGAAGAGTGTCATTTGCGTTTTGGATAACGAAGGTTTAGCGACTGATGAAAAGAAGAGTGTTTCCGAGGAGCACAGAGCAGGCAGCACACAGGAAGCAGCAAGCATCAGAAGGCCAGGAATTGGTCTGCAGACAGAGCTGGAGGCGCCCAGCAATCCTGGAAGGAGGGGGTCGGGCTCCGAGAGCTCCAGTGGCCGGTCTGGGATTCTTGCACCCAGAGGCTGCGCTGGATTACCAACCAGCAGCTGCCACACGGAGGGGTTTCTGAGCCACTGCTCTCGGGCCCCAGGTGCCAGGCCCCGGAGAGGAGGAGATACAGGACTGGAGGATTTGGGAGGTGTCGGCGGCTCCACCGACTCCCTTGGAACTTGGAGGCCAGCCGCACGGGGCCCAGCAGGGGAGGACAAGGGCGTGGGCCGCTTTGCTGTCTCTGAGACCCCCCCGGGCCCTCTCCGGCAAACACACCAGGCCCCTTCTCCCTCTGCCCGAGGCTTACGTTCTCTTCTGACGACTCATTTCGTCTGTCTGATGCCCCAGCTCCCCATCAGGGAGACAAGCCCCCAGAATGAAACGGAGTGATGGCCGCGAAGGGTCTGGGCAGACCAGGCAGCACCATCCTCCCGACCAAGAGCCGCGGGGTCGGGCACCCCCAGCCTGACTGCGCCCCACGCCCACCCGCCAGCTCCCAACCGCCGAGGCCCTTCTGCCGACGGCAACGCCCACGTGGCACAGCGACAGCTCCGTGGTTCTGGGAGGTTTTAGATCCCCAGATCGGGATCGGTAAGTCTAATCTATAAAACATCCTGAACAGTGAGCTTCACCCAGCGCGTACTTGCTCAGAGTTTCCGTTTAGACAGTTCTAGTTTCCAGGATTAAATTCCTAAGCTAGGACATGGTCACTTCTGTTTGTTTTGCTATTTAATCAGGAAATGGAGACTCGGCGGGCTAAACCCCCTTTGTACTGGAGGTTCTCCTGGAGAATCTTTTGTCAACTGCCTGCTCTTGACCCCCGCCACCCCGAAGCTGAATATAAAGCGAAGATGTGGAGGGGCGCCTGGGTGGCTCAGTTGGTTAAACAGCCAACTTCGGGTCAGACCCTGCTTCAGATCCTCTCTCTCTCTGTCTCTGCCCCTTGCCCTCTCACACCTCCCCTCCCAGAACGAATAAAAATTTTTATTTTTATAAATAAAAAAAATTTTATAAAAATTTTATTTTTATAAATAAAAATTTATTTTACAAAATAACAAAATAAAACAAGGATGTGCGATCATTTCCTTTACCGCAGTGTGCACACGCACACCTTCAGGAACTGAATAATACAGAAAGAAAGAAGTTACCCTCTCTAAAACTACGGACTTTAGTTGATAATGGATCAATATCGGCTTATTGACTACTACAACAAATGCAGGATATTAATGAGAAAGAAAATTGGGTGCAGGGCATATGGGAATCTTTGTATTATCGTCCCAATTTTCCTGTAAATCTAAAACTGTTCTAATATGTAACTGTAAAATATACTGGGGAGAAAAAAGCTTAAATCCCAGGGAGAAAGTTACCCGCTGTCCCCGACACTGCATTCCTATAAAGAGTAAATCCCCTGTTGGCAGGGAGTACCTGCCCCCACTCCTTGTTCTGTGTGTGTTCGAGCAATATTCTCTCAGCATCTAGATGCTTCTGTGGGCCAGGACAGCAACGGCACGCTCACAGGACCGCACTCACCTCCGCCGAGGGGTAAACAGGTAAGGCAGTGGCGGGCAGGCTCACAGAGCCCAGGTGATGGGGGACCCACATAGTGGGGGGGGGGGACACCCATAGTGGAGGGGGGGTCCATAAACCCACCGGCTGAAGGCCGACAGTCCTTGGCACCAGACTAGAGGGCCAACCAAAGCTTGGGGGGGGATGGGGGATGAATGGAAAACGAGGAAATAAATGCAGAAAGCCACCGACGGAGGAAGTGGTAAAGCCCGCTAACAAATCGGTCGTTTGTGTAGTTAGCTTGAGCTGATGTGGAACAGGAAATTAATCCAACATGCTGAAGACTCGCATTCCGATTCTTGGAACAAGGCGGGGGGGGGGGGACCCACCCCCAAAGTGAAGTAAGACCAGAAACACGGCAGTAAAAACTTACGAGACTCAAATTAAAACAGAGCTAATGGTGAGGACTGCTGGCCAAGGAACCCCAGGACCGGCCCATCAGCCGGGTTTTAAAGAGCTCTTTAGAGAGGCAAGGCTCACGAGAGCCATGGGGGAAATAATGGCAAAATAAAACCCACGACCGATTAGACGATAAATCTCCGAAACCAGAGCTCACGGTCCAATACTTTTCCAGTAACTTTTCTCTCAAGAACAAAGCCATCAGCAGAAATCTACTTCTGAGATGCCCAGAAACCTATGCCACACTGCCAAGTGCTTCCCAAACAGACACCACACCTTTGCAAAGATGTCTACCAAATGCTGCAGCCTTCAGAAGCAGAGAAAGAGAGCAGGAAGCGGAGCCTGGCGATATTTACCGGGGAGGATGAGCCAAAACAGTCGGCTGCACACAGATGCCCAAGTGAGAGCATCGGGTGGAAGGGGAGCGGTCAGGACAGGCACCTCCCCTCCGCACTCCGAGGGTGGCTGGCCGGGGGCTGGGACGTCCGCGGGACGCACAACCTCCCCAGGGCTTGGGCACAGGGTTTGCGTGGCCAGATACTGAACACCAGAACAGAACCCGGGTGCAGACCCTTGTTTGCCCTGCAAGCAAAGGCCAACGGGTGAGGGGGGCCAGAAGTACTAGCTGCCAATTTCTGGATCCTCTCCACGCCTGCCTTCCACGCCTCGTGGTGCGTGGGGAGAGCGGGCCCCCAACACCACCTACACCCCCAGCTGTCAATGGAGCCGCTGATGCCCCAAGTGACCGTCTGGAAGTCTCTGGAGGGACACACGAGCAGACATGGGGCGACAGGTGACTCTCCCACCTGGCCTCGTGGGGCCCGAAAACCCAAATCGGTAACAAACAAACAAACAAACAAACAACAGTCTCAGAGATTTGGTAGATTCCTCTCGATACAGGCTTCGGGGCTAATGATCTCACATGCAAGGCCCCAAATCATTAACAAAAGCACGGATTACAGTTTTGGCAATCGTTACTGAAGCCACTACTTAAACTGTGGGATGCAATAAATAGACGACAGAATGGTAAGCAGCTGACAGCCCACCTCCAGAGCCCAAGAACACTGTGTCAGAAAAAGAACACAGCCCTAGCGGCTCCAGACGCGCTGGCCCGGGGCTCATGCCGAAACCCTGTCTGATAAATCATCCTGACGACTCCTGCCCGGTGTTGCAATTTCAGGGACCGCTGTGTCAAGTTCTGCGAAGTTTTCTTCCTCTCGATCCCAGTGTTGGCGGTGCTCCCTCCGAAGCTCAAAGGCATCTGATTTCTCCAACGGCTCCCACATCCCTTTCGAATCGGCTCCTTACATCAAATGAACGTATTAACGGGATCGGCAACCGACTTGGTACGTGACAAACGATGTTAGGGGCAAATCAGCTGCCTTGATTCATCCACTCGATAACGCGACATTACGGCTAAAACGTATCTTCTTGGAAGAAGGTAAAATTTCTGTTAGAACACAGGTTCGTTAGGACTGAACATACGTGGACAAGGGCCGGTAGCCGGGCTCGCTGCCGTGGCTGAGTGGGTCCACGTGTGGTCGCAGCGACATACAGGTGAACGGAGGCGACACTCACCGCAGGCAGGCTGGGCGCTGGGCTGGAGGCTGAGAAGTTCATGTTCACCACAGCCTCCAGAACAAGAGGCGCTCTCTCTCTCTCTCTCTCACTCTCTGTCACACACACACACACACACACACACACACACACACACACAGTTTACATGTGGGAACAGACTCAGAGAGGGTTCAGGGACCTGCCCAAGGGGCTGGGATTTCAGCCTACGTCTCCTGGACCCTAATCCTCATACTTGTGCAACCCCCCAGGATGCTGAGCACCACAGGGGCTTCCTCAGCGTGGGTGCTGACATCTGGCCAGGGGATTCTTTATCGTGGGGGCTGTTCTGTGCTGCCTGAGAGCATCCCTGGCCGCCATGCCAGCAGCATCCCTCACCCCAGATATAAACAAAAAATGCCCCCCCAGGCATTGCACAAGTCCCTTGGGGGAGGGGGTGTGCAAAATCTGGGGTGGAGAGCTGCCTGGTGACCCTGGCACTGGTCCTCGCCACCAGGGCACAGGACAGTGGTCAGCAGACAACAAGACCGGAGCCCGAGGTGCGGTTCACATGCGACATCTCTGTGTAGCCAGAGGGACAAAACTTTCCCACCAAGCAGAAGTCTAGTCTAATCCTTCCAGCGAGGACCTCTCGGGACAAGGTGGGATGAGCCTCCCCACCCCCTCCTCCCCGCACCGGTCTGAGAGCCTCTCAGCACCACAGACGCAGAAGCTCCGACAACCACAGGCCCTTGGCACAGGATTGGCGGGAATGCCGAGCCAGGATGGCATCTGGCTAGAAATAAGGGAACTTCTAGTTATCGCTGTTTTTAGACTCAAGACAATTCTGGCCCGATGGCTGTTTGTCCTTAAAAAGCATTACATAAAAATCCACACGTGTGTTTTTAACGTCGATGTTCTGGTGACATCTACTGCTCCGCCAAGCTTCTTGGAGACGCGATGATGCTCTTTCTTTCCGACACAACTACCTTTGAAAACAAGCTCAGCACTGTGCGCGGGACTGAGGGTAGAGTCTCGAAACCCTGCCATGGCCCCGGACTGAGGAAAAGGCCGGTCTCTGGGGAAGATTCCGGGGCCTGTAAGCATCACGGGATCGGCCTGCGTGACTCACTACCGTGGGACAGTGGGCAAGAAAGAAGGAGCTGGGGCCGGCGTCGGGGGTATGATCTTGAGGCCGGGTCCACCATACGGGAGAATGAGCCTCAATTCACACTGGCCAGCTATTCTCAAGTCCCCCTTTCTACTCCCCACCCCCCTCAAAGGGAGTTAGGAAGGTAACCGTTCCCCCAGACGTGAAGATCACCATTCCCTCAAACACTTCCCCTCCCAACGACTCTCTAAGGATCTTAAGGAAAAGGGCCACGTACCTCAAGATGAAAGCCACATACCTCAAGATGTAGGTGCTTTTCCACCCCTGGAAATAAGCCACACCTTGGGCCTCAGTTTTCTCAACTAGAAAACAAGGAGGGCAACCAGGGACTTCCAGAAGCTTCCTTCCAACCTCATAGGCGGTGACCTGCTACGCCTGAGTACCACGTCATAATTCTGAGCGAGAGGAACACATCAGCAGCTGGAAGAACAAGCTTAAAGCGCCATTCCCTGTTTTCCAGACAATTTCTTGAGATAATACTCTAGGACTCAGACCCCAGTCCATTGGTTTGGGGGGTGGAGGGTGGGGAGGGGGGCGGGTTTTAGGCTGTAATCCTCACAAGCCGAAGTCCCTGGTGGCACACACGCAAAGGACAGGCCAGCGGGGCCGATGGCTTCACCACAGATATGGCGCCCGCCATGAGGAACGCGAAGGCACAGCTTGAGGAGATAAGGGCTTCCGTATCAGCCACAGATGATGTGGGGTCTCGTCAGCAATGACCCATCGGGCGGCCATAAAGCCCAAGGTGAGCGTGGCCCTTCGGATACTGACAAAGCGTAGCCAGCCAAGAGTATGCTGTGACACAAACCCCAGCGTGGTCCGAATTTCCGTCCTCCTGTGACCGTCTGTTCTCAGAGCACTCCCGCGCAGTATACATCCCACCCCGGTCAACACGAGCAGCTTAACCCGGACGGAGAATCAGCCTCTCTTCCCGGTCTGGAAGGCTCAGTCCTGAGCAAGGTCACCATCGCTGTGCTCCTTTCCTGGGAATGTGCCAAGGGGCCCTGCCTTCCTTCCAGCTCCCCCGACCCCTCAAGCGAGAGAAAACGCACGGACCCGAGGCAGAGCCTCTCCACAAAGCACCAGCTCACCTGTCCGAGCCCTCCCACCCACCGGACGTAAGGGACACATCTGGCACCAAGGAACCTCACAAAAAAAATAAATGCCAGCCAGGTGGGCCCGGCCCTGAGCCGGTGAGAGGAAAACGGAAAGGGAGCCGTGGCAGGGGTTACGAGTTTGAGATCCACGCTGGCCAGAGGCGGCTCGTTTCTCAGGACCGGCCTACGGATTTCCAGATTTCTTCCCAGGAGAGTTAGGACGTCCAGAAAGGTTTCTTCCTTCCCAGACCCTCTCCTTCATCCTTTCCCCTTTAAGTTGCCATTTCTGCCAAGAATCATCTGGCTTGCTGCTTCCTGCTGCTCCGTTAATTACAATAACAAGAAATAACCCTGCGGTGATGTCATCCAAACTTTTACTTCCTGTAGTGAAGGAACAGGTCGGCCCAACTGCTCAGGGGCCAGCTGCGTCACGCCTCCATTTTGGAAAGAAAAAAAAAAAAAAAATAACAAAAAAAACCCGACGGCTGCTGTGCTCCCTGAGAGCGTTTATGTTTACAGAGGCACTCACCCCAAAGGTTTTATAAGTTAAATAAAAATAAAGTGTGTCAGGCACTGCAGCCACCAAAATGTGGCTATTGTATGGGGAAAACAAGCCGCCGATTGTGTAAAGCTGTGAATGTAGGTTTATGTGCATAAAGAAAAGGCACATTTTCGAGACGCACGTAATGAGATGTGGGGCACAAAGTACATCCAGTGTTTCCAGCCTGTGTGAGCTGGGAAGAGGTGGGATCTGTGGTCCGTGACATCCGCGGGCACACTGAGGCACCTGTGCTGTCGTGGGCACACGTGGGGAAGGAGAGCGTCTCCCACGGGTGACTGCAAGAGTGACAGGCGGAAGCGTGGAGATGGGGAAGGAAGAACCACCTGGGCGGGGGTCGGGTCTGAGCTCCAAGGGCCCAGAGGACTGTTCCTAGTTCCTTTCACAAGGCCCAGCAGCCAACGCGGACGGGCATTTTTATTTCCTGAAGGGATCGGAGAATAAAGTGGGGTCCGGCGACACGCTGTGGCAAGTTCTGTGCTTGGGATTTCCCGCAAAAAGGGCTCTCTGGGGGACAAATGGGAGCCTCCTTGGAAGGAAGGGGACCCAGACCAGCTGCAGCCCTCACCCAAGAAACAGCCATGCCCAACTCAACCATAAGACCATCCATCTTCCATTCCTCCACACCCTGCGTCTCAGCCTCGTGTCACCCCTACGGCACTCAGTGTGCGTGGGGCCACCACCTGGAGCCTCTTCTGTGACCTCAACGGTCGGTGTCAACGTTTTCCCGGGTTACTGCTTTCAAGGGCCGAGTCTGAGCGGGGGCACAGGTGCCATCCTTGGAAGTGGTGTTGGGGGAGGGGTGGCCACCATACATCCCCCAGCCCACAGGAAAACTCGCTCTGACCTCGTCGCAACTCGCGCAAGACCAGAAGAAGCTTCCTCGCAGGTCACACGTGGGCTTGGGTATGAAGATCGATCATCGAAGAGGCTCTGAGCAAGGATTTCCCACGGCAGTGACGATAGGGCCCCAGTACTGCCCAAGACTTTAATAAGGCAAGGTCTTATTATCAGTTGTATCAATTATTTGTGGCTGAACCCTGTTATGTTCCCCAAGAACTAGATGTTCTGTAACCACCCTGAGGTTTTTCCACTTCCACAGTTATTTTAACCCTGCCCCGGCCAGGTCCTGACAAGCTCTACCAGACTCAATTCCAAGTACCCGGGGAAAGTGCTGAGGAGACCCGAAGGCACGGGCGGGCCAGACTGTTGTCTGGTGGGAGACAGAGGCAGCATGTTTTTACTGGGGGCACATCTGGAGTCAGAGCCAGTGTTAGGTCTTGAGGGAGAACCCACGGGCATCTCTTTAGATACCTTGGGGAACCAGGTGTCTGTCTCTGTCACAACTTAATTTGACCACTACCGATGACAGTGTCCTGTCTTTCTCGAGCTGTGTTTTCCCGGCGTGGATCCTGGCCAGAATATGCCTTCTAAGCCAGTCAAAAAATTGGAGGAGAAGCATCCCATGCTCCAGCCCCTCGGGGGTTTGCGTTTCTTCACCCTCCACAGGGAGCCTGAAAGCTACGAGTGGGGTTTGCTGGGTCCCCTGCTCCCTAGTCAGTGGAGGGTCGGGACACGAACACCTCCCACAGTGGCCACCAAGTCAGACGTCGGCTGTCCTTCTCCAGCAGTGCACGGCATTCCTCCCAGGGAAGCGTGGAAGAAGGAATGCTGCAGAATATTCTTAACGGATCAACTCGTGCCTGCTGGACCTCCTTCCAAACGTGGGGCGCAGCCCTTCAGTCTTGTGGACACGGTGCCCTTCAGACCCCCCTCCCACAGATGGAGATCAACAAAACAGGGGGCTGGTTGCAGTAAGATGTGAAGAAACAATGGGGAAAGACCATTTTGAAACAGCCCATTATATTTCGAAAATGAAATCAAGTCCTGGCTCCAAACAGAAGGGTGGACCGGCTGGCAACAATGACATTAATTATTAATTCTCCTGTAATGTCCCAATAAGAAGCCAATGGCCTATTCCCAGAGGAAAGCTTATTCTCATGACAAAAGAAGACCAAAATATTTATAATGGTTGTTAATTTGAATAGAATCAGTTCCAAAATTAGGACAACTACTTCAATGGTGAAGTTTCTTGACCAGGCATTTTCTCAGATGAGAGCAAGGAGCCGGATTTAGAAACCACAAGCCCTTCTCCTGTGATGAAAACCACTTCCAGCATTAAGCACTCTGTGGAGAAGTACTTACTTACATTCTTTATTCCTTCCCTTGGATTTTGAATGTTTTAGGCAGAATTTTAAAATTCCTATAACCGCGGCTAAATGGTTCCAATACCGTACCTGAGCGTTTGAGTGATCATGTCAAATAAAATGTTCTTACAAGTTAACTCCGCTGTATATTTACGCATTTAATATCACAGCTTACTGCAAAGTGCACAAATCATTTTAACAGAGCGTAAATTTAACTACCATGAAGGCATTTTATACTCTGCTTAACTTCTCTAAGGAACCCGTATTTTTTGGAGCAGATAAATCAAGCTTCTACACAACTCTAACTTAGGGGAACAGCAGTCAAGCTTCTAAAGAGAAATACCTCCCCACCCCACCAACTCCAAGGCTCCTTGGCTTCAGACCCACACATCGACACCCTCAACCAAGAAATCCACCTCTGTCGGCTGCCTCCCCTTTCTAACGAAGGATGAGCCACGACAGGAGCGGGTTAGTGACCGGCCTCCTCCCTGCCCTCGGTCACTGCTCCCCTGACCTCTCTGGAAGGATGGGGATTGACCACTGTTGACTTGAGAAGACTGCTAATACCACAGGGGCGGACACCTGCGCCATGTTAATTGTCATCATTAGAAACATGATCTCCTACGGCTCCTTCCTAAAATGAACTCTGTGCTCCGGTGCCAAAAAGGTCTCCAGATGCACACGAGGGGGGGGAAGAAAAAAAAAAAAAGTAAAAAAAAAAAAGAAGAAACCCATGACCACAGCAGCTGAAGTCATAAATAATTTACTAAATTGAGGGAACCTTAGCCACGGCCCATCTGGAAGGGCCAGACTTGGGTCTCAAGTTGTGCCCCGAAGGTCGACCCTGGGGATGCTCCGCCGGCCAGAGAGAGGCCACAGGCAGCAGCCTCCGTATTCGTGGACACACGAGCACACTTCTGCGTTCAGATGCAATCACCAATGTATCCCAGCAACGAATAAGCAATCCTCAACACTGCTTATGCCCGAGTCCATACACCAGCTGTGGCATATCAAGGGAAGATACGTAAAAATCACGTACAGGATGACTTAGGGGAAAGAAAAGGAGACTGGGTCAGAAAGGAGGGAAACGTTCGACGAGAAAGACATGTCTGAGAGACGCAAGAAAGAGCGGGCGCCCGAAGAGGCGCCTGCTGGCCAAATAGGAAGCATTCCAGGCATCGACGTGCCCGATGGCAGTAACAGGATGTACGGGTCCAGGAATCTTCACCAAGACCCCTATGGAATATGCAAAGGGAAAAGGGAAGCTGCTTGTTAACGTGGAAAGCACACGGATAAATGGAGGCAGAAGACATGATCGAGTCACGGAACTACCATCCGGCAGCCATCGAAATAACGGATTCAGACCAGGGTTACCAGTGGAGGTCGAGACCAAAGGTGGAAGAGTTTGAAGAACAACCACATACGTAACTTACATGGTCGCAAGCAGCTCCCCACACAGCACGCTTACTGTTAATTACAGTAAGGAAACCAGAGACACCGGCCAAACTGAGTCAAGTTCACCTCACCGGCAAAGACTCTCAACTGGCATCACCACGGGCCTCCCAACAGGAAGCACCGAGGACACGTGCTCCCGTCTGAGGAATCCCCGCCAGGAGTGCCTAACTCGAACCCAATCAGGACAAAACCTGAAACGAGCTCAGACAGAAGGGCAGTCTACAAAATGACCGGTCTGTTCCCTCCAAAACATGGAGGGTCACGGGACAAAGGCAGACAAGGAGCGGCCCCAGATCAGAGAGGACCAAGGAGGCGGGGCAATTAAACTTCCATTCGCTGTAAAGGAGGGCCACTGGGACAAAACTGGCGAAACGTATAGAAGGTCTAACGACGACCGTCCGTCTCCTGATGTGGACACCTGTGTTGTGTGTAAGAGACTCTGCTGGTATTTGGGCAAAACTTCTTTATCCCTAAATACTTCTACGTTGCATATCTGCCAGTCATCCTCAGAGGGTTCAGGAAAAAACAAAAATGCAGCGCCGCTGTGTTTGCGTGAGAGAACAAAGCAGACGTGATATAGTATCACTCAGGGGTGCCCAGGTTGAAGGGTAATTAGAAATTCTCCGACACCTATTTCTTATGACTTTTCTGCAAGCCCGAGAGTACACCAAAAAAACAGTTTAGGTTAATGTTTCCCCCCACAGGACCTAAATTATTACGATTGTGTTTTTATCACTCTCAAAGGTCAACTATCAAAAATAAAGAAGGATTCCCAGCGCATCTGGGGCTTTAGGTGGAAAGACAGGGGGCGGGGGGGAGAATCGGAGAGAATAAGGACGCCGGTTTTGGGGGATGAGCTGACACAAAGCCAGGAAAGGCCTCCCCACTCGGCCATCTGAAGACTGTTCTGAGAAAGTCCTGAAGCGATCCACCAGAAAGGGCTATCATCTCCTGAGCGGCTGCCTTCTGTAGGAGCTGGGGAGTTGGCCCACCTCCCCACCCAGATCGAGGAACAGTTGAAGCCTTGGCCGCAGGTCTCACATCAGCCACAGGTGGCCTGTGAGGCTGTGGCCTTCGGGGTGCCGGAATAAGAGGGTGCACATCGAAGTGGGCGTGTTCGAAAATTCGCCAGCCCTCCACTCATACACCACTTTGCACTGACAATTCTACGGGGCCACAGTGAAAGCCAGAACCGGGTCCCAAAGCGGGGCAGGCCCTCCCTGGCGGCCTAGGGGCAAGGCCAGGCCCAGGTGGAGGCCGCAGCCTGGAGGACCATCTCCCCTCCTTCCCTCCCTCCCTGGGCAATGACCCCTTTTAAAAACCCCAAGCTCTTCCCAGGCAACAGACATCCCTCCCCCTTCCCCCCATTTAAATGCAGCCTGACTGGTCTCCCTGGAGAAGACAGAAAACTGTCAGGAGTTTCCCCCCAAAAAGCCTTTTCTGTAATTAACCTCAACTTTCCATTATCCAATTGATCCTTATAAAAATTTAATGTACCTCTTGCCTCCGGTAACGTTTTGAGCTGATTTTGCCTCTCCCCTTGTGACCAGATTGCGGTGGCTGGCCCGGGCAGGTGGGGCACTCTATGATCCTTCTTCACCGGTTCTCAAAGGACAAAGGCTTCCCCTTTAGCTGCTACTCCTCAAAGGCTGCTAGAAAGTCTGGCTCAGAAGCTACTTCTCTGGGACAGGGCTGCCTGGAGCCCAGCCAGTCAGACGTGAGGGCCCCTTTCTCGGAGCCGCACGGGGCGGCGTCTGCTTGGGACACAGGGGAGGGCACATCTCTCCCTGCTGGTGGCCGTTCCCCACCTGCCTGTAGAGACGGACCAGAGAGTAGGGACACCTCCGTCATCTCCGCATCCCAGCAGCTGAAGCTCAACGCGGTTAGGTGAAGGTCAGCTAAAGGAAGCGCTCGGATGGCTCGACGGTTATTTGCCCCGAGAGTGAAGGTTTCCGCCCGATGGCAAATCCATACGCATAAGACCACGGCAGTCGGTGCACGTTCGCGACATACTCTCCCAGACCGAACGAGGCAAGCCAAGTCACTCTGAACAAGCTCTCGACGTGGCTGCTGGACCAAATGGGTCTCCCCGACGTACCCGTGACACAGCACGAAGCCTCGGGGCCGCCCCTGGGATGGACACGAGTTCCGACCCTCGAGGACCCAACTCTGAGGCTCAGTTTCCCCACGTGCACAAGAAAAGGAAAAGGTTATCGCTTTACGGAGACCACCCTAACGGAACCGCCGCTCAGGTGGACAGAAGACGACAGGGCATCCCAAGTCCTCTGCTCCCTGTCCTGCACGGAACAAGGAGCCCGGCCACACCAGCGGCTCCTTCTGAGCATATCCATTCCCAGCGGGTCCCCTAGCCCAGAATGCAGGGGCCAGCGGCACAGGGCACTTCGGGGGAGGCCAGTCCAGCCATCCTTCTATTTGGAGCAGCCACGAGGAAAGGGGCTCAAGAGTAAGCGCCTGGCAGAGAGGGAGGCGCTCTGGAGGCCACCGCCCGCCCCAGGAGGGCCACCTCCTTGCTGGAGTTCCTCAGGTCCTGTTGGCACCCACCCCAGCACCCGACGGCCCACCCCTCAGCCTCTGCTCCCTGGGAACGGAGGCTGCCAAAGTGGTGTCACAAGCCAGCTCCCCAGCCCCAAGGCCTGCATTAGTTCAGTCCCCAGGTCCCTGATAGCAGCCCCAGCCCACGCGGAATATCCCCGGCCAGTGAGGTTCTTGGAAGTGTCCCCGCCTTCCTTTCTTTGTGCTCTGGCAGAGGGTGGGCCTAGCAAACGCGGGGCAGGCCCAGGCCCCACCCGAGAGGCAGACCCATCCTGGTCCTCCATTACCTCCTCCCTTCCTTCCGCCTTGCCCTGTCGTGGGACCAGGGCTCCTTCCCGCCAACGCGCCTCGCGATCCCCCGTGACATTTCCCCGCGGTTGCCCTCGGTGTGCCCCTACAGGTGCCGACTTCTCCACCTGTTACCGCCGGGGCTTGACACACAAGCCTGGAGAGTTCCGCCTTCGCCACGTCAGCAAATCTTTGCCAAAGTGCACTTCCCCTGGAACATTCCCCCGGCTCTATGCAAACAAAAGCCCTCTCCTTAGCAACCGCTCGCTGGGCAAAATCCAAAGACGACCCAGCCTGGAGCTGCTCCAGCATTCCGGGTCTCTGCCCAGGACCCCCAGGACCATGGCAGAAATTACCTTCAATCCCTCCATCCCCACTGCCGCCCAGGCCGCGCCACCCATGTATCAGGAGAGGACACGAGGGAGACTGCAAACAGTTGCCGAGCTCCAAGATAAAGTTTTATTTTAGCGGCTAAGGCGGGGAAAGGGGAGAAAAGGCGCCAACATTTTTACTAACCGTGTAATTACATCAGGGAAAGCCCCCTCCTCTAAGATTCCTGTGCTGCCCCGAGAGCAATTTCAGCTGCTAGAAAGATGGTGGACCAAGTCATTACAGCAGGATCCCGGCTCTTTCTATTTGCGCCTGACTCTCTCCAATGACAATGACAGAGGCTTTGGGGACATGTGGCGAGGGGGTTATCCCGACGTGCACCGGCGGTGACAGAAAGTGCTTGGTGGAGGATGTAGCTGTTTTAAGGATCCCATTAACCAGGGATCATTTCCATCTCAAGAGTCTAGAAGGAGCCGGAAGCTTTCCTTGGGAAACCAGGGCCGAGGCCCTCACAGGTATTCCGAATCGTCTCCTGGTTTCTAGTCCTGCTCTTTTCCAAACCATTTTCCAGAGACACCTAGGGTTCGGCTCTTTCCCCAAAACTTAAATCTCGGGGCACCCGGAGGGCTCAGTTTGGCGTCCGACTCCTGGTTTTTGGTTCAGCTCACGATCTCATGGTTCGTGAGTTTGAGCTCCCTGTCAGTCTCTGCACTTAGGATTCTCGCTCTCTGCCTGCCCCCCCTCCCAATAAGTAAAATAAACTTAAGGGGGGGGGGGAACCCTTAAATCTAATCACATCACATTGTCCCTGAACCTCTCCACATGGCTCCCATTGCCTTGGTGGTTAAAATCAGGACGCGGTAGGATGGCCAATGGCTTGTAGCGAACGGCTGTCCCCGGTCACGCAGCCAGGGCCACAATGGTGTCGCCCTGAGGGCTTTGCAGGAGCTGTCCCTCTGCCCACACCTCATGGCTGGTCATCTCCTGCCCTGGCAACTTCCCTTCCGTCTCAGAGACCTGCTTTCGATGCTCCCACCCAAGTGGTTACTCATACACGCGTCCCAAGAAAACGATCCATGACGGACGGACTCCCTCCTCTGAAATATAAGCCAGTGAGAGCTTGTCCACCGCACTCACAGAGCCCAGGACAATCCCCGGTGGGCATATGGGTGTACATGTGCGTGCGCACACACACACACGTTTGGAACGAATGAACGGACTGAATCCGCTGCGAGCAAGAGTAGGCCAGCCCTAAACTCAACCCTGAAAAGATGGGCCTGGGCAGCCCCTTGTTAAGGACAGAAGCATCTGTGAGGGTCACCGGGCCCTCTGCAACACAGGTGAAAAGAAAGAAGAAAATCCTAGGGATGGATTCATGACAGGGGACATCCTGCCGGGGCCCTAAAGGGTCAGTCTGTCTGCTAAAGAATCCCAAGTCAATTAGCTTTGTAATTCCATTAGCCTGCCACCAGGAGCCTTGCATCCCCTTTTATTTATTTACTTATTATTTTTTAACGATTACTTATTTTTGAGATAGAGAGTGTGAGTGAGGGAGGGGCAGAGGGAGACACAGAATCCGAAGCAGGCTCCAGGCTCTGGGCCGTCAGCACAGAGCCTGACGCGGGGTTCGAACTCACGGACTGAGCTGAAGTTGGATGCCCAACCCACCAGCCGGGTGACCCCGGAGTTTCTTTAAAATACACACAAAATTAGGGGAAATGCCCCAAATAAGGAGCCCCAGCTAGAAATGAGGTAAACCTCAGACTCAGCTTTCCCACCCTACTCTGGAGTCCGGTGATCACCTCCACCGAAGCAAAATGATCCAGACGGGATAAAATACCAAAGCAGCCATTTTAGTTCAGACCCCAGCAAATATGCCTTTTACTCTAGGCTGGGATTCAACAGTTTGGTTGCTGACATATTAAAACTGGGTATCGGAGACCGGAAAGCGGTGTTCTAATACCTTCCCCAAACGTTCGACGGAATCAGAAGAGCTCCCACAAAGTGTACTCATCATGTAAGCCTCAAAGAAGCAGAGACCCACACAGAGTACATCTGAGCCTGAAACAAACAGCAAAACATTTTTTTTAACTTTAAAATATTTGCTCTCGACAACAAACGTCAGACCAGAATAAAAACTGCTTCTTCACAAAAGCGTTGAGAAGGAAAACAAACAGTACTAATGGGATTTCTGTTTTGAAACGTTGGGAGTTTCTGACAAATCAGAGGTTGACGCAAAAAATTCTTTCAGTCAGGGTAACAAGAACGCCAATGGAATCGGTGAAATTACTCCGTCGAGGCTGACCCGACTGGAGGACAGGGGAACGGGAGGTGCAGTGACCTGACCCCGGGCGACTACAGGTTTAGCGGAGTTTATTAAAGGGCAGTTTTGCCAACGGAGAGCCCGTCATCCACCAACAGACTTCCAGAAAATCGTCCGGGCCACTGCTTCTGCTGCCTCCCTTTTCCTAATCTAGGCTAAAGGTGGACACCAGGCACACCCCGATGTGGGTCCACCATGCCCAGAGGGAGCGGATGGAAACGGCAAGAACCTCAGGACAGGGGAGCAGGGAAGCAATTGGCTGAATGCAGGTTGGGGCCTGGCAGCCCCCGGGACTGACCGGCACAGAGTTCTAGGTCCACCCCTGACATACAGCAGGCGCTTCATAAATGCCTTCTCAAGAAAAGAAACCACTCCTTGCAATGTAGGCTGCTCAGGGGAAGCCCATCTTGGGTGAGACTGAGTTGGAGGAGGATAATTATACTGGCCTGCCGGCCTGCTCTGCACAAGCCCCCCTCCCCGCCCCCCTGCCCCCCGAGTCAGCCCCCGTGAACACTCCTGCCTGAGCTACATCTTTGCACAGAGTCAAGGGGACGGACACTGGAGGTTACCAAGACCAGGAAGATGTGAATAAAACCACCAAACTTAAGAAGCAGGGTCTCCAGGTGCTGGTCTACCCACCGTACGACCGTTAACTCAGTCCTTAAGAAGCCTATGAAACAGGACCGCTGCCCCCGTGTTTCAGGAGAAAACTGAGGCACAGAGAGGTCCAGACATTCTCCCAAGACCGCACAGCTAGCTACCAAATGGCATCTGGACACTGGCATACACAGTTCCGCCACAAAAGACAATTTAAAAAGGGGTGTGTGTTGGGGGGGGGGAGAGGGAGGGAAATTACAAAACCTAAAATATAGCAGGTACGTAGACCCCCACTGACATAAAATCCTGTATCTGCACACATGCCCTAAACAATCAAAAGAACATAATGGACAGGGCTCCTATCTGTAGACATGTCTGTGCACTACTGGTCGTACCAAATGTTACTAAAGGAAGACAGGAGTCTTTTTGGTAAACCTAACACAAGACCCCCTCTGTAAGTTCCGACATGCTTACATATGCTAAGAAAAACAAGGAGAAAGAACACGGACAGAGTCTTGGGTCAGGGACACAGGATAGTCAGATCTGCCTTTATAAATCTTGCACTGCACTGCCCACTCTGTAATAAGCATACGATCCTTCTGGAAACAGAGATGACCGGCACTTTTTTCCCTACCCAAGAAAAAAAAAAAAAAAAATCAACATATATCCATTATCGAACACTGGGATGGGGAACGGGGGGAAAAAATCACCCAAATTCTACCAATTGAAGATAACCACTATAAAATATTCATGAGATTTCCCAGGAGTATTTTCTATGGTTTTAATTTGTAAATGTACATTCAATATTAAATCTTTCCACTTTGAGATAAGCCTTCTATTTATGTTCTTTCAAACTGTGAAGGCATCGTTTTTTTAAAAAAGAAGTGGCTATTTTCCCCCCACTGTTAGGTGCCTGAGGCATCTTTTTGCCATCAAATGACACCGTGACGAAACATCTTGATGTAGTGAAGCTTTTTTGGGGCACCAGGTGGGGAAGGGAGATTACTGGGTCAAAGGGCATGTGTGCTATTTTGGAAGGCCGACACTGGTTCCCAGGTCTGAAGATTCTGATTAGTTCAGAGTGACAGCCTTTGACACAGTCGTATTAACCATCCTCCCACGGACACACAAACGCGCGCGCGCGCACACACACACACACACACACACACACAGCAGAGTCTCGGTCTACTGGGTCTGGTTCTAAAGCAGAGCCGGGCCCCTGGGTGGCCATGGAGTAGGCAGAGGTGGTGACATCTCCAGTGGCAGGTGCCCAGCCTCCGGGTCAGCGCGCAATGGGACAGACTGCTGTTTATCCTACAAGCGCCAGATCAAAGCGGTGGCCTTGGTTTAGGAGCCAGAGCACTTGAAAAACACCTTTTTTTTTCCCCAGACTTTTTTTTTTCGTTTTATTTATTTTTAGAGAAACAGAGAGAGGGAGGGAGAGAGAGAGAAAGCGCAAGTGGGAGAGGAGGGGAGAGGAGGGGAGAGAGAGGGAATCTCAAGCAGGTTCCACGATCAGCATGGAGCCCGATGCGGAACTCGATCCCATGACCCTGGGATCATGACCTGAGCCAAAATCAAGAGTCGGGACGCTTAACCACCCGGGAGCCACCCCCAAAACACCCACCTTTAGGTGAAAGCGACCCTTACACCAGGGGCAGCAGCGGTGGTGGTGGTGGTGGTGGGGCTCACCTGGGGGCAGCGCATGGCACCCAGGATCTGGTGGCACAGCACACACGGGTCACCCAGGCACCGCCAGGCCCGGGTACCTCCGTGTCTCTGCTCCCGTCTCTTCTGGGCTCCTCGTGCGCCTGGAAGGACCGCTCCGGCCACAGCCACCCCCTTGTCTGCTGGCTCAGAAATTACCTGTGTACTTCTGATCGGGTCAAAAACACCCCAGTGTTTGGGGAAAACGAGTCTGCACTACCCGTGTTCTGCGATCTGGGGGTGGGGGCGTGGGGAAGACCATCCCCAGGAACCCCGGGGCCCACAAGGAAAACAGAAGACAGACTCAGTACCCCAGCTGCCGGCAGAGAGATGCGAGCCCGGGACGCCCCGCCTCACCCCGCACGCCGAGGCCACTTCGACCGCCCCTCCGTTTATGGGAGGAGCACTTCAGCAGGTCCTATTTTAGGCAGGTTTTCCACATTAGAAGGCAAATTGGTTAAAATCATTGTAAGATACACCTCCTACCCGTGACACTTTGTTTAATTCAAAGTCAAATAGCAAAGCGGGAGAGTGTGCTGTGCAGCACATTTATAGATTTATAAATGGCCTTCCTGACCGGCACCCGGGCCGCCCTGCACCCCCACCCCCCTGCCCCCCTGCCCCCCTGCCCCTGCTCAGACACAGCTGGGTAGGAATTCACTGACCTAATAGCACCGGACAGATAATTCCTTGCCTGGGGGAAAGACTGGCAAAGCCCATGGCATCTGCCATTTCCAATCTAGGTTTTGAAATGGTGAACAGGGGCCTGTGCCAGGAAGCTCGGGGGGGTGGGGGGCAGCGTGGGACGGGCTCCCTGCTCTCCGTGAAAACTTTGCAATCCACCCACAGCCCGCGTGGAGTCACCGCTCCGCATTGGAAAACCCGGGCCTCTGATTCATCTAAATCATCTCAAAGCCTGCACTGGAGAAAATAATTGAATTAAAGAGTTGCCGTAACTCATTGAGGTAACAGCCATCCAGTGGGAAGCGAAGACGGTGCCGTTCAAACCCCGCCGTCTTCTCGAGATCGCGAGGAAAAAAAAAAGCAATAGAATGTGGTTCAAAGGACAGATGGGACTTTCCTAATTGTCCCCAGATTCCTAGCAGCAGGGGTGGTGACTAAATGGTTTCAATTAAAAGTTAAAGAAACAGGGAAAAGCAGGCGGTAAGTTATGCCTGGTGCCGAGAAGGCTCCTTCGTGGAGACCGAAGGATGCTTCGTCCCCATTTCAGACAGCCCAGCATCAACGGCACGCGAGCCACCCCCACCTGCCGCCGTGACAAGGTGACAAATAAATCCGTCTGTCAGACGCACAGTGGTGAACACCCAAGGTGAGTCTGATGGGGGGGGAGCCTGAGGCAGGAGCCCACCTCTGTCTGCTGAAGCCACCTGTGCACAGGGCCCCGCCTCTCCGAACGGGATAGAAGGGAGCGAGCTCAGGGGTGGAGGGCACACGCCTCCGGAGAGAAAGCCGCAGAACCCACCCAGGGCAGGGCTGTCAGGTGAGTTCGGGGTCCCTCCGGGCTCAGCACCACAGTGATCTGGGTTAGTCCGCGTGACTCAGGCACAAAACGGGCAAAGATGTGCCTCTGAAGCAGTGGATCTCAAGCAGGGGATGCTTTCTGCCCAAGGCACATTTGGTGACGTCTGGACACGTCTTTGGTTGTCACACGGGGGCAGGGAGGGAGGGTGGGCAGAGGCCAGGGTTGCTAAGACCGTACAATGCGTGGGACATCCTCACGACAGGGAGTGATCTGGTCTGCAGTTATCAGCAGTGCTAAGTTGAGAAACTCCCTTAAGGGAGTCCTAAACGAAAGCCTCCCAAGTTCAAAGGAACAGGAATGCTAAGAACAGCTGGGGTCAATTACACACAAGGTAATGTAATCTGTCACCAACATGGGACAGAAGAGGCTTCACCGATGTGAAAGGGACAGGTGGAGACAAAACAAAGGAGTCAACTAAGTGCATCAAGGCCCCTGCCCCAGAGGAGGAGCTCGGTAACCGCGGTATCCAGGAGACAATCTGACCCAGTGCCTGACCCACAGTCGGGTACAACGGACACAGAAGCAGAGGCTCCCAGAGATCGTCTGTGACCTGAGGAGGAGAGCAGCCTGGGTAGACATTTAGTGGGGGAGGGGGGAGGGTATCTCTGTACATACTCTGAGTCTACGTTCCGTTTCCCAATCATGCTCTGAACAAGCTGCACCCAAATCTCAGAACAAGCACCAAACCTCGACGTGGAAGAAGGTCCCTTTTGTGGGTTCGAGCCCCGCGTTGGGCTCTGGGCTGACAGCTCAGAGCCTGGAGCCTGCTTCTGATTCTGTGTCTCCCTCTCTCTCTGCCCCTCCCCAACTTGTGCTCTGTCTCTCTCAAAAATAAACCAACATTTAAAAAAAATTTAAAAAGGTCCCTAACTGACAAAGGAAAAAGAGGGATGTGGACGGTCCCAGAGAGTCAAGTTCAACAGCTAAGATCCTAAAACCAGTAACCAGCATCCACCAGTCCAATGTCCCAACTCTCAGCACGTAGTTTCATCTGGGCCAATGGTCGCTAACTGGGTGGGGGGAGCAGGGGTCCGTGCAAACCCCTGGAAGTGAAAAGTGAAACGTCAGTCTTGCAGGTTTTCATGTCCCCGACCCTCTTGGAGTCTTTTCCTGGAAGCCCTATGAACACCACATCCAGAGGTGAAGCAGGAGAACCGAGAAAGGCGGTGGGGATCACTTCTTTCCACCCCCTGAAACACTTGTGACTTTGCTCTTTGTCCCCACTATAAAAACAAACAAACAAAACCCCCACAACATGGTTATCGTAACAAATCTGGGAATAAGAACATCTGAATATTCCTTAATTACACAGCACCACTATTAACTTTTTGTTACAACAGTTAATATTTCCTGCTCATTTTCTGACAGGTTAAGGAGAAAGAAACAGTGAACCCAGGTTTGAATCTCCTCTACGGCAGGGGAGGCCAGCGTTATGAAAAGTAGAAAAGAAAACAAAAATGCAAAATAACAGAGTGATGACAATAAAAATTCCTGTGTGACAATAAAAATTCCTCGGGAACGCAACGGTGACTGATCAATACTGCCTACTTCCCAGCTCAAACAGCAGGGACAACAGGCCCACACACTCAAACCCATAAACCGAATAGAAAGCAAAGAAAGAAAGTTATTAGCCGCCAGATGAAGCCATTAGATCAAGGTATGTGGTTGTTTACGGAGCTAAATGTGGAGAGACCCTATACTAGGGTCAAGTTATCAGACACAGTTCTGTCTGATAATTCCTCTCATGTAAGACAATCCTATACATTTAGGTTTAAAAAGAGAAAGGAAGCGAAGTCAGGTAAGAAATACAAAAGTCTGTGTAGCATGAAATATCTCCGAGAGACTTGTTTAGTGAAATTAACTAGTGGTTTAATAGGGGGGAAAGCCTGATATACAAGAGTGCCCCAATTTCTTCAGAGAAATTAACATTTCAATCCTGTTTTTATCTAGAAGTCATTAAACTGTGCAACATGAATTATAGGAACTGTAGCAGCGAATTAACTCTATTCATCAACTAAGTCCAAACACTTTAGAGTGCATCTGTAATGAAAAAATAGCTCTACATTTCTGCCTCTTCTCATTAAAGTAAACCAGTTTTCTCTCTCTCAGTATATAAAACTGTCTTCTCTTCGTATAATTTATATTACCATAAGCCGGCTCACATTCTAAACTATTACACGCCTCCAATTAATTTTTGCGGCTTTTGCCTGAAAATTTAATGAGATAGTAGTGTGTGAACCTGCTGACTCTAGATTATGTGTGTGCTCCCAATATTAATGTTGGCATAATAAAATAATCTGATCCATACTTGATGAGAGCGTCCCCCACTGCCACTGTGGTCAAGGTAACGTGGAATCCAGGGCCACGCGATTCCCTCTTTTAAATCCAATTACAAAATTTACTAGTCTCAAATGAAACTGCCCCCACTCATCAACCTGGGGGAAAGGAGAAGGCAGCAGCACCACGGAACGATCCCCCGGCTCTGTTTCTATAAACATTTCAGCCAACCGTGAAGATGGATGGCTGTTTGTCTAAGACCTCAGCTCCCGCCCACGGAGGCTGAGAAGAGGCCAATCCCCAGAGGCCGTGAGGGCAGGCACCCATGAGGACGGGGGCCCAAGAAATCCCTGAGCCGATCCAGCTGAGGGTGCCCCCCCCCGCCCCCCACCCCGGGGGCACACACGCCACAAGTGGGGTGCATACCTCCACGTGTACCTGTGTGTAGATGTATGTGCACCTGTTCAAGTTCAGCCAGAGATGAAGTAGGTCAAACGTGCACACAGAGCCTGATCCTCACCTGCGCTGGTAAGGACACTTCGACACACCATCACCGGTGGTTGAGAATTAGTGGTGACAGGAGAGTACACAGCACTGAGTAGATGTGGCTGGCCCTTAACACATCACGGAGTTGAAATCTTTGTGCTTAACTCGGCAGGGGGGTGGGGGGGGGAGTGGGCAGGAGAGGAGGCTAGAGGAGCCTCCCTTCATCCTCCCAACTTGGCCCCACCCCCAGCTGCTCCTTCCTGGTGCCGGTGAGCCAGCCGGGGGTCTGCTTCTGCTGAGCAGACAGACAGACAGACACTCTGGGGTCTGAGCTGCCCTGCCCGGCTACTGCCAAGTCCAAAGGGCTTGCCTGGGTCTGGGGCCAACCCCCTAGCTGGGCTCAGTCTCTGGGGAACCGAGCGCCAACACCCCCCCGCCCCCCCCCCCCCCCGGCCGGGTGAAACGCAACAAGCTCACGTGATAGGGAAGGGGGGCATCTACCCCAGCGGGACGCCCCTTCATTGAGATGGTTTGTTTGTAAGCAAACCTGGGGATGTATAGAGATTATAGATCAGCTATCAAATTAACAGCTGCTCAGGCACTTCCAATATCAAACCTTTTCACACCCTGTGTCTGAACCGTCTGGGGAGAGAGACAGTGATGGATCAGAGCATGCTAGGTGTGCAGATCAATCCTGGACCCGGGTTCAAATCCCACATCTGCTCCCATCAAGACCCAGGAAGAGTCAATTAACCTCTATTATCCATTAAAATCCTAAGAATAAATGAGGATATCCACCACGCCCCCTCCCCTCCAGCCCTCGCAGGACCAGCCAAGTACATGGGACCAGGTGGGTGGCACCTGCTTGAGAGCGATGGGCTTGCTCAGAACACTCAGCTCACAGGGCTTCCTTTTCAGTGGTCGTCAGTGCCCGGCCACTCTGGCCCTCCAAATAAAAAAGTCGCCTTCAACTCTGCTTTCCGTGGCGAGGGAAAGCCGGTGACACAGGCCACAAGCCCCATCACTTAGGCTCACTGAAGAAACCTCCCTCTCCCAACTCAACCGGAAGCCTCTCCTGCCAACAGCACAGACAGCTGCACCTCCTCTCTCCTCTCTCCAGCAGGGAAGGATGACCCTTCCTGGCTCTGCAAACTACCAACAGGTTTGTATAAACCACTTCCTGGGGGGGTGGGGGGGGTGGGGGGGGAAGGAGGGGGGCAAGAGTACACCTGCTACCAGGAAAGACGCCATCACCTGTGAGGACAGATGATTCTGAGCACTACTTAGGCCCAAGGTGATTTTCCCTGAACCTGTCACTCCAGCCAGTCTGGTCTAGGCTGGAGGTGGGTTTACAGGGGGCCAAGACCAGGACCAGCCATCTTGGATTCTTCCCAGAACCAATCCCAGTGCACTCTGGCCAGAGACACCCTCAAAATAGGATTCTACATGGACGCAGGCCTAGGTCCAAGGCACCTGGAAAAGACCCCCCCCCCCTCCTCCATTCCACACCGCCAAGCCCTGGGGATGACACAGTATGTCTCAGCAAGGTCACATACAGACCGTGAAGACCTTCTCATACGTTGAGGAACGGAAGCTATTAGCTGTGTTACTGGCAAGCACAGATGTTGTCTATATCTAAAAATTCCCAAATAGATCAATTAGCATATTATAAAGAATTTACTTTCATTTTCCCTTGGCAGAGCATAAAAGCCCAAACACAACACTCGGTTTGAAACTGACAAGTGTGGAGAACAGAAGATGCTCTATTAAATGGAGACAACAGGAAAAGAAAATGGTATTTATAATGATTAGCCACCTAATTAATTCTAAGAGTAGAATGTCAAAAGCTATAAATCCATTTCTCTGGTAACCGAAGCTCGACATCAAAGTCACTTCTGTGCTGGGAAGGGAAACCCTAACATCTTCCCGACATTTGCATCCAGCAACGGGGCTGTTCCACTGGTTTTCCAGGTTAAGGGTCCTTGGAACGTATGTGGAAAAGCGACGGAAATAAAGACACACGCACACACAAACGCAGAAGTAGCTGCAATAAATTCTGAAATTAAGACCGCTTCAACGCCACCAGTGTGGGCCCGTATGAACAGACTCCTAGGACACGTGTTCATTCCCTCCTGTGACAATTACCTCGGGATAAAGGGAGAAACTCTCAGACTTCTGCCCCTGTGAAGAAATCTGGGGACCTTTGTGTTTGAGCTTGGCTTTTGGAGGGTGCAGGTGGCAGAGAATTCTAAGACAGACAAAGGTGTGACAACACCATTATCCTCTGAAAACTTTTGTGCACCGTCCTTACTCGTGTGTTCAGAATCTACCTTTTTGGGGGAGAGGAGGGTCGGGGAGAAAGGGGTGCAGGGAGAGCAAGAATAGCATAAGACCAAAATTGATTTAATAGATGCAGAGTTGTCCTTCACCCCATACTCCCGGAATTTTCTTCCTAGATTGCAAATCAAAATCTGCATTGAAATAGAATATTTTTTTTAATGTAGAAAAGAGGATGCCCTAGGGTACAGAGGTATTGCGTTCAATATCCACGGGCACAACATTGCATTTCAAATGAGATGCGGCATTTTGAAATTTACTGAATATATTACATATTCCAAATTGTCTTGTTATTACCACTATTTTTACTCAATTCTCCTATCCTAATAGGTGTGTTTCTTTTATGACCGGGACTGTTAATAAAAGTAATGTGATATTACATCATGCTATCAATTGAATCTTGAGAAAAGATTACAACGATCCAAGGATCTCATAAGCCCCTGGCTCTCACAATTCCAGCCATTATTCAGTGTGAAATTCAAACAGTCTGAATTCATTAACATTGGTTGCTACAAATCTGCATTTTCAGACTTCGCCATAAAACGCAGGAGTCCAAACCTGGTGACCTGAATCGAACAGACTTTCCTGGCAAGTGGCCGCGCTAACCGGCCTCTCCCGGCATCGCTCCGGATGCTGGACCTCTCCACGGCTGACCCCTCGCTGCTGGCCTCACGCTTCATGTTGGGCCACACTTCACATTCGGCCAAACTGCAGACACCCGGGCCACGGACAGGAGAGGGATGACCCGTTCCCAGTGCAAGGCCACGTTGCCAAATGGGTATCCAGGAGGCCTGTCACATCCGGGCACAGAACCTGGACTCCCAATGCCTCCCCCTCCCTGTGGCTCAGATCAGCTCCTCACAGCAATAAGAACTCAGATCCAATGTGCAATATGTGAGAAAGCCTTTGGGGAACCCTAAACCCTTCATCTCTTGATGAAGAAAGGTCACTGCAAGCATCACAGTGAGGGACAGGGCGGGGGGAGTGCCCCACTCCCAAAGTTCCGGGAGGAAACCACAACACAACCTGTAATGAGGAAGGAAGTCTAGAATTCTAGCCACCTTTCATCAAAACGTTCGCGTAAGCTACACTGCAGGTGCCTCCTGTACGGCGTGCCCTCCAGCCGTGGGCAGGTCACCAGGGCTAACCCACCGCCCCGCCCCCCAGCCAAGGGCATGGCCATCTCATTTACTGCCGCTGCTAATGATGAGGATAACAGCAGTCACCAGTGCGAAGCCCTTACCGTGGACCAGGCACCCCCAGTGAGGATTTCACTGAACGCCCAAATGGAGATTAAGCCCATCTGACAGAGGGGGAGCCTGAGGCACGAAGCACAGGAGGCTCCGGTTTGTCCAAGGTCAGTGGCATCAGAGAGGGGGCCGGTGGCATTGTAAGGATCTCCTGGCTCCGCCATCAGGACCCTTCCCTCCCACTGATCACCAGGGCCACGGCCAAGTCTTTGCCTCTGCAACTGGACCCTTCCTTTACCTGCCCTGTGCAAACACGCGGGAGATGTGCCAAAGCCATCGGGCTGCCCGGGGGGGGGGGGGGGGGGGGGGGGGGGCTGCGAGGATGCAGTTCCAGGCTAAAGAGCTGGGCTGCTTCCCGGCCAAGTCTAACGCTGCATCAATCTGCTCTGTTTAAACACACAGGCAGAAGGCTTTCCGGCCCTAAACAGGCCTCTGTGGTGCTGCCACTTAAGCCCGTGGGAGATCAGAGTACAAATCAATACGAATCCTCCTTCCTAGAGGAAGTTGCAACCCCATGTCGCGGTTTAGAGGTCATCTTCTGCTGTAATTAGGAAGCAGCAGTGAGTTTCGACTGAATTATGAAAACGCCAGGACTCTCAAAAGGTAAGGTTCGCAACAAATGCGGGACCGGGGCCGTGAGCTCCACAGGCGGGGGGAACAGGCTTCCAAACCTCCAAAGGCAGGCAAGGCAGGCCTGGGAGGTCCAGACACAAGCTGCCCTTGAGTTCACGCCCGGGGTTCACGAAGGAATTTAATACACAGGCCATCTGTCCTTCAGTCCCAAGGGACCTGAAGGAGCCACGAGGCTCTGGGAGCCAGTTGGACCTTCTTTCTGTCCTCATAATCCCTGCTCAGATGTGGTGCCGGCGGCTGAACCCCAAGCCCCCTTGCCCGCAAGGCTCCCGCAAGCACGGCACCCCGGAGGACCTGCAAGCCACGGAGAATTCTAACTCCCCACCCAACTTGTACACAGGGGAGGCGGGGGCATGCCTTTGCCTTCCTGCCTCGGAAAGCTCGGGAACATGGCTTTATTATTTCGGGAACGCATATACTGCTCCCCCCACCCCCCCTTCCCCGACAGGTAGTAGGTCATGCTGGTTTGCCTTCTGTCTGCAGAATCCACTCCCCAGCTAATGCAGAATCAACCCTGCCCTTCCAGACAGATGCTGGGATGGTTCCAGCAGGAGCCCAGTCCACACCTCCCTGGCCCCACCGCAGCCTGGGATCCACTCATTCAATAAGTCGTCTGTGGACCATTTATTGTAGTCCATAACATGCGGACCGTGTACAGAAAACGAAGGGGGCCGTGGCTTCTTCCTCGGGAGCTTACAGTTATCACTCTGGAAGGTTCCATGTCAACAGAGCACCACTCTTTAATTTTTTTAATGTTTATTTTTTGAGAGAGAGAGAGAGAGAGAGAGAGAGAGAGAGAGAGAGAGAGAAAGAGAGCGCACGTGCATGCCCGGGGGAGGGCAGAGAGAGACGAAGACAGAATCCGAAGCAGGCTCCAGGCTCCGAGCTGGCAGCACAGAGCCCGACGCGGGGCTCGAACCCACGAACCGTGAGATCATGACCTGAGCCCAAGTCGGACGTTCAACCGACTGAGCCACCCAGGCGCCCCCGGAGCCCTGCTCCTTAACCCTTATTGTGTCATTTCACCCTGATAAGAGTCAGAAGACTCGGCACCATCAGAGACTAAAATCCCTGCTAAAACCCGTGCTATCAGTGACTAAGAGCTCAGGGCAGGTCACAGGCCACCTCCTCTGCTCAGGCAACCCATGCGAGGACTCCAGCCAATCTCACTAGATGATCACATTGATTAAGAGATGCGGCTGAGGCCAAGGGCAGCTTGAGTCTGGACCTCCCAGGACACAGAGCCCCCCCCCCCCCAGATGGCATCCCACAGGGCGACTTCAGTCCCGCCGACCTGTGGGAGGAGACACAGGTGTTCAGTCTGCAGAGACGGCCGCGGCCGGAGGGGCCAAGGGGCATTCCAGCAAACCCACACACTGCTAAGCCCACATCCCACGCTGCCCCAGAGCGGGGAGGCCAGGTCCGAGGATCTGGTGCTCATGAGCAAAAGCACCAGCCCGCCCCACCCCGCCCCCGATGGAAACCGATGGAGAGCGATCGCCCCGCTGCCCCGATCCGGCTGAATTTTTCAAGGAGTTGTAGATTACAACCTGTCCAGGCCAACAAAGGTTTCCTTTGAGTTAAACAATGTATAGCTGAACCGGAAGGAGGGAAGGCGACCACAGCAAAGGTGTTGGGTTACAAGGCACTGGAATCAGATAGCTTTACCACCAAGACTCATTTTCTGCCCCGTCTCCTATATGAAAAGACGGCACAACACAGTCTGACAAATCAAGGCCCCCTCCGAACGGATCCGATGAGAAGCTCTCGGGGACGCCCGATCCTGCCCGCCTGGGGAAAGATGGGGACTTGGGGAACGGGGTCCTCTGTGGGGAGTCACTGTTGTCAGCGCCCAATTATGAAGGAACGGAAATGAAACTCTGGAATCGGATGCTCAGAACTGCACCTCGTCCGCGGTTCGTGTTTTTTTTAATCTCCACACACTAACTTTTTTCCCTAATGTTCTATCTTTTTGCCATATATAATTAATTTTAACAGCATCTCCAACTTACCCCACAGGCTGTTGCTGGGTCTTTTAAATAGTATACTGCTGAGAAACTGATTTGTTTGCTCCCCGTGCCTGAAGAAACCACATTATGAAATATGTATAAATGTCATCGTTCAGGCTGCTTCTTAGGATTAAGTACAGGAAAATGCTCCATTTTTTCCCCCCTGGCACAGGAGTCCACTCGTGGCCCACGCTCTCATGTATCACCCACGTACCCCCCCCCCCAAAAAAAAACCCAATGAACTACACCGCATTTTCTCTTCAAACCTCCTATATATCCTTAACTGGTACAAGTCTAGGGGAATTATCTTAATTGCTACGTGGAAAGCATTAATTGCGAATGTACTCAGCAGAGAAGACTGGATTTCGAACAGCATGGGGCCAGGTGGGAGGTACCCAGTTTGCCAAAAATAAAGGAGTCGATCAATCAAGCAAGCAGGAGTGTTCTGCTGGGAGTCAGACAGGAGCCACAGACAACAGACCTGGGGACACCAACTCCGGGGACGACCGGACTCACAGCCATTGCCCAAAGCCTCGTTTCAGAAAACGCTTAAATCAGGGCGCCGAAATCGGATGACGAAACGCTCTGAAAATCCGGAGCTCTTTCAGGGTCACACGGGCCACTTCCTGAGCCGCGTGTGGCATATTTCTTATAGCATCTGTGGCACGGGGAGACGCGGCAAAATTGATAAAGTGATGCCAGGTTACACTTGAACCCAGAGACGCGGCGTCCGTCCCTCCATGAAAACCTTGAGGGGGGGCGGGGCGCAACAGAAACTACTTAAAAGTCACACCAGGTTAAAAACAAAAGTTCACGGTCTAACGCATTCTCGAGGTAGTGGTCACAGTGGTGACACAAACACACACACCAAATAAAACACGCAAAATAACCTTTTCCTCTCCTGTTAATCACTCTTGGACTGCCCGATTAGGGATCCCAATAGGTTTTTTTTGCTTTTTATTTTTTTTTAACGTTTATTTATTTTTGAGGCAGAGAGAGACAGAGCATGAACAGGGCAGGGGCAGAGAGAGAGGGAGACACAGAATCGGAAGCAGGCTCCAGGCTCTGAGCCATCAGCCCAGAGCCAGACGCGGGGCTCGAACTCACGGACCGCGAGATCGTGACCTGAGCGGAAGTCAGACACTTAACCGACTGAGCCACCCAGGCACCCCTTTTTTTTGCTTTTTAATATTTGTTTGGTTTTTAGAAAGAGAGTGCACAAGCAGGGGAGGAGCAGAGAGAGAGGGAGACACAGGCTCCAGGCTCCCAGCTGTCAGCACGGAGCCTGACGCGGGGCTCGAACTCACGCCTGTGAGATCATGACCTGAGCCAAAGTCGGACGCTTAACCAGACTGAGTCACCCAGGCGCCCCAGGATCCTAATGTTTTTGGTAAGAGAAAGTTCACTTCCCCACCCACTCACACAACCACATCCACAATCCCCATTACGAAACTTGTCGTTAACTTAAAATATCGTATCCTTCAACCAGTGGGGCCCTGACCCTGGCAGGTCACCTCCTCCTCCTCCCTGCTCTCCTTCGAACACGTCTAACACCCATGTGTCAAGCCTCGGTCAGCTGACAATCACCTCTGGTTGCCGGGAACTTGGGGTGCTGTTCCGCTGTCCACTGGGGAGACCAGAGGAAGGAAAGGGGCTTTCTCTGTGCACGAGTCCTGCACCACAGCCGCACCCGCGGGGACAAGCAGTGGCCCACGCTCCCCCCTTCACACATACCCAAGTGCCTGGGGTAGGGACAGACTCATCCTACACTTGAGAACAGCCACGGGCCCCAGGAGGCATCACTAGCCACCAAGGGGTCCCGCGATGCCGGTAAAGCAAGTCACGACACTGCAGGGTTTCTGCCGGGGGCGAGGGGAAACCGGAGTCTGGGGCTCCCTGGTCGGTGTCTCCAGCTCTTCTCTCTCACAGGCCCCAGGTGCTGGCACAGAGATCGGACCGTCAAGTTCCTCACTGATAAAATGGGGATCTTGAAAAGGGAGGTGGCCCGCATGTCCACGTCTCCCAGCGGAACACAAGGACGGCGTGCTCCATAATGTCACAGCTCCTGCCCCACCAGGGGAGAGGGCCACGGGCAGCCACCCCCTCCCAAGCTGGGCCCTCCAGCAGAAGCACAAGTAGGCAGAGACCCACCCCGGCTGGGAACCCCAGGAAGATACAGGCGGGCGTGCTTATTCCGGACAGACGGACGACAGAGCGAAAATTAAGACCGGTTCCGCACCTCCCTGGCTGGTTAACTGGCTGGGATTAGAACCAGCGGAGCTGGAGGCTGGACCCGTGCAGCGTGGACAGGGATAAACTCCCAAGAACGGAAACCAGGGGGCTGCACGGATGACCTCTGTGGTTCTGCCCAGGAGCCGGGCTAGGGTTTTGAGGGTCTCAGGAGGAAAGAACAAGGGCTGAATCAACCCCCTCCCAGAGAACGGCTACCATGTGAGCTTGGATGTGCGGCTCAGGAGTAGAATCCCAACAAGGCTGAAGAACCCAGAGCCCAGCTGGGGTCCTCCTCCCATTTCCGCAGAGATGGCTGAAGCTCCAGGAGCATCCCCGCCCCACCCCGGCCCCCAGCTCAGCCTCCTGGCTGTTTCTCATCTCGAGAGTTCCCCCACAGATAGAAGGCCCTGCATATCTTTCTCTGGTTTGTGGTTTCCGATGTTGGCAGCCTCGCCTCTGGCCGAACACCTGGAGCAGGATGGCTCGTCCCTAGTGCAGGCCAAGAGCTCCGGAGGACCCTGGGGGGCCGCGGTGCCACGACCAGCGGACCCCACGGTGTAAGCTATTCGTTCCTGGAGTAGGGCAATACTTTCCCTTCTGCTTTTTGCGGAACGAAATCTGTCTTGGCAGAAACAGGGCAGAGGCTCCAACAACCAGGCAGAGGGCTTCACAGAGCCCTGCTGGTCCACTAAAGCCGCACTGCAGATGGCCAGCACAGCCTGGTGCCCACAGCAGACCGGGTGAGGCCCTCCACACCCACCAGGCACAAACATCGCCAGCGCCCTGGGGATCTCAGCTTGCGGCCGTCGGTGATGTGTGTGTGTGGGCGCGCGCGCGAAGTAGGTCCAGCATTCACATCATTATCCGATCCGTCAAAATAACACCATGCACAAGCTCTCTGTGCGCAAGCAGCTAGATACGCTGCCGTGTCTTTGCCAAACCACAGCCACTGCTACCCGCCCCCCATCACTGTACAGAACGAAGGCGAAGAGCTTTGATTTGCATTTGCACTTATGTGTAGGCATGTAACAAAAAGTGCTTTTATTCCCCCCACTGCCACTTTTGTGGCAATTACAAGGTACCTGGGTGCTGACGCAAACACTGACGCTCAATAACAAAACGGTGCAAAGACAACAATGACCCACGGATGGAGAATGCAACTCTGGTCGCGGTGGGGGAGGGGGGGGTGGGGAATCAGCAAACCAGCAAAAGGCATGCTGGGTTTTCATTGTAACAAGTAACAACATACAGAAGGAAGAGCAAAAAACCTACAACAGAAGTGCAAGATGGAAACGTCACATGTCGTTATTCATTCGTAATGAGAAAATGAGCCTCTTTGCGGGGAGAAAACTTAAATGTGTCATTTGCAGTTTATTTTTACGAGGCCACAAACCAAATTAACGAAGTCTAGAATAACAGGCACAGAATGCTTTTAAATGGGGACATACTCAAAAACACGAAGGTCAAAAATGACGTACAAACGGTTCCAGAGCCTCTCGGGTTTGCCACTTGGAGGCTGTGGTTTTCCTGAGTTTTGTGCTTTTCATCTACTTCCTTCTCCTCTGCCCACATTAAACAAGCTCTGTGTAGACCAGAGACCTCAGCAGGTGAGTTACCGCGGTGAAATCAACACGTGGTCCCTCTTCTGTCGCCGTGCATCTACTGCAGGTGGGGCTGAATGGGCAGCCACCAAAAAGTGAGCTACAACTTACTGGTCACAGTGATGAGCCACAGAGGAGAGGTCCAGAAGCGAACACACGCTTCTAAGGACGTGTAGGGGTCCCCTCTGTATCTGTGAGGGTGGTCGGGGCAAAGGTAAAGCCCCATGGCGGGATGCCCAGTGCTGGGGACTCCGGGCCGACTGGAGGCAGAGAGGCACCCTCCTGGCACAGTAACGATGCTCTGACTACGGTCAGCTCCCACGCGGTACCGCACATCTCAAGCTCCTCCGAGGGGTCACCCAAAAGCATGCCCCAAACACAGCAGGGGGAACCGGCCTATCCGGCCAGCATCTGAGCATGCTCAGTTCTTGGGAAAACATTGTTATAGGGACCGTGTTGCAATTTCATTCCGGTACAGATGCATTTATGCAACGTTAACGTTCAGCTCTCTGGATCGAGACCACCGATAAACAGCAGCCCGCGGTGGTTCAATGATCAGGTTGAGCCAAATGAAAATGTGGTTACTCAACCATGTTTGCGATCTATATAGATCTCTATCTTCTCTCTCTATATATACACTCTATCTACATATCTATGTCTACACATCTATAGATCTATATATAGATACATAAAAAGTCCATTTCATCCCTATACTATGAATTCCCATAGGCTTATCTTTAGAGGACATAGTTTTCCAACTCTCCAAGGTCTATAAAATAGTTGGCCACAGAACTGGACGCCCGTGGGAGTCCAATGAATCTCCATCGCCGTCACAGTGGTGACGCCACTGAAAACCTCTTTGGCCTCAACACCCAACACGGAAACCGACATCCCACCAACCCCAGGCCCACAAAGATTCTGTAACAACAGTATCTCTGCCTGAGAATCCTGGATTAGACTCCAGCACATGGGGTCTTAAGCTAAAGGTTTCTGTTAGAAGAGTGGGAGAAAGCCAGAAGAGAAAGAAATGTTGGCCTTGATAGGCAACGCTCAATGCCGTCCCCCCAACGAATGTTCAACATTTCTAGTCTCTCGTCCTCCCAAGGGCTAAGAGTCTTAGAACTACTCCAAGGATAGGGGTCTCCTCTGTCTGCACACTCTGCTGTGGCCTGTGGTCGGGCCAGCCCTCTGGGTCACGCCTGGGAGAGGTTTCTGGGTTTCTTGATCAAGTTTCATCTTAGAAGGCAGGGCAGGTGGGGGACCATCACTGCCCCATTACTGATGCACGAATAAAACCTCCAAATGCCTGGAAGAGACTAGTGCTGGCCGGGGGGGGAGGGGGGGGGGGGCGGGCGCCTGGCAGGCCCAGGTGGTGACATCAGGATCTCCACCTGATCCTGCCACCTCGCGGGGACACTCAGTGAGACCCCTCCCCGGGCCACAACCCACGCGGCCTGCTGGGTTCAGGCGACTTCACCGCAAGCCTCTCACGGGCCCCGGCTCCGAAGAAAGCGGGGCCCAAGCCTGCAGGGCGGAACCTGCCCTTTCCCGAACCGGAGGCTCTGTGTGATCCAACACGTTGGGGAACGTGCCCAGAGGTGTGACAGGACACGCGGAAGATCTGCTCTCACACTTTTTCTTGCTTTTAAACGACGCTGTTAGCTCGAGGAGAAAACATTTTTTTTTCCAGCAGGATAAAAATCAATCACTTCTGAGAAGTTGCCATTTTGAGACTTTGAGTAAGATGCAGGTTTTGTGAAAAATGGCTAACGGCATGTGGCAACTAGACTCTGGACCTCCAAACCTCGCCACGGGTAAGGACTGAAAGACATCAATCGATACTTTCTCAGCCACAGTCCAAATGAGTGCAGGCAAAATTGAACGCTCTCCTCTGTGCACACCCACATCCCCAATCAAGTCCACCAGAAAAAATCGTTAGGTGTTCAAGACATCCTCGAGGTTGGTAACGCTAAGAATCTAAGCTCATTAGAGATGTGCCTTCATCAGCAAGCTGCTTTCTTTTCTCTAGACGTCTATCTACCTTTTTACTCAAGCCTCCTGGGACAGCATGAGACGATTTCCCTAATTCATTTTTATTCTTTGCAATTAATACGTCGAGAAGTCGTAACACGACTTCCATTCTGCCTTGAGTTTCCTAGTAGTGTAATTTCCGTTGACTTATCTCTGTAGCAGCAGCAGCAGCAACAATCACTTTACGTTGAACTATATTGCCTCAGAGTTAATTACATGTATTTTGCTTCTGATAAATGAAAATACCAGATGCAATTAATTGAAAGACAATCAATATGATCCTGCTATTAGACATCCCAGTGAAACATCCAGAGCCTGCTGGCGATCCATAGTCATCAACTAATTGAAAACGCATTCCAGAGGGGTCTTAGAAAACCTGAACTTTTACCTGGAGATATTTTACAATAACTCACCAATATAAATCTGTCCACAAACTACCGTTCACACGATGGGCCGTCCGTCTTTTTAAGGGAATCCAGCTTCATTGGCTCAAAACCATTTAAGGCGACGAAACTCTGAAAGCACAATGAATTGGGTCAGTGGAACCGAAGCAGTGATTTTTTTCTGTTGTTGTTTACATCTAGCCATTGCTTAATTGCATTTTCCCCGTGCCTTCGATTCTAAGCTACCAGAGGTTATTAAATGGTTTCATTAAAAATACTATTTGTCTTGCTTTAGTCACACACCAGATCAAATTAAACAGCAGAGCACCAGAACAAATGAACCCTTTCCATCTATTCTGACACAAAGCCAAGCGCACAAGACCAGAAGGTGATATTGTGTCATCACCATGAAAATATCATTTACATCCCTTTACATCTTCAAGTAGCAAGCAAAGGGACAAAACAATCAATACCTTCAAGCAAAAAGTATTACCAACTGTTTGAGAAATATGGAAGTATGAAGTGCAATTCATAAGCCCATGGTTTATACGTGCTATTAGCATAAATGCTGACAACTGTTAATCCACGGTAACTCTGATTAACGGTTGCAGTTGACCATTAATAGAAGGCATTTTAACTTACTGCTGAAATTGATTACTCAGTTAAGAATTCAATCCTAATGTTCAATAAAATTGCACTTTCTTGGCAAATGCAATATGAAATGAGGTGATGCATTAAACAGCACTCACATTTATTTTACTATACAAGGAATGAAGAGGAGATCTATGGTGCCATCACATTATCTGAACCTCTTCCTATTCGCACCGAGTTGTAAGAGGGGCAGGTGGGAAGGGGCTCCTCTAGCTGCCTGAAAAGGCAAAGGCACCCGGGCAAGCGGGTCCAGGTGTCTTTTCGGTGGCTTTCCCACGAAGAACAGACAGGATTGCAACACTGCAGGTGTTATGCAAACCGGACCGTCCACGTTTCACGGCAGTCTTTTCTCACGTCCTGTGAGACAGCGGAGGTATGCATCCCGGAAGCGAACTGTCGCGGTCAAACCTGACCATTCCTTCCGGGGGCCCAGATTCTAATCAACCAGGATTCAAATGGTTGATTAATATTTCAAGAAGTGCATGAAATGACAGAAACCAAGCTTCCCACCGCACTCTACTTTTCAAATCATTTGAATCTTAGGAAGCTGGAGTTTCTTTATCCACGGTCTCCTCCTTTAAAACAATGGGGTCATCTCTTGGGATCCAATTCTGGGACGTAACCTGCCTAATTATGCAGCAAGTCAGAGACAGGAACCACTGCACCTCCCAGGTCCATCCGCTCCCCCCTCAAAAGGACCCCATACTTGTGTGTTCTCCCGTCAATGTAAGGAATCAGGGCATCTGAGTGCGCGGGCACCAGCCGGCTCCCACACCACCAACTAGAACGGAGGCCAAGGGCAGGTGTGGCCCTGCCGGAGTATTCAGAAAAAGGGTGGCCTCTACAGTCACGGTTATCACATGTGAGGTCAAGAAATAATTCACTCCCAGCTGTGCCTCCACACCACCTTAGGCCACAAACTTTCCAACCCAAGGAGGGGTGACAGGGAGGGGACAGAGACCGCCAGGCTATTCAGTGGTGGCGAACACCCAAGACACAAGTAAGTTTCATGTTTAGTAACTAAGCATTTACCCTATTGAGGAACCATCTTGATTTTCAGGAGGCTTGCTTAGCAAACTCCTGTTCACCCTTCAAAACCCATCTCCTAGAGGTCTTCTGTAACGCCTTCTGTAACGATGAAGGGGCGGGGGGGGGGGGGGGAGACGAAGGGGGAGGGGGAGGGAAGGGAGGGAGGGGGAGACAAAGAATCCCAAGCAGGCTCCACACTCAGCTCAGAGCCTGACATGGGGCTTGACCTCATGAACCATGAGATCATGACCTGAGATGACATCAAGCTTAACTGACTGGGCCACCCAATCACCCCTCTGAGTCTCCTGAATGTTAAATGCCTTGATTACATTTGATTCCTCTCTGGATCTCACTAGGTCTGGAACACAGCAGAAAATCACATGTGTAACTAACTGCAGAACAGAACTTACATCCTTGGTCTAGTATTGTTTGTCCTTGTAGGTCACTGGCTTCCCCTTTCGTTCCATTTCCAACGCTCTGCACAACCACATATCCTCAAACGTTTACAGACACATAAATGTGTAAACAAGGCATGTCCAAAACTATAAGGAAATTGTATCTACAGCTGACCCTTGAATGACATCAGTGCGAACTGTGCGGGTCAACGTAACATGCGGATTTTTTCAAGAAAATAGAATACGGTCCTAGAAGGGTATTTTCGCTTACGATTTTAACAATACAGCCTATATAACAGACTATGTGTGTCAATGGACTGTTTATATTGTTATTTATGGCTTCTAGCCAATCATAGGTTATTGGTAGTTAAATTTGGGGAGAGTCAAAACTTCTATGCAGATTTTCGACAGCATGGGGGGGTGGGGACGGGGTCCAATGCCCCTAACCCTATGTTATTCACGGACCAGCTGTATAACAGAAAATGGTCCCTTTGTTTAATTTTTTAATGTTTATTTTTGAGAGACAGACAGAACGTGAGTGGGGGAGGGGCAGAGAGAGAGGGAGACACAGAATCGGAAGCAGGTTCCAGGCTCTGAGCGGTCAGCACAGAGCCCGACGCGGGGCTCGAACCCACGAACCGTGAGATCATGACCTGAGCCGGAGTCAGATGCTTAAATGACTGAGCCACCCAGGTGCCCTGGAAAAGGTCCCTTTTGGAAAGCAGGGAGGGAAGGAAACGTTATTGGTGAAGTGAAATCGAGCACTGTCTGTACAGTTACTTCTTGTTTTTAAACAAAGTTCTGAAGAGAAACACACTAACACGTTCACAGTTACCTAATCTTACCGGTGGGTACAGATTCTTACTTTGAGACACTTCAGAGTAAAATTAATGAAACAAGGAGCAGACAACTCTGCCTGGCTGGAAGGCTTCACAGAGGAGGTGACAAATTCGGGAGTGCCTGCAGACTGCCCAAGCCAACCGGGACCGCTTATTCAGCAGATTAAGAAAGTTAAAAGGCTTGGAAGACGGTCAAAATCTTTAAAGTCAGCGCGCACTCTTACTTGAAGGTGGAAAGAAGTACTTTTAAAAAAACTGGAGCTACCGACCCACAAACCCTTGTTACCACAGCCCAATGTGCAAGAGAAAGTACCCTGCAGACCCGCCAGGATTTCTTTTTTTTTTAAATGTTTATTTTACTTATTTTGAGACAGCATGAGTGAGCACAGGGGAGGGGCAGAGAGAGAGGGAGACACAGAATCCGAAGCAGGCTCCGGGCTCCGAGCTGTCGGCACAGAGCGGGACGCGGGGCTCGAACCCACAAACCGCCGGATCACAAGACGCTTAACCGACTGAGCCACCCGGGCGCCCCACCCACCGGGATTTTTGTAAGAACTTCCAGGAGTACACAACAAGGCACAGAAATGACTCGGCTGATTAAAACCACCACGACTCCTCCACGAGCAACCTCAGAAGCCCAAGTGGGGGATAGTCCACCAGGTGACTCGGCCGCGGCGGACGAACACCAGTCAGCTCCCGCGTCCGGCCAGGGAGAAGGGCTCCCATTTTTGGCTTGCACCATCAACCTGGGTGAGCCTATTTAACATCACTTGGCAAACGTGTTCCGCCCACATCCGAGGGTAACAAGACCGGGGAGAACGGCAGCATGCAGAGCCTGGAGGAGTCTCAGCCGGGCCGTGTCCTGGGGCGTTCTATGTACAGGAAACAGACAATTCAGGGCACATGGCCCACAAGGATCCCTCTCCTCCTGGATTTTTAGTTTCTTACCTGAAGTCAGGCTAGGAAAATTACTGTCAGGGATCTAGTTAGTGAGACTACTCTTCTGAAATGGGATGAGATGAGCACCTTGGAAAATCTGTGAAGAGCCGGAGCAAGCTCTAAGAAGGCCTGATGGCAGCCTTCTGGATCATTCGGGGAGGATCCATCCTGCTCTCACCTGAACTCCGGCCGTCTTTCCTTACAGCTCCCGTGCCCTGCAGGGCACCAAAGGCCCTCTACCATCCAAGCTGCAGTGAGGCGAGGGTACCCGGGCGCTCAGCCTGGGTTCTCCCCACCATCCCACCTGCTGCAGGCATCCCCTCTGGGACAAAACACCCAATGACTTGCACCTGCTCTGTGTGAATTCCTTCTAATGCTGCTTCTAGCATCTAAGGTTCTGATGGTCAGCTCTTGTTATCACCGGAGGCCTGGCCCGAACCCCACCTGGATTCTCTGTGCTCCGGCTACTCATGTTTGGGTCATCTAGGCTTGAAAATGCCTGTCCCACTGTCCTGCCATAGGTGGTGGGGGCGGCTCTACCTGCTGCTCTCCAGTGGGGCCCCTCCTACTCATCGTCTCCAGGCGGCCAGGGAGCTGAAGGGCAGCTCAGCTTTGCCCTTGTAATAAATCAGCCCAAGACCCTCAAGGCGGCAGATGTGGACAGAGCAGGTGGCCCAGGTGCCCCGAGAGCACCAGCCTCATCTGGAACCTGCTCCTGGCATCCACAGCCTCATCTCGGATCCAGGGGACCCCATCAGCATCTACTACTTAGAAAACCCAAGAGTCGTCTGCAATAATCATACCTCAGGCAGTCATGAAATTACCCAATAGAGGGCCACTGAGAAGGGCACGGAGAGCTAGCTGGACACACACACACACACACAGACACACACACACACACACACACACACACACACACACACACACACACACACTCCCAGGCTCCATGGGTGAAGAGGACCTGGGACTCTGCCCCAAGACGGAGACTGCACCTGCTTCACAGGCGAGAGGGCCCTTTCGAAGAGATCTGGAAGCCCGGCCCGGGGCCGCACACAAGTACTCAGAAAAGGCTAGTCGTCATCCATCCTGACACAAGACCTCAGGACCAGACTGTCATCATTAGCACCTTCTAAAAACCAAACCCACCTCGGGGCACCTGGGAGGCCCAGGCGGTTAAGTGTCCGACCTTGACTTCAGCTCAGGTCATGATCTCACGGTTCGGGAGTTCGAGCCCCGTGTTGGGCTCTGCGCTGACAGCGTGGAGCCTGCTTGGGATGGTCTCTCTCTGCCCTTCGATCTCTCTCTCAAAAGAAATAAAACCTGAACTCCCAACTGGGTCACTGAGACCAACATGCCTCCCATCCAGCCCGTCGCCTAGCTGGGTGAGAGTCGTGTGGCAAGGCTGTGTTCAGAAAATAAACAAAAAGACTGGCTGAAGAACCATCCAGAACCTCAGCCTTCTCTCTCCTAAATGCTCTCTTGGCACAGATGCCCCTGACTGGTCAACAGGGCGCCCGCTGCTAGGACATTTACAACTGAGCCGCGCAAACAGGACAGGTTGGCACTCCACGAACTGCCCACGTCCCACAGCTGCAAGGCCCCACCCTCGTGGCGTCCAGCTGCCCATCTGGGCCTCAGGGCAGGACGGCCCGCCCCGCAGGAGAGATGGGCCCACTGGGCTGCTGCAAGAGGGACCCACACAAACAAAACTCAAGCCATAGCTCCAGAGAAGGCTCACCCCACCTCTCAAGGGCCTTGGATGGTTATCCCCAGAGGGGACGTGAAGGCCCATCGGTCCACCCCGTCCACGCAAGACCGGTTTCAAGCTCTTCTCCCCTCCTGCAGCAGACCTAGCCCCACCACTGTTTTGGGGGCTGCAGTCTGAGAGGACAGTAAGCCTTAGTGACCGGGCCACAATCGGGATGTGAGGGCACTGAAAGGGGGCTCCAGGGGCTTTCCCACACATCCACCGAGGATCCTCTTAACCGTGTCAAGGTCAAGGGCGACACACAGGGAAAAGCCTCGGGCAGACATGGAACCTAGACGTCCACAGAAAAACCAAGTGCCCTCCTTGTAAAACTGGCCTGTGTAACATGCCCTTCTGGCCAGGCGGACGGACACACACCCACAACAGGACGGGGGAAGAGTGCCTGGTTTCCTGTCTCCACCCCCAGTCCTACTTACCAGCCCCTGGTTCACACCCTGGCCGCCTGTGCTGGTCTCTCCCTAACCTTCCACCTCCGGTCGGCCCTCGCTCGCCAGGGTCACTTTGAGGATGTGTGGGGCAAAAGCCACCAACAAGACTAAGGAGATGGCATCGGGGCCTCCCCAGCAGACTGGGTGGCACCGGGCGCCCTACGTGCCCAGTGGGGGGCTGCAGTCTGCAGTCTCCCGCCTCCCGCCTCTGAGCGTGCTGGGTCACAGCGGGATCTGCCCTGTAACCAGAATGTCAAGGCCGCCACTGTAGTCCACGAAGCCAGGGGAGCCCAGCATAGCGCCCCAACCCCTCCACGTGCGTGTTTATGCGCCTGACCAGCCTTCGGTCGTTAACTCACCCCAGAAAGGCCCAGCCCATCCGGCACGAAGCAGGGCAGAATTCTGGTTTAGCGGTTACGTGGGAAAAGGCAAGGAAAGGACAACGTCTGCCGAAGAGCAAACTGTTCCCTGCACGTCGGACGAGACCGAATTAACACGGTGTGATCTGAGTTGCCATCACCTCAGCGTGGCCAGGTTATTCTTCCCCAGGATTCAATTCCACTTACTATTGCCTAATAATAAATAAACCATATTAATTAGCCTGGAAACAATTAGCCTTTATTCAGGGGGGGAAAAAAAGGAAGAAAAATAAAAAAATAAAAAAAACAAACCCTGAAAGCTAATTCTTTCCAGGTCCCTATACAGCCCACGTTGGCATCGAAACACTTAAGGTCAAATCAACACTTCATTATAATCCCCCGATGCCCCAGAGTTTCAGCTTCAATAAGAAAAATGCCCGCCAGGCAAAAACTTCACATACACAGTCTTTGTGGAGAATGTTTATGGAAATTTTGTAATATTAAATGCGTTCAGCTGGTTTTAAGTTTTCAGAAAGTAAAGGCCCAACAGCCAAGATTCTGGAACTCTTGTCTTTAAATCTAAGGGCAGCCAGTGGAAAACTGTAGGGAAGTCTTGGAACGCTGCCATTTTTTTTAAGGAAAACAAAATAGGATATTTTCTCCGTGTTGTCTCAGATGTAGTCAATTAATTTGTCCCTTTCTCTGCTCCGTTTTCAGGTTTTTTACTGCCGGAGCCTACGGAGCCCGCAGATTTGAGACAGAAGTAGGTGACCAGAAGCAGTTCAGCCTTGGAGCATGAACTGGGCTTCAACGTGCCGGGGAAGGGCTCCGTCCTAAGTGGCAGATCGGGGGGAGGGGGGAATGCTTGCAAACGACTGTAAAAATGGGTGCTGCTGACCAGGCCTGGTGCAGGCCAAGGTTTCGGGGTGGGGGGGGCGGGGGAGTAGATCCATAAGCAGCAACCCACACACACAGTGACGTCATTGGGCGAATTCAAGCTGCGTTCCCACACCCCAACTGCCCAGCTGGCCAGGGAGTGAAAGGCAGCTGGGCCTGAGCGGTCTGACCCCTCAGCTCGTAGAAGCCTGTAGGAAAAGTCACACAGGCCAGGAAGTTGCCTTGTTAACTCTGGAAAGACCACAGGGGGAGGAGGAATCCTTGCCAGGGAGGCCTCTGCTCAACGTACCAGAACCCCGTCTCCAGCAACGGAGGGACAGGGAGAAACCCACATCACCCATCCGGGGCGTGTGCAGGTAGGTGGCTTTGCACAGTTCCAAATAGCGACTGAATAGGGAAGCTACGGGCCGAGGCACACACCCCTGTGTAAGAGGCTCTGGAACCTGCCAGGAGTGCAAGGAGAGATGTGCTCCCTGGGGTCAAAGCCCAGCTGGCAGAACCGCTAACCCGGCAGGGCATCTGGGAAGCAGGCCTGCCTGGGTTTTCTTAGAGGGGTGGGCCCCAAAGAGGAAGAGGTGGTTATCTAAGCTCCTTTCCCACGGGGGGGTCCCCCATCGCCCCCCCCCCCCACCATGCGACAGAAGGGGCGGGCAGAAAGCAGAGGCGGCTCCTGGTGCACGACAGCCTTTAAAATAAAAAAAATTTTTTCATAGTTATTTTTGAGAGACAGAGTGAGACAAAGTGAGACTGGGGGAGGGGCAGAGACAGAGGGAGACACAGGATCGGAAACAGGCTCCAGGCTCTGAGCGGCCAGCACGGAGCCTGACGCGGGGCTCGAACCCACGGACCGCGAGATCGTGACCTGAGCCGAAGTCGGATGCTCAACCGACTGAGCCACCCAGGCGCCCCGACAGCCTTTAAAATAAGATCCACTGAGGAGAGAGCAGGACGCGGAAGGGTCACAGAGACAAACCACAGACTACCCTGGCGAGCTGCGGAGACAGTACGAGAGATCCTCTCCCCAAAAGTTAGGTTTCTGCCTTCACCCCTTTCTACCCCTAGGGACCGGTCGGAGGAGAGCATTTCCATAAAGACAGCAAATCATCTAAGATAACGCCCCCCACCCCAATAGCTGGATGACGGTCTCTCCTGATACACAGCAGATGGACACCTATACAAGCTGTACCTACACATCATGCATTAGGTGCCTGGATTATGGAGTTTTAAAAACTTAAAAAATATTTAACATAGGAGAAATACTTCTAGGTTAGTGGGAAAAGAAATATAAAACGCGTAGAATGATCTTATCCTTCCCCCCCCCCCACAAAAGTCTCTGAAGTTGTTTATTTATAGACAGAGAATGACCATGCACGAAGAGAGAGAGGGAGAGAGACAGAATCCCAAGCAGGCAGGCCCCGCATACTCAGTGGAGAGCCCGACACGGGGCTCGAACCCACGAACCGGGAGATCATGCCCTGAGCCAGAAATCAAGAGTCAGATGCTTAACTGACTGAGCAACCCAGTCTAGGCGCCCCTAGAATAATCCAATCTTAAGTGAACTTTCAGGTATTCTTTAGAGGGTTATTTTCATTTTTTTGTAGATACTTAGTGTACAGAAAACACACCCAAAGTGCTATTTCTCTACGCGAAGATTAAAGGTGATGGTTTAAAATTTTTTTTTTCAACGTTTATTTATTTTTTTGGGGACAGAGAGAGACAGAGCATGAACGGGGGAGGGGCAGAGAGAGAGGGAGACACAGAATCGGAAACAGGCTCCAGGCTCCGAGCCATCAGCCCAGAGCCCGACGCGGGGCTCGAACTCACGGACCGCGAGATCGTGACCTGGCTGAAGTCGGACGCTTAACCGACTGCGCCACCCAGGCGCCCCAAAGGTGATGGTTTAAATGTAAGTCTTTCAGATCACAAAAACCGTTTAACTGTCTTCAGACTTTTCTATACTCTCCATTTCCTACAAAGAGCAGATTTCCTACAGTCCGGAAAATGTGCAGTGAAGAGGCTGTGGGGTCTTAGGTCAGGAATGGGGGGGGGGGTTGAAGCTAGGAATGCAGAACGGGGGTCCCCACGTCGTGGCTGCAACTACCTAGGTGGGTTTTGAAGTAAGGTATCCGCCCTACTCCTCAGGCAAGTTCAACCTGTAACAGCGTGTCCCTCTTGGGGACGCCGATGCAAAGCCTGAATTCCAGGGGCCAAGCAACTGGGGAGGATCCGGGGAGGGGAGCGGAGGCACCCACACACGGTGCGGATCCCCGGGCCCCGGTGGGGAGCTTGTCTGCCACGCACCCCCGAGCCGCTAGAGACTAACGGTGAGCCGCAGCGCTAGTGGGGAGAGCAGGGCAGACTTCTCAGCGGGCTCCGCCAAGTTCTTGGCTGCAGATCAGACTGCAGGAGAATGAGTACAGAGAAGCACTGGCCAGTTAGAGAGTGGAGTCCTCAGCCCCTAGGAAACTGCTTACAGAAAGACCTCATCAGCTCGCGACGTCAACACTACGGACCAGCAGGCTCCATGCGGGAGACCGAGAGGGGCAGGGATGCTGGGGGGAAATCCGTGTGGACGGTTCACAGCCCCTCAGACTCCTGGTCTCTCCCACACCGTGTCCTCACCCCTACCCCTTCGTACTCTGGAGAAGGCAACTGGCGCTGGGCCTGTTTCGTGACTGATTTAGCTGGTCAGCTCCGTGCCAGCAGGGACGTGGTCCGATTTTTGTCTCGCAGGACTCAGAGCCCAACCGACGGTTAAGGGCCTTGGAAGGAGACTGTGTGTGGTCCTGGGAAAGTTACTGGGCCTCAGAATGCCTTCCTGCAGTGAGCCCAGGATGTGTGGGACTCAGGTGACAGCACAGGTACTAAGGTGCTCAGGGCTCGGTGCAGGGACCACCGTTCGCACTCAAACAGCACGCTCATCTAACAAATGCCGTCTTTCCTGACATGACTAGGTACATCCAAGAATCCAGAGTCCTAGAAGGGGGGGGGGGGGAGAAGCCTGAAGGGAAATTAGTTTTCTGTCTTATTTCAAACGAAATGTATTCAAACCCCAACCTCAAGGTTCAGGGAAGCCTTGAGTGTAAAATGAAGCACATCACTGCCATCAAATGGAGCAGCTGTGGTACCTGCAACAGAGGAACGACTTTACTTTTTAAAAAATTTACAAGGCTGGGCATGTTACAGAGAACAGCACGCGGGGAACCTCTGCAAACACAAACATGAATGAGGGAGGCACCCAAAGGTCTCACCGAGCATTAATTTACGTTACGTATTTCCTCTGGTGGCAACAGGCTTTTATTTTTTAAGAAGAAATTAATCACAGAGCCAGAGGAGACGTGCTCGGAGAGAAACCGAGGACCCAGATCACCCAGCCTCTCGGAGACGAAGGCAAAACCTACCTCGGCTCGGCTTCCTCCTCCCCGACCCCAGCACGCCGTCACAACACTCAGCGGTGCCAGCTGTCCCCGAGCGGCCCGACGGCCTCTGCACAGCCGACCCCGGCTCAGACCACCCAGGTGCACCATCCCGGATACAGACGTCAGACCCTCTTACCCAGAAGAATCCAGGACAAGGAGAGAAAAGCCCAACGCCAGACCAGCCCGTGCGCCCTGCCCCCGGCTGCGTGACCCCCATCCCAAGCACCGACGGTCTTATCTAGGAGAGGGAACAGAGGAGCCCCCGAAGAGCGTGGGATTATTACCTATCGATTCGTACGGGTCAGGTAAATAACACCGGGACGCCGGAACTAACTTCCAGGCCAACCTAACCACTCAGCCGCGTTATCGATTTCAGAAGTAGAGACACCCTTTCAGCACGGACGGCGGCAGGGGCAGGGACCCCTAAGTGCCGTCCCCCCTCGAAAGACGGGTGTGTGACACACACATACCCGTGCAGTGTGCTTCCCGAAGGAACGACGGCTCGAACGGGTCGCCCCGAAGTCAGATTCCCAGCACCCGTCACTTGACGGTGGCCGCGAAAGCCGGCCAGAGCCACCCAGGTGCCAGTGCTCGCTCCTGGAGAGGCCGTGCTGCCACCTGCCTTTCTGCCTCCTTCGCGCATCAGGCCTGAGCCCCATGTGCTTCTGTGGCTGCAGGACCGCTACTGAACGAGACATCCAAAGGCAGGGTCCCAAGTTTCGTTTCTTCACACACCGCAGCCAACGGGCGCGACGCAAAACCACACGACACAGACAGTCAAACCCCCGAGGAGAAGGCTGCTCTTCTGGTGGGTTCCCCAAACCAGCTGGGCCAGCGTGGCACAGCCCACCACACATCACCCGGCGGAGGGTCACGGAGACGTGGGGCCGGCAGAGGGGAGGGGAGGGGAGGCCGGCGGTGCCCGGTTCCTCCTGACATCAAAGCAGGAGGGGTGGGGGAGGAGGGGGTCGGCTTTCAGCACCCAGGTTCTCGTGGGGAGTTTCTTCTCACCCGCTGCTGGTCTAAGCCTGGGGCAGAGATCTTTGGGACGGAATATTCCTCATCGACACACACAAGAACTTGAACGCACCTCCAAGGGGATGGTGCTGCGAAAAACGTCAGTCCCCAAAAGGCCATGTGTTCTCTGACTCCACGTTCATCACATCCTCTACAGGACAAAATTACAGGGATGGGAAAACAGATTAGTGGTTCTTGGGGATGGGGACCGGACGCTCCAACTCTAGAACATTCTCTGAACAAGCTAGGTCTTGGGGGCCGGGCAGCCCTGCAGACGACCACGGACGTGGACCGCGAATGGTCTTGGCCACCGGAAGAGGGTGTGGCTGTAGGCGGGGGACACGTGAGCTCCTCGGGCGCTGGAACTGCTCTGGATCTTGACCAGGGTGGCACATGCTGGAATGGACGACACAGGGGACACTGCGACACAGAAGCAGACACACACCTAAAGCCACATCGACGCTGGGGAGAGCTCAAGGATGTCTGGGGAGCACATCAATACCCATCTCCTGGTTGTAGTATTGTTACTATCGTTTTGCAAGCTAGGACCACTGGGGGAGACCAGATAAGGGTATTATTACAACCGCATGTGATTCTAGGGCTACTTCAAAATAAGTTTAGTTAGGTTGGCCCTGTTTTTTTTTTTTTTTTTGTTTTTGTTTTTGGTTTGTTTAGTTGGGCTCCTGTTGGCCACAGATAGGGCCATTCCTTTATTTTTGTGGATTGGGGTGTTTACAAGAAGGAGCCACGTGGAGCCGACCCCACTGCCAAGATTGACACACTGAGCTGGGATCCGCTTCCCCTGGCTGCCGGGGTGGCGGGGGGGGGGGGGGGGCCCCCAGGAGCCCAGCCTGCCTCTCAAGAGCCAGAGCTCTGAGCTCCTGAACCCTGACCTTCTCCACGGCAGTCAACAAAGATGCTTGCTATGTAAGTTCTTTCCCGGGAATGGGCACGACTGACTGGTTTCTCTCTCCCAGCTGCTGCTGGACGCCCAGGGCTCCCCAGGTCACAGGTGATAAGAGGGCGCCTTCCCTGGCAGAGCAGTCCCGGAAAGGACGAGAGACAGAAAAGCAGCTCCCGGGGCTGGTCTGTGCTGGGGAGAGTGGGCACACTGGCGGGGAAAGACATCCAGGCTCCCCTGACCCAGCCTGGCTAGACCATAACTACAGGCAGCGGGCTGGAACAGGCCAAGACTGTCCCCGGCTGACAGCGCGGTTGTACGCTGGCCTGGCCACCTTCCAACACCCAGCTCGCTCAAAGAACGTTCTGGAGCCGAAGTGTCCTGGCAGATCACCAGGGTCAGGCGGCCCACCTGCCTTGCACGGACCCACAGCTACATTCCTGCTTTTCCAGCAGGCTGGGGACCTTGCGGGTGGCCCTGGAAACTGCACAGCAGCTTTCCGTGACAAAACCTAATCACGCTGTATCAACCTAAAGGTCTTCTGTGGCTGTCCGTCCGTCCTCCGAGATCCCCGGTTGCCTCCCTGTTGAGGGGAGCTGGCAACCCCCCTCATCCTCGCTGCTAACTCCCTGCTGACTCAACCCAAGGAAGAAAATTGCAGGAGCATCTCTGCCGTTTCGGCTTTTATGGTCTTCAGGGTTACACGGTTTTCGATTTCATTCGACAGGAGTTTCTCCTTAATGTCTCCCGGAGACAGTCACAAACACGTCTCCCTCTCCCCGAAATGTGCCATTTTGGGGAGATACAGCGTACAGGAGAAAAGTCTTCCAATAATAACCCTACTTTTTCAGCTTCTCTCCACCCTCAAATAGCCCCTTACTCAGAAAGCTGAACGTTTTCTCAGATCTCCAACACTGCCCGGCTTCGGAGCCGCTGAAGAAATAACCAGCGACTCTTTTATGGAAATAAAAAAATCACATTCTACATAAATTAAATATATAATTTGATTAAACATGTTTATGTCTTTGCGATGACATTTAAAATAGAAGCAATCATTTTCGTTCTTGAAAGAAAAACTCTTTCAAATAGAATTCGAAGCTGTCAAACCTACCTTCTGCTACAGATCTTTTAAATGTCACATACCTTCAAAAGGGGATGGCAGCTTCCTTTTAAATATGCAATTCCAAGGCAGTGCGCTCTGAATCGAGCATGTATTAGAACACACCGCTGGCATTTACCCGGGTGAGGGGTAGCCTCCGCACCCCTGCTTCTCAAGGACCCGCTCAGAGGAGCGCAGCGCCTGTCCTGTCCCGTCCGGTCCCCACGCTCTTCCGGCGTGGCTAGGGCCCCGGTAGCAGGTGGCAAGCCACAGGGCCCAGCACCAAGTCACACCCCTTAAGGGGGCAAAGGTACCTTCCTAGGATTCCTTACGGTTTCCCTCCCAGATATCTTGCTGAACTCCGCATAACCCAATTTTGGCAAAGCATCAACGGCCCAATTGTCAAGACCGTGTTAATCAGATGCAAAGAAAACTCCGAACTCATTCTCCTAAGTCAATGACCTACATATTCAATTGCTTATTCTCCAACTCAGTGGCAAACACCGTGCTATATTTAAACATAGAGCACAGATAGATCTTTCTTCTGAAACGTTAGTGATACAGATAAGTCTTCTACTCCAGCCCTCCTCTCCTCGACTTAAGGAACATAAACATCGTCAACATCCTGTGGCACTCTGAAGCGAACAAGCGTGCTCCGGGTCTCCGTCGTTTTCACGAGAAGGTAGCAAGTGTCATTTTTGTAAGACGTACACGTGAGCAGCATTCCCGCTGGTACATCAACAAACGAAGCCTGGTTCGCCCCTGCCTCCCCAGTACCTGGCAAATAGCAAGTGCTCCGAAAGAAAACGGATCCAATGACTTCAAGTCAGTTAAGCGTGGGTAACAAGCACGCTACAAACCAAGTGCCCAGAGGGGACGCAAAGGCCCCCTAAGTGTTGAACCCTGGCGCTAGGGACTGACCCAGTGATCTCACAGCTAGCAGGGAAGACAACAAAGGAAACCGGGAGCTCTCGGAGAATGTTCTAAGACTACGGTAGGGGCAGAAATTGAGAGCTATCACTGTTGATCTCTTGGTATCTCGCCCAAATAGGAGGAGGCATGAGGAAGTCAGCTCCCCCACAGCCATCGCTGGAGGAGGATCCTTAGAACATCTGAAGCATCAAGGCAGAGGGTTTGAAACACCAGACAGAAGACAGCCCCGGCCAACACCACAAGAGGTACCTCCTTGCTGGTTCTTCCTGGGAAAGGATAGCGGCTCTGGAGCAGGTGAGGGATGGGGTGGGATGGGGAGAAGGGTAAATGAGAGGCCAGGGGAGCCTTCCAAACAGAACGCAATGCAGTGGGCAGCCTGGGAGAGGACCAGAGTGAGCAGGACACAATGGACAACCAAAGCCCAAACGTGGGCTGTAGTTTGGAATCCTTCCTGGGTGTACCTTTCTGCCCAACCATGCGACTTTAGGGAAGTCACCTCGCCCCTTGGAAAGCCTCTCCTCCCAGGTACAGGAGAGGAATGCCACCCACAGACACCGAGACCCTCTAACTCAAGTTCTAATTCCATTTAAAATAGGCGATCATGGCGGCGCGTGGGTGGCTCAGTTGGCTAAGCGTCCGATTTCGGCTCAGGTCATGATCTCGCAGTTTGTGAGTTCGAGCCACGCGTTGGGCTCTGTGCTGACAGCTCAGAGCCCGGAGCCTGCTTCAGATTCTGTGTCTCCCCCTCTCCCTGCCCCTCCCCTGCTCACGCTCTGTCTCTCAATAACAAACGAACGTTAAAACAAAAATAATAATGTAAAATAGGCGACCATGAAACTTTAAGCCAATTCTCAAGGGCTTGAAAGAAATCAAGAGTGTGGAAAAGGAAGAGTTATCGCAAAGGGGATCGCTTCTTTTCTTTGGACTCCAGTAATTCCCTTCATTGGGCAGCAAACTCTGGGCCCCACCGCACAGATGAAAAGGACCAGGAAACCCTACCCCTGAGGCCAGACCCCACCACCTGACCCGTGGCACCAACCCGGAAGCCGGGAAACATGGGCGAACTGAAATGCACAGTGAAGCCAGGCTCTTCATTCAGTAAAATGAGGCTTCTGTTCCCGTTTGGCCACACTGGCCCTTCTGCGTGGTTCCTACACCCCTAGCCTCCTCCTAAGAGGGGAACCTTCTAGTTATCACCACTCGTCCTCCCATCTCCCACGCCTTGCCCACAGACGGAATAAGCCAGGTTCCCCCCAGTCACTCTCTGGGGCTCCAACACTGCTTCATGAGCCTTGCTGTCAAGCTTTGCTTCCTATCACCTCCCCCACCGCCAATATTGCATATCTATATACGTACGCACATGTACTTGTTTCCATAGATCTTAACACATGCACCCAAAAGAGCCTGTGTAGACTCCTGATGGTCAAAACCAACAGCCCTTTCTCGGCCGCCATCTATCTTCTTAGCTGGTGGACAACCCCCCTCCACGAAATATACACACCCCCATTCCAGGATTCTGATACCGGACCAACTATTAAGAGAGGCAGATTTGGAGATAAAGGAAACGTAACCTGGTCTTCAAGGCAGGTCCAACAAGGAACAGGAATAGAATGCCAAGTGCTGGAGAAGCAGGCATGGAAGGAGGAGAGATCAGCACTCGGCCTCAGAACTCCCATTCAGGTGCTCCCAAGTCCGTTTCTTCCTGCCAGTCCCCACCAGGAGCTCCAGGTACGCCTGACAGCTGCCTTCTAGACACTTCCTCCCCACGGGCACGTCCCGCCTGCCTCTCAAACTCCACTCACCCACATCGTCACCCCACCACTTGGAAGCTCCTGCTTCCAACCACATCAAACCCAGACTCTGCCCTGACTTCATGTTTGTATTACCGGAACCGACCAGGTCAGCCTCTACCTTTGCCCGCCTCTACATCTGAGGGACTGGCAGGTGATCCCTACGTTATTATCCCTGTACACCGATTCCTGGGCAGGAAGCAAAACTCCAAATCATCAACTCTAAAACACCTATTAAAAGCCCAGCAGAATTAATACCTTTTTTTTTTTTCCCCCCGAAGGGAGAATGACCCAGTCCAATTCCACTGGTCAATATCAACTAGCCTAATCCCTGAAGTATTTTAAATTCCATCCCTAATCAAAGGATACCCTTCGAAGAGCTCCTCACAGAATGGCTTCCTCTAAACTGTCACTCAACACGATGCTTCTGACTTTTTCTGGCAGACCCAGGCACAAGCAGCAGCCTGACATTTGTTACCAGACCTCGGGTGATGGCAGAACTCTCTATCCTCGGTACGCCACTTCCCTGTAACGGAGCCTTTCTCTTTATCATCAGCTCAAGGACGCACGCGGTCTCCCCAAAACTCAGAGAGAGTTGTTCCCAGTCCTGAAATTTATGGTTGCTGTATTTGCATTTTTTTTTTTTTTTGAAATCAACTCTGGCCCTTCCCCCATCTCATCTCCTCTTACAGAAGCTTTTTTTTTTTTTTTTTTTTGGATTCCTCAAAAAAAGTATTTTCTGGAAAGATGATATAGAGAAGTGAATGAAACCTACTCAAGGACACATTGGTCGCGCCGTAAACCAGGTCTTCAAAAGCACTGGCCCTAGAGAAACTTGGAGAAGCTTCCCCAAGACCAGTGAAGCCAGCATACCCAGACTGCCGGGATTCTGGAGGGTCCAGAACACCCACTTAGCCAGCATCTTCACACCGGGGGGAAAAAAAAAAAAAAAGAGAATCACAGAGTAGCACGGGCATTTCTAGTTGTTATCAGTGGGCCCCCAAAATCAACTCTCGGCAGTCACGAAGGCAAACAGATCGGCACAGATGTTCAGAACCAGGAACTAAAGACCTTGATGGGCAGGCTTCGTTGACAAACTCGGTATTTGGTGGGGAGGGGGGACCACAGGGCAAGGGAGAGGTGCGATCATTCTCACCATCCAGGGAAAGCCAAGAGAGGCAGGCCCCCTCTGAAGAAAGAGGGCAAGGCTACTCTCTCCGGGTGAGTGAGCTCCGCAGCCCCACCGACAGCAGAGAAAACCATCTGCACGGGTCTTGTTAGCAGAGGGGCAAAGGGAAAGGACATGCCTCCCCCCCCACCCCTCCTCTGACCCACTGCACCAGCCCTCAAGCAGAAAGCCAGCCTTCTGTTACACGGTTTAAAACACAGCTCCAGGGGCGCCCGGGGGGCTCAGGCAGTTAAGCATCCGACTCTTGATTTCGGCTCAGGTCATGATCTCACAGTATGTGGGATAAAGCCCCACGTCTGCTCTATGCTAACAGCATGGAGCCTGCTTGGGATTCCCTCTCTCTCTCTCTCTCTCTCTCTCTCTCTCCCTCCCTCCCCTACTTGTGCATATGCACACTCTCTCTCAAAACAAACGTTAAAAAAAAAAAAAAAAGACACGTGCAAAAACAGCAGCTTTATTCAGGACAGCCAAAAGCTGGAAACAGCCCAAGTGCCCATCAACAGGTAACTGCGGTAGCCGACTCCTAGAATAGAATCCTATACAGCCATGGGGAAGGAACAGGTGATCCACCCAGGCTAAAACACTCAGGTATCTCAAAAACATCATGTTGAATTAGAAAAGGCTTTGGCAAAAAGGTACACGTGGTATATAATATGTAACACGTGAATGCGCAACATAAAAGTATCTATGTACATTACATAGTATTTTCATCAACAGCAAGCAAAAGTAATCGTGGGGGGGGGGGGCACGGTTGGGGTTGCTGGTGGCAATCACAGAGACAGGAGCGGGGACTTCCCGGAAAGGGCCAGGAGGGAAATTTCTGGGGCAATGGGATGAACTAGCTCTTGAGAGGGGCTGGGGTACACAGGTGTGCGCCTTTGGCAAAACGAAGTGACTGGCGCTCTTAGGATCTACGCCTTTCATTTCACCGCGTGTCCCCACTCCCTGAACACCCCCCCCCCCTAAGCTTTACTTCAAAGGAAAGCAAAACAAAGAGGAACCACAAACGACTCAATGTCAGGTACCACGCGTGCTAAGGGGCTCAGGGGTAAAGGTGAGCGGGATTCATGAAGGGAGCCAAGAAACGCGGCCAAGTAGGAAGACGGGCAGAGGGCAGGAGAGGGCGTGAGCAGTCAGGCGGGGGGTGGCTGGCATCCGCGTGGGGAGCCTGTCCTCCTATCAATCCACACAAGTCCTGTCTCTGGAAGGAGGGCCGCAGGAGCCCCCCGTGAGGCAGGTGCCATTTCCCCACCATGAGCAGAAACCCCGGCGGCCCAGGTAAACTATCCACTCAAAATCAAAGTGTGGGAACGGCGTGCATCCAAGTAATTAACAGCCACTCTTGCCATGAGCAGACTTAGGAAGCCAAGGAGGCCTGGACAGGTTTAGGACTGTGTCCTGATACGACAGGAGGCCCCCTTCCCCCACACACAGGAAAAGAACCGCTGTCTGAATAAAGCGTCAAGGGGACTCATCTGCACTCCGCGGGTTCCTGTGCTCGGAGGCAGGTGACAACCCCGAGAGCAGCCAAGCAGGGTTTCGGACCCTCCCTCTCCAAGCCTCCTCAGGGGTGGTACAGCCTCCGGGCCACAAATAGCTCCCCAAGAGCAAAACTACTGCCAGGGGGCCCATCTGGAAACATATCGTGAAACACCACTGGACTTCAGAACAGCGGTCATGGTCAAGGATCGTAGCCCGTAGAGGTCAGGACTTCTCGGTCTCAAGGTGTGTCCCCAGCGCAGGTCACACGCAGGCCGCCCTTGTATCACTCAAGAGGCTTTTAAAGTAATAAGTATAGAAGACATACGCAAGTTGAACCCTCTGAAAGGCCACCCCCTCCACTCTGATTCCTGATGCTTCGCCCAGACGGTGGGCAAACTGCGATACAAGCACACTGAGAGGCAGGAACAGCATGGCAGGTGTAACAGAGCCACGACCCTGACGGAGCCCTCACGCTCGGACACGGGCAGCTCCTGGAAATCGCCGAGCACAGGCCTCGCACGTCGGAGGCGGGCCACCTGTGCCGGGAGAGGAGGTATGGCTCACTGCCCAAACTGGAAGAAATTCCTGGGTACCATCCCTCTGACTTTACGAGGTTCCATGCGTGTTTAGAGTTTGGGTTCTCCAAACACACAGTGCCAGACACGAGGAGAGGAGCCGTGCAGGAGACTTCGTGGGGAACACGGGAAGGGAGTCGGAGGGAGAGGCGGGTCGTCCTTGGGCAGGAGACAGGGAAAGAAGGAGTCCGGAGGGGAATGTTCAGGCGTGGTGGGCTGGCTGCTACAAGGAGACCCGAGTCTTCCAGGAACGGCCTGGCATCTCCACTGTGCTCAGTAGCCGGCTGGGGGCGGCCCGCGGGAGCCGAGGCTGTGAGTGTCATGCTAAACTCCAGATGCAAAAGGCAGCAGCTGGGGCCACCAGTCAATTCCATTACCAGAAGCAGAGGATACCAGAGTGGCACCTTTTCACGGCCGCAACCCCATACCAGGTCACTGCTACGGGTTTATAACCCGAGACTTGATTCTGAACTTCTCCGAAGATGGACCATCAACTTACAGGACCCACCTTGGCTGCACCCAAAGCATTGGGGTGGACAGCATTTGGCAGGCGTGAGGCAGGAAAGCCTTGCAAGGACGCCCACCCTCAGGGAGCTCACAGCCCAAGAGGAGCGACCCTCTACCCCAAGAGCAAACAAGATGGGGGAGGGAGATGGGATCTCCAGGACGAAACGCATCAGTGGACGTCGGAGTGAAAACCAGGAGGCGGAGGGGCGCCTGGGTGGCGCAGTCGGTTAAGCGTCCGACTTCAGCCAGGTCACGATCTCGCGGTCCGGGAGTTCGAGCCCCGCGTCAGGCTCTGGGCTGATGGCTCGGAGCCTGGAGCCTGTTTCCGATTCTGTGTCTCCCTCTCTCTCTGCCCCTCCCCCGTTCATGCTCTGTCTCTCTCTGTCCCAAAAATAAAAATAAACGTTGAAAAAAAATATTTAAAAAAAAAAACAACAAAAAAAACCAGGAGGCGGAGACTGGCAATTGGGAGAAGGGGCCACCTTCTCCCGGAGGCAGGGGGGAGGCAGGGTTGGCTTGGATTGACCAAAGTCAATCAATTACCCAAGCTAGTGTACTAGTTAGAGTAACACTGCTTCAAACAAACATATCCAAAATGGAGTATCAGCGCAACACGATACAAGCTTATTTCTGTATCACAAGAAGATCAGGGTTCCTGATGATGGACAACTCTTCACGGGGCGATTTAGGGACCCGGGAGGCTAGTATCTTCTGCTGGACCCTCAAGGTGGGGGAAAAAAAAAAAAAAAGTAAAGCACACTGGTTTCCTGACTACTTCTGCCAGGAAGGGACATCTCTTCTGACCAGTGTTCCATCGGCAAGAACGCTCCTGGGGCTTCCGGTAGATGCCCGCGTGGTGGCGGGGTCAGCCACTCCGGCCAGAAGTCCCCACCAGCGAAGGGGAGCGTGGGACACCTGGTCATCTCCACCGCACGCACCTGCCAGCTCCGTTTCAGGAAAGACTCATTTTGGAAGCAACGCAGGCCTCTGTGTGCTCTGAGCACAAGAATCCAAGGTTACCTGACCACGGGACCAAACCCACAAGAGATGCCAAATCTAGAAATCCATCTATTAATTTTCCTGTTGCCACACAACTGCGACATTGCAGCGGAAGTCTGCTCACAAGGGGACTTCCACTGATCAACTTAAAAAGTGAAAAGCTCCTTTTAATGGAAAAGGACCAGCCCTAAAACTGGAGAGCATATTTGCAAACTTTAACGTCCATCATGTCTAAGAAACCATCAAATCTTACACCCAGAGTTATTTTATAAGCCACTAGGAAAGAGAAAAAGAATGTGGTCAATTAAATTATGGCATAGGATCAATTTGGGGACAACTCAGTCCTGGAGATCGTAAAACGGTGAAAACCAACGAAATAAGGGTGTTTCTGTTTGAAGTCTCTCAACAACCCAGTAAGAAACACAGGAACCACCAGCTCACAGACAGGGGGTCCCACCCTCGGTCTTGGGTTGGGTGACCTGCCAGAGGGGACCCAGCTGGGGAGGGGGTTTCCAAGCAGCCTGACTGAGCGCCTGCACCTGTGTCAAGATCCCAGCACATCTGAAAAGTCTCACAGAGCAAGCCAGGCTCCAACATCCATACAGACTCTGCTTCGAATGGCAAATCAAGCACCTTGGATAGAATATTCTTCTGAACTCATTTGAATTAAAAAACCCTCCACTAAAATATGGATTTTCATCTGCATAACACTTTACCAACAAATTCCACAACATTCAAGTGAGAACAGATGATGTACGGAAATATCAAAAACAAGAATCCGATTTGGTAAACAGTTGCGCGCTATTTTCACATCATCCTAATGAATTTAGTTTCAATAAACGCAAATCAGCAAACACTCTGAAAATTCTAATGGTATGGTACAAAACGATGCTTTGAATGACAGCCCCAGAACGCGAACTCTTTCCAGCAAGGGACAGATATGCCACAGGAGAAAAATCAAAACGGAGGACTCCGTTCAAAGGGTCCGCTTATGGCTGGTGGGTCTGAACTTGGCCCCGGGCGTGCTGCCCGTATGAAGCTCCCTGGACGGTGAGTGAAGGAGAGGCAGTCTGGACCCCTGGGTCCTGCTCAAACTGCGGGCACAAGCTGTTACCAGGTGGTCTGGCACGTGCGAATATACACACAGCAGGGAAGTCAGCCGTCACAAAAGACGACACGCCGTTTTCTGGTCAAATTCTTGCCCAGGGCAGGCTCCTGCCTCTTTACCCATCTCAGTAGGGCCCTCACCATCAAGTGCACCAAGTGTCTGGGGAGGCCGATAGGACCCAGGCCAAGACAGGCCCAGAGTCCTCCTGCTCCCTTGCCCACCAGCCTCCCAATCTGTGTCTCAATCTTGCTGTCCCTCTGAAAGTGGTACCCAGGTTAAATCTCCGCAGTGACTTTTACTGGTACTTTGTTCAACTGAAGAAGGGCAGTGAGCAGTGAGACAGGGAAACACACGGACAACCCTGGAGGAATGCAGGTGGGGGTCATCTCTTCCGGGAGGCATCTGGGCAATCTTCATCAGACCCCCCGTCCCCCCCGCCTCCCCCCACCATCTTTTCCATCTGAACACAGAGGTTGTCCTTGACAGGCTGTCATTAGAACATGTTTTTTTCTTAGGATGTATTATTTTTGAGAGACAGAGAGAAACAGAGTGTGAGTGAAGGAGGGACAAAGACAGAGGGAGACACGGAATCCGAAGCAGGTTCCAGGCTCCGAGCTGGCAGCACAGAGCCCGACGCAGGGCTCAAACTCACAGACCGCAAGATCATGACCCGGGCCGAAGTCTGACGCTTAACCGACCGAGCCACCCAGGCGCCCCAAGTCTAATAGCTTTCTTAAAAACAAGTACACCCGTCTCCGAGCTCTATGGGGACAAGGAAGTGCAGCCCCTTTACCACATTCCTCCTAGAGCCTAACATGTGGGAATCGACACATGAGTAACTGAATTCTGGGTGTCTGGCAGATCCTTCCTGGCCGTGGCCCCAAGATCAGGAGTGTTGTTTTGCCTTTTTTTTTTTTTTTTTTTTTTTTGCATGGGCAATGAAGTTTGGATCCCAAAAGGAAGGTACATAAAAATATTTAAGACTTCACTGGTATGATGTTAAGCAAGAAACGAGATCAGATTTTTAAAAGCATGCCATCAGCAGGAACAGATACAAGCATTCAAAAGCCACAAGCACGTTATTTTCCACTTGCTGTGCGTCCAAGGATCACGGTTACCCCCGTGGCCAGACCCACGCAGCTGGAACTCTTAAATCCAACACCTACTCTGGCCCAGCAGCCTCTCCATCAAGTAACTGTTATCACTTCCAACTCGTGAAGCCGGGAGGCTCTGAGCCTCATGCCCTGCCCGAGTCCACAGCCGAGGGAGCAGAGATCCCAGTCGACTCCAACTCCCGAGCACCCGGCGGAAGACCCCTGGTGACCCGCTGGGCAAAGGCCGGGGCAGGAAGAATAAGGTGAAATGGGATCAGGCTTCAAGAGAGACCCCCCCTCCCCGCCACCGCCATGGAGAATTCAGGACCCTCTGCTTCCTGCCACCCCAAGCCCCCTTCACCCAGCTGGGCGGGGGGTCATGACACGGTCCCAGCTCTGAGCTCTGAGCTCAAGGCCCATCCAGGAACCGCAGGCAGGGACTGGGGAATCTGTGAGACCCCATGATCCTAAAGGCCCATCATCTACCGGAGACTCAATAGGGGGGAGCTGGCCAAGCTCCCAAGGGAAAGGGGACAAGACTCGCCTAGAAACCTGTGCCACCTGCCACGGCAGCCCCAGACGCCCAGCTCCGCCCAGCAAGGAGGTCCCAACCGATGGAGGGGAAGCACCCAACATCCTCAGGTGCCACCTATGCGTCCACAGGTGCTCAAGGAAGGGAATGAGCCAACAGCCCCAACGAGTGGGTTCGTCCCATCTGAACCTCCGGGCTTTCCCCCCCGGTATTCTCCCCAACCTGGAAGCCGAGTCAGGCACAGCCCACATGTCCCCCACCCCAGCTGAGGCCTCTCAGCCTGGCCTGCTGGTCCGCTACACCTGCCCCACCACTAACCCCCAAGGTTTCATCCCAACCCCACTCAGGGGCCCAGGATCTTATTTGTGATTTTTAGAAACCTCAAACGCTTTCCCTTTCATAATGAAGACACACAGCAGTTAGGTCGCCTGGGGCGCCCGCAGCCAGGAGAGCCTCTCCTTGGTCCGGGTATCGCATTGTTACCAGGCGTTCACTTCCTCCTCCATGGGGGGCACCGGCACCACTCAGCTCCCCCACCCCCACCCCAGGGCCTTCACCCAAGTCCAGTGACCTGTAAACAAGACGTCCTAGGGTTTCCTTTGTTCACCTTGCAGCACCCACCCCACCCCTCGCTCCCCCTCTCCCTCCTGTCCTAGAGAACCAACAGAACACTCTCCCCACCCCCACCCCACCCCACCCCACCCCGAATTTGCCGGACAAGGAATCCCACACGGAGGCTCAGACTCCTGTGAACACTGTTGAGAGCTGCATTCTTTTCCCACTGTGCGCATAGGACCCTCCCCACGCCATCCCCTTGACCGGTGCCATTTCTGGGGCTCCCACCCACCCCCAGGCATGAAGCCCCCAAGAAGTCCACAGGCCGGAGCCCACCCTCCAGCTCTGTTTCCTAGGCAACAGCCCGCTTTCCCTCCCACTGACCACTGACCGAGGCAGGAAGAGTCCGGCACTCCCGGAGTTACTGCTCAAGGGCCAGGAACCACAGCTTTCCTTACTTATAAGCAGGAGGGGCCCCGAGGCACATGGGACCCCTCTCCCACGTGCTCACAGGCACCTGTCCTGCTAAATAAGCTGACCCCACTTTCACTCCAGGAGAGCCTTGCAGAGCAAACGGCACAGCCCCAAAGACGCTCACCTGCGGATGGGAAACTGGCCCGTGACGCCTGCTTAGGACAGTCCGTGGTCAGTGGCTCTGGGTCACCTGGTATCTGGCCCCACAGGACTGGGGCACCTGTCCCGTCGGACACGTGTTTGAAGAGTTGTGCTCCCGGTGAGGTCTATCTGCCCCCTGTCCCCCATCTGGGGGGTGGGGGAGGGGACAGGACTTGCTCGATTCTCCGGGCGTCCCTGCCTTCTGGCCCACAGGCAGAAAAAATGGCCTCAGCTGAGGGCTGCTGGGCCGGGCAGCGGCCCTCTACCTGGCTGCCTATTAGAATCATCTGGGAGCTTTCAAAATTAACCCAAGGCAGGTCCCACCCCAGAACCTCTGAGGGTGAGGCTGGGCTTGGACCTTTTTCCAAAGCTCTCAGGTGACGTCAGGTCCAGACAGGGATGAGAAAGACGGGGCTGGAGGGAGCTGGGTGGAGGGTGGGGCAGCCTCCAGGGAGGCCAGGCTGGACGGAGGGAACTCGGGCAGCCCACTCCCCACCACAACCTGCAAATCCCAGCCCACCGCCTCCCAGAGGCCTTCCCTGACCTCCCGTGGATGGGAGCCCAGTTCCCAGTGCGGGGACTACCATGCCCGTCCCCCTGCCTGGCTCAGCTGGCCGCTCACCCTCCTCCGGTTGTGGGGTCTGCTCCTTGCAGGCAGGATCAGGCCAGGCTTGTTCAGGCCGCCAGTCCCAGACCCCCCAGGGCATCGGCCACACTGCTGTGCTGCCCACCCTTGCCCCTTCCAGCCCACTAGCCCTGCCTGAGATGGGGAAAGGTCCACACCCCCCTGGCACGCCCAGAGAAGGAAGAGGCAAGAAGGAAAATGAACTCCATGGATCCCATTCTCTAGGGAATTATGTTCTCGGCACCTTCCGAGCCTCCCTACTCAGGTGTGATTTACTGGCGAAACCACCCCCTACCGAGAACTAATTTCCTGAACTCACACGCTGTGCACCTACCAACAGGCCAGGGGCTGAGGAACTCAGACCCCACAGCGTGTTACAAGATACCATCCAAAATGCGGACCATTAATCCCTCGAAAATAGCTTCACTGCACCGAGAACATCTAGGGACAGAAACATACAACACATTCTTCCCAAATCGTAACAGGACATCCGTCTCACCAGTGGTGCTGCCCGGGACCTTGAAAGAGCCCAGAGCATTTCAAATGGGCTCTGGGCAGGCAAGGGGGCGGGGGCCGCATTAGAAGGGGCCAGGTCACCAAATTTTGCCCACCCAAATCTTCAGCACTGACGTCACCACCAGGATATGGGATGTTTATTTTTTACAAGGTCTCCTGCTCCTGCTCACCTAAAAATCTAAATTCTCCCTCTGGGTCTTCACAAACAATGCTGCCCAAATCACATTTCACCAAAGCATCGAAAGCCCCAACAATTTCAGAGAAGGGGGACAGGGAGATCAAAATGATTGAAGAAAGGTCTAGGAGGCAAAGCTCAGTTCGATCAGAATGGGCCCTGTGTCTGACAAGGGCCTACGGAGACGGGGTCCCCTTTCTGGGTGCATCTGCACTGACCAAACCCAGAGCAGGGCCTCGGGAACCCTTGCTGACTATGGTGGGCTGGCCCTCAACAGCCAGCCCCCCTCGTCCCCACCAGCTCCGTATCCCCTGCCCCCTCCGGGCAACAGCCGCTTCTCTTCAAGGATGGTGAACCGCGCACACAGTATCTAGGGTCAGACTTTATCTTTTAAATGCACAGTGTGCCCGAGCCAAAAACAAAACAAAAAGCCTTTCCAAGATGCTTTCCAAATTCCAGAAACACACTGGGCTGGAAAAAATGGAGCCCTGTTTCCTCTTATTTTTAATCTAACGTTGGCTAGGTTTATAATAAAAGAGAATTACCTATTTATTTGCTTACCTTACTTGGAAAGACAATAAATTGGAAAGGCTTCATAAATCTCACAGGGAAGTCCTTTAAACATGGATTGTCAGCAGAAATCCGTAAATAACCTTCTGCCAGTCCCTAGCAATCACCCCCACCACACATTCTTTTTCCTTCCTGCTTTTGTACTAATCTTCTAGCAAACAAATCCAATCAAGCACCAAAAAACGGTTTTGTTCTTATCGAAGTAAGGCTCAGAAAATACCCAGGAGCCACCAGGCTGCGGACTAATTGGCTCGTGAGAAGAATCTGATGGCAGAGAGGGCTTCAGGGGACCGGGCAGAGGGACACCTCTGCACCCCCCAAACGCGGCCACACTGCCCTCCCTGATTTACCCAACCCAGGCTGGCTTCACAAACGGAGCCAGGGACTCGGCATTAGTCTGATCTGGAGCACACCGTCCGCAAAGCCCCGGACAGGCAGACAGACACCTTATGAAAAAACCAGGTCGTGCTCTCGTGGAGGACAGGCTGGCCCGGGTCCTCCCACCTGGCCTAGGCTGATGTCCACGACCACGCCTGTGTTTGCCTCACGCCCTTAGAACCCCAGTGCTGACGGAGCTGCTGGCCAAGTTCACTCATCCCCGTCCAGACCAAGGGGAAGAAAGCTCGCTCTCAGAGCGGACCAGGCCTCACCCAGGAGGCCCGTTCCCACGTTAGCTTGGCTTGCAAGGCAACTGCTGGATGGGGTTGATTAAAACGACCTTTGGCAGCTCAGAAAACAGCAGAAGAGGGACAGTCTCACACTGAGGTTTCAAGGACTGTGCTAAAAATAAGTTTAAATAAGAGGCAGAAGGAGGCTCGCGGATAATCAAATGTGCAAGACTTGAAAGAGGGACTGTAATCAATTTACATATCAGGAAAGGAAAATTACCATAACCAGAGGGAAAATTTCTCCAGGCCAAAAGGTTGAAAATAAAAAAAATCAGACGGGCGAACCACCACCCAAGTGTAAATGAAGACGCAGGTCTTCAGAAAGCACCAGGCTCTTGAAATGCCTGTCGGCCTGCAGAGCCTCGAACCTTGACGGCAAGACCGTGATACTTGGGTGCGAGATGCACAGCTCAGGAACCCCAAAGGCACCTGTGCAGGCCGACAGACCCACCTGGTTGGTTAGCTCTGCGAAGGAGTGGGCTCTTGCCCCAAGTCCCACAGAGGTTCCCGTGAGCAGCTGTCACCAAAGAGCCGTGTCCCTCCCTGCAAGCTACTGAGCTGTCCTGAGCCCGGGAGAGACACTTAGTGGTTATTATTACAGATGCACCGAACGCATTTATTTTTATATTCTCCCCCTTGACACATGCCTGGTACTCGATGAAAGAGCAGCGATATTATTATTTACCTACCAAACGAGACGCGTTTCTAGTATTCTCGAACGAAGGCAAAGGCCTTTCTTAACTGGCTCCCTTTGAAACAGACTATCTGACGATGTGCGCGCCTCAAGAGCGTTCTCCTTACTTTCCAGCCGGGCCTGGGCAGACAACAGCAAGCTGCTCACCCCTCGGGCTCAGCAGAGTGGCCGGCTCCCCCCCGTTCACTTCCCTCCAAGTCAGCTAGAATTTGAGGATCCACCCACGGGAGCGGCTCCCCACCTAGAACTTGCCCTGCGGAGACAGGCGGAGCCCGCCGGGCGGGTGGGGGGACTGGAAAGGCACCCTGAGCGCAGGACACGAGCAGGCCGTGGGCTGCTAGCAACCGCGGTCCTACTGCGCTCCCAGTGTGCACCACACAGCCCCGTGAACATCCACGGGCAGCTTTTATGGCTGTGGATGGCACACCCTTCCGGACATAAAACGCTTTTCTCTCTTACGTGTATGCATACAACTCTTCCCGTTAAGAAGCCCCAGCCTCTGAGCAAGTTTCTTCCCCCTGGAAGGGTCACACAGGGAACTGGCGTCATGAGGCTGTCGTGGCAGCAGGTCAGGCCGGGAGAATTCGGGCCTTCCCTCTGGCGGTGGTGGGGACTCCTCCAAAATCCGAACCGCCCGAGCGGGACTGACGGCTACCCACATACAACTTTTCTGCCCAGGGTCCAGGACTCCAGCTCAAACGGCCCTTGTCCTGAAGCCTTCGGGGACATGGGATGCCAACCGTTCTGCTGCTAACCCCAGGCTCCAGGCTCCTTGCCCAAGTGGAAGGCCCCCGAAGTCCTACACGCGAGCGTGTCCCAGTCTCCGTCACTCACCCCCAAGAGGCCAAGCATACTCAGACATGAGTTTCAGGCCAGGACCAAGGTCAGGTTTAGTCTGAGCTCACAGGCATCAAAGGGTTTCCTAACAGACACAAGCCGCTCGGCAGGATGAACGCTTTCACCCGCCCTAAGTGCTGGGGCCCGAGTGGGGAAGCAAAGATCCAACACTGAAGACGTTTCCAGCAGCAACCGGAAAATCAATAAATGCAGCGTTCCCCAGCTAGCAATTTACAAAATTCCCAGACTCGTTTCATAAAACTCCCCCCAACTGAACGGAAATAGGAGAATTATTAAATACTACGGAGAAAGCCGGTGGATTTCGGCCCCCGTGCGGCGTGACAGGGAATGCTCTCCTGCACGTCCTGTCCCGCCTCATTAAATACCCATCCTCAGAGAGACCCTGACCCTATCTGGCACAGAGGGACGCTGACTGGGTGGCCCACCGCTGGCTCCAGCAGCTGCTGACCTTCCCACAGAAAAGCCCTCTGGTCCCTCCAGGCTTTCCCCAAACCAACCCCTGTTGACCACAGCAAGGTGGCTGGCCAATGGGGACCTGAGTGTCACCCCACGGCCCCGTGCCACCGGGACTCACAGAACACGGACCGGCCACAGCACACAGTAGGTACGCTGCCTGCTTGCTCCACAGCTACTTCCCCTAAGGAGGAGAAAGGAGGAAACAGCCAGTGACGGGGTGGTCACTCTTCCCAATCCCTCTGGACCCGGAGCCAGCAGCCGGAGTGGGCAGAGAAGCACCCGTCCCCGGGCACCTGCCAGGAGGGGCAGGCAGGACACGGGGTGGAGACGGTGGGCAGGGTTGTGTGCGTGTCCTCGGGAAGCCTGGGGACAAGGGCCTGAGAAGCCCCCAGGCCCGCACATGGGAGCCTGGCACCGCCCCCTCTGGGGAGGAGAACAGGGGCCCTTCAGGGACCCCGGGTTCCGTGGAGCGGACAAGATGCCAAGTACAGAGACTGACCTTCGCTCCAGCTCGCCCGACCTGGGCCCGATGCCTGAAGTCACAGACATCCCGGGGACGGCACGGGCGGTGTCACTCAAGCACGTCTATCTGCTGGGACTGGAGTGTCCTCCTGGGCCACGTGAAACCCCCAATGTCCTAGGCTGGCCTTTCTACCAACAAAAAGGGGCAACTGCATCAGTGGTGGGCGGACAGGACAGGACAGGTCAACTTTCCTCAGCCCAGGTGCTATTCACACAATCTTTTGTCAAAACCTGCGGAACAGCAGGTGGAAAGGGCGGGCTTTCCTGTGTGTAAATGACACCTATGTAAAAATGTTAATGAGTCCCCCCACGAAAGGGCAAAACAAATAATAAAAACATGACTCTCCCTGTGGGGTGAACTCAGCTCCACGGCAGCCAGAGCGGTCTCCGGCTCCCCCCGGGAGGCCACCCGTCCCCATCACTGACACCGGCAGGAAGGACCCCACCGCACACACTGGCCGGTGTCCCTGAAATTCAGCTGCGCTTCTCACAGTCTGGTCAGGGAAAACACCCTTGTCACCTTCAGCAGTTCAGTGGCCAGGAAATGAAAAATGAGGCTGCCCTCAAGTACGGTTCCTTGATGGCTCCTGTCCTCATCTCCTCCCATCCCACTTAGACTCCTCACAGACCCTTCACTGAACCCCACACTCAAGCCAGGAGCAGACAAGCTCCCAGCGGCCCTTCCGCACTCCCTGCAGGGAGATGGCCAGTGGGGCTGGGCCTCCCCTTGCCAAAGGCTGTCGCTGCCATCCTGGGGGAGCGTGGGACCTGTGTGCAAGGGGCAAGCCGGCAGCCCTGTGACGCCCCCTGAGGCCATACCCAGCTAAACAAGTCCCCAGCAGTAGGCGCTGAGACCCCAGCGGTGCCCAAACCCTACGACCGCAGGCAAAATACCATTCGGCCCTATCTCGGCACCTGGGCTTCTCCGTGGAGGGACACAGCAGGCACATGTCCCGGAGCTCAGAGTGAAACAGACACTCCAGCTCTGGTGTAAGTGGGTGACAAGGATGACTGACCCACCATGCGGCCCATGTACTTGAGCAGACCCCAGTGACTGACCTGCCACGTGGCCCGTGTACTGGACTTATCCCCCTGCCCTTCCCACCCCACCACTCGTCGGGCACCTGGTCCTGGCAGTCTAGGCACCACGCACTCCCCTAACAGCCCCCCGAGCCCACGCTGCCCACGGAGGCCACAGCGGGTCCAGTCCCCCGACGCACCACAGCCCATGCCTTAAAATGCCGCGTCCGGCAGTGGGGATCTGAACTCAGGGCTACCCCGCACCCCTCTGGCCCTCTCTTTGCCTCTTCAGACCCAGAGTCCTTCCCACTCCCATCCCTCATTCCCTCTACAACAACAACAAAGAACAGTAATAATAATGCCCGCATTGAAGATCTTCCTCGAGGCATAGGTCAAGGCTTGCCATATATTGAGTCACTTAATCCTCACAGATACCCTGTGCACCTACCATGTCACTGCGAAGATAGTCAGGCACCACGAGGTGGGTGGCTTTCCAAGGAGCTCCCGGGGAGGGGAGCAGGCGGGTGTCCTGGGAACAGAAGCGCACATCTGGAGGTTATGAGGTTGTGCCGCCTTCGGTCACAGGAGAGCGCCGCCAACGTCTTCTGGGTTCTTCCAGCAGGTCGGCGTCCCCGGCCCCTCAGCCTGGGAATGACCCACCCTCCACCCTTGGTCTCGGGAACCACCCGGCGCCTGCTCCGGCTCTCGCACAGACACCACGGCTTTGCTGAACTTCAAGATAAACCCTCCTTGCTCTGGCTTGGAGGCTGGCACATAGTAGGAGCTCTAGTTGCTGAGGAAGCAGATTCTCGTTGAACAGACAATTGTCAGAAAAAAGCAAATTCATCTCAACGTCACCGCATCAATTTCCACAAGTCAATCCAAACGGAGTTACTTTATCACAGAACATAAAAATTTCAAACCCTATGCGTAATATATGACACATCTATTTTTATGTGATCTACAGAATTAGAAAGCTTTCCTAAATCTCTTAAAGGTGGTTTTTCCAGTAATGCATAACCGCTTAATTGGGAAGTGTACAAAACATAATTACACTGCCTAACGCTACGATATTGCTTATGGGAATATCTTCGTTCACACATTCTCCTTTATTTTGTATTTAATCTCTATTAAGATGTCTACACGCAAACAGATAGGTACGCTCGTCTTCATAAACACCATAAATCATAAAGTCATTTCTTGGCTAACCCAAGTCCAAAAGCAGCCCCCAAAAAGAAGCTGCTAGGACCCAAAGGCTTTCGCTTCCTGTATTTAAGCAGAATCAGAATTCCTCTTACCATGTAGCTCCGGACAGCTAGAAGTGGGCCACTGGGCCGGTAACGGTTAAGAGAAAGGCTGGAATTTTTTCTCCTAGTCGATGTCTCTGCATGCAACTCAAAAGGTATCCCAAACTGCCCCCAGAAAGCAGTTACCCAGAGCAGAAAGGGCAAATCCTTTCTGCCCGAGACCGCAGTGAACCACCTCAGATCAAGAAATAAAAGGAGGCCCCTTCAATCACTCCTCCAAGGACACCACGCACGCCCTCTGAGGTTCACCTTCCAACAGGATACCAAAGGCTCCAGACTCTTCAACCGGGGTGAACTTCCCCGCGCCCCCTCCCTGCCTTCAAATGCGTACACACACCCTCAGCCTTAGAATTGGGTTGTCTGAATACACAGCCACTCTACAGGTGTCGATCCAGAGGCAGGCCAGACCTGGTCCCCCCCCCCCCAACTTGTGAACTGCGAGCCCATCCACGTGGCCCCTCTGAGGCCCCTCTGCCGATTCCACATCCACAAGCGAGAAGTGTCACGCCTCCTCACGACCTCCTTTCTGGGTTGTCACTTTTTAGTGACACAGTGTTTCTTATAAACAGGATAAAGGTAAGCTGCCAGGCCGGACGGACACAGAAGCTATCGGCCTCCGTGAAGCCCCGCCAATTAATAAATTCACCGATCAAGATAAAAAGGCTTTGCCACAGAATGGGTTTCCTTGCGTTTCCAAAACAGAAGGTGTCGTCCCCAAATCTGTGTGTGGCAACACCATGAGGGGGATGTTGGAGGCACACACAGGAGCCCCCGGGGGATGGTCTGTTCACCGGCACAAGGTGGATGTGCCTGGTGCCGACCTCCTCGTTCGTGCTCGCACAGGCCAGTGTGAAAATCACCAACTCCACCGAACCCGCCCCTGACGCGGGGGCACGGATTTCCAAAGGGGGCTTCCCTAAGTGGCGGACAGTGTACAAAAATTTAATTTGCAAAAACAATTTCTCCCGTTGCCAGGATGTTGTGACATGGCCCGGCCCCCCTCAGGGAACCCTGCTGACTGGTCCAAAGAGAAAGTTCCATGTCAAGTGCATCGGAATACGGAAGCAGCTCCACTGTTCACAGGTCCGTGCGAAATTTCCCTCGTGTCCCTAGGAAAGCCTAGCGTTGTTCTAGGGGGTGGGGAATCCCTCCGAAACCATTAAAAAAAAAGAGAGAGAGAGACAGAGAGAGAGAGAGAGAGAGACTAGGTCGGGCAGAAATCCATATTTCCGTTTTCAAATCTATTCATTCAGATCGAGGGGGAGGGGGTTATTCAAGATATTTAAAATCTTTCCATCATTTGTCGTGCCAAATGTTCAATAACTGGATTCAAATGTAGGGATGTGTGCTGGGGAGTGGTGTGTTTTTCAAGAAAGACAGTTTGTGTGCAGTTGGCAGGTTCTGGGCTGGCCGCGTTAAGAACCACCTGGAGGAGTTTGCTAAAAATACAGATGTTCTGGCCCCGCCTGGAGCTTCTCCAACCGGATGCCGGGTGGAGCTCCGGGAGACTGACTCCCGGCCAGGGGTGCCCCAGAGCCGCCCTGCTCCAGAGGCCACCCCCTCAAACCACCTGGGCACAGTCCCTCCCCGGGGACCGCGAGAATCACCCATGTGAAAACCACCAAGCCCACAGCCAGCTTCTTACTGCGACATACACGCTCGGAATGCCCTACCCGGGCTCCGCTGGCGGGGCGGGGCCTGGGGGAGGGGTGGGCCGAGGGGTGCGGGGCACGGAGGACCTCTCCGGGTTCCTGGAAATCCACCAATTCCAAAGTTCCGTTCCAGAGGGATGTGGGAAAACACCTGGTGGGTAGCTTGAAAGGGGCAGAGGCAGAAGGGAAAGTAGTTCCTCGTCCTTTAACACCACACAACCCCAGGGACCGCACTGTTCCCACTGACCGCTTCTCACGTGCATCAGCCTCTATTTACTGTTCACGCTCCCTAGGATCTGCAAATGTGGAAATATGCCATTTTGGTCCCTGACCCCTGAGATGCCCTCACATTCCAGCAGCAGATGCCTCCCAAGGGCATTTTCAAGGATCATCTTGCTTGCTCTCTTTTTTAATGTTTACTTATTTATTTTTGAGATAAAGAAAGAGAGAGAGAGAGAGAGAGAGAGAGAGAGAATCTGAAGCAGGCTCTAGGCTCCAAGCTGTCCGCTCAGCGCCCAACATGGGGCTCGAACCCACAAATCTTGAGATCATGCCTCGAGCTGAAGTCAGATGCTTAACCTACTGAGCCACCCAGGTGCCCCATCAAGGATCATCTTGCTTTTTCCAAGTGCGATTTTTTTAATAGCGTGAATTGAACCCAAAGAAACTGCTAGTCTGTAAAACAACCAGCCCACCCTGAAGGCAACAAACCGTGTCTTCGACAGACCCCGGAAGGACGTCGTCCCCAACAGCGTCTCAGGCCCCCCCCCTCGTCACTTCACACTCACGGGACCCTCCCCGTCGAGCCCGTGGCCCAGCATGAAGCTCAGAGCGGCAACCCCGCCTAGGGAGGACATGTCCACACCCACAGCGTGCCTGGCTCTAGCGGGCACCCAGTCAGTCCCCAGTGAGTGAATGAATGAATGCCCTGGGCGGAGACGAGCAAGAACCGTCCTTATTCCAGGGGGATGGCTGGGAACACACGCAGCCAACTGGCCACCCGGCTGGACCTGGGCCCGTCCCCAGGGCGGCTACTGACCAAGTGTCCACCACGTGCCGGAAAGGCAAACCCAACAAGCCATTCTCGGGGAGAGACCCCAGCCCTTCTACTGCCGGCTCAGGACCTGGAGCTCAGATGGGAGCATGCGAAGAGAAATGCCTGCGGGGAAGGGGCAGGTGTAGTGCTAGTAACTTCTTCTACACAGACTCCCCCGGGAATGTGGCCAGGCAAGTCACTGGCGCGGCGCTGTTAACTCAGCAGAGAGGGTGCAGAGCGTTCAGTGGTGATGAACTGAAACACTGGGCGGCCTCTCCAGCGGGCCCCACCCGTCCAGGGCGGCTGGAGCCGGTGGCCCCCGTGTGGCCCGTCCTCAGGCAGAGGTAGGCAGCACCCAACCACTACTCTTTTCTCCTTCTCTGGTAACAGAAATCAGCTCTCACGTAGAAAGCAAGTGTTTCCCGGGGCATTTCCCAGAGTGAATGCATCCAGAATAACACTCAGGTCTAAAGACAATCTGAATGGTTTTGGGGTCATCCCTTTGGCCCCAGGAACCCACAGACGGGCTGCTCCCTAACCTGACCAGCCGCCACCCACCCTCCCCTGCTCTGTGCACCGCGTACTCCCTAGATTTCCCGACGGCACCAGGATTCGCATCTCCCACCCTCGAACACTATTCACTCCAATCTCACCTGGTCCCGTCACCAGCCTCCCTAACATCCATCCGTCCTTTTCGTGCAAAGGGTAAAAAACCTCCCGTTCACACCGGGCCCATTCCCTTAGGACTCGGCTCACCACGTGGGACGAACGGGCCCCATCCCTCGCCCTGCATGCCCAAAGCGATCAAGGCCCAGGGAGCCTTCTCTTCCTGTCCCCCAACACCCGAGGGGAACCCCTCTTTCCACTGCCGAGGTCAAGATTCTCTGATCTCCACCCAGATGGATGTGAGGGACGCACAAGGAAACCTGTTCCAATGCGGACATGCCCGCTGGGAGCCAAAGTGGCTGATCTGTCTTATTTTGTAGAAATGCCTACAATGTGTCAGGCCTGTTCTAAGCACTTTGTAATTCTTACCCGAATTTTAGATTCAGAAAAGGAAGCCCTCTCCAAGGCCTCAGTAAATCCCAAATGCAGCCCAGCAACTTTTCCAACTTCCTTTGCCACACTTTTCTCGAACAGTCTGTCCAGTCCGATGCCTCTTCTCCATCTGTGAGCAGGAATCTATCTGGTTGCCTCTTGCAAGGTCTGTGAGGCCAAGGGCGGCCTTCCTTGGGCCCCTCGTCAGTCTGGGAAGGAAGACATTCACAGTCTCTCCGGGGGACCTCTCCTCTCCCTCGCCAAAGTCAACACACAGAGAACACAGGTCACCCAGTGCTCCAAAGTGGGCTGCTGGGATGGCCCAGGGCAAAGCTTTTGGATCTGACCCTGGAGCCTCGCCCAATAATCACCAGGATGTAAAACTCCCAGCCATGGGGAAGGGCCAAAAAGTGGTCCCTGCACTGGCCCCACCCCTTTCCCCACTAACCCAGACAAGGCTAGTCACCGCCCGCCCACCCCCCGCCCCCCTCCCCCGCCCGCCTGCACACCCCCGGCCCCACATGATGAAAGGAATTACAAAAACCAAAACAAAACCCAACTTTTTAATCTCCCTTGGGGAGAAACATTTTCAAGAACTAGAGTTATACTTGCAAAGTGCGTTTCAAGTGGTTTTGCTGAGCTGGGGTAGGGGTTGCGGGGGACCTCGAAGATCTCAGGCCTGTGCGACACACACACTAAGAACATGACCCAAACAACGGCCAGTCACAAGCCTCTCCCTCCGTGCCCCCGGGACACAGGGGCCTCAAATAAGGCAAAGCTCACAATTATCACAAAGAAAACTCACATCCTGTGGAACTGCTTTCTCTGCCCACTCCTTGGAGCACATCTGGCCAGTTTAGGAAGGGAAAAAAAAATTACCCACGGTTCAAAGTCCTCCTTAAATACTCAGGAAGACATCATTACAGATAGAATTCCAACTTTAACTCTGAAATCTCCTGGCTTTTGTCAGTTGAAGCCACATTCTTAATCCCAGGCTTAGTGGAGAAATGAGAAGAAAGGATGTGTGTTTAAAAAAAATAAAAATCCGCAGCCCTGACTGAGGAGCAACGAGCATCTTGGAGGAACAGAACAATAAACAGAAGTCTGCGGAGAGGCCAAGGCAGAGAAAAATCGGGTCTCAGACACTCGGGGTGTGCTCACCAGGGCACCAATACGGGCAGGCGGGGGGCACTCATCAGATCGCCCTCCTCGTGTCCTGCTCAGGGGCCTTTATGCAGAGCGAGGGATCCCTGGCAGAACAGGACAGGGGACACAGAGCTTCTACACCACAGATCCAAAGGCCGGTTCTGAGGCCACCTGCGACCCCCGGCTCCCATCAAAAACCTTGCAAGCAAAGGCTGACAGATCCGAGGGACGTCCCCGCGTGTCTGCGCACAGATGCCTTAACACCCAGCCCCTTCCACTCTCCGGGCAGCGTGGGCCGGGAGGAAGCTTCTCTCTTCTCCTGCCCCACAGGAGCCTACCACACACCAGGCTTCTGCAGGCAGGGCAGCACGATGGAGATCTGCAGTTTGCAAACCGCACAGGGGACTTCAAAGAGAGAGAATACACACCATTACCTAGGCTGGAGCTGGGCCAGCACACCGGGGCTCACCCCTCTCCCCTTCCCCCGTCCCTCAGCCATCCAAAGGCCGAATGAGAGGGGGTGTATGTACGCCGAGCCCCCCGACCACCCGCACGCCCCACTGCGGCCTTGGGGCACCAGCAAAGACATCAGGGAACTCCCAAGCACACACGTGTTCACGAAAGGAACAGCAGCACTGCAGGGCAGGAAGGGAATCTTGTAAGTAAAGGAAAGCCTGTTTTTCAGGAAAATCTCCACCTCGTGGGGACCTTTCCCTAAAGGAAGCCAAGGTCAGGGCTCTCGCGTCACCTGCTCTGGGTGCCTTTCAGGTGAGTTAATCACCCAAGCAGGCTCCTCTCCAGATCTCGGGACACACCCAGCCTTGTGCCTTTCCCTTTCAATTCTCTGATCGACTCTCTGAAAAGAAAGCTGCTCCTTTTGTTCAGGAGGATGAATTCAAATTCCTTTCTAAGGCCAACACAAACGCAGGGCAGCAACCCAAAGGAGGTTTACCCAGCAGAATCAAGTTTCTGGCCGGTTTTTACAGGAATGGTGCAAACAGCCCATTCCAATTAGGTGAAATCCTCCCCACATTCCCGGTCTCTTTTCCCAGATTCCCCCGTGTCGAACATAGGAATCAACTCCTATTGTAAGGAGTGCATAATGAATCGTGGTGAAGAGAGCAGTAGCCAGAGTGAGGGAAGGGGGCATCCCACCCACCTCCAGCCCCTCCCTTAGAAAGGGGCACACACCAGGAAGAAGAGGGGCCAGTCTTAAAAAGAAAAAAAAACCTAAGATCACTACCCTAGACCACAAACTTGGAAATTTGAGTCTGATAAAGTGATACCTGGCCACCAAATCCAATGTTACCACACACACACACACACACACACACACACACACACACACACACACAAACCCTGAGCACTGTGAAAGCTACCCACATAATCCCTGTGTGTGTGTGTGTGTGTGTGTGTGTGTTGGAGGGGGAGAGGGTGGTTACATCAGACACTCAGATGGAAGCAAAGGGGAAAATGAGGTCAAGAGCACAGAAGGGGTCTAATTTGGCTAGCGTGGCAAAGCCATCCCCACCTGTACCCAAATCCCAATCAAAACCTGAAAGTCTCAATCCATCAGAAAGACCAGCTAGCTCTAGATGGACTGGGAACTAACTAAACTTCCGGTTGCCTTAGTTACTTAACCTTCCCGACCCTCTGTTTCTTCACTGGTAAGACAGCGACCACCATCACCGCTACCTCGAAGAGGGTATGAGGGTAACTGAAAGAACGTGGCTAGAGCAGAACTGTGTGCCTGGCTCTTGAGGTCCTTCCGGAGGTCTGTCCTCCGCCTGGGCAGAGAGTCTGTGATCCAGAGGGACGGACCTCTCCCCACGCATCCAACGGGAGCCCCTGTCTGCTGGGGCCTGCCTGAGGCTTCTCAACAGGAGCCATGCTGTTCATTAACCCAGAAGAGTGTAGGGAATTTAAAACAGGCCTGGTCCAGGAAACCATCTAGAAATTCCTCCTTGGCATTAGATCGTGAGATCCTAACAAAAGATCAGTGATCAAAGACGGAAATGAAAACAAGCCAGATTTTCCATAGCCCCATGTGATCTGGAAGTCAACCCTGGAGAAAGAGGATGGTTTCTGAGAAGCCATTTGAATCCCGGGGAGGACATGCCACATTTTTGGGGTAAGCCTGGAATTTTCACCTCCCCTCTGCTCTCAGGGTGACCCGTGAGGCTCAAACGGTAGGCAGGGTTCCTCCTCTGCCAGGGAATCCGGCTCGAACCCCACTGCCGACGGACTGGTTCAAATCCCAGCTCTGCTACTTGGGGTGGAGGGGGGTGGGCAAATCACCCCAGCGCTTCCTGGACCCGCCACCACCCGACCTCGCCCCGCCAGCACCCCACCTCGCCGTGAAAATGAAGTGCAACATGGACCAAGGGAGGGGCTGGCAAAGATACTAAGTAATTGCTCAAAAAATGGTAGTTATTCTGTTACCTTAACCAAAACACGAGTACTACCTAAAAGGCCTGGGTGGATCGGAGTATCAAATTAAGCCCGCAACGACAGCGAGAGAAAAACACACAGAAATTCCTCCGCCAAGGAGAAGACGGGCGCAACGCGGCAAAGCCCCCGATGGTCACGACTCTACGCTCGCCGGCCCGCCAGGCCGCCCGCGCTGGGGAAGAGCCGCGGAGAGTGAATCGGCGCGAGGTCGCCGGTTCTGGAGGTGGACGGTGAGGAAGGCCCGGGGAGCCCTCGCAGCTTCCAGGCGCACCCACGACCGCGCCGTCGCTAGCCCGAGAACACCCAGGCTGTGGACGGGGGCGAGGGAAGCGGCGGCCCCCGCACCGCCCTGGGGACGGGAGGCCAAGCCGGCCACGTCGTGAGGATGCGGCCGTTTACCGTCTGCTCCATCCGCGATCACTGGGGGGTGGGGTGGCTCCGGCACGGGGTCCAGCGAGGTTTCTGGTTCAGCTCCGGGCCTCGGGCGCGGGTTCGGGGCCCCCCTCCGGGTCCCGCGGGGTCTCGTGGCTCTCTCCCCGTCCAGCCCCGGGACCTGGAGGGGCGCGGCCAACCCGGCGGGTGTGCCGGACCCCCGCCGCCCGGGGTCGAGCCCCGCACAATGGCCGGGGAGCTGGGGGGAGGAAGGAGGAAGTGGGCACCGGGGGGGGGGGGGGGGGGGCAGGGGCCATTTCTAGCACCTCTGGATCACTTCCCCCAAGCGGGAAACGGCTACCATTTACAAGTGAAAAGACCAGCGCCTGGGGAGGGGTGCTTCCGGCGGCGTCAAGGTGGGGGGGCGGGGAGAGGACAGGTATGCGAGCCCCCCCCCCCCGAGGGGGAGGGGAGGGACCGACGCGGGCCGGCGGGGGGGCGGAGCCTCAGGTGCCCCCCGCCGGGAGTCCGCAGGCCCGCGGGCCCCAGGTCTGGAGGTCCTGGCACCCCGGACCCGCAGACGCCGGGAGGGCAGGGCACCCCGGCCGTCCGCGCGCCCGCGGGGAGGCGCCGCCAGGCCCCGCCCCCTCCAGGTAGAGCGCGGCCAGGTTCGGCGGCCGGCCTTGGCCGGGGCCCCACTTCGCCCTCCCGGCCTCCGAAGGTCAAGCAGGAGACCGGAAGTCGCCCGGCGGTCAGTCTGGACGAATCGTCGGGGTTCCCGGGGCCCCCAAACCCGCGCGCTACGGCGAGAGACCGACGCCAGCCTCTTTACGAGTTGGGGGAGGCGAGTCACTGTTCCTTCGTCGCGTAAAAATAGGAATGGTTCTGTTTACCTGGCCCGCAGGAGCGTCGTGAAGATTAATGACTGTGAAATGTTTTTAAGATCAAAAACATTCTGAGATTCTACTTGTAGGCACTTATATGTGCATATTGATATCTGTGCAGCAAAACGCACTCTTTATTCATTGCCCTCCTGGCGTGACTTCTGGCCCATAACCAGAAAGCGCTGAGAAAGAGAAGGTACGTCCCTGAGTGCTCCTGGATAGACACGTCCTTCCCACTTGGCATCCACGCTGGGCCTCCCGCTCCATCCAGTCCCTGATGGGCGGATGGCGCAATCGACCAGCGGTGCAGACCACAGTTCCACGTCTGGAGAAGGCACAGAAGAAAACTTGACAAATACTTGTCACCCCCACCGGGAAGAAAATGCAGCATCCCTCCCCAAGCCCACCCAGTTCATTAGGGCAAGTACCCCCCAGGTGAAGGCTGCCCTCGTGGTCTCCGGTGCTTGGAAAGCTTTGCCCCACCTATCCCCAAAACTGCACGCAGTGGTCAGCCAAGCTCGGCCCATGCAGCCCGCCGGGCCTGGCAGCTTCTGCGGCAAGGCTTCCCTAGCATCACCAGGACTCCAACCCTCCCAGCAAAGCAAGCCCATGTGAACAAGGGAGGCTGTCCTCCCCACCCCCCACCCGCACCCCCACCGTGCAGAACACTCCCAGTCCCCTCAACCATTCCAGGCCAGGGTGTTAAGAACCCACCCCCCCCCCCCAAAACCCTCCCTGCTGGCTCACTGGGCTCCCCACCATCCAAATGAGCATGTGGGCACTACCCCTACCCCCTCCCCAAGGCCCACCTGAACGCACACTGACTGTGATTGAACTGTGTCTGTGCTTCTAGGCCTCCCCCACTAAAGCCATCCATCAGCAAAAGAATAAAGTCCCAGGCAGAGTTCATTCAACAGGAAAGGTGCACAAACCCTTTCCTGGCCTCACGCCCCCTGCAGCCAAGGAACTTCACGGGCTCTTCCTCCCTCCCCCCCACCCCCCCAATCCTGGGGCAGGTACAATACTACCACTTCCAGGTTGATTTGGGTCATTGACACCAATCAACTGGCTGTTTGCTAGGCCTTAACAATTAGGTAGGATTTTTAAATTGCCGTACTTGGTGGGGGGAAATCCCACTAGGCCAGAGGAGTTGACCTCTGTGGTCTTGGTCTAGGGTTCCTTCCAAAGAAACTTCCTGGGATTCCTTGACTCCATAATGAAGTTTTTGTTTGTCCTGGGCTCGGACAGATTGCTGGAGGCCAGACTTCAGGCACGGCTGGAGCACAGCAGCGAGTTTACAACCCCTTGGCTAGCCCCCACGCTGCAGGAAGATCCACTGGCCCGCCATCTATGTTCCACATCTTCTAAAAAGTCCCTTCCAAGACCCTGCCACAACGTAAGCTGGGATGAGGGACAGAAATACTGCCACCATCTCCAATCAATCTTCAGGCCAGTAACAGTTGTCTTTCAAGTCATAAGTAAGGATTTGTGTTACTGCAAAAAGCACATTTCTGCTGGTCAATAGATCGCTTTTGAAGGGAGTTAAAGCAACAACACGAAGGGTGTGTGTGTGTGTGTGTGTTTGGGTTTTTTGTTTGTTTGTTTTTGCATTTTACAAACGGGGAAGATTTTAAGAACTACAAGGATGAAGAGCACTGCCCTCCCCCACCTCCACTCCCCACCCCCAGACTTCTCTGGACCTCCAGAAAACCACCACCAAAGACCTGACCACCAAGTTCAGACAACAGCAGCTAGTGAGGATTAACGTCCTCTCAACACCACCGGGAGAAATAATGGCTCTGTTACTATCTAGGATAGAAGTCACAGTTCTCCATAAAGTCAAAAGCCATCACTTGCCCCATGAATAAGGACCCAACCGTTGTATCAGAATTTTGGTGAACATGAAGCCAACTTGAGGCAACCATCTGTTAAATTCAGTTACCGAAACAAGTTCAGGTAGATCATCTGTCAAGCATTCACTCAAGGAGGGACAGGCTAAGATACACATGGGAAGGTCAGCTGGCCCCTAAGTTCTAACCAAGTATATATACCTTGATAAAATCAGAACAGGCATCAGCCCCCAGCGGTGGTCAATGTCTACACGGATTCCCCGTGCGGGAGGGGACACAGAGAAAGGGCACAGGATAATGCCTGCCATTTCAACTACAGATTTGGCTCCCTTCTGCAACCCCAGCTCCCACATGGAAGCAAGAGACCTTTGTGAATGGGGAGGGAAGATACAATACAGAGGGGCGTTCTCAGAAATGGCAGCAGCTGTACAGGCAAACACACAGACCCAACACTCACTCACTTTAGCTGTACTTTCCAAACACTGCAAATAGCGTAAAAACGACTTCAGCGCGAGGAGTAATAAAAAAATAAACACAACAGCTTCCTGCCACTTACAATGTCTCAATTTCTGGTTAAGGGGTGAAAAGGATTCCTCAAAAATTGCGCTCAAGGGAGAAAAAGTTTGTTTTTCCACACTCTGCTTTGAAGAACGCTTCTATCTGCTTTTACAATCTTGACACACACACACAAAGATCACGGAGAAGAGAGCACAAAGTTCCCCAGCAGTCCAGAAAAGACCATCTTCTAAGAAAACTCCGCAAAGGGAGTAAACCAGCGGCCCAGATTTCCATGCCAGGCAAAGACAGATGACTGTGCCTCTCTGGTTCCCATCCTGCTGGCCGCTCCTGAAGTTTCTGTATTCTCGGGCAGTTGGAAGAATGAAGGCCCAAAGTGCCCCTTGGCTTCCATGGTCAACATTCCACACGAACAATGGCCTAGCTCTCTCCCTATTGTACATTCTGTATTCATTTGTGAATCCCCCCCCCCTTTTTTTTGCACAATGTGCAAAGTCCTTCTTTTCACTGGGGAAGTCCTGAATGCCCAAGTGCAGCCATAAACTCAGGCTTTAAACATCAATAATGATAGCTAAAAGCAAACTACAGATTCTGCCCAAACATTAATTTGTGAGTATCATTCGAGTCACATTGATGGCTTCTGGATACCATCCATTAAATCATGATCAAAAGAAACCACTGAACACCTTGAACATGGCTCTGAAGGTTTTAGCAATTATTAAGTATAATTTTCCAAATCCAGAGATAGGATTTAAAACACACACACACATACACACACACACACACACACACACACACACACACACACACAACCCTTTCATTCGTCTTTGATATATATTCCATCAAACACAGACTTGAAAAAAAAAATTAACTTCCAAAGATTGTACGTGGGGAGAAGCCTTGCTTGCACCCTCCGTCCTTTCCCGGGGTGCTGTGGCTTTAACTTCAGCGGTGTGAATTAGGACATGCTCACCAGCTGTAAGGGAGAAAACTGATATCTGCCCAGGCAGCACAGCCTCGGAGCGTATCCATTCCAGCATTTCGATGTGCCTACTAGAAGTCATCATAGTCCACAGGAGCATGCCTCAGCGTCACAGGAAGATCTTGAAGGAGTAAGGCCCCCCCATATTTCACTATAAGGTGTCACTAAACACTCGTACCGCTCTTCCAAGGGTCAAACTGCACTCCCACGTTTTAATTACTACAGAAATGGGTTCCAGCCTCTGTAATGGAACGATCAGCCAGACAGTGGAAACAGTGCCTGGGTCGTGCCCTGCCCTACAGACACATTTCCTTTTCTGATCGTGTATTTTATGAATATATATACCTGTATCTATCATTTGTGGCCTGTACCAGGGACTTGGGACACTTAGCCCACTGCCTGTCACTGACACAAAGATTATGCAGAGGGACCCAGGCGGCACTCACATACGTTATGACGACAGTCCTACTATACTGAAATGACAGTGGTAAAAAAATGACAACTGGGGTGGCCATTCCACCGTTGCTATAAACTCTTTAACTTTTTTCCATTTAGGGAAAAGCATTAAATGCAAAGGGGGGTGATTCGCGACGGAAAAGGACTGTGAGCAAATGGCATTCGGGGGCTGGATCTCAAGGAGGGGCTGTTCCCGAGGGGAAGGCTCTTTTTGTTTTTAATCAGTGAGTCTCAAGGATTTCAAATGGTGTGAGCCATGCGGAGCTCCCTTTGCTTTAGTATTTAAACAGTTGGCAACAATATCCTTTTCCAACCCAGAGCACTGCTTGTTCGGTACCTATTTTCTTTACTCATCATTTATTGACCTTGTAGCTGGCTACTCAGGACACTGAAAGAGTTGCAGGTTGATTTTGTAGTTTTGCTTGTTTGTTGTGGTGGTGGCTGTTGGTTTCATCTCTCTTCAAAACACTTTTCAGACTTAAAAATACAGTTTCTTTTCAGAGTTTGAAAAGTCAAGAGTAAAGTTATTGATTATTCCCTGAAAGGGCAACTGATTGGCTGGTTAATAATTATACAGATAGCCAAGTTTTCCTGTTTCATCTTGTGTACACGACCAGATTAACAATGCCAAGGAAAGCAAACTCTGCAGGGACAGGAACAGGTGTGCCCTGAGTCTTAAAAGGCCAAAATATCTCACAAAGTATGTCACTGGTGTATTTTTACAACGAGCACAGTGTTTTTAAGCAGCCGGACTTTTTTACTTTCCCAACCTGAAGAAGACACTTGGCAAATATTTCTTCCTTGAGTTGATGACTAAGTCCCAGACATAAGTTGCAACTTGTGCCTAGCAAAGAAATACATTTTAGGGACAAAGAGGTATTTTTAAAAATCACGGTTGAGAAAAGGTAATTCACCCTGCCCCTCCCCCAGGAAAACACCCATTCAAGGGCCAATTTCAAAAGATCCCAAGTGAAGTCGTAAATAACACAGGGCTTGGAGCTCAACTACACAGCCACCCACCCTCCACTCAGCCTTATTAAGGTACACTTAGAAATCAGGGAGATGATGTACTCCCCCTTAGCTGTATCTTCCCAAACAGGAAACGGGATTAAACAAAAAAGCACCTTGTCAGGTTCAAAACAAGCTCCAAGGCCAAGATTTTAAAATTCCCTCTAATAACTGCTTTCTACAGGGACAAACTGGGGTCCCCTACCCCGGGGGCACAGAAAACCAATCAGTGCCATAAATTCCCTTTGCCTTCAACCCTCACTCCCTCGTACTGGGGGCAGAGTGGGGGGAGGGGGTGACCCGACATCAACACTTACACTAAACCCCTCAACGCTCTACAGAAATATGCTGGCTTATTTCCTTTGTTTGGTCCTGTTATACTTGATCAAGTGTGAACGATTAAACTGGCTTCATTAAAGGCAAGTGCATTCACGGCTAACATACAACTTCAATGGCAACTGTAAGCATATTTTGCAAGAAAGAGGGCCTGCTTTTTTGCCTGAAACCTACCACCTCATTAACTTTTCTTTTGGGGGCAATAAAAAGGGCACCAGGGTTTTTTGTTGTTGTTGTTTGCTTTTTGTTGTTGTTGTTGTTGTTGTTGTTGTTGTTTTTACAGGAGAGTGTCACAGCAGTTCAGGAATCTGATGGCAGACAAAAGCATTTTTGGTGTTTCAACTCTAGGACATAGTCCCCCGTTACAAAAAAAAAAAAAAAAGAAAAAGAAAGAAAAAAATGTTTCAATATTAAAGCCGCTCTGACTTAAAGTGTTTAATTAGCATTTTGAATATCACTTTATAATTGCTGTAAGAAGTACTCTGAAATCAGATTATAGACACGAGATCCTTTAAAGTACCATTACTTCAAAATGTAAAGGATATATTTAAAAAAATTTTTTCGAAACAGAGGAATTCTCCGAAGTACACGAAAACTAACTAGTTCTACTCTGGGAGCCCTAGAGGCAGAAAGAACAGCAGTCTTAGGGACTGAACACGAGGTAATTTTTAAACTTGTCTTTGAACCCAAGCACTTAGTAGAGAATCTTCTTTGAAAGAGTAGTAAGAGTCTAATCTATTTCGCCAAAGTCGGGAGGCAGAATCACTTTGTAAACTAACCAAAATATACGTCCCCTCCAAATTATCCATGTCAGATAAAAATATACCAGTCTCTAGAATATCCAACAGAATTGCAAATAAGGCACTTAGCATTTTAAATTCCCAATGCATATTTATAGAATACAATTCTCTTGTCTACCCTTCAAGCCACTCACATCTGACTCTCTAAGAACTTAACCTGATCTCCAATCTTTAAAGAAAAAAGGTGGGAAAAAATCCAGAAAGATCTGTTTACCCTGGAGAGGGCAAGTGAGCCCGGCCTGACGACGTAGGCCACTGCCAGCAGCCTCCACCCCAAGGACGCAGAGCGAGCGGGGATTTCTACGAAAAATTCCTCCTTTCCCCTGCAAAACACTAAACATGGGGACCCCTGGAGCCAACTGCCGCTTGGGGCTGCCTCCGGAAAAAGTACTCGGGGTCGGGAGAGGGGGGCACCCCACACACTCGCGCGCACACGCACACTCCGTGTCCGTGACCATCCGCCGCGGCCGAGCCACCGGAGGGTGTGTGTGCGCGCGTGTGCGTCTCGCCGCGGCCGGCGGTGACCGAGCCGAGCTCCGGGGCCCGCGGCCTCCGAGCACCAGGACGCTGCGTGGGCTGCGGGCAACCAGCTACGCCACCCGGCCTCCCGCTGGAGAAAGGCCCAGGCGCGCCCCGGCTCCTGCGCGCCTCTGCCCAACTTGCCCCGGAGCGCTGGGCAGAGCGGGAGGGAGAGAAAGAAAGGCGCTTCCCCTCGGCCGCGCGGGTCAGTCCTGCGCCGCCGAGGACGAGGAGGAAGAGGCGACCGCGGCGGCCCGGCAGTCGCTGCGCAGCACCCGGTCCCCGCCGCCCGGGGCGCGCCCTCGCCAGCCCCTCCTGCGAAACTTTTTCCTTTTGGTTCGCCCCACCCGAAAAGTGCAGCCCGGGAGGGGGAGGCGGGCGGACCGGGCTCGCAGCAGGCGGCGGCGGCGGCGGGCGAGGAGGAAGTGGTGCCCGCGGGAGCGCGGACGGGCAGAGGAAATGCCCGGCCCGCTCGGCCCCCGCCCGCGCCCGCCGCCCGGCCAGCCCCGAGCCCCCGCCCCGCTGCGACTTTGGCGGGCCGAGCCCGGCGCGGCAGTGGCGGCGGCGGCGGCGGCGGCAGATGTGGCCCGGCTGCCCGGAGGAGCCAACAATGCGGGGCCGGCAAAACAAAAGGGTTCCACTTCGCCTCCTTTCCCTTCTTTCACTTGCGCTCCCGGGGCGCCGCGCGGGATCCCCGGCCAGCAGGGGCCGCTCCCCTGGGGGCCCCGAGCCGCGCGCGCCCCGGTTTCCCCGCGGACCCCCGCTCTACCGCCCGCCCCCGCCCCGCAAAGCGTAAGGCCCCGCGCGCTCGGACTCCCGGTCCCGGGGGATCCGGCCGTATTGTCCCCGCGGCGCGCCGCGCGCTCGGCCTGGGTCGCGGGCGGCCCCCGCGCGCGCACCCACCGGCCTCGGGGAGCAGGAGCCGGGGGCGCCTAGGAAACCGTCGCCGAGACGCCGCCGCCGCCGCCGCCGCTGCCCTCCGGACGCCGCCGCGCTCGGGATTTCTTTTTTCTTTTTTTTTTTTTTTCCAATCCTGATGGGAAGGAAGGTGACCGCCTACTTCGCATTCATCAACTCTCATCACAACAACAAAAATCCTGGCGCAAACGGCAGCCGGCGGGCGCGATCGGCGGCGGGGGGCGGCAGGCAGGGACCTCCAGGCCGGCTCCCACCCCCGGGCGCCGAGCGGGGACACGGGGGCGCAGACCAAAGATGTCCTCGGATGCCGGCTCCGTGTCCTTCGCCCTCCTCCTCCTCCTCCCCCCCACCCCCCAGTGGCGCAGTGAGGCGCGGGCGCGGCGCCCCCAGCCCGCGGCCGCAGGTGAGGCGGGGGCGGCAGCGGTCCCGGCCCTCCCCCGGGGCCCCGCTTACCTCGTCCCGGGCCGCCGGCGTCCACGGCGAAGGGCGCCCACCCGGGAGGCGGCGGCGGCGGCGGTGGCGGCGGCTCCCGCCCCTCCCACCCCACCCGGCGGCGGTGGCGGTGGCGGCGGCTGTGCGGCCCCCCCCTCAGCGCGGCATGGCTCCCGGCTCGGTCCCTCGCTCCTCGGGCCGCCGCCGGCTTCTCTGGGCCGCTCCCGGGCCACCTTAAAATGACACACGCACACAGGGACACACACACAAAAACTTAATCTCTCCAGCTCCCCGCCCCTCCCCCTCCCGCCCTTCCCTCCCCTCCCTTCCCTGTCTCTCCCCTCCCCTCCCCACCCTACCCCTCCCCTTCCCTTCCTCCTCCTCCCCTCGCCGCCGAGCCTCTTCCTACTTCCCCACCCACCCCACCCCCTTCCTCCGCCCACCCGGCTCCCGATGCTCCCCACCCCAGTCCCAGCCCCGCGCCCGCTCGCCGGGAGGGGGCTGCGCTGGGGGTCCCCGGCCCGCGCTCGCCCCGCGCCGCGCTCACCCCCAAGAGGATGCTAATTCCAACTTGGATCGGGGGAGGGAGCGTCCTGGATGCCGAGCGCCTCCCGGCTATTTGCTCTTCTTTATTTGTTTTCTCCTCCCGGGAAGGAGGAGGAAAACGGAGAGAAAGGGAAAGGGAAAGAAGCGGCGCCGGCCGCGTCTCCCGGTGCCCGCCGGCTGCGCAGGAGCGAGGCGGGAGGCGAGGTGAGGGTCGCCGCTCGCTCACTCCTCGCTCCTTTTTTTTTTTTTTTTCTTTTTTTTTTTTTTTTTTTTTTTGGGCAAAGGCGGGGTCTCTCTTTGCAAACCAATGACACAACCCCACATGGGCCGGCCTCGCCCCCTACAGATACTCCTCACTACAAATCGGCTCTCTCGGGGGATTAGTGGCTCCGCGAAAGTGCACACAGGCGCGGCGGGAGGGCGAGGGGGCCGGGCGCGGCGGGCACTCCCCGGCCCGGCCCCGCCCGGGAGGCCCTGGCGAAGCCCTGGGGCCTCGGCGGCGGGGGCGGGGGTCCCGCCGCGGCGGCCGGGAGCCCGGCCCTCCCCTCTGCTCTCCTTCCTCCTCCGCCCCTTCCACGTGGGGCCCCGGGCGGCCGGCCACGTGGGGGGACGCGAGCCCAGGCCGGCCTGGGCGCAGCGCCCCGGGGTGGCCCTGGCCCCATCGGGTCCCCGCCTGGCCCGCGGCGCCGACCTGCCCCCTTCCCGGCCCCGCGGCTCCAACTTCCTCCTGGGCCCCGCGCCGGCTGCTTCTGCCTCCTCAGGCCCGCGGGGTCAGGCGCGGGCCGGCCACAGGGGGCACTTGCGCTCCCCAAATCCGGATCCGGGAGACCGTGCCCGCGCCTCGCCGGAGAGGCAGTGGGTGCGCGGGAGGGGCCCTGTGTGCTGGAACTTGCAGCGGTTGTGTTCCCTACATGAAGCAAAACATTTTTTACACATTAAAAAAAAAAAAATGTTCCTTCCTGTTGCCTGGATCTTGCCTGGGCTATTTTTAAAGCCTCGCTTTGGGTGGGAGCTCCCGGCCTCGCAGGACGGAGACGCTCTGCGGCCTGGGGGGGGGGGGGGGAGGAGGCGCACGAGACGCCCCGACGCCGCGAGGTTAGACTCTGGACACCGAACCCGGGGATCAGGCCGCGCGCCGGCCGCACCTAGATTAAATTCAAGGCCCGTGACCCGCGGGATTGGAACCCGGTTTGCGAAGGGGGTCGGCGGCTTCGGGTTGGAACGGATCGTCCCCCTGCGCCCCAGAGCCCCTCAGACTCTTCCCTCCCGGAGGCCGCCGCGCGCCGTCCAAGAAGCTCCCCGTGGAGGCTGAATTGAGCCCCGGGGTCGATGTTTTAAAACTATATTGAGATGTTACGAACTGGATTGAGATGTTGAGCAGGAAAGGCAGGAGGAGAGGGGTGTGAGGTCGGGCCTTTGCAGGCCGCAGGCGAGGCCATTTCGGTTTGGCCCCTGGCGTCCCGGGAGAGCGCCACACCCCACGAAGCGAAGGAAACTCGAGGTAAAGCCCGGAGGCCGGGAGCAGGCCACGGCGCCGCAGAAACCTTTTCCGCGTCCCCGAGAGAGCTGCCCGAGGCCTGTCCATCTATTCACATTTTTAAAACCCCTGCTTCGGCCCGCAGCAGGGGGTGGGTGCCCACGGCTGGTTTGCTAAAGTGCACCCAGATGTGGCTTGTGCCACCGGCCGTGCGGGGGGGGGGGGGGCCTTGACTCTCGATGATTGTTTCATCATCAAACAATAAGGTCTTAAAACTCGGTGAAAGACCTCCCAGATGGGGAACCGGCCTTTCACACCCGCTGGCTCGGTAACGAAGATGTCCGATGCGCGTTTATTACACGGCCCGAATAGGCCTCGCCCAGACCAGCCACCGTGGCTCCTGAGTCCGCAGTTCAGGCAAAAAAAAAAAAAAAAAAAAAAAAAAAAAAACCTCCCAGACGTGCACTCCCGGTTGTCTCCATCTTCTGGCGACCCCAGGTCGTCACAAACATGGTCGGTAGGGGCCTTCCTCTAGAGGCTCAGCGGCTTCGCCTCAAGGTCATGGGGCCTAGCGGAGTTCTTGACCATCCGACCAGCCCTCCGCCAGGCTCCTGGGCCGCCGGGAGGTGATTTTGTTTCTTAGGCATAAACTGTAAAGAACCATAACTAAAGATTTTCAGCTAGCTTATTTCACAGATGATCCTTGGTTCTGAGTGGCCCTCTGTTCTCACCCAGAAACCACAAAAAGCTGGTTTTTCGTATCACTTGTTCAACTTTATTGTCTTAACAGGAGTTCGACCTAATTTAGGAATTTGACCTCACTCTCCTTGTTTTGAGAATGTTTAAAAAGAAGGCATCAGGGGCGCCTGGGTGGCTCAGTCGGTTAAGCGTCTGACTTCAGCTCAGGTCATGAACTCGGGGTTCGTGAGTTCAAGTCCCGCGTCAGGCTCTGTGCTGACAGCTCAGAGCCTGGAGCCTGCTTCGGATTCTGTGTCTCTCTCTCTCTCTCTGTTCCTCTACTTGCACTCTCTTCCTCTCTCAAAAATAAAGATAAAAAAATTAAAAATAAAATAAAATAAAAAGAAGGCATCAGAGCCAAAAATTATTTTTCACTTCAATTTGACACCCTGTATTTAAAAATATTAAACCCATTTACCCCCGACACGTGAGTTATCTCAAACTCCGACTGTTTCTTTTAATTTGAGCGAGGGAGGGTGTGCCCGCGAGTGGGGTTGGGAGGCGGCGAGGAGGAATCTTAAAGCAGGCTCCACACTCAACTGACCCTCGTGGGGGCTCAATCCCACGATTCTGGGATCGTGACCTGAGCAGAAATCAAGAGTCGGTGGCTCCAACCCACTGAGCCACCCAGGTGCCCCTCAAACTCCAACTGTGATTTAATCTTCCGTAAACAACCCCAAAACTCAGCCCAGTTCAAAAATGGGCAAAAACTGAAATTGCCATTTCTCGAAAGGAAGACATGCAAATGACCTATGAGCACGTGAAAAGATGCTCAGCGTCACTAATCATCAGGGAAATGCAAATCAAAACCACAGTATATACCACTTCGTGTCTGTTGGGAGGGCTGTTATAAAAAATAACAACAAGTGTCAGTAAAGATGTGGAGAAATTAGAAAACTCGTGCACTGCTAGTGGGAATGCAAATTGGTGCAGCCACTGTGGAAAACAGTTTGGTAGTTTCTCAAAAAGTAGTGTCGAATTACTATTTGAGCCATCACTTTCCAGGTCTAGGTGTAAACACAAAAGAATGAAAAGCAAGGTCCCCCCAAATTTTTTGTACACCAGTGTTCATTGAATTATTCACAATAGCCAAAAGGTGGGAATAACCCGAATGTCCCCCCAAGAATGAATGGATAAAAAAAATACATGGTTATATACATGACATGGAATATTATTCAGCCTTAAAAAGGAATGAAGTTCTGACCACCTGCTGTAATGTGGACGAACCTTGATGACATTATGCTAAGTGAAATAAACCGGACCCCAAAGGATAAATACTGTATTATCCCACTTACATGAGCTATCTAGAATAGGCGAACTCACAGACACCATAGAATAGAAATTAGAAGGGCTCAGGGGAGGGAACTATTGTATAATGGACACAGAGTTTCTGGTCGAAGTGCTGAAAAAGTTCTGGAAATGGGTGACGCCGGTGGGTTAGGAAACACTGTGAATGTGTTTAATGCCACTGGACAATACACTTGAAAAATGGATAAGATGGTAAATTTTATGTTATGTACATTTTACCACAATATTTTTTAAATGTTGCAAACTGGCTTTTGTCTTACAAACCTCTCAGTTTATTTTTATTACTGTATGTAACGGTGTTTTTCAACACAAAAAGAACATTAAGATACAGAGAACGTATGTTTTAATACATTCCAGTAAATGTACGGAATAAATGCCTTTTACCAATTGGTATCACTCTGTGTTACCATTATAGAACATCGTCCTGAAATGCTAATTTTTCAATACGCTCCGTGATTTCTTCCCATCTGATCCTATTTATTTTTTATTTTATTTTATTTTTTTAAATTTTTTTTAACGTTTATTTATTTTTGAGACAGAGAGAGACAGAGCATGAACGGGGGAGGGGCAGAGAGAGAGGGAGACACAGAATCGGAAGCAGGCTCCAGGCTCCGAGCCATCAGCCCAGAGCAGGGCTCGAACTCACGGACCGTGAGATGGTGACCTGAGCCAAAGTCGGACTCCCAACCGACTGAGCCACCCAGGCGCCCCCCATCTGATCCTATTTAATCATCAGGTTCAACTTCTGGTGTCCCAACATGGATGTTGACAGACACAAAAAAGTGTCATAAAAATAACAATCACAGCAACGAAAGTTTCTCCATGACTCACTAGAGTGCCTGGCACTGGGCTAAGCCGTTGATAAGCATCATTAATCCTCAGAGCAGCCCCTTTGGAGAGATACTAGTCATATTCCCATTTTACAGATGAAGGAAACTGAGGTTCAAAGACTTATTGACTTCCCTGAGGTCATACTGCTGGTGAGTGAGGAGGTAGGCTTGGACCCCCGTCTGCCTTATTTTGACCTTTCCCCTCCCCCATTTCAAGAAGGGCTTCTGTTTACGTACATGCATATTCATTAGCATGGATTCAGAAAAGGCGACGTTACTTCTGAAACATGCCTTTAGCATCTTATTCGAAAGTTTCTTCTTTGTTTAATAACATGACTGCAATCTAATCTTGGGGGGGGAGCCCCACAATTAAATGTGTTGTCAGACATTAGTTATGAAATAAACAGTCAAAGATGGATGGATTTTAAGGCCCCTGAGAATCCGTTTCGGAACAACAACAAAAAGCTGTGATCTAGAAAGTAGAAAATGAACTCTTGGTTACTGAGAAAAAGGCTTCCACATAGTACTTTCATAATTTAAGAGTTCAAAAAGGTTACATACATCTGACACTTTTTTTTTTTCCTCGTAGAGGAGCCGGAATCACTTTTTCCTGCTGGTCTGAGGTAAATAGGAAAACCCAGTTGCTCCGAAAGCTTCATTTGTTCTGGTGACCTTGTTAATCAAGCTTCAAGAGTGGGAGGAGTTTGAAATGGACACACTTTGCTGGTGAGTAGAGAAGAGGCTTTTCTTTATTCTGGGGAACTCAAGGCGTTTGCCTGGGACCCTCCCTCCCCAGTTGGTATGGACAGGGAAGGGTGCCTTGATGTCTTCGGGTTTGATTCTGTTTTCTTCGGGGTTAACCAGCTCTCTGGGGTCACGGCTCTCTTTCGATGCATAAAGTTCAAACTCCTTATCAAAGTGATATCTCCCCTGTTTGGAGAGTCTCTCTTCCTTTCTGGGTGCTCTTTCCCCATGGATACAGAGGACCTCTTAACTTTCAGGTGCTTTCTGTGTCCTCCGTGAAGCCGTGGGTTCCAATCCTGCCACAGGCCATCAGTCTCCAGTCACTTCCTTCGGCCACCCTGCCCACACCCCCGCCCCGGCCCCGAAGGCAGGCAGCAAGAACGAGCCCCGATTCTCCCTTAACCCATTGGAGTTGCTGTCGTCTCTGCTCCACCACTCCTGTAAAGAAAATAAAGTGCATCTCTCTTGAAGAACTAATGGTTTGTTTTTAAAGGGTAATTACAACAGTGCAAATCATCATGATTCCTTGTTGCCTTGGCTCATAGGAAGCTCAAAGTCAAATGTAATGCTCAAGGATGCCAAGGAGACTATTGTCGTGTTTCAGGAAACAGCGTCTTCCTTCCTCCTTGAAAAGTCATTCTGAACTTGCTGTGGGAGAGGGGTGTTGTTTGAAAGGGCATCTTTAAATATTTTCATTTAATTTTATATCTGGAAAATGAAACACTAATCGTTCTGATAATACAGACTACGGAAAATAAAGCAGAATAAAATCTTCTTGCTTGGTGATGATATGCAGATAACACAAGGGTCACTTCCCGCCCTTGAGAAAACTGGACTGGGAGACAGTTGGAAGGAGTTTCTGATTTTTATTTTGACTTGCTGATTAACTGTAGGGTTGTATATATGTTTTTACTATAACCACCTAAAATACTTTTTTGGAAGTTGGGGGGGGGAGTTATTAATAAATACCATAAACACCCCAACCGTATCAACATCCTTGGTTTAGGGAAAGGGACTTTCTTTTAGGGGTGGGATGTCATAGAAAGATCAAGAATTGCCCTCAATGGCAGTTACCACATTTCATAATCATGAAGTCATGTGATGGTTTGATCTGCTTTATACGGGTCTGGACCATAGGAAGTGCTTAGTTAAGTATTTCTTGGATGGATGGATGGATGGATGGATGGATGAATCACTCAGTGAGTGTATTTCAAGACATCTGAGTTTTACTAAAGTCATATATGCAGACTGCCAAGAGAATAAAGCAAATTTTAACTGGGCCTATTAGTATTAAGTAAGATTTGGGGTTATCGTGAAAGGTTTTATATTTTTATTTTGTCAATATTATTTTTATAATTTAAAATTCTACCTTTAAAGGGTAAAGGGGCAAAGAGAAATGATGTTTGCAAATAGTTCAGAAAAGAGAATATGCACGTGAAGCAAATGTGGCAAAATGTTAAAAAACGGTGAATTGGGAGGGGGTGGGTATACGGGAGCTCTAACAACCGACCTGTGAATTTACAAATTATTTCGGGATAACAAGGTTTTTTCAAAGAAATGAAATCCATAGCCCCGATGTCAGGAGTTGAGTTTGTAAGTCACTTATTTTCTCCCGTGTAGCAGCCTTTAAACAGGAAGGCCTAATTCCTTCCCTGCTTTGTGCCTCCCTAGGAGCGGCTTTGATGTCTCTCGGAACCGGAACCGGGGGCCTGTAAAAGGCCCCTGGGACGGGCCGGCTGCGAGAGCCTTCCCTCTGCCATAATCACAGACCTTCAACTGACGTCCTTATTTCTCAGTTCCTATCTCTCTCCTGTTCCATTTCCAGGAACCAACGGTTGTAGAAAAAAAAGATAGTGGCCCTAGATAATAGTGGGTCCTTTTATTGTAACTGTTTTGTTCAATAAAATGGACTAGTTGTGTGCACTTGAGTATTTCAAGGGTCTGTGCGGAGAGAGTGGCTGGGGATTGGACTTCACTGTATTGTCACTCACCTAGCTCCGTTACTCAGGGTTCAGCTCACTTCAGAACCACAATTATCTGAAGCTCTCAGTTGCTGTCCTGAATGGAGGTGGGAATTTGGCCACACTGTTTTGTAACATAGCTGTGTTCGTTGTGGCTATAATATAATCACTTTGTGATTCATAATTAATCTAATCAGTGAGTACATATTGCTTTACAGATGCTGTGGCCCTTTTCAACTGTGCATTAAAACTCTATGCTCATGCCCTATGGGCGAGGGGTACAGATCAGAGTGGGTGAAGCTCTCAGTTTCAAGATTTAATTGGTATTTGGGTTTAAGCCCATCACTTTCATTTTTTAATTAAATCACACACACACACACACACACACACACACACTGCCTGAATTATTTGAAAAAAACAGTGTCTCTAGTCCTAGGAAAACAAAAACAAGCTCGCAGATCCACCGAAAGGAGTGGATCTGTAGTGTAACATACGGAGGAAATAAACAAACATATTGAGCTACTTCTACTCAACAAACATCGAAGGAGGGTCTGCTCCACGCCTGGCCTGGGCTGGGCCCTGGGTACGAGACTCACCTGAGCTGGTGGCTATGTGCAAGCGCAGAGGATCACAGGGAAACTGGTTGACCCAAGTATCATCTCATTAAATCCTAACTGTAATTCGACGTAGGGGTTAGACCCCACAGCCATCTATGACGAGGGTGAGGCTCCCGGAGAAGCAGGTACGGGGCCGAATCTATGGGCTGTGAGCGCTGTGACCCGTGCAGTCACCCAAGCCCCCCACACCGAAGGGCCCCGTGCTTGGTTTAATGCTCTGCCTGTTGCCATCTTGAAATTCTTCATAATTGGGGACAAGGGGCTTTGCATCTTCCTTTTGCGCTGGGCCCCCAAATTATGTGGCCAGTCCTGATGCAGCACCTGGCCTGAGGTCCCTCAGCTAACAAGAGGCAGACCTAATGTGCAGGACGGTTCTTAAACCCTCAGAGTTCACTGCATTTCAAGCACTTTGGGAAACTAATTTACATACTGGATCAACAGGCCCAGCTCCTGGGCCGTGGAACACCAGGCCGGAAAACTTCGAATTCTCTTTTAGTGGCGTCGAGCTGAAGCCAACATGAGTCTAAAAAGTCCCGGGCCTTGTGACGTCACACATGCAGCGTTGAGCCATCCCCTTGGAATGTTCATTTTCCAACGGCAGGGCAGGCCCGTGACACCCAGACCTTCAGATGTGTGAGCTGTCGTGACTAACACCAGAGTCACTCAGCCACTGATGTTGACTCAGCCCGTAGAGCTGGGCCCATGGTGGGGCCACTGCTGGGAATGGCCAAGGAGGGCCGGGGCCTGGGGATGGCCAGCCTTCTTGAATTTCTGCACACTAGGGAAAGGAGCTCCAGCATCAAAGGAAATTATTCAGCTCCAACTAGGGCTGGTTTTAGGGTCTAAAGCTCTCGATATAGCCGCAGTTCAATCACCCCTCAAAATGCTCTGAATGATGGAACTGGCTTAAGTGAGAGTCTGTCGGCCCCCCGGGAAACTCTGTACTTAAAAAAAAAATCATTTCGGGGGAGGCTGGGTGGCTCAGTCCCTTAAGCATCCGTCTTCAGCTCAGGTCGTGATCTCCCGGTTCGTGGGTTCGAGGCCCGTTTTGGCCTCTGTGCTGACAGCTCAGAGCCTGGAGCCTGCTTCGGATTCTGTGTCTCCCTCTCTCTCTCTCTGCCCCTCCTTCGCTGGAGACAAGCCGGGGGCTGGGGGGCCCCGGTTGAAACTGCAGGGCTGGGGGCCTCCCGGGCTCTCCTTTGCTCTGCCGTGCGGCCTGCCCAGTGCTCACTGGGATGGACAGGCGAGTGTCCCCCCCGGCCCATGTCTGTCTGGAGACTTGCCCTCACGTTTAATTTGTGCCAGGGGAGAAATGAGGCAGCGGTTGGCTGGCTTCTCTCCCCCGCTCCAACTTTTTATTTCCAGGTCGTTCACATCTACAGAACAGTTGATTTCATACTACAACGAACACCCACCGCCCACTACGTAGCGGAATCATTTGTTCACATTTTGTTACATTTGTTTGACTCCGTTTCCTCTCTGTATTCATAGACACTTTTTTTTTTCTTGAACCATGTGAGAGTCAGTTAAAGACATCGGATAGTTCATCCCTGAATACTTCAGGTGAATACTTCAGCACCTAAGTCCTAAGGAGAAAGATCTTCTACTTTGAAATCCAATCGAAATTAACACCACCTTAAAAAAAAATTTTTTTTTAACGTTTATTTATTACGGAGAGACAGAGAGAGACAGAGCATGAGCAGGGGAGGAGCAGAGAGAGAGGGAGACACAGAATCGGAAGCGGGCTCCAGGCTCGGAATTGTCAGCACAGAGCCCGACGTGGGGCTTGAACCCACGAACCGTGAGATCATGACCTGAGCCGAAGTCGGACGCTGAACCGACTGAGCCACCCAGGAGCCCCAAAAACACCTTTTTAATACCGGGGCTCTCAGTGTTGTTCAGTGTGTGGTCAGCACACTGGGGCCAACCCACAGACCTTTTGTATCCAGTCTGCAGCAAACCTAATAACATAATTGAGAGCAGACTCTTAGAAACGCGCATAGCGATTTGACCGGGCGATTTCAGTTCTGTTCAGTTGGGTGTAAAACAAAACAAAACAAAAACAACAACAACAACAAAAAAATCTGAGCTAACATTTTATATTTCTTTAATTTTATTTTTTAAGAAATTCACTTTTGTTATATGTTCTGAAAGCATCGGTCTGAGTCACACTGAAAAACAAAACAAGACAAAAACCCTGGTTCTTCACCACATAGTTTGAGAAGCCCTAATTCCCAGGGAAATTTTCAAATTTGCCTCAGTTGTCTCAAAATGTCTTTTGTAGGTTTTTTGGTTTGTTTTTTGTTTTTTGTTTTTGTTTTCGTGTGTGTGTGTGTGTTTGATCCAGGATCTGGTTGAGGGTTACACTCTCCATCTGCTTGTCGTGAGGTTGTGCAGGTTTTCTGAGCCATGGGGCCATCTTCCTACTCCTCTTTGGACCTGGAGAGTCTGCCCAGATTAAAGCCAGTAACTTCAATATCTGGGGGCCTGGTTCAGGGACGGTCTGAGCTCTCTGGGGCCTGGAGAAATTACTGTGCATAAAGCTGTAAACATGTAAGGCCAATAATCTGACAAATCTGTGTTTTGATGACAGGAAAAAATTATTTACCATATCTGCGGCATTTGGGCAGAGTTCTACTGAGTCACCTGTGTTTGTGGTAAATATCAGCCTAACAAGAAATTTGTGATGTTCTGACGTCATAGATGATAATCAGGAAAATCATAACAACGTGGTCATGCAGCACTCAGGGTTTGGCTAAACACCATTGAAAATTGTCAGGTTTGGCGCAAGGTAGATCTCAGCCAGTAAGTGGTATACCTCGTGTGGATTTAGGGAGTCCTCAGCTAGGAAGTAAAATGCATTTATCTAAATTTATTCCCACTGAGTGCTGATGCATAGGGGCACTCATACCCCAATGTTTACAGCAGCACTTGCAACAACAGCCAAATTATGGAAAGAGCCTAAAGGTCCATCAACTGATGAATGGATAAAGAAATTGTGGTTTATATGGAATACTACTTGGCAATGAGAAAGAATGAAATCTGGCGATTTGCAGCAATGTGGACGGAACTGGAGAGTGTTATGCTAAATGAAATAAGTCATACAGAGAAAGACATGTTTTCATTCTTATGTGGATCCTGAGAAACTTAACAGAAGACCATGGGGGAGGGGAAGGGGGAAAAAAAAGTTGCAGAGAGGGGAGGAGGCAAACCATAAGAGACTCTTAAAAACTGAGTATAAACTGAGGGTTGATGGGGGGTGGGAGGGAGGGGAGGGTGGGTGATGGGCATTGAGGAGGGCACCTGTTGGGATGAGCGCTGGGTGTTGTATGGAAACCAATCTGACAATAAATTTCACATTAAAAAACAAATAAATAAATAAATTTTATTCTCACTGGGGCACCTGGTGGCTCAGTCGGTTAAGCATCCAACTTCAGCTCAGGTGGTGATCTCACGGTTCGTGGGTTCGAGCCCCACGTCGGGCTCTGTGCTGACAGCTCGGAGCCTGGAGCCTGCTTCGGATTCTGTGTCCCTTCTTTCTCTGTTCCTCTCCTACTCTCTCTCTCTCTCTCTCAAAAATAAATAAAGATTGAAAATAACTAAATAAATTTATTCCCAATGAAGAGGAATATTTGATGTGATCGATATAAGGCAGGATACAAGTAACTACTATTTATTACTGCATGTGTAAAGTATTCACAGGGTGCCTGGTGCCTAGTAGGCACTTAGAGCAGATGCCACGGGGTCCCCACCACAGGCCGGCTTCCTGGTCGCAGTTGGAGCAGTTAGAAGGACTCCGTGCTGGTTTGATGCTCTGCGGCTGCCATCTTGAAATTGCTAATAATTTTAATCAAGGTACCCTTTGTTTCCATTTTGCCCCGCATCCTGCAGTTCACGCAGCCAGACCAATTTCCTCCCCACAAATCTATTCGATCCGCCTTTGATTTTAACAGTAGATGGGGTGAATAGTGAGGTGCAAGCTCGGGCTTCCCCCCTACTGACAGCACATGCCTTGCACACAGACTGCCTTCTGCCTCGAGCCTTCTCCAGTGTGAAAGAATCACATTCACCTGCACTTAGATACAGCCTTGAAGTTCAAGGGAGATCGTGTGTGTGTGTGTGTGTGTGTGTGTGTGAAGAGGGATTCCCACAAGCAGTTGCCATCAGGGGGACAAGAGCCAATGAATACATGCTCTGGGCCCCTGCTCTTTGGGCATACAGTTCTGCAACGGGTTCTGGATACGTTGCAGAATTTCCAGGACGATCGAGCCCCGGCTACCCGTTCCCCCTCCCTCTGCCCTCACTCCTGCTTCTGGGATCACTTCCCAAATAAATCCCCTTCCCCCAAGACCTCATCTGAGGTCCTGCTTCTGGGGAAGCCCATGCTGAGACAGTTTGGGTGGTGAGAGTTCCAGGACTACGTGTCCGTAGAGAAGGGAAGGCTTGGCTCATAAGATTATTGACAGGGCTCAATGAGATCAATTCTGGACACGTCTGGTTCGGAGCCTGGCATATAATAGGAGCTCAGCGAGCGGTAGATGGCTGTTGGTATAGTTCCTATCATACCTACCCGATTTCTCCTTCAGCAGAAATCGGCAGGAAAGGTAAGATTGACAGGGATGGACCCCAAATGAGGGGGCTTAAAGCCCCCGGAATTTGTTCTCTGAGTCCTGGAGGCCAGGACTGAAATCCAGGTGTTGGCACGGCCAGGCTGTCTCTGAAGGCTCGAGAGGAGGCTCCTTCCTTATCTCTTCCAGCTTCTGGTCATTGCTGACCATTCTCGGTGTTGCCCCAATCTCTGCCTCTGTCTCCCTGTGTCTGTAACGGTACCTCTGCTTTCTCTTCTTATAAGGACACTGCCAGCCCTTGGGGGAGGGCCCACCCTGATCCAGGATGACCTCATCTTTTTTTTTTTTTTTAATTTTTTAATGTTTATTTATTTATTTATGAGAGTGAGACAGAGTGTGAGCAGGGGAGGGGCAGAGAGAGAGAGAGAGAGAGACAGAATCTGAAGCGGGCTCCAGGCTCCGAGCCGTCAGCACAGAGCCCGACGCGGGGCTCGAACTCACAGACCACGAGATCGTGACCTGAGCCGAAGCCAGATGCTCAACCGACTGAGCCACCCAAACGCCCCAGGATGGCCTCGTCTTAACTTGGTTATATCCGCAAAGACACTTATTCCCACATAAGATTGCATTCAGAGGCGGCAGGGGTCAGGACTTGACGTATTGGTTGAGAAGACGCAACGTTGCCCGTTACGGGGGGAGAGCAGAATGGATACGCAATAGATGCGAAACGTGTGGGTCCAGGGCTTGCTTTTCCTCGGATAAACTGGTAGAGCAAAGCAAGCTCAGGCCAAAGGATAATCTGTTCTTCTGGTACCATGTCACTTGTCACCTTAAATGGCATTTTCACTTTCATGTCACTGCGTGGAAGGCAGATTTCCTGGGGGGATGACAGCGGGCCTTGACGCGGCCTTTTGTAGGTGGGCCAAGAGTTTGACTTCCGATAGAGGCCATAATCCCACCCGGGCTTTTCCCACGTAGCTATTTATACATAGCGGCAGGTGGATGATCGATACATAGAAGCTCCTTCCTCAGCACCTTATTTCTGCCAGGCTCCTGTGTCAGAGCAGGAAAGAACTGGGCACCAGACCCTGCCTTGGAGAGCTCTTCATGTGCCCTCACTGGTGATGAAAACTCACCAAGTCATGCCTCGAGCACTTATTGAACGCTTACTGTATGCACAGCATGAACTGGGCTGTGAGATTCTTTGCTTTCCCCGTGTCTGTTCCAATGCGCCCTATGCAGAGAATTGTCCTCAGGCGAAACACAGACACTGGGGCCACAGCTGAGAGTCCCCGTGGCTCAGTGAGATCCGAAGCCGGATTCTTCTCCTTCCCTCTGCCTTTCTTCTAACCATGTGGTTTGGGGTAGATCAGGCCCCTCTCTGGGCCTCCTTCTCCTCCCCTGTGAAAATGAGCACATGAAGTAAGATGATTGTTCAGGGCTCGACGACTCTGGTGTCAGAGGCCACATAGACATTTATTAAGCACTTACTGTGTGCCAGGAGCAGCACGGAGTCCTTGCCGCGTATTATGTCATTAATCTTCACCACGTCCTCATGAGGTGTGCGTGTTAAGTATTCTCATTTGCAGTCTGGGAAACTGAGGCGCAGAGTGACTAAGTCCATTTCCATAGGTCAGAGAGAATTAGCAGTTAGAGCCGGGGTCTCGACTCCAGCAGTCTGATCCCAGGACCAAGTCCTTCGCAAGCGTGCGGGACCACCTTCCTGCACCGGCGCCTCTGTGCGTGCGGTGTTTGGAGACCCCTTCAAGGGAGCGGCAGCCGGCCGGGTGAGGGTAGGGAGAGAAGTCTGTGTGCGTCTTGAGCTGGCAGAGAGTAGAGGCAAATCCTTCGCCCGCTTTCCTTTTCGCGTCTGTCCCGCGTGTGACTGCCACGTGTTAAAACCGAGAGCATGCCGGTGTGTCCGTCCTTCAGCGCCATGCCTTTCTCCGGAGACCCCTTTTACCCCATGGACACCACACACTTCCTTTCTGGTAGATTCCCCCTCTCTGTGCTAGTTGCTAGGAAGCTCATACCCCAAATCTGAACGGATTCCAGCAGTCGGAGAGAAGCTCACAGGACGCGTTTTATCCACTCTCATTACCTCTAGCTCCAACTCATTTACGCATTCTCATTTTCCTTTTATTCTGGTGTGCCACATGTCTTCCACTTTCCCCCCCGATCCACTCCGCGTCCCTTTCTACCCTGGTCTCTGCCTTGAGAGGCTGACCCATGTGCATTGCACCCGCGTTCACCCGCCCACTGGCTTCCGGTCGGGTTTGACCCACGGGGAGCCACAGCCAACCCGAGGGAGGGAGGAAAGCGAGGCCAGTGTATTTATTCCCCTGGACTCCCCTCCTTCCTCCTACCTCGGTGCGTCGTGAGGTTGCCTTGGGCTGACTCCGTCTCTCTAGCAAAGGTCATACTCCCTGTTCTTTTCTAAAATTTATTAAAAGATACAGTTCACATATCATCAGTTGCAACGTTGTAACATACGCCATTTCAGAGGTTTTACAGTGTATTGCAACAATCACCCCTATCTAGTCCTGGGACACATTCATTCGTCACCCCAAGAAGAAACCTGGAGCCCGTTAGCGGTCCCTCATAGCCCCTACCCCAGCCCCTGCAGCCACAAATCCACCTTCTGTGTCTGTGGATTTGCCCGTTCTGGACGTTTCCTACAGGTAGACTCAGGCACCACATGGCCTTTTGTCTGGCTTCTTTCGCTTTGCACAATGTTTTCAAGGCTCGTCCGCCGCTGTAGCAAGTACCAGCATACCCTTTCTCTCAGCCTTCCTGGTGACCCTCCACACGCCTCCCTTTCTGGGTTCTAGTAGCTTCTTCCTTACATTGCCCTTTGGACCTAGAGGTGGTGACGGCTCTGCTGTGACGAGTCCCCGGTCGCTGCACTGTCTCTAGGGCTTTCCTGGACCTACATTCTTATGATCAAACCCTCCTTCAAATTATGCTTTTTGGAGTTGTGTCTTTCTGTCCTGTTGGGACCCTGGCTAACACCCAACTTCCTTGTACACTGTTTCTTTTTTGTATCAATTTCTATAATAGGGTTCACATACTCTCTAATAAGGAATTGGGATAGAAGTGAATACATGAGGGGCACCTGGGTGGCTCAGTTGGTCGGGAGTCGACTTGAGCTCAGGTCAGTCAGGATCTCGCAGTTCGCGAGTTCGAGCCCTGCTTCGGGCTGTGTGCTAACAGCTCAGAGCCTGGAACCTGCTTCGGATGCTGTCTCTCTCTACACCCCCCTCATGCTCTGTTTCTTTCTCTCTCTAAAACAAGTAAATATAATTAAAAAAAAAAAAGAATGAATACATGATAGGTTTGCTGAGAACACGAAACATGGTGGGTGGCCCTTCCTTAGAGCCGTTGCATGTTACCAAATCACTGAATGATTTCAGGAATTCTTGGGGGGGGGGAGGAACCTTACCCCCTCCAACCCTCCTGTTTCTGGAATTACCCATCAGGGAAAGCCTGGCACTTGGCTGCATTGTGGAAGGAACTGCATTCACTTAGCTCCTGTGAATGTGGGTAGAACTCCCAGTGAATGGCCAGACTGAAAAGTGGCCATAACTTTAAAGTTCACATGAAGATACACTTGGGAAATGTGCAAAACCCTACTTTTAAAAAGAGGGCTTCTTGGGAGGAATGTTAGTAGCCGACAGAGAGCCATTTTCTGGCTTTTATCTTGTCACCACTGGTGGCTGGGAACAGACTGTCCAGCCTCTGCCTACTCGAGAGGATTCTCAAAAGAGTTTTCAATAAATTTCATTTATTAACAAGGAACTGCTCTATTTAAAAAAAAAAAAAAAAAGAATACCATTTGCAAATAACCTCCTATTACTTAAGGCTTTGATTTTTCCCGTATTATGGAGGAGCTGGCCGAACGGAGCAGTGAGACAATGGGGCCCGCCGTGTGGAGGACCTCGAATAACAAGGCAGGGTTTTCTTGGGCCTGTCACTCAAACCCGAGGGCTTCTTTCTGGAGAGATCTTTGATGTGAATGCGCAAAATGCCCCAAATCTAATTGCAATTTAAATCTTAATGATAAAACTCAGGAGCCGGGCAACTGTTTAGAACAGGAAAGGGATACTGAAAGCCCAAGAAAATAGAGGCTGGGATATTCCATATTCCTGGTAGGAGAAGAAAATCCAGGTCAGCGCTGCCCCCCCCGCCGCACAGAAATGTTACCTTCCGAGATAGCATTGAGCTGCTACCCTTACAAGGCAAGTGCAAATGTCTTGCTTAATATTTCAGCTACGTTGTTTGGGGAGTGTTCCAGACGATGTTGGCTGGAAGCAAGGAGAGATGCCCTCACTTTCCTGGGTGAGCGTTTCAACTGGTACAACATTTCTGGAAGAAGTTTTGGCAATTTGTACTAAAAGACTAAAAAAAAAAAAAAAAAATGGCCAACAAGCATATGGAAAGATGCTCAACATCAGCAAACATTAAGAAATACAAATCAGGAGCGCCTGGATGGCTCAGTCGGTCAGGCATCCGGCGCGGCTCAGGTCACGATCTCGTGGTTCCGGGGGTTCGAGCCCCACGTCAGGCTCAGTGCTGACAGCTCAGAGCCTGGAGCCCGCTTCGGATTCTGTATCTCCCTCGCTCTCTGCTCCTCCCCAGCTTGCACTCTGTCTCTCTATCTCTCTCAAAAATAAACATTAAAGAAAAAAAAAAAACGAGATACAAATCAAACCACAGTGAGTGATCGCCGCACATCCATCAGGATGACCACTCTTGGCAGAACAGAAACAAGCGTTGTGGAGGATGCGGAGAATCTGGAATCCTTGTGCACTGTTGGTGGGGATGCAAAATGGTGTCTGTGGCCTCTGTGGCGAACAGTATGGAGGTTCCCTGAAAAATTAAATAGAGGCCTACCATACGATCAAGTAATTTCACTTCTGGAATTGAAAGCAAGGTCTTGAAGAGATATTTACATCCTTGTATTTTTGTATTTATTGCAGCATTATCGCAATAGCCAAAGGGTGGAAACAACCCAGTTGTCCACTGATGGATGAATGGATAAACAAAATGTTGTCCATCCGTGCAATGGGATATTATCCAGCCTGAAAACGGAAGGAAATCGCGACCCATGCTACAACACGGATGGACCTTGAGGACATCGTGCGAAGGGAAATAAGGCAGACACAAGAGGACAAATACTGTATGATCTCACTCCAATGAGATAAATAAGATAGTCAAAATCATAACAACACTAAGGTTAGAAAGGGGTTGCCAAGGGCTGGGAGGAGGGCGAATCAGTCTCACGGGCACAGGGTTTTCGGTTTCGCCAGCTTGAAAAGTATTGGAGATCTGTTGCACAACAATGTAAATACACTTAACATTGCTGAGCTGTACTCTTACAAATGGTTAATTTAAATTAAACGGTAGGTGTTTGTAAGCACCATTAAAAGTAAAATAAAAGTTTTGGGGCACCTGAGTGGCTCAGTCGGTTAAGCGTCTGACTTTGGCTTGAGTCATGATCTCGCAGTTTGTGGGTTGGAGCCTCGAATGGGGCTCTGTGCCGACAGCTTAGAGCCTGGATCCTACTTCAGGTTCTGTGTCTCCGTCTCTCTCTGCCCCTCCCCTGCTGGCGCTCTCTCTCTCTCTCTCTAGACATTAAAAATAATTTTTTTAAGTGAAATAAAAGTTTTAAAGTCTCACAAATGTTTGTACCCTTTGTCCAAGAACCTCCACGTCTGGAAATGTATCCTGAGAAGCTCTCAGGTCTTCTGCACATGTTCTGTGTCACAGTGTTGTGTTTGTCTCTATTCCCCGAGATGAATGTGCACCATTTTTGTGATCAGAAATAAGCAATTTTTAAAAAAATCTGTATTTATTTTTGAGAGAGCACAAGAGGGGGAGGGGGAGAGAGGGAGGATACAGAGGATCCAAAGCGGGTTCTGCGCTGACAGTGGTGAGCCTGATGTGGGGCTCGACCTCACAAACTGCGAGACCATGACCTGAACCGAAGTCAGATGCTCAACCAACTGAGCCACCCAGTTGTGCCAGAAATAAGCAATTTTTAAGAAGGAGAAGGAGAAGAAGAAGGAGAATGGATTTCCAAAAGGATTATGCCACATTCTGGGAGGTGATGCTGGGGAGACTCTACTTCCACTGACTCCTTTATGTCATTTTTACACTTATCTTTAAAAAAAATTTTTTTTAATGTTTATTTATTTATTTATTTAAAAATTTTTTTTTAACGTTTATTTATTTTTGAGACAGAGAGAGACAGAGCATGAACGGGGGAGGGGCAGAGAGAGAGGGAGACACAGAATCTGAAGCAGGCTCCAGGCTCTGAGCCGTCAGCCCAGGGCCCGACACGAGGCTCGAACCCACGGACCGCGAGATCGTGACCTGAGCTGAAGTCGGATGCCCAACCGACTGAGCCACCCAGGCGCCCCTGTTTGTTTATTTTTTGAGAGAGGGAGAGTGAGAGTGCAAGCAGGGGAGGGGCAGAGAGAGAGAGGGAGACAGAGGATCTAAAGCAGGCTCCAGGCTCTGAGCTGTGAGCACCGAGCCTGACGCGGGGCTCGAACCCACGGACCGTGAGATCACGACTGAGCCACCCAGGCGCCCCGACGCTTTTCTGTATGAAAGTATGTACACATCCCTTTAACGATTAAGACCGAATGAAGCCGAAGCCAAGTGCAGTGACCACTAACTTCTCTTCCATTCCAAACCCACCAGATGTCTTTTCAGAGTCACGGCTTAGAAGAGGGTCAGTGTGAAAGGCACCTGCTGAGGGTGCAGGCCTAGAGGCCCCCGTGACTAGCACTGCCGGCTCTGTGCGTTCCAGGCTGCTGGTGTGTCCCCCACAAACCCAGGCCTGCTAGTGAGCTGCCTGCTCGGGGCAGGGGGAGCCCCGGAGAGAGGACCTGGTCCCCCACGCGAATGGGCTGCGTGCCTTAGATGGAAGAGGGCACCGAGTGGGAGCTCCCTCCTCCCATGGGTGCAGCTGCCCATTTTCAGAATCCAGACTTCACGGAGCAGCAAAGAACGCAGGGCGACGTTTCTCTTTCGACAAAGGAGGTGTTGGGGTTTTGGAGAGCCGCCCAAGCGCGCAGAAGCATTTCATGCTCGCGAACAAACGTAGAGTCAACATACTTGAAGGAGAAGCCTGCTCGCTGCACAGAGTCGCCACCGGCTTTCCCTGTAAGGGAACCAACAGTTGTGAGCCCAGAAGGACATCGCAGGAATTTCAGGCTTGGTACAATTTCGGCTCTGACAAAACACGCTGGGCTCGTCTTGAAGGAAACTGGAGACAGGGAGGGGTCTGTTTTCAACTTGTCGAGGTGTTTAATTTACTTCCATCAAGTTAATATTGTATTTTCTAAGTGGTTCTCCATTCTTAGGGCACATTTATCTTGCCTCTCATTTGTTGTTATGACATAAGTTTATTTTTCATGTTAGCACAAACTCCTCAAAAACCTCCAAAATGGTATATAAGACCCCATGATGTGACTGTGCCATAAATTATCCCTTTGGTTGCCATTGAAGTTGTTGGCAATTTTATTAACATTAATGCGGCCGCAATTAATATTTTTGTGCCATTAAGCTTTGTTTGCATCAGATTATTCCCTTGGGACTGATTCCACAAGTGAAGCCACTAGGTCGAAGGCATGCACAATTTCCACTGTGTTTTTGTGTGTGTGTTTTGTCAAATTCTATTTTGTGTTGCTTGTGTGTGTGTGTGTGTGTGTGTGTATACATATACATATATACACATGCGTGTATATATATACACATATATATACATATATATATACACGCATGTCTACACATATATATACATATATATATATACACGCATGCGTGTATATATATATATATGTATATATATTTTTTCAAGATGAAATGGCATTTCCTAATGATGAATACCCACTCAATGTAAATGATTCAGGTAAAAGAGAAAGAAAGATATGAGGAAGTGGGAATTATCAGGCAAATCCATTGCAGAGAATTCCCGTTGACATTCCTTCTAGATCTTTCGTTATGTGCGTACATAATAGAATATATAGTATAACTATACGTGTTCACCTCTAACTTATTTTCCCGTAACGTATCATGGACATCTTCCTCACAATTTAACAGAGAACTATATAAATCTTCTGGGCTGCATACCGTACCGCTGTATGGAGCAAGTTATGCTTCATGAATCCAAGTTTGGGCATTTTTGAGGCTTTGCCTCCCATTATTCAAAGACCTTCTAAATGTCTTATCCTAATAACCTCCACTCCATTGTCGGAGTGTGACAATCCCTCTCATGCCCAGTGAAAACCATTTGCGATGTTCTACTATTTTTTACTGAGACGTTTCTAGCAAAGAATAGTGCCAGACATCTTAACCGGTGAGTTGAGAGATGTAGACAGTTTCCTCTGAAAGAATGGGAAAAGAATCGCAGTGGCTTACCGACCACGGAAGCAGGCTTACTCCTGAATAGTAGGTTGAGAGGGGGTTAGAGAAGGGACCCTGGAGGGCCGTGGCTTTCCAGAAATATAATTACACATTTACAAAACCTACGGTCACGTCTCTGAATTCAGATGGGGGTTTAGGTACTGTGATGCGAAATATCTGGGGGGGGGGGGGACCCTGCGTAGAGATAGTCTAATTAACTCAGTCTAAGAATCACGGTTCTTGTAGTTAACAGAGTGCGAGTCTCACAGTCTGATGATGAACTCTGCCCAGAAAGCCAGGCTCACAAGAGGCAGGAAGCCCCGTAATCACACAGGACTTCCAACACAGACTGGAAACTGAGATGTTGAGGGTCAGATCGGGAGACACACAGATCTGCGTCGTGCACCCGGGCCGGGGGCGTGTCACATACAAACGGTGGGCGCCCGCGACAGGGAAGCACCCGCGACGTCCTTTGCTCCGCCTGTGAGAAGAGAAGGACATTGGGGGCACCCCAGCTGACAGCTCTGTAGCGGCCAAGTACAGGGCCGGGTGGGGGAGGGCCTCGGGTCACCTGCGGTCACTGGCATTTGGGGGCAGGGGCGACCCCCCCCCCCCCAAGTGAGACCTGTCTACATTGCCTCAGGGGACCGAGCTGCCCCGGGAGGGGAGCGTGGGGCTGCAGTGGGAGGGACGTAGGGGGGCTGGGGAGCTCCGGTGACGGCTTCCCAGCATGTGCCTTCAAGGGCTGGAAGGTTGGGTTTGCTTTGTGAACTTTCTGACCCTACTTCTTCTGCAGGGGACGTGCGCAGGAGGAAACACTGTCTCGCGTGCACACACACACACACACCCCACCGTGTCTTGCCTGATGCAGTACGCGGGCGTCTATGGGAGGACCTTGTTCCCAAGCCAGCACCGGCCCTGGGCCGTCTTCCTCCCGGAGCCCTGCTCTCTCTGCTCTGTGCGAATCACCGCGCACGACCCACGGGGTTGTCATGGGGACGGGATGCGCCGGGAACGGGAAACAGTGTGGCAGAGAGCCAGGCACAGGTGTTCAGCAGAGGTGGCCGGTTCCCATCCTGACGTCTGCAAGTGGAACGGACTCTAGGGTCGTCGGTGCCTGAATCCTGTGGGTGGCTGATCAGCCCCTGCCTGGAAAGCCCAGCGAGGCTCATGAGGCGGTGACTGGGCACACAGCCTGCGGCCGGCCCCCTGGGCTCCAAGGTGGCTTCCCTGCAGTCCGGCCTGAGGTCCATGCTGACCAAATGCCTGTCGAAGGAGGGAAGGGAGAGCCCGTGAATGAACGGATGAGCCCGCTGTGAGCCTGAGAAACAGCTGAGTGGGCCCAGCACTGTGGGCCCGTGCCCAGGTCCCACGCCTCCGATCTCGGCTTCTCCTCCCAGGGCAGTCTGTGCATGTGGAATGCCGTTTCCCTCTCTCTCCCTCTCTTCCCTCCCCTTAACTTCTCACCCTCTTCGCCTCCGGTCTCCCCCGTTTTCCCTCTGTTGAGCTTCTGCACATCGGACGGGACTCCGTCAGAGAACACCTCCGCTGGGAGGTTTGCCCGCCCCCTTGGCCGGAGGCAGGTGTTGCGGGCCTGGGGCTTTCCACTGTCACCATAGCTCTGTTGCCACTGCTTTGGGATCCCCACCTCGAGCCTGGGGGCTCTGGGGATTAGATTCTGTCTTACCCATCTTTGGGTCTGGAGCACCCCGTCCAGGGTCTGTCATCTCTCAGGTGTGTCCCATGAGTTTGGCGAGTGGCAGGATGTCACGGAGTGTCAAGCTTTTGCAAGCAGGCTGGCCCCATTCTGTGTTCGAACCCATACCCAGGATTCATTAAAGTTCCCAGCGGCCTGAAACGGCAACAACCACAAAAACCCTGGCAGATGGTTCTGCTCTGCGGTTAGTTTCCAGGGGCTTCTAGACGACTGGTCGCCTACGGGACCCCACACTAGCACCAGAAGGCAATGGAGCAACCTCCTGATGGATCGTCAAGAAGAAAATCTAATGACGAAATGCAAATCTCTTTAACCAGAGACAAAATGCTCGTGCCCTCAAAGGGGGTCTGCCTTCCAGAAATAATACTACGAAAGTAACCAGGGTGAAGCATTCGGCTTTGTAAAGCTGTTCTTGTCGGCTGTCCCTCCCATGCTGCGTGGTCGCTAGGAGGGAGGAGAACGCTACCTCCTTCGAGTGTTCTCTTTTCCACCTTTGGTACCAGAAATTTCCACCTCTGTCTCACCAAACACTGGCCGGCCCGGAGAACAGAAAGCGAAGATGAGGTTCCTCCCTCCCAAGGAGTCAGTGCCTGGAGGAGAAGACACGGGAGAGCCACTTTCAGTAACCCAAAGGCTCAGAGACAGTCCCAGAGGGGTAACTCTCCCACCTCTGAAGAGCCGTGACATCCGAGTGGAATTTGGAAGGGTTGATAGTGTCTCACTGGGTGACAAGGAGGAATAAGAACACAGAGAGAAGGTCACGCGTCTGCTGCCCCTTCCTATCGAGGTCGGTCCAAATCCCTCTGCTGGCACTGAAGGGTCTCCTCCTCTGGAGTCTTCCGGGGCTCCCCAGTGCTACCAAGCCCAGTGCAAACTCCTCGTTCAAGGCCATCCACGGTGCAGCTCCTCACGGCCCCATCTGTCATCTCTTCCTTCCCCCAGCCCCGCATGCCTGCCCCCTGTCTGGGGCTCTCTCCTCCTCCACGCACACCTCCTGTGGTTCTTCCTGCTTATCTCCCTGCTGAGACCGTGGACTCTGTGGCAGTCACCTCGGTAGCCCCTTCGGCACCCAGCGCGGTGGGAGCTCAAGGGAGTCTGGTTGCTTGAAGGAAGCTCTCCAGTTGGGATGAGTGCTCCACAGGGGCGAAGGCACTGCCTTCCGCTTTGCTGGGGGCACGAGAGGCAGGCCCGCGAACCTCCTTCCCAGACGGGAGGGGTTAACCAGAGGCCCTCTGACTGGTCTTTCCTGTCACTCTGTCACTCTTGGGCCAACTTCAGGCAGCGCCCCCTGCCTCTTTGTCCTCCCCGGCTGTGTTCCAAAGGGGGTTCCAGATGCACTCTCACACAAGGGCAAGGACCTTCCTTGTTCATCTTGTTATTCATTCATTCGTGTGCCATCCGAGTACGGAACGCGTGCCACGTCGGGCTTTGTGATGGGGCTCGGGGACTGTCACCGGCCTTGTCCTGAGGGGCTTCCAGGCCAGAGGGGAGTCAGGGCTGGTCACAGGAAGGGAAGGCCTGAGAGCTGTGTCGTGCAGAGGAGGAGCAAGCTCGACTCAGGGAGGAAGGGGGGCGGTGGTGGTCAGGAAAGGCAGTGTGGCCAACACGGCATGAGAGCAGGGTCTAATATCATGGTTAACATGAGGACGCGTGGCAATATGTGTGCGTGAGTGTGTCCGAACATGCGTGTGCGTCTTCATATGCGTATGTGTGTGTGAATGTGGGTGTATGTGGATGTAGGGGGGTATATGTGCCTATATGTGTGAGTGTATGTGTCTGAGCAGAGCACGTACGGGTTTGTGTCTGTGTATATGTGCATGTGTGTATAGGTGACTTTGCACGTACATATGTGTACAAACGTGCGTTTATATATGCGTGTGGGCATGTCGTGTGCACGTACACACGTATGCGTATCTGTGTGTAAATGGGAGGGCATAGGAGGCAGAGGGGCAGCGTATAACGAGAAACCATAGGATGGGAACAGAGATCAGCCAAAAGGCCATTCTGGGGTCAGGGGAGAGGTAGGGGACGGTGTGAGGTTTGGGAACGACGATGGGGAGTCTTCGAGTTCGTCTGCTCCTTGAGGAACACCCGAGGGACCAGGACGGCATCTCTGGAGGCCTCACCTGAGCTCTGAGTAAGGCGGTGGCACGCAACACCCAACGCCACCCCCCACGTCCGAGGGCTGCCCCACAGAGGCCATCTCAGAAGGCGACGGCAAGCCCAGGAAGACCGGTGGCCGGTCCTCCAATCTGGGCGGGCTTCGACGGACCAGCTGGAAAGAGACAAAGGAGGGAGGCTTGCCCCTTAACTCCTGCTTTCTCCTTCCTGCTCTGCCATTTCCACGGGTTTGTGCTAAATAGTTAACTGCCCGAGTCACTAGCCAATGCTGCCCGCTGCCGTGTGGCGGCCTGGGGGTTCCCCCAGCAGCAAAGCCTGCAGCTCAGGTGACCCTCGTGCAGGGGGAGGCACGGCCTCCCACGGAGACCCCGGCACATCTGGATTCTGCCGCGGAACCCACCACGGCCCTCAAAAAATAAAAAAAATAAATAAATAAAATAAATAAAAGGGCCTGGATTTTGAACAAACCCTTTTTGTGGGAATAATTTTTATGTTGGGAACATAAATACTTGGGAAGTATTTGCGGGCTCAATTTTGCACACAATTAATTGTACTTACAAATGCCTCCTTGAGGGCACAATTAGTCACTAGCAACTCATTCTAAAGGTGCCAGAGGCTAATTGTACCCCCAAGTGAGAAGTTTCAGGTGTAATTAATTATTCTTTAATTATTAAATTTATTAGTCATTGGTTGGATGCACAAAGTTGTGCTCAGATGAACTCGCCGGCGGAAGGAGGGCTGGAACGAAGGGGGCCGTGCCACCCCCTGTGTAGACTGCAGCCAAGGAGACGTGTGCAAAGGAAGAAAGGGTTCTCCGGCTGCCGGGCTCAGCGTGGGAAATTCCTCAAGTGACAGTAAAGAGCCCGCTGAATTGGGCGGACAGCGGGAGGGCCCCTTGGTCAGGCGGAGGGAAAGGTTGGGGTCTGAAGTCGTCCGGGCCTGGCCCAGCCCACACGCCTCTCCGAGCCTCACCTCTACAGCAGGCCAGCAAGCGCTGACCGGCCTCCGGGAAGTGGGTTTTCCGCAGACGTCAGCTTCCCTGAGAGGCGATGCTAGGGGTGATCACGGGAAAGTCCTCTGGAGCCAGACTTAGCAGTTTAGAAACCCAGATACAGACATCAGCCGTGTGACCTTCGACGGGCCATTTAAGCTCTCTGGGCCTCGGTTTCCTTACCTGTAAAATGGGAATTCACACTAGCAACCCACTTCACGGGGTTGTGAGGACTGAATGAATTAGCATGTATAAAGCAGTGCCGGGGGTGCCTGGGTGGTTCAGTCAGATAAGGTTTTGGCTTCGGCTCAGGTCGTGATCTCGCGGTTCGTGGGTTCGAGCCCCGCGTCGGGCTCTGTGCCGACAGCTCAGAGCCTGGAGCCGCTTCGGATTCTGTGTCTCCCTCTCTCTCTGACCCTCCCCGCTCACACTCTGTGTGTGTGTGTGTCAAAAATAAACATTAAAAAAAATTAAAAAAAAATAAAGCAGTGCCTATCCACAGGAAACACAACCAAGGGTCTGCTCTGATATCTTTTGGGTCCTTCATGGACACAAACCTGTTTCCAAAGGAAAAACCACTTGCACAAATGATAACCCACCAGCTTTATGTAAAACGCTCTTTGTTTATGCTGCGACCTGACTCAAGGAGAATATCTTTATATATATATTTTTTAAGATTTCATTTTTGAGTAATCTCTACACCCAGTGTGGGGGCTCGAACCTACAACCCTGAGATCAAGAGTCACGCTCTCCATCAGCTGAGCCAGCCAGGTGCCCCAGAATATCTACTTTTTGTAGCCAAGACAGGAAGAGCCTCATTAAAGATGTTCAAAGTGGTTAGTTATATCTGCGTGATGAAATTATGGGTGGTCTTCTGTCTTTTTTCAGTCTTATTCACTTTAAGTCTTATTTCACTTTTTTTTATTTTTAAAATGCGCAAGGTTACAACACAAGAGAATAATGTGTATCCTCCCAGGCACCTCTGTGTTTCCTCCTGCAAACTGATCTGCATGTCCAGACACGGGATGTCCTTGGTCCATGGTGACCACCACCATGCTGTCCTAGAGTCTCATCCTAGCTCCTGTCCCTTGCCATGTCTGCCTTCTGGTGACGAGCGGTCATCTCTTCTCCCAGCTCCCCCAGTTTCTCTGTCCTGGGTGACACGCACACGCTCTCTGCCTCCTGGTTCGCCCTGTCCTGACCGTCAGTCCTTCCGCTGTGAGCTGCCGGGGGCCAGGGTCCCTCTCTGCATCCCACCAGGTGCCCCCCCCCCCCCGGGTCCCAGCCTGTATCTCAGCCAACCACTCCCTGCACCTGAATACTAGGAGGGCTCTCATTTGATTTGATGATTTATTAGACCAAAAATGCAGAGAAGCATCTTCCAAGCATCCCGCCCACCCCCCCACCCCCGACTCCGAGCTTTCCCCCCGACATGAATTTGGTGTGCATCTTGCCCATTCGGTTGTAGTGACTTTACTACACGTGTGCATCTGTAAACAATTTACAGTGTCATGCGTGTTTTTGATACGCTCCTCAATGACATCATCCTGCAATGTGATTTTTTTTTTCACTCAGCTGGCTGGCTTTGAGCTCTGTCCACGGCGACGCATGCAGACGCTGGTCTGCGATGGGCCAGGTGACGGAGGCCCCGGGGCACCTGCAGGCTGGGACGAAAGAGGCCTGGAGCCAGGGGACTGTCCCCCCTTGACCACCTCTGTGTCACGTCAGGCACCTCTCGTTGCAACAACAGAAGCTGGTACCCACCTAACTTAAGCGGAAAACGACTTTTTTGATAGGCCATCAGGTAGCATAAATGATCACTATTATGTTTCAACGTTATATTTATTTTTGAGACAGAGAGAGAGTGTGAGCAGAAGAGAGACAGAGAGAGAGAGAGAGAGCGGACAGAGGCTCTGCACTGACAGCACGGAGCCCGGATGCCAGGCTTGAACTCACAAGCCCACCCGTGAGATCGTGACCTGAGCCGAAGTCAGACACCCAACCGACACAGCCACCCAGGCACCCCAAGGCAGCCTACGTTACTGAAGGGAGGTCTGGGAACGGACACAGACACTAACAGGGCAGTGTGGGGTGTGTAGGGGACAGTTGCTAACCCGTACCTCGTCATGAAGCCACTGGAATGAATGCCCTCTGACTGAGGGCATTGTTTTGCTCTGTTGTCATTTGGCTCAGGACTCAAGGTCCCTGAGAGAAGACTTCACTCAATCTGGCTCGAGCGAAAACAGACGATGTGGCTCACGAAACTACAAAGCCCACCGTTGAGAAGCAGAACTAGCTTCAGGCCCAGATGAGGTCGCCAGGGCTCGGCCCGTTCCCATGTCTCAGGTCCCCCACTGCTGGGTTGCGTCCCCCTTGTGCTGGCGGTTCTAGCCTCCCGCGAGCTCTACTTTCACCATGGAGAGGAAGAGGCTCAGCCTCCGGCCCAGCTTCCAGGGAAAAGATTCAAGGCCCGGCCTCGGCCCCGATGAGGTCATGCGTCCTTTCCAAACAAACCACTGTGGCCAGAAGGACGCAGTCCCACTGGCTGACAGCTGCTCACAGCGTCTCTCCAAGGAGTCCCCCCCCCAAGCACAGAGCCGTCTTGCCCAATAGATGCCCAGTTGGCCAGAAGACCACAGAGACCCACTCTGACAAGCAGACACAGATGCACGAGAGAAGCGACACGAATAAAATGAAACAGGGCAGCAGGCTGGCCACCAGAGCCCGTGCTGGGAAAAGGAAGGACCCAAGAAGCAAGCGTTGACCGACCATGTGATGGTCTGAATAGGCAGATTTCTTTCTTTCTTCCTCTCTTCTTTCTTTCAATTTTTTTAATCTTTATTTATTTTTGAGGGCAAGAGCCAGCTCTGGGGGCAGAGAGAGAGGGGGACGGGATTTAAAGCAGGCCGCGTGCTGACAACAGAGGGCCTGACGCGGGGCTCGAACCCACGAACGGGGAGATCACGACCTGAGCCGAAGTCGGATGCTTAACCGACGGAGCCACCCAGGCGCCCCACAAGCAGCTTCCTTAAACACACTGGAGCCAGTTCACGTGGCTCCCCAGTGGCCCCAGCAACATAGGCACGAGGGCCGTGACATGTCACCACGTGCTTCTGTCTTCCTTCCCTTCGATGACTGTCAAATGATGAACTTCAACGGCATACTACATTTTCCTGGGATCATCCCCTCGGATGAATTATGTGAATAATAAAGTTTCAATATTTTTCGTTGGGCAATTAATCTTGGCGAGCACGAAACTTCATTTAACGTGCTGGTACGGTGGCTGGAATCCATTAATCAGAGCGGCGAGGGAGCCAGCCAGGCCCCGGATCAGCCTGGGCAGTGAAATGTGGGCACTTGTCAAAAACCAGGGGATTCTCTGCAGCCGTGAGGGGTGTCGCAGTGGGGGCGCCGCTGTCCCCAGCCAGCGCAGGCTGCCTGGCCTGTGGGCCCTTTATTTCGGATTCTACGCGGGGAAACCTCCCGGTTTCACGTCCACCAGAATGTCTGTGGGAGGAAAGAGAGGACGGGAACACTAGTTTGTACACCCAAACCGGTCATTATTAGAGTGGCAAAAACACAGCGCTCGTGCACTGAATAGTTTACGTTAAATTAAAAACCATAAGTTATCTCTGAGACACTCCATTTAGTACATCTGAGGTTAAATATGGTTCAAAAGCAGCTCTTTCAATTAAATTGTTCTTCCCCGGCTCTAGTAAAGTATATTAAACATAATTTCCTGAAAAGTAACAGAGATCATTACTCCGTTTGCAAATTGATACCGTGTTATTAAAAATAGGAAGTATTTGCCGGGGCATTTCGGATCACTCTATTTTCACCGAGAACCTAATATTGGCAGTGAGGATACATCCGAAGCCCGGATTTCCGGCTTCCCGATCAAGGCCGAGGAAGGGAGTGTGTGGGCGGGGAGGGGGCCGTGGAAACATCGGAAGGAGCAGGACCCAGGAAAGAACTTTCCTTGTGTCCCGCGTCTTTCCATTCTGCACCCCGAGGTCGTCGTCGCTGCAGAGCTCTAGCCTGCGAAGCTTCGGGCTGTTTATTCATGTTCGACTTTATGGGTTGTCATTCCACTCCAATAAATGGACTTTAGGGCCGAAGCTGGCTTTTATCTTCGCCCGTCCTACTGGAAAGGCCTGTGGCATTTACAAATAGCGAGGCCGTCTGTCTCTTACCTCTGCTCCCAGAGTCACTGCTGCTGAATTATTTCAAGTTCATAAACCAAGCCCCTAAATGGCTTTTCCAAGGTTGGGTTTGTGAGACTCTGTTGCACGGGCCCCGGGCTGGGCTGCCGTCCTCCGGAGACTTGGCCAGGGGAGGATCTGAAGGCCGAGGGAGGAGACCTGGTGGCAAAGCCAGCTGAAGCCCGTGTCTTGTGGGCCCAAGTCCTCCCATCCGTCCATCCATCCATCCACCCATCGTACCACTGCCGCCACGGGGAGCCACGCGCAGTTGGCCAAGGGCCTGGGACCGAGCACGGGGTAGCAAAACGCCGCTCGGCTCTCTGTGGCCCCGGATGGTACGGGAGCCCTCGAATCATGGTCCCCCTGGCCCGTTCCACCCAGCGTGCAGCTCCTGCCAACTCCGTCCCAGGCCCCTGTGGCCCCACTGTTGACCTGGACGGCAGGCTTTCTCGTGACCAGGACAAGCCAGCACCCGGCACTCAGGAAGTGGCATTGCTGGGCTGAGGGGTCGGCGCATTCGAAAGTGCAAAAGATGCTTTGCAACCGCTCCCCGAAAGGGCAGCACCAATTTGCACTCTGACAGTGTGACGGACCCATCTCCCCAAACTCATGCCAAGGACCGGAGTTTCTCAGCTAAACACGCCAATCTCGAGGCGCCTGGGCGGCTCAGCTGGCTGAGCGTCTGACTCTTGATCCCAGTGCCGGTCATGATCCGAGGGTTGTGGGATCAAGTCCCTCGTTGGGCTCCGCGCGGAGGGCGGAGCCTGCTTAATTAAGACTCTCTCTCCCTCTCCCTCCCCCTCCCCCCCTCCCCTGCTCATGCTCTGTCTCTAAAAACAACAGCAACCCGACTTGGGCCCATCTGGTGGGTTAAGGAAGATACCTCATTCTTGCTTTAACTTGCACATCTCCTGACTACTAGTGAGGTATAGTCACTTTCCTTACGCAATATTGGTCATTTGTGTTTCTTCTGTGAATTGCCTTTTATGAATGTTTGCACTTTCCGCCCACTTTTCTATTGGGTCGTTTGTCTTTTCATTATTAAATGGAAGCTCTCCTTCACATAATGGGCTTACTAATATCGTGTCGTATATGTTGCAAATGCTCGCTCCCAATCGGCTTCTCTTTTCACCTAGTTTATGGTTTATTTTTTCCTACCGTGATACTCGCTTTTTTCCTCCAGAGAAATACTCATTCATGTGCAAGGAGCCACGGCAAGGATGCCCGTTGCGGCCCTGTTATTAATAGTGAGATGCTGGAAAAACCCCTTATGTCCATCAATAAGGGACTAGTTATACAAACCACAGCACATCCATACTAACTATATGACTACCAGCTACAGGAAGAAGACAAATGAGGCCAATATGTACATACTGATTGGGAACATTCTGTAAACCAAATTGCAGAGGGATGTGTATGGGATGATACCACTTAAATAATAAAATCCCAGCAGATTAAAAAACCTCAACTCCATATTTCTTTACACGATATTTTTATATGCATAGATTCATAAAGGCACAGAAGTAGATCTGGAAGGACCCACCCTACGCAAATGCCAGTGGTTATTTTGGGGAGGAGCCTGGAATCAGAGGCAAGTTCCTCGAGGGGACTTGAGCTGCCTTATTCGTGTTATTGTGATTCTTTGGATTATTTTATCTGTGTTGTTTGAATATTTCATGACGAGACTGTGTTATGGGCTACATGTTGTGTTGCCCCAAATTCATGCGTTGAACAATAACCAACCCTCCCCACCCATGTGATGGTGTTAGGAGGTGGGGCCTTTGGGAGGTGATCGGATGGTGACGGTGGAAGGCTCATGAATGGGATTAGCGCCCTCCAACGAACAGAGCTTATTTTCACTGGTTTTTGGCTTCCCGCCGTGGGAGGACACGACGAGAAGTCCTCAGTCTGCGCCCTTGAGGGCTCCTCCCTGAACCTGAGCACGTTGGCACCTTGATCTTGGACTTCCAGCCTCCAGAACAGAGTGAAATAGATGTCTGTTGTTCATAAGCCACCCAGTCTATGGTACTTCGTTATAGCAGCCTGAGCGGACTAAGACAGACTGTATTTCTGTTTCACACAAAAAGCTGGCGTGCAGCTCAGGCCAGCAAATTCTGGGAGATCGGCAAGAAGGCTGCCCCCCGCCCCCGCCCTGCCTGTTACATCTCTGTTGAATCCACAGAGGCAACCCGGAGCCATGGGGAGAGGAGAAGAGAGGAGGAAGAGAGGGCGGGATATACTGAGCATCTCCCGTGTGTCAGACCCTGTGTTAGGGTCTGTCCTGGTGTAGCCATTTGACTCAGCATTGAATTCAAGTGTTGACCTTGCCACTTGTTACCTGTGTGACCTCGGGGGAGACATTTAACCATTCAGCCTCTTTGGGCCTCAGTTTCTTCATCTGTAAAGTGGGTGCTAACGGACTAGAACAGTCTCAGGGAGCCCACAGACCTACGTAAGAGAGAGAATGTGAAAGGGTGCACAGACTTAGGGGGTAAGAACTGTTTTCTGATCATGCAGGTTACAGAGAAATAGTTCAATAACTAGTCCTTGAAGATAGCTGTCAGATAGTGCTGGTCGTTCTCAGTGGAGGATGAAGCCTTGAGACGAGCAGGGAGGTTTTTGAGGGTTTCACTGTCTTCCCTGCCTGTACCTTTGAACCTCTGATCCGCAAGAGGCCTCTGGCAACAGAAGCAACGTTAAGTGCTGTCGCTGGCCTGGCGCGCACGGAGTTAAATCCACAAGGGGCAAGGAGGAAGGTTCCAGGTGGAGAAGGCCCTCCAGGGGAAAATTAAGATGAGAAGAGCCATCTATTTGGGGCACGACTTCCTTTCTGAGACCATCTCCGAGGCGATTCGTCAGTGTCGAGGCTGGTGAGAAGGACCTGAAAAGATCAATTCCTCTGTGCAAGATAAATAGTTTAAAATAATTGTATATATGGAAGGGGTTTGCCTCCTCATAATGGAAGAGAACAGAGGGAGTCAAGAATATCTCAGGGGCGGGGCACCTGGATGGCTCAGTCGGTTGAGCGTCCGACTTCAGCTCAGGTCATGATCTCACAGTTCGGGGGTTCGAGCCCCGCGTCGGGCTCTGTGCTGATGGCTCGGAGCCTGGAGGCTGCTTCGGATTCTGTGTCTCCCTCCCTCTCTCTCTGCCCCTCCCCACTTGTGCTCTGTGTCTCAAAAATAAATAAATGTAAAAAAAAAAAGGTTTTTTACATAAAAATAAGAATATTTCAGGGAGGATGTCTTCGGCTCTGTGGCAAAGTCTGCAGTTTTGTGCAGACTGGTTAATAGTTGGCAAAAGGCCAAGGAGCTTAATCAACCTCCAAAGTTTATGATGAATGACCCCCCCAAGCTAATGGATCATCCTTAGCAAGAACATCATTCTGGTTATTTTCTCGTTTTTATAAATTGATCTATAACTTTGAATCCTGGTCCTTGAGAGAGCTGCAAGGGACATTCGAAATCAGCGAACCCAGTAGATTTTTTTTTTTTTTTCATTTTCACAAAGATCAATCGAGGCTGTTGTTTTTTTGTTGTTGAAGCGGGGTTGGGGTCCCACCTGCTCAGACCCCAATTCTCTGTCCCCCACAGGGGCCCTAGGGCACCTCCTTGAAACACAAGGGCTTTGAAGAATATGGAGACGACTGATCTCACCAAACTCCCCCATTTTCCAGATGAGGAAATGGAGGTCCAGAGAGAGGAAGTGATTTGACCACAGTCACACTCCAGGTAGGTGTGGCAGACATGGTTGGTTGCTCACTCAGCAGCCATTGCCCAGCTCCCTGTCTCTTGCTTGAAGAGCCCATCTCACATTATAGGGGTTAAAAATGCCAGATTACTCAGTTTCCCAACCACGCTTCCAGCGAGAGCATGGGCATTGACTCAGTTCTGTCCAGTTGTGGGAATGGTTTACCTGCCTGGCAAAGAAGAAGCAAACAGGAGAAATTATCTTTCTTCTTTTGCTGTGGCTGTGGTAAGGATGTGATGGCTGGAGCTGCAGCAGCTGCTTTGTAATCACGAAAGCAAAGCTTGAGGATGACCGTTGTGTTATCTGGGGTGTAGCCAGGGAACATGAGCTACTCTATGTATTTAAAACCGGGGAAATTAATGCAGGAATTGCTTATATAGGTGGATGGAACAGCTGACAGGCCAAAGGCAGTGATGAGGCGCTCCCCCACCCCCTGCCCCATCCCTACCCCAGAGGTTAGCAATTGCAGGATACTCCTAGGACTGGAAGGAGAGAGGAGAAAGGGGTGTTATGAGAGCCCAGGAGTTGGACTCGGGACCTAGAATTATGGCAAAAGTGTCCTGGAAGGAGCTGGGGGATAGGGAGGAGTTATCTGGGGCGGGGCTTGAACACAACAGAGATTCAGTCACTGCCAGGGATGTGCTGGAAGAGAAATGCCCGGACTTCACCCCTCCACCTGCCCTCCAATCCTCCTCCGTCAGGGTCCTCCGTTGGCCACACCGCCCCAGCATCCTGGGAATTACAGTTCCCTGAAACGCAAGCAGACCAGGGAACGGGTCCCAGATCAGACAGCAGTGACCCTATCACCACGTCGAGGATGTGAGGCCAGAAAGATGGAAAGGCTCTGTGCCTTCTGCGTCATGGACCAGTCTGCACCTCACCTCCTACTGGATTTCTCGGACTGGGGGTACGGGAGGTCCGAATTCTTCAAGCCACTTGGATTTGAGCAGATCCAGTCGTTGCGGCTAAAGCAGCCTCCGCGTTGCAGCTGAATCGGAGCCAGAAGCCTTGCCTTTCAGCTTCGAGTCGCACCAGCCGCTCCACCCGCGGAAGACCACGACAGGGGTCAGAAAGCCGAATCTGTTGCTCGCTTGCCGGGGAAGGCGACCGCAGCTTGGGCAGAGGAGAGAAAGTGAGACTGGGAGCCAGTCACAGCGGAACTCTGGTCTTGAGTGGGCAGGGCCACCCGCCCCACGTTCTCGAAAAGAAAACTTGCTCTGAGTAGCTCAGGGCAGAGCTCAAAAGGCAGGGGGAGAGAGTGTGGTGGCCCCCAACCACTGATAGAGGGTGTCCTGAGGCTAAGCCCCAGGTTTTTCCCGGGGTATTGGCTGCATGGGTCCCCGGGGACCAGTGGCTTTCACTGCTCGTCACCGCTTTGTCGAGACTCACCATCACACGCAAGTTTGCTGGTGAACCCAAAGTGGGGTTGGGAGCCCCAAGGGCCCCTTCTTCATCCTGTACCACGGCCCCGACTACTTCCCGGTACCCCGCGGAGCATGATTTGAAAACAAGATTTAGTCCCCCCAGGTCCGCTCAGAGGCGAGGAAACTGAGACCAGGTCCTCTCTTAGCTGGCTGCGGGCGGCAGAGAGAGACCCTGCTCAAGGTGGCCTGTGCGACGGGGAGAAGGGGGACTTACCGGCTCATCCGGTGAAACTGGAACAGGCAGGGGTGCGGTTGTCCTCAGGGACGTCAAATATGACTGCAATCTTGTTCACGGTCAAGAATGAGCTGCCGTGGCCTCCAGGCTGATCTCTCCAGTTTAGCCCAAGGACGCGATTCCAGATGTCTCCTTCTCAGTCCAGCACGAAGACTCCTGGGTCCTGCGCTCACAGCTTGGACCACTCGCGCATGGCACCCGGGGACTGAGCTGCCCAATGGCCCAGCCTTTGCCACAAACTCCGTCTGGGCCCTGGGGCGCGGATACCAGAGAATTTGCAGGCAGTAGAGTCATGACCCCTGGGAAAGCAGGAGGAGTGAGGCAGGTCCCCCAGCCTGCACCTGTCCTAGGTTCCTTGATGCAGCGAGAGAGTCAGCTTCGGGAGGCCTGGACCGAGCCCGGGCTCGACCGTGTACTTCTGCGGGATCTTGGCAGTCCTGGAATCTCTTTGGGTCTTGGTGTCCCCAGCTATGAAAGGAGGAGGGCGCTTCTCGTAGCACAGACTGCCGTGATCATCAAGTCAGATGAGGAGTTGAGATCCGCTCACTAACTGAACCAAGGAGGGAAGTCTACAGCTATAGGTTAGGTTTTGCAATGGGGTCCCCCGCTACCCAGTTTCGCGATCTGGCCTCAATGCCAGGCTTCTGGGCTCCCTCGCTGGTTCCTTCCCAAAGGCCCTTAGGGAATGGGGTGGGGGGGGGAGCAGCCGGCTCAGACCTCTCCCCTCCAGGTGAGCCCCTCAACTCCCCGTCTGACAGGCCTTCTGGAAACACCTCTTCCCTGGGACTCCAGTGCGGGTACCGAGCATCTTTATTTCTGGGGGCTGTGATTCTTATTTGGTTAAATAACACATTTAAAAAAATTGTTGTGATTCCATACTGAAGCTTCCCATATGGTTAATTGGAAGTGTTCTCACCAATATTGCAGGCTGTAAAAACTAATGAGGTAAATGGAAAATTTATCAAGTGCCACAGTTAGAAATTAACTTATTGCTTGATGCTGTGCTTATGACTAATGAAGTTGGGGGGGGCTCTTCATACAGAGAACAAAACACGGTGGTCGGCCAGCCCTTGACAATGGGGAGAAGCCTTCTGCCTGCCCCTCTCCACCTCTCTCCCCACCTCCCCTCTGTCAAATATCAGATGAGTAGACCAAATGGCCAGGCTAAGTCTAGATCACCCAAACACAATACCCGCATTCAATTACGTGTTATATCGCCAATAATAACGATTGTCAGCATTTGTTGGTGCTTCGTGCCTGGTATTTTGTATGCCCTACCTTTCGTGCATCTCACATCAGTGCTGTAAGGCAGGTGGCATGATTACCCGTAAATCACAGACGAGGAAACTGAGGCACAGAGACGTGAGGTCACACAGTCCTAAGTGGTGAACCTTCATCCTCTGGTCTGATTCCAATACCCATATGCATTCCACTTAGCAATTCATTCATTCATTCATTCATTCATTCAATCAGATGACAGATGGGCACGGAGACCCTACGGAATCCCAGGCACTGAGTTCTCCTGGAGTCACCAGGACAGAGCAGGGCAGTGATGAAGGATATGGGTCCCAATCCGGTTCTGTCTGCCACTCGCTGGCTGTGGGATTGTGCTGCACTTCCAGCTGGTTCTCCAGATCCGCCCCCCACCATCGCCCCACCCCCGTGCTGTCTTCTGTGCCCTGGGGCACTGGTATGTTTGGTCCACATCCATGGGCTCCCTAGCCCTCTGGCTTCTGGTCAACCTGAGTCAATTGGACGCACTGCCCAGAGGTGACATGGGAGAAGAGGGGGGGAAGGAGTTTAGCTCCCTGCATGCTGGTTGCACACCCTCCCTTCCCACCCCACTAGAGACCGAAGCTGCTCTCCAGAAGTTTCTTGCATAGAACCACTCCCTGTGGGTGCCCGAGGCCCTTACTCCTCTCTCCTTCAAGCCTAGGGGAGGTCAACATTAAAAATAAATATTATTATATTTATAATCTAATAAATATTAATTTAATAGAAATTAAATATATATTTATATGAATATATTTTATATTTATATCAATATCTTTTATATTTATATTTATATAAATATATATTTCACATTTATATTTATATAAATATATATTTAATATTTATATCTATTTATATCTATTTATATATATTTGTATTATATATTTATATATTTATATTTATATGTAATATATATTTTTTATATTTGTATATAATATACATTTTACATTTATATAAATATATATCTTTCACATTTATATAAATATATATCTTTCACATTTATATAAATATATATTTTACATTTATATAAATATAATGTATTGGTGTGCACGTTATGTATAGAATAGGTATAGTTGTGTACATTTATATAAATATATATATTACATTTATATAAATATATGTATTTTACATTTATAAATATATATTTTACATTTATATAAATACATATATTACATTTATATAAATACATATTTTACATTTATATAAATATATATTTTACATTTATATAAATATATGTATTTTACATTTATATAAATATATATATTTTACATTTATATAAATATATATTACATTTATATAAATATACATTTTATATTTATATATAGTATATATTTTATACATATATTTATATATGTGTATATATACACATATTTGTATATATATGTATATGTATTTATAACATATAAATGTATATAAATATATGTATAAAATATATATAAAATATATACATATAAATATAAAATGTATATTTATATAAATGTAAAAAATATAAAACATAGTATATATAAAAATATATAATATATATTATATATATATGAGGTATATATACCCGATTTACCGCCAAGTTAGTGGACATAAAGAGGTCTGAACTTTTTGCGGGAGCTATGTGATTCTGGCCCCCATTAGAATTAGAGGCCCCCTGGCCTGGGAGCTCGTGGTAGCGACTGGGAAGATGAGGAGGATGTGCACCCGGCTGGGGTGAGGGAAGCACACAGGCAGGCGTTCACGGGGAGGGACGAGTCACGGCCAGGGTGGATTAGGTGCGGGTGGGGCAGGAAGGAGCGAGGAAGATGCTCGGGCCCCCCCTCCCCCGGGGGAAGACAGAGGGAGCTGCTGTGTTCGGATTTGGAGACGCCAAGTCAATTCGATCACATGTCGATGACGTGTTCTTCGTTTTCCATCAGCTTCACAACGTGGCTTCAGCGTGTTTTCCTTTCTCTCTTCAAAGACTTCTTGCCACCACCCCCCACCGTCCCAGTCCGGTCCCCCGGGAGCAGGGCTGCTCCTCCGACCTCTCACAAGGTCCCCTCGTGGGAAGACTGGAGCTGAGGCAGCTTTCGCCTTCAGACACCAGGTCTCGGCTGGGTTCCAGCAGGCTGGGCGATGCACGGAGAGAGCAGGGGGGCTGGGGTCCGAGGGCCTGGGTGCGGGTCCTGTCCTACTCCTCGGGGGACTGTGGGCGAGTTGCTTCCGCTCCGAGCCCTGGTCTCCTAATCTGGGAAATGATCCAGCAATGCTGGCCTCGCCGAGATAACGCACACGATCAACTTGTCGACTAGACAGGTGGTGTCGACGGGAGACCACGATGCGATTTGAAAAGGGTCCGGTGGGGTGGATTCGGAAATAGGTCACTGCTTTGGACCCAGCCAGAGCAGGGGAGGAAGGAGCTCCCACCTCTCTGCTTTCGTGTTAAGCTCTCAAGAGCCTCTGGAAGACGTGCGGCCCAGGCAGGGGGGTCACAGCTGCAGTCCGTGTGACTCCTCCGTGGGCAGGGCCCAGCTGGCAGCATGGGGTCAAAGGTCGGTGATTTTCTCCAGCAATTCAAGTGAGGGATGTGCTTGGGGTCCCCTTGGCTTCCCTAGGAACCTCTGACCTCAGCCCCAGGTTGACGTCGGTATTGCCCCGTGCAGGTTCATGCCTCATGTACCTGCTATCCTGTCTCCAGTCCAGTCTCTGCGTCTCCAGCACATTCTCCCCACGTCCACCCTGCACCTGACTCCACCGGAGAACTGCTTGCCCTTCTTTCCTTGGCTTCTTTGTAGCTCGAGCCCTCCCCCGACCTTCTCCTGCTCCTCTGTGCCAGCCGCCCTCCATTTTCTGCCATCACCCCCACAATTCAGGGCCCTTCGCATGTCGCCTGCAAGTTTAGGACAGTTGGTGGCCCCCTTTGGCCGACAAATATCGAACACCCCTCTCCTCTAAAGCCTCCACATGAGTCATAGCCTCTCTCTGACCATGGCTTTCACCCAGAGAAAGAATGTACTGATGGTTGATGACCGCAGTCACCATTACAAGGGGCCGGCCAGCCAAATCACTCCCCCAATTCTCTGCTCTTGCCTGTGCCTGTGGAGCCCACGGTGGAAGGAGCCAGAAGCAGATTGACCGGCCTCAAGGTGTCACCCCGGAGGCTCCTTGGGGGCAGAGGCGTGTCTGTGTCCTCAGAGGTCCAGGTACATGTCTGCTCATCTGGTGGTTCTTGTGTGTTTCTTGAGTGATTGAAACCAGATGGAGCCATCATGTTCGATTCGGTGAGGGTGTATCGAACGCATCCTGTGTGCACGGTGCTAGGAACTCTATAAAACAGAGCGAGACCCAGTCCCTGACCCTGGGGAGCTAACAGCTTTGTGACAGAGAGAACACACACACACATCCACCTACCACTACGTCCGCACGCATGAACACTGAATCTCCTGGTCTCTATCCGTCCCCAAAGACGAGGTTGTCATCGCCTCCTCCCTGGACCACTCAGCTGCTCAGGACTGATCTCCATGCAGTCGGCTCCCCTCCGCTCCGGTCCTTCCAGCGCATCGGGCCGGACGAAGCTTCCTGGATGAAGCACCGCTCACAGCGTGGCCCCTGCCAAGCTTCCGTGCCTCCCCATTATTTGTGAGTGAGCCACAAAGAGTTGCCCACTTACAACGGCCGGTTTTTTTTTAAAAGAATATTAAAAAAATTTTTTTTTTAATCTAAGAGAGAGAGAGAGAGAGAGAACGCACGAGTCGGGTAGAGGGGCAGGAGAGAGAGAGAGAGAGAGAGAGGGAGAGAGCATCCCAAGCAGGCTCTATGCTTAATGTGGAGCCTGACGAGGGGCTTGATCCCACGATCCTGGGATCATGACCTGAGCCGAAATCAAGAGTTGGGTGCTCAACTGAGCCACCCAGGCGCCCCACCACGGCCCTTTTTAAAGGCCCTTCTTGTTTGTCCTGTCCATCTCGTACCCCTTTGTCACACACCCCACAGGACACCCATCATTCTCTGAACGTGAGCATCATTGCCGCCCTTGACCCTTTGCTCAGAGGGTCTCCCAGCCACGTCGCCGTTTCCACACCACGCGTCTCCACCACAGTACCCTCCTACTTCAAACCCTACTTTCTCCAGGAAAACTCCTGATCAAACCAATCGTGCAGAACCTCTCCTACTTTAAAACTTTCACGGTACAGGATTCTAAGATCGCGATGGCACCCAAACTCGGCCAGCGGGCAGCAAGCAGACCATCTCTTGCCTGTACAGTCTAAAGTGATACAATCACTCAGGAATCCAGTTCGGCACATGCATCAGGAGATTTTAGAATTCTCTCGGCAAACCCGGTAAGTCCACTTGCAAGAGTCTATTTTATGGAAAACATCGGAAATGCCGTCAGAGACTCCTGCGTAAGAAGATGTGCCGCAGTGTTACTCGTGTGTTCCCTGAACGGAAACAGTCTGGAATCTCGAATCGTGTTCGTTAACAGTGTCATGGCTCAATATATCACAGCACGTTCCCGCGATGAAACACGCAAGCACATACCAACCGCGTTTGCAGAGAGCGTCCAACGGCATGGGAACCGGCTTGGGGCGTAATATCTGAACAACGCGGGCAACTTAAAAAACATAAATATTTTTACATAGGCACAAAGCCCGGAAGGAACTAGGCTAAAAGGTGCACAGTGGTTATTTCTAGTTGGTAGTTTACAGATTATTTAAAAATTTCTTCTTTATGGTCTCTGTTTGTCTGGCTTTGGAGGTGTATCGCCTTCATGATTAAGATTACACTGCTTTCACGTCAAAAGAAAGCACAGAGCTTTGTATATCTCTCATGGGGAGATTCTCCTGTCATGATTTACAGTTTTGGGGGTACTTGTGTCCATTTTTTTTTATCAGTGTAAACCCCTAAAGGACATATACTATCTTTTTTTTTTAAGCTCACTTTTGGGGGCCCTACATGCCTCGTCCATCTTTGGATGTCGTAGGACCTCGTTAACTAGTTGAAGACATTGGATTGGCTTTCTTTGAAACCAGCCCTAAGGGCTTTGGCTCCCCATGTCTGAGAAGGATGCAGACAGGGGTGGGTTGGGGGGGGGGCATGGGACAGGAGCTGCCTTACGAGTGGCCAGTAAGGGGCAAGGAGCCCTTGGCAGGAACTCAATTCTCGTCATTCCATTTACTCGTGGAAATGGTTCCATAAATTGAGTAGTTGATTGCGGCACACAACCTTTTTGTTCTTGAGGAACTTACTCTTGTTTTTGCTTAACTATCGATTTTTATTTCTCACTGATTTTGGGGGTCTATTTATAGACACCACTCTGGAGATTAAACTTCTGCCTTTTTTTTTTAAACCCTCAAACCGTCTCCCCCCTCCCCTTCCCTCTTTCATTTTTATATTTCTGCTAACCTGATGGAGACGGCTTTATCGCCTCAGAATCTGATGAAGTTTGAAATTGAACATGCATAGGCAATCCTCACTTTATGATGAAGCCTTTTAAATAAATTTGCTATTAGGAAAATTAAGATCCCCACGGACTCGAATAGTTCTCTGCCCTTTGCTCTCCTCTTGGCTCTGGACTCATGAGACGAAGTCTTCGTTTCAATTCGCGGTTCTGAATCCTGGGCACGGTCGTTTTCCTTTGCCCATTCTTCGAAATCCTACAGAAAGGGAGCCCCTGCTCTGTCCCACCGTCTTCCACCTCTCCCTGGGAAAAGGACCTTCCAGCTCATTAATTCCAGAGGCAAGAAAACACAGAGATCACTGACTTCTGGGTATATGATCCTCCCCCGAGCTGGAGAAAGAGGCCTGCTCTGCCTCTGGGGAGGTGGAAGGAAATGGCACCGAGTGTTAAGGTTGGGGACCCATGGTAGCTTTCTGTCCCTTCTGTGAGTGAGATGATAGGAGACTCTCTGCTCTCAGCTGCAACCACAGCAGGGTAGTTGCTCAATTAGATGATTCATAGATTCGGTCATTTGTTCGTTCGTTCATTCATTCATTCATTCATTCATTCATTCAATAAATGTTTATTGAGCACTTAGTAGGTGCCAGGTGCTGCCATCGGCGCTGGGAAAAGTGACAAACACAGCCGGCTCCTGTCCTCACGGAATGCACGGTCCCGCGAGGGGTGACGGGGGTGGGGCATTCATGAGAAACCACACGAGTGATATTTTGAACCGCGGTAAGTACTTCCACAAGGGCCCAGTTCCCGAAATTGAGCTCTGTGACTGAGTGGGTCTCTCAACATCGTGCCTCTACGGTCTCCTTCGTCGGACGGGGACAAGGCCAGCTGCTTTTCTTAGGCGCTCGGGGTGCTCCAAGGATGGAAAAGGAAGCACACACAAACAGAGGCATTTTCATAGAGTCTTTGCCCTTTATGTCCCCCTCCCACCACACTGGAAGACATCTGTGCTCCTGGCTGGGATCCCTCTGCGTGGGCTGCGGGCAGGCTGAGATGGCTCTGGGCGTGGAGCCCCGGCTCAGCGGGACCGTGGCAGGGGACCTGTCTGGTTGAGGCGGAGCTCAGCCACCCTGCGACCAGCAGTCAGAGCCAGAAAGAACAGCTGGGCTGCAGGAGACAACCCCTCCCGGCTGCCTCTGGACCCCTCAGCATCTCCAGGGTCACCTGCCCGAGCGCCCCCACCCCTGCAACGTCAGGCCTCAGGAGGGTCATCGACCTCAGACCGGAGAGGGAGAAAGGGAGGAGACAGAGTGCCTGCGTCCACGCTCACGGCCACACAGCGATCAGAGCCAGATCTAAGACTGAATGGGGTAGGTTTCTGGCTCCCAGATACACAGCGAAGCCCCCGGCCCACGCTGTTTCTTGGCAAAGCCCCTCCACGTTCCTTTGACTCGGGCCCGCCCTAGTGTGTCTCTGGAAATATTGTAGCTGTCACAATCGTTGTTCTAATAAAATACTCATCTGACGATCTATTAGTAAGGCATATTGTTGACAGGAAATGTGCATTTGCCATATTTCCCATTATATTGTCTATTTCCTGCCTCATTTTTCTCGGGAGGGCAGGAGTCACTGAAGATAATAGCGTATTGACAGAAAGAGAAAGCAAGGGAAAGAGATCGTTGAAAGTGGGGGAATGTAGCTCTATTCGCCTGCGAAGGAAGCTTTCCAGCAGGGAACCCACACTCATTTCCTGTCCCTTGCCGACTCCATCTGCCCTCGAAACCGGTTGTCTCCCGGTCCCGAGAGGCGGGCTCCCTGGTCAGCGGATGGAGGCCCAGCCAGTTGTTACTGGGGCTGTGGTTAGGGGGGCTTCTTTAAGAACCCCGAAGAGAACGCGAAACGAACGGTTTCCCTTACAGCACAACCAACAGGACCTAATGGGGGATGGTAGGACACGAAGGCAGAAAGCACCCTCTTTTCTAGAAGCTTCTGCCCACAACCTTTTCTGTTTTGCTATCAAATTGCAAATAGTGCACCACCAGGGAAAAGAACAAACAAACAAAAAACCAAACCACTCACTGGTTGTGCAGAGGCCAGTGGCGCGTGCCCCCAAATGTCAGTAAGCAGCACCCACCGCTGTGGATTTGAACGGTCCTGCTGAGGGATGATCCCACCTGCAAAGGTCCCCCAGCACCCCAGCCGGCACTCGGGAAGCTCTGGTTTTGCAGAGGCCTTGGGCCTCGAGGGTCCCTGGGAGGGAGGGGGCTCAGACGGGGGCAGCGGATTGAGTGCCCTCAGCAGCCTGAGGGATGGCGGGAGGGGCCAGAGACTCCCCCGGTTTCCAGAAGCCCCGGCAGGTGGGCGTCATCCAGGGTGACCCGCGGGCCCAGTTTGCCCGGCGCTGGCCTGGCTTTAGCACTGAAACCGCTCAATCCCAGGAAGAGCCGGGTGACTGGTTGGCCCACAAATGAGAATATTTAACAGTCATTGCGATGCTTTCTAGCTCCATGCGCCCTGAGCTGGTTCCCAGCGGTGGAGACACAGGATTGGGAAGTTACGCAAACACGATCTAAGCAGCTGTGGGCAAGCGGGAGAGCTCCCGGGCTCAGGTAACGCACCGTGGAAGCATCTCTGAGTCTCGGGTGAGCTGGGGGCGGGTGGGGGGCGGCTCGCATTCCCGCGAGGACAGAGCCCCCTGTGGCAGGAGGTCCTCTGCATCCTCTCGGCCTGGGCCCGGTAGGACTGCTGCGTCCCTACCCCCCCCTCCCCCCCCGCAAGGAGCCCTGGGGACGCGGGCAGGTGCATCCTCAGGGGTCACTGGCGACGTGAGGGTGCCAGACAGGCACAGACCCCAGGGGAGCCTGCCTTCCCTGCCTCTCGGTCCCGGTCCAACCCAGACCCGGCTGGGTGCCCTCCAGCTTTCCATTGGAGCATTTTCCTACGGAATTTTAATCGCTGCTCCCACCCTGCGAGCCAACGAGGGCCTGGCAGACGGGGGGGGGGGGGGGGGGACAGGCCTTCCAGTGGCACTTCCCTCTCCTCCCAGGGGATTCTGAGTTCTGAATTAGGAAGGTTGTTTGCAATGGATGCCGTGCGTCTTTGCCTATCTGGCTTTCCAAGGCTAGAACTTGCAAAATAGAAATCTTGCTTTTGAGGAATACCTCGGACCTGAGAACTGAGATAAACGCTTCAGAGAGCCCTCTGTGTCCTCGGTGCTGGGCCGGGGCTGGCGACAACTGGAGAAGGATGCTTGGGGCGCCTCTGCCTCCACGGGTGCCAGGTGCACATCTGAAACCAAACTGGGGCCCCTTCGGCAAGCCTCTTGCTGTCCCCCCCGAATGCTCCCAGGCCAATGCATGAGGAGGCTTCAGCAGGAAGACTTCCCAGACAGGCAGGCTGAGTTGGGGACCTTACTCTGTGCTTCCTGTCCTTCACCAGTATTTGTCTCTTTCATCGCTCTGTTTACTGGCCTCCTTCACTGTTGTAGCCCCAGAATTTAGCACAGTGCCAGGCAGGCAGCAGGCACTTAATGCATACAATAATTACCACCATCAAGAGCATTAATTATGCCACACACTTTATGGCAAGCACTTTACATATAGTCTTTGATTTCGTATTCCCATTCATCCCGTAAGTTCAAGGTAAAAAACAATTGTGCTAAAATACACATAAAATGTAACATTTCGGAACCTCTTTGAGCACGGGTAGTTCAATGGCATTAAATACATTCACATTGTTGTGTCAACCACCACTACCATCCATTTCCAGAACTCTCTTTGTCCCCCCAAACAAAAGCTCCGTACTCCCTAAATAGTAACTCCGCGTTTCCGGTCCCCAGCCTCTGGCAAACACCATTCCGCTCTCTGTCTCTATGAATCTGACTCCTCGGGGGGCCTCGTAGAAGTGGAATCATACAGTTCTTGTCCCCCTGTACCTGGTTTATCTCACTCAGCACGGATGTCCTCAAGGTTTATTCGCGATGTAGTATGGTTCAGAATTTCCTCCCTTTTTATGGCTGCACAATATTCCACTGTATGAAAAGATACCGTGTTTCATTTATCCATGTGCCTGTTGATGGACGAGAGAGGGAGTGCAAGCAGGGGAAGGACAGAGAGAGAGGGGGGACAGAGGATCTGAAGCGGGTTCTGCTCTGACAGTAACAAGCCTGATACGGGGTTCAAACTCATGAGCCGTGAGATCGCGACCTGAGCTGAAGTCGGACGCTCAACCCACTGAGCCACCCAGGCGCCCCAAGGGTCAGGAGTTTTTTAAATCTTCACTTTACAAAAAAACTATACGGTGGCTGAGAGAAAGTAAGCGATTTTCCCCAGGTACCTCATGTTACCAAACCGGTCACTGGCAGAAGCAGGTCTGAACTCCATGCCGATTGGCGGCTGCTACACCAGAGCTCTCCCCAGGCATTGAATGGATGAATAAGACTGTTACTAAATTGTATTCGTAAGGATAACGCTAGCTGCCGTCACAAACAGACCTCTACATTTCATTTGGCTTCGCAGCGAAATACAAGTTCATTTCCCATTTATGTAAAGTGTGATGTGGGTGGTCCAAGGTTGGCTGGGGCCATTTCTCCATGGGGCCATTTCTCCATTTCTCCATTTCTCCTGATCCAGGGCTCAGAGTTCCTTGATGTTGTGACTTGACTGTCTTTTAGAGCCTGGAGTCCTCTGCCTCCAGGCATCGAAAGGGCAGAGAGACTGGGGGAGAAACACAGCTGCTTCTAGAACACTGTGACCTGGAAGTGACTCCCACGCACCTCCACTCATGTCTCACTGGTGGCAGCCAGTCTCACTGGTGGCAGCCAGTCCTGTGGCCATGCCTGCGGTGAGGGTGGCCAGGAGATGTGGCTCCCAACTGGGTAGCTGTTTCCAGAAGCCTCTCCACTTTCTGTAAGGGGGAGGATGAACTTTTTGTTGTGAGCCTGTCATGCCGACACTGCTGTGGAATTTCAAGAGGCTGGCGCAGAGAGAACGCCAGAAGAACGTTTGTGTCCACGAGGCCCAGGCATCAGAGTGAGCAGAGACATGATCTATTTTTTAAAGTTTATTTATTTATTTTGAGGGGGGGGAGGGGCCGAGAGAGAGAGAGGGAGAGGGAGACTTCCAAGCAGGCTCCGTGCTGTCAGCACAGGGCCTGAGGTGGGGTTCGATCCCATGCCCCTGGGATCAAGACCTGAGCTAAGATCGAGTCGGACGCTCAACCGAGTGAGCCACCCGGACGCCCCGAAACGTAATTTGGATGCAGCTGTGTCTCCGATGGTTAATCTCCCTTTTCCGTTCTCCCAATGGCGTGGGTTAATCCTGAAGGTTATTTCCTGTACCCGCCTCAGTGTGGAAGCACATTTCCATAGACGGCAGATAAAGATCTCTTAACCTCGTATTTTCCCGCATATCGTCATAAATAGCTTATGTGATGCCATTTCAGTGAGTGTGACAGTTTCTACAATGAGATCTGGATGCGGCGGCATATCCTCTTGTCATATATAAAAAAGAGTGACAGCATTTCATCGTTTACGGTGACATCAATGAAGTCTGCTTGTAGAGGTTCCCAATCCATCCATTCATAATGCCTTTTATGACTTTAGGCTTTTAAACACGGTGCTCTGGTCTATTTTTCAAATGCACTACCATTATCAGCTCGGGGAGTCGTTCTTCAATATATCATTTTCCTAAGAATATCTAGAATATCTTAATTTTTATGAGGTTTCTCCGTGGGGCAAGCTGTCAGGTATGCCTTTAATGTGAAAACGGGGTTGTGGGGGGGGGGGTGCTACTGCTGGATCATCCTCTCTTGTGATGTCTGAGGACGTGTTTCCCATTTTCTCTTTCTGGCAAACTCCCCAGATAAAGAGCCCATGAGAGGTGTGGTTCCCGAGCCCAGCTGTCTACTCTGTATGGGGAAGTAAGAGGGTGAGAAAGAGGGCAGTGAGATCCCAGATTGGGTCACATTGTGGGCCAACCCCTCCCCCCAACAGACCAGTTCTTGAAAGTTCCTCTCAAGGCAAAGCACAGTTCTCATGCCACCAAGGGTTCAAGGCGATGAAACTTCCTCTCTGCTTCCCAACTGTGATTAGAAGAGCCCTCGTGGTCCCCAAGGAAGTGACCACTTGGACACAGGTGGGGCATCACAAGTGGCACTGTCCCCAGTAGCAGAGTTTCTACTAGGATTTGGCCAGATCAATGTCAGATCTAGCCCTAGTGGACTGGGAACAATCTCCCTCCATCGGTGGATCCCTCAGACAGGCTGGGGGCCGTGGAGACAATTCCGGAAGTGACTTCGATGGGAAAAATAATGACGGCTATTGATTTAGGGAAGGAAGGTGATGCAGCCTGAGCCCGCCCACAGCCAGCAACGCAGGGCACATCGCAAACATGCCAGACACTCCGAGGAAGAGCACATTTGACCTAATTTAGCAACAACAAATCCTTTTCCTCACGCGTACTTCTCTAATTATAAACGAGATGCTGGTAGGCTCAGCGAGGGAAAATAAAATTGATTCCCTGCACATAGTATTGGAGATGATAAATGTGTTCAAGAACGGGCTTCAGAAGCCTGCCTGCTGATTAGAAAAGGCAAATAATTGTGAGAGAGTGACTGATAGACCGGAGGGATTGAGGCAGGATCAGCCTCCTTGAAGAAATACCAGAGGTCTGATCGCTTCAAGATAATTGCATTCAGGCGTCTGTGTGTTTCATGCCTACCCTTTTGCCGTGGGGGTGTTGTGGGGATCCCCAGATCAACTCTGCCCCAGTGGTTCCGGCTTTCTCTTTGTTTAAAGCCTGTTGGGCAGCCCTTCTGTCTCCTTGATGGCAATGGCGGTGGCCCCTTCATTTGTCCCCTGGTGCCGACCACGATTCCTGGCACACGGGGCACGCCGCACTTAGGAGGATGGGCCTTGATGTCGTGGGTTTGCGTCCTGACTCCAACGCAGGCAGACCGTAACTTCTGGGAAATCACTTAGCCCCTCAGGGCCCATTTCCACATTTTTTGGAGTTTCAATAGCACGTTTGCAGTTTGCAAGATGATACATGCAATGGGTAGAATAAAGCATTTAGTTTGACCTATAGAAAACTGTTGGTATTTAACTATTTTTTGAACTCACTAAGCCACAATTTCATGTGGTTCCACCTAACATGTATTAGTTAGTTATTACTGCCGAATAAACGACCCCCCGATTTGGCAACTGAGCACAACAAACATTTATGATCTCACTGTTTCTGTGAGTCAGGGACCCAGGTGTGGCTGAGCCGAGCTGTTGCCAGGGCTGTGATTTCATCTGAGGACTCACCCGAGGGGGACGCACGGCCCAGCTGCAACGTCGGCTCGCTCCATGGCCGTTGGTAGGAGCTGATGGAACGAGGGCTCAATTCCTGGCTGGTTGTTGGCTCCAGGCTGCCTGGAGGGAGTTCCCCACGATGTAGACTTCTCCACTGGGCTGTCTCATGACATGGTTGCCCCAGAGCGAGCAACTGAGAGTGAGAGAGAGAGAGAGAGAACCCAACATGGAAGCCACAGTCTTTAAGACCTAATATCGGACGTGACGTTTCATCTCCCCTGCCATATCCTATTTGTTAGAAGCAAGCTTTCGAGCCTAGCCTATGCTCAAGGGGAGGGGATTATTACATAAGAGTGTGAAAACCGGGGGTGCCTGGGTGGCTCCATCGGTTGAGCGTCCGACTTCGGCTCAGGTCATGATCTCTTGGTTTGTGAGTTCGAGCCCCGCGTTGGGCTCTGCGCTGACAGCCCAGAGCCCGGAGCCTGCTTCTGATTCTGTGTCTCCCTCTCTCTGACCCTCCCCAACTCATGCTCTCTCTCTCTCAAAAATAAATAAACATTGAAAAAATTTTTTAAAAAAGTGTGAAAACCGGGGGGCGCCTGGGCGTCTCAGTCGGTCGAGCGTCCGACTTCGGCCCAGGTCATGATCTCGCGGTTCGTGAGTTCGAGCCCCGCGTCGGGCTCTGCACTGTCAATGTGGACCCCGCTTCAGATCCTCTGTGCCCCCCTGACCCTCCCCTTTCTGTGCTCTGTCTCTCAAAAACAAATAAACTTTTTTTTTAAATAAGTGTGAAAACCAGGAGGCCGGCGACACTGGGGTCCGTCTTGGGATCCTCCTACTAGAACGTGTTACACCCGGCCCGGCATCTAGCACACAAACCTCAAGAAACGGCGGCTAAGGAGAATTAATGAAGGGGAAGAGAAACAGAACCCGATATGTTTCCACTTGCATCTTAGTTTAATTGGAATACAATTTTTTTTTCCCTTGGTGAAATGAGATGGATAGAATAATCTGGACTAAAATGCCCAGGGGCAGCAGTCCCAGAGAATCCCTTTTCTTATGAAATGCCTTTGGTCCTCTCCACCTTGTAACCTGCCATCTTGTCGTTCGTCGATTCTGATGTCTTGTCTGAGGTGTGCATGGAGGGCAGACCTCCCCGCAGATTTTCAGCAGTGGTGACGCTGGAGAAGTCCCTGGGGCGTCATGTTGGCACCTGGACTCCCCTTCCTAGAAGGACTTCCTTTCCCGGCCGCTTAAATTTGAGTTACCTTGTAGCCGATAAGTCATTACCAACGGAATTTCTACCCGAGAGCGTGGGCCAGGTGGAGCCGTGTGGACAGCGGGAGTCTGAGGTGCTCCCGGGAGCCAAGAAACATCAGGGAAGGGAGGACCTGGCTGGTAGCAAGAGGATCCAGGCTTGAATCTCGACTTTTCTTACCAACTGGTTGACCTGGGCAGGCCCCGGACCTCTCTGAGTTAGTCGCTCCTCACTTCTCTAAAGGCAGCAATTGTAGCTAATCTAAGGCTGGTCCCAGAGGGTTTCATTGCCTGTGTAGACCGCTGTGGATGGCGGCAGCCTCCTGGATTCTTGCGCTGGAAGGACTGTGAGTTTTATCGCAGGGTCCACGGGAGGGGTCTGGTGTTGATTAGTCATGGCTGCTGCAGGTGAGGAAGGGCAGTGGGGGGCACGTACACCTTTGCTTTGGCCAACCCTGTTTGAAGGCTTCCAGCGGAGGTGTGAATGTGTTGATGTACGTGAAAGTTCCTCATACCTAGTCGAGGCTCAATAAATATCTAGTACACAGCAAAACCTTGGGCTGCGAGGGACTCGTTCTGCGAGTGTCCACAAGACAAGCAAACATTTCTAATACGTTTTAACTTGACGAACGAGCGAGGTCTTGCAACACGAGTAGGACGCGACGCTGAACGTCACATGATCGCTAGTGAGCCGATGGTTCTTGAAACGCGCTTGCACATACGGGTGCTTTGGATCACAAGCATGTTTCCGGAATGAATTGTGCTCGCAAACCAAGGTTTCACCGTACTGACCGGCCCATAGTAGTTGCTCAGTAAGTATCCGTGGAGCGCTGAGAGAATTATAAGTGGATCCAGCTCTTTCTGAGTTCACACTGACGCTCATCGCGGGTCCCCGGACCGGAGGGCCGGCAGAGGTAACCAAGCCGGGCCTGCAGGCCTGCCCAAGCGTAGAGCTGGAAAAGGCATCAAAACGGCAAAGGTATTAACTTGGTGTATTTACACCCCAAGTGCTTTGCTGTCATCAGGAGCAGCCCCTTCATGAGATATAAGTAATTTGTGCAGGCTGAGCCCAGTTTTCTCATTAATATGCAAATGAGGCATGCCAGTTGTTAGGTTAGAAGAAAGCTGTCATGTTTATTGTGACAGATTTAATGGATGTGTTTGGATTGTGCATTCAATGTGTTTTCAAGAGCATGTCTTATCTTTGTTTAGGCAGTAAATCAAAAATGTAAACAACAATTCATTAGCATCTGTCAGAAGCTCAAAGCCACATTGTTTCACTTGACAATCTTCCCAGAGGTGGGGGAAAAAAAAACACCCTATATCTGACTTATTGAAGATTAGTTAGAAATCGCGCTGCCTTTCCCCCTCTTTTTGCTCAGCAACGTGTAAGCGGTGGTGACACAGCAGCTCTGCTCGGACAGCGGGAGGGTCGTGGGGACGCCAGCGGGGATTACACAGCTCCGTCCCCGGTGCACCTTGCAGTGGCCTGCAAAGCTCGGGTCTCGGCACACTCCCCAGCCCCCGGGGTTTTCCGGGGAAGGGTGCTGTTGGGAACAAAATCGCTCACGGGCACATTAGCCTGCTGGGAGAAAGCGATGGAACGCGGTCACAAGATCAAAAATACACAACGGAATTGGGGACCACAGAGAATACAGGCGAAGGGCGTGATCAGTTTAAGGGGGAGAGATTTGATGTGCAAGGCTCATTCTTCCATATAGCCGTTACTTTGGCCCACGGACTTAGCGCTGAGCTTCCTGGCGGCCAAAGCGAAAAGAAGAGCATTGTATGTGTTAAGATTTACTCCGTCTCAAACAAGGAAAAGGTTGGGGGGGGGGGGGGAAGGCGGACGTACTACTTTGCGAGGAGACACCAATCTTCTCGTGCTGAGGGTGTGGGTCACCCTGGCATCCTCTGGTATAAGATGAGGGTCTAACGTCCTAGTGTGGTACACATTTCACGGTGTTTCTTCCTTCTTTCCTGGCTTATCATCACTGTTCACACCCGCCCTTCCACATCCAACAGGATCTTAATCCCCTTTCAAAGGCAAGCTTCTGGAAATAGCTGTCTGCCCCCTGTTGTGATTCTGTGTCCTCTCCCCGACTGGACACAGCCCTGGCCACCCTCTGGCACGGGCTTCGGGGAGCTGGGCACCATGGACACCTCCTTTGTTTGTGGGGCCTGGGCCCCCTGCTGCCGCTCCTTCCTCAGGCAAACTTCTCTTTCCCGGACCTCGCTTCCCTGATTTCTCCTGTTCTCTAGGGCCAGCTCTGCTTCCTCGGTCCCTGTGCCTTTCCTGGGGGGTCGCTGGTTTCCCTCTGCTGAAGGCCCCCAGCCGCGTGTCTCTTGTCCAGTTCTCTCCTCTGAGGTTCAACCCTGCATGGCCGGGTGTCTCCCGGGCCCCCCTGAGCTGGTGTCTCCTGAGCCCCAGTCCCTCCTCCAGAGACTGGAGACTGCCGTCCTCTTCCTCGGGTGCACGTACCTCCTCTGTGGCCCTGAGGTCCCTGCCGTCATCAAGGCTCTCGCCACTCACCTGGAGTGGGGCACGGCCTTTCCTGCACCCCGGCCCGGCCCCCTCAGGTTCCTTCTCAATCCTGGAGCCCCAGAGATCTTTCCAAGATGCCTGTCTGAGCAGACCTTTTCCCCGCTTACAATACGGTGGTAGGCTTTTCAGCCTTCAAGGGGACCCTGGGTCCCTGTCCTGCTCTGTGAACTCTGTAGAACCAGTCCCTTCTTCATGACACCCTGGCTCTCCGACTGCAACCCCCGACTTACTCTGCACCTGGATGCAGACTGTCCCTTCTGCCCCACGCCCCCGACTGCACCTTGCACTGCCCTCACTGATCTTGAACCTCGGCTTGAATCTTGCCTCCTCCGAGAAGCCTTCCTGGACACCTCCTCGGGCTGACTCTGGCTGTCCTAGGATTGCAGGCTTCTTCTCCCTTAGAGGGTCTAGGACTTTCTCACATCTTCCACTGTCCGTGCTGTAACCCTGGGCCCACTGCCTGTTCTTGTGTGAGCTGAGAATGTTTTTACAGATGAACATATGCAATCGACATGATAGGGAACACCGGCTTTGAACCGCAATTAAGCAAAGCGCTGTCCTCCCCAAAAGAATCCCATTCTTCTTAGTAGACCTGTGCCACAAAGATATACCAAACATTCATCAATGAACCGTTTTGGGGAAATTTGTTTCTTCTCTTGTATGATAGCCGTGATGTTGCCTCTTGGCCCATAAAGCCTAAAAGGGTTACCCTCTGGTCCTTCATAGAACAAGTTTGCTGACCCCTGGGTCTGTATGTTCTAAGGACAAAATCCAAAGCCTTAGCGGGTCCAGGCCTTGCTCCCCTCTCCGGTCTCATCGCAGCTGTCCTCTCTATCCGACTCTCCCAGGATGTCAAAACGCTCCTGTTTCTCAGGCCTGAGTCCTCCCCCAGGCCGTCCCCTCCCTGACCAGCATGCAATCTCCTCGTCTCCGCTCACACACCTGGCCTTCTGGGAGCTTCCTCCGGGCCCCTTGGGTTGGGGGTGGGTGCCCCCTGTTATCCCATCGCCTGCCTCCCCGTCACCGCATTGGGCTCTCTCCATGGTCCTGTCGACTTGGCCTTAGTCCCCAGCGGCAGCCCCCATAGCCCGTGGGTTCTGTTCAGGCATGATTGTCTCTGTCCCATCCCCTGCTGTCCGGCACATGGACGGAAACTACCAAATATCTGTTAAGCGAACAAATGAACGAAAGCAAGAAGGCGGAGTTCTGAGGCCGAGGATGACCCAGGCCGGCCAGGGGACCGCAGCAGCAGCGAATCTTTCGGGCAAACCATAGGTCAAGTTTCTTTGGGTGGTGGTTCGCTGACTGGCGGTCTGAGGGTCAGCTTCCTCGATGCTGGTGGGATGACCGCCCCCCCCCCCCGCCCTTAGAAACGGTGTGAATTGCTTCCATCTTCCCTCTTGCACAACAACACGGCCTTCGCTCTCCTTGTTTTGGTCAAATAACTCGGGCGAAGGTCGCGATTGCCTCTTCCCTTTTGAAATTAATTTTTTTTTTGAAGTTAGAGTATGGTTGACATACAGCACTGTATAAGTTTCAGGTGTAGGTCATGGTGATTTGACACTTATATACATTATGAAACGCTCCCTATGAAAGGGTAGTCACCATCCATCACCATGCAAGGTTACTGCAGGGTGGTTGACCGTATTCCTGTAACGCTGTGCTTTGCACCCCGTGACTTGTTGATTTCACCTCTGGAAGTGTGCACCTCTTACTCCTCGTCAGCTCTTTTACCCCCCCCCCCACCTCCCTTCCGGCAGCCACTGGTTTGTTCTCCGTACTTATGAGTTTGTGTCCACTTGCTCATCTGTTTTGTTTTTCTAATTCCGCATGAAGGTCAAATTATGCGCCATTTGTCCCTCTCTCTCTGACTTACGGCACTTAGCACGATACCTCTAGGTCCACCCGTGTTGGCAAGATTTCACTCTTCCTTGGGGGCTGAGTGATATTCCATTGCGTAGATACGCCGCGTCTCTATCCACTCATCTATCTGTCAACACTCACTTAGGTCACTTCCACATCTTGAGACCCTGTGGTAAATATAAGGCGTGCACGGATCTTCTTGAATCAGTGTTTTCATTTTCTTTAGGGTAAATGCACAGCCGTGGAAGTGCTGGCTCGTATGGTAGTTCTATTTTTAAGTTTTGGAGGAGTCTCCACACTGTTTTCCACGGCGGCTGTGCTAGTTTGCAGGCCCACCGACAGTGCACGAGGGTTCCCTTTTCTCCACGTCCTCACCACCCTTGATATTTTTTGTCGTTTTGATTCTCGCTATGCTGACAGGTGTGAGGTGATATCTCGTTGTGGTTCTGATTTGCATTTCCCCGATGATTCATGACGTTGAGCATCTTTTCATGCGTCTATTGGCCATCTGTATGTCTTCTTTGAAAGAATGTCTCTTCTGGTCCTCTGCCCATTTTAAATTGGATGGTTTGCTTTTTTTTGTTGTTGAGCTGTATGAGTTCTTTGTAGATTTTGGATGTTAATGTACCATGGCTTATGGACTGGAAGAATTAATACTGTTAAGATGTCCACACTACCGAAAGCGATCTATGGATTCAGGGCAATCCCTGTCAACTTACCAACAGCCTTTTCACCCAACGAGAACAAATAATGCTAACATTTGTGTGGAACCACAAGAGATTCCAAAGAGCCAAAGCAATCCTGAGAAAGAAGAACAAAACGGGGGGCATCACAATCCCAGATTTCAAACTATACCACAAAGCTGTAGTAATGAAAACAGTATGATGCTGGCACAAAAACAGACACACAGACCAACGGGACAGAAGAGACAGCCTAAAATAAACCCATGTTTATGTGGTCAATTAATCTACAACAAAGGAGGCAAGGATATACGATGGGGAAAAAGTCTCTTCGACGAATGGCGCTGGGAAAACTGAACAGCCACACGCAAAAGAATGAAACTGGACCACTTTCTTTCAGCCGATACACAAATAAAACCAAAATGGATAAAAAACCTAAATGACTAAAGGATTAAAAACCAAAATGGATAAAAAACCTAAACCAGGAACCATAAAGCTCCTGAAAGAAAACATGGGCAGTAAGTTTTGGCACAGGGGTCTTAGCAAGGTATTTATGGATGTGTCCTCAGGCAAGGGCAACCGAAGCAAAAATCAACAACTGTAACTACGTTAAACTAAAAAGCTTTTGCACAGAGAAGGAAATCGACGGAGTGAAGAGACAACCTACCGAAAGGGAGAGAGATTTGACCATGACGTTCTCTCTTGCGTCGTCACTGCTGCACCCAAGGGGACTCTTCCCTTGACCCGTCTGTGCTGTTTCAGGCGTGCAGCCTTCTACAGAGTTCCTTCTCCTGGGCTTCTGCCCTCCCTCCCCCAGGCTGCCCGTCTCCCTGGCTACCCCTTCCTTCCCGGGCTCCCCTCCCAGGCTGGCCCTTTAGAGTTGGCCCCTCATGCCTCTGCCCCGGATCCTTCTCCTGGCTCCCTCTGCTCAGTCTCTTGTGGGGACCTCCTCCCAGCAGAGAAGCCCAGGTCCAGGGTCCGACCATCTCTTCTGAGAGGCAGCTGGTCTACTGAGCATCGCACTGCCCCAGCCCTGACTCCTCAGACATGGCGCCCTGCCGTCTGAACCCATCATCCCACTGCTCGTGTCTAAAAGGCCTCTGATGCATCCCCCTGCCGTCCTCTTCTCTCCTTCAACCCGCAGCTCAGGGTCACCATCTCCAGGAGACTCCCTGAACCTCCACATTGGAGCCCTGCATTTACCTCGACCTGAACACTGGTCTTACTCTCAGGGGTTCCATGACCATCCCCTCTCCCTTGAGGCAGGGACCGTGCCTTCCAGCCCCACCGCAGCCTGGCACGGGGTGGGGGTCTCAGCCTAGGGGACGGAGGTGCAGGTGGGGCAGGGAAGGTTGTCAGGTAGGCTCTGGAGAGCAGGAGAGGGCTAGTAACCGGGCAGATGGTGTGCACCCCTCAATGTAGAGGGTGCGGGCCTCTAGGGCTGCCTTCTCCCTGACCACCCCTGAGGCCGGCCTGCCCTCCCTGACGAAGAGGGGGGCCATGCCGGCTTGGGCCCTCCCCTTGGCAACGGGCTAAAGCAGACGATGGTTGGGAACCTTTACTTCCAACCCCCATCAAGATTGAAAGCAAGCTAAAAGGGTGCATTAACCTCCCAGCACCACTCGAAACCCAGCCCCACATTCACTGGGAATTAAAGTAATTGATGAACTTGTACTTGAGACATAGGTTCACATAAATAAAGAGCTACGAGCTCTAAGAATAACACTCGTTGTTGTTGTCGTCTTTTTTTAAATAAGGTAAAGATCAACGTGTGACTCACCCCATGAGGCTCCATGTCGAGCACTTAGGAGGCTGGAGAGAACGGGGAAATGAAGATGTTTATTCAAAAATCAATATATTTATCCTAAATGGGGTTGGAGAACCACACGGGGAACGTCTGGTCCTGCTGTAGCCCGCACCGCCCCCCCCCCCCAGTCACTCTAGGGCAGGGTGGGTTCTGGGCAGGAAGGGGTTAAGGTATGGATTTCAACTCAAAGTTGAAGGAAGACCCCTGGCTGAGCTTTTCATTGTGTTGAGGAAAAATGTTTTAAAAATCAATATAACAGTGTATAAAAGGATCTTCTAAAGATCCGACTCGGCCCCATCCACCGGGGCGGAGCTGGAGCGGCCCGAGCGGGGCTTCAGTGAGCCACAGAAGAGGGGGGGTGTTTAATCCTCTCTGGCTAGCAGCTAATGAGGCGGGAGTATTTGGGCGATTCCTGGTGCACGTGGAAAAACTGTTTCTAAAGAGTTCTAATTGCCTCCGCAGGAACAGATCATAAAACGCCGGACCTTCCCATCAGCTGCGACAGTAATTGAACACTCTCCCTGACCCCTCCCGGGCCCAATTGGTAGATGACACAGTGATATAGAAACTATAATAACGAAGAGTCATTCAACGAACATGGGTGGCATTCATGCCCCGAGTCAGGGGCCGGTTCTGCGCCACCCGATGGATGGAAAACTCACGAGGAGGGAGCTTTGCCCCCGGGGGAGCTCAGACTCTGATGGGGCGGCCTTCAAACTTTTGAACCGCGCCCATCAGAAGAAACCCGTATCACAAGGGATTCCCAGCACAGGCAGTACCGTCTGGGAAAAAAACCTCATGACGCGACAGTCACTTGGACTTTGTGTGACGCGCTCTATTTTCTATTCTAGGCTATTCTGTTGAAAAAGAGGAAGGGCTGGTTGCTAGCCTCAAAATTGATTTCATGACCCACTACTAATGCCCAGTGACCTGAAGTTTGAAAATTCTGCTCTAATGCAAGGGCAGAAGTGAAGAGTGATTTAAGAGAAAGAAAAGTGCTACGCGTGGGAGTCGCTTCTGGCTGGGAGATCAGGGAGGGCCCCATGGTGGAGGTGGCATTCCTGCTGGGCCCTGAACGATGGATGGTGCTTGCAATTTAGATGGGCTGAGTTGGACAGAGCAATTGTATTTGTAATCGTGTATACATTATATTATTATTATTATTATTATTATTATTATTATTAATGAAGTAAAGAGCGTTCTCCTCCCCAAGGGGCTTTTCTACCGATAGCTTTACTGGATCATCCTAGCAAACCCTTGACCAACTTAGATATTAGCTGCTTTTTATCAATGGGGAAACTGAGTCAGAGAGGTAAAGGATTTTGCCCAAGGACACAGAGCTCCTCGACTTCAGCAGCACCCAGTCTGGGCTTGAGTCTGCCTGGATTGCAGCCCCCCCTTGGGACCCTGCAGAAAGAAACACCAGGCTGGACTCTGTGTCACTTCTGATTGGTGGGATGTGGGGGGACGAGTAGGGTGGCCACCAACCTTACAAGATTCTTTTCCTCTTTTCCTCCCTAGCCCTTCCCTTCCCCAGTGTCCCTGCTGGTACCTCTCTGGCCGATGCCCTGGGCACCTTGGGAGGCGTGTCAGGCTGTGGGCTCCTCCGAGAGACCTCAGCCATCTCTCCTGCATCACAGCCAGATGACCCCTCTTCTGAGGGTCTCCATCAGGAGAAATGAACTTGGTGACCTTAAGCATCCCACCCAGACTCAGGGATAACTGTCGCCCCGCCCCACCCTGAAACTTCCCTCATTCTCTGGGAACCTAACCTCCCCGGTCTGGGGGCCTGAGCTGAAGGTACAATCTTTCTGTCCTCCAAGTCTGAGAGCTGCTCTCACCCGGGCACCAGGCTGAACCCCCAACGTCATCTGTTTGACTTCCTTTCTCTCAAGGAACTTACAATTTAATCAGGAGTCCCTAATAGTACACACATTCTAAATTGCAATCATTTATTGCATCTAGCCTGGGGCTTTTCTGTCTGTTAGAAATATCAGGGTTATTTCCTTCTTTTAAGAGTTTACGTTAAAAAAAAAACCCCAAACTTTACAAATAATGGTTGCTGCTTAATGTTCTCCCCTGAAATATCAATCTGCAAAAATAGAAATCCTTTTTTACAATTCATCTTAAGGACAGAGTTCCAGTTTCTTATAATGTAATGAATGTACCACAGATAATGGTCCAATACTGCAAATGAAAGGCGCATATAATCAAAATGATAATGGAGCGTATTGTACGGCTTGTATAATAAAATCCATACCAATATGGAAATCATATCTCAAGGCAACATTCCTCTCTTTGATTTTTGTAATAATTGTACATGTAAGAGCAGGGCAGCGAGAAGTGGAGAGAACAAAGGCCTTTATTGCTTCATTAGGCAGCTGGCGTTCTGATGGTCCGGCCTGTCAACAGCCGTCCCTTAATTTCCAAGGGAAGCTTCTCCCCTTTCCGCAGAAATGATTTACCGTTCACGTTGGCGCCCTCCTCAGCCCCCCTCTTCTCTGCGAAGACTCACAATTAGACTAAATGTGCTGTGATAGCGATTTTGATCGGCACCTTCTGTCTTCTGGGGCACTGGGTCTTGGGGTTCGGGGCAGATAGGAGCCAGGCCCCTGGGTGCTTTGGTGGGAAGGAGAAGAGCCCCCTGGGGCGCTTATGGAGCCTGGGGACTGGACGACTTCTGTGGCCGGCTGGGTCCCGTTCCGTCTTGTCTCCGAATTCTTGTGTTCGGGCGTAGGTCATCCTGCCTCTGTTTATCAAGTCTTTGGTGGGGGTATTCTGTGCACCAGGAGCGGTGGGCTTGGGGCTGTGTCTGAGGGAGACTGAGGGGAGTGGGCCCGAGCCCCACAGCCCAAGCGGGTAGCTCACACGAGAGAGCTGGTTGGCCTGTGGAGCAATCTGGGGGAAGGTGTCCGTCCTGGAGTCAGCCCGGAGTAGATCTTGGAACAGGCACTGACTCGAGTGCGACCTTGGCATTGGCCTTGACGTTTCCAGCCTCAAAGATGGCTCGAGCCAGAGCCGCCTGCAGACCCCGGTCCTTAAGGCCAGGTCCACTGCCTTCTCCACCATAACCCAGGTTGGCTTTGCCAACCTGAGGGTAGGGGCTCTGGGGGGGAGGTCCGAGCGGCACCCTTCAGACGCTGGGCACCGGCAGGGTCTCAGTGGCTGGCGGGCCTCCCTCAGAGTCTGCCTTGGCCCCGCCTCCCCCCAGACCCTCCTCATTGGTCCCTCTTCTCTGACGCCTGACCTCGGCTGGCCCTGGTCTGGTCATCTGGGCTTCTCCGTGCCCCCTGTCACACTTCTCGTCCCCAGGCTTCAGCTTCAGCTGATAACTGCCCTACGGGGCCTGTATGGGTTGGTTAGCACCAGCTTCCTCCTGGGCCAGGGTGGGGTGCAGTGGACAGCAGTAACCACGAATTTGGGGACACTATTCTGCATTACCCCAGTGGGTTCTTCAATAGCCCCCTTCAGGTGGGCACTTTCTTATCCCCATTTTATGAAGACAGCTGCTATAAACATCCATGTGCAGGCTTTGGTGTAGACATAGTTTTCATCTCCTTTGGGTCAATATCAAGGAGCTTGACTGCTGGATCATGTGGTAAGTGTGCTTAGTTATGTAAGAAACCACCAGACTGGCTTCCAAAGTGCCTGGACCATTTTACATGCCCACCAGCAATGAATCCGAGTTTCTCTACATCCTCGCCAGCATTTGGTGTCAGTGTTTTGGATTTTGTCCATTATGATAGGAGTGTGGTGGTGTCTCATTGCTTTAATTTGTATTTCCCTGATGACATATGATGTGGAGCATCTTTTCATATGCTTTTTTGCTACTGTATATCTTCTTTGGTAAAGTGTGTGTTAAGGATTTGATCCATCTTTTAATTGGGTTGTCTGTTTTCTTGTTTAGTTGTAAGTTTCTCTGTATATCTTGGATAACACTCCTTTACCACACGTGTCTTTTGCAAATCTTTTCTTCCAGTCTGTGGCTTGTCTGTTCATCCTCTTTTTTTTTTTTTAAGTTTTTTTTTTTTTTTTTTAACGTTTATTCACTTTTGGAAAGACAGAGACAGAGTGTGAGCAGGGCAGGGGGCAGAGAGAGAGGGAGACACAGAATCGGAAGCAAGCTCCAGGCTCTGAGCTGTCAGCACAGAGCCCGACGCGGGGCTCGAAACCACGAACTGTGAGATCGTGACCTGAGCTGAAGTCGGACGCCTAACCGACTGAGCCCCCCAGGCGCCCCTGTTCATCCTCTTAACAGTGTCTTTCACAGAGCAGAAATTTTTACTTTTGATCAACTTCTGCTTATCACCTCGTTCTTTTATGCCTTTGGTGTCATATCTAGTAAGCACCACCAAACCCACGGGTTGGTGAAAGTCATCTAGATTTTCTCCTGTCATTTTCTAGGAGTTTTATAGTTTTGCACCTCACATTTAGGTCAGCGATCCATTTTGAGTCAGTTTTTGTGAAGAGTGTAAGAATGGTGTCTATACTCATTTTTTTTTTCCATGAGGATGTCCAATTGTTCGAGCACCATTTGTTGAAAAGATGGCCTTTTCTCCATTTTATTAACTTTGCTTCTTTCTTAAAGGTCGGTTGACTATATTTATGTGAGTCTCTTTCTCTCCTACTCAGTTCCATTGATCTATTTTCCTATTATTTCACCAATCCCACACTGTTTGGGTTATTGTAGTCTTATATTAAATCTTGAAGTCAGGTTATTGTCAGTCCTGACTTTGTTTTTCCTCCTCTGTATGGTGTTTGCTCTTCTGGGTCTTTGGCCTTTCCATATTTTGGGGTTTTGTTTGGGGTTTTGTTTGGGATTGCACTGAACCACTACATCAAGTTGGGAAGAATTGAAATCTTGTCAGGACTTAGTCTTCCTACCCATGAACATGGAATATCTTTCCATTTATTTAGTTCTTTGATTTCATTCATCAAAGTATTATGGTTTTCCTCATATAGATCTTATACACATTTTGTTAGGTATACACCTCAGTATTTCATTTTGGGGGTGCTAATGTAAATAGTATTGTGCTTTTAATTTCAAATTCCACTTGTTCATTGCTAGTATATAGGAAAGCAGTTGACTTTTGTATCTTGTATCAGTAGCCTTGCTATCATTGTTTATTAGTTTCAGGATTTTTTATTGTTGTTGTTGATCTTTTTTCAGATTTTCTTCATAGGCAGTCATGTCATCTGCAAAAGTTTTATTTCTTCCTCCCTAATAAGTATACCTTCTATTCCTTTTATCATTTTACTGCATTATCTAGGACTTTGAGAATGATATTGGAAAGGAGTGGTGAGAGGGACATCCTTGCCATGTTCCTAATCTTGGTAGAAAAGCTCCAAGTTCCTCACCATTGATTATGGTGTTAGCTGTAGGTATTTTGTAGATATACTTTTTTTTTTTTTTTTTTTTTTTTTTTTTTTTGAGAGAGAGCAAGTGGGTGAGAGGAGAGGGAATCTCAAATCCACAACCCTGGGATCACAACCTGTGCCAAAATCAAGAGTTGGGCACTCAACTGACTGAGTCACCCAGGTGCCCTGTAGATATTTTTGTCAAGTTGAAGAAGTTCCCTTCTATTCCTAGTTTACTGAGAGTTTTTACCATGAATGGATATTGGGTTTTGTCAATAGATGTTTATTTCTGCATCTACCATGATCTCATGATTTTTCTTCTTTAACCTGCTGAGGTAATGGATTATAGTGATTGGTTTTTGGATCAGCCTTACAAATACCACTTGGTTGTGGTGTAAAAATCTTTTTATTATGTTATTGGATTTAATTTGCTAATATATATTTTGAGGACTTTTTTGCTTTTAAATTCATGGGAGATATTGGTGAGGAGTTTTCTTTTTTTGATATGTCTTTGATTTGGTATTAGGGTGATGTTGGACTCCCAGAATGAGCTACAAAGTATTCCCTCTACTTCTAACTTATGAAAGAGACTGTAGAGTATGGGTGTAATTTCTTTCTTAAATGTTTGATAGAATTCACCACTGACCCCATCTATGCCTAGTACTTTCTGTTTCTGAAAGTTATTAATTATTGATTCACTATCTTTAATAGATACAGGTCTATTCAGATTATTTATTTCTTCTCGTGTGAGTTTTGGCAGACTGGGTCTTTCAAGAAATTGGTCCATTTCATCTAGGTTATCAAATTTGTGGGCACAGAATTGTTTATAGTATTTCTTTATTATCCTTTTAATGTCCATGGAATTTGTAGTGATGTCCCTTCTTTCATTTCTGATATTAGTAATTTGTGTTCTTAGTCTTTTTTTTTTTTTCTTGGTTAGCTTGGCTAAAGGCTTATCAATTATATTGGTCTTTTTAAAGAATCAGCTTTTGTTCTCATGGATATTTTCTATTGATATCCTGTTTTCAATTTCATTGATGTCTGCTCTAATTTTTATTATTTCGTCTACTTATTTTGGGATTAATTTGCTTTTTTTCTAGTTTCCTATGGCAGAAGCTTAGATAACTGATTGTAGAGCTTTCTTTTTGTCTAAGTATGTGCATTCAATGCTATAAATTTCCCTCAAAGCACTGCTTTCCCTGCATCCTACAAATCTTGATTAGTTGTGTTTTCATTTCTCTCTGGTTAAAAATATTTTTTAATGTGTATTACTTTATTTTGAAAGAGAGAAAGAGAGAGGGTGAGTGGGGGAGGGGCAGAGAGAGGGAGAGAGAGAATCCCAAGCAGGTGCCACCCTGTCAGTGCAGAGCTCAATGTGGGAATCGATCCCACAAATGGTGAGATCATGACCTGAGCTGAGATCAAGAGTCAGATGCTTAACCAACTGAGCCACCCAGGCACCCTAGTTAAAAATATTTTTAATTTCTCTTGAAATTTCTTTTTTGACCCATGTGTTATTTACAAGTATGGTTTTTTTTTAATTTTTAATTAAAAAAATTTTTAAATATATTTATTTATTTTTGAGAGAGAGACAGAACACAAACAGGGGAGGGCCAGAGAGAGAGGGAGACACAGAATCTGAAGCAGCCTCCAGGCTCCAAGCTGTCAGCACAGAGCCCAACGCAGGGCTCAAACTCACGAACTGTGAGTCCTTAGCCAAAGTCCTTAGCCAAAGTCGGACGCTTAACCAACTGAGCTATCCTGGTGCTCAAAGTATGTTTTTAAATCTCCACATATTTTGGGATTATCTTTCTGTTATTGATTTCTAGTTTGATCCAATTGCGGTCTGGGAAAAGATATTATATGATTTCTGTACATCTGAATTTGTTAAGGTGTGTTTCATGGCCCAGAATGCAATCTATCCTGGTGAATGATCCATGTAAGCTTGAGAAGAATATGTATTCTGCTGTTGTTGAATGAATAGTCAACAGACGTTTATTGTTGATGGCATTGCTGAGTTCAACTATGTCTTTACTAAGTTTCTGCCTGAGGGATTTATCCATTTATGATAGAGGGATGTTGCCTATAATTGTGGATCAATCTATTTATTCTTGCAGTCTTACCTGTTTTTGCCTCACATATTTTGATGCTCTGTTTTTAGGAGCATATAAGTTAAGGATTGTTATGTCTTGGAGATTTGACTCCTTTCTCGTTATGTAATGCCCTTGTTATCCCTGATAACTTTCCTTGCTTTGAAGTCTTCTCTGTCTGAAATTACTATAGCTACTTCAGCTTTCTTTTGGTTAGTGTATAGAAGTTATATGCTAATAGGTATATTAGATACATAATTAAGGATATATAATTGAATACGTTGTTGCAATTATTATTTTCAACAAACTTCTATTTGTTAGGTCAATCAAGAATAAAAAAAAATATGTGTTAGGGGCACCTGGGTGGCTTAGTTGGTTAGGCATCCAACCTCAGCTCAGGTTATGATCTCATGGTTTGTGAGTTCAAGCCTCACATTGGGCTTTGCAATGACAGTGTGGAGCCTGCTTGGGACTCTCTCTCTCCCTCTCTCTTTGCCCCTCCCTCACTGCTTCTCTCTTGCTCTCTCTCAAAAATAATTATACTTAGAAAAAATATGTTTTAATTATACTTTCACTTATTCCTTCTTTGATGCTCTTCCTTTCTTAATGTAGTTCTGAGTTTCTGATATTATTTTCCTTTGCACAAACTTTTTTATTTTATTTATCTATTTATTTTATTTTAAAGAGAGAGCATGTGTGAGCTGGGGAGAGGGGCAGAGAGAAAGAGAGAGACTCTTAACCAGGCTCCACAATCAGTGTGGAGCCTGACTGGGGCTTGATCCCACAACCCTGGGATCATGACCTGAGCAGAAATCAAGAGTTGGATGCTCAACTCAGCCACCCAGGTGCCCATAAAAAACTTCTTTTAACGTTTCTTGCAAGGCAGGTCTCCTGTTAACAAATTCCCTCAATTTTTGTTTGTCTGAGAAAGTTTTATTTCTCCTCCACTTTTGAAAGATAATTTTACAGGGTACAGAATTCTAGGTTTTTTCTCTCTCAACACTTAAATATTTCACTCCATTCTCTTCTTGCTTGCAAGGTTCTGAGGAGACGTTGACTGAAATTCTCATCTTTTCTCCTCCATAGGTAAGGTTTTCTTTCTTCTAGTTTCTTTCAGGATCTTTCCTCTATCCTGAATGTTCTGGAATTTGAAAATGATATGCCTAGGTATAGTTTCTTTGGCATGTTTCCTGCTCCGCGTTCTCTGAGCTTCCTGCATCTGTGGTTTGGTGTCTGTTGTTAACTTGGGGGAAGTTCTCAGTGACTACTGTTTCTAGTATCCCTTCTCTTCCTTTCTCGCTCTTTCTCTCTCTCTTGTCCTTTTGGTATTCCCATTGTGCATGTGTTACACCTTTGTAGTTGTCCTACAAGTTCTGGATCATTCTGGTGTTTTTTCAGTCTTTTTCTCTTTGATTTTCAGTTTTGGGAGTTTCTACTGTCACATCCTTGAGATCAGGGATTCTTTCCTCAGCCATGTTAAATCCATTAAGTCCATCAAAGGCACTCTTCATTTCTCTCACAGCGTTTTTGATCTCTTCCTTCCTTTTTTTTCTTTTCTTTTCTTTTTTTTCTTTTTTTTTTTCTTTTCTTTCCTTTTCTTTCTTCTTCTTTCTTTCTTTCTTTCTTTCTTTCTTTCTTTCGGTCCATTTTAGGATTTCCGTCTCTGCTTAGATCACCCACCAGCTCTTGCATACCGTTTTCTTTATCCATTAGGGCCCTTGGCATATTAATCATAGTTGTTTTAAATTCCTGGTCTGATAATCCCTGCCGTGTCTGGTTTTAATGCTTGCTCTGTCTCTCAAACTGTTTTTTGTCTTTTAGTATGCCTTATAATTTTTTAGCTGATATTAGGATGTGATGGGCTGGGTAAAAGGAGTTGCTGTAAACAGGCCTTTGGTAATGTGGTGTAAGGGGGAGGGGGAGGGCTTTTAGTGAGCCTGTGCTTCGGGGCTGAGAACTTCACAAATGTTTCTCTGCTTGTTTTCTCCTCCCTGCTTAGGTGGGACAGGATGGCTCGAGTGGACTGGAGTGGAGTATTTCCCTTCCCGTAGGTCAGTTAGTCTCTGATAAAACCCCAGCAGGGCAGGTGCTGGTTAACTAGTTTCTCCCAAAGGCAGGCCTTATTATGAGGGGTCTGGCATATTTCAAAAAACTCTATTTCCCCCTCCTACCAGAAACACAAGGGGATTTTTCTCTGCTATTTACTGCAAGAACCTGATAGAGCTTCTGGAGGTAAGACCCATGGAAGTGTGGGACCTTCCCTACGACCTGGCCACTCTGGGACTTGTCCCCACTGAGCCTCCAGCAGGTTGTCAGTTACAGTTCCTGGTTCCCTCCCAAGGCCCTAGGGTTTGTGGAGATTTCTGCTGCATCAGCTGGGATTTTCCGGATCCGCCCCGTCTGTCTCTCCAGCTTTGGGGGCAGTGGGCTGCTCTGGGACCTCACTTCTCTTCACAGATCTCAGAAGAGTTGTTGGTTGTTCAGTTTGCTCAGGTTTTGGCCCATTGTGAGGGTGGAGTGGCAACTCCCAAGCTCCTTACTGGCGGCACAGGGGAGCTTTCTAGGTATTTGTTTATATAGCGCTCGTGTCTTTCTGTTGGTGGTGGTAAAATATACATAACTAAAATTTACCACTTTCCAATGTATGCTTTGATGGCCTTAAGGACATTCACATTGTGGCGACACCACCACCAGCACTGCCATCCATCTCCAGAACTCCTCTCCTCTTGCAACACTGAAACGCTGGATCTGTTGAACAACAACCCTCTGTGCCCCCCACAGCTCGCCCCTGGCCAGAACCATCCTACTGTCTCTCTGAATCTGACTATTCTAGGGCCCTTCGTATAAGCGGAATCATACAATATCCATCCTTCTGTGACGGCCTCATTTCACTCCACATAATGTTCTCAGGGTTCATCTGTGTTCCAGCCTGTGCCGGAACTTCATTCCTTTTTAAGGCTGAATAATATCCCACCGCATGTGGATGTCACATTTTGTTCGTTGTTCACCTGTCAACGGACGTTTGGGTTGTTTCCGCCTTTTGGTCATTGTGGATACTGCTGCTAAGGACGTGGATGTGCAAATCCCTGTTTGAGACCTTGTTTTCAGTTCTTTTGGGAATACACTCAGAAGTGGAATTGCTGGATCACGTGATAATTCTCTGTTTGTCTTTTGCAGAACCGCCATGCTGTTTTCCACCGCGGGTGCGCCATGTTGCATTCCCACCGCTGGTGCATGAGGGCTCCAATTTCTCCACATCCTCGCCAACACTTGTTTTCTTCCTTCTCCTCCTCCTCTTCTTCTTTTCCCTCTTCCTTCACCTCCTCCTCATCTTCCTCCCTCTCCCCTTCCTCTTCTCCTTCGTCCATAATAGCAGTCCCAATGGTCTCTTCTCCGTCTCCTTCCTCCATAATAGCAGTCCTAACGGGTGTGAAGTAGCATCTGGCTGTAGTCACTTTAGATATTGTAAAACACATTCTCGAAGCCCAGGTCCTCCGTCTGGGGCTGGGCCCGAGAGTCCCAGGCTGGGCCCGAGAGTCCCACTGACAAGCTCCCAGGAGACGAAGAGGTTGCTGGTTGCTGGCCCGCCTTTGAGTCAAGAGGGCTCGGAGGATCTCTGATGGACTGCCTCATCCCCGAGCCTGCACTCATCTCTAAAGCTCTTTCTCATGATCAGTTCCCGCATCCCTGACAAACAGCTTGCTCTTGCTAAGGACATTTTTGTTTACCTGCATGAAGCTTTGCTCCCCAAGGATGGGGAGTGAACCTCACCTGATCCTTTGCATCCCCTAGAGGGTCTAGCACCGTGCAGAGCAAGCGATGTGTCCTCAGTGCTATTTGTTGACGAAATAATAACAACAGCCCCTCATCTGTGTGAAGACTTTGCAGTTCACGAGCACCTCCATGTGCTTGATTCAGGACCTGCCATCTCTCTTCCGATGGAACCAACACTTCCTCCTGGCCTTCATGCTAGGTGCGAATTTTCTCATATCATCATTACAGCAATCTGTGGGTTTAGTAGGGCAGCAATTTTGTGAGTGACTCTCCTGCCAGGAAGGGCAACCTGTTGTTTAGAGAAGTGTCAACTGTGTCACCTCTGGTATCCTAGGGGACGATGGCAAGACTGGGACCTGTCCCCACTTCCCTGGAGGAGAATCGGGACCAGTAGCAGGAGTGGGGGCTTGCTTCTTCTCACTGGGAGATCTCCATGGGGGCTGGCTGGTGTTTTTGAACTCTTGAATTTTGAAGCCCTTGGCGGCTTCCCCGCCAGCCATCCTGCCTACGCCAGGCGCCAGTGGCACAGATGACGTCTTTCCTGCTTTTTGCATTGAAGGCCCTTACACAGTCGGGAAGAGCTAGGGGGTTCTGGATTTCTGGCCCTGGCTCCATCCGTCCTGACCATGGGGCCCTATGCCAGGCACCGACACATCCAGCCTTGGTTTCCTCTTCTGTCAAATGGCGCAATGCTGTCTGCCCAGCTGGGCCCACGGGGCTGTGGTGAGCCCACACCAATAGCTCCATGTGAAAATGCTTTGTGCGTTGTGAAGAGACATACGTGCTACACTGTATGCACGTTGTGTACATCGTAAAATGGAATTGCTTTTTTATTTTTAACATTTGGGTATTTACACAGAGACACTCTCATACGCATGATCTTTTCAGCGGCTCATTTATTTGTCTGGCTGTGTAAAAAAATGAGATAGGAACCCCCATGGAAGCGACTAGCACGCTCCTCCCTTCTGAAACTTGATTTCCGCTGTCATCCTTACATTTCCCAAGGGTTAGCTGGTTGGCGCGGGGAGGGGGGGCGGTCATCCAACATCAGGAGGGAAGCTCCGAGTTAAAAGTTAATTCTTCTTTACCGTATCAAGGACACTTAATTCTTTTAGTGATTTACTCTTCTTTGTAATTATAGATGTGGTGGTTACAATGCCTTGTACACTACGTTACAGATTTTCTTTTATGCGATTTATCCCCATTACTGATTTAAAGCTCTTCCTTTGTAAGTTTTTATTCCAGTTCCTGCGATAGTGTTTAGGGACTTTGGCCGGGCCCAGGGCCTCTATGGGGGCCATTAGAGTTGCTGTGTACATATATAATTAAGGAATTTCAAAACACAAATTACCGCCTTTGGGGCCAATAGCCAGTGCAGTTACCATCTATCATGCCAGCTCTTGAGACAGCTCTGTGTGTGTTTGGTAAAGTAAATTAACATACAACAACTTTGCTTAAAATAATGCTGAAATTTAAGACGTAGCGAGAAGCAAGAAAAACAAATAAAGGGATCCAGGGAGAGTCAAAATCACATATTTAAATGAGGAGAAAATTCCCGCCTGGTGCCTTTCATCACCTGCAGGTTCCTGCACAAGGCTGTCTAGATACTCCGGGTCCCTCCTCACTTCTTCTGGATTTCTGGCCGAACTTCTATTGGGTTTACATCATCTCTGAGCCGACTGTGGCTTGGAAGGGACCTTTGGAGCCCATGTCACATATTTTATCCTTTGGAAATGTCCTAGAGACAACGGACCTACATGTTTCAGAGTTTGGAAAACAGTAGGGCCATCACCTGTCACTCTAGCAGCTGAAGACAAGCTGTCTCAGACACTAGCCCGATGGGAGGCCTGCCTCTGGCTTTTATGTCCAAGCTGGGACTCTTGGCCTCAAAGCCTGCTTCTGGTCTTGGAAGTTGGTCCCTTTCCAACATTATAGCTCTACATTTTTTTTTTCTTTTGCTGCCAATAAAACCAAGTTCAAGGCTAATATTAATGCTTTAAAAAAATACAATTGTCCTTAGGAGCCCAGTTAACAGAAGCAGATTCTTTAAAACAGATGTGTTTGTGGTCCAGTGTTGATGTGAACGAGGCATTGGCTGCTTGGATGGGTGTAGAAATTTTCCCTGTCTCCTAAGAAGGAAATGAAATGATGGTTCTTTGTATACAAATCCCTCAAATCAACCACTGTTATGCTTCCCAGCAATAACCACCAGTGATGTTTTGGTGTGTGTCTTTTCAGACCTGCTTGATGTGCGTTTTATACATAAAGATTAATCTTTCAAAAAGCAAACTGGACTTTATTACTTTTTGGCCCCTTTTCTCTTACCCTACTTTAAACGTTTTCTCAAGTCAGCAAATATTTCAGCATGTGACTTTTAGTGGCTGCAAAGGTTTCCACTGCTCGACTGAGACCACCATTTTGTAGTCTTTTAGCGCCTGATGAAAATTTAGGCTTTTTTTGTTTTGCTATTAAGGATGATGCTTCAGTGAACGTCCTTCCATGTGCATCTTTGCCCATGTCTACTATAATTTCCTCAAGATAAATTCTTAGAGACGGGGATACTGAGTCAAAGGTTATGCACGTGGACATTACCATTTATTCCTCTTAAAAATAGCATTCTCCTTGGTAAAAGAAGCAAATTGCTTTGACACAAATCTGCTGCCCTGGTCGTAGTCATGTGGAACATATTCTTGGCAAGAAGGGCTAAAGGTGAGGGCTGCTACCAGCCCCCACCCCAGGAGCAGACACAGAAAATGACCAAAGGACCCTGGAGCCACAGCTCCCTGGGGAGGAAGTTGCAACCTCCTCCTCAAACCACAGCTAATCCTTGGTGGGGAGGGCAGACAGCCAAGATTCTTTATCTGTCGATGGCGATTCAGTCCAGATAGAGTAATAAGATTCAGCAGCTTTCTAGAAGAAGTGGCTGTTGCACAGAGCTGGTTGTAGTAGCATTGTGGCTGGAATTAGGATCATAGAAGGTACTAGAAGCTTTACAGGCAGTTTACAGTTGGGTTTTCACTGGGTGGGATTCTATGGGATACCAGTCCTAGAAAGCGAGCAGTGGGGGGGGGGGGGGGGGGCGGGGCACCTGGGTGGCTCAGTCGGTTAAGCATCCGACTTTGGCTCAGGTCATGATCTCACAGTTTGTGAGTTTGAGTCCCGCGTCGGGCTCTGTGCTGACAGCTGGGAGCCTGGAGCCTGCCTTGGATTCTCTGTCTCCCTCTCTCTCTGCCCCTCCCCTGCTTGTGTTCTGTCTCTGTCTCTCAAAAATAAATAAACATTAAACAAAAAAGAAAGTGAGCAGTAGGTTGGCTGAAAAACTCTTTCTTTTCATTTCATTAGAGAGTAGTTGGGTCCCCAGGAGTAATTCATGAACTTGCTTTGACAATATATTTCTTTCTGGGCTCTCACCTCAACAGGAGGCCATGGTTTCTGCCTTCTCAGCACACATTTGTTGTAAAATAATGTAATGTAATACAATATAATATAAATTATATAATATATATACATATAAAAATATATTTTAAAGCAAGTTTGATTTGTGTTTCTGCCACTTAGATACAAAATTCTTGACTACTATAGTGATACCGAACTTCAACTCAATTCAGAGACCTAAATGGGATAATGTAGCTATTGAGCCTAGGTGAATGGGCCAAGTCTCCTGCTTAGCACTGACTGCAGGTGAATGAATGAGTCCCAGTCCTTCCCTCAAGGAACTTGTACTCTCGGGCAGGAGCTCAATGTCCCACAGACAAGGCAGGATGGATGGCCAGAGAAGGAAAAGATAACCTTCGGCCAGTAGGATAAGGACAGGATTCACAGAGGAAGTGACATTTCTGATGAGTCTCAGAACATGACCGAGACTTTGACAGGTGGGATTGGCAAGTGATAGAATTTCTGGTAAGGAACACAGCAACATCAAGTGCTGAGAGGGAGAGCAGAATGTTTCACATTTAGGGAGAAGCTGGGAGATAAAACTGGAAGGAAGAGTGGGGGCTTTGCATGTTGTTTGGAACCTGGATTCCAGGCTGAAATAAAAATGAGATTTCACTGTGTTTGATGGAGCAGCTTTTATCAAACCAACGGACCCACAGAAACAAATAGAAAACCCACACAAAACTAAATAAAAACCACCCCCCCCCCCAAGCATCTGTTTGAAGGAATTATAAAGCTGTGAAAGCAGCCAGGACTTGAGGGGAAAGGGCTTAGAATACAGGGATCATCGAGGGCAGGACAACATATCTACCACTTTTCCTTTTGGGTGCTTTGTTGACCTTTGGTTGTGACTAGAGGCTGAGATGCTTGCTAAAAGGCCCTTGCTGAGAGGCAGGGAAGCCAGCAGAAAGTTTTGGCAATCCTGTAGGGCTAGGAAAGCAAACATTAGAGTTTGCAATTGCTCAGGCAGCCAGAACTTAAGGAGTCATCACAGGGAGAAGAGAAGTGAACAGAAGTGAGCCCAATACTTGATGTTTTTCACCTTTAGGCATTAACAAGTTACCCAGAGCAAGATGCCAGGAAGCAAAGAAGTGGCTGAAAAAATAGCAAGTTATTGGTAGTTTTATGGTACTGGGATGAGAACCATTTGTATTCAGGAGATACACAGAAGGAGGGGCCCTAGTAAATATTCCAGACTCTAAACTGGACACCTGGCAGGCTACACCCTTAGCGGGGAAACTAGAGTTTTCAAAGGCTATATAATCCAGCCTCAGGTCAGCAGAAATTAATAAGATAGGAAACAAACATAGAATAAAGCCATATGTTCATTCTTCAAAAAGACTAATAAAATCGGTAACCCTCTAGCAAGACTGAGAGAGAGCACAATGTACCAAAATCTGGACTGAAAAAAAATCACTATAGATCCTACAGATACTAATGCCAATATTATGAACAACTTTATTCCAGTACATTTGAAAGTTAGGCAAAACAGACAACATGTTAGAAAAACAACACTTACTACAAATTACTCAAAAACAAACAGACACCCTGAATAGTCCTATGCCTGTCAGAGAAACTCATTCTGTAATTGAATTCTTCCCACAAAGAAAGCTCTGGACTCAGATGGCTTCCATGGTGAATTATTTCAAATATTCAAGGAAGAAATAGACAACCAGTTGTATCAAAATTTAGAAAAAGAATCCCTCCCCAACTTGCTTTATGAGGCTAGCATAATCTTACAACAACTTGATAAAGAGATTACAAAAAAAGGAAAATCATGCATTAATTTCTTTTGTGAACATAAAAATCTTAAACAAAATATTTTAACTAGAATACAATGATATATAAAAGCTATGCTGGGTTACTCCAAGGATGCAAAGTCAGTATAATAGTAAAAAATTAATCACTGTGATTGTCACATTAACAGAATAAAGGAAAAAAAAAACTAAATGCAATAAAAGCATGTGATAAAAAGTAAAAATTGAGAGTAAGAATAGAAGATAACGTCTTAAATTGGATACAAATCCTTAGTAAAACATCATATTTAATGGTAAAATATAAACATTTTTCTCCCTGAAATAGTCTAAGTGACAAGGATGGCCACTATCACAAGTTCTGCATTTTACTGGTCGTCCTGGCTAGTGTAATAAGGCAAAAAAAAGAAAAAGAGGCAGAAAGAGAAAGAAAGAAAGGAAGAAGGAAAGAAACAGACATAAAACCGTTCTTCTTTATAGACAACATGAGTGTGTATGTAGAAAACACAAAGTAATATATAAATAATTAGAATAAATCAGCCTAGCAAGATCTGGATACAAAGTCTATATATAAAAATAAATTGTATTTTTTAATAACAGCAACAAAAAAAATCACAAAATAAAATGAAATAATCACATCATGTAGCACCAGCCCCTTTTACCCACCCCCTGACCCCCAAACAACCAAAAGACTCACATTGAATTTCTAGGAATTAATCTAATGAAAAATGTGTAACTCTTCAACACCGAAAAGTACACAATATTATTGCAGGGAATTAAAGATGACAAATAATGGAGGTATATACCATGTTCATGGACTAGAAAAATTAAATACTATAAAGATATCAAATCTTTCTCAAATTAGAGTACAGATTTGAGGAGCCTGCGTGCTTCAGTCAGTTGAGCATCCAGCTCTTGATTTCAGCTCAGGTCATGATCCCAGGGTTGTGGGATTGGGCTCTCTTCTGGACTGAGCATAGAGCCTACTTAAGATTCTCTCTCTTCCTCTCTCTGTGCCTCCCTCCCCCACTCTCTCTCTCTAAAATACAAACGAACAAACAAAAACCCACATGTGAAGTAACCGCTTGAGCTAAAGCCGACCCAAAACAAACAAATAAAGTATAGATTCAATGCAATCTGAATCCAAATTCTCAGATGATTTTTGTGGAAATTGAAGTCTGATTCTTATATTTATATGAAAGTGCACAGAGCCCAAAAGAGCTAAGACCATCTTAAAGAAGGGCAAAATTGAAAGACTTATATTATTAGATATCGAGACTTAATGTACAGCTACGATAATTAAAAGAGCAAGGCATTGGTACAAGGATAAAAAATTGTCTAAAGAAAGAGAATAGAGTCCAGAAATAGACCCATACGTATGAAGTTAGTTGGTTTATACACAGTACACTAGGGAAGGAAAAGTCTTTTCAACAAGAGGTACAAATCAACTGGATATCCATTAAAAAAAAAAAAAAGGGGGCGCCTGGGTGGCGCAGTCAGTTAAGCGTCTGACTTCAGCCAGGTCACGATCTCACGGTCCGGGAGTTCGAGCCCCGCGTCAGGCTCTGGGCTGATGGCTCGGAGCCTGGAGCCTGTTTCCGATTCTGTGTCTCCCTCTCTCTCTGCCCCACCCCCGTTCATGCTCTGTCTCTCTCTGTCCCAAAAATAAATAAACGTTGAAAAAAAAAAAAAAAAAGAAGCCTGACTCTTATCTCATACCATACACAAAACCAATTCTATTATAGATTTATAGACTACGGATTTAATTTTTTTTAATGTTTATTTATTTTTGAGAGAGAGACGGAGGCAGACTGTAAGTGGGGGAGGGACAGAGAGAGAGGGAGAGACTGAATTTGAAGCAGACTCCAGGCTCTGAGCTATCAGCATAGAGTGCGATGCAGGGCTTGACCCCACAAACTGTGAGATTATGACCTGAGCCAAAGTCGGACGCTTAAACGACCGACTACCCAGGTGCCCCAAGATTTAAATATGAAAAATTAATAAGGCTTCTAGGAGAAAATGTAGAGAATACCTTTATGACCTTTGGCTTTGGCAAAGATTTCTAAAGCATGACACCAATAGCACTAATGATAAAGAACAGGAATAGTAAGTTGGACTACATTAAAATTAAGAATTTTTGTTCACCAAAAGACGCTAATAAAGAATAAAAATTCATACCTCGGAGTAGGAGAAGATATTTACCGTACGTATATCTGACTAAGAACTCATACTAGAATGTATTCTTAAAAACCCCAGAAACCAATAAGAAAAAGATAACCCCATAGAAAAATGGGCAAAAAGACTTGAATTAATGTTTTATAAACCAATAAATAGCTGAAAAGCTTCTTTAAAAATTTTTTTTTAATTTTTTTTAAATTTTTTTTTCAACGTTTATTTATTTTTGGGACAGAGAGAGACAGAGCATGAACGGGGGAGGGGCAGAGAGAGAGGGAGACACAGAATCGGAAACAGGCTCCAGGCTCCGAGCCATCAGCCCAGAGCCCGACGCGGGGCTCGAACTCACGGACCGCGAGATCGTGACCTGGCTGAAGTCGGACGCTTAACCGACTGCGCCACCCAGGCGCCCCTCTTTAAAATTTTTAATATTTCTTTATTTATTTTGAGAGGGAGAGAGAGAGAGACAGAGGCAGAGAGAAAATTCCAAGCAGACCCTCACTGTCACCTCAGAACCCGATGCGGAGCTCGAACTCACAAACTGTGCGATTGTGACCTAAGCGGAAACCAGAAGTCAGAGCCCCAACAAAGAGCTTAACGGACTGAGCCACCCAGGTGTTCCAATAAATATCTGGAAAGTTTAATCACGGTACCAATCACCAGGAAAATGTATTTGAAAGCCACAATGAAATAACCACTTGAATGGTTAGAATTCAAAAGACGGAATGCTACCTCGTGTTGGAGAGAATGTGAAGCAATTGGAATTCTTTTTTTATTTTAATGAGTTTGCATTTTATGTTATTAAAAATTTTTTAATGTTTGTTTATTTTTGAGAGAGAGAGAGAGAGACAGAGAGACAGAGCGCGAGGGGGGAGGGGCAGAGAGAGAGGGCGACACAGAATCTGAAGCGGGCTCTGGGCTCTGAGCCGTCAGCACAGCTCGAACTCACGAACCCTAAGATCACGACCCGAGCCAGAGTCAGATGCTTAACCGCCTGAGCCACCCAGGCGTCCCAGCAATTGGAATTCTTATTGGTTGTTGGTGGCAATGTAAACTGGGGGAAATGTTTTGGTATTACCTACTAAATTTGAACATATATACACCCTGTGTCCCCGTGTTTCGATACCTAGGCATATGCTCAATATAGCACATTTATTCATCAAAAGACATGCATGAGAAAACTCACAGCAGCCCAATCTGGAAGAGCTCCACACTGGAAATAACTCAAATGGCCATCAACAGTAAAATAGAAAACTAAATTGTGGCCTAGTCATACCATGGAACACTCAACAGTGATGAGAAAGAACAAATTATAATTATATACAACGATATGGATGAAATCTCCCAAGCACGGTTTTAAGGGAAAGAGTCCACACACAAAAGGGAATGTGTTGATTCCGTTGATATAAGGTTCAAAAGTACACGAAGCTAATTAGAGTGACCGCGATCAGGATAGTGTTTATCTTGCCAGGTGGGGGTGACTGCAGGGGGGTGTCAGGAAGACTATGAGGAGCTCAGAGTGTGCTGTGTGTCGATTTGGCCGGTGTGCTTGTTTTGTGAACATTTACCGAGCCGCGTACTTTTTGGCATGTGTGTCCTTCTTCATTAAAAAGTTTACTTTAAAGAGCTTCACGAATGACCCTGTGTATGGTCATGGGAGAGGTGTGCCTGATTCAGTCTTGAGGGGAGTATGGGGGTGTGGGAGGCTCCTGGGAGGGACCGTGGGTGGGGGAGACTGGGGGAGGAGCTTTATCAGTACTGCCCAAAGGACGCAGGGTCTGCATTTTTGCCCTACTTCTGCCCTTGGGTGCAAGATCTTGGCCAGTTGTGATGGTTTTCTGGGTCTCTCTTGGACTGGATCACGGGCTTTCAACCACGGGGCTTCATGGCTGGGCTTGTAGGTCTGTAGGGTCCCTGAAGCTGTAAGCCTGTGTCTATGTGTGTTTTGGGGGAGAGGACCAGAGCTTTTTACCAAACTCTTTTAGGTGTCTGGAACCTAAAAAGGCTAAGAGTCATTCAAAAGATGATCCCCAAGGCACCTATGGCTTTGCCTGTCATGATTTCCCGGGCCCCAGGCAATTTTATGCTGTGGAGGGCGTATTTTATACTTGGTGGCTGAAAGTCAGGGTGGAGTTAAAGTTGTCTCTGTGTCAGAGAGAGAGGGGGTGGGGGGCACTGGGAGGAAAGATGGGACCACTTTTCTACCTGCCATCACGGGGTTATGTCATATCCGGGAATGAGTGGGGGGTGGGGGGGCAGGCAGGGGCTTCCTGCACCAGAGAGGCATCAGTCACTCGTCTCAGGCAAAACCGTGACAACGATTTCTTTTTCCTGACAGCATCTGCTCAACCCTGTGCAGTAGGAATTCTTAGTTTCTGTAATACATAGCTTTGGGGGCACCAAGAAGTTGTCACAATGGATCAAGTCACCTGTGAGCGCTGGGGACCATTGGAACTGTAAGTCTCCATCCCAAAAGGGCATCTTTTCTCTTAGGAAACGGGTCACACTAACCATTAACATCAGGAAGAATTAGAAGCAAGTTTCTGAGGCCAGGACTTGGCCTGGGGATCAGCTGAACCCTTTCTCTTGGCTTGAGACATGAAGTGATGTGAATTTTCGGTGGGGGAAAATCTCATTGTGGGTGAGAGATAAACACATTTTATTAATAATGATTCATGGCACCACGTTGGAAGGTTTTCCACTGCGTGTTCAATGTGGCAAGTTCTTTTTTTTTTTTTTAAGTTTATTTGTTTTTAGAGAGGAGGATGGGGCAGAGAGAGAGGGAGAGAGAGAGAGAATCCCAAGCCGGCTCTGCACTGTCAGCACAGAGCCTGATGCAGGGCTCGAACTCACGAACGTACAAGATCACGACCTGAGATGAACCCACAAGATCATGACCTGAACCAGGGTCAAGAGTTGGATGCTTAACTGACTGAGCCACCCAGGCGCCCCTTAATGTGGCAATTTCTAATTGGGAACAGGTCTACGGGGGCTTGGGGAGAGCTCTGGCCCACCTTTGGCAGCGTGTTGGGAGAGGTGGCCCTCACTGAGTGTGGAGGCATCAGGCTGCCGCCATGTTGACCTCTCTCTGTTGGGGAAACTTCCATTCAGAACCTTCGCTCTCGCAGGGGGCTCTTCCTTGAGTTTTAGAAGGGAAAACAAAACAAAACAAAAAACAAAACGCTTCAGACTTTGACTCGACAGCTCACTACACCCTCTTGATAACCGTATGAACCTGAACGTAACACTGACGTTCTCTAAATCTTGACTTCCTCGTCTGTAACATGACACGGGTGATTCAGCAGCTCAGGGCTCTCGTGACAACACGGTAGTTGGCCTCCAAGAGCGCGACCAGCAAGTGACGGCTGTTTGCACCACGACAAAAGGCATAACGAGACAGGAGCCTCACAGCAAGGACTGTGTGGGTCCAGGAAGGAGTGAGTCACTTCTTCAGGAGAGTCAGAGCAGGGTTTGGACACAGGACGCTCGAGATGGACTTTGAGGTGTAGACAGGATTTTGATGGAAGAGACAAGAGAAGGCATTTGGGCAGAAGGGAAAGTCTTGCAAAGGGATGCGGAAATGGGGGGATACGTTGGCTACTTTGGGGGGTACATTGGCTATTGTGGGGAAAAGGAGCCGTCTGGTGTGGCCAGAGCCTGGGGTGTGTGGGATGAGGCAACGGGGGTGGAGGTGTTAGGGTCAGACCAGAGAAGCTGGGCTAAGCAGGCCCTCCAGGCAAGGTCCCTTGTACCCCATTCCCTGACCCGACTGTCCTGTCTGGAGATGGGAATCCCGCGGCGTCCCCTCCAGGCAGGTTCCCACCCCTCAGCTCGGTTTGCGAAGTTTATCCTAACGCCAAGGCAAAGGCTAAATTAGACTGCAAAGGTAAATAGACACAGAGAAAGCCACAAAATTAAAAATATAAGGGTGGGATTGAGCTGTTAATCATGCTGCAGCATTTCACAAAGAATAGGCTGAGTTTTCCAATGAACCGATGACTCCGGCATATAAATTAATCTTTTGTATAGGAAGAAATGAAAGTCATTAAATGTCATTGTCTTATTTTAAAAGCAGCAATATCCTGCCTGATTGCAAGTGCTTCGAGGAGGATGATTAAACAGAAACCTTATCTTCACTGCTCCAAGGAGAAAATTGGAGAAAAGTTATCCAATTACGGATGATAAAGCAGAGAAAAAAAATCAGAGACGAGGCAAACACAAGCCGGCAGGTTGTAAAGAACGTGTTCTTTGCCCGCTTGGAACCAGGATCTGCTCGTGGTCAACACCCAGAAACATGCACGGCCATGAAAATTACGCCATCGCTCTCACATGCTGTTGAACGCTAACATCTCTGCAGCGTCTGTCTGTCTTTAATCCATTCCCAGGTTCCTACGCCTGGGAAACAATTGCTGTTTGGTTATCTATCCCTGCAGAGTAAACCACGGATTTCCCAACTTGCCATGGGAGCGTGGGCATATTATTTATTGTCCCTGAAACGCAGTGTCCTTATCTGTTGGCTGGGCCTGATGGGGACCCTAGGTGGGTCTGTGCTGGGGTTTCTCACCCTCGAACAACTGACACTGTGGGCTGGAGAATTCTGGGGGGCCTGTCCTGTGCCTTGCAGGATGTTTAGCAGCTCTCCTGGCCTGTGCCCACGAGCACAGCCTCCACGCCAGACCCCCTGCATTGGTGACATCCAAGCCAAATATCCCCTGGGTGGGGGCGGGGGGGGGGGGGGAAGTCCCTCCCCGTTGGGAACCACTTCCGTAGGTAGAGCATTTGGCTTTGTACTTTGTGAAGCCCACACTCAACCAATAGCAGCTACTATTCTAACTCTGAATATTGCTGTCAGAAGGTTCTTGCTTTCAAGCCTAATGCTGTGTTGCTTAAATGTACCCAATGCATGATGACTTAGGAATGATCCCAGGTTCCTTTTCTTGTTTTCCCCAAAGTATTTAATTTCTAACTTGGAAATCATGCTGCTGGTAAAATGGGGATTGTTTTCCTCCAGAGGAATACATATTTTCCCTAAGTTTGAAATTACAATTTGGGATTCTCTATGTTCCCAGTGAATGAGATGATGGGGCAGGTACCATTTCTGAAGTGAACACCACTTGAACAATACCTGGTCAAATACAGAATTATTATTATTTTTTTTTTTTTTAAATACAGAATTATTGAGTAATTACCGACAAAAGGTACCATGTGGTGTGCGACGCGTCTATAAGAATGTATGCTTTATTAGCTACAATCATGCCGATGTACATTTTAAATAATTATCAGCCTGATTACGTGGACATGAAAACGGGACCAAGGCCGTAGAGAACACCCAGCAAAGGCAGAGACAGGACCATCTTTTCCAAATGTTTACATTTGTCTCGCTAGTTGGAATTTTATTTCTTGGAGGAAGAAGGAGTTTAATCACAATGATCATTTTACTTGGATAATTTCCATTTTCTTTAGACAGATAACTTATCACCAAAGGAGGAAACAGAGGAGGAGGGAAGAGGGTTTTCATTTGGGTCAATTTAGAGAAAATACCCGTATGAGCTTCCTAGGGTTGCTGCAATCAAGTACCATAAAGTGGGTGGCTTTAAACATCAGATATTTATCCTTTCAGTGTTCTGGAGACCAAAAGTCTGAAGTCAAGGTGTTGGCAGAGCTGTGTTCCTTCCGAGGTGGAGAATCCTCTCTGGCCTCTTCCAGCTTCTGGTGGCCTCTGGCGTTCCTGGGCTTGTGACCACATGGTTCCATGTCTGCCTCTGTGTTCATGCAGGCTTCTCCCCCGTGTCTCTGTGTCTTCTCCTTTTCTGTCTCTTTTGGGAACACTCATTGGATTTCAGGCCCACCCTAATCCAGGATGATCTCATCAGGAGATCTTTACCTTAATTATATCTGCAAAGACACTTATGCTGAATATGATCACATCCCGAGGGTCTGGTGGACATATCTTTAGGGGGGCGGTGCAAACTTCAATCCACTAAAGCATAATTTTTCCAGGTAGAGCTTTTGAAGGTCAACATGGATGGCTGATCACTATTAACATGTTAAGTGCCAACTCTTAGCAAATGGGGGTCGTTCCCCTGTCTTGGAGCCTTCAGTTTTCCTCTTAAGACTGGGGGACAAAGGACAAAACAGAGAAGAGTGTTCAAGCACCCTAGCACCTTCCTTTGGTTCACCTCTTCACGGAGCTGTGGGTGGACAGGAACCCTCTGCTGTTGGTTACAACTCCGTTAGAAATGCCAAGACAAGACACTTCCTGCTGTTCCCAAGGCCCTGCTATGTCATGGTGGGCTGGAGGGAGAAAATATTCTTCTTGAAATTCAAGCATTTCTCAATTTGCTAATGGTGGTTAATGAACTCATCAAGATGGAAACTTTAAAAATAAACAGCTAACCTTGAAACCAGAAATATAAACAGAACTTATCGTTTGTTCTCCCTGCTTTGAATATCGGTTGATGTTATCTGTGGCTGTGGAGACCTCTCTGTAAGCACTTCTGTCTTTGTGGCTGTATTGGAAATTCTCTATTATGTGACAATCTCAGTATTCTCATGTGTAAAAATGGAGGAATTTGAGCTATATGATTTTGTACGCCTTCTCCAACTAAGATATTTTTTGGCATTATACAAATCAAATTAAAATGGCACTTTAGTCATGTGCTTTCAATTTCTCTTCAGTTCTAAATTGGCCATAACTTTTATCTACACCTCTCTCCCTTCCATTTACCCACCCACCCATCCACCCATCTGTCCACTCATCTATCCATTCATCCATCTACCCATCCATTCGCTCATCTGTCCATCCATCCATCCATCCATCCATCCATCCATCCATCCATCCAGCCATCCACCCACCCATTTACCTATCCATCCAGCCAGCCATCCACCCACCTACCCATCTACCCATCCATCCACCCACCCACCCACCCAACCATTCATCCACCCATCTATCCATCCATCCATCCATCCACCCATTTACCCATCCATCCACCCACCCACCCATCTACCCATTCACCCATTTACCCATCTATCCATCCATCCACCCACCCACCCACCCACCCATTTATCCATCCATCCATCCATCCATCCATCCATCCATCCATCCATCCACCCATTTTCCCATCCACCCACCCACCCATTCAACTGTCCATGCAGACATGTTTCCTACTGTCCCTCCCTCCCTTCCTTCCTCCCTCCCACTCTACCTCTCTTTCTTCATCCATCTCTTTTTATCCATGTTTCCTCCCTTCCAACCATCTGTCCATCTCTCCATCCATCTGTCCTTTCCTTCCTTCCTCCATCCAACCAGCTATGGTTCATCCATGTTTCCTTCCTCCCTCTCTTCTATGCAACTATCTATCCATTCATGTTTCTTTCCTTCCATCCTTCCATCCACCCACCTCTCTAGTACACAGATTTAAGTCGCCTGCTGTGTACCAGGCACAGTGGTAGTAGGTTCTGAGGGTACAGTAGTGAATAAGGCAGTTGAGAGAAGGGGCCCCAGGTTTATGTGACATAACGCTTATGCAGTTTGGGGGTCCCTCTTTAAAAGGACACACACTCACAGATACAAAATTTCTAGGGCTTTCCCACGGCTTCTGAAGGTGCCCATGGGAGTGAGAGACCCTGAAGCTTAAGCTTTGTTGGCTTCTGGATGAACCCCCCTTTGCAGATGTGGCCTCCCAACTCTCTTGGAGCTCAGATTCTGGTGTCACCTGATGAGGGCTGAGCCTTTCAGGCAGGAATTTAGGTAAACCTGGCTTGAACCCCTCAGACCACACCTGGGAGAAATGTGGAGTCTTCTCTTTAGCTTTCTTTCCCCATCACCTGTACACAAAGTTCAATCTCCTTCGTTTGTTTCCATTAAAGACTCATTTGTAGCAAGCAGTTGATGAATATGGCAACTTCAGAAGTTCCTAGAACACCCCATTGTGCTTTGCACAGTCTCTTGCCCCCTTCTTGCCTGCCTCCCGTGTCCTGCCTCTTCTTTTCCTCCAACAACCACCCTTGTGGGGCAGCTTCACCCCCCTCAGGCTCCTGGGACCTTTGCTTCTGTTCCAATCAGATTTGTCAATTAATTTATCCCAGAGGATAGGAGTTTCCCTGAGGGAAATTCACAGGCTTGCCGCAGGAGAGTATTTTCTCCACCTCCTTAAGCCGAGTGAACACCAAGATCATTCTGTCGAGGCGAGAGAGGGCCAGGAAAGGGCATCTGTGGTGCAGGCTCACCTCAGTTTTCCCATCCCAAAGAGTGGGAACAATACAGGTGAAGCTGTTTTGAGAGCCTGGGGGGTACGTGAGGTTCCCCATGGGGTCCACGGGGTGCAGCCTCGAGAACAACAAAGAGCTCGTCATTTCAGATGCTTCCCACGCCTCAGTGTCCGGGGAACGAATGCTCTTTGGACCAGCTTCTGGACTGCCTGAAGCTCTGTAAGCCCTTAATTTCCAGTCACCGTGCTCAGAAAAGTCTGATTCATCTGCACTCCATTTTGCTGGTGTTTTGTTTCATTTTGTTTTTGCCATTGTGTCGGCACCTTCCAACTCTGCTGGGACAGGACTTGCTCTTTGTTTAAAGCTCGCCATCATCCACAGGGCTGTGGAGCATTGTCTGTGTGGCCTTACATAAGTAACGGCAGAAATAACCAGAGAAACTTAGCTCCCAAGTAGCTCTTTCCATCATCAAAGCATTCTGAAAATATGAGCTAATTAATCAACAAGACAGGATGCCATAGTCAATAAGTACACTTTGAGCAAAGCAGCCACAGTGTTTTAGGGTGGGTGTTCTTGGCGAGTTTGCAGATGCTGTTGGGTGGGTCTGCTCTAATGGGTACTTGGCTAGCTCCGGGAGTCAGGCAGGAGCGGGCCCAGGCTGCCACTGGGCATGCTCGGCGATTCCCTCTGCTGTGCCCCAGATGGGACCCCTTTACCCATCTGCCCTGGCCTCCAGGACAAATTTTTTCATCTCCTGCAGCATTTGGAGGTCCCAAATGGGGCCCCCAAAGTCCGGAGTCCGGAGTGAATGTGTTTGCCTCCAGGTTGCCCCCAGACCATACATCACCCCAGCCACGGTGCAGCTCAGCCACATCAGGTCCCAGGGAGGCTGAGCCCAGAGCAAACCTGTCTGTTTCTTTTCACCTTGATTTACCAGGCATCCAGTCCCGTTATCTTTGTGACGTGCAATCTGGATCAAGCTCAAGTATCTTCCAGTTGCCTGGGACGACTGTTACCCAAAGCCACGGGTGTGGCCTCAGAGGTTCCATGTGAGGGTCACTGTGAGCATCTGTACGACCCGGGAGGGGACACATGGCTGATGGTCCCACAGCCAGGACATGGGGGAGGGGCTCCCGGTGATGCCCCGCCTTCCATAACTAACTTGTGATTCCTAGAGAACACCCCGTCCCCACCGCAGAGTTTGATTATAAAACAACATGCGTAATTTGATTATAAAACTCCATCCCCCCAAAACGCTGCGTCCTAAAACCCCCCGCATTTATTACAGACGCTCATTTCCAGGAGTTTTCTGTGCTGCCATATACAAGGCAAGACACGAAAGGAACCATTGAAGTGTTGGGAAACATCCAACGTCAGAATCTTTAAAACCCATGCGTCGTAACCCTCAAGAAGCTACCACCTGCATTTTCAAAGAGGGTCATCTCCGCCAGGGTCACCCGCTAGACACAAATCTCAACAGTGTGGGCACTGGGGCTGTTTATCCATGTTGAGCTGCACATCTGCCTCTCCAGATGTGTCTTTCACTCCCACCCCTGGGCACACGCTCCATGCAGTGAAACACGGGTCCCTCTGTCTGCACTGTCCCTCCGCGGAGTCCCACCCTGCCCTGGGTGCCCAGCTGAACGTCCACATCCTTGAGAAAGGCTTCTCTGCACTCCGCAGTCACGGTCATTGCTCCCGAGTCTGACCCTCCAGGTCCCGCTCCACCTGTCCTGGCCCCAGCCACACCCCCCTCGAGTGGGGTGATTTGTCCTCACTCCAGTGGCTCTTTCTGGATTGGGAGCCTCCTGAGGGCTGAGCCCCCGTCTCCTTTATGGCCACCCCGGCTCCGGTGCCACCCACAGGGGCTCAGGAAGGAGGGGTCCTGGGGCGCACTGTGGGGCGCATCGTCCCTACCGGGTTTCTGCCTCCCCTCGCCCTCACCCCCACCCAGCTGGTCGCTCAGATGCTTGGGGCCGTTTTGTCTCACAGGTCCAGAGGGCGAGCTGCTGTTTCCTTGACAACCCTTCACACGTGGGTATTTGAGGTCACGCCTGCAGAAAGGACCGAGCGAGCCTGCCACATCCACACGCGTGTTTTCTGCGTCTGTAACACGTTTTGTTGCCATAACATCCGAAAGTGCATCGAGCTCACGCAACTTCGGCTGCCTTCTGACCCCCTAAAGGCGGTGTTAGAGGCTCTGTTCACAACGATTTCTCACGTCTCTCTAGACAATTGAAGCTGGGTCCTTTGAACTTTTTTTTAAAGATTTTTTTTTTAAGGATTCAGAAAGGTAAAAATAGGACGATACCTCCCTGCCTTAGGGAAGTGACTAAATGAAATAGGGTTCTACCCTCTAAACAGTGTTGCACGGCGAGTGTCTACTTCTGTGTCGAAGCAGGGCTCTCCGCTGTTGCTGGAGAAAACGGACTTTCCTTGTGACCTCGTATCCAGCCTGCGCGCCTCCGACCCCAAGCTTCCCACCTACCTGCCAAAGGCATGTCCTCATCCCGTGTGGCCTTTGCCAATTTGTTAAAAAGTGACACCGGTGGGGCTTTCTTCGCGCGTCTACGTAAAACAGACACTTTCTTAAACCAGTGATAAGCTCTGAAAATTACTTTTTCGAGCCAGCGCGTGATGTCCTTACTTCCCCTGGACTGTGGGTGATGGGTTAGCAATTTCTGCCTATTGGTCTTCTTCGAAAGAGGAGAATTCAGGGCTGTGGTTATAAATTTAAATGGGGGTTTTCAAAAGGGCATAAATTATGCACATGTCCTAAAAGTCTCCTGATCTGAAAGTCAACTTGTGTTCGTACCTGTTACTCCCCTCCTATCTCCCTGCAGTTCTTACTCCGACAGAACAAGACCCCCCTCTCTCTGTGGACGCATCAGCTTCCTTCCTGTCCCCGGGGCTCTTTCTCCCCTCAGTCCTCAGAACAGGACTTGGCCAAGAGTAGACACCCAGAAGCTGTTTGCTGAGTGATGAGTAGACCTCACAGAATCGAGAGAAGGCCTTGGGGTGTAGGAGAGCAAGTGTGCTTAGTTGGCCAAGACCCGTGTTCACATCCTGACCCCAGCTCTTCCTAGCAAAGTTCTTGGGCAAATTGCTCAGCGTCAAGGAACATCAGCCTTCCTCACCTGGAAAGACGGATAACAGTACCAGGTCTGACGTGAAGGCCGATGGGACCAATGGGGAATTGACGTGTGGGTGCTGTGGAAAAGGCCAGGCAAAGGGGAGGCGTATGATTCACATATAACTGAGTCCTAAACCGTAGAGAGATTCCTGGGGAAATGATGAACTGTTGCCTAGTAGACCATATTTCATTTTGGGTTTTTGTAAAAAGTGGCTTTCCGGATCGGTGATGGGAGGAAAGTGCCACTCCTTGATCTTCGCTGTGTAGCGCAGTTGGGCTGGCTGAAGACAAGAAGCATTTGTTGTGTGGTCCGGGGGTGGTCCTGGGTCCCGAGTACCTATAGGAGGGGCAGGGGCGCCGAGCATCTCCAAGCGGCCTGGCCAGCATGGGGCAATGTACCTCATCCAGACTCCATTGAGTGTCACTGACTTTGTGCTGGGCCCCAGGCTCGCCACAGAGAGGTAAGCCTGACCCTCGGTCTGCCTGGGCCTCGCCGGGTTGGCGTATAGCCAGCACACCTCTACCTGGTGCGTCTGCCAGTGTCTGTCCCATTTGTCCGTGCTGGTGCCATACAGAATGTTAACGATGTTGGATATCACCCCACATGTAGGTGATGCCACATTCTAATAGTGTCAGATCCTCAGTGGAAGAGGGGGCCTGCCAGACCCAGGGGACAGCAGGTGTCGACTGGTCAGCGTGGGAGGGGCCTCTTGAGGACAGCACAGTGAAAGGGACGACAATTGGCTGTCAACCAATGAGAAGGATAGGGAGCACCGTAATAAAAACGTACATAAAGTACTATTCCGCCATCCATCCACACATTTGTCCGTCCATCCGTTTGTCTATCCAGCAAACATGGTCTGAGGCACCATGTCCAACGTGGATACCAAAAAACCAAGACTCTGTCCTCATCCTCAAGGCCTCACAGCTCAGTGGACGGAGACAGTCACTCACTCACTCAATCTTTGCGAAAATGCTCTCGGAGCTCAAAGTCAGGGAAGACTGCGTCTGTTGGTGAGTGTGTTAAGTGGGGGCCAGGGAAGGATTTGGGAGCATTGGTGTCTTTGAGAAGAACCTTGAAAGCCAAGGATGGGCAGGACTCAGGTTGTGGGGAAGGAGGAAGGGAAGACAATTCAGAGGAAGGCATGAATGGGCAAAGGCAGGAAGGCGGGACCTTATGGGCACGTTTGGGGACCAGAGGGGACCTAGGTTTGCCTGGACAGCAGGATACTAGGGTCCTTACAGAGGAGAAGTGGGAGACCACGGCTAACACTCAAGTGGGGCATCCCATGTACTAAGCCCTTTGTATCCATTATTACACTTAACCCCTGCTCTAGCCCTAGGAAGGGGAGCTGCCATCCCCCTCTCCCTTGCTTCACAGTGACAACACTGAGACACCTGCTCAAGGCCAAACAGCTGGTACGATCCCAGTGACTCTGACATTTAAATCCAGATGCTATGGATTGAATTGTCCCTCTCAAGTTCATAGGGTGCAGCCCTAGCCCTCAGCATGATGGTATTTGGAGGTAGGGCGCTTTGGGGAGGTAATTAGGGTTAAAGGAGGTCATGAGGGTGGGACACCCATGGTGGCATTTGTGTCCTTATAAGAAGAGGGAGAGAGAGATTGCACTCTCTCCGCCATGTGAGGACACGGTGAGAAGGCAAGCCGGGGAGAAAAGCCAGGAACCAATATGGAGTGGAGCGGATACCTCGATCTTGGGCTTCTTAGCCTCCCAGACTGAGAATTAACTCTCTATTATTTAAACGCCATAGTCTGTGATGTTTCGTTATAGCAGCCCAAGCTAATACACTAGGTTTGTCTGAGCCTGCTGACTCTCCTCAGCCTGTCTGGGGCCACCCCAGGTGTGGGGCCCTCGACAGGTGTCCCCAGGCCCCTTTACTGACCACCGACCGCCATCAAAAGTTCCATTCATCCTCTTCCTTGGGATGCACTTGGCCTTGGGGCTCCTTTTTGCTCTTGGACCACCCCCAGACAATGCTGAGCATTTCTTTTTGTCAGAGCCAGGAGGCCAAGCCCAGGCCTCAAAGTCCAGGCCCTCCCCTGGGCTGGCTTCCCTCCGGGCAGCCACCACTCTTTAAAAGAACGCTTTCTCCTTGTTATTTTCACGCCAAGGTTATCTGCTCAAGTGTGTACCGAGTAAATGAGGTTGTTTGGCTTATGGATACAAATAGATACTGCTTTTTTGACTTGCAAAATGAATTCCACCGTGACTGGCTCAAACTTAAGTATGCTAATGCTCAATGAACCAGTTGTCTATTTATTTCTGTTTGTGCCTGCAGACCCATTAGCAACTTTTTCTTGTTTTCTTTGAGAATATTAAACGGTTCCAACATATTCTAAAAATTAGTTGATTAGCTTGTTAGGGCATATTTTAACTGCTAGCTCCGCCGAACCAAAGGAGAAAATGAAGGTAATTTCGTTTGCAAGGAATGTATGATTCGGAGCTGACTGTTGAAAGATGCGCCACGTCAACGTAATGAGGGAGTGTAATATCTTAGTTTGCATCAAGATGGAAATAACCGTGCGCTTTGACAGACCTGATGCTGAAGGCATCACCCGCTTGCTCATTATGCATTCTGGCTCTGATTATGAAAAATAGTGTGTTTTCTTTTAAAGAGGAATCCACATTATCAATCAAACCACTCCAATTATTTCCGAACGGGATCACGGTGAAATAGACACGGGGGCTTTCCAGCTAGGGCCGCGCCTGATAGGCAGGCAGATCTTCAAGGGTGTGATATTTTTATTTCATGACAGTTGCTAGTATTAATTAGGAACACTAACGAAGTATTTTGTGCCGGGGTACCCAGACAACCTGGCTTTCCCTGCTATCATCCGGATCTTTATTATTTTGCTTTAATGAGCCCTGTCTTAAATAATATCAATGCACTTCTAATGATACCTCTCATCCAGCCTGATATTCCAATGCTTCTCTGAGAGGGTTGTCACAGCAGGGAAATAAAGAAAGGAAAGGAGTGGAAAAAAAAAAAAAAAAAGACAACAGGAAAATCCTAGCCTGTGATGAGCGAAACCAGAACAGGAGTATGAAAACAAAATGATGCTCATCGCAACGGGGAAGTGTTTCCTTGAGAGAGAGAGAGAGAGAGAGAGAGAGTGTGTGTGTGTGTGTGTGTGTGTGTGTGTGTGTGCGCGCGCGTGCACACGAGATCTCTCTGTGTGGGTGACACGTGGGTTTGGAGGTGACTCACTTGTCATTTTTATCCCGGTCTTGCAGATAAGTTAGAAGAAACGTCCAGGGGTCAGAACGGTGGCTTGTGGGCCTCACGCTGTCCCCCAGCGGACTGCCAGCTGCTTGAGGAAGGGCATGTGGGGCTCGTGTGTATTTCCGGTAGGTTATCCCTGGGACCTCATGCGAGGTTGGCCCTCAGGGTGTGTTTGCTGAGCGGACTCCGGAAAGAAAGGAGCTTTCTCCTTTGAGTTTAAAACCTGCATTTAGACACCTGGAGAGCACACAGAAGCCCACATTCTCCTTGAACAAAACACAGTGAAAAACCAGTAAGAGGCATGACGGACGCTGAGTACGCGGGTGGGAATCACTTAGACCCGGACGCGCTTCCGACGTGACCTTGGGCGCGTTGCGTCACGTTTTCGATCGTCAATTTCCTATAGAACAAGCGGGGGCGGGGATTAGCCGCAGCATGGGGAAGCCGCGGGTGGGGGATGGCTCAGTAAACGCTTGCTGAATGAACGAGTTGGGGGAAGACGGACGCACCTCTTGGTGACCTTCCCCTTGAATCCCCCAGCACGGGGGCACCCAGTGGAACCGCTGGGTGGTCTGGGGTGTGGGTGTGGGTTTGTACGGGCCTGCATGTGCAGTCCCTCACGGCTGCCGAACGCGTAGCGGGGTTGTCATTTTCACCACGAGATACACACTTACCAAGTGCAAACTCAAGACCGCTCCGTCCATGGATGCTGGACCCCGGCCGGCGCCCCCATAAGTGCTGCTGCTCCCCAGCCCCACCACTCACCCCCTCACCCACACTTTGCCTCACCCGGGGCTCCCGGGGTTGAGGGAGCTCTGGCCTCTGTGAAGCAGGCGGCGATACCCCTTCAGAGGCAGACCCTCGTCTCCCCTGAATGGATCATACCGGTGTGAGGGATTCCCTGTTCCCGGAGTACCGCTGCTTGGGGCCGGGACGCAGGCCAGGGCAGATCAGAAGCACTAGGAGGTGAAGCCAGAGGGCCTGGGATCGCAGCCAGCCTGGAGAGAGATGTAGAGATTTGTCTGGCGAAAGCCGGGGCTGAGAGCTTGAGCCTTGATGTTCTCGCATAACGTATTCTGTGGGTCCCAGAGACCTAGGCCAATTGTCTGTACTTACTCACATTTTCATGGATGCGCTGGTTCAGAACATGGGGTACCTACAATCTGCCCAGAATGCACAGGATAAGGCTCAGTTCCTGCCCTTCAGGAACTTGCAGTCCAGTGGGAGGAGTAAGACACACTGTGTAACCCAAGTCAGAAATGGTCAGGGACTTAGAGAGGCCTTCTCTGGCGCTGCCTTGGTTCTGAGCCTGGGGGGATCATAGGCAGCTGGGGGGGAATCAAGGAGGGCTTCTTAGAAGAGGTGGCTTTGTATTCATTCAACAGCAGGCATTTCCTGGGGCGCCTGGGTGGCTCAGCCGTTGGAGCATCCGACTTGGGCTCAGGTCGTGAACTTGCGCTCTGTGGGTCCGAGCCCCGCGTCGGGCGCTGTGCTGACCGCTCAGAGCCTGGAGCCTGCTTCGGATTCTGTGTCTCCCTCTCTCTGCCCCTCCCCCGCTCGCACTCAGTCTCTCAAAAACGAATAAACGTTAAAAAAAGGTAAAAAAGAAAACCATAAGCATCTCCTGAGCACGTCTCTTAAGGCTCCCTACCTGCCATAAGTTCTGGGCTAGAAGGTCCCTGTGCTTACGGAGCTCGCATCGTCGCGGAGGTGAGGCCCAGCGGCAGACAATGAACAAGCCAGTGAGTAAATGGAAAGGACCCTCGGCAGGGAGTGATGAGTTCAGAGAATGAAGATGTCCGGGGCCTTGATGAATGTGTAGAAGTGGGTCCTTGGAGGAAAGGATGGCAGGGCGCTCCAGGCAGAGTGTCCTGAGGGAAGAAGCCTGGAGGAGAACAGGGGCGCAGAAGAGTAGACAGAAGACAGGAGGCGGGAAGGGGGGCCGGGGAGAACGTGAACACCAGGCTCAGGAGTATACATCTTAGCCAGGGCGCAGTAGGGAGCCAAGACAGGTCGTCGAGCGGAGGAGTGCGTGATGAGAGCCAGCGGTGCTTTAGGGAGCACAGCAGAGCGGCAGTGTGCGGGACGGAAGAATTGGAGTGTGGCTGGAAGGGAGAGACCCACGGGAGGGTGCTGAGATGCCCAGGGATGAAGGAGTGAAGGGGATGAAAGGCATGGCCACCGGAGGCGGCATGGGGTCATTTGCACAGGGGGGGGCATGGTGGCTTCTGCATGGGGAAGGGCAGGACAGATGCAGGGGGGGAGTGGGAGGGGGTCAGGGGAAGGTGGCGCAGGGCGGAGTACTTTAGCAGTAGGACCCGTCCGCCTTTCCACGGCATCTTTCCTCTTCTGATCCTACCAATGCTTGGCGACCCCCAGGGGGACAGGGTACGAACGGACGGCTAGCATTTCTCAGTGCACTTAGGCTGCAGGGTGAGATTTCCCAGCGCCTTTGCCTCCTCTGTGGCCGCATCCACACCGCGCTTGAAACTACAGCTTTTTGATGGGGTCGCCGGATCCAGCAAATAGAAGTACAGGATGCTCCGTTAAATTTGATTTTCAGGGGCGGAAAAAGAAAAAAAAAAAAAAAAAGGGATAGTTTTGTAGTATAAGTATATCCCACCCAATAGTTGGGGGTATACTCAGACTAAAAATTGTTTGCTGTTTATATGAAATGCAGATTCCCTGGGTGTGCTGTTATTTGACCAGGCAACCCTAGTCTTTGGTAACCATTGATAAGAAGGAGCTGCCAGCTGTGTCCTAAGAAACAGGCGTGTGTGTGTGTGTGTGTGTGTGTGTGTGTGGGACAGAGAGAGAGAGAGAGATCATGTCTTAGTTTTCGGAACGGAAACAACAATTCTGAACGACTTGAACTGGAAGCTGTCTTGACGGAAAGGGCACCGCACTGCTGTCTCCACGGCCAGTCCGACTGGCCTGGACAGTGTGTCGGCTTAGAGGCCGTGGTCTCTGTGGGATCCTTCGTTGACAGGGCCCCTCCTTCCCAGGAGCCGCTGGGGCCACACGTCAGGGAGGATCCGACGATGTCACGTGCACGCTTCCGACTGCAAGAACCCGGACGCTGATGACCGTCTGGATCCTGCCGGGCGGTCGGCAGGCGAAGCTGGCCTCGGGGGACACCGACGTGTTCTCAGGACCTACTGGGTTCATCCCCCCTGAGGTGATGCAGGCAAAACAGCTTCTGGAAGCCCTGGGTCCGACTTGTTCCGGCGTGTTGCCGTTACTACGGGGAGACGACGAAGGCCAGCCCCACGGCAGGCACCTGCAGTTCTGGGCGCTGAGGACCGTGACGTCTCTGGCAGTGGGTGTTGGGGGTGGATGGCACCTGGATCGAGGAACTTGGTTTCGTGTCCCAGGGATGTCCGGGTATCAGTTCCTGGAGACGGTTTTCCTTCTGCCGAGAAAAGGCTTCCTCCCCTCCTACTCTGGAAAGTTCCACGGTGCTTTCAATTATCCAGATGGGTCTTTCCCTCCCGCCTGATCCCTTTTGGCCCGTCTTGTACCAAATTCTGCTTGGAGTTGGCTGTGGGGACACAAAGATGATGCTGAAAGTCTACTGGAGCTCTGCTAAGCTGGGACACGTGTTCCTAAACTGGGGGGACTTCTTTAGATTTTTTAAAAAATGTTTATTCATTTTTGAGAGAGAGACAGAGCGTGAGTGGGGGAGGGGCCGAGAGAGAGGGAGACACAGAATCCGAAGCAGGCTCCGGGCTCCGAGCCGTCAGCCCAGAGCCCGACGTGGGGCTCGAACTCACAGACCGCGAGATCATGACCTGAGCTGAAGTCGGACGCTCAACTGACTGAGCCACCCAGGCGCCCCTGGGGGGGTATTTCTTAAAAAAAAAAAAAAAAAAAAAAGGATTGTCATGATCATTTCCTCCCTCAAAGTTCAAAAAGGCAGCCCTTGAAGGCCTGACCTTGGGAAGAGTCAGAGATGGTCCTAGAACGTGCACCTGAGAGCCAGCCAGACCTGGATGTGAGCCCCGCCCCCCCACCCCGCTCCTGCGACTCTACTCAGGGGCTCTATGACTTTGGCGCATGCACGTGCCCTCTGCGTGCTTCAGTGACCTCATCTCTCCAGGCCCGGAGAAGCGACTGAGAGCGTGGCGGTAAGACCAGTGGCCCTCGGCGGGCACCCGGGAGCCCAGAGAGCATCACCACGTGCCACGTGCTGTTTAAGCGCTTTGCACACATCAGGCTCACATAATTCTCAGCGCAGTGCTGTGGCTGTGGTTCTACCCACTTTGCAGGTGAGGAAGCTGAAGGAGAGGTGTTCGTTCTTTCTCCTCCTGGATTAGGATCTGGCAGGAGGCACCGACAGTCCCCATAAGTGGAGTGCGCTGGTAAGCCTCACCAAAGGGCTACAGAAGGTACTGGGAGAAGGGGCGGGGGTGGGACTCAGATTAGCGGCGGTGGGGAGGTTTTTGGCAGTGGTGGGTTTCAAGAGGGGACTTCGAAAATCCAGCGGAGTGTCGCTGGGTGGAGATGGGAAGAGGGGCCTCAGACGGGGCACAGCAGTGGCAGAGGACAGAGAGTGAGGACGCGTGGCGGGAAGAGAGGTCCTTGCTGAGCTGCAGCTGGGTGCTGGCTCCGTGTGTGTGTGTGTGTGTGTGTGTGTGTGTGTGCGCGCGTGTGTGCGCGCATCAGAGGGGACAGGGAGGCTGAAAGCTCGGCCAAGCCCTTTGAGTTTCATTCTGTGGAAAGCGGTGCTATCTCCCAGGTGCAGACTCCGAACCTGAATCACCTTTTAACTCTATTATTGAATCTGTCCATCTTTTTAATAAGATGTTTTTAATGGCAGTGAAAGCCTGCCCTTTCCGATCAAGATGGGCCACTGGACTTGACATTTAATGGAAAACAGAGTCCGGGTCTGCAAGAGAAGGTAAGCAAGATGGGCACGTGTTCTTCCAGAGATTATCCTGCAACTGGGGAGGACGGGTCTGGCTTCTGTTGCGGGGACTCTGTCAGTGCTCGGCTGAGTCTCCGTAGAGTCGCAGCCAAGTCACTGCGTGCGAGCATGGCTGGCGGAGGCACAAAGCTGGGGACATCCCGGCTTCTCCGACGGCTTGCTGACACGTCGCTCCTGCTGGGGGAGTTGAAAGGACATCTTTGGACACAGCTGTAACAGAAGGTCAGATGTGCTAAGTGTCTGAAAGGTGCACGTAAAGGGCTGTGGGAGGGGCAGTTGTGTCCCTCTGGGGTGGAAGGGAATGGCTCTGTGGGGCGGGTGTCCCATACCATTTGGGGTGGCCATTCTAGTTAGTGAATACAGCTGGAACAAGATTCACTGGCCAGAGAGGTGATCGTCAGCCAGCAGACGGTGGGCACTGATGCCACAGGGGAGAAGAGGGAGGGGTTGATAGAGATCGGAGACCTGGAGGGCTCCTGGGGAGGGGGACAGGACGTGGAGTTCTGATCTAGGAGAAAAAGGCTTTATCGCAGACTTGCCCAGGCTCAGGATTTCTCAGCAGCCTCTGAGGGCCTTGAGAAGAGGGAGGAACAAGTTGGTTGGCCAGGGTGCTCAGGTTGCAAGCAGTAGAAACGAACTCTGGAGTGAAGCAAAAGAGAATTTCTTGGACAAGTATCCAGAATCAACGGGAAGACTGGAGACCTGGCTCAGAAATAGGGAGAAACCAAGGAAGCTTCTTGGGGGCGGGGGGTGGGGGTGGGAGAGGGGGAGGGTGGAGTAGAACGGTGGGAACAGCTTCAGGGCAGGAAGGCTGGGAACATTCCTGGACAACTAGTCTACCCGCTCAAGATCCGCACTCACGGGGCCTCAGCTCAGATCCCAGCGTGAGCCACCCATCTTCCTCTTGGCTCGGGGAGGGCAGGGCCCTCCTACAATCCCACAGGTAGAGTAAGTTCCCCATAAAGACACTGCATTAGGAAGGTGAACGGGGGCGGGCGGCCCTGAGCCACACCACGGCCCGCTAGAGATGCACACTCGCCCGGAGAGTCTGTGGCTCACGCCTGGTTGTCGAGAGTGTTGCCAGCAGGGACAGGTTGGCCTTTGGCCTTCAGGGTAACCCTCAGAGTATCCACAGGCCTCATACCGGCTGGTGGCGTGGGGCTCTAGGCAAGGCCGTTCGGGTGCCCCTGCGGTACAGAGAGCTCATGTCCCGGCCGCAGTAGCCCCCTGTCAGTGGGAGAGAACTGTCCCCAAGCCTTTGCAGGAGCAGAGGCAGTACATACGCTCGGCAGCTTTTAAAGAGAATTCCCCAGCACGAGCCTCATTCTACCAGGAATGCAGGCGCTTCATGAAAACCAGAATAAAAGCTGGGAAAACCTGACAACTTATGACAGACCGAGCCAAGCAAAAACGACAAGCCATGTGACGAGATGGTATTTTGGGGTTGGGGATAGAGTTAGAAATAATTACAGCACAACTGAGCACAGCTTTCCCACCCCTCTTGCTGTGCTGCCGGGGCCTTGTGTGCATGGACGGAAGAGAAGGGGGAATCATTTGACTCTAATTTCAAGCCTTGTTCCTCTAATGGTTCCTTGTGGAATGATGTTAACTAATGATCATTATTACGGAGCCCTGTGCGTTGAGCAACTCTCGTCAACTGCAGCTGGGGCCTGTGGGGTTTGTCATTTCTCTCCGAGATCGGTTTGTGAGGCCAGTCTACAGATGCGTGCGATTATTTCCCCTCAAACTTCCTAACTGTGCTTTGGGTAGGCATCACCAGATGAACCCAGACATTTGATGTTTGGCATCGTATGTCCAGCAGCTTAGGCCTTTCGTGGTCGTGGAAAACTGGGATTGTGGAGACTGATGCACACTCGATGCCCGGATGACCGTCCACGCAAACGCTATTCATTCTTTTATCCAATCACCTCCGTCCCATTCCAAGACTAGTGATGGCCATTGAGGGAAGCTTTCTTTGCCTGGTGCCCGGCCTGAGGCTGAGGACCCAGAGGGAAACAGGATATGCTTCTCCTTTCCAGGAGTTCGTAGAACACGAAACCACTGGTCATAATAACGTGCAAGGCATTCTTTTTATTTTATTTTTTTATTTTTTTTATTTTTGAAAGACAGTGAGAGACAGAGCACAAGTGGGGGAGGGGCAGAGAGAAAGAGACACAGAATCCGAAGCAGGCTCCAGGCTCTGAGCTGTCAGCACAGAGCCCGACGCGGGGCTCGAACCCACAGACCGCGAGATCATGACCTGAGCCGAAGTCGGACGCTTAACCCACTGAGCCACCCAGGTGCCCCGCAAGGCATTCTAATAAAGACGTGCACACGGGGCTTAGGAACTAGAGAACGGATTCCCAAGCCAGTTTGGAATGGACAGGAATCTAAGAGAGGCTGGCGCTGGAAGGGTAAGTAGGAGTCAGAGAGCAAGTCTGTTCCAGGCAGGAGGGCTCCGTGAGTCACGATATGGAGGCACTGAAGCAGACTGCAAGTCTAGGGGCAGGAAGGGTGACACAGTGGCTGAAATGAGGCAAGACCCTATTTTAATTTGAAAACAATTAAGTTTTTCTGAGTAGAGCAATAATAAATGTTTAAAGATCACCGCGGTTAAAATTTGGGTATTCCTCCTCCGCTGCGTCCTCCCCCCACTGCCTCCTCTACGAGCAGACTTCTTCCTACTCATTTATCTCTCTCTCCAGAGTTGGGATGAAACTGCACATATAGTTTTTATATCCTTATGGCACTTACGGATTATGTTATGAACATTTCCCCTATCGTGAAATATTCTTCATAGGTATTATTTTTAATGACTTAATACTTCATCACATGGATGTACCATCGGTTTCTAAACTGTTCTCTCGCGTAGGACATTTAGTTTGTTTTCAGTTTTTTTGACACTGCAGTGAACGACAAGATCGATACTTTTGTCCATATTTCTAATGAGTTCTTCAGGGTAAATTCCTAGAACTCTAAAAGTGGAACGAAAGGGTATGAATGTTTCTAAGGTTCTTGGTACACATCATTGATTGCTTTCTTTAAAAAAAGTTCAAACCAGGGGCGCCTGGATGGTTCAGTTGGCTAAGAAGTGTCTGACTCTTCGGCTCAGATCGTGATCTCTTGGTTAGTGAGTTCGAGCCCCGTATTGGGCTCTGCACTGGTAGCATGGAGCCTGCTAGGGATTCTCTCTCTCTCTCTCTCTCTCTCTCTCTCTCTCTCTGTCTCAAAAGAAATACACTTAAAAAAAAAGTTTAAACCAACTTCCAGGTAAAGATGGCAGGTGAAAACACACTAATTTTGCTCTCCTTCCCCCCCCAATACAGCAGGATTTTTTGAAAAGGCATAAATACGAGAGGAGCACAGCAGCACAATCTGGGAATCTGGGAAGCAGATGAACAAGGGGTAGGGAGCTGCTTTAGCAGATTTGGGAAGACTGAACTCCCAGCCGGTAGTGGAGAAAACAGAAAACCAATTCACTACACTCTGCCGAGTCCTCAAAACACGCAGGGGTGGTACCAAGTGAGTCTCGGAAGCTGAGAGTTTTTCCAGAAGCAGTCAGATCCCTAGACTTCCTACTGAACTCTGTTGGCGGGGCATGGAGTGAGTCCCACACCCTCCTACACCTTGCATACATTTGGATGTTATTCTCTGGAGAAGGTAAGACCAAGCAACGTTGCATTGGGCCGTTAGATGCAGTTGGGATGGGGTGTTTACCATACCTGATAGTCTGAGTGAACCTAGGCAGGGTGGCTGCTGGAACCCCCACTCCAACAACCCCCCCCCAAGACTCCTGGGACATGGACAGCCAGGCAGAGACCGCCAGGCTGGAGACTGAAGGAATTTTTTTTAATGTTTACTTATTTTTGAGAGACAGAGATAGAGAAGGGAGGGGGAGAGAGAGAGAGAGGGAGAGAGAGTGAGAGAGAGAGCGCGCAAGCATGAGCAGGGGAAGGGACATAGAGAGAGAGGGAGACACAGAATCCAAAGCAGACTCCAGGTTCTGAGCTGTCAGCACAGAGCCCAATGGGGGGCTCGAACTCCTGGATTGTGAGATCATGACCTGAGCCAAAGTCAGATGCTTAACCGACTGAGCCACCCAGGCGCCCCTGCAGGAATTTTCTTTAGGGAGACTGTTCAGCACAGGAGGAAAGACTGTAAAGATACTAATGTGCAGAACTTCAGATGAACTTCCAAGGATATTTGTAGTTGACATGCCCTTCCCACACACGCAGAATCCCTAGACCGATTTTTTAGTTCCTCATGTTTGAGCATGTGAAGGTCACCAAGGATTACCAGATATCTGAAGAACGTCTCTAACATGGAAGGAAAGGGCCAAAGCAAACTGTCAGAAACACTGGCCTCTACTTCACGCCGCACACAAAAACCAATCTGAGATGGACCATGAGTCTGAATGTGAAAGGTACAATAAGTCATAGAGCTTCGAGAAGAAAACATAGCGGAACTGTCATGATTTTGAAGTAGGCAAAGATTTTTAAACTAGGAGACACACACACACGTACACACACACACACACAAAACCCATTAATTAAGAAATAAAAGATTAATTAATTAGAATTCACGAAAATTTAGAAGTTCTGCTCATCAAAGGACACCATTTAGAGAATGAAAACATAAGACACAGAACGGGACTAGATATTTGTAATTCTTATATTAGACAAAGGGCTTCTATCCAGATTATATAGAGAACTCTACAAACCAATAATTAAAAAAACCAGCCAGTAAAAAAAAGATCGTTTGAAGATTAAAAGTCTTCTAGAAATGGGGCGCCTGGGTGGCTCAGTCGGTTAAGCTTCTGGCTCTTGATCTCGGCTCAGGTCATGATCTCCTGGTTTGGGAGATTGAGCCCCATGTTGGGCTCTGTACTGATAGCGTGGAGCCTGCTTGGGATTCTCTCTTTTCCTCTCTCTCTGCCTCCCTCCTGTTCATGCTCGCTCTCTCTCTCTCTCTCTCTCTCTCTCTCTCTCTCAAAAAATTCTTCTAGAAATGAGAAGCCCAGAATAGGGCTAAAAAAGATAAAGTTGAAGAATCTCACAAAAACAGAGTGAAAAGACCACGGGATGGAAAATAAAAAAGATGAGAAAATGAGCAGACCAGTTTAGAGAGTAGGAAGAGAGGAAAGAGAAAAGAGAAAATAGCAAGGGACCTGATCCAATAAAAAATTTCAAAATGAAAGGACATAGGTTTCAGAATGAAAGGGGCTCATGAGTTTACCCTGAATCAGTATAGAGTCACATCATGGAATTCCAAGGCACTGAGGACAAACTGTGAGCTACCACAGAGAAAAGAAATAAAGTAAACCCAATACAAGAGAATAAGTCCTACTCGTAGGGACAGATGTCAGGCTGGCTTGGGATTTCTTAGCTTGCAAGCCACCTGGCAGTTCCCAGACAGTGAGCAATGCTTTCATAACATGGAAGGAAAGTGATTCTCAGCCCCAAATTCTACCCAACTGACCTACCAATCAAATCTGAGAGTAGCATAAACTTAGTTTCATATTTGTAAAGTCCTAGAAAATTTATATCCCATACGCACGTTTCTCATAAAGCTGCCATAGTGTATGTTTTACCAAAATAGCAAAGTGAACAGAAAGGAAGACTGGGAGGCAGGAAACTGGGCAAGCAACAAGGAGAAAGACAGGTGGAGGGGCCTCTAAGACGATGGTGGGGGGTGAATGCTGGCCCCAGCTAAGTAGCCAACGTGGAGGGCTCCCGACCAAAGCTGGGGGGAGTTGAGACAAGAGGGAAGGGTCGTCACCACCTTGATGCCTTGTGCTCTTTTGCTCTCTTGGTATTTTCTGCATTAAAAAGCATTTTAAAAACTGTGGTCAAATATATATAAAATTTGCCATCATAACCGTTTCTAAGCGTCTAATGCAGTGGCATAATTAAGTCTACATTCACAGTGTGGTACAACCCCCTCTACTAGCTGTTTCCAAAACTTGTCATCACTGCGAACAGAAACTTTGTACCTACTGAGCAATAATTTCACGTTCTGACCTCCCCTGGTCCCTGGACCTCCATTCTGTTTCTTTCTATGAATTTGACAATTCTAGGGACCACACAGAAGTAGATTCATACAATATTCATTCTTTTGTGTCTGGCTTATTTCATTTATTGTTTTAAATGTTTATTTTTGAGAGAGGGAGAGAGAGAGAGAGAACACGAGTCAGGGAGGGTCAGAGAAAGAGGGAGACACAGAATCTGAAACAGGCTTCAGGCTCTGAGCTGTCAGCACAGAGCCCGACGCGGGGCTCGAACCCACGAACGGTGAGATCATGACCTGAGCCGAAGTCAGACGCTTCACCGACTGAGCCCCCCAGGCGCCCCTCATTTTTCAGAGTCCAGAGTGCTAACCATTACACAATGGAACCCCTCATTTTTCATATTAATTGCCATTGACACTCATTTATATTTAAGTAGTTGTTGATAAATAAGAATATTTGAGAAAAAAGAAAGGTTAAACTAGCCTAAGTCCGGTCTAAGAACAGTACCCTTGTCACCACACAATATACATTGTTAGTGTTCATACTTTGATGTGACATATAAAGGTATTACTGTTTTATTTTTCTTTGTTCTGATCATTAGTGAGACTGCCTGTTTTTCTTCTGTTTATTAGTCATTTGTATTTATCTTCTGTTCTTCAGCCCATGCACTTTTTTAAAAAGTTTATTTATTTATTTATATATATATATATGTATGTGTATATATATATATATATATAGAGAGAGAGAGAGAGAGAGAGAGAGAGCGCGCGAGCAGAGGAGGGGCAGGGAGAGGGAGAGAGAGAGAATCCCAAGCAGGCTCCGTGCTGTCACTGCCGAGCCTGACGTGGGGCCCAGTCCCACGTACCGTGAGACCATGACCTGAGCTGAAATCAAGAGTCAGGCGCTTAACCGACTGAGCCACCCAGGCGCCCCCAGCCCAGGCAGTTTTTATGTTCACATTGAGAGCAATGCTGAGTGGGTAGGAACAGCCTTTCTAAAGAAGAATTCCTACTTCTTTATGCACTCCTGCCCCCCGCCCCCGCATTAGCACGCTCCTGGAGGAGACGGAGGCTGTAAAATGCCACTTATGCGCTTGAACCCAATGACGGTCATCAGAAGTACAACGCTGGTTCTCTGGAAAGTCAAAGTTGCCAAAGAAGTTAGTAAGCAGAAGTGAGGGATCGCTGCGAAACCAGATGGAGCGTTTTCTTCTAATTGCATCCGTAGAAAGCACACGGTCTCACGAGAGCAAAGTCCCCACCGCTCTGCCGGCTGCACTCTGTGTTCGGAACCAGGAAGGCTCATGGGATGCCAGGTGGGAGTCCCCGGGGGTGCTTTCACCTACTGGCCTGCAACCCCAGACCCTGAGAATCTGGCAATACTCTGCTGAAAAGCGCCCAAGACGGCATCCCACTGGTGGATGGCATAAGGACCCACTCACAGCCTTATTTGTCCGCCAAGGAGTCGGCATCTCAAAGTGTTGCTTTCCCTTCCCCCTCTCTCCAGATGAATTCTCCGATTGTCATCCTATGTGCTTAAAGCAAGGAGATAATAGATATATGGACGCATGCCAACCTTTGTGCCGCGTTGTTAATGACACCACAGGTAACTTATGTGTCCCATGGGGAAATGGTTAAGCTATGTCCCAACCACCCGAAGGAGTATCATACACTTGTTAAAATTAGGTCTACTGGGAGTTTGTAATAAGAGAGGGACATGCTTAAAGTGTGTTGGCACCTGAAAACAGGACATACCACTGCATTCCTGTATTTATTACAGCCACATAAAAAGAATAAGCCATACATGGGAGAAAACGAATCCTGGAAGGAAATGCAATGAAACATTACCCTGGTTGTTCTTGAGGAGTGGAATTGTAGGTGAGAACCCCTGCCCCCATTCCTTTTATGTCCTTTTCTTTAATGAGAAGATCACTACTTTTATGATGGAGATCATTTATTGCAAATAAGAAATGGGAGGATGCTAATTACCCTGCCTTCAGTAAAACCGCGGGGAGCGCTGGCGGTTTCTCCCAAGGGCTGCCTCCCATACCGGGTATGCAAACATATCTGAGAGCAGAAGTGGGTTCCTTCCCTCTGCTTCGGTTCCCTGCTCAGACACACCTCGTGCGGAGCACGGTATTGTTCTCCTTGAGGAACCAGCCCCTTTGTGGTGGCATTCGAAACACGAGGGGTGTTTTAGAAGTGAAAATTACAGCCTGGGTGGCTCAGTCGGTCACGCGTCCGACTTCGGCTCAGGTCATGATCTCACGGTCCGTGGGTTCGAGCCCCGCGTCGGGCTCTGTGCTGACAGCTCGGAGCCTGGAGCCTGCTTCGGATTCTGTGTCTCCCTCTCTCTCTGCTCCTCCCCCACTCACGCTCTGTCTCTCTCAAAAATAAACATTAAACATTTTTAAGTAAAAAAAAAATAAGAAATGAAAGTTACTCTCAAGAGTTGCAGCAAGCGAATCAAGGGTTCTTGCACTCTGTAAAGAGGAGGCAGATTTTACATGGCAACTTGCTTCTGTGTTTAGAAACCAGCCCAGGTTAATGTGTCAGAGGCACGGATTCTCTGACCCTGCCGGTTGGAGTGTGAATTGACACCGTCCTTCTAGAGGACAATCTGGTGACATTCAAGAAAAGCCTTATGATTCTGCATGTCCTTCGATGGCACGATTCTGCAAATTGGGATTTCTTCTAAGGAAAGAATCCTGAATGCTTGTAAACAGAGTTGTAAGCGTGTCCATTATAGTAGAGCGTATGATAACGAACAGTCGAAAACGACAAGAGTCGGGCTCGTTAATCATGGCACACTTATGTAATGGCGTGTGACGTTTTTGAAGAATATTGACCGAAATGGAAATTATTCAAAATGCATTGTTATATACAGTAATCTGATTCTAGAGTAGTACATAAAATTTTGCACTGAAATACACATGTGCTAATTAAAAAGAATGAAAAAAAATATACGAAACTGGTAACTACAACTCTGTTTCCAGATGGCAGAATTAGGGGTGATTTATCCACGTTTTCGCCGATAGATTCCTTCATTCAATGCATCTCACCTATTTTGCTCCGTGGAGCAGTGTGTAGTCAGTGAGGCATGTCCTGGATGAGGCCTGTCCTCAGTGAAGTCTGTTGTGCTACCCGTGAGCTGCTCAGAGCATGGGGCCCCAGGCATGCTGAGAGCCCTTCCGAGCCCCAGAGTGAATGAGGCAGGCCTCAAGGAAGCAAGTGACACAGTAGGCTGGCCATTGTCCAGGGGACTTTTAGGAGGATCACTGCTTACTCTACAGGGATTGGAGAGAAAAGAGAAGTCCTTATTCCGGCCTTCCTAAAACTAGTGTGCCCTGAAAACTCTTCTAAGTCACATTTTTTTCCAGTTCCATCCATCTACCCACCCTACTCTCCATTCATTCACCTACCTATTCCTTCATCTATCTAACCACCCATCCAACTGCTCATTCATACACTTATCTGCCTGTCCACTCATCCATTCACTTACCTATCTATCATCCACTCATCCACGCCCCCCACCCCATCCATTGACTCAGCGGCCAGCCCATACCTCTGTTCATCCATCCAAACTTCTTTGCTCGTGTGACGACCCATCTGCCCATCCATTCACTCTCATGAATACTTATCCACCCATCCAGCCATTCAGCCACCTACCTAGCCATCTACTCACCCACGCATGCATTCATCCATCTTCCATTTATCTGTCCATCCACGCTTTTGTTTCTTCATTCGTTCCGTAAACATTGACTGGGGACCTACAACTTGCCAGATCCTGCACTTGGATGGTGCCAAGATAAAGGACGCAGCCCACCCTCAGGGAGTTCATAGGCCAGGTTGTGTCCATCACTCACACCAACAAGGCCTGTTGGCAGCTTCGTCGTGGCCTGGTAACCACCTGGCACCCTCCACCCAGGTTTTTGTGAGGTATGCAGAGGGCCCTGGTTGAAAGAGCCCTTGGGAACATGGGAAACACATTTCCTGGCAGGTGAAAGCATTTGGGAGTGTCCTCTGACACCTGGGGGTGGGGGTGGGGGTGGGGGTTGGGTTTGTGCCCACCAGCTTCCCTAAACCCTTGTCAGCATGGGGTGTTACCAATATTTGTATGTTTTGACTCTAGGATGGCTTAAAACTCCGTATTTCCGTGTGTATTTCTCTGGACGCTGACGAGGTTGAGCGTTTTGCACGTTTGTTGTTCGTGCGCCCCTTTTCTTTTGTGACTTGCTTGTTGTAACTGCAAGTACGGGGGCACCTGGCTGGTTCATTTGGTGTCCAACTCTTGATTTTGGCTCAGGTCGTGATCTCATGCTTTGTGAGGGCTCATGGGGCTCCCTGCTGTCAGCGCACAGCTTTGGATCCTCTGTCCCCCTCTCGCTCTCTGCCCCTCCCCCACTGGTGCTCTCTCTCAAAAATAAACAAACATTAAAAAATATATATATGTGTGTATAAACACACACGCGCGCGCATATGATTGCAAGTCTTTGCCTATAGGCTCTCCCCATTTTTTTGTGTCTCCAGGACGTGTTTCTTAATCATCATATTTAGAATTAGATGTTTGGCCCCTTGGTACCTGCAGTTAGCTAAGGCCTCTATCAGAACATTTATTTTGTTTGGTTTCGTATACGGGAAATACATGAATTTGTTCACTTCACGTCCTGCTTCCTTCCTCAAAGGATTGCAGGCTGCATCGTGTGCGGTGGGTGTCTGTCTTCCGCAGGACTGAACTTAACGGCAGAGATTGTGGCCCATTTAAGAGTCATGCTTACTCCTTTCACTATTTAACCAAGAACTCTGAATGGAGGTGTCAGAGAATTTCCCCACACATTTGTTCATCACGAAGTTTTTTGGAAGTCTACCTTTCACGATAGAGACATTTGGCAGACTGTGACTTAACCAAGTGATCAGAGCCAACATCGCCAATAGGGGGACGGACATGGGTATTTGGGACCATCATCCGCTCTACTGTGTATTTTGCCCAATACGCACGGCCTGGATCCAACAGCAAATCCAACAAATTCCAATTGGAGACCACGTTATAAAACAACTGCCCCGTTCTCTTTAAAGCAGTCAGCGTCCCAGAAGGCAGACAAGCTGCAGATGTGGTCCAGGTTAATGGAAACCAGAGCCACGAAAGTTAATGCTTGGCTCTTGGGTCAGAAACATGTTGTGCTAAAAGACGTTCTTGGAACAATTGGGAATTGGGTATGGATGCTATGAGAGTAATCTTGTATCGAGGTAAAATTTCCTGATAATTATATTGTGGTTACATAAGAGGATGTCTTTGTTCTTATGAAACCTAGGCTGAGATATTTAAGGGTGATGGGTTGTGGTTCTGCAACTTATTCTCAATTAGTGGAGCGAAAAAAAATTCTGTAACACATGAGATGGGGAGGGAGGAAGGGAGAGAGAGAGAGAGAGAGAGAGACTGGGAGAGAGCGGGCACATCCATGCAGTTGTGGCTCACCTGATGAATACAGGTGTGCAGGTAGAGGGTACATGAGTGTTGATCACGGCACTATGGCCACATTTAAAAAAATAGGTTGGGCATTTCCAAAATAAAAGGTTATTTCTTATGTTGGGCAAGAAGAACAACACCCTCTCAGGTTGTATTGAAATCAGGCGTCTTTTCTGGAGTGGTTCCAGGCTCGGGGAACAGGATCTATCTAGCACTTGCCAGAGTGTACCGTCCGTGACGTTAATGAAGGTTCCTAGGACCTTCCCTGCATCAACTTTTATGAGCTTCATAGGGAAAGAAGGTTTAGAATGCTCTCTAATTCTTCTTTCATATCTTATCATATCATCTGGTTCACTATCGGCCCAGCATCGATTTAGCCCAAACCAAACTCAGCCACAGGGCTGCTGTTTAAAGAGAAGTAGACATGTGGCCTTTTCCCAGGGGATCTGATGCGCTCCGGAGGCCCTTCCAGAAGACATTGTCCTGACACTTAGACTTGTGTCACGTACCGGTTCCGTTTTCAGTTACCCGCAGATGTAACTCACAGATGTAACTCACAGATGTGATGCGCAGTAACTCAGAGTCACTTATAGATGTCTATGCTGATCAGATTAACGGAATAGTCCCCTCGTCTTCACCCCAAGTCTGTAGATATGCCCCACAGGAAGCCGTTTGCTTGCCAGACATGGAATTAAGATTAATGGAGGAAGTGTGATTCTCAGTGGCACCATGGCAGTGGGCGACTGACAACTGACAGGTGACAGATGATGAAGCAGAAAATCTAGAATCACATGCATCTGACCTCTGCATAAGTTGGATCCTTGCTGGGAACGCAGCACATTCCCTGCAACATTTCCTTGGGTTAGGAGGGATGTGTGTGTGTGTGTGTGTGTGTGTGTGTGTGTGTGTTTTAATGTTTATTTATTTTGAGATAGAAAGTGTGAGTGAGTGGTGGGGAGAGGCAGAGAGAGAGGGAGAGAGAGAATCCCAAGCAGGACCCTGCACTGTCAGCACAGAGCCCAACTCGGGGCTTGCACTCGCAACTCACGAACCGTGAGATCATGACCTGAGCTGAAATCAAGAGTCAGACGCTTAACCGACTGAGCCGCCCAGGCTCCCCGGTAGGGCTGCTTTTTAAAACTGAGACATTACCCGCATCCCAGGCATTTTAGAAGAAACTGTCCTGGAGAACAGAATTGAATTGAAGATTCTTTTCCTTACAGCCAGGATGGCTGGGGATCCCGGGTAGAGAGAGGAGCAGAGTGAAGGGAGCACAGCTCAGTGGGGCTGGGGCTGCCGCCCAGGCGGTGACAAGGAAGTGTTTGGGAGGGTGAGCTGGCACGGGGCCAGGAAGGACCTGGGGGAGAGGACAGCCGGAGGTGGCGGGGAAGAGAAAGACAACTGGCCAGCCGGGCGCCCAGGCCGCGCTGCCTCCTGGTGCCTGTGCGGGGCTCGGCCCAGGGTACGTTCTAATTCCCATGAGGCAGATGAAGAAAACATGGGGAAAAGCAAAGGATGAACACGAAGCAGAGGCTGGAAAAGAAGGACTTGGTAAAAGGTTCCGGGCGTGGAATTGCGCAGTAAGACAGGTAGCGTGGGGTTTGGCCAGATAAACCAGTACGTGAGCCACGCCTACTTAGATGTGGGAGGACAAAGGGGAATGCTCTGGGGACGGGGGAGTGAGCACGGAAGTGTCTCCCGCATCAGGGACAGACCTGATCAGTGGCTCCAGACACGTGGGTTTCACAGTCTAGCGTGATCAAGAGCGCAAAACGGTAGGCACTGACCTCGCGTTGCCAACCTGTTATTTATTCGAGTCAGGGAGACGTTTGCAAATCCCAGACTCACCGTCTCCGATCACCGTCACGTCAGAAAACGGGGGAATCTCCACCCCCGTAAAACAGGAAGGACCGAACCTCAGAATGGAGGACCGTCCTGCACGCTGGACACGTTCAGTGGGTACCAGACCACTTCTGTTTCTCTTTTTTGCTTCAAGCCAATGCAAACTTCGCCCAGTAGGGCAGATGCCCTGGCCTCCCGGCCACCTCGGCTCCACAGCCCGGAAGCCCCCGGCTTCAAATGGGGCAATTAACCTGAGGGCCCCAAGACCCTCACCTGTTAGCTCCAGAGCCACGGAGAGCCCTGGCCTTCTAATGAACAGGAACAGGGGCACCTTTGTCACCAGCTAACAAAGGGACTGAGGTGATTGGAGGCAGGTGACTGTTGCACTTAAGGTGGTGATTTGATTCGTGACCTTTAGTCTCCATTTTAAGCAGAAGAGTGAACAACTGTAATTGTGTACTGTGTTCTTTTTTTTTTTTTTTTTCCTGTATTTAACCTTCAACATTACCTCCAGGCGAGCGCCTGATCTTCCCCGGCCCCAGGAGAGGGCTACCTTGTTTACGCGTTTAATTCTCCCTTCTCTCCCTTCCTGAGCCGCCATTTTCGCGGGCATGGAAAAAGGGACCTAAGTGTAGGTAAATGGTTACGTTTCTGGTTGTTTTTTTTTTTTTGACTCTGAGCTGAAGCCTTTCTGTCCCGTTTCAGAGGATTAGAGCTAGCTCTCTAGAACGATTTCAAAACTCTGGCCCCATATCCTTGAGGTGAATGTCAGGGGCACTTTGGGGTGACCCCCCAACACGCGCGCCAGCCCCTCGCACCGCGCAGCGGCAGGCCATGTCGGGAACGGACCCAGGTCGAGAACGGGCAACATTGGGTGAAAGGTAATCCGTTTCCCCTTGGACCGGACGGAGAACTCCATTCTGGCCATTCCGACTTGAGTCTGTCTCTGGCAGCTCCCGAGAAAGTTCTTCCTCCCTCGTGAGAGAGGCAGGATTTCTGGTTCCTTCTGAAGGTGAGCCAAGAGGTGAGCCGCCCCGCACGCTAGCGGCTCTCTTACAGCCAGGAGGGAGCCAGCTTGAGGAGGAGACCAATGACGAAGATGTGGACGCACAGATCTCGGAAGACACCGGATCTTGGTGGCACTGGGCTGCCTGGTCAGCCATGACTGGCGTCCCGTTTACCCGGAGTCTGGTGTCCTGGGAACCAGTGATTTCGGTTTGTGTGGGGGGTTTGATCTTGCAACCCCAGGCCTCCTGATACCGCAGCCACCTTCCTTCTCCCCACTGGTTTACCTTGAACGTGTGTTCTGTTTCTCACAAATTCCTCCACATCTTTCCCGGCATCCTCTGGGGGCTTGTGTGTCTGCCCAGGACTGTTGAGAAAACAGATGAGGGCACTGTCCACTTTATTTCCTGGGTCCCCTCATCTCCTGTCCCCTAGTCAGACCGTCCAAGCTCCATATCGTCCCAAGACCCAGCCAAATATCATCTTCTCTGAAGAGCCTTCCCGAATCCCAAGAGAAGGGTCGTTTTCGCACTCCCTTATGCCTCCGTTGTGCAGTGATTAAGGGGGCGACGAGACAGGCGGCTTCCAAAAGGTCAGCATTATTAGGATGTGGTTTCAGATGTGTGTGATAAGGACTTAACACCAGTGGCTTCACCAAGACAGGTATTTATTCTCATGTATGTCAAGGTCTGAGCAGGAATGTGGGTCTGTGCCATGGAGTCATCAGGGTACAAGCCCTTTCTCTCCCGTGGCTCCACGGTCCCTGGCGTGTGGCCCTTGTCTACAAGGTCCAAGATACTTGACCACCATGTCCTTATTTTGGCCAGGAGAGAGGACAAAGGAAAAGTGGAGGGTTTGTCCCCTCCCTTTAAGGAAACAACTTTACTTTTGTTCACATTCCGTTGACTAGACGTTAAATAGCCTCGATTAGCTGCAAAGGAGTCTGGGAAGTGTAGTTTTTATATTCTTGGTGGTTGTGTGCCCTGGTAAAAGTCTGATTACAGTGGAAGGAGGAGCGTTTAGGGATAGGGGTGACTCCCACTTTCTATAAAACATCATTGGCCTCAATCACAGATCAGTGCTAGTTAGCACAGGTTTCCACGCGGGACTCCTTACTCAACAGGTGAAGTGCAACCTGGTTCCATTCTCAGTAAAAGAGAAAGCCGGTGCCACGAAAACATCCTTGCTAGTGGCAACCCATTGAGTGATTTCTGCAGCTGCTGCGAGCAAGGTGAGGACAACCTTAGGCCACACCCTCTAGCCTGAGACCCACCAGTGACAGCTGCCTGGATCTGGCAGTCTCAGGACACCAAAAGTCTGAAACCATCGTAGCCCATGGCATGGTTCCATTTACTGTGAACGAGGGATCCATCTACGTCTCACACAGTCGAATAGGACCCCACTCGTTCAGCGACACTTGCCCAGTTTGGTAAATCACAGAACAAAACAGAAATGAAAACCTGTGCTACAGCAATGCAAGAAATGTCGTGCTGGCCGCGAAGCCTGGACAATAACTTTGCAACGCGTATTGGATGAGACGTCTTGGCTGTCTCCATACAGAACACCTCTATCCTTAGTGCACCCGAGGGACTAACGTTCTCCGGTTTGGGGGGTCTCAGAAACCTGCCGAAGGAAAAACAGTGCCAAATAAGCTCTAACGTTATGCTCAGTACGTGCGATGTGTTGCTTATTTGAACCGTAAAGAAAAGTAATGCTGTTCTTGTTCACAGAAAAGGAATTTCTTCTCTCTCTCCAACTGTTCAATGTTTAAAATGCGTTGCTTTGAAGAAGGGGCCAGATAATTAATTAGCCTGCACGCAGGTAAGCCCCATGTCTTTATTGGATCCTGACAGACTCTGGGTTTTCATTGTTTCTTAATAAACACCCCCCACCCCCGGGGTCTAAGATCCTTGAGGCCAAGCATGCCTTAAATCTCAATATCCCCAGATGTTGGGGGATATTTGTAAAGCCGTGAGCAGGCAGAACACTGATCCTGGCAGATCCGCATTAGGATCTGGATGAAGATTTCTGTTAGAGAAGGACAGTCATCTTATGGAAATTTATAGCCCACACTTGAATTCCAGAGGCCCTGAGAAAGCCTTGCTGTAAATAACTCAATTGAACTGTTCACTCCAGTGTGGCCCAAACATACACAATCACCCCTCTTTGGGCTTGTATTGAAAAATGATTCCTGTGATGCATTTTAAGCACATGTTAAACACAGAGGCCAACATAAGTACCCTTCCTTGTACCCATCGCCCTGTGTTCAGTCTTAGCATTTTGTCATACCATTTCAGAGTTTTAGAAAATTCAGCGTCCCGGGGCACCTGGGTGGCTCAGTCGGTTAAGCGTACGACTTGGGCTCAGGTCACGATCTTGCAGTTTGTGAGCGAGGCTCCGTGCTGACCGGCCAGAGCCCGGAGCCTGCTTCGGGTTCCGTGTCTTCCTCTCGCTCTCTGCCCCTCCCCTGCTCGTGCTCTGTCTCTCTGCCTCTCTCTCTCTCAAAAATAAATGAACGATAAAAAAAATTTAAGGAAAACTCAGCATCCCTTTTCACGTAACACTTTTGAGGTCATAAGGAGCCTACAGCGGGACATGCCGGCCCAACGAGTGGGCTCCCGCCTCAGTCTTGGCCGCCATATTCATACCCACACCGATGCTATGGCGTCTTCCTGGAGCACTGCCAGGGCAGTTCCATCTTTCCTCTCGACACTTCCACTGGCTCCCCATGCTTCCCGAGGATAGTCTTTGCTTTCCTTCACCCAGGGTCTCTGTTCTCCGACCTCAAGAGACAACCTTCTGAGCTAGGGGGTTCCTCCTCGTGGACAATACATACTGTGGCACAGAGGCACGTGGTTCACAGCCTTCCTTTTGCCTCACCCTGGCCCTTCCCTCTTGCCTCTAGAAAGTATCTAGTAAGGCACGGCTCAGATGTACCTCCTTCAAGATGCTTTTACTGGATTCCCTCGGCCTCTGCAGTTCTCGAGGCTGATTTGTACCATGTCTCTGGAGACGCTTGTGGCGTTGTGGGCTTTTTTGTTTTTCTTTTTGTTTTTTTTTTTTAAATCACTGGTGTTTTCAAGCCTTTTGAGGCAAGGACTCTGTTTCCTGCAACTTTGTCTTCTGTAGCTCTCGGTACAGGGTAAGGCCGTGATAGATCATGATTGAATGCATGAACGGGTGGATGAGTCAATACAACAGGCTTTCTCGTTGGATGGTCTTGAGGGCTAGAGTTTGGAGCTCGGGGTGGACAAAACCCTGGGTTTTATGAAGATTTGGCTCAAATCTAGGTTTTAGCCTGGGAAACTGGAGGAATGGTGACCCCGGCTGGCAAGAGGGCCACCAGCCGGATAAAGGCCTGGCTGAGGCAGAGGGTACAAGGCCAACCCTGGACTCACGGCGTGCAGTGATGAGAGGACAGCCCCCCGAAGTGACGATGTGCACTCCACCCACCAGTGCAGAGCTAAGTGACCAAAGGGTGGCAAAAGGAGATTTCGGGGTTCCTCAAAAAGTGAAGTGTACAATTGCCCTCTGACCCCACGATTCCACTCCTGGGTATACACCCTGAAGAATGGAAACCAGGTTTCAAAGAAAAATTTGTACATCATGTTCCCAGCAGCACTACCACAAGCGTCTAAAGGTAGAAGCTACTCAAATGCCCATCGACAGATGAAGGGGCAAGAAAATGTGGTCTATCCATACACTGGACTATTATTCAGCCACTCTAAAGGACCAAGGTGCCGATACACGCGACAACATGGAAGAAGCTTGGGAACACTATGCCAAGCAAAATAAACCAGACACAAAAGACCACGTATACGATTCCATTTATAGGAAATGTCTAGAACGGGTAGATCCACGGAGACACACAGTAGAACAGTGGTTGTCCGGGGTGAGGGAGAGGACAGGATGAAGGATGACTGCTTAATGAGTACTCAGTCTCCTTTGGGGATGAGGCAAATATTCTGGGAAAGGTAGAGGGGTAGGCATACAACATTGTTAATGTACTAAATGCCACTGAACGATATACTTTAAAACGGTTTCTTTTGTTTCCAATTTTTTAATGTTTACTTATTTTTGAGAGAGAGAGAGAGAGAGAGAAAGAGGGAGAGCGAGCATGAGCAGGGGAGGGGCAGAGAGAGAGGGAGACACAGAACCCGAAGCAGACTCCAGCCTCTGAGCTGCCGACACAGAGCCCAACACGGGGCTCGAACCCACCAACCGTGAGATCATGACCTGAGCTGAAGTCAGACGCTTAACCGACTGAGCCACCCAGGTGCCCCTAAAATAGTTCCTTTTGTGTTCTGTGGATTTCACCTCAATAAAAAAAAAAAACGAAATAAAAATAAGTTCAAAGGAGGCGGACTTTGGGAATCCTGGCCTGTCAAGAGAGCATTGAAGAAGAGAAGTGTCCAGGGATCCGGAAGTGGCAGGGGAGCCAGAATGGGAAGCACAGGGTTGGCCAGAGAAGTAGAACACTGAGGTTCAGGGCCCCAGGAGCCTGGGAGTGAGGTATGGATGGGGAGCAGGTGGCCAGCAGTGCTCAGTCAGGTAGAACAGTGGAAGAAAGAGAAGCTGTAGGAAAGGTCACTGGGTTGAGTCATCCAACATCTATTTACTGAGCTCCTGTGGCATGCCAGGCTCCATGCTGGTTATGGGGATTTCAGTGTTTTTTGAGGAAGTAGAATGCTGGGCAGGGAAGTCAGGTCTTAGGTGTTTCAGGTGGGGATGTGCGGAGAGGAAACGGAAGCACCAGATGTAGAGGGACAAGATGCTGGACGTGGGAGCGGGCAAGACCTCAGCAGCAAGTGAGAATGTCCATGCTACGATGGTGGGTTGAGGGAACCATTGAAGATGGAGGGGAGAGAGCCCCAAAGAGAAGGAGAATGAAGGAGCCAGAGAAGGAGGGGTTAATTGGGAGAGGGATGCCTTGAATGAACCGGCAACTAGAGTCTTCTCAACCCAGGCCGTGCTATGCCAGTGGGTTTCACCTTGTGGGTTACCATTTTGGATGCGGCCAGCAGCTAGCGGTCACAGCTTTACTGATTTCTGGCCCAAGGAGGCGGCGGCCCTGAAGATATATTGGGCATCAAATGCTCTCGACTGCTCTAAGCATCTCTGGGGTGTCCCATTACTGTCTGCCAGTCATACGTTTTCTCCCTAAGTTATCCAACCAAGGGGCATCTGGCAATTTGTGACCATTTCTCTCAGATCACCGAGGCCCAGATTAAGCCCAAAGGCTTGAAGAATGTCATGATGGTTTTGATGTCTCCGTGCTACCACCCTGCTGGCCAACAAGCGTTGGCATATGTGACTCCATTCTGTCCAAAACGAATTCAATGCTGAAGAACGTGAGCGCTTTCCAAAGACCATCTGTTTACTCTTCTGCTTAAGGAACTCCTCTCTCCCGCAGCCTC